>NC_141755.1:3743750-4991666 GCF_982258835.1 Parasteatoda tepidariorum | reverse complement strand
TTGTTGAAAAGATGATATGATAACGAAGTTTTTTATTTTATTCAGGCATTTATTTATATTTTTTTCATTTATTTTTATTTTATTAAATTAAATGCACACGTTTAAAATAAAAACAAAATTTCATATATAGTTTCGATTTACAATTTTAAGAAATTGTTTCGACTTTGATTTGGAAATTTAAAAGCCTTATTAATTAAAAAATTGCGAAGCCTTATCAACTTTAGACACATAATAACAACAAAAATCAAGGAGTTAAAAATAGAAACGAATATGATCAATAAACAATAAAATCATAAGCTAACTAAATAAATTAATTTTGCGTATGAAATATAATATTACAAATTAAACATATTTCATATTTAGGGGAAACATGGAAAATTTGGTCATACAGGAGTTTTAAAAAGTTTTTTTCTCGTGTTTAAACATTTGTTTAGCTGATGATCATTTGATTTCAATGCTCCATTAAACAAAATCCTATGTTGTTTCTGTCTATTATCAGTAAAAAAATTAAAATAAAATTACATTTGTTATCTCAATTTCATCCAGAACAGACTAAATCAAGAATTTTGGCAGATAGGCCAGTCAAAGAAGGAATTGAATAGTGGCCCGAAATTTAAATAAATAAACAAAAAAATTCACAATGTATATATAAAAAACTGCGCAAACCTTTCACGTTTTCCCTAACCACAACCAAAATTGATATAATAAAAACATTTGCTTACCTCCAACGTGAAAGATTTATGTCTTCTTAATATTCAACGAAAATTTGAGGTAGAAATTCCAATTCACGGATTCTCTTACGATTAATTTGAAAAATAACAAAATAAAATCAACTTCAAAAATTAAGTAAATAAAACTATTAGGCTAGTTGAAATATTTAAGATGATTAAAAGAAAAAAATCTTTTATAATAAATTAGAAAAAATATCTAAATTTTCTATGAAAGAAAATTTAGAATTGAACGAGGTCCAATTTAAAGGCACTATGGAAATCTCAAGACAGAGTGACCCCAAGGAATTCTAAGAAGACTCTCCCCCCATTTACAACCCAAGAAATTTTTCTTCCTAGAAATTTATGAGCAGAAATCAGACAAAAGGGTGTTTCTGTGGATATCTGATATTTTTGAAGTTAGGAAAAAAGAGCCCCGAGGCAATATAAAGAAGATAAAAACATTTTCTCACAGTGTAAGGTGAGAAGGCTATTTGACAACTCTGTGGGTGGTAGCTACGAAAATGGGGATATTTTCATTAAAGGAAAGACGTTTTTATTGCTCTTTTAGTTAAAAAAGTGAAGAGTAACAACTATTTTATATTTGTAAACACTTCGATTAGATTTTGAAAAGAATCCGACAATGTAAGAAAGAAAAAAATATGTATGTTATGGGCTTCAGAGGGCCTCAGCTCTGAATAAAACTTAAAAAAAAGACGAAAAAAGTGGGGTTTGGGAGTCCTCTTAAGTTATAAATAATAAATGAGTTAGAATTAAAAAAGAAAAAACTAATGCAATGAGATTTTAGACTTTTGGGGGCCCCATTAGAAATCGGGGCCCTGGGCCAGGGCCCACTTGGCCCATCCTTAAAAACGGCTCTGCTCGGAACCCACGGATGGCAGCACCGCTTATTCGTAAGGCGCTTTTCTTAACTTAGATTTGAAGGGGAAGAAAAATTTTCTTAGATCCTTGTACCCATCGCACTGCTAAGCGATCCAGACCATAGGACTACCGATTCCACAAATTTTAAGAACAAGTTTATTGCACGCAATCGGCTGGTCTTAGAGGAGTTAGGATCGAATCATGGCCCCTACGAACGGAGTCCGATTCTTTTACCATAGGTCTACAACAACACCAGCAAGAAGTGCACTTTTTGGTTAAAAAAAGTAATACTCGTAAAAAAAAAAAAAAAAATTGAAAAAGTCATATATTTTTTTTGAAATTCAAGTGAACTGAACTGATTTTGAAACAAAATGTACCAATTATTGTAATGATCAAATGCAAAAATCATTTAAAAATAATAAGTTAAGATTCAAAAATATGGAGGAATTTTGCATTACAAAAATGTCAGGGGAGAAGAAAGCTGCTGCTGGAAAGCTGTTGCTGTGATGCAAATAAGCAGCTCTCCAGAATGTTGTCTTCCATATCGTGCAATGGAAAGGCATCATTTTTACAGTATACGATAATTGTCCTTATATCTGATAGTTTTGTTGAGAAAATAGAATGGAGGACATTTTTTTTTCGTATTGTGATCAAATTTGCTCTTCCCACTCTGAACATAAACGTCAATTAGTAAAGGACTAATAAATCTTCTCACGAAACCGATAATCCGTTAAATTTCTGTAGCCTGTATGTCTATAACTCAAAATAATTTTCACTTCCAGTTTTAAAGCATGACTTAAGCGCTGAATATTTTTTCTGTAACTCTAAATCTATTTTTCTTTTTAAATAACTCAAAGATCAAATCTTATCTCTGAATAAATTAAAATAAATAAATACCAATTCAAATATTTTTATAAAACCTTAATGAAGCTCATGCAGTCTTAAACAAAAATGAATGAATTTAAGGGGTTAAGGGTATTTTTTCATTGTTTCAAAATCTTTTTATAAATAAAGTTTGAAATAGTTGAAGTTGGAAAAAAATTTCTTCCACAAAAAAATGTCTTATGATTTGAAAAGAAAGTCGGATTTGTGTGTAAAGATAATGAAATCTATATTCCCGTGGAGTCTCGCAGTGTACCGATCGCTATGGCACTGCTCCCAGCAGATCACCGAAGTTACCACTTGGATTAGTCTGTGTAGGGACCGAGGGTTTGAGGTATTGATCCTCGTTAAGCAATTTTACCGTAACGTGCTTGACTTCGCGTGCAGGTCGTCGGACTACTAAAGCAGGGGAGCCATCTCCTCTGCAGAAGATCAGAATTGTGATGGTATGTTTCGGATCATCCTCAGGGATGTTTCCCAGACCATCACCAATAGCCCATTGGGCAGCTCTGGAACTACAAATGAACTACAACAAACAACAATATTCCGAGGAAAATTTTGAAAATGCTCGTTTGAGTTAACTCGCGTTGAACAAAACTTAACTGACTGACTGGACGGTTGTATTCACACTGGATGCGATTGCCCAGACGCGTGTGCGAATGTGCATATGCGAATCGCATGCTTTTAAAAATTCACCAATCGATCTTACTCGATTGGTGGAGAAGAAAACCACTGGTGCAAGTGAAAATTTATTGCTAACTTTATCTAGGTAGAAGTGAATCTTAAAATGAATCAGAGTATGCAAATTTCGGCTACCGCTGACACTGTTATAACTAATATTTCCCAAGTTAACCGCGACCGCCAATATTTCCAGATTGTTGGTTTCTGAATGAAAACCGTCTTGTAGTTGTCTGCAAAGAAACCAGTCTTGTCACTTGAAGAGTCGAGTTAGCAGTTTTTTTACAAACAATAATTTTTAAATTAAGACTTTTTAAGCCATCACGAAAGGTTTTAGGTGCTAATTATAAATTTAATTAGTTCTTTACAAGCTGTGTGTGAAGTTGTTTTGACAGTCTTTCAAATTTCCTGTGTTTTTAATGTTTACAAAATATCCCCTCGCATGAAGAACTTTCGGAAAGGTATATTTTTTTCAAGAATGGACAAGATCACAACCAAAAGGATCAACTGCAAATCATTCAATTATAATGTTAAATATTTAATATAATTTCATTTTGATTTAACATTATATGAGCTATAAATGGGGACTAACGGTGTCGCTCGACTTTGTGTATGTTTTCTATCGTTCATAACATGGGTAAGTTTATTAAATTTTCCAAATTTTAACAGCTTTTTCATTTCTTTAACTGTATAGAAATATTGTTCAAAAGTTATTTTGTGAATTTCTGTCAAAACGCACCTATGTCTTTTGACTATGTACTCAATTTATTACTGTGAGTCCTTAAAGTTAATTTGTACTCATAGATACATATACTACCTGTTGAATTGAAACACATTTGCATTCCATTACTTCAATGGAAAACTTTAAAAATACATATATGCTATATCATTAAAGAAAACAAGTTAGTCAACATAGTTTAAAGTTAAGTTAAATTTATTTACTATGCTTTTTGCTTAAGGCATTTCACCATATATATTTTCATATGTTAATTTATTCTTTGTATGTCTATGTTAATTTATTCTTTATATGTCTATATATTTGTCGCTATTATAATTTTTCATGTTTTATGTATGTTTTGTCTGTAGAATGTTTGTTCTACTCTCGTGTGCCCTAAATTGGGCGGGACGAGGTAAAAATAAACAATATCATTAAAGAAAAAAGCGAGAGCTTTTAGAAATGTTGCTATTAGTAAATATTAATCAATATTTAAGTGTAAGTAGATATTACTAATCAATTTTTAATGTAATCAAATATTAATAATCAATTATTAGTATGTGTGTGTAAATATATATATATATATAATTTAATAAGTGATTCATTCAATTATTACATATTATCAAACTTGCTTTCTTTTAAAGCAACAAAGATTTTTCAGATTTCTTTTATTTTCCATATTCCTTGACAATTGCAAACATTTCCATTTCCACTTTCCCTAAAAAGTTTTTAAACTTCTTTCTCCAAAGGATTAAAAAAAAATTTTTTTTATGACATTCAGAAAAATATTCATGATTAGCGAGATGTTTCTAGGATGATAAAAAGGGATAATCCATTTTTTTTAATAAAAAAGGGAAATAAAATGAGTCATTTACAAAAGATTAATCACAATACCTTTAATAATTAAAAGTATTGTGATTAATCTTTCGAAAATGGCTAATTTTATTTAGCATAGTGCTATTTTTCTACCTAATTATATAAATTCAAATTGTCAATTCAAATTCACATAGATTTAATTTTTTTGACATTTTTTTAAACAATCATATTTAAATGTAGTCAAGTTCAAAGGTTTATTTTTTATAAAAAAAAGAAGAAAATATTATATGCATTGAGAAGGTTAGAAAAAGACTATTACTCTTTTTTAAAGAAATAAAAAGTGTACAAAACTTTAAATGTATTTTATATGAGCATATGTTCTGTAAATATATAATTTGTACTTTATTTTATAATTTCTAAGAAAATGTATATTCTTCTTATTATATTGGGGAATTGTTTAGTAGTTATTATGAAAACTAATTAATATTTAATGTTGTGCCTCGGAAGTTGAATTTTTTTTCACGTAGCTGTTTTTGAAAAAAATTGTGTTCCCTGTAGAAATGAGCTCGGCTTCATTTTTAGTGATCCAAGTGCGAAGACTTTAAATCTTAGTCCACCCAGTCCAAAGATCCAAGAATGCTCTATATCAGGGGTTTATAACTTACATGAGGCCGGGGGGTCGTAATTAAAAACACCAGTCAAATGGCGGGCCGCGACTTTATCAAAATTTTAAATAGGACACTTTAATGTTTGAAGGAACATTAAATATTACTGTCAGTTTTTTATCAAGTTGCACAAAACTAAAGTATTGAATTACAAGGAATAATAAATATTACCTTGGATGCAAAACCTGAGAAATAATTTTTTTGTAACGTTGGTATGTTAAATTTCACAAAGACAAAGAAATTAGTTTTTGTTTTGTTTTTTTAACGATGGAAAGTATTTTAAATCCATATAGATTTTTTAGGAAAATTGTCCACAGAAAATGACAACTAATATATTTTAGTTCGCGAGCCACAAAAAAAGGCTCTGCGGGCGGCGCCTGTTGGTAACTACTGCTCTATATGCTTAAGTTTGAGTTTTAGTATGCTAGAAAAAAAATCCAAATTTTGCATAGATAAGAGTCAAATAAGATATATTATTGAGATTACTTACTTACGGATCAAGAAACTTAGGAGAACATTGTTAGAAATTTAGGACATTATTAGAAACTTATATGGACATTGTTAGAAAGTTAGTAGGCATAATATTGTGACCAGGACAAGGCCTGAGGCTAAGGCAACCAAAGCAATTTCCTTTGCGTTCTAGGAGTTCTTTTCTTTCACTTATTATTTTTTTGTAATTATTTTAGAAAAGTACTAATTTATTAATTTTTTTTCTGGTTAAATATATTTAATATAATTTATGAGTAAAACATAGCTGTAAAATTTCAGGACCTTGTATCACTGATGGTCCCCCTTTTCCCTGATGTTCTGAAAAATTAAATGAAAAACAGAAGAAGAGAAAACTAAAAATTAACTAGTTGTTTTAAGTGATATTTTTTTTAGTATTCAGAAAAAAAGTAGTACATTTTTATGTAGCCCTTTTCAGTCATTTGGATGTTATTTTGCAAATTTTATTATTAAATAAGCTTGCATTAGGCAGCTTAAAGCTTAAAAAAAAAATTGTTCTTCGGATTTGAAGTACATGTGAATAGGACATTCGTCCAAGATTGAACATTTTTGTAACACTAGAAATCTCGAGCTGTGACGAGTTGAGCTTTTCTGTAACACTAGAAAATTAATAAATCAGTAAGTAACAAATTTATAAATAAATAAATGCATTTATTTATTTACTTATTTTTTATTTATAATTTTTTTTTCTGTTTCATTCTGTTTCCAAAGTTTTTCCAAATTTTTTTTATCTTTAGAAATATTTAATTTTTTTTCTGTTTCACTTTGTTTCTGCAGTTTTACCAGTTTTTTTTTTATCTTTATTTTCCATTTTACGTTGACAAGTTTTATGTTTTACATCCCTTTTGTATTTCTCATTCATGCCTGGCAGGTTTTGAGAATGATTGCCTATTTTTGAGCTCTTATATATCTAATTTTATTTCCATCTTCATATATTTTTAATCAAGTATATTTTTCAGTTTCTTGTGATTATTTTTCTAAGTCATTTCATGGCTCGTTTTTGTGTAAGCTGTTCTGAAAATAAATAGATTGTCATCGACTTTATAGCTGCATAATTACTGCACTTAATAAAAAAAATTTTTTTTGCTGGTGAAATATGTGAACTAGATTTTTAGCTGATCAGTAGTAACAGTGATCGAAAGCCAAACAGAAATAAAATTTAGTTGTCTTTGCAAGAACTGTTAAAAGGTTACTAGAGAAGCAAAGTTATACTATATTTTTTTATTTTTCCTTTTTTTTTCGGATATTAATTTTGTTTATACATTCAAACTAAATTTTTCCCTGTACATTTAAAAATTTTATTAGAAACCGAAATATATTATTTTACTGATGTAACTGCGTTGAGGGCTGAAAATTTTAAAATAATGTTAGAAGAAGTTTAAACAACAACTAATTGTATTATTCGGTGGTTGAGTAGCGTAGTGCAGAGATCAGGTGGTTACTACCACCACCTGGGAACTGTAGTTAGGTAATGCGTAATCTTCCACGTCTTATTTTCACTAAGGATCCATCACAGAACGTTTCTCGTAACTCATTCATCTAATGTGACTTCAACAATCAAATCATTCAGGAAATTATTTGCTATGTAGTATTTCAAAATATTTCTTAGAATTTGATTTGAATTAGAAGTGCTATTAACTCAGAATGTATCACCAACCAGCAACCAAGAAGAAATTTCCACCT
The DNA here is from genome assembly GCF_982258835.1 of Parasteatoda tepidariorum. Taxonomy (NCBI): domain Eukaryota; kingdom Metazoa; phylum Arthropoda; class Arachnida; order Araneae; family Theridiidae; genus Parasteatoda; species Parasteatoda tepidariorum. The sequence continues at coordinate 4,984,131 of NC_141755.1, read as the reverse complement.
GCCATTTGCACTTGGTTCATCACAGTGTGAAGTAATTTGAATACTGCGTTTTAATATTCAATGTATCGTGGGCTGAGCAAAGGCTATCATTTTGTTTTAACCTTTGCAAAAACATAATTTTGCATGGCAAATAATCAATATTTATTTGGAAACGTTTTAATAGAAATATACAATCAAATTTGATTTATAGAGAGAGATGATATATTTAATTATAGTGAAAATCTAAAAAAAAGTATAAATCTGTTGTGATATGTATATGGTTTTCGTGAAATAATGAAATAATCATGCGCTCTCTAATTCATTTGACAATTCTTTTAAATGTCATAAGTAACACGAGCTGATGTCTATTGTAAGTACTCACGATCAAAATTTATGCCATCCATAAATATTCAATAATAAATTTATATTTCTATATTTGTCATTGGCCTTTTCCTGAAGGGACTTGTGACTCATTTTAAAGCAGCCTGAATTTTTTTTTATAGAAAATAAAACTTATTTTGTCAGTCCTGTCGTCTTATTAGTGTGTCCTCACGATAAAGCGTTTTTAAATACACTGGCATCCATTTTTGACGACCCTATATCGTCTTCTTAACCTATCTTTTGTTCTTTCTTTGTTAGAAAATGCAACTGACCGTGAATTTTGTCATTACTTTTCTTTATCGATAGCGGTCGATATGGAGTTTTTTTTTTTTTTTTAACTTTTTAAACTTTTGATCATATGATCCATTGTCTGGTTTTAGTTCGATTCGGCAGAATGACTCGATATTATAATTTGTAACCTAAATGAATTTGTTATTCTAGTGTCGCAAATGCTATGGATACGATGATTGGCTGAAAAAATTATTTGATTTGCATTTTTAATTCCATTCAGAAGAGACACAGTTCAAGTATTTAATACTAGGTACCATACCATACAATACGTTGTACACCACTGAGCATAATGCATAGCATACATGCTAAGTACTTCATAATATTTAGTACTAGGGGACTCCAGTCGTGCTCATTTACAATTTTTCTCAGTTACCACTGTTACTCCATCGACAATTTTTTAAATTTTTGTTGACTATGAAAACTCGTTAATTATAATTGCACCAACGAAACTATTATACAATAAGACAAAAAGTTGATACTTAATTCTGGTTTAGCAATTTAAATATTGATTTTATATTCATTATTTTAAATGCAGACGTTAACAGCAGTCAGTTTTAATATAAATTACTTTAAAAGTAGATATAACTTACTGAAAAGTAATTATAATTTATTTACCATTCATTGCAAAACTGTAACTCAATAGTGTTATCATATAAAATGTTGCAAGTTGCTTAATACGGTAATATGATACGTTGTAGCGAATTCTTTATAATGTCATTAAAGAACTACACTTTTAGTTACGAATTTTTCTTTTTGAATGATAATCAAAATGAAAGCTTGGGGAATTCCCAACCTTTGACATCGAGAGTGTGTACTCCGACAACATCAAGGAGTTAGCCGGCTGTGTTTTGCGCACTCATGGACATCTATAGTTCTCCCCATGGACACGGCACCAACCAACCAATCAAAATGAAAGACGTAATAATAACAGAGAGTATTAAGATTGGATATAAATAAATTGCAGGTAAATACCGTTATAACTTTATGCTCTTGTTATCAAAAGATATCTGGATCTTCTTTGTTTAATGATTCTCACATGGGATTTTCTCTTTCCAAAGAAAATGCAAAAAACGCTAATACGACGGTTTTATGACATGAAAGATATATTATGTATCTGGTGTACTCCTTTTACATTAGCTTCTGGGCTCCATTTGCAATTGAACATCGATAATTAGTTCGAATTAGAGATTGAATTCCACTCTTTATAACCTGTCACTGTAATTGAAATGATCGTACTTTGTTTGTTTGCGTAAAGACATATGTTATTGAAATAGAAAGTCTACTCTTAAAAATTTTCTCATGTCTTGAAAATAATGTGAGAACGCACTCTCTTCCCTGGGACTTCTTCCACGGTGGGAGAAATAATGTGAGAACCCCACACATGCCATCATCTATTTTGAAATTGCGTGAGAGACGTAAACATTAAAAGTAAGTTATGGTGAACTTGGCGTGTTTTTATTGCATTTCGTCCGAATCTTCTAAGTGAGGTAATATTATATTTAATTGGTGTGCACAGAGCCAACACATAGAAGATAAGGAAACTTTTAGAAAATGTTGGTCTTGGTAGAGACTAATTTAGAAATCTAGGGGCAGAACAGTCAAGACCCCCGCTAATCGTAGGGGAGAGTGGGGTCAATTGTAACAGGGTACGATTGTAACAGAGCAAATATTTCGAGTGTCGGGTTCTAGATTTGGTTCCTAGGTGGCGAACAAGGTGTATTTAATAAATCTACATGTACACCCCTGCTGGCAACTATTTTTATGTACTTTTGAAAGAGTTACATCACAAAAGATATTTTCTCGCTACGTAAGTACTTTTTTTGGTATTAGAATATTATATTGTAACAAAGTAATTTTGTTTAAACAAATAAAAATTATTAACCGAATATGTAAGTGGACACCTTAATTAACATTTTGAAAAAAAAAAGATTAATTTTGTTAATTAACTAGCATTGTTTTTAACAAATGAAGCTGAAATGGCGTCTTGGGGACAATTGTAACAATAAGTAAAGGGACAATTGTAACAGCTGAAAATAAATAATTTTATGTTTACAAACCATTACTTAACTCTTTAAGAACCACCAATAGTTTCCTATATCATTTATATTATGTTGCATGTGCATTATTTCATTTGTCACCTTTCACAGCATAAATTAAAATTTTTAACCCCTTAAAGTTAAAAGTTTAACCCTTTAGGTGTCTGCTCATCATTATTTTGACTCCTAAAATATCATTACTATTTTGATCAATAAAAAAATATATCACAACTATGATAATATGTATAATTAACTATGTTTTAGTTGAATTTATGAACTGTTACAATTGACCCCGTAAGTGGGGACAATTGTAACAAGTGCACGACTGTCAAAAATTGTTAATAACTGATATAATAACATTTAAAATAAGGTATTTATTTTTCTTTTCTAGTAGAGGATAGTCTACTTTACTCGTCTGTCAATTAATACTAATAATATATTGGAATTTTTGTCAGTTAAAAATAGTTAAGTAAAAAATGTTACAATTGACCCCACTCTCCCCTACTCTTAAACCTTTTGAGCTCAGTGCAAAATGATTTATAACATTAGAGAATTATGATTTATTAACAGAATTTATGCGTCAATTTGTTACAATTTTTGAGAATTTCTAAGGGAAAAAAGACATTATTTGCCAAGTTTAAGAGGACGCCAAAACGCGAAAGAAAATTTTCGTCGCAAATTCTCTTCATTACCAATTTAAAAGAAAGAAGAAGTAAATTCAGGCAAACCTAGAGTTTGTCATAAAGTTTCAATTGCCGAAAAAAAAATCTTCAAAATATTAAATTGCAAACAAATTATTAGGAGAGAACTTCTCCGTTGTGTTATTATCTCATAATTTATTTTCATTTGTATATTTTAAAATTTTCTTTTCAGTATTTGAAATTTTATGGTTTGCTCTAAATTGTCTGAACTCACTTTTTCTACACTTTAAATTAGTAAAAGAAGGAGAAAGAGAATTTGCGACGAAAATTTTCTTCCGCTGTATGGCGTCCTCTTAAGAACTTAAAACCGAGGCCTCTTTCGACACTTTGATAAATATGGGTGTGTTCTGTTGTTACTGGATTGGGTTCTTGTCTTATAAATATTTTTCATAAAATGTGTGCTAACCTGAACACCCAACAGTTCTTATTTTCATCTCTCTACATTACCTTTAGAGATGACTAAGTTGAGTTACATTGTTCATTGGAAATCCATCAATGATCAATCAATTGGAGATGCAACCAATTGGAATACGTTTCTATTAGGATAGGAATACGGAGTGTCAAATAGTGCAAACAGAATTTAATTGAATGATAGTGAAAGAAACAGTGATTTGACTCGGCACCCCTATTTTTGTCTTTAAAATTATTTTGTGCTTTTGATATTTTATTCCTTCAATGGGATGCCTGCAAGTGATGTAGTGTAGGTATCTCGTTTCTGATGGGTTGTTCAAACGTGACATTTGTTTACGTTAACAAAAAACATTTTCACACATTAGCAACTGCTCTTTCCATTCTATTTCGAGTAAGCCAAGCCCGTCAAGTATCAATTTTCTTAAATGACATATTCTTTATTCTTACGCAAGGATTATTTGATCAAGATTTCAATTCTGTCACTCTATATTTCTTACTTAACACAAAGACAGACCTGAAGGTATGTAGAACGTCAACAAACTAATTATGCATCGATGTTGCGAGGTACACAAAACAAAAATATATCACGGTTGCAATCAAATACATACACAAATATTAAATCTAAGTGAAGTAAAAGACGTAGACGAGAAAGAATTATATTTCAACAAATTCGATGTGCGATACGGAGCTGTATTTAATTAACTTCACCTTAATTAACATTCTAACTTATGTAGCGAAACTTGCTCAATTTTAACTCGCCATTTTACTTATAAACGATCAGCTGGAGCAGCGATTACTCAGGGAATATATTGTTCTCCGTCCTATGAGGTGAACCGAGTTCGAATCCCAGCGATGGCTGATCGATACGAATTCCGAATTCGGCTTGCACCGACCACAGTGCTGACGTAAAATATTTTCAGTGCTAAACGTATCATGGGATAGAGTCCGCTTGCCGTCAGGCTAACCGTGGGAGGTTGTAGTGGTTTCCCTCTTCATGTAATGCAAATGCGGATAGTTCCATCAAAAAGTCCTCCACGATGGCAAATTTCTCCCAAAACTGGATCCAGGAGTTCCCTTGCCTTCTGGATTGGGTTCAAAATGACAAGGCTACGGAGATGAACATTAGTAGTCGTAAACACGTAATTGGGTCGGCTGTTCAACGAAGGTTATATATAAAACAAAAAGGATCAGCTGATGCTGACGTCATAAGTCACATGTGTGGGTATTCGTGGTCTTCTGGAAGTGCAAGTTCTCAATTGGGTTTAATATAAAATAAAAAAACACAACTACTTCAATTTAGTAGAAATAACATTTACCATGACGCAATGCTAAATTCTATGCCACTATCCACATAAATCAATTATTAATCAAAAATCGAATATCAATTACTTTTCTTTATAATGCAATAAAATCTGGCGAGCAGCTATTTAAACGATCAAACATTTCGTTTGTTTATTTGTGGCTTGAAGTTAGGCTCGCAGAAAATGCCGTTCATGGGTTAAATTTAGTAGGAATAACACAATCTGTGATGTAGGCTATAGTATACCCAATTGGATTTGAAGTAATATAAACCCATATCATAGCATTATAATTTATGTATATACTCATTGATTATCAATTAATCATTTACGTACCACATGTATATAAAAGATCTGATGATAAAATGGGTAACAAAATACTAAAAGAAAAAATAATGTTCGCCCACATAAATTGTTATTTCTCTATACCCATAAGAAAAACGCTTCTCACTTTTTTGGCAGCGACGCCATTGGATTCCAGGAGGTTTAAACTCATTCGCCTTATTTGAAATTAATTACTTTCAGCGCAGTGTGAAGCATAGTAAACCGTAAACTTTTAATAAGTTGGTTTTCACGCTTTGTTGATATTTTGGTGTAGTGGAAATTGCCGATATTTCTAACACCTTTTCTTGACTCACTGACTGTAAACCTGATCAAAAACTAGAATCATTGCCAAACATTGTGTGTGAAACGAAGGGTCAGTGTCTTGAAAAGTTATAAATTACCTCATTTATTTTTATTTTTTTTATCAGAGTTGACTCAGAGACAAATCATCGTTTGTCTGGAAACAGAGCATTCACTTCTCTAAAGTGAAATCCTTAGTTATTTTTAACGAGGGGCAATGGTCCCAAAAATAAAATGTATTTTGTCTGACTATTCGAGTGTTTTTTTTTATTCGAACCGTATCAGTAACTATAAACAATCATCCAAACAAACTGTCGACTTTTGCCAGTCGTGCAAAGTCGGAATGTTACGATAACACTTTTGCATCTCATCTTTAAATTAAAAATTTTAAAATATTTTCCTCAATGAATGCAGACTTGTTTGACATATAGGCAGGGTTCGTTGATTTAAATCAGCTTGATTTAAATCACGATTTAAATCATGATTTAAATCAAATGATTTTTTTAAAAAAATCATTGATTTAAATCAACAATTTTTTTTATCTATATATATTGATTTTAAAAGTTAAAAAACAGTGTTTTAAATTTTAGATACTTTTATTATTTTCTTTTCTTAGTATTAAAATTTAATTGAAATAAATTGCTGCATTAATGAATTTTAGTTAACGAAATTACTTTCTTGGTGTGTGTTAAATTCCAACACATTTGAAATTACATTTTTAAAAATCTTTTGATTCTTGAGATTGAAAGTACAGATTAAAGTAAACATTTAATGCTGTCTTAATATAGACTTGCATAGCTGTAGAAAGTAATTAATAAACATGAATTTTTTTCGAAAAATAATACAAATAATGTTAATTAAAATTCTACCTTTTGAATGAAAAAGCGTGAATTAAAATCTACATCATATTTTATTGGTTGAAATAATCTCTGAAGCTTGAGATTATATTTAAAAAAAATTACCCTAATATGCAAAAACAGAAAAAGAAGAAAAAAAGGGCTGATGAATTCAGATGTTTTTTTTTCCTACTATAGCGTCATTCTTCCCTTTCAAACTCTTTCGAAGTCTATTTGATGCAGTAGGGCAGTGTTTCCCAAACTTACGACTTTTGTGTACCCTTTCTAAATTTTTCGTAACGCTGTGTACCACTAATAAAAAAAATGAACGTATTTTTTACTATAAAAAAATTGCAATATTTGCAAGTTAAAAATCACAACTGGCTGTTGATACCACTATTTATTAACTGTTAACTCTGCAAAAAAATAGCCAATAGAAAAATACATAATCAAAAAATTTTCATGGCTAGCTTTATTTTTAAATAAAAAATTTTGAAATTTTCGTTTGTTGCAAGATATTTCGCATAAGAGCACGTACCCCCGCTAACCTGTTTCCGTACCCCTGGGGGTACGCGTACCACACTTTGGGAAACACTGCAGTAGGGTTATTAACTGGTATTTTTTTCTCATAATATGTTTACAGTATCTTTGACATCATCTGATTTTCTATAAAGAAATTTTTTGAAAAAAAATTCCAATGAATACATAGATTTTCTAATTTTTTAGCTTAACTTATCTATTTTGATATAGAATTAAAAATGAATATTTTAATATAAAAATATATAGATTAAATATTTATTTATTTTTTGATGAATGACTACATTTATAAACACAGTTTGCTACATTTATTTTGTCATTTTAAAAATCAAGAGAAAAAAAAAAGAAATCACAATTTTAAATTAAAGTTATCGTTTGCTAACTGAAACTTTGCTTTAATAGTTAAAGCACAGGGGTCTGTCCAAGCCGGTACCTTTACAAATTCATCTTTAGGAAAAATGATAGAATAATCACACAAAATACTTTTTCCTAAAATTTTATTTTTGTGTCTCGTAAGAAACAATAAATCCATACTTTTACTATATTTGTGTTGATTTTTTAATATAATTTTTAATTTTCACAAAATAGGTACCTCTCAGAAAAACCCAAACAGACCCCTGAAGTATTCTTTAAATTCTCTATTTCCTCTAGTCTTTAAATTTTAATCATGTATTTGTTTCAAAATGGTTGCTATGCATTCAAAGCCATGTATTATAATGAAAAATTATTTTAGTTAGAGCTTCTAAAATATTGTTACAATATAGTTTTAATATTAAGTTAATTTGATTAAACATTTATAATTTTTTTAATCATAAATTAAAGTTCTTACAGCGTATTTGAATAAAAATCAAAAAAATCTGATTTAAATCAAAAAAATCCGATTTAAATCAAAAAAATCTGATTATTTTGATTTTTTTTTTAAAAATCAAAAAAATCACGAACCCTGCATGTAGGTAGGGAATATAAAAACAAGCGCTCATTCATAGTCTGAGTCGTGTGATGAATAACAAAATAACACTCATTAAAGTTCAGTTAAGTTATCTGCTGAGTATAATTATTTCATTTAAGGGAAAGTGACTTCGTCATTAAATATGAAACGAGCTTAACGAAATAAATAAAATAGGTCTTACTTGATGACTAGTTCTGCATATTTGTAAAAGTTTTTTAATACTACTCGTTGACCTGACGATGTGGTACATTTTCAGTGAGTAGCCAGTTGCCATAATTATAACTTAGTAGCCACTTTTTTTAAAAAAATTTAATGGGTCTGTGACTGATGTCTATAGGTTCTTTTCATTTAAAAGAGTCACCTCTTACATACTTTTTTTTTTGTCGTTTGGATTGAATTGTATTTTTAAAAAAAAATAATATTAGAAATATTCTACGGCTCTAAAAATGTAATTCATCAATAAAAATAATATGAATATATTAAAAAATTTAGTTAAACATGCTGACTTTAAGGAACTTATTTTAAAAGTATTTGGGGGAGGCATACATTTAATGTATACATTATAACTTTGAAATATGTGAATAGTTAAAGAACTCTCCTTCCAAATGAATCTGTTGTATCACAAAATGATGAATTCTAAAGAATCAAAATTTTAAATGGAAACATCATTGGACGTTAGAATGAAAATTTTGTTTTCGAGAGTCTTTCTGCATTGCTGTAGTATCATTAAACGATTTTCAGAAAAAGCGTTGGGAAAAATGCATGGGTTGTTAATTTAACTCGCCACTTTTTTTTTATTTTATTGATTCGCCACGTGGCAAGTGGTAATTTTCAGGTACTTGTAAATAAGCTTTTGAAACCTAATTTTATATCTATTATTAAGAAGCGTTGTGGAAGAACATGTTAATACATGGATGACCTTGCAGAAGAACACGTGTTAACACATTGGAACTATTATTTTAACTCTGTTCTTTACTCATAAACTGTTACTTAGTATTGTTTCCAGATGGGGACTTTACAAACAGATATCTTCGAGCACAACGCATAGAAACTGCGAGTGTTTCTCACCTAAAATGCTCCGTTGCACTTGTTATTCGACTCGAAGCCTTTTAATTAGTCTATCGTCCATTCGATAATATATTGATTCAAAATTTATTTTGATTCGTCAATTTTTTTATCGCTTCCTAGTTCTTCCGTTTTTTGCCCACTTGCTATATCTGAAATTATTTATAATGATATATTGTTTTTTTTTTTTTTTTTCATAAGTCATATGCTTCCGAAATTAAAGCTTAACTTCATGGTAACGATATGCAAAATTAACTAATTAAGCAAAAGGTGAAAAAAAAATCATTAAAAATAATATAAATTCAAAAAAAAACCCAAACGGTCGTCATAGTAAAGGAAAATATTATCTTTAATGGCGCTTGTTATTAAATGTTATCCACTCAAGTCAAACTTTCCTCTCCTCGAACTAACATGTACGAACTGTTTTTTAATAGGGTTATTAGTGGATAATCATGTTGTATTTGACATCTTAATAATACTCAAACTTCCAAGTTTAAAGACTTGTTAAAATTTACTAATGTGACATTTTATTTATTTTGCCATATAAGTCTTTAAACTCGTTAATTTTTAGTGGATAAATTATGTTCTGCTTAGTTTTACGATATTTTGCAGATTCTAAAACATGTTTTTTTTCCTTAATTAAGGTTAGTAATTAACATGTTAACACGTTGAGCTTCATTTAAGTATTTTTTATTATTATTTTAAATAAAAATAACTTTTTTTAAAACTTAAATGATGTCAATTAGTAAAAAGTCTGGTGCTTAATCCGGTTGAATAGGATTGTTTTTAAATGTTGTCACTCTCATTTTTTATTTTTATTTTGCCTGCTTTGATGCAAAAATCTCAAAAGAACTGTATCAAAGAATAAAATTTATTCTTATTTAGGCGTTAGAAATGCCATTAATTGAAGCATAAGTAGGACTTTTAGTTGCAGAAGGCTTAATACAGAGAACGCATTTTTTTTTCTCTTAAAAGGCTTTTATTTTGCTATGACCCGAATTCTTATTCTTTCTTTTCCCTCATCCTTCTTTTATTCGTGTTCAGTGGTGTGCTGCTCCTGGAATATATTTTGTTCTTTTTTCTGACCGTCATACAACTGACCTAGTTCCTTATCGGAATAAAATATTTATGAATTAAATTAGCCCTCTCATAAAAACGAGCATTCAATACGTGTTTTGACGTACTTGCGTTCTTAAGCAGCTTTAGATCATTTTCTTGTCAGTGTGATAAACACTTTCCAGAAAGTTGGATCGGAATTCCGGCGATACAAATACAATATATCATAGCAATTGTTTGATTTTCAAGCTTTTAAATGTTCATTTTTCTTTGCTATGTTTAAGTTTAGATATGGGCTCTTAATGCTCGTGTCATTTGTCTTTATTCAATTTATTTCGCTTACAAATATTTAAAAAAAAAAAATATATAGATTAAAGCATTCAATTGATTACATCGTAAATAGTATGATTCATAGCTTAATTTGAAGGAGTAAAATGTCACTACTATTCCCTGTCTTTATCTATTACCAGATATTTAAAGTGAATTTTCAATGTAATGACAGAGCATGTTTAACAATATATCTTGTGAATATGTATGTCACTAATTGTTAGAAATGTATATTACGCTTTGTCTATAGAAATAACTCCCCTCGCCGCGAAGTCTAAGATCTGCTATTGCAACAAGAATTAGTGCCTTTCAAAGAGGGGAGCTTCTCTCTACCCCGATTCCCTTTCTTTCGCCGACGCGAGCCCGAACCTGTCATAAATATCGACCTAACACTCCTACTTGAAATAGTTAAACCTCGTAACCATAATCACCACTCCAGTCGAATGGCGAGGGAAGTTCTTTCTATAGACAGACTATACATTTTCATTCACTCTTTTTTTTATATTTTCACAATTCACCAGAAAAACTTCGTCTCTTTAGTTCATTTGTCACACGCGTCTCGTGCAAAACATCATCTGGCCAAAAAATATTTAGACACTCAGTGGTTCGGATTCGGAGAGTCTTGAGGATGACATTAGGCCCCCTTTTGCATCGGTGACCGCCTGCACATGTCTGGGGAGATTTAACAGCAAGTTTTGATGACCCTTCGAATTGACTTCCTGGCGTCTATCATAGCTGATATCAGTGAGGGTAGTCGTTGGTGGCTTTGACATCAATGAGGTCTGGTTGGGCTTTGTAATCTGCTTTCTGATTCATGCCAAAAGTTGTCAGTTGGATTTAGATCAGAGCTATAAGAAGACCGATGCCGTTTTTTGAATTTTTAAAATCAAAATCATGTCAAACAATGACTGCTCAAGTCTCTGTGTGAATGGAGTGATTATGCTGTTGAAAGAGAAATGGCCCCTCCTCAAAATATTGCCTTAGAATTGGGAGAGCAGTAATATCCACGTCTCAAGAGTTCATGTTTCCAGTCACAGGGATCGGACGGGATAGCCTGTTAGGTAGGGCACTGGGCCCATGCCCAAGAGGTCCTGGGTTCGATCCCCCCGGCTGAAGACTCCCCGTGTAGGAATTGGTGACTGATGCAAGTTAAATCTGTCACAAAATCCTCAATGTTCCCGTTACAAATCAATACCTCTGGGGGTACTGATCCAGGAGTTTCCTTGTCTTCTGGATTGGGTTCAAAATTACAAAGCTACGGAGATGAACATCAGTAGTCGTAAACCCAAACATTGGGTCGGCTGTTCAACGACAGATATAAAGTATAAAATAAAATCACAGGGATCGAGGCCTAACCATAGCCCGCTCAATAAACGAATCAACTCGTTAGGGTGGATGTCCGGATATTTTTAGGCCAGATAGTGCATAAAAATTATTAAATTAACCACTAAAGAGTGGTTGAACCAGATAGGAATTACTTTTTGTAAAACTCTTTATTTTTCAAAATCAGGTGAAGCATGGTAAATTTTCAGACTAAAGATTTTAAAAAAAAATTTGCAACTAATTCAGAAGCTCGTCTATGATTTGGATGCAAAATTTTTTTAATGAGTCGTCACACTACTTGTGACGTGTGAGGCCGCGAGCAAGTGTCATGGGCATTCACTTTTAGAAAAGTTTCTACGAGAATTTTTTTTTTTTGGGGGGGGGGGGCTTAATCTCTTAGATTTTAATGCTTCCATTTTAAAAACAAAAAGATAAATCGTGGTAACTTAATTATTTCATTTTTTTTGCATTTATTTTTTCATAATTAAGATATTCATGTACAATACGAAAAACATGGACCACCTTAAATAATTTTTGATTTAATTATCGGATTTTCACTTTCTAGGACTCAATCTGAATGGTTCAAGGAGATGGCTTCAAATATGTTAATGAATGAGTATAGACGATATTTTAAGTTGCGAAATCAGACACAAAAACGCATTTTCTCTGAAAAAACATAAAATTTTTTTGTCGAAGGATTCGAATTTCTGACCTTCACATCATAGGGTCCCAATAGTTCGGTCTGGAGAGCGATCCAAACTTTTTGGACCCTTTCATGTTCATTTTACCATTTGCGTATTTCGCCATATCGCGAGAACATTATAAACTAGTTGAAACACTTTAGCTCACAATTCTAAAATTCCTTTATCCGAAGATAATTCCAAGCAATAAAGAACTTTATGTAAATATTTTTTATTACTTTATGTAATAGGGTCGAAAAAAATTGATTTATAAGGTATGCAATTGAGAGAACTTAATTTTACGTAGTAAAATACGAAATTTGAGTGAAATCGGTCGAATCGTTCCTAAAAAATGGAATTTTTAGAAAAAGCAATATTCTTAGTTCATTAAATTTTCGTAAAAAATATTTTAGCGGCCTCCACACCAAAAAATTTAGAAAACTCGGTTTGAAATAAATATTATTTTTTTTATCAAAAGTCAAAAATTTCTGCCATTTTTTTTTTTTTTCTCTTGGTGTTGGGGCGGAACCTTTTCATCACGATACATCCAACTTTTTCTTTTTAATACTTTCTTTCCTCGATGATACGTGATAGGGCAAAAACTCCTTTATCTGAAATAGTATTTCCTACAAGGAACAAAATCATATTTCACTTTCTTCAATCATATGGGGATTCAACTCAATGATGCGGCCATTCTCGTTCCAAACATCCTCCTCTCTCATCCAAATCTTCGTAACCATTATTAGATTGAGTGACAGAACGCTTTGGGAAAAAAAGTTCCGGCAACAGTCGGTCGAGTCCGGCGATTGTGTGAAGCCGTGGAACAGGTCAAGCCATCCCCGTTATTTTCGGTTCTCGTGTTACGAGGTCGACTCGAGGCATTCACCCCGATCCATGCCACCAAACCTCACTTCAATAGAAGAAACCACGTGCTTTTCCTTCTGTACTTTCTAATGTTTATTCCCTTTTTATCTGTTTTATAAGAGTTAGTTTTTGAGTGGATTTGTACTAATGGGGAATGGCTGATAGAAGTAATGGAAACTGAGTGCGAAATTCGATATTTTTAATGACTGAATTTACTTGCCTTATAAACTCATTCAATGAAAGGAATCCAGCTGATTGTCTCATTTTCCTCGTTTATAGCATTTTGAATGGAAGTTTCGGATAACAGGAAACAGTCACGTTGAATTCTTCTGTTGTTATTAAAGTGAAGCATAAGTGGTTTCAGTGATTATTAATTTCACGTATATACATTGCGCGAGATTTGCGCATTGATTTGAGCCGCGGTGGCTCAGGGAATAGAGCGCTCGCCATCCAATGAGGTGAACCAGGTTCGAATCCCAGCGATGGAGGATCGATACAAATTTCACACCCGGCTCGCACCGACTACAGTGCTGACGTGAAATATCCTCAGTGGTAGACGGTTCGTAGGTTAGAGTCCCTTTGCCGTCTGGCTAACCGTGGGAGGTTCTCGTAGCCTTGCTCTCCATGTAACGCAAATGAGGGTTAGTTTCATCAAAAGGCCATCTACGAAGGCAAACATTTTCCCTAATACTTGATCCAGGAGTTCCCTTGTCTTCTGGATTGAGTTCAAAATGGCAAGGCTGCGGAGTTGAACGTGAATAGTCGCAAACCCAAAATTAGATCTGCTGTTCAACGACGGTTATAAAATAAAATGAATGGACCTAATTTTTAATTCTAACTGGCTGAATTGTTTTATGAGTTTTGTTTAAGTTAAGATTAGGGAATATACGTAGTAATATATTATCTGACAAATATTGAATTTTTTCTGCATTATATTGTGCAGAAAGAGTTCATTTTATTAGCAAACCTATGTGTGTCATTAGAGGAATATGTGTAACACCATTTTATAACTGAACGTTGTAATTAGTATACCCTTGGAAAAGATAATATCGAAACAGGAAGACAGATTATGTTGCTCAAAATTAGCGACACGATACAATTTTTCTAATTGGCTCTACGAATTAATATTTTTGGAAGGGGGGAATGTTAAATGAAAGTTCAAATTGGATCGAATCATTAAAAAAGTATGTAATTTATTAGTTTCTATAAAAAAAAAAAATTGTTGCTAATATTTTCACAATGTAAATTTTTCCATCAATATTTTACTGATTGAACGATTTTATACTTCATTATTTAGTCAATGAGCTGCGGTTGATCCATGGGTAAGGTAATGAACAGTTGGGAAGAACTGGGGTTCGATCTCTCCCAGCTTGTCACCAGTTTGTCTGAGAAGTAAAGGCTACCTGTGCGCAATGCTGACGACCGCATTGCCACAGACAGCATTTGCCACCTGGAGCCCTAACCTCCTTGAACCCTCAGACACACAGTCCATTAATAAAATAAACAATGAAAGGATTGATATATATAAAAAAGAGGAAAGAAATTAATTCGCAGCTAAGATGAAGAAAATTTTTTCATTCTCTCATAATACAAATAATTTAGTAATCGGCAAATTTTGTGGGAAAACGAATAGAAATAAAACATGTTTTCCGAGAATCGTGCTTTAAAATAAAAGTACAGTTGCAATAGTTAAAAATTTAATAAAAAAGAATAAAAAAATTAATTGTAAATAGAAAGTTTACTCAACTTATTTAAAATATCTTAATTCGTTGAATTTAAATAGTGAACAACAATACGGATATGGTTCGGAAATAGTAAACGTGACTTTATACCTAATATTTCCAGTGTATATATATAATAATTAATAATAATTCAATAAATCAAATAAAACCAGCCTATGAACAGATGAAATAAAAACAATTATTTTAAAATGATCAATAGTTTTGTTGCTTGCTGTGAAATATCTTTTCAAATATATACGAATTATCCTTCGCAAGTAGTCACCACAATACGGGTGACGCGGCCCGATCAGAAACATTGCTGTCACTCGAATATGGGTGACTACGCTCTGGTTCCATCGAAAATCCATAATTCAATCTATTAAACTTATCGGAAAGATAGTCCAGTCTCTTTTGTTTCGTAAAGGTCGATGTCTAAGGAGCTTTTTGCAATGGATTTTATTTTATAACCGTCGTTGAGCAGTCGATCCAATTTTTGAGTTAACGATTACTAAGGTTCAACTCCGTAGCCTAGTCATTTTGAACCCACCCAAAAGACAAGGAAACTCCTGGATCAGTACCATCAGAGGTATTGATTTGTTACGGGAATATGGAGGACTTTGCGACTCGACAGATTTAACATGCATCAGTCACCATTTACTACACGGAGAGTCTTCGACCGACGGGGATGGAACCCACGCGGCTGTCAACCAGGCTATCCCGGCCTTAACTACGTAGCCTTGTAATTTTGAACCCAATCCAGAAGATGCTAGATCAATATTGGGACTTTTTGATGGGCGCATTTGCGTTTCATGGGGAGGAAGACCACGAGAACCTCCCACGGTTAGCCTGATGACAAGGGGACTCTAACCCATGATTCGTCTACCACTGAGGTTAATTTACGTCAGCACTGTGGTCGGTGCGAGCTGGATGCGGAATTAGTATCGACCAGCCTTCTGTAGGATTCGAACCTGCTTCATTTCATTAGAAGGCGAACGCTTTATACCCTGAGCCATAGCTGTTCTTAACAGTGGATGGCCAATTATAGAGACACATTTTGATTTTTCTCGTTAAATTCAATGAATCGGCATAGGGCCGGGATAGCCTGGTCGGTAGGGCGCTGGGCCCATGTCCAAGAGGTCGTGGGTTCGATCCTCGCCGGCCGAAGACTCCCCGTGTAGTAAATGGTGACTGATGCACGTTAAATCTGTCGAGTCTCAAAGTCCTCCATGTTCCCACAACAAATCAATACCTCTGGGGGTACTGATCCAGGAGTTTCCTTGTCTTCTGGATTGGTTCAAAATTACAAGGCTACGGAGTTGAACGTAAGTAGTCGTAAACCCATGAAATTGGGTCGGCTGTTCAACGACGGTTATAAAATAAAATAAAATGAATCGGCATAGTGATAGCTTAATGAACTACCGTCGCCAAACAGTTTCAAATCACTTAGAGAAAGCTGGCCACTCAAAAGAGGACCGTCGATAGTTTTTTGTTCTAAAGGTTTATAACATAAAAAAAGTAATTGTGATGTTTATAGAATACAACAGCCATAACAGCGATGCTTGTATGGCGCATGAACTCTGACTCAAATTTATTGCATAGGAACTCCATTTGCGAATTTTTATTGTAACAAAAAAATCGAATCTATAAGTAGTGAAAATAATTTATCAAACCTTTTTCGCGCATTTTGTAGAAATTTGTCTTCGTTATTGAAATTATTATTAATATTACAACAACAGTTTTTTTTAAATGTAAATAAAATTAGACTTTTAAAAACCACGCTAATTTTTAATGTGGATGGCTACTTTTTTGATGTTTGTTTTAGATATATATGTATTTCTTGAGTGATTGACCCGGAACTCGATTATAAACCACATTTGTGTCATTAAACATTGACTTATGGTACATTTTTATTGAATCATTTCTCTTCTTTTGATCAATCACATTAAATTAAATTCACATATTTTGTTCTTCTAAACAGTCCATTCATCCGGAAGTTCGATGTATTTGTAGTTATTTGTTTCTAGAATCTATTTATTCTAGTTTCTAGAAAATTTAATAAATTTGCGATGATTTTATCTTGCGGAAGTGGATGCCTTTGCTTTAGTGTTTTTTCGGAAATTAATTTTTTTTAATGCTATTATGCGATCATAATTTCATTTTGTTGGCCATTTGACTGAATCCAATATCCGGAGCATGATTTTCATGAAAAGTATGATTACTAAAATTAGTACTGCCGTAATGGCCAGATGTTGATGAAGGGGCTTAAAAATACTAAATATCTACGATACGACGACGGTTGCAGTGTGGTGAAAAGAGTTCTTCTCCCTTAGAAATAAAAAGGGGCAGGGTGCTTCCTCACAGAAAAGGCTACTCACTTAACACCGTAAGAATTTATCAAAGTGTGTAATATTCTGTAATAACTGAATTTGATCTTCATCAATTTTTAAATCATTCTTTTATACTATTTTGGGTCTTTATTTCAAAAAATAATTCTCATTCATTATCAAAATTAGTGTCTTTTAGCTGCCTTTCAATAATTGCGACCCACTACAAGTCGTTAAAGGCCGCTGGATGGTAAATTAGCGTTCGGGCAGGTCAAACGCAACTAGAGAAATCTTAAAAATGCTCATAATAACGATACAAAGTAACATTTGTATGTACTTATCGAGTGTACGTAGAACCTTTTTAAAACTCGGTGTTAAAATTCTATTAAACAATTTCGAGATGTCTACACCTTTGAGTCCACATCTATATTGAAGTTCAATTTCGTTAAGTGCCGCCATTCCTATTTGCTCGAAGATTCTTTGTAGCTGACGCTTCTATGCCTCATTTTCTTGTTGAAAAATTGTGACTGCATGCATCGTGATGCGATTACCAATGTAGACGTTCCGCCAGAATTGTTCCTCGTGAAGTGGAACACACCTCTTGGGAGTGAAATATATCAATGATTATAGTATTCTCATTTATTTTGCATTGCTAAGCTACACTCCCTTATGTTTGAAATAAGCATCTATCAAATTGGGGAATTGTTTTAAGTAGAAAATAAACATTTTTGTTTTTACGCACCAACAATGATAGAATCGGCATTCTTTAGTAACAATGGACGAATTCGAGGATCGCAAATGTTTTTGACCTTCCCTATAGTTACGATCTTTATCACTAAAGTGGTAAGGAATGAGAAGAGAGAACAACCCCCATTTTTTTATTTCTATTTTGCATGCATATTTTATAGATTAAATTCTTTGTTCGTCTTATATCATCATTTTTCGAATACTGTTTAAGAAAGTTTCCAAAAAAAAATTTTATGCAAAAAAGAATATTGGTTATAAATTATTATTTGTTATATCAATTTTTCTCCTCCTAATTGTCTGGCGAAATATGTATAGTCCAGAAAAACAACTGCTTCTCAAAATGAACAAGCCTTTCAACCATTATAAAAGGTACTATTGAAATATGTTTTTTGACATGATGGCGAAGCTTCCTGAACAGAACTGTGGTATAAAGTGGCCCCCCGCGGATTGTGATTCAATATTAAAATACTTTCTAAAACTCTTAATATAAGTGTTATAAACATTTTTGCAACTTGTTAGTTTTTTAGTTTATTTTATGCATTTCTTCTGATTTCTTTTAACAGCTCCTTGGTGGAATTGTGCTGGGAACAATGATGTGGGTTCTTGCCACAACACCTGCTCTGAAAGAATTCTTTTCGGGAACATTAGTAAGCAATTTTAAAATACTCTTCATATAGTTTATCATATTGTTATGTATTATGCAGATTGTATATATTTGCAAGGTCTATTTGTTAAGAATTAATGGATGAGCCATGTTAAAGGATATTTTAAGTGAATTTGAAGGGAAAAAAATCAGTTCTATAATAAGTTACACGTTATCCGAAAAGTATGGAAACTGTTAAATATATTTAAAGAAATAAGAATAGAAGCAAAAATCTAAAAATAGAGGCTAAACATAGATTGAAATAGAGACATTTTTTTTTAGAATTCAGACACAAAAAAATTATCGATTTTATTAATTGTAAATTTAATGACACAAATATTGAGTGAAAAAATTTTAATTTTTGAAGGAGCTGTGTCCCTTTATTTATAAAATGTTAGGGGCTCCCACTGCCCACCCTGTCCCTGGATAATTTGCAAGCAATTAATTCTCTATCTTTTTCCATCTAATCAATATGCGCATATATAAGTGTTCCATCTATTGATAGACAGAACTAAGAAAGATTTTCGTTTGAAGAATCAAGGCTTTTAATGACATAAAACTAATAAAACACCCGCATCAAGGAACAACGGCTGCAGTATGATAATCACAGAATTATTTTATCCTCCTGGTGTTAAGAAGTGGATTTTTTTTTTTTTTTTTAAATTTTGCCCAGATCTTAGCAATTCTGTGGTACTCGGCAATTTTTTTTTCTTTTTCTGCTGTTGAAAATTAAGTGTCCCAGGGGACACGTCACAACCTTAATTTTGCGTCCTGCTTACGATTTTTGGCGTATTTGGCTATGATTTGACACGATATTTCATTAAAGCGAAATCATTAATAGCAGTGATTTACTGTTATTCACATTGAGATGTTATACAGTGATTTACAATCGTTGATCGCCTCACAAGGTTAATGTTAAATAAGTCGTAGTCCGTCTCACGCAGAGATGAAAGCTTTTAACTTTCTTTGAAACCTTTTCCCACACTGTCGCTTTCTTCCTGATTAAATATTTTTCAAATGGCCATGAAATGTTTTTGGGTGAAGAATTTTTCTTCTTTCATTAGTGTTGGGAAATTTAAAAACTGAGTTGGATGTAGGCCGTGTGCATAAATTTGCACGACTCGTAAATTTGTTACACAGTTACACCTATCGGAAAGAACACGTTAAGAACACATAGACAAAATAAATCGTCAAGGTGATTCAAATCACTCATATGAGTTCTTGAAAGCGATTCAAATCACTGAGTCGAATCACTCATGATGAATTTGAACCAGTCTGAATCACTGATTTAAGTCAATGCTTCATATTAGTGGATTCGAGCATTATACCTTTTATACCTTTATAAATTTATATTTAAAATATTAAATAAACACATGGAGTAATGTTTTAAATTTGCTTTCTTTTCAGCTCAAGAATTCCACACTTTTAAGCAAAATTACAATTTTATAATGCGTTGCATTCATTTGACATGAAAGTATTTCTAAACTGTAGTAACCAGTATTGATTATGAAAAAAATATTGATTTTATTGTCATTGAATCAAGTGATCGATCCAGTTGATGATTCGATCACTAAATCAGTACTCTAACGTCAACATAGAGGAAAAGAAGCTGGATTTGAAGTTCTCTGAACTTATCGAAAAATTTTACGATCCGTTTTAGTTGTCTTTGAGTAATGTGTGCACTAATTAAAATGCTGATAACAACGATTCTTTGAAGGCACCGGACTGGTCAATTGGAGTGCCAGGATAAAAGTCCGGATGGAAATTCGGTAGCAGAAAGTTATTACTTAAAATGCGTATGTACAGGATTTTTTTTTTAAGTGACAGCCACCTAAATTCAGAGCCACCTAAAGCTCGATCAATCTTCCGAAATGGCACCAAATTTGCTATGGAGACGGAGACTAATGATGACAAGGGAAGTAGGATTCCATTAAAAAAAAAAAGGAATACCAAACTGAGAAGTAGCATAAAACATGGATAACAAAAGTAAAATTTAATCTTATGCTTTCGTATGCGACAACAGAACCAGCAATTGGGGCTACTATAAACGTGCTCATAAATAAAAATAATATGTATTTTCAGTTGTAATGAGCCAGCTCAAGTGAAATGTGTACCAGAACGCGTATTATTGATAAAGTTTTAGTATCTTAATCAGTGGAATGCATCCATGAATCCACGGGACATTTCATTCATTAGATCGAGCTACAGATGATGACTACGAATAGAGATTCCAGAGTCAGAGGCTGAACTAGATCGGTGTTCGACTATTATTCAATCCATTTTCATTTGCACTATTCCAATTCCTATCCCAATAGAAACGGATTCTTATCGTTTGCATCTGTAATTAATCGATTGATCATTGATAGATTTTCAGTGAACTGATAAATGAAGTGACATTAGCTTAAACATTTCTATAGTGTCAGTTCATAGTCTGTGTCTCTGAAAAATCAGGACAACCTCATTAAATAATTTTTTTTGGTGCAGTTTAAACGTTTTGCAATTTTTAAAAATTTTGCCTTTTAAGCGAATTTTCCATTGAAGATTAAGAATGTATAATTTGCCATAAACGTTACTTATGAGCAATACGGTGACGTAGAAGCCCTTATAATATTACTTTATAAAATATATTATTACTTTATAAAATACGTAGAATTAGATACCAAACGGACAGTTTCCCATAATATGTAATAATACATACTAAATAATCTTTTTGTTTAAGTGAAGTGAGATTAATAAAGAAAAATGTATTATTTTTGTTATTTTCATTACAAGTACTCATGGGTTATTTATAATAATAAAATATGTAATTTTTTAAAAATTGTTAAGATTAGGGTCTCACAAATGATAAATAGATTTTTCCTTTTGATTTAACATATTTTTCTTT
Source organism: Parasteatoda tepidariorum (assembly GCF_982258835.1). NCBI lineage: Eukaryota > Metazoa > Arthropoda > Arachnida > Araneae > Theridiidae > Parasteatoda > Parasteatoda tepidariorum. The sequence goes on along the minus strand of NC_141755.1, from coordinate 4,962,454 downwards.
TCAGATATTTACTTATTGTGTACTATGCATTGGTTCCCTACTCTTTTTAAATGGTAAGATAACTTTATCAAAGTAATTTATATTAAAACTACACAAATTATTACTTTTATTGTTTATCTGTTCATTATTAGTTACTTTTCATTTCATAATTGCTTTATTTTAAAAATATGGGTGGACTTAGCTGCAAAATATGAGTAAAGCTAAAGTGAAAAGCACAAAAATCCCACAAAAACAAACATTATATAGTTTCAGATCTATAATGTAGAATCGTCTTCAGTGTCAAAACTGTTACTTTTATGCCAAACAAAGAGGGGCATACAGTTATGATGAAAAAAGAAATTACAAACAAGTTACCATAACGAAAAATTTATGTTAAGGAAATAGGAGCAAGGTTATCTTACGAAAGGTGTGATAGGAAAAAGATGAGAACCAAAGTTTTGTGAAAATGTGACATTAGAGAGGTAATTAATGAGGATTTTTCAAGATTTGAAATGATTTCCGGAAATCTAAGCCAGTGACTCAGAAGTATTATTGAATGGTTTTAGTAGAAGAAGAGCCCAAACCTATTATTGGAAATCCAGCTATGAAGGGTGATGGAAAACTTTTTAATATCTTTATTTTCAACTCATATTTTATGTTCTTTAAATCGAAAGTTTCAGGGTACGTTTAGTTTATACAGTATACACAAGATGAGCCATGATGGCTCAGGGGATAGAGCCTTCTAATGACGTCGCTTCGAATTCTGCACCCGGCTTGCACCGACCGCAGTGCTGACGTGAAATATCCTCAGTGTTAAAAAGCTCATGGGCTCGAGACCCCTTGCCGTCAGGCTAACCATGGGAGGTTCTCGGGGGTCTGTCTCTCCATGTAATGCAAAGGCAGGTTGGTTCCATTAAAAAAGTCCTCCATGAACGCAAATTTCTCCAAATACTTGATCCAGGAGTTCCCTTGTCTTCTGGATTGGGTTCAAAATTAAAAGGCTACGTAGTTGAACATTAGTAGTTGTAAACCCAAAAATTGGGTCGGCTGTTTAATGATGGTTATAAAAAAAATTTATACACAAGATCCGCATCCGTCTTGCACCTATCACAGTGCTGACGTAAAATATCCTCACTGGAGATGATCATAGGCTAGAGTCCTCTTGCAGTCAGGCTAACCATAGGAGGCTTTCCTCTCCATGCAACGCAAATGAGGGTAAGTTCAATCAAAAAGTCCTCCAGGAAGGCAAATTTCTCCCAATTCAGGAGTTTCCTTGCCTTCTGGATTAGGTTCAAAGTTACAAGGCTACAGAGTTGAACATTAGTAGTCATAAACGGAAAAAATTGGGTTGGCTGTTCAACGACGGTTATAAAATAAAAATATAAAAAGTATACACAAAAGTACACTGACAAGAACTTTGGCAAATTCTCCAGCCATTAATATCAGTTATGAGATCTTTATGATTGATAAAATTTAAACAAAAACGGCCTTAAACCGACGTTCATAAAAAAAATTTGTAATTTGGGGACTAATTTTGGGGTAATAGCGTAATCAAATCAAATAATTTAGATTTGCATGATTAATTTTGTATTGATAGAATCAATGGTAATAAAAAGAAATTCTAGCAGAGTTCTAGTTAAGTGTTTACATAAATTGTTTCCCCCCTTAAGCTTTATATTTTTTCTTTTTTAAATCTTTCTTTGTTTTATTTCAGGAATTCTTGGTTGGATAGGATCTTATAAAAGAGGGACTTGCCTTATGAAATTTGTAAGTTTATATTGTAAATACTACTTTATTTGTTCATTTAATCAACTGAACTATTTATTATTGTACATTATTGAAAATGAACATTTTAGTAGTTTTTGTTGTGATATTATCTCATAAACATTATAAAATTTTTATCAATTTTTTTTTTCTTTTTGAAAAGAAACTATGCGTACTTAAAGAGCTTAGTCAAAGAATGTTTAAATGTCGCAACTGCAGAAAGATATTTATGAAACACATTTTCTTGTCGAAATCCGAATTAAAAACGTTACAGAAAAAATTTAGTTGTATTCATAAACGTAATATGTTAAGCCCAACCTTTCTGGAATTTTTCAGATGATCATTTGGTACCTTCTTCCACTCAAGTCTGTATTTGTTTATATTTTGCTTGTTTTTTTTTTGTTTTTGCCTTAGTTTTGATCTAATCCAACATAAAAATTTTACCTTCTGCATTTTTTTTAAATCAAGACGTACCACTAGTGTTATCGAAGTATTTAATGTAACAGCTGGAGTCATTTTGAGTTAAGATTAAAAGAAATAATGATTTCATCATTCTACTCAAAATACAAACTATCATAAAAATAGTTACTTTGCATATTTCTAGAGAAACCTATCTTTGCTGTGAGCACAAATATATAGATTGAGTTCTAGAACTACAATTTTTCTCCGTGATGAGAAATACCCACAACAATAGGGTTTAATCGTTAAAATGAATGAACCTATCCACTATTGCTCAATCAATTAAATGCATCCAAAAAAAATAGCTATAGAAATAATAATCCTTTTATTTCAATCACTCACTTCATTTTTATCAGTCTTGAAAGACATTGGTAAATTCAGTTTACGTAAATTGTTTTTTGAATTATATAAGTATTTGTGTAAATAATTTTATCTCATAGTATATCAATTAAGTTCTGCCTAAGATTTGGTTATAGCTAAATACAGAAAAACATTGCATTTCAAATTGTGTACAAAACCTTTCTAGAAATGACCCATTGGAGGGATTGGATATTGATTTATTACGTCCTAAAACATTGATATAGGTACTGTGGTATTTTTAATGGTCCTTGAAGTGGATAAGTACCACGAATTGTAAGAAAAGAGAAGGCGTAACAAAATGTAACATCTCACACTTTGGTTTAAACAAAAACATTACAAATCAGCAGACTAAATTTTTTTGACATCTTATGTTTATTTTAAAAATAAATTTTATTTTTTTTCAAATGATTTTATTTTGTATCGAAAAACATGATTAAAGTTTAAATTAAATCCTAGTTAAAAGTTTAAAGGCAAATCTTCTCGAGCTTTTTAAAATTTTTTTAAATTAAAACACATAGCTGAAGATTAAACAAAGATTGAAATATATGTATGTCTCTAAACTGCACATTTATATGTATTTAATATACCATGACATATGGCAGGGGTTAAGATAGGGTGAAGTGTGACTCTTTCTGATAAAGGGGTAAAGATCAAATCTTTTTGTTTAAAAAGTATGACATTTGTTGTTATCCCCTATTAAGTTGAAATTTTTTTTTTAAACAGTTATGCATTTCTTGTTTGTAGTATGTCTTTATGTAAGACACTAAGGCTATGATTTGACCCATTTTATTAAACGAGTTATTGATTAAACTTTGAGTAAACTTTCATAAAAAATTTCCTTGCCTAAATATTCATTAATAATTCATTTTTTTCAGTATTTAGTGCTTTCTGTTTTAACGATATCAGCTGAAGTTGGTGGTATTGTTGCATTAAATGTTCTTCGGACTAAGGTGAGCATTTTAAAGTGTAATTTTTTAATTTCTTATTTAAATATTCAGAATTATTTTCTTCTGAGGATTTTAAAAATTTTCTGAACAAATGATAAATTGTCAAAAATCATGAAATTTTGAATCGTGTAAAACGAATGTCGTTCATATGCTACAGACTGACAATACGCTGAAATTGATTTATTGGGTTTGAATTAATTGTGAAAATGTTGAATAGAACAAAGTGAAATGTGTCTTTTTGCATAATTCGTAGCGAAAATCAACACGGTAAAGGAAAAATTTCATTTTGAAAATAGGGAAAATTAAGCACTTTTTAGAAACGTGAAAAACGCACCCTGTGAAAGTAAAGGGCTACAAAATGGAGATTATTTTAAGAGTTTTGAATTTTCTCTTTATTTATACTGTGTTTATCAAGTTCAAATAATTAATGCTTGGATCCAATCTGATTTCTATGCTCTTTGTCTTTCAGTTGTGAATTATAAAGTATTTTTCAAGTTTAAAAAATGTATTTCAAAAATAAGTTGTATCTTGAGTTTATTTCAAAACATCAGGGTCGACACCAAGTATTGTTTTCAATAAAAGGAAATAAAATTTTTATTTCAGATCTTAGCAGTTTAATATGTACCACTTAATTAATGAATAGACCAAATGCTCTGCTTTCGTCAAAAGATTTCATAAAACTGTAGAGATTTACAGAATTTGGTTCAGTTTCATCACCATTTTGCAAGCTTCAATAACGAAGTGGAAATTTATTTATAAATGTTTAAATTACTTTGTTTTTTTTTTCCTACCAAGAAATCAACTTTAAAGTTAAATTTACTGAACTAAGAGTTAACTATTTAAACACATTTTGATACCGCTAGAATAAAAATCATAAAAAGAGCAGTAAGTTGGTAGTTCTGTATATATGTTACTGCTTAAGTGTAGAAATCAGTTATTCTACAGATTATCTAGCTAAGGTGCATATAGGGTGTTCCCATAGGTGTGACTCTTCAGTCCTGGGGACTGAAATCAGTCTTGAGAAAAATCAATGAACTTATAAATTCTATCAATTAATCTTATCAATTTTTTTGGGTCAAAATTAAAAAATATTATATCTTAATGAAAACATATGATTTGGTAATGATGTCATGACTTTTATTTATCTTCTTTTTATCAGCTTCACCAAATCTTATTCTCTAAGTCTTGACAAATGGGATTGATTGAACTTAATCTACTTGTGTAATTAAATTTGTACTATTGCTGAATCTAAATCTGCTCCAGTTTGCTTCCCCCACCCTAACCTACTGTCATGCTGGCCAAGGTTAAATCAAGATTACTTTTTGAAAAAAGAAAGAAATTATAGTGCTAGAACAAAAAATAAGTACGCTGAAGTAAAAAATAGAGATATGAATGATTTCAGGTTGGTCACTAATAGTTGTAAAAAAATATGCAAGGTCAACTGTTATTTTTGTTTGCTAAAAAAACATAAAATAAAGAAAAAAAGTTTTAGAAAAAATCATCAAATGATTGATTTAATGTGTAGGCTATTATCAAGGAAAGGTAAATTTTGGTGTCAGTGAGCTGTAAATTTCTAAAAGTTTGGTAAACAACGTAGTATTATTTGGTCAAAAATAAGTTTAGTCTTGAAATTTTTTTAGAGTGGCACCCCTGGGTGTTCCATTAAAGTGCCAAAAATTTATTTCATTTCTCAAATTACTTAGTTAATTTGACTACCTAGATAATCTCTGCATCTTCAAATCTGTACATTGCATAGATAATTTATACATTAACCTACTAGGCACTCGTTAGAATGAATTTTGCTGGAATAACAGTTATGTTTCTGTATGCTTATATTAACGTTTTATGCATTTTTCACTGTCTCAAAAATCAATCTCTTTAATAACTATCCAATGGCTTAAAATATTCCACATTAAATGAAATCATTTATTTTTCAATGTCTAAAGAATAAATACGATCCACAAATTATTTGATATAATGAGATAAACATAGTTTTGAACTTTAACTGTAAATGTGCATATTACCTTAGTAAAATTGCAGACAACTCTTGATTCTGCATTTTGATGGATTTCTCTTGTTAGGTTGCAGATTAGTTAGGTAATGAGCAAATTAAAGTTTTTCTAGCATTAATATTTATAATGGATGTCTTTGAAAATACTTCACTTTTGTTCAATGATAAGACTTTTTAAATTTTAGATGACTGATGTTCTTAGTACAGCTTGGAATGAAGTGAATCAGATGACCAAGAATGTAGTTCAAGAACATGTATGGTTTTTATTTTCTATATTAGTTTACATACCTAAAACTGTTATCTTGTTACATGTTCAAAAAATGCAGTTTTTGAGTCATTGATTGTAAACGAAATTTCTTTTTTGTTTCCTGGCTACTAAGTTTTTTTTAAAAATCAAAAACGGTAGTATTTAAAATCCAACTCGTATGTATAATCTAGAATGTTGACTTAAAATAATGAATAGATTTCTCAAATGCTTATGTGTATGGTTTTAATACTTCATTTAGATTTTAATTATTTTGACTTTCTTGATTTAAGCTGCGTGATAAGATTAATAATTTTTTAAAAAAAATTCATTTGGAATTTTTTTAAACTTTTGCATTACATGTTTATTTCTATGGTTTTAGGAATGTACAGAGTATATAAAATCATTTCTTGTTCTTTTCCAGCATTTATTTTTATCAGATAAGCCGATAAACATGGATACTGATTAGTCTAGGAACTAGGTAGTCCAAATTTTTCATGCAACATAGAATTAATACAAAATCCCCAAGCAAATTTCAATAATTTATTTAAGTGATTTGTTGCTTTTATCCATAGAGCATCTTTTTTTTCTCCTTTTAATTTTGTCTAGCTGAGTCCCTCAACCACATTTTTTTGCATTTAAATAAATTAATTTAAGAAATTTCATTAAAAATAGATGCAATATAAATATAGTTTATGCTTCTCTTTATGTTTGAAAGAAGATTCCACAGAACCATCTAGGGTATAATTTGTAGTGGAAAAGATGCAATTTTGAATTGTATAAGTTATATAAAAAATGATGACATTACAAATTTAATCAGACTAAACAGAATGAGGTGTGCAGTCCATCTGCTATGAATGGAATCAAGCAAAATTGCCTTGAAAATTTTCAATACCACTACCCATAATAAAAAGCCGACAGGCAGAACAAAAAAAAAAAAATGATGGGCAGAATGTTTAGAACAAGGCATTTTCTTAAATTAAAGAATTGCTTGCAAAAGTGTAGAAAATTTTTCTAAAGAAGAAGTCGAGGCCCACCCTGTGCTGTCACACTACCAATGATAATAATAATTTGTGCAATTGCTAGATATATCTTTCAATTAAATCAATGTCATCAAAAGTCAATGCTTCAAATGTAAAATTTTAAAGTACACAATGAACGTTTTTGCTCAACTTAGGACTTACAGATATGACAAGTCAATTTTCTGCAAAATTAAGTTCCCTCTTTTGTGTTCACAATGCTGCAATCCTTAATTGCTATCTGCCAATTCACAAAATGTGTTTTTCCCTTAACATTTCATTTATAAATTTCTAAAATGCTGATACTGTTCAATTATTAAAGCAAAATATTTTTTTTATAATGACTGCTAATCTGTTCTCAATATTTTTGTTAATCTTTAATGATTCTTTCAAACTGCAGCTTTCTAGTTTTGTTTTCTCCTTTAGTTTTAACTAGTACTTTTTTTTAATGTAGTTTGATTGCTGTGGATTTATTGGACCACAGGAGTTTGTTGACACCACTGATCCAATTGATGATAGTTGCTACTACACAGTCACATCAGATGAAGATGTATCAGTTGTACAAATGAAAACTCTAAATAGAGTATGATTAATTTAATTTTCAGCCTAATTGATGATACTATATCAGTTAACTTCAAATATCAATAATATTTCAATTATTTTACAGATAGGCTGCAAGGAGAAATTAGTAGATTGGTTTTATAACAATAAAATTATATGGATTGCAAGCTTAGGAGGTCTTTTACTTTTGCAGGTAATGAGGCCTACACTTTTCTATTAAATAAATGTTTTATCTCGGATATACTGTTAAATCCATATGAAAATAGTAAAATGTTTCTGTCTTCATGTTAATTTCTTATTAAAATACAATCCACAATTGTATGCTATGTCTGCTAATAATTTCTTATTTGTTTGCTAATAATACTTAAAACAGGATTCCCCCACCTCCCTCCTGTTTTTAAGACCATTACCCTGAAAACTTTAAAAAGACTTCACAACTGATCAAAATATTGGAAAGAAAATTGAAGTTTTATTTTAATCCCTAAAAATTTATAGACTTGATGATTATGAAGTCTGTACTAATGAATACTGTGTCTTCCCGAGCTTTCTTATTGATATTAGCTTTTCTGGCTGATCAATTTTTAAAACAATTATAGTTTAAAATTAGTTATCAACGTCTAGGAAGTAAAACTCATAGCAATTATGTAAGATTTACTTATGTATTTTTTACGTATTTTACTCATTTTATTTTCTTTATGTGATAAATTTTTGATATTCTCTAGTGATGTTATGTATAGTATTTAATAATCTTGTTTTAATAATAGAAACAAATATTAACGTAATAAGTAGATCATGTTTTTACTAGTCAAAAGTTTAGATGATAGGCTTCCTTTTTTTTTTTTTGTTTCGGTGCCCACTTTAATACTAATATTTTGCCACGTCAGTAAGCCAATTTTTTTTCAAAGCTCCCTTACAAACTTAATAATTAACTCAGCCCGAGTTAATTTAAGAGTTTTAAAAAATTGGTTATTTGATAATAATGTAAGTCAACTAAATAATAATACATAGTATGTACTAATCTATACAAAATTTGTTTAATATATGTTCACTTAAAAAAAATAAAATTTGTTTCCACTCGTTTTGTGAGGTCATGCATCATGATCCATCTATTATTATTTCACTTTCTGTTTTGATTTTAGTAGTTTGAATGATGTTCTAAAGAGATTGCTTCATTACAACAAAAACATATTTGTAGAATTTCCTCAGTTGAAGGAATGTTTATTTAGTTGTTTTCGGAGTTTCTCTGCTCTTTTTCACAAAAAAAATTTTTTTTCATCTTTCTGCATATTTATAATGCAAAATATAAATCATAAACAGAGTAAGAAAAATTAAATCTTAATAAATTTAAATATTTCAACTATAAAAAAATCAAATTTAGCATAACAAATAACTAAATTTCTTTTCAAATATAAGACATCAGTTAACTTCAAAACCAGTCGCAAAAAGTTTTCAAAATATTTAGTAACATTTTCTTCTGCTTAAATTACTTCACTCAAGAAGTTTTCAGCTATTTTCTAACTACAGAATTAGCGCAGCTCTTATAATTCAGCCATTTTCTTACTATACAATACAAAATGTATTTCAGCATTAAATGTACTAGAATTTTATTTATTCTAATTAAACATAATATAAATTTTATACACATATTTCAGTTTCTTTTGCATCTTTAATTACTAAACATATAAAATTTAGTGCAAATGAAATTATCCTTAAGAAAAGTTGTAAATATCTGAATGTATTAAGACCTAACTAGTTTATTTAATAAATGCTAATTGTGTTCTGTTTAAACATTTAATTAAAGATGGTACATAAATATTACTTCTACACTTTACCTTTATTGAATTTTGCTGAAATGTTGCTTATCAATAATTTATTGCCAATTATATTTTTCGTACATACAAGTTGAACAACCAACCTAATTACCCTTTTATGATTCAACTATAATTTATCCAATTATTTACTAGTTATAAAGTTTTGAAACAATTTTTTGGGTTATTTACTAATATAAAGTTTTGAACCAATAGAATTGAAATACCTTCAGATAGAAAACTAGTTATGGAAAAATTTATTTTAATTCTTTACAATTTAATGAGAATTAATTTTTATAACTGATTGATATTGTAAAAATATTTCATGTTGTACATTTAACACAACAAGACTATTGCTTATCAAGTTTTTAAAAGGGATGACACCAAAAGCTTAAAAATTATTAATGCAAACATAAAAATAAATGTCTAGAATTCTTTATCCTCATCACTCAAGATGATACCAATTATCAAAGCTACCATTCTTTTAATATGCAACATTTCTTTTTTACAAATCAATATTAGAAATTGATAAAGAATATACGAATGGAAAATTATTTAAAACAAGGAAGTACAATCTATATCTTGAAGGTCATGAAGTAAAGTGACTTTTGACAATTTTATAAATGATTTACGACACTCTAGAATCAATGCATCATTTAACTAACACAAGACCAGCTGAAACCTGGATTGTGACGCGTGATATTGGAGCTGAAGATCACTATCACTTTAACTGTCAACTCCTCTTTTCGAGGTGGCCCTGCACTATCTCCCTACTTTTAGGAAACTAACTTTGCAAAACCAGTATTAAAAATGGTTTTGAATAAAAAATTAGCTTATTTGAACTTGAACGAATTAAAAAATATTCGTTCACATTTACATGAACCAGTTAGTTATTCTTAATTATCTTTTACGAATTGGTTCTTTTAGATTTCTTATTCATTTTTTAGCAGCAAATATTTAAGAAATGCTAGGAAATTATCAAATATGTTCTCTTCCATTGAAATAACATCAATATTTCACGAGTGTGCATTCTCACTTGGCTAAAGTGATTAATTAGCTATTATTTGTAATGACTACTTTAAATATTAGTAACAAGCAATTTCTATTAACGCTCAGCCATAGGGGCATTATCATTGCCTCCATTAAGGGACCCACAAAGATTTGTACCAATTGGATTTGAACCTTGTTTCTTTAATTTAACATTAAAGTAGTAGCCAGGAATCTACAGAAACTATTCTTATTTTTATATCACACTACTCGCTGCACTACGTCTTTTTTTTTAAAAGTAGCATATTACGTAGTAATTACACTAAGTAGCACTAGGAAGGGAAAAAAACTACAGCAGTTTCGCTACTTCTGACCCTTTAGTTTTGCCAAATACTCTCTATATGCCACTGGTGATTCATCCATGGCATTCTGAAATTGATATCCCATTTAACCTTCAAATGCATAACAATGAAGATCTGCATTGTATGTTAAGCCTCATATTTTTATGCAGCAACCTTTGCATAGTTTTTTTTCTCTTTCAAATTTTAATTTTACCAAAACTTCATGTTTCCGAAACGCAACTAGGCTTTTTGCCAGTTTATTTCGTTTTTCTATGGCAATTTTCATTGTTTGCACACTATCTGAGTACTACTTAATTTAAATAGGTATTATAAATTACGATTTTTTATATAAAAAAAAATAATTGAAATATTTTATTGAATGCTTAGATTTGTAGAACTCAAGGAGTGATAGTTTATGATGATGTAGAAATACATCAATCCTTTCCGTAAACATTTATTTTTTTTTTAAATTAGTATTTTTCCCATTCATTACACTCATTTCCTGGCTAATTTCAAGCAATATTCATTAAAACTTTTTGCCACATACACAAGACTACCAGCTTGATATCACATAAGACTTGCATGCATTACGCAAATAATAATAAAATTGTAGTTTTCTGAATCTAAAATAATGTATGTTATACGAGGGCTGTTTTTTTAATTAAGGTCCGTTTTGTTGTGTACACTAATAGATGACGCTTGCGTCGCAACGAGTACTTGCGGTGTGTCTCGGTATTCCTTGGGAACAACTGTCCTCAATTACAGCTGTGTATGTATCCTGTGTGGTCAGTTATGTGTCTTTAAAATGTTCACATTTAACAAATCACCTGCCGCATATGAGGTACAGTCAGCGATGCGTTTTTAATCGGCAAAAAACCTGCCTGCTGCATACATTCAACGACAGATTTTTGAAGCTTATGAAACTTCCATGATGACAGAAAATTTCGCTTCTCCATGATAATGACTCTCTCCACAGCTCAGTCCAGAGTTTTATTGACTTTTTCGGTTTGGAAGTTTTGGATCAGGCCAGAGCTTGCGCTAAGTGATTTTCATCTTTTCCAATGTTCTAAACATCGTTTTGCTGGCAACTAGTACAACCATTACGAAGACGTGAAAACGGTCGTAATCTCTTGGATATCGGAGCAGGCGGCAAACTACTATGAAGAGGGTATTCTAAATCTAGTTGTAAAGTATGATAAGTGTTTAAGCAAAATTGGCAACTACTTTGAAAAAAAAAGAGAGGCGTATGCAGAATCGAAGAATAAATTTGCTTCATGAAAATTTGGTTTTTATTTTGAAACTTCCCTTATTTAAAAAATAGCCTTCGTGCATGTGTAAATGTTAAAAAGCTTTTTAAGATGGAATTAGATCAACAATTATTTAAGCTTTTTAAATTTAACTTTCAGGTTGTTGTAGTTTTGTTTGCTGTTTATGTTATAAACCAAGTCAAACGAGCCAAAAGATCAAACCCACCATCCTCCAATGATGTTCAGTATCATACTCGACTGTGATTAAAACCAGTTTGTTTAGATAAGGTTAAGGTGCTAATATTTTCTAATTTTTCTTTTAAATCAAACAGGGATCATCTGCCCTCTAAGTATTTGTAATCTCATTTTATTCTGTTTAACATCTTTTTACAATATTGCCACAGAATAATCTTTGATGAATAATGTTATTAGCATGTACTTCAATTTATGTTGGAAACCTTGAAGTTGATTTTTTTTTGTGATTTTGTATCAATTTTATAAATTTCAATACATTTAATGAATAAAAACAATTCACCAGAGAGACACTTGATAAATATTAAAATAGTGCTACAGTGGTCAACAAATAAAACCTTGTTTGTGATCATGACATTAGCGTTAGTTTTAATAAGTCAAGATAACTCTTTCAAGCTAAATTTTCTAATATGAGAAACTGAGTTTTTAAATTTAACTTTAAATGCTTCAATCTCCAAACATTGCAAAGAGAATTGCATATGTTATAAGTTTTAGAAAATTCAACTTTGACTTTGAAGACTTTTTAAGTACTACACAGGTTTACATGATGCTAAGGCTTTCTTCAAATGTGAATTTAATTATATTTTACAATTGACCTTAACGATCATTCTTACTTGGGATTGTTTATTTTGTACCAGAAACTGCTCCTTTTGATACCATATAATTTTGAACTAAATAGGATTGTTTTGTGATATTTTTATAAGTGTTACTCTGAACACTAAATAAGCATTTAAATATCTGTGCCTTTTTTGATATGTATATATATTTTAATGATTTTTAGATATTTATTTATGCTTATATTTTTCTAAATAAAAGGAAGAAAGTTTTGTACCATGTTAGTAGATTACTTAGACAATAAACACAATAATGTGAATAAAGCAATAAATTTAATTTACTTTTTCACAGCAAAACATTAGTTTATACTAAAATATTCTTGATGAAGAATACTATAACAATAATAAAGTTGTAGTTCAAAATATATGAAATCTAATTCAATATGACAAATAGGCTACACGAAAAGGATTGACTTAAATATGCATGACTTAAGGCCATTATTATAAATGCACCACATTTTTGTAAAAATATCTAAAATTTGTAACATGTAATGGTAAAATAAAAAAGGAAAGGCTTTTTTGTTGTTGCTTAAATACATTTGTGTTTGATAATTACACTTGCATACTTGAAGTGTCAAAGAAGTAAAAATATCGTCCCAATAACTGGAGAAATCTTGAAGAAAAAAAATAGATACCATTAATGTTAAGTTAGTAAATAGGCCTTTTTTGACAAAGGAGGAAGGAACACTAAATACTGTATAATAACATAATGCGCACTGCCAAGAGATATTTATTTGAGGAGTATATGTAGCAACAATTGTATTAGTAGAATCTGTGTTTGACATTGTCATATGACAACCACAGTTTAATGCAGTCATCGTTTTAGAAACAACGTATCGTATCGTAAAATATTGGTGAATAGATCTCTGCCCACAAAATGAGATTATATTGCTTCTGAAGAAAATTTTTGAAGACTAAGTATTTTTGCTTTGCTCGCATTTTAAGCAAAAAAGTTGAACCAATTCTTAAAAAATATTTTTTTTCTTTTCATTCATGGATTTGTAGCTTTTCTATTTCACCATTTCTATTAATTTCTCAATTCAATTTTGAAATGACATTATTTTTATTATGTTATGTTATGTTATTATGTGTAAAGGATTATGTTTTTAACGTTGCTTAAAATATTTTGTATTGGAATTTTTTTTTGTCAACGTTAAATTGATGCCTTTTAGTTTTATAATGCCCTACACATAACTATTTTTCTTTGCGACACTAATTCTATGGAAGACTGATGCAAATTCTTACTTCCATGTCATTCCAAAAGTAGCCTTTACTTTTTTATTCACCATCACAATTAAAGATTAAATATTTTCTTTTGATTTGTTATACTTTTGTGGATATAAACATGTCCATAAATATTAAGATAAAAATAAACCGTTTTAGGTTATTATAATAGATAATTTTGACATATGTTTTTAAACACTGCACTTATACGAAATATTAAAATGCAAAATTCTTTCAATAGTTTTTATAACAATATCAAACAGTTAATGGAATTACAATATCATAGATAAATATAGCCATTTTAATTTGATAAATTTCGTGTTATAATAAGAAATATAAAAATTCAGTAATTTGTTAAAGAAAATAGAGTTTTACACGACTTTGCTTTAACCCAATATCAAACAAAAACAAAATAGTTGTGAAATAATTTTTCAATACTTATATAAACCTTTTATATACAAATATTCAGAAAACACTCTTTAAATCTCCTTGTTTTATATATTACTTAGTCACAATATAATGTTCAATTCACTTATAATGTTCACTTATAATGTTCAATTCTTTGAACATAAAATATACATCAATTATTTATCGGTTTGTGTTTATAAGTTACACAGAGATCTGGGCAAAACTTTTATTACAAGCTTTTAACTTTATTGGGAAGCGTTTTGGTTTGATAAAAACACTTTTTCAACTGTTAAGCTTTAAATATTTTTTTAAAAAAGTAGCGCTTGTAGAAATGTATAATTTAGAATTCTTAAAAAAATGACAAGATCTGTCTTTCTAATTAACTAAAAAAGCTTAGATTTGAAATCCTTTCACACCAAATTATTTACAATCGATACATCTAATATCGAATTTGAAAAAAAAATTTCTGGGCTGATATATTTTTTTGTGATATTAAAGTTAAATCTAATAGTTTTGAGACTAATAGTGTAGTTGAAAAGAATATAAAAACTAAAGATACAAGAACAGTCCATATTATAATACAAAACAACAAATTTAGCTTGTTTTTTTTCAATTAATACACTAAAAGGCAAAGTCCAATTAAGTCTTTGGGCCCCACTTGTATGACATTGAAACGATGGAATATATGTACAATGAAATTATCAAATTATCTGCATTGAAGTTAAATTTGCTTTTAAACATCAACTACTTAGTCCTTAGAAAAAGAAAAATACATAATGACAGTGTAAAAAGGACTTGTGTAGAGAAATTCAAAGATTTAACGCTCAAGCGCTAACATCAAATATAGTTACATATCACAAATAATGTAGAATGACATTCAAAACTTTCAGATTACACAGGCTTACTGTAATAAAATGTTTGCTTAGGGTTTTGGGCATTACATTATATTTAGTGTACTGTGTACTGGATTTTTAATATAAAATTTCAGTCAGATTTTGGATATTCATCAAAGTTAGATTTAATGTACATGTCTTAATAAAATTGCTTCTTTTCTTGATGAAAACTAAAAATCTATAGTCACAAAGAAATTTGAGACAACAAAGCGAATTTTTTTCTTAAAGCACTGTAATCATTGTTGATAAAATGCAGAACTAGGGAAACTCAATATGGCAAACTGTTTTCATTTGAAAGCTTTTGTCACCTCACAAAATAAATATTTGTTGGTTTGTGTTATTCAAGGAAACATATTATGCCTAGCACATTGCCAACCAATAAATATATATAAATTATTTTATTAATTTTATAGCTTTACATATTTTCTTTATTTTTAGCAGAGCTTTCTATAAAAATTGAATGATCGCTGGCAAAAGGCATAAATGATATGGACCGAAGAATACATGTAAAAATAAATCTCAGCACACTAACTGTAACGCGAACAAATTCAACAATGGAATTTTTCAAAAGATTCTTGGTAGAAAATGCTGAGCGGTCAAAAAAAAAAATATGTTTCTTAAAAACTACTTTATTACACTCATTTAATTCTTAACTTGTTTCTATAAGTTAAAAAAATAAATGGATTTCATATTTATTAGTTAAAAGTAACAAGGCCGTTTTTATTTTTTGGAAAGCATTGAACTTAATTTTTAATGTTCTGATAAGAGGGAAAAATATTTGGAATAATTAATTAGATGTAGGGTGTGCAACAGAAGGAAACAGATTCAATTTATGTATATTAATATCCAGTACAGGAATATATGTCCTTAAAATATTTAAAAATGTCTGCTCACTTTGCTGCTTTTTGAAAGAAATACGAAGTTTATGATTTGCTTTCTTAGCCTGTACTTAAACTAAAATTGAAAAGCTCTAGACATGTCATGACTAGGGGTTGGCATTGCTAGGTTCACCTAAATCTTCTGCTTCATCATCCTCTTCTTTATCTTCTTTTTTATTTCTGAAATAATACTTTGATTAGAATTTTAAAAGAAATATAATAAAAGATAAGAAAAACATGAATGGGGATTTTCTACTAATATTTAAGAAGCATTTAATTGTAAAAAACATTAGAAAAATAAATGATTTTTTTATTTATTTATTTATTTTTACAATTATTAAACTCATTGTGTGTTTATACATATACTGTATTGCAAGCCTTAACTAGAAAACATACACATTATAGGCCAGTTCCTATTTGAATGAGTATATAATTAGGGAAGACAGTTGTTTTAAAAGTTGTAATTTGTGCCTAGTATGAATACTTGTCCATATAACAATGTATGAAAGGAAGATAGATATAAGGACAAATCTGTACTTTTTATGCATAAGAACTCCAATAACTTTTAAATTATTAGTCCTATTAACTTTACTTTGATTTTATTAAATTTAGAGAAAATATTTTATTTGTTTATATTCTACATGTCTTGATAAGAATTTCTAATGCATAAGTTAGTAATAATTTTTTTAAAAAGTATACTTTTTTTATACTTTACTTACAAAATCATTTATACCTAGTTGCCTTAAAGGCTTAGTTTTAATGTCATTCGATTCAGCGTAGAAAAAGTGTTAAGGAAACTATATCTCACTAAATAGTAATAATTCTGATTTTTTTCGGCCTTTCAGTAAATTCAAGATGAAGGCTTAAGCTTTATAAGGGAGAGAGCAAACTTAAGTTTTGATATAGGGCCTTAACCCTAACATTGTTATTTCAAGGCATCAATCAATTCAAAGAACAAGATACGGTGCTAAAATTATGAACAAAATTTTTTTTGTATGTATCTTAGCATATTCTTAGTAGCACAGCAATGCTTTTTTTAATCATAAGTGCTAAATTTTCAAATTGTTAGTACTAATTTATAACAATGGGCATTGCTGTTGGTTTTTTTTACATTGTTTTAAATGACGCATATTTCCGATATACTAATTTTTGGAAAACCTAATAATTCCACAAACTTTGTAATTAGTACTTTCATTTATAGCTCAGATTCATTAATTTATAATAATATGACAATTTTAGTTCTTTCCTCCAAATTTAAGAAAAAATTAACAGGAACGAGAGAAAGTGATAAATTATTAAAATATAATGTTTTTAATCAGTACTATTTTTAAAAACTTTTATATTTTCAATTTCACGTATTGAAAAAATATATATTGAAAATAGGCAATGTAAAAACTGTTAAGTTTATGTAATTTTCATTCCCTATTTAAGATTTTTTTATAAGCTTCAATATGAATATTTGAATTAATTTAGTAAACTCAGCTTCAAAAACGATTTAATTAAAGTGCATTAAAAGATCTAATATTTACTAAGAATATTTACCATTTTATATTATGCAAGGGACGTCTTATTTTAATATTGTTAGTTTATTAGAACAAATAATAAAACAACAGTATAATAGTAAAGGATATAAAAGTCTCCTCAAGCATAGAGTACATATTATCTAATAAACTTATTTGACATGTCCATAGACAAGAATGAGTACTAAAACTTTTTATTACTCTTCTTTTGATAATAAAACATTTATAACTGCTGTAAATGTTGAAATACTCAATTTAATACTCTTTAAATCACATGCAATCTTTCATTAGTTAACTTGAACTCTGATGAATTCGTTAAATAAATAAAAAATTTTAGAACGAATGCATTTTATTTAGCTTTTTAAAAATCTGTTTTTAAAGTTGTGACTTTAAAAACCTTAATCAATATTTTTACTTGGGTTTAATATTTTTTTAGAAATTTAAATTCAGAATAAAATTTAATTTCTAATCATGCCATCCACTTCATATTTTTAAAAGTTTAGTTCATTTCCTAAATAAAAGAATAAAATAAAATGAGATTTCACTCACTTCAGTTTAAAATTATAATTTGGAAGTCATTAAACTAATTTCCCCTTACCATAAGCTTCTGAAAGACCTACTCTTAAAATATGTCAAATCTTTTTTTAAATAAGTCTTAGATATTCTTGTCTCTTACAACCAACTTTCTTTAGCCAAAATTTAACCAAAATTATGAAAACGCTTTTTTTCCCTAGTAAAAAATTTATTACGTTTTACTTTAGAAATCATCACATAAAAAAGGGAATACAAACAGAGTGAAATAAAATGTTGTACTCTTTTCAAGAATTATTTTAAATTGTTTGATAGGACATGACTATTAATTTTAATACTTGTTCAGGTACCAAAGTTAAAACATGAATTATACAGAATTAATTAACTAGAATGCCATGTTTCAGCTAGGCAAATAAAAATAAAAAAAAGTACACAACACATTGTGAATAACAATGGAAGAATAAGAGTTCAAATTTTAAGTATTTAAATGTTACCTTCTCATTACACATATGATGATGATTATAATGCTGTTTCCAAGAATCAGAATGACGATTATTATACATGGTATCATAATATCTGTAGAAGAAGAAAAAAAATGAATGTGCAATTTACATTAATTTTTGCATTATTCCTTCTTTTAGAGTACTTATTAATGTTACCTTCTGTAAATCTTGGTTCTGGAGAGTAAGTGTAGGATTCATTCAATGATTGAGAGGTAGTATTTTCTAAATTTTGTTCATTGGCTGTGATGGACAATATTGAAATGGAAGTGATTTCCTCTACAACTTCTGAAAACAAATAACATTAATTATAAATAAAAGAGCTGTAAACATTTTTGTTCTTGTACAGCCACTATCTTCAAAGTTTGAACTATTTAATGTTAATTTTACTTTTTGCATATCTCGAAAATGTTTTAAAAGCAAACTAAAAAAATTTGCACACAATTATAAAATTCATGCAAAAAAATACATTTTAGTAAATATTTATTATTTTATATAACAGTTCAATTTTACCTGGTAAAACACAAAATTTGTGCAAAATCTACTGAATAGTTCCTGAGAAATCGAATTTTAAATATAGGACTTATTTTCTGCATGCAATTATCTTCGGACAAATGAAGTTTAAAATTGTATGCAAAAATGTTTAAATTCGCTTAAAAAGTTCTCAAAATTTAACAACTTGCAAAAAGTAAAATTAATATCTAGGGTTCCAAACTTTGGATCGCTATCCTGATTAAACTATGGGGACCCTATATTTCTGGGGTCAGAAACCCGAATCTCTCTCTAAAAAAAAAAAAAAAAAAAAAAAAAAAAAAATGCATATTTGAGGTTATATAACATATATAACCATGAGGATATATAACCATTAAATCCTAGAACATAAAAATCCGATTATTAAATCAGAAGTTATTCAAGGTTGTCCATTTTTTTGGCGCACTGTACATAAAGATATATGATTTGACTTATACTCCTACATGTTACCTGAGATAAAATAAATAACTTATAATATAAGTGTACATACACACACACACAGATATGTGTGTATGTTAGGATTTATATTTTCATAACAATAAAAATAATATTTATTTTGCATTAAAATAAAATATTTTAAATTTAATAAAGTATGAAGATTAAAATATTTATTTTGTTGATTAATAAGCTGAATTATGTACAACTTAAAGTATGTTAATCCTTCTCATTGAAATTAAAATTAACATAAATTCTGAATGGATTGTGTGTTAATTGCACAGGTTTTACATCATACATTAAATAAAAATACTCATTTTAAATTATTGACATTTCATTTGGGTCATTCATTACCTTATGTTTGATATGTTCCTGCAATTAACAATAGGGGTAAAGTAATGAATAAATTAACAGAAGTGTAACCTATAACATAAATTAATGAGGAAGTTTTAAACACAGGAAGGTTTTAATTAAAGAAAAGAAAATCGCATTGTTAGGACATGCCATTATTTTGTCATACATCAAATGAAAACACTATTCTCCATGCCAAGTGCAGTGTATTAAATAGTAATAAAAGATAAATATAGTCAAGAATTTCACAATATGAAGTACTATGTTTAAAAGGGATAATTATCCAGATAATGATTTATTTAAGTCTTTTAATGGCATTCTGAGTTGTCATAGAATTAAGAAGCTCATAAAAAGTAGAAGTCTTTTTATGACACCGACATTCATTAGTTTTTGAAATGTTGACTGTAATTAAAATTCTATCTTGAAAAAAAAATCATTATTTAATAAAAATACTTAAAAAAAAAAAAAAAAAAAAGATTGTTCTACTATAAAAGTACGAACCCATAAAAAATGAAGATATGTCAATGAAATATACTGAATAATGCAGATGAATTTTGTTTCTATAAACCAATAAGAAAAGTGAAATGTCTTAATTCACTTATACATAAATATTCATGACTTCCTTTTTAATAACTTTGTTTGGGATGCTAATGCATGTTTATCTTAGTTAAGTGTGGAAAACAGAACTTTTAAAGTTATTTTTTTTAGCTTAAAATATAAGTAAAAATCTGTATTTCACGTGATTCTTTATTTATTAATCTTTTCAAGGACAAATTTATGACACAGAACATAGATACTTAAAAATTACGTTAACATAATTTTTAAGTTTCAATAAATTATGTCCAATTAATTACACTAACCAAATTTTATTGGCAATTAATAATAATAACTTGTTAGAGTGATAAATATGCATAATTTATTACATTTACCAAAAAACCTGGATATTATTAAAAGAAATGCAAAAAATTTTCACAGAATATATTGTAGTAATAATCTTTTGTATATGAAAAAACATGACAATATCAATCGAAATAAATAAAATGGTCCAATAAAAGAAAGGAAAAACTATAACATAAAGTCTTCTTACGAATGCAGGGTGAAAGTGTGTTACTCCAATGATGATTACGAATGCAGTATAGAAAGCGTGTATTTTCCAAAGTATCGTTGAACACTAAGTCATTACGACAAGCATAAATAGCTGCAGTATCGTTCCTTTCCACAAGGTAACTATGTTCACCAGCAGGCATGTCTGGACAACCTTCAACTAAATACAAATAGAACATGGATTTTAATTTTTATATAAAATAAATTTAATGGGGAGAATTATGCAAATTTGTTTCATAACTAATGCAGTAAAATACCCAGTATATATACATGCAATAATGAATAGGAAAAAAAATACAGGAAACACTTCACAAATGTAAATGTTTTAAAATTTCAAATATTAATTTTTTTGTATACTTTAAATCAAAATAAGATACTTTTTTTGAATAAGTTACAATCGCATAAAGAATTCAACCAAATAAGCATCCAAGATTTTAAAAATTTACAATGGAGATAAATAATACAATCGTGTTCTAGCAATATATTAGACTTCATTAAAAAATATGTTCGCAGTAAAACTAAAATTAACATTGAGCGGTTCAAAGTTTGGAAACCACAACGTTAATTTTAGTTTTTGTGAACTTCAACATATCTCGAGAACTTTTTAAGCGAATTGAAATTTTTTTTACACGGAATAATGAAATTTGTTTATCCAAAGATAATATTAGACTATTATTTAAATAATTAATGAAAAAATTTTTTAATTGTCAAGTATACAAGTTTTCACATCATTTCAAAAAAGGCATTTTTAAATGGCAAAATTCAAAATTTGAGCGAAATCGGTCAAACAGTTAAAAAGAAATCAAATTTTGAAAAAGACGGATTTTTTAAATTCGATTTTTCAGGAACTATTCGATCGATTATTATAATAATTTAAGAAGGAGAGTGTTCGAAATTTAGGGTCCATCAAAATCTATTCTCACTGGATGCTATTTGTTTTGTTCTCAAAAAATAGCATCCAGTGAGAATGGTCCTTTAATGTGGATACCTCTGCATTTTTTGCTTTCTCAAAAAAAAAATAAATAAAATAATTAATTAAAAATTATTTATTTTCCCGCTGTAAAATATAACTCTTATCTCAATGATTGAGATTCAGTAATAAAAGTACAATTAAAATATTCACTGACTTTTAAAATAAGCTAAGAATCCGCTGGAAGGGGCTAGCTCAGAGGATTGGAACTTCACCACTAAATCATTACTTGCATCAGTTTTCGCATTTCTTAAACCATCTAAACTCTGTCCACAGACTGAGAACAATTTCAGATTTCCCTCAAACACACTCAAAGAGTCTCTGTCACATTTGATGATCGGTTTAATTAATTGGCTAACACCAATGGCATAAAACTTATCCTCATGGTCCGCAGGAGTCGGAACCACTTCAGTAGCAGCACTTAGGTGAAGGTGTAAGATTTTAACATTAATTTTTTGTCCTTCAGCTGCTGATAGAGACCAACTACATTCTGGCAGTTGAGGATAGTATTTAGGGTACCCTGGTTGCATAATGTACCCCTCTGTGGCAGTGATTTTGGCATTGCAGTACTTGTTGATCTTATCGACTGAAAGAAAAAGAAATTTATTAATATTTAATAAAGTTTATTTAAAAACTAAAATACACTATTAGCCTATTATAAGTCATTAGCAGGTTTTTATTTTAATGACAGTCGAAAACATAAAATGAAGCTATTCTTCCTTATCTTATTTAAACACTGGAATACTAACTTTAATGTTTAACTTCAAAAGCAGAAAATAATGCACTAACTAAATTGAGGAGAAGGTTAACGTTGTATTTAGTTTCAAACTAAAGTTAATCAACACTTTTAATTTTAAATTTATTCCTAAAAAGAGCTATGATTTAACAATGTATCCACTTTTTTTAGGGAAAAAGAGGTCACGAGCATACGAGAAATTTCAAATTTATGCTTTAAAATTGTATTTAAGACAGTAAAAATAGGATTTAAACCTTAAAAAAAAAAGTTCTATCCATTGGTAAATTGAAATATCCTTCTCAAGTAAGTTGTAAAATACCACACATCGGATTTCTCCAGAAAAGTGGTAAATGGAGGGAAACTTAAATATTGTTATCACAAATGATGACATGGTAAAATAATTAGTTAAAAGTTTTAATTTTAGAGGAAATCGAACTACAATAGAGGTGCACAACCTACGGCCCACAAGCCGCCGGCCTACTGTTGATGTGCGCGGCCCGCAAAAGCTTCTGAAGAAAATGAAAAAAACTTTTTTTTTTTTGAAAAATAAAGAAATGTATTTTTTAAATTGCAAATTTTAGTCTTTACTTTCTGATGCGCTTAATTTACGCAGATTCTACCGTAAATCTACGTTGTTTTTCGATCGCTTTTTCAACGGTTATTGCTACAAAATTCTGCATGGTTTTAAAAAAACTCAATAATTCTAATACAATATTACGATACGTGAATTTCGAATTTAAGAAATCCCCTTTTGAGTAGCTTTATTGTTGCCGATTTAAACGTAAATTCATGTGACGTTTCGATTGTTTTTTTATAGCATTTATAAGTTAGCAATTTTCATGTGGTTTTTAAAATTCCAATACATTTATTACGACGCGTGAGTTATTTAATTTGTAAATTTTTGACATGTTTTATTAACGCCAATTTCATCATAAACCTGAATTTCTGATTTTTTTTTAAGGCAATTATTGCTACGTTTTTCTGTGTGATTTTGAAAATCCCATATTTTTACTAAAATATTATTACGACATGCCAGTTTCAAATCGCACATTTAAATTATCACTTTTTGGACGAAATTTCTTTTTGCCGATTTTATCGAACATCACATCACTTTTCAATTATTTTTTAGGCAGTTTTTACGATGCATTCCTCGGTGGTATAAAAATTCCGATCTTTATAACGACATTCCAATTTTAAAGCATGCATTTAATTATTACTTACAGACTAGCTTCATTTATGCTGATTTCATCGTAAATGAAAGCAATTAAGCTTTTTTTTCAATTATTGCGATGCTTTTTCACCTGAATTTGACGATCCCCTTATTTTAACTATGATATCATTAAGACCCGCGATTTATTTAATCGCGCATTTAAATAATAACTTCTTGATAAAATTTATTTGTGCCTATTTCACCACGATTTTATTCATTTCATTGCGCCTTTTTTCCGTCGATTTTTCGGCGGTTAGAGAAATACATTTGCACGTTGTATTTAGAATTCCGATACTTTAATTTTTAATAGAATATTATTGCAACAAGAAAAATTAAAAAACGTGGAGGAAAACTTGAATTTTCTCACTGTTAGTAATTTTTTAAAAAAATAATTTATAGCTTGGGGGATTTTTTAAAAAGAAAACGTTTCCTATTTATAGTTCATAAAACCTCTAAAAATTCAAGCAATAGAAATAATATTTGAAGTATAACACCAAATAAAAATGGAAACTTATTTTGTACTATAATTGAATTGTTTTAATTTTTGGTTTTTGTTTACAAATTTTCTTTAATTAAAATATTTAATTCAATTTTATATTACTCATTAAAATACTAAATTAAAGTTTACTGACAAAAAATTTAGTTTTTAGAACACTAATATATTTACATAAAAATTATTATATTTGATGCCAGTAAGACTATAAACATGCATACGGCCCTTCTATATAGTCAACCTGCTGCGCTTCCAGGCCCTTCACTGAAAATTTTCAGTCAGAAAACAAACCTTTAAAGGTTGTCCACCCCTAATCTACAATAAAACAGCATATTTCGATAATGTTAAATAGTTACATAAATTTATACGGTCAAACTCGCTTTAAGCTAATTTTTGGTTAAAAAGCATAATATAACAAAATCGATTTTCTCTATACTATGGAAAAGTTGAGGGATACAAATTTGTTTGTCGTCATGGAAAGAAACGCCCACAGAACGTCTCATGGGTATTAAATAGAACTTTATGCAAATGAAACAAAACGTGACGCACGATTAATAATTAATTGAGGAACAAAATGCTTAAAAAGTGATTGTTTATTGGTTAATAGGAAAGGAAATCTGTTTCCCTCTAAATCGACCTAGTTTTAGTTTATACTTCACGACAATACCTGAAAAATAGCTTCTGAGGGGTAAGAGATGAAACACCTATTTTGGATTTAAGAATAAATAATTAAATTAAATCTGATAATTTACTCACAAATTTAAAATTTCATTAAAATAAATTGAGACTTGATTTTTTATTTATTCACAAAAGAAAGTTTTTCATTTTAAAAACATTAGAAGTAATCTCAAATTTAATTTAATTTACAAGAAAATAAAAATCAGCTGTTTCCAAAACAACTAAACGTTTTCTTTTTAAATGATTGTCATGAAAGTAATATTATTTTTCCAATTGGAAGAAAAAAAATTATTTTTCTCTAATGATGCATGAACTCATTCGAATCCAGGATAATTGAAATGCGGGAAATGTATAATTAAATCTGGAATTTATTCAACAATTCTGGATTCCCTTTTCTTTCTTTTTTTACACTAAGAACTTTAAAGCATCATCCTGTTCTTTTAATTTACACACACGATAAATCAATATTTGGGTGAGAAAAACAATAACTTTCACAGGGGAGAGCTTAATGAAAAGGTTTTAATGAATTAAATTCTCTTTAGTAAAACTTCTTTATCCCATCCCCCTAAGCGTGGTGAACGAGTCATTAGGAAAATTGATGATTCATATTTTTATGAATATAGGCTTAATAGAATCTGCAAAAAATTTTCGAAAAATAAATTACACTGGAACTGATTTAAGGGGGAAATATTAAAATGAAGAAAAAATAATCAGTTGATTAGGGTGAGAAAAGATAAGACTATTTAGTGACAATAGGCGATGTGAAAATTAAATAAAACTTTATTTCAGTTATAATGGAAAAGATGCTCTCCGTACATTCAAGAATTCCTATTTAGGTATGGGCTCAATAAATATCATTAAGATTATTTTAGAATAATCTTCTTTTAATGAAATACTTTATTAGGCAGCCCATAGGAAGAAAAAAAAAAGACCCAGGCTTAATAAATTTGAAGCAATCAATCTTTATGGTATGAAGATGCCTTTAAGTATAGGTATATTTTGTATAATAGCCGCACTTAATATGTATTTTTAGAGTTCTTAGCAAAATTGAATTTTATAAGTACACACATTAAAGGTCGAAAATTAATATCTTTAAAAAAAGCTATCAAAATATGCCAAATTATTTCTTAGGAAGGCAGGTGTAAAAACATAAAAACCTGTTTGATTGCCAGTATAAATTTGTTGGGTATTTAGTTTCTCATAATAGCCTTTCAATTCTCTTCCGTTTCCTTTGGAAATCAAGTAAGCTTTGTTGTTTTCAGTCCCGTTTTAAACGGAAACGATTCATTAGATTTTCTTTAATTTCCTGGCTTGAGGGTTGTAAATTAAGAAGTGGTATTGTCACTAAAAGTCGCTAGACATCGATACAGAATATCGGAGCAGAGGGGTGGCACATTTGTCGATTAATAGAGTACATAAAACCGACGATCCAGTAGATGAGATTGGTTTTTACCGTTCTTAATTATATTTAATTAAAATGAGATCAGTGGCATAGTTTAAAATCGAGGTTGCTCATAGCGAAATTGTAGTATCAATGATTTAAAGCTCTTTTTTGACTCACTCTTCTATGACTGTTTGTCATAGTCCACAAATGTAAAGAATCTTTAAAGTTTACGGTTTTTTGAGGTGTTGGAGAGCATTACTATATCAACAATTTATTTCTTCGCTTTAGATGAGTAATTTAAGGCACTTAATATGGATACCTTTTAAAATATTTTGATAAGGATTGCAAAAATATATATTACGGGAATCATAGAGATAGGAAAGCGCAATATATGTAATATTCAGTTCACAAATTTATGACCGTTTATCAGCTGTACTTTTGGGACCCCGTTTCCATACTATGACCACCCTATTTTGAGAAATACGAATCTGCCCTGGAAAAAAAAAATTATTTTCAAAGTATTGTATTTGCCTTAACTGGCAAAGGAATCTATTGAAATCGATTTTGTAGCTTATAGTTGATATTAATTAATTAGCATATTTAAGATATCTCTCTCGAACAATTATTATTTTCAACCAGAGTTTACCTCGTCCAATTTTAAATTCCTAATTAAAAGACCTAGTTCTTCTCTATCAGTACGATAAAGAAAATTAATTTTTAGAGCGCATATATCCGAGTTAAAATATATTTTCATTGCTTTCACTTTATGTAAAAATTACAAAAATCTTGGTGGACAAAATTATTTAAACAATCGTGTTCCAGAAGTTTTTTTTTTTTTCCCTATTGCAAACTCCTTAGCATCAAAATAACTTGGCCCTCGTTGGACCCATATTCACGAATCTTGGCTAAATAAGGGTTCAAAAGGCCGTTATTTTTCCGATATTGGCCCTTTATAGAATTGTCAGATTCACTCGATATTTTATAGTATTCATTTTTTAGCCAAGATAGGTTCTATATTGGCGCCACGAAAGTCGATATTGGCCCTATATAGGAACAATATTATAAAATCTAAACATCCCAATAGTGTTCCCTCGGTGCAAGTTCTAGCCAATGTTCACATTGAGCCAAACTGAGGACAGGGTAAAATTGTAGCTGGGGCTGTCTCTAATCACCATGGAAAAGCATCAAAATAGTCATACATATTATTATTAAAATTTATATTTAAACTTGGCAACTGACTAAATCGTCCGATTCTGGTAGGAAATTTGCTTGCTCATTCGCTATACAAATGGATTAGTTTCACATAGCGAAAGTTAAGTGAAAAAAAAACTCTCCAATTAACTCCCGTATGGTTTTACAGAGCACTCAATGACAGTGTGAGTAACTGCTGTATTAGACCTAAATTTAAAGTGGTACCAGTTGTCAGTACAATTAAGAGGAAACAACAGTAAAAAAATTATTTTTTTAAAGAATTTTGCAAACATAGTGATATACGTAAGTTAACATTTAACTTAACATTTTTTTATCTTATTGCACGCAATTTAATCTTCATTTTACCATGCTACAAACACAAAAATTTAAAAAAATAAGTGTTTTAATAATACTATGTTCCTAACTTATTTTTGAATTATCCATAACTCGCTGTACACATTAGTTGGAAAAAATCCTAATTTGATTCTGTTTTAATTTTTTTAATTTAAATTAATTTAGTTTTTGTTGCACGTAATCTTTCGTTCTTCAAAAATAATAGTTTTTTTTCCTCACAAAATGGTGGGGTTTTGAAGAGAAAATTTTTTAAAAAATGACAAAACAAGTTTCATTTTCGTGGATTATTCAAAACTATTAAACTAAATTAAAAAATCCCTACATGTAACGAAAACAATATTTACTCTGAACATTGTGGCAAATTTTAAGTAAATTGGTTGAAAAGTGCACTATACTTCGTTGCCAATTAAGAAAAGACCATTGCTGAATAGGATTTAAGTAATCATACGCGACCATAGTTCCGTTTTATTTCGTTATCAAATTAAACAAATATGCTTTAAAAACAATATAAAAGCTTTTAAAAGTTAAACACGCCAGACAGAAAGTGAATCCGTGCTATCTTTTAGATATATATTTTAAAAATAAGATTATAGTTTCGTAGTCGCACTGGAATCCTAGATTTATATAGACATATTTCGATAAATGGGAGATCAATCGTTCCTATATATATATATATATATATATATATATATATATATATATATATATATATATATATATATATATATATATATATATTTAAAAAAAAAAAAAACACTAAATGAGTTTCAAGAGCATTTGATTTGACCACTAAAATGACGCGCCATATGCTGTCATGCCCTTAACAAATCAAATGCGAGATAAAGAATTTTTACTTTTGTTTCGTTGTAGAAGAAAATCGTAAGACGAACTGCAAGAAACAGATATTTATTATTCGTTCATTCGCCAGTTTCTTTAAATGCGAATATTTGTTACGTTTCTTAGATATTTTGATTAATTTATAATACTTGTTAATTGACTATACAATGATTTTTTTTCTTATTTCACACGCTTTAAGAAAGCAAGTAAACAGAAGACTGTACAACGTCGTTTCAAGAGTTGGCGATGTTGATGCTTGATATCCATTTGGCGTGCTCTTCGATGCAAACTGTCTATAAACTATAGTAAGGGTTTTTCTTAACTTGCAACAGAGTTTAAGTTAGTGATACGACAAGTGAAATTGCGTTAAAAGTTTTGTGATCAATAAACCACGTGAATATATAGAAAATTTTGCAATCAACTGTAATGCACAAATACCAATTGCGTAAGTCTTTTTCTTGTCGATCTACCCTCATATGCTTAATAGCAGCCGAAATTCTGCGGTCATCTTCATTTTGACAATATTCTTTGGCTGCTCGGCCTACATTTATTTCTAATGGTTACATAAATGTCAATAATCTATAGCAACCTTCATTAAAATCAATAAGTTGCCATTTAAACTATTAATATTGAAACTATCATATATTATTTTTCATACATATGTAAAATTATTCCAATAAATAGTTAAAGTGATAGTAATTTACTAAATTGTTTTGGCAGAAGTGGGCAAATCCTTTAATCAACTAAGCGCACAAGTTTATACATGTCACAGTGCCTCGCATTAGACTTATTATATCCTGTAACTTTTACGTTTACGAAAATCAATTCAATAATTTTCAAAGGATAGACACTATTGAAGAATACAATTTTATTCTTCATTTTTTTGAAAATTTTACTGAGTTGTTCCCCTTTAAGACTGCATCATCAATACCTGATAATCAGGTGAGCGAAAGTTATTTATTTTTATTCTCATGTTGACGTATTACTACAAAAAAGCAGGCGAACTATTGTGTCTTCTTATTTTTAATTAAACTATCGAAGTACCTATCGGAACCATATCAGAGTGTTGGTAAAAATGCGGTTTATATATTTCACAGAGGTAGAAAAAAAAAAATTCCTTACTTCGAACACAATCATATTGGACGATTAAAACGCCATCAGGATTTGAACACTGCTTCTCCATTTCATCTGAATAAGTAAAATTACAGTTCCTGAGGCCAGAACACCTAAAAAGAAAAATAATGATCTATAAATTTAGTTATGACTATTGAATTCATAACAATGACTATTGAATTTATGTGGTAGAATAATATGCTTTTACATTTATATAATAACTTATACATTTAATGGATAGCTTATACTTACCAGGCTGCTTTAATTTTGGCCATCCAATATACTTCACTTATATGCATATAAATAAAAAAAAACTCATCTTTGAATTTAATGTAACCTTCAATGCATGCATTAAAAAGAAATTTTTTTTAAAGAAATAGTTTATAATATATATAATAATTTAAACTTTACAACAGTAGTTAAAATTTTTCGGTCTAGAAATCTTTCTTGGACATAGTTTTCTATAACTGCTCTTCTAAATACTTTTATAACATAAAAATTTCACAGTGTTTCACTTAAGATCAACATTGCATAAGCTTTGTTAATAACTCTTTAATTGCGCCAGTCCAAAGAGAAAAAGGAGCACATTATTTACATAGCTGTCGTTAAAAAAGTCTCCCGCATGACTATGATACGTTGACAGAAAATCAAATTACTCTAACGCGAGAATAATGTATCTCTGCAAATACAGCAATTAAATTAAGTTTTAGGTAACAAAAGTGTCACATAAGAGAGAAAAAAAAAAAAACCGCTAACACAAGATAAATATTACAACAAGCTAAACAATTATACATTAATAAAATTATTCGACACAATATAGGTATACATTTTTCGCCTTCGCATTCCAACTGCTACAGCGCTAACTTATTATGAGAGTTTGTTTAGAAACTTTTAGAAAAATAGTATAAATGCTAAGAATGTAACGAATAATTGGCCACTATTTATAGTATTCGGCCCTTTTAGTCGAATATTATCGGCTGAATGCTTGGCTAAATATTCCAGTGTTTTCATCATAGAAAAAAAATGGGTGAGAATTTCTCACCCTTTCTCAAAAACAGGGTGAGATTTCAGAAAGTTAAGTGAGATTTCTAAAAACTGAAAAAATACAAATAGACTTGGAAAAAAAATTTTTTTTTTGTTATAATACATTTTTAACGTCTTCTATTTTTTAAAGCATTGAATATTTTTGCTGCATCATCATAGAAGATTTTGCCTTTACTAGGTATTTGTCCATCTTACATTAGCGCATAAAAAAATTTGAACGTCTTACATGACAAACCATACCTACAGTAAACACGTGGTTGCAGAGAAATGTGTTCTGAAAGGGATTCCGTGGTTCGGAGGGATTGTGTTCTGTTGTTCGAAAAAGTTCTGAACAATGCCTACTGGTAAATAGGGAAGCTGGATAACGGGGCAAGTGTTGAAAATAATGAAGATCCAGGAAGAAAAGTGAAACGGATTTTATTCTAAATGACATAATTCGAAGCTTTTTCCAAAATGCGAGAAATTCGCGAATTTTGAAATTGATTTATAGAATGCGCGAATTTCTCGCGGCAATCATTTTTTAATGCGAGAAAAGAAAAAAATATGCGAGATTCTCGCGTTCTCGCGCTGTAGTGAAAACACTGAAAATTCGGTAAAATATTATAGGCCAATTATTTCTAGACAAAATATGTTTCGAAAACTTTTTGTTTAACTTGAACAGATTTAATAAAGAATAATTTAAAATTGTACTTTTAACTATACATTATTAGAAATAGTTTTTGCATATATTTGCTGAGTTCTATAATTCATGTGCTTTCAAAATTATGTTCTGTAAGACAAATGGAAAAACGAAAATTGAAGAATTTAATGTAGATTACTAAATCAATTTTTTTTAAGGCAAATTAATTTTATCTCTTTTCGACACTTTCTGTTTTTAAGAATTGAGGACTATTTTTTTCTTTCTTTTTCGTTGTTTTTCTTTTTTTATTCCTTCGGCATTTTAAAGTACTGATTCTCAGACATTTATTCTCTTATTTTTTTAATTTACGGAAATATAAATAACTGGTAACCTGAAAATTTGTGATTTTCAATGTTAAAAATTTTGTTTTCAGAACTAAGAATAATTGTTTTGTTTTTTCTTTTCAATCAGTGTTTATGTTATGACAAAGCATTTTTAAAAAAAAAAAAAACATTTCTAATAAACTCTTATTCTTTTATCGTCGCTTTTTCCTAGAAATACGACAATGTAAAAAAATTAATTTGAGTTTGTCAGAGTTGATTTTTCTTTTTAAAATAAAGAACGATTTTTTTCCAGTTTTTTTTTTATTTTTAGAAATTTTTGACTCCACCGATTTTTTTATTATGACACGGCCAGAGTTTTAAGAGAGTTTATTAGACTTTATTATTTTTTTTGTTCTTCACATTTTCTTAAAAATACGATAATTGCAAAAACTGAGCTGTTAAGCTAAAACTTTTCTTGCCAGAATTGAGATCGATTTTTCTTTTTTCTGTTTCGCATTTGTGATGATAAAAAAGATTTAACACGTATTCTGTCGCACAATTGAAAAAACAACAAAGTGCCTCACGATGTATTTCAAGAGAAGAAGTGAATTGATGATTTTTTTTTTCTCTCGCTAATGCAATGAAAGTTAAAATGGAAATTCAAAAATTGATGGAACAAAATTTAATTTCGAAAATTTTTTTTTACAATAAATAGCTTTTTTCACAAAAATGCCAAATTTCGAATTTTTTGTCGCTTACGTTGATTTTTTTTATTGCACGGCAGTATTGCCCGTCTTTTCAGCGAATCGTGCAAAATACTGCAAGGTCATCCATCTAGTAGAAAAAAAATTTCTCGCTCATTTGCTATGGTGGGTGTTAAGTTAAAGGTTAGCAATCACATTATTTTTATCCCCAAGCTTAATTTAATGTCTTATTTATTTTCCCCCCGTTATTTTTAAAGTTATTATGATTGCTTCAATTCTTATGCTACATATACCTAGCTGTTTTTTTTTTATACAAGTTTTCTTCTTATGTTGATTAGACATTGTACTCTCACGACAGATTCTATACCAATTTAAATTTTGCATTAGTTTGTTAATAGTGAAATTTCATAATCATAAAAGATATGTGGAAGAGTGGGAGTTGTTTTTCTTATCGTCTGTTAATTTACTGGATACCACTTGTGGTGGAAGGTTCGTACATTTCCGATTATCGTCTGTATATTTCGTCCTTTACTCACTCTAATGAATTAAAAAGTAAAATTATTTTTTATTGGATGAAGTTAGTTTTGATCTTTGTTTTATGAGTTATTTTACCGAACTTGCCGATGTCCCGAGATATTGTATTACTAGTAAAACAAGAATTTCGAATTTTTTAAACATACCAATAATAAAGCTAAGTTTTGATTATTTTTCAATAATGACTAAATATGTTAATATACAAAAAATAACATTTACTATTAACTTTTTTTGTTAAAAAAATTCTGCTATTCGATTGTCGAATATTCGTCATTCGGCCAAATTATTATTCGTTACATCCCTAATAAATACTAGTTTTATCAAATAAATGGCAAGAAATTGTGCTTTTATATTTGCTAATAACAATGAATAACGTTACATTGTACAATAATTTAATAAGGGATAGAAAAATTTTAGACGAAGAAGAGAGGCATAATTGAATCTTTCAAGTTTTGCATTTCCAAGAGTGACTTTTCCTAGTGGTAGCTAGGTTATTAAATAAGAATTAAAATATCACTTGTAGGATAATATATCTGTCTATTTTGTCAGAGGATTTTATGATTGTAAGAGATTTGTTATGCAATAATACATATATTTATAAGTTTATTCATATAAAATGATGGTATTTAAAATAATTCAAAATTAAATTTATAAATTCAAGTATGAAGTAGAAAAGCATAAGTTTTGTTATCACTTCATAAAAATAAAATCATTGGAAAATCTGGAAGAATTGGCAGTTATGCGGTTTGGAAAGATAGTCTAAAATCGGCAAAACGACCGGGGGAAAAAAATCGTGATAAGCAAACATACACTAATAAAAAAATTTTTTTATCTCGTAACTTTCAGTAATAACGTAATTGGTAGAGCAAGAAGATAACCGCGTCGCATTAAGCTAAAATTAAGTTTGTTTTTTAAATCGAAGAACTCATTGATTTAGATTTTTAATTAAAAGAAAAACTTATTATTTTGAGTAAGTTAACATTTTAATGTACCGTTTTAATAGCAGAAAAAATAAATTAAATTCGTGACATAACAAATAAAAGAATATATCACGAAATTCCGTAACGGAAAGCGCAAATACTACTTGAATGATTTTACAAGTAACTTAAACATATTTTAAAAAATAAAACTTTTTGTTCGATGAATTTAATTTTTATTGTTTTTTAACTTTTGAAAACTGCTTTTCCGTTGGATATCAAGAAACGAATCGATAAAGGTAGTTTCCTTTTTGCGTTTTAAATCATGCTATTTTAAAGCAGCTACAAACATTTGCAGATGTTTTTAAAAAGGCAGGTGAAAACAGAAATAAACTCATTCATCACCTAACAATGTGTTTTAACACTTACGAAAACTTCTTTCAAAAGGGAAAATATATATTGAGTTGGATTTCTGTAAACAGTCCTTACTACGAGATGCCAAAAAAAAAAAAAAAAAAAAAAATAGTTACAGCTGGAATTATTCAAACCAAATTTCTTAAGTTCCTTTTTTTAAAAGCAGGTAAAGGTACGAGACAATTTGATTTTCGTATTGCTTTTTAACATTTGGATACCAATCACTATGGGACAAATTATTATTCATTTTAATCACAGAGCACAAGTGAAAAAAAAAAATTTTTTTTTTTAAATGTTTCATTAAGACTATCATTTATCATACCCACAAATAATTTTTTAGAAAAAATCTGGATTTTTTTTTAGAGAAAACCTTGCTACATATTTTTATTTATTTACTTAATTTTTTTTTAAATTTTCTTAAAAGTCAAATTATTATTTACTTAAATATATATTCCTTAACGAAAATACTATGTAAGTTTTAGGTAACTTTTTTAGAATTGATTATTGAATTTTTTATTAACGCAATCATTTAGCTATATATTTAACTTAAAAATATAATTATTATTATAAGTTTGTTGAAATTAAGATTATGAATGCAAGAAATGCGATTAACAAATGCTTAAACTAGAACAGAATTACAGCTTTTTTTTTCTTCAATAAAACAAATTCATATGTCCTGAAATTAGGTTTTGAAGTTCATTATTTTCACTAAAATTATAACTTAACTTATCAACTTAACTTACAATATAAGAATTTCTACAATGAAAGATAACAATATTTGGAAACAATGTTTTCATTTATAGGCTAGCAGAGACTCTAGAAACAGAAAGTTCTCTTTAAAACAAATTATTAGTTAAAAATGATTATTTTCCAAAAAAATTTCTTTACAATTTTTATGATTATAGTGTACATCAGTAGTTTTCTAAATGATAAATAAAAAATCTAAAATATTTTAAAAAAATATTTTAAATTCAGCATCTTGAGAACTTTTAAAAACAGTGTAATGGTATTGGTTTGTTACAAATTATACTAGAATTCTCCGAAAATTGCAAAATTGTTATAAACATTTCTTTACCAAGAAAAAGATTTCTATTTCTTTACTTTTTATTAATAAAAATATATTCTTTTAAATAAACGCATAGGGATCCAATCCAGTCAATCGTGTTTAGTGGGAGATGTTTCTTGTTCAGCTTATCTTTACCGTAGTGTTAAATAAACCATTGGAAATTTTGATGAAGTGATAGATGAGTTAGTTGTAACATTCGACCTAAAAGTTAAATTGTCTTCTAATTTAAATGAGTAGGTTCAAATTTAAGATAATATTGAGTACAGAGTTGAACTGTCACAAATCTACTTCGTCGATAATTTGTTTAACCAACATAGCCAAAATAAAATTTCTTTGCAATGTGGTAAATATATGCACTGGTTATCTAAGGATCACAAAAAATCACAAAAATAGCGATGATAACTGGCACAAAAATAAGCAAATTGCCAATGAAATTTGGGTGTGTTGTTAAACGAGTTGCTAACAATAACTGCAATATGTAAAACAGTAGCGCTGCAATTGAAACCATGACGGCTTTATAGTTAACATATTCGATGTTTTCGAGTGCCTTTGGGCGGCGCAGTAGGTGATAATTTCGTGCTACAGGACGATAACGCTATGTGGGGCAGGGCTCGCATTGGGGATGATTATCTTCGGGAGCAAACAATTCAGGGCATGGAGTGGCCAGCTCGATCATCGGGCTTGAATTCTATCGATCCTGTTAGGGATGCTTTGGGAAGACGTGAACTGCTCTCGGTCCTCATCCTCAAACCCTTGCAACAGCATTGAATAAACAATGCTTCTCTTGAATTGAAACCATCACAGATCGTTGTATTACTACTTGAAGGGATCATATTCCAAACTTGGGGTACTTTTCCCATTCAAAACTGACACAGTAGATTACTTTATTTCACAACTATACTAATGTCTGCAACACTATAATTGTCTAATTATTACTTTTTTGTGTGCGTTTTTATAAACAATTTGCACTTAGCTGTGCGTCAATTTCATTTAATTCTACGTGTAACTGTTTGAGATATCGTTATTTGTGCAATTTTTCTTTAATTTATGATAGCAAGTGTAGATAAGTTTTTAAAGAGGAAAAATTCAGATCTATAGAATAACAGTTGCTTTTTCATTTATATACACCTCAAGTATTAAAGGTTTTCTTTTTGGTTTGGTTGTTTAAAAAATTACTAGGAAAAGAAAGAAATAACGGAATAAAATTAATATATACATATATAAAAGTTAATATATAAAGGTTATAAATATATACGAATTTTTAAGGAAGTGGCGTTCTTTTATGAACCACTTAAAATAAAAAGAAAATTTGCTGACTCGTTTTATATTTATTAACTTTCACCCATTTAAGTCTTGTTGCGCTCGTTTAAGCAACCAATATTGCTAAAAAGAATCACGACCTCCACGATAAAAAAAATGTTTCTCAATGAAAAAATAAATAATAATAAATGCTACTTTTTAACTTCCTTTCAAAATCACATATGTCTATATCCGTTCACATACAACAAAAAGGGGAAAGAACGCTTAAGCCAGGAAGTGACGTTCCTGATTTTACCCTCAGCAGAACACAATATCCGTTAGTGCGGAACCGATGCCACTGCCAATCCACTAATACTGAAACTACTCAACTTATGTACGTACATAGTTTGCTTTAATTAGTGCAACATGAAACGTTCTGTCTTCTCTGATGGAGTAACGCGAGTTCATTATGAATTAGCTTTCATGGCCGGCATCTTTTTCTGCTTTATAAGGTCGGTCGTGTGTAATCATAAACCTCTTTTGTTCTTCAGATTCGAATTTAATAACATAATGGACTTGTTTTAGTGAGGCGCGGTTTAATTAATGGGGAAAATAAATGATTAATCTACAGAGCGCTGCTTTTCTTCTTATTTAATAACTTTTAATATGCTCGTTGCTAAAAGCATAACAATAGAAAAGTACTTTTTTTCCCCCTCCAGTTAATTTAGTATAGTTTCTGGTTACAGATGATTATTAATAAACACATTTAATACATAAATGGCTATTAATGAGTAAAGGAAAATTAGTTTTTTAAAGCTTTATTTAACAAAATGTATGATTTTTGACCGGGCAATGTAGAGGGTCTTTGACTAATTTGTATTGTGAGCTCTATAAATCAGATGCTTTCAACCTTCTATAGCCTAAATTTGGGTTCCAAATTTACAGCAATTAGCAGGGGTGTGGAAAATTCGAAAGAGTCTAATATTTCCCTTGAACACAGTTTTTTTTTTTTTTTTTTTTTTTTTTTTATGTTACAATAACTTTTTCAAAATATTTTTAGAAAGTAAAGTTAATATTTTGTTAAAATTTGTTAATATTTTTTTCTTTAACAAAGAAAATTTTTTTTCTTTTGATTTCACTTAAATTATCAAAAAACAGCAAGCGTTAAAAGTAATATAAAACAAAAAAAATACTTACTGAAACAGTTATGATTTACGTAACTAAATTTAGGTAAGGAATTTTAACTAAAAAATCAAAAAGTTTTAAATGAAAAGAAATTTTTTTTAAAGTAACAATTTGTAGCAATTTTTTGTTTTTTTAAATTTGGCTAAAAATTTCCCCAGATTCGTTCGATTTGGACATATTCTGCAGTCCCCATAATAGGTTTAAAAAAAAATTTTTTTTTTATTATTATTAACCCCGAAATAATAAAATACTACATAAAAGGATACCACTCTATCCTTTTTAACAAACTATATATATATAGCTAATATATCTAATATAAACTATCTATAATAAGCCACAGTAAAAAGTAATTAAGCAATTCATTAAATAGAGTGGTTTTCAGCCTATATGATTTTCCCTTGAAATCACTGACTCATAGTAATGGATTTTATGGATGTTAAATGTCACACAGCATGGATTAAAAGGTTACCGGATTTATCGCTACTAAGTCTGAAGAAGCTTGTCATCCTGACTAAAAGTGCCGCTTGAAAATAACCTTACGATTTTATGGCACTTAAAATCGTGTTTTATTGGGAAGGCGATAAAATATTTCGTAATAAGCATGATTGTAAAAAAGGAAGGAAAAAATTCATTGCTGCAGAGATGAGTGAAAGGTGCATTCATGTTCTCTAAGAATACAATATTTAAATTTAAAAAATATTTTTATTACAATTTAAACAATTTACTATTTACGATACTTTATATCATATTCAAAATATTGTAACAAACTACAAAATATTTCTTTAAATGCTGGAACGAATTTCAAATTTTCCATATTGCTTTGTTTCTATGTTCTTATGTTTTTATATTTCGAGAACTGCCATTAGAGGCAA
Organism: Parasteatoda tepidariorum; assembly: GCF_982258835.1. Lineage (NCBI taxonomy): Eukaryota > Metazoa > Arthropoda > Arachnida > Araneae > Theridiidae > Parasteatoda > Parasteatoda tepidariorum. The sequence continues at coordinate 4,923,603 of NC_141755.1, read as the reverse complement.
ACTTCACTATTTGATTTTCTTTAGAAAATGGATTTCCAGAAACTTGAGTTGATTGTCCTTATTACAACAGACTTGATGCTTTTTAAAAAAAAGGGGAGAGGTGTAGTAAAAAAAGTAGTGTAGTTACTTTGCTTATTTTTTCTTTCTTTATAGCGGATCAAGGAGTATTGAAATTTGTGCTCTTTAGCTAATTAGGAGCTGATCAAAATTTCGATTTCAATTTGTTTTAAATATATAAATAGTCAAATAGACACGAAAGAAAGTAAAATGTGATAAAAATAAATTATTTGGTGAAAATCATAATAGAATTCTCACCATCGTTTCATAGAAATCTGAATCGGGCAAACAGACATAAAAATAATAAAAATATACAAAATAAAATAAACATATATATAAAAAAAATCAAATGTTCTCAAAATAATTTTTTTTGATCAAGTTTACCCTATTTGTAAAACTGCAATTTATTTGTTCTGTAAAAACTAGAGTTAACAAAAATAGAGATGTCAAAAAGGACGATTATTTTTTACAATCTTATCCATTTCATTAGTCATGCAATGGATTGCATGAGTAAAATGGACGAATAGTGATTTACATTTTTTTACATTTTCTTTTAATTGAAAGAATTTTTTAAGGTTTATTTTAGTAGCTTTATTTTTTACAAACTAATGTCGAAAAGTATGACATTTTTCACGTTGGAAGCGTCTTGAATAATTATTAATAAAATCATAAATTGTATAATAAATAGAAGCATAAATATTACTAACTTCTGAAATAGAGAAAATATTTGCGTAAATTATACAGCCTTTCCCCCACGAATAATGTGTTATCATTGCTGACTCATTGTTAAATTGATTGCAGGGTACAACCCCTACGGTATTGATACTTGCACCCAGTATAAACATTCTCTTTATTTTCTTATGGGTACTCATCAAGCTACGAAGTCAATCGATCGACCATTATAAGAAGTGTTGGGGACCAGAGGAAAAGTTTTCGGGTGATTAAATCAGGAGTGACGTGTTTACTCTGTCACCCTCTGTCATTCCCAGCTAATGCATTAATGATGCAGTGAGGGAAAAGTGACAAGAGATTTTCTTCTGTCACACTCACGCTTCTAGGAGTGTGATTTTTACAGAGGGTTTTCAGTAAAAAAAATGTTTTACGCGATGTTTTAATAAGTTTTTTTTTGTTGCTCTACAGCAATTATAATGTTAATTTAATAAGTGAGCCAGGGAGCTTAAATATGGTTTTCATATTACGGTTCCTTGCAGGCAATCGATGATTTTTCCATCGTCAACAAGTTTGGTTAATGGATATGGAATAGGTTAATTTAATAGAATTACTATTTATATGCTGTGTTGGTCAAAATCTTTTTAAATTACATTTATTAAACTACAAATTAAATTAAACAGCATAAATTTTGATACAAATAGAAAGAAGAAAAAAAAGCAAAATACTAAAATTGGGAAACTCTGTATAATAAAAGCGGGTAAAAGTTAAATAAAATGGACAATTCATTTCATTTGACATTTAAAAATAAGAGAACGTTAACAAGGAATTTCCAAGTCGAAACATATTTTTTTAATCAACGGAAAACAACGTTTATGCAGAATTAATCTGTCTGCTTAACCTATTGCATTTCGAATACTATTCATTTAAGTAGCATTAGTACAAACTACTTCTCAACATAACTAATCAATATTACATGTACTAAAATTACATGATAAAATATCAAACAATAAAAAAAAATACGGCTATTAAACATCTATATTATATAAAACGCTAATACGTACGTATGTATGTATGTATCAATAAAACCGATGATATTTCTTTTCTCGCGCTGGCAACAGTTTTCATTTTTAATTGATTGGATTCGGCGCGCAAGAGCACGTAGTGAGCAACCAGATAACAATAACCAGAGTGAGCATTATCAGGTTGTTCAATTCAGATTCACGCACTAAAAACATGACAATATTTAATTTAAACTCAATTAGGAATTAATTAATTAATTGAAGTGAGAATGCTTTAAAAGGCCGCTGTTGAATTGATATTTTTCTACTGGGAGCTACCTAAACGTCTAAAAAACGTTTAAGTGTTTGTATTGAATGCATTGAATTTTTTTATATTTCGCGTTTATTTATGCATTGAATTTTCACACTTTAAAATGCAGAATATTAGTGAAGCAATATTTGATAATTTATTTTGCTAATATGTTTCTTATTTAGCTAATGTTTTGATTTTTTCACCATGTACAATCTAAACAGCTAATATACTTTTTTAAAAGCCAATAAGAACATTGGTAGAATTCTTCTACATAAGTACAACACTATGTCTTTGATGATAAAATACTATGTCTTTGATGATAATATATTATGTCTTTGTGCTAGAACATTGTGTTCATTGGCGAGCGACATAGGATTGCGTAGCAATCCTCGGGGGTTGGCTAGCGTTAGCGAGCAGGGGGCGGAGCCTCCTAGTACAATATAAAACTGTTTACTTTCGGAGTGCAAAGAGTTACAGATTAATTTAGAATTAGTTTGACTACCTCAACTACCACGGAGTGAACTTTTTAGTTTGAACTTGTCCATTCTTAAATATTCATTTCCTTTGAGGTAGAAGTATTAGAAACGCTAGGCGTATTGAATTCAATTGGTCGCTTTATGAAAAAAATCTGCTTACCCCTATCCAAAAACTATACTAAGCTATTTTAATATTAACACATTACTGTTATAAAAATTTTTTCCTTTGCCTTAAGCCTATTTTTCTCAAACTCCTAAATTGAGTCAACAATTTTCTCAATCAGTCAACAGACCATGAAGTTTAGGGCATTTTAAAACAAGAACCCCCCATAGTCAGTTATTGTTTAAAATAAAACTTCTTTTTGATAAGTTTAAAAATTTAATTTAATATTTATTTTCATTACAGAAGAATTAAAACATTTGTTTTCTCCCTGAATCATTTCGATGATAATTTCAGATTTAGTCATAGTTGTTGAATAACAGTAGTCTCCATATTTTTAGTGCCCTCAATCAAAACCATGACATTAAAAAATAAAAGATTTTTAAAAAATTTTTACATGGCAATTTAAGCGGCTTCATTTTACATAATTTTTATCATTTTTACTTCTAAGTTTCTCATGCTCGATAAAACATTAATAAAATTAAAACGTCAGTAAAAATTTGAAGAAAAAAATATTATATATGTATACATATAAATATAAAAATGAAGAGTTTGTCTGTGTGTCTGTCTCCCTTATAATTTCAGAACAAATTGTCTTATAATTTAGAAAGTAGATGAAAGGGACAATTTTAGGCCTTTATCCTAGACCGCTTAGAGACGTTTGAAAAATGAAATTTTCATTGGCTTTAAACTCACCGTTTATATAAATTAAACTACAGGCAGTTTTTTTTTAAAATTTTTTATAACATCAATGTTTCAATGCTAAATATTATAACATCAGTGCTAAATTCTTTAATAATGAAATATGTTTCCATAATAACCATTTTCAAAGCTGTTCTTTTGAGTTTTCATTTCGGAGTAAACCATAATTCGGCAAATTTTAATCCTTTACAGCTCATTGACACCAGAAACAAATTCCTATCTAGACTAGATATTGCAAAAAGACTGCCAATTTAACAGTCGGACAGAAAACCTAATTTAAGATTATTAATGATAAAACAGTTAAAAATCTTCATTCCTCTAATTAAATATTTTATAGGTTATAACTCATAACCTTTACCCTAAGCATCATTTATTAATTTAGGATTTCGCCGAAAGAAGGTTGATTATTTAGAATTCAGAAACAGAAAAATATAGGAACCGTTGCCTATCAGGACAGGTAGATAATATTTAAAATGCCTTGTTAAATGTATTGCCTAAAAATCTGCCAAGTTTAAACGACGGTTGAATAAATCGAGTCAAGATAACATGAAGGTAGCAAAATTTGTAATGGTAAATTTTCAACAAGCTCTTAAATGACAACGTTTCCAAAATTTTTCTAGTAATTCTACACAATGGATGATTTTTCTTTTTAATTGCAATTAAAATAAATTTATCAAAGGATTTTCGCTATGTCTCAAACATAAATAGTTTAAGCATTTTATATTATTTCAAATGACTTAGCCTAGTTCATCAACAGATCATTATTATGATTTTGAAACAATAATTGCATCAGTAATTGATGCTACGGTCTTAGGGGATTAACGTCTAGACCCTATTTTCCCAATGAAATTTTCAGTCTAGACTATAGACATTAATTTTACTAAAAAGAAATAAAGAGCAATTTAATGTGCCAAATTTAAAACTTGGTAAATCTTAGTATAAATATATAAGGTTGAATAGTCTAAAAATAACACTACCAAGACAAAACACTCATTTAAAAATTACCCTATTTTCCGCATTCAAAAACTTTAAAAACAGTCACTAAAAAACTACGAATGATGCTAAGAGCATTCGAGATTTGGGAAAATCCAAAAATTCTCGATAAATCGAAAAGTTCTCATAAATTATTTTCTAATTATTTTCCAAATCGCTTTTATTTTGAAAATGATGAATAAATAAATAGACGAGTGAAAATATTATATGCAGTATTGATTCAACGTACATTTTCAAATTTGCAATCGTGTCTCTTATAAAATTGTAACCTGGAGGTTCTTGCTCTAGTTCGATTCATATGATGATTTTTTCTAATATCCCTTGATAAACTTTAAGCCGTTTGTGCTTTGTAAAATATCTATGGCTACTACTGTTCATTTTCGAAAACAAGAAACAATCCTTCATCTTTTCTCACATCTCAGCCCTACTTTTATGAAATAGAAGTAGACTTGACCGTATGCGCAAATGCGGGGAAGGTCCTCGAATATGAAAATGTACATTCTACAAATTTCTACTTGAAAATGTAACTAAACAATCTTCTTCAGAACGGAATAAGTATTATTTTTTAAAAAGTTATTACAGAATTTAGTGAAGATGTTGTGGAGTATCGTTGCGTGTGATACATACGTGTTCTCAGGTTGTAAGAAAATAAATCGTTCATCACCACTAACACAACAATATACATTCATCTAATAACATTTTTTTATTCTCTACAACTTTTACTTCCGTTTTCTTGCGCCGTAAACAAAGTTGAAGTAGACACAGTGATACGATTATGAAGAATATTGATTCAACTATGAAGTAGGGGAGAGTGGGGTCAATTGTAACAGGGTACGATTGTAACAGAGCAAAAATTTCGAGTGTCGGGTTTTAGATTTGGTTCTTAGGTGGCGCACAAGGTGTATTTAATAAATCTACATGTACACCCCTGCTGGCAACCATTTCTAGGTACTTTTGAAAGAGTTACATCACAAAAGATATTTTCACGCTACATAAGTAATTTTTTTGGTATTAGAATATTATATTGTAACAAAGTAATTTTGTTTAAATAAATAAAAATTATTAACCGAATATGTAAGTGGACACCTTAATTAACATTTCAGAAAAAAAAGATTAGTTTAGTTAATTAACTAGCATTGTTTTTAACAAATGAAGCTGAAATGGCGTCTTGGGGACAATTGTAACAATAAGTAAAGGGACGATTGTAACAGCTGAAAATAAATAATCTTATGCTTACAAACAATTACTTAACTCTTTAAGAACCACCAATAGTTTCCTATATCATTTATATTATGTTGCATGTGCATTATTTTATTTGTCACCTTTCACAGCATAAATTAAAATTTTTAACCCCTTAAAGTTAAAAGTTTAACCCTTTAGGTCTCTGCTCATTATTATTTTTACTCCTAAAATATCACTACTATTTTGATCAATAAAAAAATATATCACAATTATGATAATATGTATAATTAACTATGTTTTAGTTGAATTTATGAACTGTTACAATTGACCCGGTAAGTGGGGACAATTGTAACAAGTGCACGACTGTCGAAAATTGTTAATTACTAATATAATAACATTTAAAATAAGGTATTTATTTTTTTTTCTAGTAGAGAATAGTCTACTTTACTCGTCTGTCAATTAATATTGATAATATATTGAATTTTTTGTTAGTTAAAAATAGTTAAGTAAAAAATGTTACAATTGACCCCACTCTCCCCTACTGATTCGCTAAAATGTTCATGGAGGTAGCGTTCGCCTTCCTATTAGGTGAACCGGGTTCGAATCCCAGTGATGACTGGTCGATTCGAATTCTGCATCCGGTTTCAACTGACCACAATGCTGACGTAAAATATCCTCAGTGGTAGACGTATCATGGGTTAGAGTCCTTGTCGCCAGGCTAACTGTGGGAAGTTTTCGCGCTCCTCTCCTTTTTTCCTCCGAACTTTTTGATGAAACTAATCCGCAAATGCGGATTAGTTAGTTTCATCAAAAAGTTCTCCACGAAGGTTATTTTACCCAATGCTTGATCAAGGAGTTGTCTTGTCGTCTGCATTGGGCTCGAAATTTCAAGGCTAAGGAGTTGAACATAGGCAGTCGTAAACCCACAATTGGGTCGGCTGTTCAACGATATAAAATGTTTAGGGAGATATTATTATAGATTCACAAAAATGTCAGGAAACTTAGTAATCCGACATCTACATAAGTATGTTTATATCTTGAAATCTTAGTGTTTCCAAAATTGTACTAAAGATGTTCTTACACAAAGATCTATATTTGTTCTTGTTAGTATTTATCCTGGTAGGAGAAAACATCCAGCACTGTAGCAGGTGCTAAGGGATTATTTTTCGTTAGTTTTTAATTTTAAAAAAACAAACAAGAGGGGGGAAATTGTCGAGACTCCTTTTTTAACATCTTTCAGTTAGTTTCCGACAAAAATTAAAAGGCAGAATTGAGAGAAAAAAGCTAAGAACAAAAAGTAAAGATTTTTTTCTGTTACTTGATTACAGAAATTCATACTGATCTTTTAGTATCATTGTATAAAACTCAAATTACATTACAAAGTTCTTGCAAAATTATTTTTTATTTGGGAAGCAAAAAAGTAGATTTTTTTTTATCTGCAAAATTTTTTAAAATATTTTTTTTCTGCAGAACTTTTTTCCCTCTTTCTGCAGAATTATATTCAAAAAATGCCTTTCTCGCATATTGGAGGTGGAATAAACACTCATGATTTTTTTTCATACTTTCTTTTGAGAATAAAAAATTTCCGCCATGACTGGCATTAGCTGGAATTTAAAATTTATATTATAAAAAGTAATTTCCAAATAGCAAATATTTAAAAAAAAGTTAACTATACAAATATTTTTCAGAACAGGAGAATATCGCGCCAATAATATTAGAATATGTATTCTTTTATATTTAAATTTAAAAAAAAAGTACATTTGTAATTAAAAAAATTATAAACTGTTCTATTCTAAAAATTAGGGGTTTTTTTGTAAATTAATTTTAAGAAAGCGCTTCTGTTACTTTAAATTAATAACATATGTTACAATTAAAAGGTCTTTCAGAAAGGTTATTAGTACTAGAGAAAATTGTCACAGAAAGCTCGAAAAAAATTCTGCCAAGGGGTGATTTTTAAGGATCTTATAAATGCAAATTTTACTATTTGCTGATAAAGCTGAATTTTGACAATTATATTCTGCCTAGATCCTGCTAGATTATATCCTGCTAGATAAATCTGGATTTTGAAGCTAGTGCTGCAGATTCACTCCGAAAATTCTGCTAATGGGTAGTTACGTTATTAGATCTTAGATAACATTTGACACCAATTCTTCATTAAAAGAAGAAATAAACTGATCAAAATAAGGTTGTAACTGGGAAGTAGTAGAGGGAGTCATGGACGAACACTGTTGTACGATTTCACTACTTCTATTGTGTCATGACATAATTTGAACCTTTTCCAACTCTCAAAAATAAATATAACAATGCAACAAAAAGATTTTGTATTGGCTGAAATCCAATAAGAGTCTTTTAATCCTTTGACTTTAAAATCATTTCCAGACATCCTTTAACCCATATTAGTAATTTTATGTAAAAAATAAATTTAAAAATCCTGAACTGGTTCGGAACAAACTGTCGCGCATATATGTGGTATTTATCCTGCATACCATAATTACAGAAAATACTTATTATGTTGTCATTTTTTAAATAAAAATGAAGCTTTCGTCTTTTTCTTTCCTTTTTTTTCCAGATCTCTTCAGAAAAATAGTTGACACTTATTCGCTCAAGATGCAATCTCGGAACATTCTGTTTTATTTTTTTTAAGATACTTTTAAATTAGTATTTTTGTATTGTTGTTTGTCAAAAACATATTTGTTTTGCTAACTGGACATTAAAAAATTACTAATTATTTTAATTTGCAAGTTATATTTGATATTTAAATGAATATAAGTAAAATTAGATGCTTCAGTGTCTTGCTTATACATAACAATATTATTTTCTTGAATACATTCTAACTCTCATAATCCATCATGACAGATGTTTTAATTTCAGTCAAAAAGGGATCGATTCTTACAAAAAAGGTTCGATTAAATAAATATAAAAATCAATAAACTTTAATTTGCTTAATTATAAAATTTTGACAAACAATTATAATTGGCATATACATTGCTAAAGTTCATCGTGAAATTTTTTAAAATTATAACTTGACACAAATTTACCTCATTTTAACTTTTTTGAGTATATGTTTAATTGAGCTATTGAAAAATTAAATTAATTCTAAAATCAAATATATTTAGCTCCTTTGAAAAGTTAATTAAAAGCATATGCAGATTAATTATATGCAAAATTTGAAACAGCTGCCTAGTTCCACAATATTCCCTAAAGAATACTTTTGGAATAACAGGGATCTGTTTAGAAGAAATTTGGGTCCGTCAACGGACCCTTCACAAAACATCTTTTCATAAAAACGGACCCTTCACAAATTTGTTTATCTACATTGGTTTTTTTTTTTTTGGGGGGGGGGGGGAGAAAGACAGATGTAAACGAACCGATGTTTTGTCTTCGGCAGATGATTCTTTATTTATTCGTCCGAAATGAATATTCCGCGTTCAGCAGTATAGGCTACATACCAAATTTTTGTATGTTGCATCTCTAATTTAGTGGCTGCAACTGCTGTTTATCTTTTAAAATTTAATTTTCTTTGAGCATAATCTGTATGTCTTTACAATTTAAAAACTCCTTGAAAATTCTTTTTGCAATAACATGACCCTATTTGCACAAATTCACAAAAGCAGGACCCTGGTTGAAAGAATGTGACTTAACGTTTATTTTATATTCACAAATTACGCGTAATTTTTTCACAATTTTACAAAAACGAACCTTTTACAAAATGTCTGGACAGACCCTGAATATGTTTATAAATTTGTGAGTGTACATTGCAAATAAAAAAAGAAGGGAAAAAATGCTTTGTACCTCCTATATTTTGTAGGTCAAAAAATTCGAATCCTATTGGGGGGGAAAAAGGACTGTTTATTCAGAGGAAGTGCGCTTTCGTAACTTAAAATATCGTCTTTACTAATTAGTAAGCATATTTATGGTCACACTCTCGAACCATTAAAGAATGAGTCCCAGAACGTGATCCAAAGTTAATCAGGGGATTTCGTTTTCTTTTTTTGGCGCACAAAACATGTGAGATATCGATGTTAAGCTTTTTTATTATAATAGTTTGATTTAAAATATTTTGTACAAATATATTTTGTAAAATTTAATTCAAAAACTGTTATGTGAAATGTAATTTTATATTAAATACCTTTAATTCTGTTTATATTACTTCAAATTAATATTTATTTAATATTAGTATTTTATGGGATTTAGGGAAAATTTCTAACAAGTTTTAAGTAATAGTTGAGTTTTGAAGTCTGGAATCGAGCATTTCAACTACAGACTCCCGATTTCCAGTTAGAAAAACTAGAGTTCCTCTATATAATTTTAGTTAGAGAGTCACGCATGATAATAGTTTCAAAACTTGCCGAAAATTTGAGGTTGAGAAAGATAGTGGACTGAGTTACCACAATTTGCGATTCTTTTCTCCAAACACAACACCAGGGCGAATGTACATTTTAGTCAAAGTATATTCACCCGTTTCAATTTGCATTCCTGTCTGTTTTATTAATTTAATTTTATACACAAAACCTCCCATGCATGCATCATTTAGTACAGACGTTAAATTTTTACAGATACGTTTTTTTGAACATTTCGTTCGTGAGAGTTTTTGACTGGATATTTATTGTTCTTAAGAAAATAAATGGAAAATTGAGTCAATATTATTAAGTAATTTACCTCCTATTGATGGAAATGCGCACATCTTCATAGCAGTAGGAATGATTGATGAGTTTGGCATCATCTTCATCTTCTATGTGTTCATGTTCGATGAGGGAGGAAGGGTGACAGGTATGATTCTCCTGTCGCTTACTTGTGAAATAGGCTTGATGAATGCCGATGATGCTCTGGCTGCCACAATCTAATTCAAGTGTATCACGATAGCAGGTTAATTCGCGGGATAACTCTGAAAAGATAAACAGAATGAATAATACCATTTTCTTCTTCTTTTTTTTAAGTTAATCGTTAAGTTTGCCATAAAAGGAAAATATGAGGTAGGTGGGCTCCTTTATAGAGAATAAATGTGTCGCTTCTTTCGAAAAAAAAAAGGGTCTTTTAGATCTCAAAGTGCCGGCCTGGTGGCCGAGCGGTTAGCGCGCCTGACTGCGAAGCCAATGGCCGTGGGTTCGAATCCCGCTCTGGGCATGGATGTTTCTCTGTCTTGTGTTGTCCTCTGTTGTGTGTGATGAGTGAATATGGCCCACCCTATGAACGGGTTTGTGGCAGATTGGCGTGAGCAATGTTACTCGCCTCCGTGACTTTGGTTCACAATCAAGGTGCCCACTGGGTAACGCGAAATGAGTAACAACTCTGGCATCTTCTAAGGCGAAACGAAAAAAGCTCTGTGCCTGCCATTCGAAAAAAAGAAGATCACAAAGTTTCCTAACCTTTTTATAGCCGTGGACCGGTCAACGTTTGATAAATTTAATTCGACCATCTGATAAAGGGGGACCATGATGGTTTAAACAATTTAATTTAATAATTTTAATTTGTTGTATTCAAACACGATTTCAAAATAAAATGCAATTACACGCGCGGTATGAGAGCGGCTTTAAGTGTTAAGCTCCCGTCCATGGAAAAAATTTTAAACCCGAGAGAAACACATCGCCGTAAATAAAACGAAAATAATTTATTGTTCCTTGATTGGCCCGGTACCATTTGATTCACAGGTCGGTACATGTTCGCAGCCCGGAGGGGGGGGTAGAGACCCAGAACACTGTTTACATAATTAAAATTTAAATTTCTTGACACTGCTATTTAAGGAAATGAGTTCAAAATCAGTACGTAGTTCAAAATCGGATATAAAGAAAAAAAAGCCATTACATTGAATAAAAATCTGTTAGACTACCTAGTTGAATGCAAAGAGTTTAATGACAGGAGAATTGCAAGCTGTTATACTGCCCCAAACAAAAATTCGTTCAGTACGCGTTACTCAAAAAAAAAAAAACCTAAAATATTCTCTAAACCTTTAATAGTTAGCCCCCTAAGCCACTTTTATGTTCTAATTGAACTATACTATAATTATTCTCAAATGTACGGTGGCAGCACTTACCTTCGTATAATTGAATTTCACGTGAAGCTGCGCAGTTATGACAACAAGCGTATTTGATTAACAACTACGATTGAGCCGAGACGGCTCGGGAGACAGAGTGTTCGCCTTTCAATTAGGTGAACCTAGTTCGAATCTCAGAGATGGCTGCTGGTCAATACGAATTTCGCATCCGGCTTACACCGACCATAGTGCTGACATGAAATATCCTCAGTGGTATACAGATCATGGGTTAGAGCTAACCACAGGAGGTTCTCGTGGTTACAAATTTGTGGAAAGGTCAAGTTTTAGATAATGAGTCCAAAAGTCATTGTTGTTTTCGAGTTAGTCTCTAGATTGTGGTGACATAGCAAAATTATAACCAATTAATTGTTTATTCGATTTACTCTCTCCGTGTCTAATTTACTATTCACCAATAGAGATTTCCCATGGTAGTCTTATTTGATCGAGGACTTTGAGATCTCCTTCAAATATAATTAAGACTTTTTTCTTCGGTTTTAGTATTGAGTAACGATAAGTGTCACAATATCATCAAAACTAATATAAAATTCAATAAATAAACGTATCAGTTCATAGCTGCACATTCACGAAGCTCAAAATAGAGAAACGACCCTACTATCGTACGATGGTATTTATAGCAATCAGGGGTCTGTTTAGAAGAAATTTGGGTCCGTTAACGGACCCTCCACAAAATATCTTTTCATAAAAACGGACCCTTCACAAAATATTTTAACTTAAAAACGGACTTTCTAGAAACTCCGGTATGGCGGGGAAATAGAAAAGCGTAGTAAAACCAAATACTTATCTTTACTTATATACACTTAATACGTTACTCAAACGAAAGTTTATATAACAAATGCCAGTTTATTGTAAATTTTGTATGGCAGGGGTCTGTCCAGACATTTTGTAAAAGGTCCGTTTTTCGTGAAATTGTGAAAAAAATTACTCACATTCTTTCAACCAGAGTCAAAGTTAATAATCGAAATATGATATGTACGTTACATGGCAAAAAAGCATTCATTATGAAACATGATTATGTGAAAAAAATAAAACTACTTTATTTCTACCTAACACAACAAGTAGGAGAACAAAGAAAAGACAAGGAAGAATAAACAATTATAGTCAATATCAACTCTTGCTCATCAGAATCAAGACATATTTCTCAACTATGCAATATTTTTTTCTAGACTATTTCGAATAACCATAAGATCACAGCTGTAAATTATAAAAAGATCGATAAAATCAATATATATGGTAGAATCTATTCTCAGAGAGTCAGACATCAAGAGAAAACATCGGAAACAAAATAAGAGTTAAGAATCTTTTAAGGGTTTATGCAGCTATAGCGAATTTAGTCTTTGAATTTAACTGTAATAATGAAACAGAATATTTTGAAATATTTCAATGAATTAATTATTTTCAGGTACTTGCCGACTTACCGTTAACAGCACATACTTTTCTTGCTTTAACAGAGGGTGAAAGCAAAATGTAACATTAAGTAATATCAAGCCGAATAGAAACTTTTCGTGAAATAACCAATTTTCGTGAAAAATCATCAAAAATGTAATACTTCCAGACAATTTGTGTGAAAGATGCTGTTTTGCGAAACAATCTATTCATATTTTCTTAACTATTTTTCCCCCTGAATCTCGCTTTTGTGAATATGTGAAAATAAGGTCCTGTTTCCTATGAAAAAAAATACAAAAACCATATTTTTATCGAAGTTATTATGGTTTTAAAATTATGAACGTCATAGACTATGTTTTTCAAAAAACTAATTTTATGAACATTCAAATTTTATAGTGAAAAATATTATGAATGGACCGCTTTTTAAGATAAAATATTTTAATAAGGGTTCATTATTTTTGGATAAATTCATTTAAGAAGGTTCCTTTTTACGGTAAAATAAATTGATAAAAACGGTCGGTTAATGGATCCGAATTTCTTCTAAAAAAACTTCTGAACATGTATGCGAAATATTACTCAAACTAACTTTTATATAAATTCAAAATTAAAAAGATTAGAATTTGGAGAGAATGTGCATGTATATTTTAGTGAATTTAAGAAAATCAGTTTTAGAACCGAGGAACATCAGCATGCTCATTAAAAAGTAACATTTTTTATGAGAATTATTATTACGTTATGATTTCGTAGAATAAACGTATGTTTTACACTTAAAGCTAACTGTAGTATAGTCTTGTTGTTGTCTTGTCTAATTCAGTGCTTAACATTTTAAAATATAGTCTTAAATCTCAAAAATTATTTTTAAAATTATTACTTCAGATCTATTTTTCCTTAGCCCTAAGTCGCGTACAACTCTATTTGTATTAATTACCAATTAAATTACTTTCCTATTACACGTTTTTTGAAGCATGTTTAATCTCTCACGTCTGCCAAACTGCGTGTTTATTAGCTCAGTAGCCTATCTTATTAATATATTTGAATTACAGAACACACTTATGAACAAAAAAACAAATGTGATAGATTAAATGAACGCCCGTTGGCTCAGAATAGTAACTTATATCTATGTTTGAGATTTATGTGCTCTCTTAACCTAAGTGATTTAAACGCGTCATTTCAGTCAAGATGAAATCTAGCAATTAATATGAGCTTTCACTAGATTAATTAACCTCTCTTCATACACGATATAAATCATTTCCTGATAAAGAAATCGAAACTAGAGAAACTTACCAGCACTTTTTAATTTTTATTTTGTAACCGTCGTTGAACAGCCGACTCAGTTTCGGGTTTACGGCAACTAATGTTCAACTCCGCATCCTTGTAATTTTAAACCCAATCCAGAAGACAAGGGAACTCCTGGATCAAGTATTGGGAGAAATTTACCTTCGTGGAAGACTTTTTGAGGGAACTTACCCGCATTTGTGTTACATGGTAGCGAAAGCCACGAAAATCTCACACGGTTAGCCTGACTTAAATAGGACTCTAACCTATGATTCGTCTATCACTGAGGATTTTTTACGCCAGCGTTGTGGTATGTACGAGCCGGGTGCGGAACTCGTATCAACCAGCCATCGCTGGGATTCGAACCCAGCGCACCTCATTGGAAGGCGAAGGCTCTATCCCCTGAGCCACCACGGCTCAACCTATTAGCATTTGAATTATTAGGCTTATAGGGAATAGGGTTGTTCCTTCTGATAGAAAAAAAAATTAAATTATTCGTTATGCTATATATTCTGCACAACCAATAAAAATTAATTCCGACCACTAATGGAACTTAACTTAATACGATAAATAACTTTTCAGAACTAAACTTAATACGACAGTAAAGAGTTAGCTAAAGCTTACGCATTTTTATTTATTTTTGCTAGCACTTAAACTTCACCATACAAAATTTACAATAAACTGGCATTTGTTATATAAACTTTCATTTGAGTAACGTATTAAGTGTATATAAGTAAAGATAAGTATTTGGTTTTACTACGCTTTTCTATTTTCCCGCCACACCGGAGTTTCTAGAAATGCCTGACCGTATGATACTTGACACTACACTGATAAAACATTTCTTCCTCTTCCTGTTATTGATTTGGAAAACAATTTTGCCCTACTGGCCTTCACATTACTATTTTAAAATAAATGTCCTTTAATCGATGAAAATATTTCCGTAACTAGGCTCTGATGACATGTTTTGTCCGGGAAAAGCTGCCGTTACATCGACTTTTCTATCTAGTTAACAAATATGCAATCATAAAATATTGGCTTTGAAACATGATTATTTTTTTAAAAACCTGATGAATAAAAATAAGAATGAAGGAAAAAAAATGTCTTATCTAAATCAATGAACTAACTTGATCACAAAATGTGAGAGAACTACTATTAAGAGTCCAGTTTCATTTTTCAATACTATGAAGGATGAGTTTAAAAAAAAAAAATTACGAATATATGACAGAGAATTGAAAGCAAGAAAAATTAAAGCAAGTGTTTAAAAAAGATCCAATAAATTGAGTAAGTAGCTGTTCCTCAAAGCCCTAATTCAGTCTTCATGAAAAGCGGCATAAAAACTATGAATACAAACTTTTCCTTTATAAAAACAGAAAAGGAATGGGAGATTCCCTGATTCAAAAGTGGTGAACAATCCTCCATCTGTTGATTTTTTTAAAAATAAAATCATGAATCAGCCAGCTTTTATACACTATCTTTATTCTCTTCCCTTTCGTTCTTTTCAACGTACGTAAATTTATGACGGGGTAACATATAAAAGGAAAGATCATGTCTAAAAATAACCCTACATCGGTACTTCACAATAAGTTTCAATGAGGCAAAGCGCGAAAACATTCCTCCTGTTCAACAGTATAAGAATCGATTGCCAGAATCTTTATTGCCCCCCCCCCTTTATGGTTGATTCCCCCTTTCCCCGTTTCGTGCTATATCTGATTTGATATGACACCACAGGGAACTTTTATGATTCTAGTGCTATTAAAAGGTTAGAAAACGTGAGGTGTTTAGCTCTGAAAGGTTGCACGGCATGTGTACTTACTTGTAAAGAACCAGAATTGTAATTGATATTAAACGATTATATGTTGTTAGCTTTCATAGATTTTAATAACTTTATTTTGATGTGACATATTGAACATTTTTATTTTTTATGTACAGGGTGATTGATTTTAATATAACTTTGGTGTTTGGAGTTTTATTAAAAGAAAACCACAGACACGAATGCAACCCTAAAATCAATTCCCTGAGCACGTAAAACAAAACTTATTTAACTATCTTCTAAATTTTACATAAATGCAAATTTAAAAAAAATATTAGTCAAGTTCATTTAAATCTAACCAATTAAAAGGCACAAATATAATAGCAAATTGTTTTTAATAAAAATTAAATAAAACATATATTCCATTTGCTTGAAATATGGCAAATCATTAAAATTTTTGTGTCAATAAATTAACACATTTATGAAGCATGTGGATTAACTATATGTGAGGAGGGGGATGTTCTAATGGGGGCATCAAATCCAAAAACGGAAACAAAATACAAAGAAATATATTTAGAAAACAAAGAAAAATGAAAAGACAAAGTTTCAGTTATTTCGCGTCTAACTTACTTTTACTTTTGATTTAGGCTAATACCAATATAATTTTAACAATAAATACATTTTAAACTACCGATATCTTGCTTCTGCTTTTACAAAAGGGGTAGGGGTTAAGCAGGTTTAATAAGTAATGCCTGTTTTGCTTATTTTTCAATAATTTTATACAATCTGGCGGCTATAGCCGCGATATTTATTTGTTCCCCTTTTTTACAATAGCAAACAAAAATAATTAAAAACAGAAAACATTTTTATTTTAAATTTTAACCTTATACGGTATCAACAAAATACGACCATAGAGGTTAAGTACTCAGCTTCTTTTTTTCAGCTATTTTACGATTAAATACAAATACTTTAAGTGCTAAAAAATGCCATGTGCTATGGCTTTGAATAAACTGACTTTTTCTATCGGAAAAATTCAAAATCAAAAGTTTATAAAAATAGCTGATACAATTTTTATGAAACGCTAAGCAGCCTAACACGGCAATAAAAATGTTTTTGTCATTACGAACGACGAATTTTTAATTAGTATTATTTTAGCATGAGAATACTTTGATTTTAAGATGGAATGACATTAAAGGATATCCTAACAAAAAGAAATAGTATTACAGGATGAAGAGAAAATACCCAACATAAATCAAAGAATATGCTTGGACACAGCTTTCACGACCGCTGATATATTTTGTAAAAATACAAAGGAATAGCAAATAGATTCAATTGCAAAACAATAGATTTCGCATCAAACAGACGAAAAAAAATTAGTAAAATCTGGGACCAACAAAATGAAACTTTAATTTGCACATTTCTCTAAATTACTATGACATTATTTTGGCAACTCTTTGAAATACAACCTTTAGGAATGCAAAGAATATATAAAAAGAATACAATAGAATTTTTCACTCATTAACATGATCGTTCTTTTACCTTCCTTATTATTCAGCTTCAGTTTTTGAAATCGAACCTCCTCAGATTCTTTATACTGTAGTTAAAACACAAAAAATACACGTACATCCATTTTGTTTGTCTTTTTTTCATCAAAATTAAAATATACATTCAGAATTTGATTGGTGCGTTTTAAGTAGAACGATAGAAACACATTCCATAAGTAAGTTGTATTATTCTTTAAGATTTGAACCTCCACACTGTAGTTAAATTTTTCTGATAGAAATATTCGAAATATTTGAAAAAAAAGAAAAGAATTATTAGATTTAAAAAAATAATGACGTTGTTAAATCTTTATTAACATATATTAATTGCTAAATGATCAACTTCTTAAAAGTAGGAGAAACTTGGAGTTAGCTCCCAAAGCTTCCTATCGCGGAACAGATCCCCACACTACAACTGCTTGGATTTTAAAAATTGATCATATTTTTTAGGAATGCAAAATAGTGGGCAGCAAAAGTTTTAGTTCGGATAGTCCGGAACTTAGCAACAATAAAAATTACAAGAATAAATCAATTATATTTTATTATTATTATAAATAATTACTTAAAATGATACCGCAAAACTCATGTTTTAATTAAGTTGCATATTGGCCATCACAACCCTAAAGTTTATCAAAAATATAGGATTATGCTCGATTTTTTAAAAATTCTATACATTTGAACATAATGACTGGCGCTGTATAGTCAATTCTGGCTCTTGTGTCAAACTTTTAACAAACCAATCTAATATTTTTGAAGAAAAAAAATAATAAAATAAAATAAACACCGATATTTACAAGCATAAAAAATTATATGAGATTCTCGAAAATTTCATTTCTTTAAAATATTTCTTATATCATTCTATTACTTTCAACTATTCTCTATTAGTCAACTTCAAACAACTTTCAACATATTAAAACAAAGCTAAAATTTGCATATAGCAAGTACTACATTAGGGTTTCCAATAACAATCATACTTAAGTTTAACGTTAGTTTGTTTATGTTGATGAATTCATAGTTCTTAGTAAGGATATTGGGCCACTATTCAGCCCGTTTGTCGAATATTAGGCAAATTATTACTAGGAAAATTATCTTTTGAACAATAATAAATTGTTTTTTTTTTGGGGGGGGGGGTTTAATGGATTTAAAAAGAATAATCTAAAATCGTATTTTTTATTATACATTATTAGAAATAATGAACTTCTGGACTTATCTTTAACTTGTTCTGAAACACATTTATAAAAGCGAAGTTTGAAGAACTGAAACTAGTAAGGCTGATTTCTTTTTTTAACGATATTCAATAAATTTAATCGTTTTATCAATACTTTATATTTTAAAAATTGAGAACTTTTATGTTTTAACTAAAGCGAAGCATGTTAACGGAGCGTTTCTAATAGACTTTATTATTCTATTGTCAACTTTTTCTTGTACGCGGTAAGACAGATTACTAGTAACATAGAAAACTGCGATTCTCAATGCTACAGTTATATTTCAGAACCAAGAACAATTTTAATTTTGTTTCTCTTTTGATTTTTTTAGGAATGATTTCTTTTTATTATGACAACATTTTTTAGAGAGCGTTCTTAATGAGCGTTATTCTTTCATGGTCGTATTCTTTTTTTTAAAAAAATAGGGCAATGTGAAAAAGTTAAATTAAGATTTTTAGCGTTAAATCTTTCGTTTAAAAATTAAGAACGAATTTTGTTTTGGTTTCTATCTAGCTTTTTCGCTTTCAAAAAACTTATGTTTTTATAATGAGGTAATGAGGAATGCAATTAAGAGGGGTTCTATTAAGACTTTAATCTTTAGTTTTTGGTAAACTGAAATGTTTAGTTTTAAAATTTTCTTTCAAAAATTAAGATCAATTTTTATATTTTCTGTTTTTCTTTTGTATCTTTGTTTTTAATTGGGTTTGTTGTGATAGCTCTGTATTTTTAAAAACATTACTAATAGACGTTAGTTCTTCGAATGTTTTATGGATAATTTTTCCGGTAAATATTTTTAGCATTTAAATATTGTTTTAAAAATTAAGAGAACATCTTTTGTTTCTTCCATTTTTCTTTGTTTTTCCAATTTTACAACTTTAATTTTTTTTAATAGCTGTTAGTTTTTTTTATCTTAAATATTTTTAATTATCTTAATACCTAATTATCTTCATTATCTTTAACATTCTGATTCATTATCTTTAACATTCTTAATGCAGCTACGTTTTGATTAATTTTCAATAACTTATTTCTACATAAAAAAATAACATTTATTACTGATTTTTTTGTTAAATTTTTTTGTTAATTTTTTTTTTTTTTTTTTTTTTTTTTTTTTGATATTCGGTCGTCGAATATATTTGGTATTCCGCTCATTTTTTTGGTCGAATATTCAGATTCGGCAAAATCACTATTCGTTACATCCCTAGTTTGTAGCTCTCGCTTTTAATATTTTTTAAGAATATATGAACTGGTAGGAAAATAGGAACTTTTTATAAAACAATTAGAAACTTTTGATGAAAACAACAGCTCTTGAATACAAACTAAGACTAGGAAGTTCAATTCTAAAGAATCGGTGAAAAATAACTAAAATAAACAAAAATAAAACTCAGAAGTGAGCTAGTTCCTTTTATAAGTCATAAAAAATGATTTTTTTTAAAGTTTACGTCATAGCACAGTTTAATTTTAAAGATAAGTACTCACCAGGAATACCAAATGATGTGCTTTTTGGAGAATATTTCATAAAATGGTAGATCATAAAACACTGAAATTTTCAGCGTTTTGTTTAAATGTGAAATTTTGTTAGACATCTCACAAAAAAATAATTGAAACTAAGTGGTACTTTACACGTAAGCTTAAATTATTTTCTGTAGTTTCAGTTTTAAAATTCCGTTTTCGTAAAATTTACTAAACAAAGAATCAAATCTTCAAACAAAATTTTGTTATCAGTAGAAAAATATCCTCGTAAAGCGGAACAAGTTGGCTTCTCTGGTTTACATGAGAAAAAGAACACTTACTTTTAAATGGTTCCTTTTAAGGAATTCTCTTATAATTTCCACAAGAAATTATTCAGTCAATAATAAATACCTATTATTTCGTTTATTTATCAAGCTTGGAACTTTAGTTTTAAAAGAAAATATAATAAATTACATAATGTTTGAAAGTTAATATTAAAATTCTTTGGTAGAAAATACAAATTTCCTATACTCTTGACATTTTACTGTGATTCTTTGAAGGGAAATTTAACAGTAACATTAAATAATGTTCAGTTCAAAGTGCTAAGTAATAAATCTCATTTTAATAGAGTTCTATAAAATTGGAGAGCAAAAATAGTAGAGCTATTTCACATTTATAGATTGCCCTTCTAAGAAATGTAGAAATTTTGTTGAACTACTTCCAACAATCTACAGTATACATTAAATGTAAAAATGGATCTGGATATTATATTACTAACGGCAATAATAAATATTACTAACTAAATATATTAACAAATAAACATTCTCAAGGAAACTAAACAGTTTTTTTTAAGAGTATTAGTTTTATTATACAAGAGAAATATTTTTAGTTAAGTACAGCCAAACTTTTGAATGTAACTGAAATTGTTCAATTAAATTATACATTTGAAATATTTAATAAACTATAAATTTATTTAGATTTTTATTTTTACTACGGAGTACTTCCATTACATTTTTGATATATATAACTAAGTTCGATGTAACCGATTTCCTATTTAGACATTTAAGTTTGTACTAAACTAATATTTGATATCAAATTTTCGATTAATGGGAAAATTTTATTCTAGTCACTTCCTATTTTATTTTGTATCAATATAATTACAAAATTTCATTTTTCGATGTCTTGCTTACCTAATTACGATTCATTTCAAACACTTTAATGATCTAAACTTTTGATTTGTAACTGGAAATATACACATAAAGTTTCAAACATATTTCAAAATTAAACTAAAGGGAAATAGAATAGTAATATTTCAATAATTTGAAAAAGTAATATTTAATTAAAAATTAGATCTCGACTGGTATAATCGAGTAATAGTTTGTAAGTTTTTTGTTGTGGACTTTTTAATGTAAATGTATTGAATAATGCTATCTCATTCTTTAACAGAATGTTCAGTAGGTTATGAATTCATTAGTTATTTAATGAATTTCTGTGTGTTTCAAATCAGATATAATTCTTAACAAATTAGTCTTATTACATTTTTGCATTTCAATTAAAATCAGAACTATGTAGATGTTTAATTATTCAATAGATAATATAGATTTATTTTAAGTTCTCTAATCTATTTTGAATATTTAAACAACTTTTTTTTTCTATTGAATATGGGTCAGAGAGTATTTTCTAAAAACGATACTGATAAAATATGTATAAATTTGAAAGATTAGCACTAAATCAAGGTTAGATTTGAAGTATTGTAAATATTAACTTTAGAAGTGTTAGTTTATTATATTAACACATTAAGTTTTACATCTTAAATTTATTGTACTAACATAACACACATTATTATAATTAACAATTATATGAAAATATTAATTCAACATTCTTCAAGGTAATAGTGAAGCAAACGATTTTAATTCTTAAAAACAAAAGAACATCATTAATTATGAAAAATTAAGTAAAAATAAATCATAGAGAGACGGAAGATGGCAAATAAAAGTATTTACGGTAAAAGGCAATCTTTAGCTTGATTATATACATTTTGATTTTGAACAGAAACAGTAGCATTCGAAATTCAATTTTCAAAAAAATCGAGAGTACTGTGTTCTAGGCAAAGATCACTAATCACTAAGATCACAAATTCTATAATGCGCAATATGAAATTTCAATGTATGAGGAAAATTTTAATTATACTTTTTTATAAAAGTAAAAAGATTCTTTCCTATATATTTTAAACGAAATTAAATTTGAGATCTAACTTACAATATTAGAACACACTTTTACTGTGCGATAAAGATCGTAGTGGCAGGAAAATGTATGCATATATAATCGCATTTGATCAAATATAACGATTGAAGAGAATTATAACGAGTATAAAGTTGAAAATGCAAAGTTGAAATTCTGAAATATAATGAAACTGTGATAAATAGAAGTGTGCTTCATTTATCACAGTAATATAACAGTGTACTACTAAATAACAGAGAATAATAAATATAAAATACTAATGTAAATAGATAACTCAAAATACATTAAATCTATTCAGGAAAATAATACAAAATATATTTACAGACAACAGGAGAATAGTGGGTGAAAATAATTTCTGCGAAAAATATATCTCTATCCGAAATCAAAAGATTTCGCTTCACGAAGATACGTGCCATATTGATTTGTGTGGATTAATAAGGTGCAAATTTTAAAATTAAACTTACCTTTACTATCTGAGAAGCAGCATAGCAAAAAAGCACCTAAAAAGAGCACCGAGATAAAATAAGATATTCTTCTACCCATGACTACAACCACATGATGCCTTAGAATCTTTCTCTTCTCGCAATCTCATGTTGACTATCCTATCATACTTCGCATCTTCCAGCGAGCAGATGAATCCCACACAAAGCTAGAGAAAGCAGTTCTTCTATGCACATAATCCGGGCACTTAGTATTTTCTTGGCAGACGAACAATCAGTGTTTGTGCCGCCATCTATCGCATATTTTAGAAATAGTTTCAGTGGTCAAAAAATAAATTTTTAACACACTTTTTAAGTTCTATTTCTTTTATTATTTTTTTTTAGCGAAATGAATTACTTTTTTCGGAAATTAGCAGGTGTTAGGAGAATCCCAGAATAAAATCCATTAATATATTTCATACGATTCATCTACTATTTACATTCAGATATTTAATGAGCATTTTTGTGTGAATAAATGAATAAAACATTTTTACCATTTTAATTTATAAAATGTTGCGCTGATTTGAATTATAGTGCATCAAAATTTTGGTAGTTTTACAATTTTTGTTAAAAAATAGCTTAAAAATTTTTGTTAAAAATATTTATTTAACCATAAAATATAACATTTGAAGAATAAGGTAAAATAATTATTACATATCTAGTATAAGTATTACATATCTAGTAGTAAGTATTACATATCTAGTATGCAGATTAAAATGCATAATTACATTTAAGTACATTTTCAAATATTTCAAAAATACTTGAAGTAAATTAATTTTTGCATAACTTTTCCAATCGATTTACAATGATATTATAATAAGTTATTATAAATTTAACTTAAATTAATAAGGAGTAATTTTCGACTATTATTTAACAGTTTAAAAAAACATTATTTTATTCTTAAATTCAAAGAGAATTGCGTCTTAATTCCTACTAAACTTTATTTTTTTCGTACAGTACGCAAAATTGAAAAGAGAAATTGAAAAATTAAAATTTTAAAGATTTTTTTGTTATTATTGAAATAAAGCAAAAAATTGAAAAAAGCAATTTAAAGTAGAAAAATTGAAAAAAAAAAAAAGAAAAAGAGAGAGAGAAAATTATTAGCATGTTTAAGTTTGTTTTTCTAAAAAGTTCCTTGTTAAGGAAAAAGGAAAAAAAAAATTTATGAATGCGAAAGACTGATAATGCGAAATAATTTAGTTAAAAAAGATCGATTTTTCCATTGATATCCTAAGTTTTTCCTTTTTTTTTTCTTTTCTCATCTTTACTTTTTTTTCTTCAATTTTTTTACCCTCCTCCCCTGTTCCAAAATAGTGCCACACTGTACAATCTAAACATATGCAAAACGTGTTTTATGAAACAGGTTTTAAATTTTATTTTTAAAATTTAACTGCATTTTTTGACTGTATTAATGAACTTTACAATATTAATTACTAAACATCGCATTAAAAAAATGAAACAATATAGAACAAATAATGCAAAGATTTTTTATGAGTTGATTTTAAATATTTTTTAAAATCAAAATGGGGAATGTCACCCATCTTGTTACACCCTTCCAGTGTGATATCATTTGTAGACGACCTTTATTAAAGAAATATCGATCAAATGATCAATGGCACAAAATTATTGAATTCACCTATCGATCAGTTTTTTCACTCTCTTTTTAATTTTATTTTACAATTTTTATTATTCTAAAACTAAATGATCGAAACTTATTATGTCCCGCTTTTAAATGCTCTATTAAATCGAAATAATCAATCAATGTAGTATGTCAAAGTTCTTTATTCATTTGCTTTACGGAATGGTTAATTTATTTACAGTAGTAGTTTCAACTAAAGCTTTTCTAATTTAGCATTTCCACTGAAATTTTCACCGGTCACTTAACAAATATTTGACATAGCACGATCGTAATAAAATTTTAAAAAAATTAATTTTTATATTAAAATATTTCTTGTTGTTGTTGATATACCAGACAAAAATGAATCAGTCAACTTTAACAAGAAATTTGAATCTTTTGAGCTTAATTTATGATTTTGGGGGGATTCCATAACAAGCCTTATTGTCACAAAATGATTTTCATTCATTATTTAAAAAAAAAATATTTAAAAATAAAATATAATTTTTATTTTATTGAGTTTCATGGGGGAGCTAAGTTACATTTGCTTAAAACCATGGTGAAAACCTTGTAAAGCCCAGATTGGTGAATAATGACCCAATGAGTTCCCAAGTTATTTTCCTGCTATGGCATTAACAATATCACTTTTTTGAAAGAAAATTGTTACAAATTTCATTATAAAAAGAAAAAGTGGAATAATGTAGACAAGAATTAATTTCGGAGCAAGTGCAAAAGTTTTCTTCAACAGATGCTTGTTTGTGGGGCCGAATATTCTGTAAGCCAAAATAATTCTTGTATTATTTAATAACAGTGTAAAATTTACGTTAAAAAATTATTTTAGTTTTATTTGAAGTAGTATTACTGTTTTTTTTTTTCATTCATGGAACTATTTTATTTTTGCTAAAAAAATTTATTATTGTTGTGCATTGAATTTATTTTATTAGTGTATTAATTAATTTCGAAACAATTTTATTTGTTTCACTGTGTTCGTCATGTTAACATGTTCAGAGAAGAGTACCTAAATTGAAAAGGTAGAGACAACAAAGAGACAATTTCTGGACATTTTACATTGTTCTTTTTGCACGAGATAGTGCCACCATGCAAATATGTAGAGTGCAACACATGTATAGTAAAAACCCTCTTACTTTAGTACTTTTTCGTAATATTTAATTTTCTTAAAGGAGGAAAAAATCTGATATTAAACTTAAAGGATAGCAATACCCGCTGTTTTGACTTTGTTTGCTAAATATTTGACTTGCGGGGACATAATATAGATAAATGAGTTTTAAATTTTGTGGGAAAAAAGTTTTTGATTTCCTTGAAAAAATTCCTGAGACACGAAGAAAAAGTGAAATTAACATTAAGGGGGTCCACAAACCTTCGACCGCTTTTCTGCCTAAAATATTGGATCCATATTTTCCAGATTACTAGTACCCCCCCCCCCCTCCCTTCTATTTTTATTGTCAAGAATCCAAATCCGTCACAAAACAAGAAAAATTACGTTTTTGTATCTGATTTTGTAACTTTGGTGTTGCGTTTGCAGCGTTGCAGTAGCTTATTTAAGATTAGTTTCTTGAGAATATACATCTCAAGATTTCCTCACTCTCCACACTTCTTGTTAATAATATTTCTCCATATTAATTACAATTTCTGAAACTCAATAGATGGCGCTCTGCGCAGTAATGTAAAATCATTAGTTTTCTAATCAGTTTCCTCCATGACACTGTACCATTATCATCATCCTTTTGTTATTAAATATATATTATGTTAAAAGGCGTTTGTTATGATTGAAACCCCGAGATCTGAGATCATATCACCGTATTTAATATTGGCGCCCAACGTGGGGCTAAGAATTTGATTAAAGGTGAGTGCACTTGAATTAAATAATGGATTCATACGATGATTTGAAGAATAAAAGGAAAACAATTCGCTCTTTAACAACTCGATTGATAACAAAAGGATGATGACAATGGTACAGTGTCATGGAGGAAACTGATTAGAAAATTAATGATTTTACATTACGGCGCAGAGCGCCATCTATTGAGTTTTAGAAATTATAGTTAATATGGAGAAATATTATTAACACTTCTCTTACATATCTAGGGTTACTTTATCTTATAACTGGCTTTGAGTAGTCAACTCAAGTTTTGAGTTCACGACAGTCAATGTTCAACACCGTAGCCTTGTAATTTTGAAACCAATACAGAAGACAAGGGAACTTCTGGATCAATCATTGGGACAAACTAGCCTTCGTAATGTACTCTTTTGATGGAAATAACCCGCATTTGT
The DNA here is from genome assembly GCF_982258835.1 of Parasteatoda tepidariorum. Classification (NCBI taxonomy): domain Eukaryota; kingdom Metazoa; phylum Arthropoda; class Arachnida; order Araneae; family Theridiidae; genus Parasteatoda; species Parasteatoda tepidariorum. Next base: position 4,896,771 of record NC_141755.1, on the reverse strand, counting down.
AGCCGCAAATTGTAATTTTAAGTATTAAAAAATATTCCCTTAATCTAATTTACAGTTTTAAACTACAGAATTGTATACAATGTTTAAAAAATGGAACCTCCCCCCGAAATAAAATTGCTATGGAGACTTTCGCCACTGGATAGCCGTAGACTGAGAATTGAGTCAGCTGTTCAACGCCACTTATAAAGTAGAATGTAAACACTTAAACAGCTTTTAGTAGAATGTAAACACTTAAGCAGCAGTGTTTCAAAGAACCCTAAGGTTTGGTAGAAGAGTTAGAGGTGCGAGTTAGTACATTTTATAGCCAGTGATTAATTTTGAAACCTTTGATTACATTTAGATCCAACCTATAATTCATTGTTTATTTAATCTTTTGGTTGCCTTTAAGAAATTATTTCAAGTAACACGCCAGTGAAATAGAAAATGCATTTTTTAAAAAGATTATGTATGAATAAATTATGAAAAGAACAAGCATTTATAAAATATTGCATTAGTATTTTCTTTCGCGTTTTTCAAATCAAATTAAATATCTAAATTCTTTATTAGAGAAATATGTTTCCCCAATTACCATTTTCAATGTTTATAGCAGTTGTTTTAAGTTTCCAATTCGAAATAAATCAAAATTCGGCTTATTTTATTCACTTTCAGATTATGTATAATCACTAAAAACAAATTAATAAATAGACTAGTTATAGCATAAGGATTATAAATTTCTGTCGGACATAGGACCTAATTTAATATTAATAATGATAAAACGATGAAAGATCTTTATTCCTCTAATTAAATATTTTTAAAACAATCTTTTATAGGTTATAGCATTCAAAATTACCATAATGCTGTTTTTGTCCATTAAGGCAAGGAGGGGGGGGGGCATTGTTTTCCAGTGGCACCCTCTATGGTCAAGAATTTGGCTTCTGCCACACCCGTTTATAGGGTGGACCCATTCTTATATCCATCCACAGATCGTAATTTTGACCTGAACCAGAGAACGCTCAATCTCCAATTCAGTACCCCCAGAGGTTTAATTTGTTATAAGAATATGAAGGACTTTACGACCCGACAGATTTAGCATGCACCATTTACTACACGGAGAGTCTTCCGCCGGTTGACAATTACTTTAGTAAGCTTTATTTATAAAGTCAGGGTTCCATAGAGAGAAGGCTGATCGAAACTTTAGGAATTTGTCATTGAAAAAAAAAATTGGAATCGTTGCTTTAGTAGAGTAAACAAAATAAAAAACGGGTATTCATTATTTATGATCAGCCGACCATTTTAGAGATTAAAAACAAAATCTAAACCCCATCCCTCCTGACGGATGGTTTTAGCAATGTAAAGATAAAATTAATTTTCTTTTAGAAACCACTCAGAACGAGCTTTTTCCATCTATTTGGCGCAATGCCAAACAGTGCGATCATCAATGTTGCTCACTTCAACAGAAGTTGAGCAACCGCTTCACGCTCAGGAGGAAGCCCCATTCCACATCATCGTGGTTGGGTTTTCTGCGAAGTTCGGTGAGTGAACTCGCTAATCATACTATAGAAATGATCCTATGAAGTATGATCTTAATCCAAGCTCGTTTTTGGTAATACTAATATTCAAAGATCTGTAACATATGTTGGTAGATATTGATATTCAAAGTTTTTTTTTTTTTCAAATGTTCAATGTTAGTGCAGATTTTGATCATAATGTTTTATGTTTCGTATAGCGAAACACACAATTATAATATAATAATCACTCCACGTTTCTTCTAAGACAAAATGCTAATAAAATTGCCACATTTAATTCCACGTTTTTCTGACAAAGTTACGCTTATTCTTTACGAAATCAGGAAAGGCCCACAGAACTAATTGGATATACGATGAAAAGTAACGCCTACTTTCTCCTAATGTTCGGAAAGTGGCAGTGATATTTTTTAGCAAAGCGATGCGCAAGGAGAAAAAAAATTTCAAAATCACAAAAATACCTAAATCATAGGCATGGTTTTAAGCTGATGTAGTCCCAATTTTATTATCGATTGTGAAAGATAAGTTTTCGAATCAAGATGCAAAATGATACGCCCACTACTTTTAATTATTCCTTTTTAATTGTTTAATCATAAAATAGACAAGAATTCTTTAATATAAATTAAAGATGATTTTGTAGAAAAATAATATATAAAATGTATAATAATAATAATTGTATCAATATTAAAATAATAAATATTGCATAAAAATTTCCTTTTCATTTTGAAAAATTAAATAGTTGTAGTAATAATAAATTGTTACGACTCCAACAAACTGAGGTCACAAAATTGTAAATTTGCAGAAACACAGACAGATAAATGTAGTTTTGGTCAATTAGTATTTTTCCTAAACGATAAATATAAATTTCCTAAATAAATATTTGTAGCCAAAATATTTTATCTAAATAATCAAATAATTTTCTAAATAATAATTAAAAAAAAAAACTAATTTTCCACGTATGAATTTTGTGTATTGCCGGAAGTTTATAAAAAGACAATTTAATAGTTTGATCCAAAAAAAATTATACATTATATATAAGTTCAAATTCAAGTTTGCAGTTAAATTCGCTTCCAGATTATTAAAGGACAAGCATTTTATTTTAAAGCATGAGAATAAAGCAATAAATCAATCACATAGTAGCTTGTTTATTTATAATTATATAGTCTTTACAAACTAATCATACTACAGATTTAACTACTTGCTAATCATTCTATAGAAAAGATCCTATGAAGTATGATCTTAATTCCAAACTGGATACGGGTGAAATCTCAGTAATTGGCGCGAAGGGCCACTATCCGATTCTGGTAAGTTCTGCGTACTTAATATGAAATAAAAGAAATGTAATGCACAGTATAAAACTGTGGAATCCTGGAAAGATGAAATTTTGGATGTAGTGGAAATCCACGTCTAGTTCTGACTCTCGAGGAGAAGAGAACGAAGCAGCTTAACAAAGTCTTCATCCTTTTAACATTCCATCATCTCTTTGAAGAGCCGTAAAAAACGGCTGGCATTATCCGTGGATTTCTTGTCATGAGCTTTTCTATCTTTTGGCAGTCTCCTGGGTCTTGTACCGCAGCCCGTTTCTTAATTCTCTATTTGCTCTAGGTAATACTTAATACAAATTGTTTTTGGTAATACTTACATTCAAAAATCTTTAATGCTTTAATGTAATGGTATTGTTCGTGGTCCCTGCCTTTAGGCATTTGCCACTTCATCATAAGTTCATTACATGCGCAACGAAAGTGAAAGTCATAAAGTAGTAATTCGCAATATGATCAAATGATTACAAAACGAAAAACAAAAAGCAAAATTACAGGAAAAAATAAATTCCGATTAATATAATTCCGTATAATAACTATAAACACGATATAAGTCCTAATAATAAAATATAAAATTGAAAAAGCGAGTTACAATAATATTACAGATATAAAAATTATATACAACAGTTGATTCGACGGGGTGATGGAGCGTCAACCAATGAGAATAGAGAAGTAGTATCTTCGGTGGGAACGCCTATTTCAAATATATCGACTTGATAAAACTAGAGTGCCTGTAAAAGTAAGTAATGAACTTATTATATGCCTTCATTAATGCAGAACATAAATTTTTTGAGGCAGATAATTTTCACTCAGTGTAATTCCAATGGCGAATTTTCCACTCTCGCCTCCGGCGGTAAAGTTTTTCTTTCCACCAATCAGGAATCGTTTCTCCCTTGTCCACACTCTTTTACTCTAGGTAAAACGGAGAGCGGCTAGGCTATGTAACTTCGGCCAAAGTGAATCGAGTATTCAAATAAAAATGAAATCGCACACTTAGTTGATATTAAAATGATAAAAAATAGATGAGATTTGATATCATTGCTTCACTGCCTCCAACAAAACAACAAACAATACAGGAACAAAAGGCAATAGGCATATAATATTGACCTAATATCTAACAAAAAATACAGGAGATAAAAATAAATGAATAAAAAAGTGTGGGGATCTATAAAAATATTAGTCAAATAAAAAAATAGATTTAGAAAAAAACAAATTATTAAAATATTTTGACATGATGCCGTCGGATATAGTAGAAAATTTGTCGAAGGGCTACGATTTATATTATCAATTATTAATTCCAGTTTAAATAAGTCTTTAAAATTTACTGCATCGCAGTCTAATGCTTTATTGTAGAATTTGGCTTTCCTAATTTCTAGATAATTAATATGTGGTGTAATTTTAAGATATTTTGTAATATCTTCGTTTCTCATAAACCAGGGGGCTCCTGTAATCTTTCTTAAACTTTTGTTTTCTAATACTTGAAGTTTGTTTAAATATGTTTTGCAGGCTGTGCCCTATGCGATAGACCCGTAGGTGATAATGGGTCTGATGCACATTATATACAGTAGTCTTTAATTTTTTAATGATAAGTTTGAGTAGCTGCCTGCTAAGAAGGAATTTGAGAGCAAAAAATGCTTTGTTTGCTTTTTTAATAATAATGGCTATATGCTCATTCTATGTTAATTTGTTGTTAACCCTTTCGCGCCGACTGACTGGTGACCAAAGTAGTGCCTTAGCAATTTATTTGTGGGTGGGGCTATAATTGTTTGATTGATTGTTTGATTCACCATTACTTAGTTCAAAATAAAATTATTTAGTTATACTTCGAACTAACATTTATTATATCTATGATTAAACTAACTGTAATTAGGGTAAAGATAAAGTAAGTCTGTCAAATTAGCAATGCCTTCATTTAAGTTACCGTTTTTTATTTATTTACATCCTGATTCTGATTTTGTACGAATCCTTTTTTGAATCACCCGTCCCCAAGGGGTTAATGGTAATACCAAGATATTTGGCGGTATTAACAATGGATTCTCATTAAAGAGAACGATATTTTCAGTGATGGTAATTTTTCTAATGATAATCAGTTGTGATTTTTCCGCGTTAATTTTTATTCGCCAGTTATTGCACCAATTTTCTATGTTTGTGCAGGTGATCTTGAGGTTTCTAGATCTTGAAATGATTGCTGTATCGTCTGCATAATAGGCGCTTAATTCATGTACTTCACTGTCCTTTTTAGGGAAATCCGAAGTATAGAGGATGTACAGTATAGGGCCGAGAATACTTCCCTGCGGTACACCTGCGCGAATATTCTGATGGATGCTGGATATTGGGGTTATATCGGCGTTTGGCGCGAAGCGCCACTAACCGATTCATCGATTCTGTTTTATCGTATTCTAGGAGGTCCTAAATAAACTGCTGTTTGTAGAAAATGCAACACCATGAAGGAATCATCAGAATCAAATGAAATTCGCAGCAAATGTCAATTATAGGATATTATGCAAATTAAAAGAGTTTCAGAGCCATCGCGCGTGCGTGGCGCGCGCAGCGCCCTCTGAATTGATGCTGAAAGCGTATAAATAAAGTGCTGTAGCGGGACGTTGAAAATAGTCTATGATTATTTGTTAGTGGCAAACGTTTAGTGAGACCTGAGTATGCCTCCACGACGGAAGAATAAGAAATTCAAGCAACTTACGGAGTTTGAACGAGGGAGGATAATCGGCCTTCGAGAAGGAGGATTTTCCTATCGCGCAATAGCAGCTCGTATGCAGCGGAACAGTTCCACAGTGATGCGAGTTTGGAAGCAGTGGACCGACGAGCACCGAACAACTCGAAAAACAGGCACTGGACGACAGAAGGTGACGTCAGAGCGCGATGATCGACACCTGCTCCGCATGGCGGTGAATGATCGCACAGCTTCCTCCAGGCAGCTTGCAGCACATTGGTCTACTGCTACAGGTGTACAATTGTCGGCTTCGTCAATTCGTCGTCGTCTGCTGCGCCGTGGATTGCGTGCAAGGGTGCCATTATACAGGATTCCCCTCACGGCGGATCATCGACGGCTGCGTCGGCAGTGGGCTCTTGAGCACAGAGACTGGCGAGCTGATTGGCACCAAGTTGTCTTTTCAGATGAATCACGCTTCAATTTGTGGACCCATGATGGCCGTGTTCGTGTTAGACGTTATGTCGGTCAACGCTGCCTTCCTGAGTGTATTATTGAACGACATAGTGGTCGAACACCCGGAGTTATGGTCTGGGGTGCGATTTCGTATCATGGACGATCCAATTTGATACGAATTGAGGGTAATCTCAATAGCAACAGATACGTCCGTGAAGTGCTACAGCCCGAAGTCGTTCCTTTCCTTCAAGGCATCCCTGGAGCTATCTTTCAGCAGGATAATGCACGCCCACATGTTGCGCGGACTGTTAGAGACTTCTGTTCAGCACAACGCATGCAACTTCTTCCTTGGCCTGCTTATTCGCCGGATATGTCGCCTATTGAGCACGTGTGGGATATGGTTGGTCGGCGTCTCACACGTGATCCGCGTCCTGCAGTTTCCAAAGACGAACTTTGGTTGCGCATACAAGCGATATGGAATTCTCTTCCTCAAGCAGATATTCAACATCTGTTTGACTCCATGCCACGTCGTATAGCAGCACTTATTGCAGCGCGTGGTGGCTGCACCAAATACTGATTTCGGACGCTTAATTTGTTTCTTTTGTTTTGAAAATTTCATCATTTATTTGTATCAGTACAAGTCGTTTCTGCATTAAATTTCATTTGATTCTGATGATTCTTTCATGGTGTTGCATTTTCTACAAACAGCAGTTTATCTTTGAAGTTGTAATATGTTGTAACAACAAGTCAAGTCCTTAAAGAAGCAAATCTTTAGTTGAAGGGAAAATCATCTTTGGAATGGGGAGATCCCCTTATTAATATGATAAAGTTAATAGTATTTTGATAGTAATATTCTGATGGTAGAAAGTAACATTTGTTGTAAGTAACAAGTCTGTAACATTTGTTGGTAGATATTGGTATTAAAAGTTTTCTTTTTTTTTAATGTTCAATGTTTGTGCAGATTTTGATCATAATGCTTTATGTTTCGTATATCGAAACACACAATTATAATATAATAATAACTCCACGTTTCTTCTATGACAAAATGCTGATAAAATTGCCACATTTAATTCCACGTTTTTCTGACAAAGTTACGCTTATTCTTTACGAAATCAGGAAAGGACCACAGAACTAATTGGATATACGATGAAAAGTAACGCCCACATTCTACTATATGGTTTATTGGGGAAAGTAACAGTGATATTCTTAAGTAAAGCGATGCACAAAAAGAAAAAGAAAAAAATCAATTTCACAAATAAATCATAGGCTTACATTTACTGTTCATCATTACGGTTAATCATAGGCTGATGTTGTCTCATTTTTATTATCGATTGTAAAAATAAGTTTTAGAATCAAGATGCGTAAAGATATGCCCGCTGCTTTTAATTATTCTCTTTTAATTGTTTAATCATAAAATAAACAAGAAATCGTTTAATATTAGTTGAAGATGATTTCGCAGAAAAATAATATATGAAAATAATATGTAAAATGCATTAAAATATTAATTGTATCAATATTAAAATAATAAAATATTGCATAAAATAATTATTATTTCATTTTAAAAAATTAATAGCAATAGTAATAATAAATTGACTCCAACAAACTGAGGCCACAAAATATTACATTTGAAGAAACACAGTCAGGTGAATATAGTTTTGATAAGTTAATATTTTTCCTAAATGATAAATATAAATTTCATAATTAAATATGTATTTGTATCTAAAATATTTTTTTAAATAATTAAATTTCCTAAATAATAACAAAAAATAAACTAATTTTCTGCTTATATACTGAAGTTTATAAAAAAACAAGCATTTTATTTTAAAGCATGAAAATAAATTAATAAATCAATCACATAGTAGTTTGTTTATTTATAAGTACATAGTCATGTAAATTTAGTTTTAGTTAAAATAATAAATATTAATATGTAATAATATTTTCGTAAATAATAAATGTACAATAATAAATATAAAATTTCTGAAACCAATACGTAAATCCAAATAATTATTCCTAAATAAAAGAAAATATTATCCTGCTTATAAATTTCATGTATCGACGAAATTTTCTGAAGGATAATTTAATTTTTTGATACAAAAAAAGAAAGAAAAAAAAAACTAAACAATGCACATAAGTACAAAAATAAAGTTTCTACTTAAACTCCCTGCAAAATTAAAAAAAAAAAAATCATTTTAACGCATGAAAATAAATTTATAAATATAATATTGAGTGATTTGTTTATTTATAATGATAAATCTATAAGTTTTAGAGCGAAAATGAAACACGATTTGTTTACAAAATATTGGTGCGAAAATAATGCGCTAATTCCAATGAACGTGCGAAAAAAAGGCAGTAAAATGTTCCAAAGGTTTATACCAAAATGAGAATTAATTATAATGAAAATGCCTATAATTTTTACCTTCTTTTCAATCTATTAATTTAAATTAAAACATAAAAAATGGCAATATCACGGGTTAAATATTCGATAAATTCGCTTGATATAGGCGTAATTTACGAAAAAAAAACCCCACATTTTTTTTAATTATAGAACAAAAATCATGATTGCTAAGCGCAAAAGCACCTCCTTTTATGAATTTTTCTGCAACCCCAAAAGCACAGCGATATGAGATAAATTTTCATCAAATTTTACAGTTCCAAACACAGCTCAATAATCCACCTCCATAGCTAAAGCTTACAAATAGGGTTTAATGGCAGAAAAATCATCCTTGTATCACTTGAAAACGCAGCAACGAATTATTTACTCCTCTAAAGACAGTATTTCCCAAACTTATGACTTTTGTGCCCCCTTTCTAAATTTTTCGTAACGGTGTGTACCACTAATAAAAAAATGAATGTATTTTTTTAAAAATGTGTTTATTTTTCTTTCTTGGTACGAAATTTTTGGTAAAAAATTCTTAAATTTTGGTAAAAAATTCGTTGTTAACTATCAAATTATATTTTATTAAAATAATCAAAATAAGTAGAATTTATTACAAATCTTTACTATAAAAAAAATTGCACAAAAGTTAAAAATAACAACTGACTGTCGACGCCACTCATTATTAAGTTAGTCAACTCTGCAAAAAATAGCAAAAGAAAAATACGTAATCGTAAAATTTCATGGCTGGCTTTGTTTTTAAAAAAACTTTTGTGAAATTTTCGTTCGCTGCAAGATATTTCGCATAACGACGCGTACCCCCGTTAATTTGTTCCCGTACCCCTTGGGGTACGCGTACCACACTTTGGGAAACACTGCTCTAAGATATAGACTCTCTATAAAAGTGGACTATTCCTCCTCCCTTTTATTTCGGAGGGAAGGTGAGGGAGTGATGCAGGAATTCGAGATAATCATTGATTTTTCTTCTAATTTGTATATATTATAAATATTATTCTTCCCTTATCCCAGATTATGACTTGTATTTTCAACCTATTAGCATATTTTATCGTGTTTCTCATTATAGTATCGGTTATTCGCATTTTGCAAGCTTCTCCTCGTGCCCTCTCTTTCCTCACTTTATATTACTCAAATTAGACGAAGGAGCAGATAGCCTTTCGGGCTAGGTACTCCGTACCCTATGTTTAAATCGGTAAATCCTGTTTCATCTAAAAAGAGACAAGAAATATAACTTTCCTGCCATACTTTTTATGTTAAAAAGAGGCTACGGGTATTGCTTACATCACTTTCTAAACCTAGGTTACAACCGAATCCAGATAAGTTAAATATCAATTTGCAAGGTTACGCCTACTGTATTGTCACGATAGTCAGCGTTACTGAAGATACCATGGACGAAGCATCAGCTGGGTGGGGGCACACTTTTTGCTTTTAGAAAACTGTTAGTAAATTTTAAGATTCATAAGAGCATTTATTAATAAATATAAGTATAAAAAATTAATATGCATATCTGAAACGTAAAATAAACGCATAACTTTTAAAAACAAAAAGTGTGACCCCTTTCACGCTGTTCCTATGGTAGATACAATGTGCTAGACATTTGCTTGCATACAATTAGACTTTCATTCCGCATAAAAACATTTATTAAGCGCTTATACCTAATTATTGTTTTTCTTCACATTATTACTTTGTAATCTGCCTGTAATTTGGTATTTAGATTAGCGGAGAAACAGCAAAATAGCATCGCCATCACGCTTGCGTGGTTAGTAGGCGTAACTTTCAAATCTGAACTTTTTAGGGCGTTATTATTTTTCCACTCTCAAATTTGATATGGAATAGTTGACTAATGCGGAATAATATATCTACTCGACATGGGATTATTTTCGTTACTATGGAATCAAGTGTATTGCCTCAACAGTGAAATTTATAGCAAAGATGAGTCCATGAACGCGAGTTAAAATGACGAAAATCTGTCACAAACAGTTATAGCGCACGCTACGGCAAAAAGCTTAACTATTAGTAAGACCGCCATATCATTTATAATCGTTCACTCATTTGTTTTATTTTAGTTCTACAAAATGTTTAAATGTTAATTCGTTAATAGAGACAAAATACATTTTAAACAAAAAATTACGATTGATTTTAAATATTTAAATTTTTTTTAATTATTTTTTTTTTTGTTTTTAAACTTATATCAATGTTAAATAATGCCCACTTTGCATACATGATTTGGGCCATTGTTCCTTTAAACTAAAGAATAAATTGCGAAAAATCTTCATTAATGTAGATTTTCTTTTCTTTTTTCTGTTTATAATAGATTTTATTGTATGAGAGATTGAAATAAACAACAGTAAATAAGTTCAGATTAACCGCTAAATTAAATTTAAGACGTGTGCAAGGGTATATGTAAACGATTACAATCAAGTTCAGCTGTAAATCATTGAATTCAATGTAATGTATGTTTTTCAATATTTTATTTTATAACCGGCTTTGAACAGCCGATCCAACTATGAGTCTCAATTTTCAATTGCGTAGTCTAGTCATTTTGAACCCAATCCTGAAGATAAGGAAACTCGTGGATCAAGCATTGGGAGAAACAAGTCTTCGCGTAGGACTTTTTGATGGAACTCATCCGCATTTGTGTTATATTGAGAGGTAAACTTCTCACGGTAAGTCCGACAGCAAGGGGACTCTAACCCATAATCCATCTACCACTGGGGATATTTTAAGTCAGCACTACAATCGGTGCATATCAACCACCCATCGTTGGGATTCGAACCTGGTTTACGTCATCGAGTGACCAGCTCTTTATTCATTGAGTCACCAAGACTCAATCTCCATAGGTTATGTTAATCACATAAATAAAACTCGTCTTCGAAATATTTAATTTTAATTAGATCTCCAGTATTATACACTCTAGTGAAGGTAAGGCCCTCGTGCATAAATGTGAAGCAGTTTGAAATCAACAATAAAATTGCTTATGGGAGCAAAATGAACGTAAATTTATTCCGACGTATTCGATATCTCGTTATTATTCACTAACCGTTTTTAATAAATTAACGCAATCATTGTTTCCGAGTGCATCGAAGGAACTGGCGGTTTTAAACATCAATTCAAGGTGCATCCGAGAAAAAGCCTCCTAAGATGTAAATTATAACATGATTGGCGAGTTTTTCACCGGTTAATACATTTCACCAATTAGGTACTCCCTCGCATCTCCGAATTCACATACCAGATTTTTTTAGGACGCAATAGGAATAACCTTAAAAGAAAAAGGAAATAAATAAATAAATATGTTTGGTTTGCTACGTTCTGCGTTAGAAATCAGATATATCTCTTAAACTGTGACAAAATTATCACAACGTTCGTCAACAGATGGCGCTACTTACGAATGAACTATATAATAATTATTTCGCAAGAATCACTATTTGCATCAACGACGTGATTCGGTCTGAACGCAAAATTAACAGACATACGAAGTTTGAGTGGTTTGATAGACAGCAGAAAACATTTATATGCAGTTTTCTTCACTCATCAGCGCCATCTGCTTAAAAACTTTGCTGCTTATTTTAAAAACTGGAAAGAACCTTGGGGGGAAAAAGCAAACCGACTATTTCTGTCTCCTTCTGTTTTTCAAATCTCTCGGGCATATTTGAAAATCAGGAAAAGCTTAGCTGAATCCGTTTCAGTCAGTGAGGCAGTCACCGCAACGACATTATGTAGCAAAAAAAAAAAAAAAAAATCACACACATTATATGATTTAGAGTGGAGATTCCCTGAAGTAGGAACATAAAATAAATCATACGTAAAACTGAGTAGTGCAGGTGTAGATCTTGGCACCGAGTTGATTTCTAATATTTACTTTTTGCTTGAAAATAAGTGACCAGAAATGAAAAACTGATATCATCCAGTACTATAAACAAGCATTTTTTTCCGATTCATGCAATTTAACGAATTATCCAAATTTCAAAATCAAAATCCCACATAATTTCAGTTATGTCAGATAAAAGCGTTGAAAAATCGACAGATGAGAAGATTTTCGAAGAAAGATGTGAGTGTAATAGTTTAAATTAAATTTAATTTAAAGACAGTACATTTCTTTTTCTCCAGTTTAAATTCATCAACTTAGTTGATTTTGGAAAGTTTCAGTTTACAAAACGATGCTTTGCAAATCGGTCAGTTTTTTTAAATTCATCAGGATTTCTATCTGTTCTAATATATAAAATTTTCAGATAAATTGAACAATTTACAGTACATTTTTTTACATGTCTACAGTAATTTACTCGACAAACTTGAGACAAAACTTTTAACGAATTCAATTTTTTTTGAAGTAACAGTGCCAAATATTACTTTGGTAACCCTTACGTATTCTGTTTATTTTAGCCCGGTGTAAGCAAAAAGTCGCCAAAAATGTAGACCTCTGCTAACTTCAATTTTTCTTTTCTTTTTCCTTTTTTTTAAAAAAAAACACTCGAATTTCTTTGCATCCGGCTCAGAAATATTATAGTAAATTGGTTACGCAGAACACATTATTTTTAATTCTATGTTTATCCACAAAAGACTAATTTTCTGCATCCAAATAAAGAGCAGTTCTGTGTATTTATTTTATTCTTTTTGCTGTACATATTGTACTCAAGGATAGACAGTTAAAACAATTCTGTGTATTTAGCAGATAAAAACAATTCTGTGTATTTACTTTATTCTTCTTGCACTACATATTGGTACTCAAGGATAAAAAAGTTAATAACAGTTCTGCGTATTTAACAGATAAAGATCTGTGTATTTATTTTATTCTTTTTGTAGTACCTATTGGTACTCAAGGATACGTTACTCCTCCAGAAAACAAAGTAGATATCAACTAGTTAAACAAAAACAACAAAAAAAAAAATGTCCGGGGTGCAAACAGCCCTGAATACTACACTATTTCGAGCCACGGAGTTGATAAGAAATTGTGGTGGGTGATAGCTAACAAATGTTTCTATTGAATAGATTTCTGTTTCAGCTGCCGATGGTGCATCTGTAAAATGTTAGTCACAAAATAAGGGGATATCAACCTTGATTAACTTTTGTTCTAATGGTTGGAATTTCATAAACAAAGAGCCAATCTTAATGGTTTAAAGGGTTGACTTTAAATATACTATCATTTAAATTATGGAGTTTGACACAGAAAAGTACTGCATGTGAATAAACACACCTTTTTACTTCAACAGATTTGGATTTTCTGCAATCGGGATTCCAATTGCTTAACCAATTGAAAGTTTCGGCCCACGGTTAGCCTGAGGGCAAGGAGACTCTAACCCGTCTACCACTGAGGATATTTTACAACAGCATTGTGGTCGGTGCGAGCGGGGTGCGGAACTCGTATCGATCAGCCATCGCTGGGATTCTAATCCGGTTCACCTCATTGGAAGGCGAGCGCTCTATCCCCTGAGCCACCACGACTCGAGCCATTTCTTAAAAGTTTACTTTAGCACATGATAGCTTTATTTTCGCTAATGTAGATGCGAATGTACACGCAAACTACTGCATTAAACTAAAACCTTTTTACCCTCTTATTTCGCTTGTTTTATTTTAAATTACTTGACGTAAAAAGAAGATCAGTATCATGAATGTACAATACTCTGATGATTCTTAGCTTTATGATACAACAAAGACACAATGGAATGAAATGAGACGTACATTTTCGGAAACTATTCAATGGTTGGTTAGTGTCGTATCCTCTATTGAATCATATCTCATGGTTTGCTTGAATAGTCTTTGCTATCTCAAAGGCATTAAACGAATATAAATCTTCTTCTGTAGAAACTATTCAATAATTGTTTGATTAGAGCAACGCTTAAGACAGCTGCGATATTTCAATTTTAGCCCACTGTCGACTTTTTTAAAAATAATATTTTCATCATTAAAAATTATATTAATATTTTGTTAAAAAAATAGTAAATAAATCCAGATGATGATTCAAATTTTCAAATGAGTAGTCCATGCATGAACCAAACCAACTTTTTTTTTAGTTCGTTGTAAATATTAGTTGTATAAAAAAATTCCTGAAAGTGCGATTTAAAAAAAAATATTAAATGAATTAAGATGAAGTAATTTTTAGCGTAAAAAATATGTTTTTGAATTCTACTAATGTTTAGTTGTGAGGAGAAAAAAATCGAGAAAAAGATTAGAAGAAAAACATGCTAAGAAAAATTAAAATGAATATAAATAGCATTTAAAGGAAAAAAAAGATGAAAATAATAATTAGTGCGTCGATACTTTAAAAATAATTTAAGTATCCATCAAGAATTTCTCACGCTGTATTTCCGACAGCACCCCATCAATCCCGTTTTTTCTTTTCCTTCGCTCTGCAAATAATGACGAAAAAAAATTGAAAAATTTATGGATGGTTGGCTGATCGTAAAGTAGCTTTCATAGAATGCCCCCATCGGTGAACTTTATAGGAAAAAGTATCAAAAGAAGGGAAAATGTAGGTCACAAGGAACCGTGTTTTCAAGGACAAACAATGTATGACTTTTGGAAAAACTTTCTGAGAAGCGAGAAGTCACTAGAGCAAGAGGTATCAAGCGTGACAACTAGAGCGATCTTTGACCATAAGATTGTTTGCTCATTAGCGATAAAATATGATTCTTACAGAGAACTCTTCAAAAACTCATCTTTTTCGTTTTCTTTCGATTCGAAAAAACGAGATTCACTTTGCTTTTTTTGAAGTCATCATCCATTTGGCATTAAAGTGAAATATATATAAAAAAAGAAAATGTAAGAGGTAGGAATATCGCCTTGATGATGATATTCCACGTTCCGTATGCTTTTTTATTTCTCATAAAAGAGGCTAAAAGCCCCATAATGACCATGGAAAGTTTTTGTTCATATTTTCCTCTTTTAGAAGTGGTTAAATTTTTGATTATGTTATTTAAAGTTCACTTAACGCTTAAAATATAAAAATGTAAGAAATGGAAATGGCTTTCGTTGAAAAGAAGCATTGATGAAAAAAAATATAACAACCAATACAAAGTAAAATACATTAAATATGTAGGTCTCATGAAGTCTGATAGATACTTTCGTCTAGTCTTTTTTTTTTTTTTTTTTTTTTTTTGCTTATTTTTTGCAGTTATTTTTGAACATTAGTGCATTTCACACAATCCGTTAGGTTTCTGACCGCGATGAGCGCAGACGTGCGATGTGTATTATGTTAATTACTAATTGATGGCTTTAATAAAAAATTCAGTTTGGATTTACGCAGTGCTACTGATTTGTAAAGTAGGCATAGTTTCTGTAAATAATCTACACTGTAAGAAAAATCGGTTCTCAATGTTGAGCCAAAATATCTCACGAATTTGCTGCAACCGCAATAAAATTTTAAACTGTACCGTTCCCCCGTTCAATTAAGAAACATAGAATCAAGTAATCAAGCTTAATAATAGTTCATTTGCACGAAAATATAGCTATTAACCTGGTACTAGATTAAGGTTGCAACGAACTTGTACGATAATATAGTTCAATTAACTCTAAAGTTTCAATTAGTGTATATAGAGCCGCGATTTCTCAGGGGATAGAGCGTTCGCCTTCCAATAAGGGGAACCGGGTTCGAATCCCAGCGAATGGCTGGTCGATACGAATCCGCATCCAACTTGCACCGGCACATTTATTAAGGGATTAATTATTTCTTTCGACCAATTTTTTATTTGTTAGTAACTATTAATTGTTAGCTTGTTTGCTATAGTTATTAACTGTGAGTTTTTTTTAACATTAACAGTTATTTTTTTGTGATTTCTTGTTAACTAGCTTTTTTGCTAATTATTAATTGTTAGCTTAATTTTTGTTAGTTATCCCTTGTTATTTTGTTTTTGTATATTTTTTTTCAGTTATCCTTTGTTATTTTGTTTTTGTATATTTTTTTCAGTTATCCTTTGTTAATTTGTTTATTAATTACATAGCTTACTTTAATGATTAGCTCTTACAACATTTTTTAAAACTAGTGGGCTGCGCCCCCTGCTCGCTAACTCTCGCCAACCACCGAAAATTGCTACGCAATATTATATAGTTTGCTTCGCAAACCAAGCTCGTTTCGCTCGCTACTAAGTTAGGTACATCGCAAATGTACAAAATTCTAAGAATTCAAAACAATCATTCAAATCCATATAACAACTTTTTTTTTAAGAAAAAAATTTGTATTATAGGAAAACGTTTATCTATATAACATAAAATCATAATGGTCTGACACCGTTTTCCATTGTTGTCGGCGCATTTTTATTGGCCGGAAAATCACGTGGTAGGATCCAGTTTTCCCCCATTCATTTCCATATCGTTTAGGTTGTCATCAGCAGATCACACTTGGTGGGAATGCTCTCTCTGGTTATTTCAGTTTCCGTTTTTAAAAGCGCTATATGTTGAGCCACCTCAGCCAGATTTGGCATGTGACATTTTTAACGGCAATCATTGGTCGATTTTCTAGCGTTGCCATTCGGGGAGTTGTTATGAGGCTTTTTTTTGTCGCCGTGTAAGAGAAATATATATATATATATAGATTGTGTGTCATATACAATTTAAACACTTCCATCTTATTTTAAGATTGTCGGAAACAAGACAATCTCCGACAAAGTTGTTCACGTGGTTAAAGCGTGGAAAAATTATAAAAAGTATATATATATATATATATATATATATATATATATATATATATATATATATATATATATATATATATATATATATATATATATATATATATATATATATACTTTTCTTTAATTTAAGCTTTATTCATAATAGAAAAAAGCATTATAATTTTTATTGCATCATTTCTAATATTTGGCGGGACATTTTAAGAATTTGGCGGCACACAAAAATGCCACGGCACAGTGGTTGAGAATCATTGCCATAGAGTAATAAATAGGAGAAACTCGTGAAGCCTTAACTGCAACCACGGAGCCATACTGGTACAACCATATAACTCTATGGTGGATACCAACTAGCCGCATCCTGTGAAGCCTTTTTTCGTGCCCCCGCGAACTAAATTATATCAGTTGTCATTTTTTTGGGGACAATTTTCGTAAAAATTCTATATGGGTTTAAAATACTTTTCTCATTTAAAAAAATCTAATTTATTTATTTCTGTGAAATTTAAGATACCAACGGTGCAAAAAAATTTATTTCTCACGTTTAGCATCCAAGAAAATATTTATTCAAATACAAAATTAATTGTGTATGTTGCTCTTTTCTTCTTCTTCTTGTATTTCGTGAATATAATTTAGCATGTGCGTAACAGAAATTTTCTCGAAGAAATTCTCCGATTTAACTTTTTGAAACCAATCATTTTTGACGAAATTATTTACAATCTGTAAATTTTAAATTTAAAATGTAAATATCTATTCTCTGGTGGATGCAGCAGACAAACCTCAATTCTCTCATTGAACATTTTGTGTGCTATGTAAGTTTTAATACCAACCTTTTTAAAGTTTTATATCTTAACCATTAGATATCTATTGCACATTAATTGGTCAATACATAGGTGAACATTAAAGTTATTGTAGCCAGAATTTTTTAATGTTCAATTAAATATTTTTAAAAAATCTACTTCTTATTTTAATTTGTAATTCAATACTTTTGTTTTGTACAACTTGACACCGTACATTTAATAAGTACAGTAATATTTAATGCTCCTTCAAGCATAAAAGAGTCCTATATAAAATTTTGATGAAATTGCGGCCGGCTATTTGACTGGTGTTTTTAATTGTGGTCCCCCGCCTCATGTAAGTTGGAAACCTCTGATGTATTATATATAATTTAGTAACGCATATATAAATAAGCTCGTGCAACGAAACAGCGGTGACGGAAATAATTGCAATATTCCTTCTAATGATGCTTTACATTTATAGATGGATATTTCTTTCCAAGTGCTTTCATAAACTATCTTAATAATTTTTGAATCTAAGAAAAAATTTAAAATGTCTGTTGGTTGGATGTAGTTGATTCAGAAAATTCTTTTGACTAGAAAATTTCCTTTTAAGGCAAAATTATAACTCAACTGATGTCTTAAAAATTAAATAGTAAAAAAGGATGGTTAGCTTGGTCCATTTTTCAAGTCAAAAGAAAATAATAAAATGATTGATAAGTCACAACTGGATAGTAAAAGCAGATTTTCTTTTGCAGTATCCTCTGTGGCTCTTATCAACACATTCACATCGTTGCCACCTGAATTGGAAGATAGCATAATTGATTTGACGGGGCCCATTCAGATGGAAGCTTATTCTATTCGTCAGGAAGAACCCGTTGATTGGTCTTCTTACGCCGAACAAAATATAATTAGTGAGGATGATTGCAACTTCATTCATTCATTCCAGTCTGCTAAAACAAAGAAAGAGAGAGATACTATCATCCATTCGTTTCAGGTTCTATTCACCTTTTTAAATATAGTTCCGTGATAACTCTTGCTTAATATACATTTAAAAGTCTTCGTATAAAGATTCTTCTTTAATTATCGTCTTCAGTATATGATCGGGTCCTCAATGTATACTGTTCACAAAAAATAAAGTTAATACACGTACTAAGTTGGGTTTTTTCTAACTAATGTGGGAACAAGAAAGAAGCAAAAACGTCAATCAAATTTGGCAAATCACTAATGAGGAAAGGCGGGATGGAAACCCCCCCCCTTCAAAACCAGTTTCATTGCCGCTAAAACCTGGAGGAGTTTCGAATACAACTCCTCTCTATTTGATCCGGCAGTTTCGCCGGATTTGATTTTTCCACGATAGTGAATCACTAGTAGTTATTTTTTATTGATTTTACCACTATTAGTGGTGATAGTGAATCACTCACTGATAGTGATTCAAAAGTGAAACGCAACCTCAAAAGTGATTCATTAGATTTCGATAACATTTTTCTCTTTTTTCCCCCGTTTTCCCCAGTACACTTTTTTTGAAACAATAAAAATTGTGGGTGGTAATTACCGAACACTATGTTACTCTAAATGACATTAATTCAAAAGTCAATTGTTAATTATACGAGAAAACTTTCTAAACTTTAACATATTAGTAACCATTGTTCTTTTTTTTATTTGCGGTTCTAAAAAACGAAACAAACCGTTTGGCTTAGTTAAGCATAAATATATTATTAAATGTAAAAATTTAGAAGTATTATATCTGTAAATAAGTCATCTCTAACAATATATTTTATTTAGCCTTTGTGCTCGCTTGTTTTAAGCTTTAAATCTTTCAGAATGTGTCGATTTAAATTTCGAAGTCGAGTATGGAAGTATTCTATTGAAAAGTATTCTATTCAAAAGTATTCATGAACTAGTTCGACCCGAACTTATCTACTGTCTCCTCTTCAGCAAATTTCCTTTCTAGGTATCAACCGTATGGTTCGACTTTAAAACGTTTGGCTGAATTGTTAGAACGCAGTCTACTTCCGTAATCAACAACTCGACCCGTAGGGAAAAATTTCTTCGCATCTAAGCAATGCTATTATATGTAAATAGCTGTTGGGATTCGCCTAAATCACGTGTCATTTTTTGAAGCCTTTTAATAATTTCCGGATGGCAACATGTCTCCGGTGTAGTTTAGTCGGCAATCAACGGCGCTCTCAAACATTCCAAAACAAATAAGATTTCTTTTCGCAAATCGCGTATAAATTGCAAATATTGTTCGCAAATTTCTCGAAAATAATTTTATTAAAAATAATAACTGTAAAACGATTAATAAGATCGGACACCGGTTTAAATAACTTTATCTTAAAATGTAACGTAGAATTACATTATTCTAATAATAATAGTAATAAAAACAATCTTCCTGAACTCTTAATTTAGAAATCAAACAAAATCAAAAACGTAATAATAACAGTACAGGTAATTTTAACCTTTAAATTAGGGAAACAAAAATATTTTATAGGAAAACAATAACTTTATGACTTATGAAAATTTTATGCTGATGACAACCAAACCAAATTGAAAATTAATGTGGGAAAACTAGATCCTACCATGTGATTTTCCGGCCAATAACAATGAAAAACTGGAACAATTGACAACAATGGAAAACTGCGACACCATAATTAGATTTTTATCTATAGTAAGAAATTGTTAAAATATTGTGAAAAGAGCTAGTTTACTGAAGTTGCACCTTTAATTTAAATCCTATATTTGTGGCAACTATAATTATGAAGAAAAAAATTTTCTATTTTTTTATTCACTTAAATTATTTGTATATTATTATATTATTCATTATATATACTATATTATATATATGTATTATATTATATATGCTATATTATATATTATATTATATTAAATATTATTATTTTAATTATAGAAACAAATACTTTTAAAGGTGATGTTAATGTATCAAACGATCTGAAATTTTGCAGTTAATGTTATACATGATATTTATTGACTTCAAATTAATATTTTTTCTGCATAAATACTCCTTACTTGAACTGCATAAATACAAATTGCATAAATGAATTGCATTTTGCATAAATGCTTTTTACCCTTTTATTGCATAATAACTTTTGGATATGATCCTTTCATCATTTTTAGAATTTCTTCTAGGGACGAGCATATCTTACGGTAAAAACTTTGATAGAAAAGGTAAGAAACGTAGATGATATGCGAAAATTGCTCGTCGTGATTGACGACATGTTTTGGGAAGATGATTCCAGGATGCGTGGGTTCGAACCAGTGACAAAGGAGCCATGGAAAATATTTATGCCTCTACTGGAATGGAAAGACGATTTTGTCCGAAATATAGGAGGCCGGGTCATCTCTTACCTGATGGTGGCATCGGAAGAGAGACCGACTCAAAATGACATGAACTATTTCCTGCATTGGTTGAAAGATGAACTGGATCAAGACAATCCTTACATGATGTCCGTCATCAGGTGTCTGCAGAAACTGCTCCGTCGCGATGACTACAGGATGGCATTTATGGCTATGAGTGGAATATTCAAAATTGTTCGACTCTTGACTTTTAAATTAAAGGCCCAGGCTCAATACCAGCTTTCATTTTGTCTTTGGGTAGCTTCACTCAATCCACAGTTGGCAGAAAAGATGAATCGGTAAGTAAATTGGCCACTAATTTGACGCGAATAATTCTGAAAGAGTCCTATTTTTAAAAGGGCCTACGCCTTCTTGGTGGGTCTAAATTTTACATTCAAAAAGAAAATAATTACGACTTCAGAAATATAACTGCTTATCAATAAAGGATAATTATTTTATATTTATTTAGGTCTGGAACAATTCCAGTTTTATCGGAGGTTTTGCAGAGTTGCCCATCAGAAGTGTTGAAAATTCCGAGAATAATAATTGCAATATACAGAAACCTGCTGGAAAAACCGAGGGAGATTGGAGTTATTAAACACAATGCGTTGGTGATGTTGCAGTGCAAAATACTCTCCTATTTGAGAAACATTGAGCATAAAATTGAGGATTTCAGCGACGAAGAATTTGAAGAAGATTATAAGGCAAGAAACTCAAAATATTCAACACTTAAAAGTTATCAATACAGAAAACTGAAGTGTTCTTGATATAAAATCCTATTTAAATGATTCCAAATAATTCTCATTTAAATATAGGTTGATTACTTATATGAATGGTTATCGTTAAACGCGAGGAAACGAACACATTTTCATAGGTTATATTTATAAATAGATAGGTTAAATCAAAGTTCATTATATTTTTATAGGTTAAATCAATATTTTCAGATTATTAGGTATTGCCTGTTCAAATGTTAACAACATACTCAGAAAAATCTTAGTAGAAGCTAAAGCAAATTTGAATGGTTTAACCTTTTGCTTACGGTGTTCCATATTGTACCATCACACATAGTCCAGATATTGTACCAGCCGTAAGCAAAAGGTTAATGATTACGTTGATTAGCCCTTTTTAGTGGCATCATAATAGCAATTATTGGGACTTCCCTTAGTGAGGTTGAAGTACATTTGTATGATATTTATAATTCTATGTAGATCAGCATTCTTCGAATAATAATGATTCTCAATTAACCCGTAAGTAAGGTCACGCTTCAACTTTAATATTATTCAACATGGATTTATTTAACTACTACAATCAATGATTCTGATTTACTGAGTTGAAGCACATTATAATTCAGCGTTGATCAGCAGTTTTTTTTATATACAGTGCAAAAAAGGAGGGGGAGAAAAACGAAACATTCTGAATAACTTTTGATCTAATGATAGGATTTTTCACTAGGTTAATTGGTGCAGACGATATTGTGCTTTCGCTGAATGTACTTTATTTGAATAAACATATCTTTTTCACGACGGAATATGACTTCTGACCCACAAAATATAGGGGTAACCACAATTCAGAAAATAGGTTCCCATTAGTTTGGTCAAGTGAGCGGTCTGAAGTTTGGATCCCTTCATGTTAATTTTAAATTTAGAGTATTTTGCCATATCTTGAGAACTTTTTAAACGAACTGAAATTTTTTTTAATTCGTTTATCCAAAGATAATTCCGTGCTAAAAATTTTTCAATTATAATTTATTATTTTTTTCATTATATTATTTCACATAAGTCGAAAAATTTTAAATTTTAAAGTATAAAAATCATTACATCATTTTAAAGAATGTGATTTTATGAAGCGAATACAACATAGGAACACAATCGGACTGATAATTCTTGAGAAATCGAATTTTAAAAAAAAGTCTGATATTAAAATTCGATTTTTAAAATATTATGAAGTACCTATTGGAATGGAGTGATCTTGCTCCGACAGCTGCATGGAACAAATGGTTGTAGCCCAATCAAACAGTTAAGTTGAAATTTTATTCACACATTAAATTTCAATGAATATAATATAGTAAGAATACAGTAATCAGGCAATAATTCATAATGCTAAGAAATGAAATCAGAATTGTTTAATTTGAATTTTGTTTTTAGAAATGCAAAATTTGCAAAACTTCAGGTAAAAATATTTTATAACCATCGTTGAACAACCGACCTAATTTCGAGCTTACGAGTATTATTGTTCAATTCCGAAGACTTGAAAGTTTGAACCCAATCTAGAAGAACAAGGGAACTCCTGGATCAAGTATTGGGAGAAATTTTGCCTTTGTGGAAGACATTTTGATGGTACTAATCGGCATTTGTGTTACACAGAGAGGAAAACTACGAAAATCACGGTTTACCTGATTGCAAAGGGGCTCAATCCTATAATCCGTCTACCACGGAGGATATTTTACGTCAGCACTAAGGTGGGTGCGATCTAATTCGTTTCGACTAGCCATTCCTGGGATTCGAACCTGGTTTCATTAGAAGGCGAGCACTCTATCTCCAAAGCTTTTGGTAAAAATATTGACTTTATTGTCGACCCTGATTTGTCTACTCAACGATGGGGAGCAGCGTTTGCAGAAGTTGTTTGAACTTCCGGTAGAAGATTAGCCTGTACTGATTTCTATTTTTTTCTTAGTTTACTAATTACTGATTTCAATTTTTTGTTCTCGTAATTATTTGTTTTCGATGTCGAAAAATTCATTTGCAAGTGTTCTGCTTTTGGGTGCACTGTGAGTCGAAGCACTAATTTGTTATGTGAAATTAAGATGTTTAAATCCCTTAAGCGTTTCACCGAATTCAATTGAGTAATGAACTGAAAAAAGAGAGAGAAATACGTTTTACTATGACTTCAGAAGAGGTCAGCAAGACTTCCTGTAGGATTTATTATTTTTTAGGGTAAATGGTAAATGACCTAGAATGATACAAAAGAAGATAAATCATGTAATGATAAGACATTAAACCATAATTGATCAAATAGACTTCTAATATTAGGATCGTAAAAAGATGATTTTAAAAAATTATCTAAAAATAAGGCATAATGGTTTTTTTTATCTATATTGGTAAACCATAATGTTTAGATGAGGAACCTGATGATGAAACTATTATGATATTCATTCATGATGATATTCTTCCTAAGATTATGATCATTAAGATTAAAATATTTGCATAATTTGATCAGCGCCATCATTCTATTTTTTATAAATCTGTTTTTTGTAATGATTCTCTGTCTATTTCAGTTCGTTACAGATGTACTCGAATCGCATCTGAAAGAGCTGAGCTCATTCGACGAGTACAAAATGGAAGTTTTATCGCGACAATTGGAATGGAGCATAGTGCACAAATCGAAGAAATTCTGGGTAGAGAATGCCGAACGTTTGAATGAAAATAAATACGAGCTGGTCAAGATACTGATTGATTTACTGGAGACGAGTGAGGACAATGTCGTTCTCTGTATTGCGGCACACGATGTAGGCGAATACATGAAGCAACATTCGAGGGGCAAGAAGGTGGTGGAGGATTTGGGAGGCAAAGATGCCCTCATTCAGTTGCTGGAACACAGACACCCAACCGTCAAGTACTACGTGTTGAAGTCTCTGCAAATTCTCATGCTCAGTAATTATGATCTGTTCATAAAACATCTCAGAGCACCGGAGGAATGGAGCGATCTCGATATGACAGTTACGTGGAAGAGCTAGAGTCCAACTTCTGATTCTTGTATCAATCAGTTCGCAATGATTCTTGCTTAATAAATGAAAAAAAATGTTTACTTGATTTTATTAGTTTACGTGGCTGCAGGTTTAATCAGTTCAGCGCGTTTAACGTGCGTATACGTCGGACCCAATCTCTAGTGTCGTTCATATATGAAATATATAATTGCCGTGTCGAGTAAAAAATGACCATCGGTCAACAAAATATGAATTTTCAACAAAATATAATCAGATTATTAGTGGGTGATATGTTTACTTTAGAATGACCATTAGAAATGCTAAGTATTTCATATTGCAGGACGGAAGCGGGCTATCAGCCCAAAACTAATTATACACGCTAGCTGTTATGTAGATGGTGAGCGTTGATTTGTGTAAACAATTAGTAGAGCGAATATCACTTTCTCTACAAGGCAAAGTCCTTGACATTCTAGCATTGAATACAAGAATTCGATTCAAAAGTATATGCACTGGTGAGCAAAACTTAAGCAACAAGTGGTTTTTCGGCCACAGCTCCCCAACAAAGTATAAGATAGCCATAAAATTGCAGTATAAGATGCACGTAATTCAGTAGAAAGATTATTTGTATGTAAATTTTAGAAATAAAACGTCGTAGGTGATGTAAGTGAACGTAAACCTTGTGGGTCGGCGCGCGCAGGTCAAAGTTGTGATGAAAGGATGAAGAGCACCGTAGTTAAAGACATTCGTTGCAAGTGATTTGTTTTGTGAAACATGTCTTCAAGAAATCATTTAGACGACTTTACTCGAGGAAGAATGATTGGGAAGCTTGAGGAGAGGCGTAGTTTGACCAGTGTCGCCGAAGAGTTCGGGATCAACAAAAGTGTTGTTTCTCGTGCTTGGAATACCTTTAAAACTACTGGTACAGCTGTTCGGAAGGTTGGTGGTGGCCGTCCAAGGAAAACAACACCAAGAGATGACCGTTACATTGTCCTCCAGGCGAAAAGAAACCGTTTTCAGTCAGCGAGCGCCATATCTCAGCAACTGTGCACAGCCACAGGACGACAAGTATCAAGATTTACAGTGGCCAGACGCCTCCACAAAGGTGGCTTATTTGCCAGACGTCCCGAACGCTGCATACCTTTAAAAGTTAGCCATCGGTTACACCATTCAAAGTGGTGCAGAGAACACGAAACCTGGACACCTCATCAATGGAGTCGCGTCCTCTTCACAGATGAGAGTCGTTTTAGTGCTACAAGCGATTCTCAACGTCAGTTGATCTGGAGAGAGGTTGGAGCTCGATTTCATCCCAATAACATCGCGGAAAGAGATCGTTACGGTGGTCCTGGAGTTGTCGTCTGGGGTGGCATTATGTTGAACGGGCGGACTGAGCTTCAGATCTTCGACCGAGGTTCTGTAACTGAAGACCGCTACTGCAATGAGATAATCCTACCCCATGTGCGCCTGTTCCGAGGGGCCATTGGACCAGACTTCATTTTTATGGATGACAATTCCCGGCCACACCGTACTGCTAATGTTCAAGAGCTACTGGAAAGTGAAGATATCACACGAATGGATTGGCCAGCTTACTCTCCAGATCTAAATCTTATAGAGCATGTGTGGGATGCATTAGGGAGACGTCTTGCGACACGACAGTATCCTCCTGGTATCACCCATCAGCTGAAAGATGCGTTAAAGGAAGAATGGAGACGTTTACCCCAAGAACTCCTGGATAATCTGGTGCTTAGCATGGAGAGACGATGCCAAGCAACAATTACAGTAAGGGGAGGGCATATCCCATACTAGGGAACATCTGCCAGTTGTACTTACGCTTTTTCAGGCAATCATGTGTAACGCCACTATATGTCAAATAAAGCCTTTTTTTGTTCCATACCCAACTTTAAGCTTTATATTCATTTTTGCGCCATTATTCTTTTATCATCGTTTAAGTACAAAATAATGTACATCATATTCAAATTTCATGTCAATCGGATGATTTCTTGTAGAGTTATGACAAAAAACGCACTTGTTGCTTGAGTTTTGCAGACCAGTGTATAGATGCGTGTGTGTAGTGATTTGTGGAGCAAGGAAGGAAAATGCAATAATTAACTTAACAATTAAACTTAACAAATGTAATAAAGAAGGAAAATGAGTATAACAACGATATCAATAGTATAGAGCTGCCTACAAGCAGAGTTGCAGAACTAAGATTAAAATTAGATAGTTCTAAAGAAAAAATAATAAGTTAATTAAGAATTCTTGGACTTTTTCCTTGTAGACAGTCTAGTCTCTTTATATATATATATATATATATATATATATATATATATATATATATAAACTGCTGTTTGTAGAAAATGCAACACCATGAAAGAATCATCAGAATCAAATGAAATTTAATGCAGAAACGACTTGTACTGATACAAATAAATGATGAAATTTTCAAAACAAAAGAAACAAATTAAGCGTCCGAAATCAGTATTTGGTGCAGCCACCACGCGCTGCAATAAGTGCTGCTATACGACGTGGCATGGAGTCAAACAGATGTTAAATATCTGCTTGAGGAAGAGAATTCCATATCGCTTGTATGCGCAACCAAAGTTCGTCTTTGGAAACTGCAGGACGCGGATCACGAGTGAGATGCCGACCAACCATATCCCACACGTGCTCAATAGGCGACATATCCGGCGAATAAGCAGGCCAAGGAAGAAGTTGCATGCGTTGTGCTGAACAGAAGTCTCTAACAGTCCGCGCAACATGTGGGCGTGCATTATCCTGCTGAAAGATAGCTCCAGGGATGCCTTGAAGGAAAGGAACGACTTCGGGCTGTAGCACTTCACGGACGTATCTGTTGCTATTGAGATTACCCTCAATTCGTATCAAATTGGATCGTCCATGATACGAAATCGCACCCCAGACCATAACTCCGGATGTTCGACCACTATGTCGTTCAATAATACACTCAGGAAGGCAGCGTTGACCGGCATAACGTCTAACACGAACACGGCCATCATGGGTCCACAAATTGAAGCGTGATTCATCTGAAAAGACAACTTGGTGCCAATCAGCTCGCCAGTCTCTGTGCTCAAGAGCCCACTGCCGACGCAGCCGTCGATGATCCGCCGTGAGGGGAATCCTGTATAATGGCACCCTTGCACGCAATCCACGGCGCAGCAGACGACGACGAATTGACGAAGCCGACAATTGTACACCTGTAGCAGTAGACCAATGTGCTGCCAGCTGTCTGGAGGAAGCTGTGCGATCATTCACCGCCATGCGGAGCAGGTGTCGATCATCGCGCTCTGACGTCACCTTCTGTCGTCCAGTGCCTGTTTTTCGAGTTGTTCGGTGCTCGTCGGTCCACTGCTTCCAAACTCGTATCACTGTGGAACTGTTCCGCTGCATACGAGCTGCTATTGCGCGATAGGAAAATCCTCCTTCTCGAAGGCCGATTATCCTCCCTCGTTCAAACTCCGTAAGTTGCTTGAATTTCTTATTCTTCCGTCGTGGAGGCATACTCAGGTCTCACTAAACGTTTGCCACTAACAAATAATCATAGACTATTTTCAACGTCCCGCTACAGCACTTTATTTATACGCTTTCAGCATCAATTCAGAGGGCGCTGCGCGCGCCACGCACGCGCGATGGCTCTGAAACTTTATTAATTTGCATAATATCCTATAATTGACATTTGCTGCGAATTTCATTTGATTCTGATGATTCCTTCATGGTGTTGCATTTTCTACAAACAGCAGTTTATATATATATATATATATATATATATATATATATATATATATATATATATATATATATATATATATATATATATATATATATATATATATATATATATATATATATATATATATATATATATATATATATATATATATAATGTAGAAATTTTTGGTTGTAGCGCCATTTGAGCCCAGCGTTCGCCGTGGTATGATTTAAATTCCGCATCTTTGAAATTAAATCCTGCTTTTAAAGTTATTTTTGGAAGGTTTCGTCGTAATATGAAATAATGCTTTTTTCGAATAATATGCTATTTTAAGAACTGCTGTGATGCTGTGAGTTTGCAACAATTACTCATGACTGTGTAAGGACAAGTTAAGGCTATCTAAAGATAGCGCTGTCTATGTTCATTCTGAAAATAGTGCAAAACCTCCATATGGAGAAAAACCACAGTTTTATGGAAATGAAAAGCATTTGTAGTCTAATGTTTTAATATTTAAAAACTTCTCCTAATGCTGTATCATCTGCTCTCATAACAATCTTAAAAAAAAAAAAAAAAAACTGAGAATAAGGCAGCGATCTTAATAATTTTATGAAGGTGGAAATGTCACCAAATTATATAATATATTATTTGGTGACATTTTATATATATTATTTTCACCATTAATATAAATCCTAAATACATGAACCACTGAATGACTTCATTTTCTAGCTTAACTCCAATGTTTACAGGTCATGTGAAATTGCAGCAAAGAAATTTTAATCAATCAATCAAACAATTAATTACACACAAGGTTGGTAACGGGTAATAAAGCGTTATCATTTGCCCAACCAGGATGATTCTATTTCAAATTCACGAAATGTTGCTTCATATTTGTTTGGCGCTGAAAAAAACCTTAGCAACCGCCAGTTGCGATTTACTTGACGACAGGTGACAGGCATAATTTCTCGAAAGCTAGAAAAAGGAATTACAAATCGATTGTTGCACTACTCAAACGTCTGCAGAGTTTGTTTTCATATTACTAAAAAGTGAGATAGAATAAAAAAAGAAAAATCTATCAAGTAAATTTAAAATTACTTTGAAAGACTTAAACATAACGCATATTTTAAAAATAATAGTATGAGTTTGACAATCCAATAGGTTAATGGAAAATAAAGGGGCGAATGCTTAAAAATATAGAACATATTTTCGAAAACGTTTTGAATGAATATATTAGAAATATTTTTGACCGACTCACCCCTCAACAATTGGTAAGTTATTAATTCTAATTACGTAGAAAAATGCATTTCCTTTTTTTAACGAGATTGTATGTTTAAATGTATTTACAATGCGATGGCATAATTTTATGGATTTGTATCGAATTAAATTATTAACAATTAAGAAAAAAAAACTTAAATTTTATCTTTATTTTGTTTTCTAAAGCTTAAACTTTATTTTGTTTTTGCGTATAATATTATTGTGGTAATATTTATATGCATACAGTGCTAGTAGTTAGAACGACAAATAAGTTTCTAATTTAAAATCATAGAAAGCCAAAAAATTTTTTTCTTTATTTAATTGAAATATTGTTTTGCTATTACTTTAATGTGTTTCCCCGTGTTGTTTGCTTTACAATATACTCCACATGTATTACTCAAACTCTGATTGTTGTGGTAATACTAATATCAATGAAGACAATTCTGTTAATAAATGCAGTGTAAAAAAATTTAGACCAAAAAATTTCATAAAAACTTAGTCTTTTTCCCAATAGTGTATATTGCATTCTTTTACAATGTTTAAAATGTTCCAATTTCAATGGAAATTTTTCTTCTTTTGAAAGAAGTGTCAGAGGGGTCGTAAGCTAATTGTTTAAAATTTAAAGTGTGTTTAAAATTTAACATACTAATATATGAAGAAAATTTTTTTCTTTAACTTGATAAAAAATCTTTTTAAAATATTAAGTAGGTATAATTAGTTTAACAGACATTTATATTGCAAACTTGAGTCTATTCTAATTTTTTTTACAGCACGATCATAATTAAACGCTATATTGCAAATTTAGTAAAAATATTTTCATTACAAAATGTTACTTATTTTGTGAGTTATTTCAAATTTAAAGCGTAAGAAAAAATCTTTTTAAAAGAAAAGGCAAAGCGATTTCAAAATATACCATATTTTTAAAATTGGATTTCTCATGCTCTGTTTGACCGATTTCGCACAAATTTTGCATTTTGTCTTGTAAAATTACATTCTTTAAAGTTATGTAAGAAATTGTAGACCTTACAATTCAGAATTTTTCCACTTACATTAAATAAAATAAGAAAATTAATAAATATTTACTGAAAGTTATTTTTTTTTATAAAATTTTCTTTAGTTGGACGAATTTTATAACTGTGTGCAAAATTTTTTCAATTCGAAAAAAAAGTTCTGGTGGTATGGGGAAATATGGAAAAAGTAAAATTAACATTAAGGACCAAACCTGACCAAATTATGGCAACCCTATTTGTCACATTGTGGCTACTACCTATAAAATAAAAATTAAAATTTTTAAAAAAAGAATTACTTGTAAAAATTTTAATAATTCATTTAAATTCTTATGATTTCAATCGAGAACATATTTTAAACGGTATTAATTTAGTAGCAAGAAAAACGAGCATGGTTTGCAAGGCAAACCATCTAAGATTGTATAACAATCTTTGAGGGATGGGCAAGTGGTGCTTATGCGAACTTGTAGTGAAGCCTATTAGTAACAATTAAATTGTTAATGGTAAACATGATTTTTAAATTTTTCTTCTCGAGATTTTAAAAACATTAATCACCTGAAATCAAATTAATAAATCAAAGATAGAAATTTTTTATCCCTTTAGTTGTATGAGAAAAAAACACAGAAAAGTTTAGAAGACTTTCGGCAGGTAAGGGATGACATAAACTAAAATATAAATAAGGGAAAATTCTAGCCTGACACATTCAAAACGCATACAACTAATTACGGTTGCACGCAATTTATTGCTGGTAGATAAATACATTATTCCACTGCTTAAAAAGTAGAGCCATACCGATTTAAGCTTTGTATTCGGAGTATCTCTGATGCTCATTTGAGTGAAAAATAATGAGGGATGAGGGTGAGAAGCGTTTGCGAAACGTAAATTAAACGATAACGGACAATTTGAGCATCTCGTAATTTTTTTTATTTTCAATCTTAACTTATTGGAAATTCTCTCCTGAAACTGAAAATCTGATTGCTTTTTTAATCCAAAATTTAGTCATTATTAAACATTTAAATAGTCCCAAAAAGCCTCCGTAAGTGATGCAATTAAAATCGATGCCTGATTGGTTATGACGTCACATGTTCTGAATAGAAACGTACTGCGTCCATCCTCTAAGGTGATTTCAGTGCTCTTTTAGTTTTCATTTCACTTAGTATATCGCATGAACATCCTATGTAAATTATGAGTAAAAGATTTGTGAATATAATTTACTGTTTTGAGAATGTGTGCAAAATGAAAAAAATATTTTAAAACTTCCAACTGTTTATCTCTCAACTAAACATCCCCAACTCCCCCCCCCCCTCGAAAGACTTCAACGGTGCTGAGTGATACAGTTCATCTTGATGTGTTGAGTGAAGAAGAAGAAGAATATATATATATATATATATATATATATATATATATATATATATATATATATATATATATATATATATATATATATATATATATATATTGTAAGCGCAAAATGTAGCGAAAACATGAAAAAAATTACAGAACAATGAAAAAAGGATGAAAAAAATAGTAATATAAATAATAAGAAACCAGAGAAAAAATTCGAAAAAAGTTAATAAAAATCCGAAGTAAGAAAGATATAATCTTTTCATCAGCTCACGCGATTATATCCGCAAAAAGGAGTGCTTTCTAATATTGTTGTATCGTGTGAGCTGATGTATATAATTGTGTGAGTTGATGAAAATATTATACTATCTTTTTTTTCCGGATTCTTATTAACTTTTTTTCGGATTTTTTTTCCGTTTACTTATTATTTTTATTATTATTTTTCCTTCTCCCCTTTTTTTCATTGTTCTATAACTTTTTCCATGTTTACTCTACGTTTCGAACTTATTTTATGAGTTCTATTTACTTGCAGCTTATGAGCAGTAAATAAAACTTATTGTTTTTCTTAATTTTCTATATATATATATATATATATATATATATATATATATATATATATATATATATATATATATATATATATATATATATATATATATATATATATATATATATATATATATATATATATATATATATATATATATATATATATATATATATATATAATAAAAATCCTCTTGTAGCCTCTTAATATTAATTTGATTATTTTAATTATCCAGTATAATAAACAGTTTAATGTATAATTTATTTGTCTATTTATTCAATTTTTATTATTATTGTTTTTTTATTATCATTATTTTTGTGTGAATAGAATGGGCTCTGGTTCATAAAGAACCACCCTAATGAATGCAGTTGATACGTGTAGTCTTTGAAATTATGTAAGGATGTATGAATGAAGGATAAAGTCTATAAACGGATTTCTATCCAGCTGTGCAGGCTCTGACTTTTAAATAAGTCACCCTATGAATTTGAGAATGTGTATTCTTTAAAATTATGTAAGATAGTATGAATGAAGGATAAGGCCTATAAACAGCTTAATATCCGTATGATGTGCAGGCTATGACTTTTTAATAAGTTACCCTATAAATGATGAGATGGAAATAAATGAATTTTTTTTTAAAATTTGAATCCGTAATTTTTTTTCTCTTTTTTAATTAATTTAATTCCCTTTTCTCCATTTTTGGGTTTTAATAAATTAATTTCCGAATCTTTACTAATTCTTCTCATAGATGGCAGCACTAATATTTTACTTACTTAAAGTTTTTCTACTTCGATCAAATATATATTTTTATTTATTTTATTCGATTCAAGCTATAAGCGCCACATCAAATATTTACCTCTTTGCTAATTTCACTAACTGTTTAATTATTATACCTTCAAACCTAAAACCGCAATTTGCTACACGCCGGTAAGTTTGATTACTTTTTACTTTTATTTCATAATTTTAAACAATATGTTTTTTGCGATATCGACACATATAAAGAATAATTTTTATCTTAGGATAATTATTCTTTATTCAGAAATATCGCATTTATAACAATAGATGTGTCTTGATAACGACTATTGCTTTTCCCATTCTTGTTTCTCTTCAATTTTTTTATTATTGTTTTTATTTTATTCATGTTTTCCATATTAATTTGCGTCTATATATATATATATATATATATATATATATATATATATATATATATATATATATATATATATATATATATATATATATATATATATATATATATATATATATATATATATATATATATAAAGAGAGAGAGAGAGAGAGAGGGAGGGAGACAAAGAGAGAGAGAGCCTGCGCTAGGGATTATTAGCCAGTAAGTTAGCTAAACATCGAAAGTATTTGCCAATTTTCGAAAGTATTCGCTAAATCTTAACAACTTTTTATGATTAACTTTTTTTCCACAGAGAACTATTTTACTTAGTTTGCTTCAGACTTACATTATTTGGTCTCAATTCTAGTAGGTTATGCTGCACGTCTATGAAAAACTACTGTAATCGAATAAAAAATGCTGATTTATTTAGAAAAATTAATGTAATCGAATCAAAAATACTGATTTATTTAGGAAAAATAAATTTGATGTAATTTTAATTTCTTTCCAATGGATTTCTTTCCTTCCAATGGATTTATTAATTTTAATTTCTTTCCATTCACTAATACTTTCGCTAATACAAAATTTCATTCTTGAAATTTAAGATTTTATCGCATTTTTAAGTCACATCATAGTTGATTTACCTCACTGGAAAAAACGCAGGAAAAATAGTTCAAAGTCTAAACGTTGAACCATAATATCCGTACTCTGCTTCGTAAATTTAGAATTCTTTTCTGGTTGAATCTTGTGATCGATTAGGCACTATATTGCAGTTCAAAGCTTCACGATATTGTCGTTCAGAACTGCACTATATTATGGTTCAAAGCTACACGATATTGTTGTTCAACGAGCTCTAAAATTTCAAACAGTGTTGAAATAATGAAGTTACGCTGCCGTTTTTTTAACAGCGTGAACAATAATATCTCACAAATTTGTTTCAAATTTTACCCAGTGTATTGTTCAACTTGAATGGTAACATGGTTCAATTTAACACTTTGTTTTTTAAATATGGAGATGCTTCGTATTGGTAATGAAGTATGTAAACTCTATACAATATTTACACAAAAGAAACAAGAGAACAGCTGACGATCCTTTTTTACCGTTGTGTTGATGATGTATCAAAAACAAGTCCCTTTTTAAACAGTTTATTTAGCATTGAGGGTAAATTAATCTTTTATTAACAGTTGCAACTTTGAATACTTATATTCTAATATCTGAAATTTTTATTTTGTTTTAGTAGTCAGGTTGAGGGGCAGGGCAGAACTCCTCATGCAAATCTTTTTGCTGCAAGATTCATATGATTTGCAATTTATCGCAAACGAGCTTTATCAACAATCAATCCAATCGGAGTCGTGGTGGCTCAGGAGATAGAGCGCTCACCAAAGGGCTGATTAAATTTTGATTCTGATGTAAAATATCCTCAGTGGCAGACAGATCACGGGTTAGAGTCTTCTTGCTGCCAGGTTAACAGAGGGAGGTTTCATTGGTTTTCCTCTCCATGTAACGCAAATGCGGTAAGTTCCATCAAAACGTCGTTAGCGAAGGCAAATTTCTCCCAATACTTGATGCAGGAGCTCTCTTGTCTTCTGGATTGGGTTCAAATTACAAGGTTATGGAGTCATTTGAACCCAATACAATACAACGTTGAATAAATTTTTCTGAAAGTTTAGTTTATGATACTAATATTTTGTATAACTTAACAGTTTATTGCTGTTGTGAAAATCTAACAGTTAAAATCTATTTTTTAGGATTTTTTGTCTTTTGAGAGAGTGAAAGTCAAAAATTCGAGAAGCATCATGCAGTTAAACATCAGGCCTTGGGACAGTCTTATCCAATGGAATTGTATCCAACTGTTGCCCTCCTTGGAAAATCTAGTGTCAAATCTCAAGTTTTTCAGGGACAACTATTTGATTTTGGTGCTATTGTCAGTTTTCTACAACTATGTTATCTATGAATTTTTCGATGTAAATTTACTCAACAATGCTGTCAATGTGGCTACAACAATTTGCATAGTTGTCACACATGCTTGTTTCTACAACAGGCCTCAACTCCCGTCTGGTGGTATTGTAAATGGTCAGGATAATTTAAGTAGATCAGATGATTCGTTAACGGAAACCAATCAGACCAATCACCAAACAAGGCAGTGTTTTTATGGTCAAAATAAAGGGAACATCGGAAATTCTTGCAACAATTCGAACAGGTCTCAAAATTCCCCCTCTTCGAATTTTAACTATTCTAGATTCAGAAATCGTAATATCAGTGATGACGATGTAAATGATCAGGATGATTTTAATCGACCCAATAATACTTTATCATATCCTTGGAATCAAACCCAAACGATGTATCAGTTACGAAATCGGAGAAATGTTGAAAATTTCAACAGTACCAGACATCGAAAATCTCCCTCTCCAAATTCTAATGAATTCAGAAATCATTCCTATAAAAATAATAAGAATCACCGAAATTTTACTCGCAGTTTTGAGAATCATTCTGCAAATAGTCAGAGTTTTGCCCGATTTCCTAAATTTCCTAAGCGAAGAAATATTAATAAATACAAGAAGAATGAACAAGATTATGATTCAAATTTAAATTGGGGCTGTGTTCTATCGATTTTGTTATTTTGTTTCATTGCCTACATTAAAATCAATGAAGTAGCGATAAAGCCACCGCAAATTACAAGTTTTAATTCAACCAATTCTTCTTGTGTTCTATCTTAACTTTTTGATGGCCATCAAGTTTAAGCTATCAATAATTGGTACGCTTATCTTAAATGGTTCGTTCGCAATCTTCTATAGTTTCATATTTTTTGCTAATAAAAACAAAGCGAAAATGTCATTTAAACGAAATGTCAAATAAAGTGAAGATCTTCACAAAACCTTGTAACAAGATAAAATCGTTTTTGACATTATAATAAAAATCTTGTTTGTATTGATTGTTTGTTTATTTTAGTTCAAATGATTAAAATTAGAACCACTGAATTAGAATATAAGAAAGAAACATCTTCTGAAATAATTTAAACCAATTGCATTTTGAATTACTAAAAGGAGATAATATAGACTCTTAAACAATAATTAATCCTAATCGTATCTGGGTAGTTCATTTGAAAAATTGATTTTTGGTTGTTTATTTTGGGTTACGAGCTCGCGAGGCCTGTTTAGACGATCCAATTTCTTGGACAGAGATTGATTGATATTGATGGAAACTTGTTTTGCTTTGAGCTTGGATCGTGTAAACAAACATCCAAGAACTTGGTCCAACTTCTTGGACGATAGTAGAGCATGTTCTACTTTCCATCCAAGTT
This sequence comes from Parasteatoda tepidariorum, assembly GCF_982258835.1. NCBI lineage: Eukaryota > Metazoa > Arthropoda > Arachnida > Araneae > Theridiidae > Parasteatoda > Parasteatoda tepidariorum. The sequence goes on along the minus strand of NC_141755.1, from coordinate 4,859,692 downwards.
TTTTCTCCCTTAACCAATCAGCGTCTTAGGTTTCGTGACGTCAACAAGCTGGCAGCAAATTATGTCATTTTGTTGTGGGTTTTCATAGATTTTAGTCCAAATAAATTGATCTGTTGAGGTTTATTTGTGTTATTATGATTTTATTTGAATTTATTTAGTAATTTTAACTTGGATAGTGTCAACGAATCATCCAATTTCTTGGACCGAGAAATCCGTCCAATTTCTCGGATTCAAGAAATTGGACCGTGTAAACAGGCCTTAGGAAAGTTAAGGAACACCTGGTTTATTTTTAGCGCAGCGCGCCAATAGAGGAGAGAAATTTATCAACAATCCCTTAGAAATATACTGCTCAAACAGTCCTCCCACCCAAAAAGAACTCACCTGTTATTAATGATGGTTAGTTACAGAGTGGGAGGAAAAACTCCAAAGAAGCATACGGGTTAGCATACGGGATTGGCATTGGCATATTTTAGTGTACCTTCGAATCCTGCTAAAATTATTGAAGTATAGAAACTCACCAATTCTCTCAAAAGAAGTCGCATACTCTAATGTGTATATATTAGAGGTATTTTAATGAAACTAAGCACTAGGTATTTTTCATGTTATTTCTAAAATTAACTTTTTATGGACTTCGTTTTAAAGGAATGTATTTCAGTAATTAAGTATTTTTGTTGTGTTCTGATAGTATTTGTACAAAAAAAGTTACTGAAATTGAATTGAAATGGAAGAAATATGCAAAAAGTTAAGAATGTTTTTTTCTGGGGCGACAACATACGCACACATATTTTTACTGGAATTAAACGTTTATTAATCTGAATTTTTGAAACATATATTAACTACAAATAAAAAAGTAACCAAAAATTGAAATAAATACCAAAAAATTGCTTATTTAAAAAGTATATAATATATAAGATTTCGAAAACCATTATTTTTAATTGTCATTTTTAATATTTTTTAGGAGAAACGTTTTTTTTTTTCTTCTCTCGAATGTTATTTTCTTAATTTCTTTAATTTAAAGTACATTGATATAATGAATAAAAATTTTTAAAAGTTAATGAACAATAAAAATTTAACAAATTGAAATGTAGTTTAAAAAATTCAACAGCAATTTAAAAAATGGAATAAAAAAATAAAATAATTAGAGAAAAAAAATTTAATAATTCAACATTTCGAAACTTCCACGAATTTCCATAAGCATGACAAAAAGAAAATTAAAAAGAGGAAAAATAATTTAAAATTTTTTTATGTTGTTTTAAGAATATTTACTTAAAAATTTATAAAATACTTCGGAGTAGCATTTCTAATTTTTTTGGACAGCATTATTTGCAGATATTTCAATTTCAATACTGAAAATAGTATAAAAATGCATGTCATTTCCACAGACGAGGCACAAGTTCTTATTTTAAGTTTTATTTAGTTTTTATCTTTTAAGTTTTTATTTATTCAGTATCTTATGATAAATTCTTAAGGAACATGGGGACTAGCCGTAGTTTTGCTAGCAGTTACATCATGAAAAAGCCACGAATTTTTGATAACGCTCGCTACTTAAACAGGGATTCTGAAAGGGAATTGGTTGCAAGAATATCCTTAATTTAATCAAACGTCATTCAAACGGGAAAATTCAGATATTTTGATAGGTTCCAAAGGTGACGCCATTCTGACGACAGGGAATTTTTGGGATTTCCTTAATGCGTATTTTTCTAAGAATTATTGCCCATTAACTTTAAAAAAAAAAAAAAAAAATCTTTTAATTGGCATCTTGACTTTTTATGGCTCTTTGTAAGAGAACGATTTCTACGTCTTAAAATTAGTAAGAGAAATCTATTTTAAGCTTGTGATTTAATTTAGAAAGACTCGTATGAGGCATTCTATATTACATATATATATATATAATAAAGAGTTATAAAAAAAGAGAAAAATTATTAAAATAAAATATTTAAAAAAATCAAACATAAAAAATAAAAATTGTATATCCTGACTGATGAGTTTTGAAGATTTATTGTCTGACAATTATAAAATGAGCTCTCTTTCAGAGAATAGAATTTCATAGAATTCATAGAATTTCAGAGACTTTTATAATTTAAAAAAAAAAAATGTGGGGGGGGGGGGAGACATTAATATTATGAAGGGTATTGCGAGCCTGAAAATTTTGAGTGCACTTTCTCCCGGTGACTCAAAATTTTTCAAATCATTTATGACAAAATACAAAAAACAATAACAAAATTTTTAGAATTGTATATGATTATATGACAAAATACTTCAAAAAATTAATTTTCTTAAACAATAACTTTGGCATGTCTTTTAAATCATTGGATCAATCTTCTTGTGATAACCAGTATTAGTAGTTAAAAAAATACTCTCCCTGAAATATATTGAAAATAGTTCCGATTGAATCATTCACTTTAATGAATGATTCAATGATTATTAATGAATTTTATCTTATTTCTAGAATTTCAATTGATTTCTTGTAATTAATTTATAAAAAAAGAAAGACTTGAAATAATAAGGAAAAAATATTAGGCAGAACTTATTAAAATTTAATAAATTAGTTTAGAGATCCTTGTTACTGTACTAATATTTTGTTAAGTTACGTAAGATAAATTTTTTTTTGATTAAAGCAATGATTTTTCGATAAAATTAGATTTAGCATCTTTAAAAATACAAAAGTCGTAATTTCTGCTTTTGTAAAACATATCGTAACTTTTTTTTAAGTTAACGTTACATTTATATAAATATATTTTATTATAAATTGCATTCATGGATAGAAATATTTTAATTTTTTATTTAATAAATTCTAAAATTTAAAATTCTTCAACAAAAGTAGCATTTAAGTTCTTCAAAAAAAAGTAGTATTTTAATTCTTAAATTAAAATGTCTATGTGTATGAATGAAATTTTTTAAGACAAATATCGATTTTTCTGTGCACGAAAAAATAAAAATGATCAAAGTTCAGGATTTTTTCCCCCTCTAGACAGTTCAGCGTATATAGTATATATTCATTGAATAGTATATAATAGCATTCCGCAATTTTTAATGGTTTTTTCAAAATGATAAGTTTGTTATTAATTAAAAACTGCTCCTAAAACTTTTATTTTATTGAATATTTTTGATGTTTTAGGAAAAAACGTAGGGCAAGAAAATAATTAGTTTTTTTTTATAAAAGTGTCCATATTTTCATAAATATTTAAGCTAAACTTACAAAATTGTATGCAATTCTTACAAATAGCAAAAGCGTCGTTTGAGTTGACTTAAGTCAATTGTTACATTTTGTTACAAGATGTTATAATGTTTGTTTTTGTTTGTAATTTATTGCCGGCCCCTCAAATAACCTTCGAAGGTTTTAAAATATGTTATAATGTTGAAAGTATTAAAATAATCCTCCAGTTATTTTTTTAGAAATTAAAAAAAAAAAATGTCAAAAACTGAAAGCGTCTTATATGTTATTGCACGGTAGTGTTCATTTAAATTTCCCTTTGGACTCTCTAAGGAGGATCTCTAAAGCAATCCTCTCCTAGTCTTCGACCCCCTTTCCGTCAACGAACTCGTGGATCTTGTCGGACTCCGTCAGACGGTGAGGATAAGCAACAACAACAACACACAAATTTTCCTAGTTTTACTTCATAGTTGTTTCATTTAACATGTTATAATTATAAAATGTTAAGTGCTCCGATGAACACAACTGTTCCATCTACAATTTCGAAGCATCCAAAGCAATATTTTTTGCAAACACCGCTCTTCGTTACTTTTAAAATTTTTGTCGAAAGTTAAATATTTGAGATAAACTTAAGGTGATTAAAATTCATAAAAGTTCACAAACAGAATTAAATAATCAAAATACAATTTTCTTATTTGCAAGGGAAAAATAGACGAAAAGCGGACACTTTTAAAACGTTTTAAAATGGAATTGCATAAAATGTTTTAAAATGGAAGTGCGAAAAGAATGCTTTTTCTCGTCCAATTTAGTTTCCAGCATGTGACTACATTCAATCGCAATAATTTACTCATTTTGCTGCAAATAATCAATAAATTTTAATAATAAACCCACTTTGAAAACTGTCTTAAAAATTCCATATTTAATTTACCTTATGTTTTACAAAATGTTGTAAGCAAATATGATTAAAAATATTATGAAACAACTGTAGGAAAAGGATTTTTTTATTACAATTAATAATCAATAAATACATTTTTAAAAATAATCACACTAAAAAAAAGCTGTCTTAAAAAATTCCGAATTTAATCTACTTCATGTTTTGTTAAATCAATACATTTTGTAAATAATGATTTTTCTTTAATAGTAATAATTAACTAAACTAAAATTCTGTCTGTTCATAGTAACTAAAATTCTGTCAAAAAAGTTCCTTATTTTATGTTTTATACAACGGTGTGTACCAAAATGTTTAAAAATAGTTTGAAATGACTCCAGAATATGACGAAATGATGTTGTAACAAGAGATAAACGCATCATGACAGAAATATTAGGATGATTTAATGCTGACACACAAACCTGTGACTATAAAGGGAGAGAGAGAGAGGGGGGGGGGTTGATGAACACCTGTGATTTTGGAAGAAATTTAACTCTCCCTCAGAAATGACCTTCTGTCTGGACGGAAGTTGAATGACGTCACTGAAACTTATGAAAAATATCGATCTTCCGTTCTGTAACGGAATGTAAAGTCTTGTCTCTTTTCGTTAGTCGAGAATATATTTTCTACGGAACATTTTGTCAATTAACCTATAGAGAAACAATTCAAAAAATTGATCTTTTCAAGTCAGGTAAATAATATTTAAATACATCATTCCATTTTTTGTTGTTGAATACTTTAACTGTTTAAGGGTCTTAAGAAAGAGAATACAGTCCATGGCTAAATTGTCAGGCGCACTCTATAAGATTACATGTAAAATTTTTATTATCAGGTAATACTACACAGCTTTATTGTTTTAATGTGACTGAAATTAGTTTGCACTTGTTTACGTTAGTGTATCAATGGGTTAAATTCGACTATATATTATGTAAATTGGATAAATTAGAGGATACATTATGCAGTACAGAACCCGTTATCCGGAAACCAGAAAACCGGAAAGCCAAAAAACCGGAACGAAATTCGGTATATTTTCCCGCAATTTTTTAAAAAAAAATTTTTTTTTCCTTATAAGATTTTAGGATTTTTCGTTCTTTTTTTTAAAGATGTTTACCATACCATCATTTTGGAAATAATAATTAGTGTATTAATTTATCGGTTTTTCTTCTTTTTAAGATTATTTCGAAATATTTTTTTTTTCCAGTTGGGTTTAACAATAAAAAAAAACGGTTTTTTGTAGCGCTTCAGAAAACCGGAAAAATCAGTTATCCGGAATCCCGATCGTTCCGGATAATCGGTTCCCTACTGCAGTGTTTCCCAAACTTATGAATTTTGTGTACCCTTTCTAAATTTTTCGTAACGCTGCGTACCCCCAATAAAAAAATTAATGTATTTTTTACTATTAAAAAAAAAGTTACAAATCACAACTGGCTGTTGACATCACTAATTATTAACTGTTAACTCTGCAAAAAATAGCCAATAGAAAAATACGTAATCGTAAATTTTCATGGATAGTTTTGTTTTTAAATAAATTTTTTTTAAATTCTCATATGTTGCAAGATATTTTGCATAAGAACGCGTACCCCCGCTAAACTGTTCCCGTACCCCTGGGGGTACGCGTACCACACTTTGGGAAACACTGCCCTACTTTATAACAATAGAATATTTATGATATCAGGTATAATAATTAGACCAAATTATTCGACGCACTGCAGTTTTTAATGATGACATGTTTTTGGACGAGTTTCTTTGCAATATTTAAACATTTATGGAATGGGTTTTTATTCTGGACATTTTTCATATACTTCCTATCTATACTAATAATTTATTTTTATTTTTTAATTTATTTATTACATCCTGCTAATTTATTTTTAACGCATTGCATTACAATGTTAACCCATTCACACACGAACGTAAACAAGTGCAAACCGGTTTCAGTCGAGTAAAAACAATAAAGCTGTTATAGAGTATCACCTGATAATTAAGATTTTACATGGAATCTTAGAGTGCGTCAAATGTTTCCAGGGACTGTATATGTATTTGGTCCTCCCCCCTCGTTATTAAAAATAAGCAAGTTGCTAACGTGAAATTTTTGCCAAAGAGTGTTCTCATTACAATTTGAAGTTAATTAAAATAATTAGTATTATTAACTTTAATTTAGATTAAAACTGTAATTACATCTTTGTTGAAATATGACTATCTTATTTTTCTTGTTATTATTTCTTCATTTATTTTCACATTTTACTCTGACCGAGACGTTGCTTGATTCGAATCAAGTAATTTTATATTCACAAGGTGCAAAAGAAGAAAAAAAAATGACTCAAGTAATGAGTTAGCACACTATGCTTAAATGATTTATCATTAAACGGTGTCCAATTAAATATTTATTAGTATAAATAGATGCATTCATTGTAAGATAATTAATATTTTAACTCAACTTTGGTTTTAGTTGAGAAATAAAAAGGATTGAATTTTTGCGATCTTATTTTTTACTCTATTATTAAGGGTGAAAAATATAACCAAACTGAAAAACTCTTGTGCTTATGTGATAGTTTATTAGTCTCCTTTTCTTTGCCATCTTTAACATTTTTCACGTTTTAGTCTGATAAATCATTAAAAATATTAATCTTTAAATTCTAATAATTTAATAAATACTTTATTTTTGTTTTGAATTATATATTAATATAGCGTATAAATATTAAATCAAAAACTTTTTTTAAATTAAAATTTTAAATTTTTTAAAAATGTGTTTAATAAGTTAATTTTAATAAATGTATTGAAACTATGCGTAGTAACCTAATAACTCTTAAATATTTGCTAAAATCAGAAATGAGAAGAATAAAATATTCAATTAATTGAACTTTTTTCCAGTAAAACAGCATGATAGATGTTTCATTAAGCCGAATTAATTATAATACAGTTTTGACCTAAATAAAAACAACACATTTGAATGCAAAAAAAGTATTCAAATCAAGATGTTGATTAATAATTTCTTCCAGATAAACTTCTGCTTTATTTTTAAAATGTGCTTTTTTATTTTCTTATTTGTTAAGTGAAGGAATGTTGTACTTGTTCTCCAACATTTAAAAATCATCCTAATCATTCACCTTAAAATTAATAATTTTTATCGCAGCGCTCTATAGAGGAGAGAATTTTATTTACACTCTCAATGGCCTTTTGTCTGGACGGAAGTTGAATGACGTCACTGCTTGAAAACACGAACTGAAACTTATCAAAAATATCGATCTTTCGCTCTATAAAAGTCTCAGTCGCCCTAGGGCATAACACAGATCACAGGTCTAGTGCCCGCTTGCGCGGGCAGGTACCTTGCCAAATTACATGATCTAGCTAGCTCTTCGTTAGTCGAAACTATTATTTCTGCGGAAAGTTTGGTAAATTAGCCTACTGAGTAAAAAATCAAATTTTCAAAAATTGATCACTACAAGTCAGGTAAATAATATTTAAATATACCTCTATATTTTTGTTGTTGAATACTTTACTGTTTAGGGGTCTTAAGAAAAGGAATACGTAAATATGTTTTTGATCTTCTTCCTCATCATTAAAAATAAGCAAGTTGCTCGCTTAAATTTTTTTTTTAAAATAGTGGTCTCATTACGAGTTGACGTAAATTAAAATAATTATTATTATTAACCTTCTTTTAGAATAAAACTGTCTTACATCTTTGTTAAAATATGGCAATCTTATTTTTCTTGTTATTATTTATTTATTTATTTTCCAATTATTATTTATTTATTTATTTTCCAATTATTATTTATTTATTTATTTGCTTGATTCGAATCAAGTAATTGTAAATTCAAAAGTTGCAAAAAATTAGCATTCAGGTGTCAAAAAAATATTTACTCAAGCTATGAGTTAGCACACTATGCCTAAATGATTTATCATTAAACGGTTTCCAATTAAATATTTATTTGTTTATTAATATAAATAGATGCATTCGTTGTATGTTGGTTAACTCAACTTTAGCTTTAGTTAATGAATAAAAAAGATTGAATTTTTGCGATCTGTTTTTTTTTTTTTTTAACTGATTAATAAGGGTGGTAAAAATAACCAAACTGAAAAATTCTTGTCTTCTCATATTTGCTTACGTGATAGTTTATTAGCAGGCCCGGACTGGCCAGTAGGCAGACCGGGCAAATGCCCGGTGGGCCGGTCTGGCCTGAGGGCCGGTTGGACCGATCTAGTAGCGAAATTTTTTTTTTATACATTGCATGAATTTCTAATAATATTGCGCAAATAATAATATTCAATAACATATATATGATATTTGTAGTAATAATAATGTTTTAATATACAGATCATGCGTGCCACCTATTTTTTTCGAGAATGGAGCAAATTTGAAGTATTAATCGATTTGAAATATTGAAGTATAAGTCGATTTGAAATAAAAAATCTAATAACTAAATCGATCCCAAGGAATTCAATAGTGATATTGTTAATTCCCAGAAGTAGCCGGAAGTACCGGAATTTAAACACAGTTTTGATTTTTTAAATGGAAACCTATATCTTATTTTGCATCATTGGAAAGGGTTTTCGAAAAAAAGTAACTTTTACTTGAATTTTTTTTTTATATCTCTTACTGTTCTCAAGATAATAGATACGAAAAAATTCTGATTAATTACTTCAATTTATCATTTTTATCGAAAATAATTCACTTAAATTGTCAAAATCGCTTCATTTCTTATAAAACATGGAAAGAAAAGCACAAATGTGTTTTAATGAAAGTAAAAGACATCATGACGGAAAAAATTTTTTTTAGTGAATATGTCATAATCTATTTAATATGTATTTTTTCTCTTCTATTATCTTGAAAATAGTAGGAGATATTAAAAAATATTTTAAGTAAAAGTTATTTCTTTTCAAAAACTCTCCAATGATGCCAAATAAGATATAGGTTTCTATTTAAAAAAGATATGAAATATCGTGTCTATGAAAGACTTCTCGCTGTTGTAGAGTGTAAATCTTCAACCGGACAGAATGTGTTTTCCTTAGTGGATTCAGTTTTAAAGTCTTGTAATATAGATATAACAAAGTGCATCGGTAATTCAACTGACGGGGCTGCAAATATGCAAGGTGAATATAAAGGATTTTCGTCATGGCTTTCCAAAGAGTCCCCTGGTCAAAATCATGTTTGGTGTTATGCACATGTCTTAAATTTAGTTTTAGGAGATACCACGAAGGCACTAATTGAAAGAGTATCGTTTTTCAGCCTACTAAATAGCGTAGCAATATTTTTTCGTGAATCATACCAACGCATGAACATCTAGGAACAAAGTAACGAGCACGGAAATAAAAAAGGGATCGCAACTATTGGAGAAACACGTTGGTGGTCCAAAGATTCTGCATTAAAGAAAAATTTTGGTTAATTTTCAAACTCAGATTCAACTACTAAGCCGTTATACGTCACATTGATTACAAGTTTAGAAACTACAAGGGGTGATCAAATGAAGAGGTACAAAACGACAGGGTGGGTACAAATGTAGACTTTATTCAAAATATTAACCATAGGCCTAAACACAACGATCGAACTGATGAATAAGCCGCAGGATTCCTTGTTCCCAAAATTCCTGTGGCCGTGACGAGAACCAAGCGTCCTTGAGTACGTCGTCCGAGTTGAAGCGTTACCCTTTCAGGTGTTTCATCAGTGGACCAAACACATGGAAATCGCAGGGCGACACGTCCGGACTGTAGGGAGGATGGTCCAACGTCTCCCACTTGAACTTGACCAGTTCCATGTGTGTGACTCTGGAGACGTGTCGACGAGCGTTATCATGGAGCAGAACCACACCCTCCGTGAGCAGTCTCGGTCTTTTGCTCTTCATGGACCTGCGTAGGTGTCGGAGTGTTCGGCTGTCAGAAATCGGATAACACCTCGCTGTTCCTCAATCGTCGAATTTTGCAACGCTAACGGCATCCTTTCCTCATACGGACTGCCGCATCATTTGGACGCCGCTTTTGATAAGAGCCTCTGCTCTCTCCTGTGCATGCTGGCTCCCGCGCATGCTCCGATTTCAGTCAGAGACTCCAATCGCATCCCGAGATGTCTCGCTACGTTCTCCCATGGCGGAATATGCAAATATTTAACTGTTACGATTTTACGTCGTTTCGTACCTTTTCACTTGATCACTCCTTGCATACAACAAAATTCAAATTTCAAACCAGATATCCGTGCAAAGGCAAAAATATTCTTAGAATCATTTTGCAAATATGAAACAGTAATCACCGCCAAAATATTCTCAAGAATATTTGAAATAACTACACCGCTCTTTGCAAACCTCTGGTTTAGACCTCTTAAAAGCTTTTGGAATGGTATCACATACGTGTTCAGAACTAAAAAAAATAGTGAGAGATTTTGAAGGCGTACAAAAAGTTACAGATGATTTCATTATTCGCGCAAATAAGGAACTTGAAGAAACTGAAATTCAAACAAAGTTTCCATAAAAAAGATTGAAGAAAAGAAAATTGATGCCGGGTGAGACAGCGTAGAATGAAACAGTTTTTGATGATGAAACCACTGCATTTAAGATAAACGTCCATAACATTATTTTCAGCACAGTTGTAGCGTCAATGGAACGTCGATTTCCGGCAAATGGAAAATTGTACGCCGATTTTTCCTATCTAGATCCGAAACGTTTCCCTGAAAAACGTCTTAACAAGCTTCAATCTGGCGAACTAAATGAGTTAAGCAAACACTTGCTAAAATTTGACGAAACAGCTATAGGTGAAAATTTGCGGATTGAACTAAGAAATTTAGCTTTACGTTGGGAAAAACTGAAAAATTCAGACTTAGAAGATTATAAAATAATCACAGAAGATCATTCAAATGAAGATAATAACGACTTTACTTTAGAAACAAAAGAAGAAGTAACTCTAAAATGTGAGACACGCAGTGCTTGCAAAAATTGTGTTATTTGTTGCTACAAGATGTTAAACAGATTCAATTTATTGACCAATTCTTATAATTTAATTAGTCTAGCATTAAAATTTTTACTAACATTGTCAAAAAGTCAGGTGGCTTGTGAAAGATCATTCTCCACATTAAAAGTAATTAAAAATCGAATGAGGAGTACTTTATCTTCGAATAATTTGAATGCTCTCATGGTAATGGCAATAGAAAAAGATCTATTAATGAAATTAGATAGCGACGACATAATCGATAAAGTGGCAGAAAATAGTGAGCCTCTTCAAAAGTTAAATTAAATTTTAATTTAATGACTTTTGAAGAACCATTAAATATATTTTTAAAAAAATGTTTATGTAAATCATTCATGTATGTGTAGTATAATAAATATTTTTATTTACTCTTCATCTTTCACCTTCTTTTTGATTTTATCAACCTATGTTTCCTCATAAGAATCATGTATTTTAAACTGAAATATATTTTATAAGGGATTATTCAGCAATTTTTATCTACTTTCTTACTTCGATAAAGTAACTTACGTTCATGAGAATTTCTAAGTAAAAAATGCCTAAAAATGATACATTAGGAGCCGCGTGAGCGAATGTGAAGTAGAGGGCCGATATCTCTGAAATGCCCGGGCCGATTTTAGATCCCAGTCCGGGCCTGTTTATTAGTCACCTTTTGTTTACCATCTTTAACGTTTTTTACGTTTTAGTCAGATAAATCATTGGAAATGTTATATCTTTAAATTCTAATAATTTAACAAATACTTTATTTTTGTTTTGCTTTATCTATTAATATAATGTATAACTATAAAAATTAAAAACTTTATTTTAAATTAAAATTATTTTTTTTAAAAAAGAAATGCGTTTCATATGTGTATAAATGTATTGAAATTATGCATAGCAATCAAATAACTTTTATGTATTTGCTAATTTTTCTGAAATATGAAAAATGAGAGGATTAAAATGTATATACAGTACAGAACCCGTTATCCGGAAATCAGAAAACCGGAAAACCAAAAAACCGGAACGAAATTCGATAAATTTTCCCACCATTATAAAAAAAAAATTTTTTTTTTCCTTATAAAATTTTAGGATTTTTCGTTCTTTTTTGAAAGATGTTTACTTTACCATCATTTTGGAAATAATCATTAGTGTATTGCTCCATCGTTTTTTCTTCTTTTTAAGATTATTTCCAAAAAAAATTTTTTTTTAGTTGTGTTTAACAATAAAAAAACGGCTTTTTGTAGCGATTCAGAAAACCGGAAAAATCAGTTATCCGGAATAGCGATGTTTCGGATAATCGGTTCCTTACTGTACTATAATTGAACGACGTTTTTCCAGTAAAACAACATGATAGAAATTTTATTAAACCGAATTAAATGTAAAAACAGTTTTGGTGTAAATTGAAATAACAGATTTTAATGCAGAAAAATATCAAGATATTACTTAATAATTTTTGCTTTCGCTTTAAAATTCGTTTTTTTTTTAAAATTTTCTTTTTTGTTAAATGAAGGAAAGTTGGAACTTGTTCTTCGACATTTAAAAATCATTCGAATCATTCAACTTAAAATTATATCATACTATTGACTGTAATTATTTACAACACCAATTTTAATTGCTTATTTTAATAAACAAAGCGTATTCTGTTAAATATATTTCCTAATTTGCCTTATACAGGAAAGAGGGCAAAGATACAGGCTGCCCCAGAAATGTTAACATGTACTTTAAGAACCAGTATAACTTCAATTTATTGGTATAAACGTGTAACGCACCATAAAGATGGTTGAGAAGTGCATAGAAACACATTTCCAGTTATTCTAGATACCAGAGGCACTTCAGGTTGACCACAGTCAAAAAAAAAAAATTAAAAAGTGATAACAAATGATTTGTGCGGTTGTCGTATTTTATAGGCTTTAATTTCACGCCATTATTATAAAGTCTGTTAGTTGTAACAGAAATATTTAATTTTTAATTTTTTTTTGCACGATTGCAATAGGTTAAAATAGTTTTTGCTTCCTCGAATTTTTCTACCTGTGTTATAAATTTTTTTGACTTGTGGCTAATATGCTTTTGCCCATTATGAATACCCTTTGTCTTTAAATTAGTTTTATCTCGCTTCATTTTATGTTAATTTTATTTTTTCTAATAATTATTATCCGAAACTGCGTTAAAACAGGCTCAGAAACTGAAACATCTGCTTAATCACCTAAATAATAAAATTACAATGAAACAATTTTTGAGCCGAGCAATTTGATGCCTATAAATGACGTGATCGTAGGTAAGTTTCAATCCCTCAGTGGACTGATCCCAAAGACCCGATTCAAAGTAGAATACCGAAGTGAAGCATCACTGCCTGCAGTCAGTAAGCGGATGGGTGAGCACTTTCATCAGCTTGCGTAGGGACCGAAGGCGTGTAATGGTCCTCGTCAAACTGTAAAGTGCTCCGTGCAGGTCGGTCGGGCTACCAAAGCGGGGGAGCCAGACCGTCGCCAATAGCTCATTGTGTAGCGACGTAAATGAAATACCTACCCACCTATGTTTCAGACAGATCGTTTAACTCGGAAAGTTAAGCTATATTTTCTTCTGGTATAGGCTTTCAATACATATTTAGAGGATCTTAAGTTCAAATCCCGTCAAAATAAAAGCACGTTTATTCTTTAAAGTAATTTCTTTGTGCCTTATTTCGTATTTTGCATACTGTCTGCAATAAATTAACTTATTAAGATTTTACTTCTGGGACTGCAACTTAACGAAAAAGAATAAATTCAATCATTAAAACTAAAGCTATTAAGCATTTCGTTTTGTATTTTGCATATTGGACAACTGTTATTATTATTTATATAATAGTATACAGTACAGTTATTTTAAACTAAGATTGTAATACTTATAACAGGGGTGGTCGGCCAACCTTTTGGGAAAGGATGCCTGTTTCGTAAGGAGCAAAAAAATAATATTTCGTGTCACTTTCAGCTTTTTTTTCCAGCATAATATATATAAAGTGAAAAATATTGTTCACAGCCTGAATCAGGCTGTGAACAATAATGCTGAAATCAGGTTGAAATCATGTAATCAGTGATGACATGATTTTTACGCAAATAGTACATTTTATTACATAAGTTTGAGTAGTGAGTATAAAAACAATTAAAAAAGATTCAGTTGTTAATTCATGTATAACATAAAATAGAATTGCTCGAAACGTATAATTATAAATAACTGTTCAACAGTCGGTAATCATTTACTGGGTCTAATCATTTATGTTAGCATCAGAGGTCTTTAAAAATTGCATAAAAATTAGGTGCATTTCATTTTATTTCGAACGATAGTATTATGCTAATAATAGAAAGCATTGGTTCACGATGTATGTTGACCCTCACCTACAACAACATTTGATAGCCAAATCGTATAAATTTTGAAAAATGACTAGTTGGTACCAATTCCCAAAATTCAAAACAGTTGGAGTGATGGTTTTCAAAGTGACTGAAGCCGACAATGTAACTTCTAAATAAATCTTAGCCTGTTATTGTTAAAACTCAGCCGTATCACGCTGTGGCATGGCACGCACCCCACGAATTGGCCATCCATGTGTTATAATTTCTTCAAAATGCGACTGAAATAAAAGTGAATTTATTTTTAAAGCATTTATCTTTTGATTCAAACATATCTGATTATATTTCTTCTTTTCTAGATCCATCTAACACGGAGAGATGTATATCTTGGAAACTCTGCGTACTTTGATAAGATGCATCCCTTTTTTCTACAGAAATACGCAATCCTGGGAATATTTTCACAAATTAAAATATTTCCACAGGTCTGATCCATCTTGGCATAATCTGACTAGCAATCTCATGTTCTTTCAATGGAACTACGTTCTTTTGATGCTAGTTGGAATTTGCTACAACTTGTTAGTTGATAAGTACTTATATCGCGCTCTTTATACTCTGGTGGCCATTTTTCTCTTCTGTGATGAACGAAAAGGTATATTACAGTTCTTCAGCTTCTTTTACGCTGTCCTGTTTTTCTTGGCGACCCTGTTTATTGCTGCAGCAGATTTAAAGCGACTCATGTCAACAACAGTTTGGGTTGCTGTTGCGATTTCTCTTCATGCTTACTTTTGCAACCGATTCCCAGGTCGTAAAAGTAGACGAGTACAGGGTGATATTTTGAGTTATTTTATAATAACTTGTCTTATGGTGTTTATTGTTCAGAGTTCTAAGGAATCACTAACATCAAAAAATGATTATGTTAATTCAACTTTTGTGAATTCGACTTCATCAATATGAATTAAAAAAGGAATTAATTTTGGGCATAAGCTTTCTTTTTATCTAATCCAGTTTGTATTCCCATAGTGTATTTTAAAATTTAAATTTTCTTTAGATTCTCTTTAAGAATATGATATTAAAAATATGTTATGCTACAAATGCTGTATCTTGTATTATAATAAAGTGATTGAAACGCCTGAATGATTCTGGTTTCCTTTTCTTCTTTTTTTTGATTCTTTTGAAAATCTGAAATCTTTTTACAGTTCATTTATGTAAACAGGTCTGCAAAATGCTTTTAAAAATGAGATTCATGATGGTTAAGCATTTTATTAAACAATCTCTCTATATTAAAAAATAAATGCCACTGTTGCTGTTCTGGATGTTTCATTTAATAAGTTTTGTTTTACTGCTCAAAAACTAGATTATAAGCTTGAAATTATTAATGTGTGTAGAAAAATGCACTGGGCGTACAATAGAATAAAAAAATAATGAGCATTCGATAATTATTAATTGTTAAACTTGAAAAAAAAATACCACGCAGGCCAAGAGTTTTGCCAAAGTGGTTATCAATTAGGTTTTTTCAAAGTTAAACGAGATCAATACTTTTACTTCAAAAGTGAAGTAAAATAATTTTTTGTTATTATTGTTATCAAAACAAAAACTTCAAAAAAAAAAAAAAAAAAAACAATTGAAGATAAATAAACTTTTACCTTTACTTATTATAGGATAATTCTTCGATATAGTTTTTTTTTCAAATCGAAATTAAAGTACTAAAATTAGAGATAAAAAAATGTTTATGCATATTTTAAATTCATCTGCATTTACTTAACATATTTTGAGCCAAAAATAATGAAATATTGAGAAGAAAATATGAAAAAAGTTGTTTGAAAATAAATTTATTTTCAAACAAGGTGAGATGGTCATCTTATACATCAAAGGAAAATGAGTTATCTTTGAAAATAAGTAAAAATAATCTAATTAATAAAAGTATAGATTTAATTAATCAATCTTTAAAAATTTTTACTAAATTTTTCAAAGCTTCGCGAACAAAATTAAAGTCGTTTACCTGGAGATTAGCTGGTACCTTTTCTGCACCAACATCACATAGAGAGAATATGATAGGATTGTAAAATGTCAGAGGTCCTTATTATCAGCATTATAAACTTATTTAAAGCAATTTTAATATAAGCAATATTATAAACTTATATAAAGCGAGGAAGCAATATTATTTAACAGATTACTATAGGGCATTAGCCGGAGATAAATCTTCGTATCCGAAGCACGCTTGGCAGAGCCTAACTCGGGTAGACTATATTTGAGGGTGCCCCTTGATTCTCGCCAAGATTCTCTTGATGATCGCGGTTGATCACCAAGCTGGGCGATGTTGGAACCCAATCGATTCTGATTGGTTTAGATTTTAGCGTTATTTTTAAATGTTAGTACATGTAATTTCAGAGGTCCGTTAGTTCTACGTTGGATACCGGCTGGTAAGGTTACTTTTGCTTCTGGTCAATAAGATCGAAGGTATGTGGGCAGTCATAAAAAGCCAGTCATCGCCAGTCCGGTACCACAGACGCCATTTTCGATTCGTATTTCGCCGAATTTATGTGGCGATGGAGGTACACAGATTCCATTCATGATAAATTTAGACAGTATCTAACTGCTATTAGAGAATTCGGTGCCTCTAAATCTGAGGATATTCAAGCTTAACGAAGAAGTGAGTTGTTTCTTTCCTTTTCTTTCTGTGCTTACTCCATTAATTTTTGTTTCGATTCAAAATGCATTTTATTGGGTTTATTAATTTTACTCATATCGAGTTCATTCTAATTTTATAAAGTTTTAGCTGATGTTTTGTTTTTATTTTATTTTATGACAGCCGTTGAACAGCCGACCCAATTTTTGGGTTTACGACTACTAATGTTCAACGCCGTAGCCTTGTAATTTTGAACCAATCCAGAAGACAAGGAAACTTCTGGTTCAGTGCCCCCAGAGGTATTGATTTGTTATGGGAACATGGAGGACTTTGAGATTCGACAGATTAACGTGCATCAGTCACCATTTACTACACGGGGAGTCTTCGACCGGTGGGGACCGAACCCACGAACTCTTGGACATGGGCCCGGCACCCCACCGACCAGGCTATCCCGGCCTAGTAGCGACAATTTAAAAGAAATTCTCCAATGTTTTATTGAAATATCATTATATTTTGGCAGCCATTCCTGTTACCACGGTGTTCCGGCCAAACAGGAATAGCGCCAAACATAAGTCGCCAATTTCGCCAAGGGGCACCCTCAAGTATGTTTTTACCTCTAACTCAAATCATTGTTGATCTCATAGGATGCCGGACGCTCCCTATATGGAGCTTCATCCCCCCCCCCCAGTAATTTAAATTTTAAGCTGAAAACAATTAAAACTAACGTAAAAAAACTTCAAAATATGGCTAACAAATTAAAACATGTAATATTAATAAGTTAATGCTGAGTAATCTTTCAAAAGCAAAAACCATTGCAAGTAATTGCCCAATTAACTTAAATGCTGTCAATTGACAAAATATTTTAGTTTCAATCAGACAAAAAGCAAATTATATAATAAAAACATGTGTAACTGAAATTCGACAAATTAAATTAAGCAATTTAATTTTTTTGTCATATTGAGTACTAATAAAAAAAAACAAATGTAAAATGCAAATGTACATTTTTCAATGATTTTTCTTTTCACATCATTTTGTGTACCAATGATTTGCACTTTTATGTATTATTTAAGAAATATCTCTAACAAATATGAACTATTAATTAATATTTCTGGCTGAATGATTTTTTGAAAGTAAGTAAAAAACAATTAAAAGTAAGGAAGAACAATGATAAAATTAAAAATTATTTGCAAAACCTGCTTATATACAACATTTTTTATCAATTTCTTTTCCATATTATTCGTTTTCATTTAAACGTCTTGACTCTTCAACGTTCCTTCGCCGCGCATTCCGCTGTCGCTTATTGATAGCACTACGATTATTTTCCCGTTAATTTTCTGCTGTTAAATTGGGTATAATGTAAAAAAACACAACTACTTCCACTTAGTAGGAACAACATTTACCATGACGCAATGCTAAATTCTATGCCACTATCCACATAAATCAAATATTAATCAAAAATCGAATATCAATTACTTTTCTTTATAATGCAATAAAATCTGGCGAGCAGCTATTTAAACGATCAAACACTTCGTTTGTTTATTTGTGGCTTGAAGTTAGGCTCGCAGAAAATGCCGTTCATGGGTTAAATTTAGTAGGAATAACACAACCTGTGACGTAGGCTATAGTATACCCAATTATCAAACTTCTCCCAATAATTGATCTAGAATTCCCTTGTCTTCTGCATAGGGTTAAAAATTATAAGGCTACTGAGTTGGACATTAGTGGCCGTAAACACAAAAAATTGGGTCGGCTGTTCAACGAGAGCTATAAAAAAATATAAAAAGTATTCCTTCCTAAATATAAGTTCCTTAGTTTTGAAATACGAACAAAAATTTAAAGAACTTAAATGTCAATATCATTAGGAGAGAAAAGTTTCAATGAAAAAAATATTTAATCACTACATTAATCAAAATCGTGTCGCTAAAATGAAGTCAGATCAATCATTTATCCTTTATTGAAAGGGGAAAAAAAGCATTTAATAGAAAATTGAAATATTAAAAAAGCTTCAAAGTAATTCCACGAAAATTGATTTCATAGAATTTAAATTAAAATAATACCGATAGATAAAAACATTGCATCTTTCCACGAAAGCACATAGCTTCAAAGTAATATCTATAATCCTTGACGATTTTGGTGGAGGCCAGCAATCTAAGGACCATGTCTAAGTTGAAAGTTTTAAAATTATTGATTCGCGATCGCAACGCTCGAGTACGCCCTCTATCGGGAGCCTGTAAATATCAGACATTAATTTATCACGTTTTCATTTAGTTCCAACAAAATCATCGGCTATGACGGACGCCATTTTCTTAGCAGCAAATCAAAATTTCCCTAAGGAGCAGCTGAAGAACTTGAAAAAACTAACCAGAACATGCCAAACATTGAAGCAGAACACGCCAAGCATTTGAAGAACAATTTCTCAATAATTTTTACCTTTCTATTAGCAACAACATAACTTACAATTTCATGATCACTTGCTGTTACAGATGTGTATATTACGGTAAAATAATTTTTTCTGTCTTCAATTCATTACAAATTAAAATGAAGTCAACATTGCTTTCGTCATTCCAATAAAGAAATGTGAATTCAGAACGTCAAGAACTGCAATAGTTATAGAATTCTTCTTTGTTATAGAACAGTATATATTTCTGTATCTATATAATTCGGAAAACAACAATAAAGAATCAACCAAATTACTTGAAATAGTGTCATATGACACTATTTCAAGTAACTATTTCAAGTATGACATTATTTCAAGTAATCAGCACATATATATGTGCTGATGATTAATAAATTTTTTAATCGTTTTCTTGGTAAGTATTTTTTAGTTTTGAAAGAATAGATAATTTCAACTAAAATTCAGCTGTTCTGTTTTTAAGCTACATATTCAAATTCATATCGAGATCTTACAATTATAAAATTTTGATGTGTGGTATGTTATCTAAAAGTAATAAAGGGATAATCTATGCACATATTATTTGAAAATAAAACTTTCAAACGAAGAACATTTCATTTGGAACTCTACGGATTTATAAAGAAGGTAAGTGTTATGATTTTTATAATAAAAAATTAGCTTGCAAAACTTTTTTTTCTTATTTGATGATAGTTCTCTACAGAATGGTTTCTTACGTCTGATTAAGAACTATAAGAATAATAAGAAAAGAAACTATATGGAAGTTTTTATTTCAATGTAAAGAATTCTTAAAATCGTTTTTTATCCTAAGAATTCTTTATTTTCTGTTTTATAGTTTATAATTTTTTGATAAAAATTGTTGTCAAAATACTTTTTTTGAAAACATAAATGGTATAACATTATGTGTTTATGTATACTTCTTGCATATTCTAATGTTTCAAGTAATATGATTCAGAAAAGTATGAATAAAAATTCGGTACTTTTTCGCCACAGCAGCTACAGATTTGGCTGTTTTTAAGTGCCGCCAATCAACACCTAAAATTTTTGTGACAAATCATAAAACGAAATACTTTATTTAAAATCAAAGTAGTTTATCGGATTTCGGTGGACAATGGGCAAAATATTTCTCTCCAGAAAAAATAAAATTGCATCTTGTTCTATTTTTGGCAAATCCCAAAGATGCATTTTCATAGCACTAAAAATGGTAACAAAAATCGAAGAACAAATCATTTTGGAATTCTTTTGATTTATAAAGCAGGTAAGTGTTAATTTTTATAAAATAAAAAATTTCACATTTAAGTAGTTTTTTTTTTCTTGATGATAGTTTTCTATAGAATGGTTTTCTACGTCCGATTATGAATCAAAAAAGAAAAAACATGAAAGTTGTTTATTTTAATATAAGGAATTTTCAGAAATGTTTTTTTTTTGTATCGTAAGCATTCTTTACTTTACGTTTTTCAGTTTCTAAATAATGATTTTTATTAAAACTTAAAATTTTTTGATAAAATTACTTGTCAAAAAACTTTATTTACAAAATTAAATTACATAAAATTATGAAGTTTATGTATAGGGGAGAGTGGGGTCAATTGTAACAGGGTACGATTGTAACAGAGCAAATATTTCGAGTGTCGGGTTCTAGATTTGGTTCCTAGGTGGCGAACAAGGTGTATTTAATAAATCTACATATACACCCCTGCTGACAACTATTTTTATGTACTTTTGAAAGAGTTACATCACAAAAGATATTTTCACGCTACGTAAGTACTTTTTTTGGTATTAGAATATTATATTGTAACAAAGTAATTTTGTTTAAACAAATAAAAATTATTAACTGAATATGTAAGTGGACACCTTAATTAACATTTTGAAAAAAAAAGGTTAGTTTTGTTAATTAACTAGCATTGTTTTTAACAAATGAAGCTGAAATGGCGTCTTGGGGACAATTGTAACAATAAGTAAAGGGACGATTGTAACAGCTGAAAATAAATAATTTTATGTTTATAAACCATTACTTAACTCTTTAAGAACCACCAATAGTTTCCTATATCATTTATATTATGTTGCATGTGCATTATTTCAGTCACCTTTCACAGCATGAATTAAAATTTTTAACCCCTTAAAGTTTAACCCTTTAGGTCTCTGCTCTTCTGCTCATCATTATTTTGACTCCTAAAATATCATTACTATTTTGATCAATAAAAAAATATATCAGAACTATGATAATATGTATAATTAACCATGTTTTAGTTGAATTTATGAACTGTTACAATTGACCCCGTAAGTGGGGACAATTGTAACAAGAGCACGACTGTCAAAAATTGTTAATAACTGATATTACAACATTTAAAATAAGGTATTTATTTTTCTTTTCTTGTAGAGGATAGTCTACTTTACTCGTCTGTCAATTAATACTAATAATATATTGGATTTCTCGTTAGTTAAAAATAGTTAAGTAAAAAATGTTACAATTGACCCCACTCTCCCCTACTTTTTGCTTATTTTAATTTTTGAAGTAATATGATTCTTAAAACTATGGAATGTGAAGTTTAAATAGGCCTTTCAGGTTATATCATTAAATTTAGTAAAACTATTTCTCAGGCATTAGGTTTTAACTCTAATAAGAAGATACATATTTTTTTCTGTTTATTTACAAATATTTTTCAGATGTGTTTTGGATGTTCCTTCTTTAAAAAAAAAAAGAGATACCATCTTGTTTTCGGTTGTATAAGAAAGGATATCAAACATTTTTCTTTTTTAAATTGAATAAGCCACATTAAAGAAGGAACGTTACAATGCTACACGCTACAGTAAAGACGTCTCCAGAGTAACTGAATGACGCATATAGAAATCATATAGAAATCGCAGGTATGCGTCTCATACAACAACGCCCCCCATAGTTCGTTGCGGTCGCGAATCTTATCAAACGTTATTCGAGATGTTTCCATTTTTATTTTGCGCTTTGCATAGTTAATGTTTACACTTTTGTAAGTAAAAGTCATTACTAATGATCTTGGAGACTAGAAAATATGTTGAACGTCGTTATCACTGAAAATCGAAAACTGAAACTTAATGTTGTTTTTCTCTATCAAGATGCTAGTCAGTCCAAAAGTCAAACCTCAGTTTATATAGCAAATAAAAATAGCGGTCAAATCAATGCTTTTTCGCTTAAGATAAGATAAATAGTTATGATTTATTACGAAATTCATTTGTTCTAAGACATTGTTTAGTTTGGGATAGTTACATATACGTCGACGATTCCCCATAAAACAGGTAATAAGATTTTTTTTTTCAAAATTAATTTTTAGATTGGTGCAAAAGTAAAGTTGGTTACTTTTTGAAATGCCATAGATTATGTTAAGGCACTGTTTAAACATGTTTCTCTCCATTTTTGCCTATAATGTTTTCAAAATATTTGAAACTCAAATTTATAAAATTAAAAATCAAGTGGTAAAGTGTTACATTTGTTAATAGATTTTCATGAACTATTCATTTTGAAGAAGAAGCATTTCTGTAAAAAGGGAAAAGTTGGCATTTATATATTTATTACACTGTAAAATAAACTGGATCAAATTAAGGTATGAAATATCGGCTCTTTGGATGCATCATCCGTAAAATTCATTTTATCGTAGAATCCATTTTTACTGTAAAATATCATACCGTAATTCTTACAGTAATATTTATTTAGAATGATTCAATGATTTTCAGATTTCTCACACATACTTGGAATAGTTATAGATTTTGGTGTATTTTACATATAATAATATTTAAAATAAATTGTGTATGTATGTATCTGGTTGCGTGTAACAACACGAAAGGGCATGAAATTATATTACCTAATTAAAAAAAGGGCAGATAACGATGAAAAAACGCCGCAACGCATTTTCTCTGCTTCATGATTGTTTTACTCTATTGCTTTTAAACGTAAATTAATTTTTTTTGATAGTTTTAAAATGTCGATAACTATCCACATTTGTCCGCGATGTTTTTTATTTAATTCAAGCGAAAAGAAGGTAGAATTTATCAACCTCTTTTTGTTTTTAAATGAAAGTTTTTTTTCCAGTCATTTTTGTAGACGGTGATAAATACATTTCTGTTGTCTTAAAGGTCTGGTTTCTTAGGACAAGCGCCTTATCTGGGCGTCAGCGGGACGTCAACGTCACGCTGACGCCAACAAAATACTGGTTTGTTAGCACAAGGCCTGGTTTCTTAGAACTAGCGCCTTATCTGGGCGTCAGCGGAAAGTTGACGTAGATCTGACGCCAAAAAAATACTTTTTTGTTAGCTCAGCATGAGCAGTCGGTTCAACGCAGACATTATCTCTCATTGCGCATGCGTTAATAACGTAAACAAATATTTATTTTGAATTTGTATTGATTTTGTTGTTGTCGACCAGTGTTTTAGAGAACAAATAATGACTTTGCCCAAGAAAAAACACATTATAGCTGAGCTAAATGAAGAGTGCTATGTTTAATGAAGAACCTATGTTTAATGTCAAAATCAAAATCTTGGCTGATTTCAATGTGCTGTTGGATGTTGTCCGCCATTGCTTCTGTGGTTAACGTCACGTTGTAATCCAAGTGCAGTTGAGTTGGACGGCAATTGTAGTTCAAGATGAGCGTTCGATGACGTATACTATCAAACTCACAAATGGACCAATCAGAGGTTAACGCTGATTTCCAGCTGACGGCGTCCTGTCCTAAGAAACCAGGCCTTTAGAACTAGCGCCTTATCTGGGCGTCAGCGGAAAGTTGACGTAGAGCTGACGCCATAAAAATACTTTTTTGTTAGCTCAGCGTGAGCAGTCGGCCCAACGCAGACATTTTCTCTCATTGCGCATGCGTTAATAACGTAAACAAATATTTATTTTGAATTTGTATTGATTTTGTTATTGTCGACCAGTGTTTTAGAGAACAAATAATGACTTTGTCCAAGAAAAAACACATTGCAGCTGAGCTAAATGAAGAGTGCTATGTTTAATGAAGAAGCTATGTTTAATGTCAAAATCAAAATCTTGGCTGATTTCAATGCGCTGTTGGATGTTGTCCGCCATTGCTTCTGTGGTTAACGTCACGTTGTAATCCAACTGCAGTTGAGTTGGACGGCAATTGTAGTTCAAGATGAGCGTTCGATGACGTATACTTATCAAACTCACAAATGGACCAATCAGAGGTTAACGCTGATTTCCAGCTGACGGCGTCCTGTCCTAAGAAACCAAGCCTTAAGAAATAAATATTTTAGGTATCTTTCTCCTTTTGCTTAGTAATCTAATATTACGGTTGAGATTAAAATGTATGTCTTTAGCTGTAGCTAAGTCTTTCTTAAAGTGTCACGAGCGAAGTCAAAATGTGGAGTTATGCGTAGCTATTTACACTTAAAATATTAAATCTTTGAACAATGCTACAAAAAAAAGAGTAAATTTGGAACCACGAAGCAATGAGTTTGTAAAAGCGAAGGTTAAGAGCGAGATTCAAACACGTTTTCTCTATCCTTTCAAATTTGCACATGAACCATCAATGTCATGGATATAGAGAGTATTGATACCTAATTCAGCAAGAACCAACGTAGAACTATGAGTGGCATTAGAGCAATCTACGTGGTGAAAAGAATCCGGAGAAAATTACCGTACTCCATGGTAAAGACATTTCTGTTAAAAAAAACTGTTAAAAATTAAAACTGTTCTTTTGTAAAAAATTAAAATATAGGGTATTCAAACCACTCATTTGGTAACTTTTCCGTTCATATGGAAACGGTTTACTGAAAATTCTGCTCTTCAAAATTATAGTTCTAATTACCATACATTAAATTACAAATACGAAACTTAAAAATAAACTTAACCAAATAAATGGTTTTTGTGCCATTATCTAAGATATGATAAAATTTCCTAATTTTATTGTTAATTTTACCAAAATCATTACCAAAGCGTTGCGGCAAAAATTACCGTGATTTTTTGCGTTCCCATATTAGAGTCAGAAACTCGTTAAATTTTACCATATTCGAGAAGTTTAGACCTTACTTTTTTTTTCTTAATGTAGGGGAATGGGATTCTAAAGGCTAACACTCTTTCCATCCTTAATGGATGGAAAACTGAAATTAGAAGATGATGTTAATGTGAGAGAAAACTCACTGCGTTGGTACACAGGTGCTCACAGATGTTGGTACAACGCTACTGTTTAGCTGGTAGTGCTCGAAAGTTGTACGGCATCATTGAATCAAGTCTCGGATTTAACCTTTTGCTTACGGCTGATACGACGATAGGCTTCACCATGCTTAGCGTAGTAACAAAGGGTTAATGGTGCTGTATTATATTGGAGTGCAATCAACTAAATAGTAACATGGTTATGCATGGAGTTGATTCAGAGACTTGATTTGAAAAGAATCATGAAACAGTGAGTTTGTGTACGCGGTTAAAAATTTCGGGTCACGTTGCACCAAAAATTGGTATTCATCTGTTGGCTGCATAAAATGGAGCTCGATTTTACCATATTTTGGTATTTTCCCTACAAATATCAGTAATAAATTCCAAGAAAAGTAGGTGTTTTGAAGAAACGAGAGACTTATTTTCATTCTTTCTTTTATTAAAAAATAAAAAAGGAAAGAAACTTTCTCTCTTTTATTCAGAGGAAGGTGGCACCCTTAATAGGTATTTTTAAAGCTCCCAAATTCAGGCCAAGGTTGCTATTTACCGTAAATAGGTTATTTTGTGACATATTTTTACCGGTTTTATTCTAGCAACTAAATTTAAAAAGGCGACATAAAAGAAATGAACTTTAATTAGTGTAAATAAAGCATTTACTTACCTAAATAAGTTGATAATTGAAGCAAAATGCATGAGTCGCCCCGATACACCGAGACTGAGTTGTAGAGAAAACATGGCGTCGTAAACAAATATCGTTCATTCTTTTTTATACACTCACCGTCAAAGCTTTATGTTTTTTACTAAATTTTGGATCAGTCAGTTGCACGATGGAAGTAATGCTCGATCATGCTTCACAATTTATGGTGTAACTAAAATAACTTTCACTGAACCAAAGTTTGGGATCATGAGAAACTTAGCTCCAAATATTGGTTTAAGATATACCGAGCTTTCTTACAGTGTAGGTACAGGACCGTGCCGAAA
Source organism: Parasteatoda tepidariorum (assembly GCF_982258835.1). NCBI lineage: Eukaryota > Metazoa > Arthropoda > Arachnida > Araneae > Theridiidae > Parasteatoda > Parasteatoda tepidariorum. The sequence continues at coordinate 4,833,210 of NC_141755.1, read as the reverse complement.
CGCGTAACATGTAAGTGGGGGATCAACTAATGTTAAATCATAAAATTGGAGACTTCTCAGGCAGTGAAAAAGTCAATCGCAAGATGATTTCGATATTATCGCTACACTGTTAAAACTTTCGAGTCACGTTGGACCAAAAATTAGTATTCATTTGCTGGCTACATAAAATGGGGCTCCATTTTACCTTATTTTGGTATTTTTACTAGCTCCAAATATCAGTTGAAGATTGCACCAAAAGTAGGAGTTTTGAAGAAACAAAACACCTATCTTCATTCATTCTTTTTTTTTCTTTCATAAAAACAGAGGAAGGTTGCACCATTGTTAGGTACAGGGTGCGTAGCGTTTTTAAAAAGTGCTTAGAGGTGCTTATTTTCAATTTTCGTTTTTTAAAAGACCTAAAAGTTGCTTTTTACATTGGGTGTTTTTTAAAAGTGCTTAATTTTCCCTTTTTCAAAATGAGATTTTTCCTTTACCATGTTGATTTTCGCTACGAATTATGCAAAAAGACAGTTCACATTGTTCTATTCAACGTTTTCTCAATTAATTTAACCCAATTCTATTTCAGCGCATTGTCAGTCCGTAGCGTATGAAAATGCCATTCGTTTTACATGATGCAAAACTTCCTGGTTTTTGACTATTTTTTCTTGGCATGACGATTAAAACAAGATAATACCGTCAATTGTCGAAAACTTTCCAACCATGCCTAGTTATGATATTTTTTTAAAGTGCTTAAAAATATTTTTTTAGTGCTTGAAAATTGCTCAAAAGGTGCTTATTTTTTGTTGAATATTTCGGCTACGTACCCTGAGGTATTTTTGACTTGTTAAAATGCAGGCCTAGGTAGCTATTTATCGTAAGAAGTTATTTTATGACATATCTTTAACCATTTTATACCTCCATCCAAATTTAAAAAGGCAGCATAAAAGAAATGAAATTTAATTCATGCAAATAAGTCATTTACCTACCTAAATAAGTAGAGACTTAAAACCACATGCATTAGACGTTCCGATACACCAAGATCGAGTTGTAAGGAAAACATGGCGTCTTAAAGAAATATCGTTTAGTTTACAGTCACAGTTTTGTGTCTTTTACCAAATTTTAAAGTATTTCTCGATCATACTTCACAATTTATGGTGCAACTGAAATAAAATGATCTTTCATTTAACTAAACTTTGGTATAATGAGAAACTTTGCACCAAATACTGGTAAAAGATTTACCGAGTTTTTTTTTTTTTTTTTTTTGCAGTGTACAATAATAAGTAGACCGACCCGTACTGTTACCTTAATATGATTTTGTTCTGGGTTTGTTTGATGAATCACTGATCTATGTTTTTTCTTAAAAGGTAAATGATTGACTCTCCTTTTACTTGATTTTTGCAGATAACCAAAACAGCAAGATAAATGATTATCACGATAAGATTGGTGAGTTTTACGGTTTTGTTTTACAGACTAATAAGATTTCTCGTCACAAATGCACAATCCTGGAAATTCTTCTTCAGCGCCAACAGAACAAATTTATCGCCAAGAAATCTCAGCAGAAATCTGAAAGTCTTCAAGTTCAATTACGCTGCTTTGTTTTTGTCATCGATTGGCTACAACTTCGTAACGGATGATTATTTGTGGCTTCTTACATTTCCTGCGATGGGAATTTTTTCCCTTTATGACAAGCGACAAGGGATTTCTCAGTTTTTCAGCTTACTTCACGCTACATACTTTGTATTAGTAATAATTGTATTACGTGTTGCAGATTTACAACAACTGACGCTGGCAGTATTCTTGTCGGTCATTCTAATTCTTTTGCACGCTCTTCAGGGCAAGCGATTCTTGAATCACCCTCGACAAACGAGATACAATCGTAGGAATTCGAGAAATTTATGTTATATTATGCCAAGAGGTTATAGATACAGAGACGATGAATCCAAGAGTTGTGAGATTTTGATTCTTTTGATGATTTTTATCCTTTTTTGTCATATTTTTAAAACGAATCATGAGCTGCCAAAACATGATTTTTTCAATTCAACTTTAATCAATTCGACATCATATTATTGTAACAGTTCAGTGATGTGCTGTAAAAACTCATATGAGTATACAACAGTCTTTTAAATGTCAATTCGATGTCCATCAATTGTAATTGTTGTAAAAACTCGGACACATATAAGCAGTCCAACGAATCTTTAAAAAAAAAATGGATCATTTCTGATAATTATTTTACATGTTTTGAAAAGAAAATAGTTAATAAAATGTCTAAAACTGCAGATTGTATGGAGAATAATGCAAGAATTCTGTCATGTAAGAAAAACTTCTAAGTATACTTATTATTTTCTAGTGCCATTTTTTTTGAAATTGTATTGTCTATTGTTTATTTATGCGTGAAAATTGTATGTACGAGTATATGAACTTTTGTGTTGCGGTTTTTAAATAAAATGTAACCTCCTAAATCAATTTGGATGGTGCCTTTCACCTTCAATACACACATGCACTTTTTAATTTAGAACAGATTTTTGACCATCAAGGTTTTTTTTTCTTTTTTTTGTATAAAAAACAACATACAACAACCATTTCATAATTGAGTGCAAAGATTGTTCGATTCGCTTAGAAAAATTTAGAGATATCGTGAAATAATGGAAAAAGTAAAAACTTTGGAATTGGAAACCAACTTTAGGAACCAAACTTTCAACAGAGTCAGTGTAAAAGGAACTAAAATAATATCGTTCTTGCTTAGGCAGAAAATTCAGTTTCTCCCCATTTAGGCTGCCTCTTCCTTTTCGAAAAATTTAAAAAAGCGGTTAAGGCTCCCCTCGGTTTAAGCAAAACGGATTCTCATATTCAGACAGATCCAAAATTTCTAAAACAATTTTTGAGTTTGTGTTAAATTTCTTTTTTTAATTAATTTGTTTATTTAAACGTAGTAAGCTACCCAGATAAACTAAGTGCAGGGCTCGAAATGAACGGTCATCCGTTAGTCTGAGTAAACTAGAATTTTACAAGTACCACCAGAAAATTATCATCAATGGTTCCCCACACCAGCAATCAATGTAAAGGAGGAATAATATATATATATATATATATATATATATATATATATATATATATATATATATATATATATATATATATATATATATATATATATATATATATATATATATATATATATATATATATATATATATATATATATATATATATATATATATATATATATATATTTTCTTCTTTTTTTTGAATTTTCGGATTTACGTTTTAGTTTGTGTTTTTGTTTCAAAATATCATATTTCATTATAATTGGGCGCGGTACCAGTATATGCTAGCTTTAGTAGGATACCAGCTAATGAAACAACAGTTCAGGTATTATACCGGAGTCAGTATCCTGATAGCTTGTGAAACACCAGATCCGGTATAATAGATGATTTTGTATCATACCAAAGCCAATATGATGCCGGCTGATAGAACACCGGTTCCGGTATTATACTGGCTCCTGTATCATTCTGGGACGAGTTTGGCACCGGCTTATGAAACACCGTTTCCGGTATGTGGGTCCGGCTAAATACTGGATTCAGTATCATACCAGAACCGGTGTTTCATAAGCCGGTATAATTTTTTTTGTACCAGGAATTATTTCCAATAGGGTTGCATTGCAGTTTTAATTTAAATACACTTTATATATTATTTCATTTAAAGAAAAATCTTAAAACGACATATATAAACGGTTTGTTTACTGAACCGAGACCGAACATATATGTTCGGAATATCTTTTTGTCACTGGATTTATCAGTAATTAAATCTTCTTAATGTCTATCTCGGAAAAATATTTTCTTTAGCTCTTCACTGGTTTTAAGCTGGTTGCCGAACTGCTTATTATAGGCTAGCTCACCAGTCTCTATACGGCATTCCCAGTTTATAATTTTTAATAACTTTTTAAGAAGTGTAGAATCATTTTTCAAATTTGAAAAAAGAAAGATGGTTAGTTAATGACCATCAATTTATTTTACAAAAGCGAGAAAGTGTTTCCGAAAGAAGAAGCGGAAAAAAACATTTCATAGGGCCTAGCAACAATGAGTAGAATGGTCAACTATGACGTCAGTAAATCTTATCGTTGTGGTTTGTTTATATTTGCCAACGAGGGTTTGAAATACGCTTTTTGAAATCTCTCTAGTTAGGGAAGGATTTAATGTAGTATAACTATAGAAACTGACCGATTTCAAGAAATTCCTTTTTATAATAAACAGATGATATTTTCTTAAGATTAAAAAAAATCAGAGAGGAAGAAATAAAATTTCTTCTATACTCATTTTTCAGACAGAGTTGACAACAAGTACGCTGTTTTAAACTATTTACCACTAATAATTAATGTATAAATGTAATTTGAATTATGTTTTTAGTTTATATAAAATATCTTGGTTATTTATTATATTCTATTCAACAACAGTAGTTAGTATTATTTTAAGTGGCAATATCCATAAAATAATATTTTGTAGTTGTATACATTCAATCGATCTCAAGAAAAAAGGCGATTAATAGTAAAAAAAAATATGTTTTCTTATATTCATTTTATGAAACATTGTTTCACAAAAAACTATAAACATTTTTAACCTTGAATGTGTAATTGATAATTGTTGAAATTAAAAGTTATTATTCTATAAACCGTGAAAGCTCTTATAACAAATAGATTTTTCTGTCTAGATTCAATAATAACAACAAAGAAAAATTAAACATATATTTAGATTTATCTGTAATTATGAAATATAAATGGTATTATATTACGGTTATGAAATGATCAAAATACCCTATGATGTTCATTACAATTTAAAAATAAGAGTTCATGCTTATAATGTTCATCATATTTATCACAAGTGTTCAAGATAGAGCCGCGATGGCTTAGGGGATAGACCGTTCGCCTTCCAATGAGGTGAACCGGGTTCAAATCCCAGTTTCCAGCAGGTTCGAATCACAGCAATGGCTGGTCGATACGAATTCCGCATCCCGCTTGCACCGACCACAGTGCTGACGTGAAATATCCTCAGTGTTAGACAGATCAAGGATTAGAGTCCCCTTGCCGTTGGGCTAACCATGAGAGGTTCTCATGGTCTTCTCCATGTAAGGCAAATGCAGGTTAGTTCCATCAAAAAGTCATCCACGACGGCAAATTTCTCCCAATACCTGATCCAGGAGTTCCCTTGTCTTCTGGATCGAGTTCAAAATTACAAGGCTATGTAGCTTCACATTAGTAGTCGTAAACCCGAAAATTGGGTCGGCTGTTCAGCACCAGTTATAAAATAAAACAAAGTGTTCAAAATTTCTATCGCATCGGCGTTTAAACATTGATCTCAGAATTGATACACTTGAATTCCAATAATCCAAGTCAATTAGACCAACCACAATGATTGAATAAATGGCTGAACTGGATGAAAAATCGTTATTTCCCTTAAAGAGGACGTCCACTGTAACTAACCTATTAAAGACTGCAAAACAAATAGTTTCTATTTTTACATATTTTCATACTGTATTATATGTTTCGATTTTTACGTACTTTCATACTGTATTGCACCGCGAAATTATGTTTCAAGTTGATAAATTTTGCACAATCGGTTAATAAACTAATACTACTTTTATTTGTTATGTTACTAAGTAATTAAAAATTCTAAAAATATCTTACAGCGTGTTTCTGTAGTTAAGTTAAATAATTTAGAATCATACAAATGCTGATTAAATTTTTAAAAAGATGTTTTTAAAAAATTACATAGAATAGTACTGTTAACACATTATAAGACCACTTGTCTAAATCAAGGAAAATATTAAAATTATAATAATATTGAATCTTCATTTTTCTTCTGAATCTTCAATGAAAAAGAGTCTGTTTTTCATTGAAATGATTACGTGGGTAATTTCAATTTCAATGATATTGCGCACCATTCTTTTACGATGGCTACCTCTAGCTTGGAAACTATTTATTATTCTCATAACATTTTGTGATAAATATGCTCCTCGAAGTACTTTTAGGGTGCTTATTTCTGGGCCTCGACAAAACATTAACTTTTTTTTTTTAACACCGTTCTTCAGTGGATGCATAGGAAGGAGGATAAATGAACATAACTACATACATTTGAACAAAAAAATATTCAATAATTATCTTTACATAGGTAAAGATTTTTTTATTCAAACTGATGGAATACCACTAGAATATAATTTTTCATCCCTCTTAGCTTTCTTATGTTTGCACTATTATGAAAAAAATACTCTTAATATTAAATGTGTTTTTAGATTTATGGATGACTATTAATTATCTTTAACTTTCAAGACTATACTATTTTATTAAATAATATTTACCCCGAGGAATTAGTCTTGCTTCGTAATTATCATGATAATATTAATTTCAACTTTTCGGATTTGAGTATTTTAAAAGAAGAAAATATCTGTTTTGTTGATTAATACTATAAAAAAATTATTTTAATTTTAATATAAATAAACTAATGACTTGGAATACTGATGCTTCTAAAAACAGCTATTTAAATACCATTTTTAATCAAATGAATAGAATTAAAAGAATATGTAGTAATGTTTATTTATCCATAAAACAAATAGACAAAATCTTTAAAAATTTGATAAAAAACACTAGATACCCAACTAAAGTAATTAAATTCTATATAAAATCTTTGAGCTAACTGTACATTATTTATAATTAAGTGTACTAAAAACTTCTTTGTTAACTTACATAATTTTTACCATGTGCAAATCCATTTAGGTCGAATCCGTGGCTTCAAATATGTGCAAAACAGACAATTCCTGTTTCTTTCTTTCCCTCTTTCTAAAATAAAAGTTGATTTTCTAAAATCTTTAAAATTGTATAATTAAATATAAACCTTATTATTTATAAACTTCCTTAAATTATCCAGTATAATATTACCTTGTATACATCCATTTTCGGGCACATCCTTGGTAACTAACAAATCAAACGCGCTTCACTACTGCAGTAAGAATGCGCTATAAAACAAAACTCTCTATTTACTCTTTTATCTCAATTTGTGATTCTATTTTCATATTTTGTAATCGGGCAATCTTATAACGAACATATTTTAAGAAAATAATTTAAAATAATTAGAGCAATTAAAAACAGTACTTCCAGTGGAAAAACGCACTAAGCAGCTGAAAATCAAAAAGGAATTGAAACAAAAGAAACAATGAAAAATCAAAACTATAAAAAAATACGACAACCGAAGCTCACGTCTTCAGGGGGTACCAGCTTCGGGTGAAGTGAATGCTAAATGAATGCAGGGAACGAAGTGAATGCAAAACCTTTTCTATCGAGAGAGCACGACAAATGTCTAAATTGCTCTCTCTCTCTTTCTCTCTCTCTCTCTCTGTACCCCGAAGGTTTTGCCAAAGTCCAGGAAGAGAATACAATACAAAATATTAAATAGATGAAGCAAATACAAAAGTATAAAATCAAGACTAATACATAAGAATAAAGCGCACAAAAATTTACTTGAAACATAAATTCCATAACGAAATTACTAATGAAATTACGATTGACTGCTAAACCACTGGTTATGAGATTTACGTTTCAAGTAAGTTTTTGTGAGCTTTATTCTTATGTATTAGTCTTGATTTTATACTTTTGTATTTGCTTCATCTATTTAATATTTTGTATTAAATAGATGAAGCAAGATGTCAGCTTCGGTTGTCGTATTTTTTCATAATTTTATATTTTTATTTTTCCTTGTTTCTTTTGAAAATATTTTAAATCATTCTTGAAAAATTTCCCGTTCATGTAAGTTCATTTGAATTTGTTTTCTGCCTTATAGATTTCGTTTTATGTTTCGTTCTGTTTTTTCTTTACATTTTATTGTCTGTTTTTTACGTGTTATTTATTACTTAATGTGCTCTATTCTATTTTGTTTCAAAAAAAGTTTTTTTGAGTGCTCATCACACAATTGTATTGATATATTTTACTTCGGCTATATTGATACAATATTAGAAAGCACTCCTTTTTGTGGATATAATCGTGTGAGCTGATGGAGCGATTATATCTTTTTTTCCCGGTTTTTATTCAAATAATTTTCTTCGACTTTTTTTAAAATTATTTTCCACGTTTTCTCTTCATTTTGAACCAAATTTATGAACAAATTTTTCTTACGTCAGCAACTTCTGGAGTGAAATTTGAAAGCAAACCTTAAACATTTGGTTATTCTGACGACAAAAACGGAGTTAAAGTCCTAAGCAGAGGGGATGGCTCCCCTCTGCTTAGGATCATTTGGTCACCCTCCCGCTTACTGACTGCAACCAGTGATGCTTGATTTTGGTGTTTTAGTGGGTCTTTACGATCAGTCCACTGCGGGACAAAATAGTAGAAAGAACAGATAGTGGTAGAGCTCACCTTACCTCCGCACCAAGCTCCCCTAACGCCCAATGATGATCTGACAAAATCTGATCAGACATGGAGTCTTTAGCATGGGAATCGTCTAGAGAATTTTTTTAAACAACCTTTGAGCACAAGAAAAAGAAGAATACTTTTTTCATTATGTTAGGGAGCTCTTCGTTGCATTGTGTGCTACATTAATTCTTAGAAAACAATGAACAGAATTCTTAGAACGTTATATTCTTAGAATACATTAAAAAAATCACATAGATAAATTATATTTCTTTATAAATAAATAACTTTTTGAAAGTAATTCATCTAATAAATATTTTAGTGAGAAGGAGTATTGTGGTTATTTAAAAGAGACTTTTAATATTATTTATATTTCATTTCAGGACTAAGAGAGCATTTGTTTTTCATTCTCAGTGTTTATTCAAGTTTGGCATACTTGTCTGAGAATAAATCTACCTAGATTAACATTTTGTGTATCCTATCATCTTACCAGAACTCATCTGAGAAAATGATCAGGCCTTGGGGTGTATTCTTTAATTGGAGACAATTTCAAACTCGATGTTGGAATGACGATGACGGACATATAAGTCAAAATTTCAGATATTTTCGTGACAATTATTTCATTGTACTCTTCACTGTATTTGTATTTTTTTGTTTCGTCGAAAAAGATTATACTAAGATACGATACATAGCTGGATACTTGCTTTTTACATTCTATATTGTCTATAATAAGGGGATTACTAGCATCGCTAATACATGGTTTACAGTGGCAACTATCTTATTCTTAATAGCGATTTACCCAGTTTCGAAAGTTAAATTGTCGTTTAGTTTATGGATGATTGCTTTAAAAAGTTTAATTTACTCAGGAATTTTTGCTTGGGTTCATTCCTGTGTGTATTTATACCGTTTTTCTCAAAGAGACAACAGAAATTTGCACCCACAAAGTTGACAAAATAATGTATATGTGTATCATCGGCAAAACAGATAAGTGTGCTGCCTAATACTTTTAATTTTGTCTCTCTTATAAGTAACATACTACAGTTTTCGTTCCCCTGTCTGTGTTATGATTTTGCTGTAATGGCTGTAGTATAATTTTTCTTGTTTTATTTATATAGCAGTACCTCAAGTCTTAATTTTGAAATACCTGGTCGTACAACGAAGTCGTACAACAAATGGAAAACTAGTAAAAGAGTATTGCCATAAAATTTTTCGTTTTATTTAAAAATAGAGAGAAAGAAATTGAAAAATTTATAAAAACTTGAAACGCAATCGAAAATGAATTAAGCTAAAATAACGTAAAACGGCATAAAAAAGCACATGAACAGACAGCACTAGAATCATTCCAGGCCGAAAACACAGCTATCATCTGCCCTAATGCAGAACCATTAAGTAACGAAACACTGAATCAATCCTTAAGTGGAAATAGCATCTGTTATAAACTTCATAGGCCTTTCTACATATAAACATGTTCTTTTACAGACATCACAAGCTTTTTTTAAAAAGAAACATGTACTGTTACAGGCTTCACAGACTTTTTGACAGATAAATATGTTCTACTGTTACAATTTTCACAGGCTTTCTTACAGATAAGCATGTTTTGTTCAGTATTTTTTACAAGAAATAAAGATGCATTACTACAGAAAAGTTTTCTTTTTTTGACTTGAATTTAAAAAAAATCAGGCTAATACTTTTTGATTTATGACCATGTAGAATAGTATTCACAGCAATTTAAAATATTTTATATATATATATATATATATATATATATATATATATATATATATATATATATATATATATATATATATATATATATATATAAAATATTTTAAATTGCTGTGAATACTATTCTACATGGTCATAAATAAATTGCGCTTTTTTCTTATATTTTTCTTTATACAATGTAAAGTTTTCAGGTAATAGAAATAAGGTAATTATTCCACATATTAGAGAAGGGAAATTTGATTAAACATCTTACTTTATTCTGAATGTCAAAGGAAGATTCTTATCCAGAAAAAAGTATATTTTGTGTCTGATCTCTTCCTTAATTCATAGTTTCTATTCAATTATTAGCATGTATCTAAAATTAATGTAAAATAGGAGGCAACTCTTAATTTCTTCAAAGTTGATTTTCAACATGTTTTTATACCACATAAACAGTCTATAGAAGCTGCACGCTGAAAAAAAATTCCATTGTACAAGAGAACTGAGGATTTCCACTTTTTAAACTTCTTTTTCTTGTAAATTTGAGAGTATCCTTTTGTGTTTTATTCTGGTTTTTTTGTTATTGCTGTTCTCCATGTATTATTACGTTTTATGTATTTCGTCATCTCATATTTTGTACAGATGTTACCGCTCAAGAGCGGAATTAAGAGTTGTGCAGATCAACTGGTTACCGTATAGATTAACTGGGATGATCCATAAAAATGCCGAACGTCACATTTTAAAATGACTTAGGTAATCTGAACATTATCTACTCGTGAAAATGAATAAAAGATGTTAGCTGAGAAACGTTTCTTCAAGCTTAAATTAACATAATGTTATAATGATGGGGGTGATCGGTCCAATTTATTGGTTAGCAGAGGTAGCAGCATCATAGTATTAAGCATATTGTTGGCCGTTGCAGATGCATCTTAATTTGGAGATTATGTAAGGATTTTTATCCCAGAAAAATGAAAAAAAAAATCGTTTAAGAACAATTTACTTATTAAGTAAATATTAAATATAATATGGCCACATTTAAAAATTATAAAAATAAAGAAAAGTAGTCTCTCAAAGGGATCAAGAAAATTATTCTCTTCACATCAAGAATATTATGCTAAGTTATCTACTCTACGATGGGGACTGAGAGGCCCAAAGGCTCCCCTGTCCTATTGCCAATAATTAAAAATAAGTGAATTGTTCCCAACGGACTGTTAGGAGCGTGGGAAGAGATCCATGATTGGCGATTTTTCGAAAGATAACAAAGCCAGAAATAAAGTCAACCCCCCATAATCAATATTAAATTCAAAAATAATTTGTCGAAAGTGAATCGCCAAAAAGACTGTGAGAATTAGTATAGCCATGTAACTGAAACATTTTCGTTGTAAGAAATAAGGAGTTTTGTTTTCCATTGACTCACGACATTGAATGAATGAGTCTTACATTAGTATTGAAATAAAATTACATTGATCGTTAAGAAAAGAATAGACTATTTAATATTCGCTTTATATAAATTGTATAAAAAATTAAATAATTGGTGAATTATTAATAAAAAAATTTAATTAAAATTCGATTAAGAATGACTAAAAAATAAGTTTAAGAAATTAAAGAAATTTTAAAAGCTGGGAAACATGTAATGCCTATTGTGGCATCAAAGTTATTTATTTTTTTCTACACCTAAAGAATAAAGTTAACACAATCAACTAATTAGTAGATAGAATCAATCATCAATGAATGAAATAACCATAATGCAACGCATCAAACTGTTTAAAATACTTAGAGCAGCAAATTTTTGAACTTAAACGATACAGAAGCCATTAATGTACACATTGCCAAGCTAAAATGCGGATAAATTTTCTTCTGAACTTTAACTGAAAAAAAAAACCAGTTAATCTGCAGCAGATTAATGGCTTTTGAGCTTCAGCTTTAACAAACATAGATAAACATGTTTTTTTTTGTGTATGTATTTGTCGATACCTGTAACGGTATTATTTAAAACATTTTGTTTTCTGGGATATTTCCCTGTGCCCTGATTTTGTTTCATAATCATATAAGTATTTTGCATTTTACCAAATATTAATTAAAGCTAAATGTAGATAATATTTGCTTGTTTTTCTTTTTCCTATTTTTTCAGAATGCACAATTTGTTACACGCGTTCATCGTAGTGTTTAGAAATGTATCATAAGTCGTAAATTGTAGATTTGTATGTTACTGTTTAATAAAATAAAATTATAAAGTTGATATTTATTTTTGAGTATTAGATTTTTATAAAAATGGATTTTATTTACTTAATTTCAGATCTTAACTTCGATAATCTTTTCTGATTTCGAGTGACTTTTTTTTTATTATTAATATTTGATTATTTTATAAGACTTATTTAAAATAATGAGTGCTTTAACTTCTATTAAAACTAATTACCTTTTTCTTCGGATTATCCGATTTAAGAGTGTTTAAAATTTCAAAACCTCATCGAGATCTAAATTCTTTTATTATATTTCTTCTTTAAAATTTTAATCTTTTAGTAATCTTTAATGTTTTCAACTCATAAATTCCGATTGATTTTCTCAACATTCTGATTTCAAATGAATCTTTTCATTATTTTCATAACTTATTAATTAACAAAAATTACTTATTTAAAAAATGAATGTTTTAATTTTATTGAAAGCAATTGATTTATTTTCTGAATTATGGTTATTCAGATTGTTTCTAATTTTTAAGAAAGCCATAAAAAAATCTGCATCATATCAGCAGCAATTTTCCTTCTCATAACTGTTTTTATCATGGAAATTGGGTTGCATATAATGAAAGATTACAGAAACATACAATTTTGGATTTTAGGAGATAGAGGGGCGCTAAACTAAATCATGGATAATATTCTTTCCTTTATTGCAATGATAAAGTTGTATCATACAAGTTATTTTTTTATTCCATAGCTGTTTGCAATGACTTATTCTAAGATAACTTATACCAGACATGTCTATTTGTTTTAAATTAAGCCAAGCTCTCAAAATCCGGTGTAAAATAATGGAAAATGGCTATATGAATGCCAGATTTAGATTTAAATACCTGCTGCAAGTTTGAAAAATTCGCCAAGGTATCTGCAATAATGAGGTTATCAAACATTTTATCAATCAAATACATCAGATGGGCTTTATATAAGTCAAGTAGAAGTAGATGCTGCGTATAATGTAATAAGTAATATTGTCATAACTTTTTATTTCAAATGTACCTTGTTTGAAATAGATTGTAAGTGTGATTTTATTTCAAGTGGAATACCCTCATCCATACGAAATACAGTATTGACATTCAAAATTTTATACGAAACAAAATTAATTAACGTAAATTTGAATTAAACTTTGCATCACAATCGGACGATTTTGTTGAAAGCAATAAGTGAAATCCGACCGATCTATTTTACAGATAGATTAAAGTTTAATGTCTAACTCACGTGGGTGTATTTTGGCGCACTGTTTATTCATACCACAAATAAACAATAGATGCTTTTATTTAGTGGAATTTTCAAAATAATGATTGTTTTCTAAATAGAAAATAGATAAGGTGAATTGTTTTTATTTATATAATACTATTTAGAAACCGCGAAGGCCCATAGATTAAAGCACTGAGCTATCATTGTGTAGGATCCTGCGCAATATTTTCTGTGTGTGTCAACTTAGAATCTACACTGCTTCGGACCTAAGCATACTGGCTTGTTTTATTTTATTATTTCATAATCGTCGTTAAACAGTTGACCCAATTTCGGATTTACGATTACCAAGGCAACTCCGTAGCTTTGTAATTTTGAACCCAAAGACAAGGGAACATCTGGATCAAGTATTGAGTGAAATTTACCTTCTTGGACTTTTTAATGGAACTAACCCACACTTGCGTTACATGGAGACGAAAACCACGAAAACCTCCCACGGTTAGCTTGACGGCAAGGGGACTCTCCCATTAACCGTTTACCACTGAGGAAATTTCACATCACCACTATGGTCGGTGCGAGCCTGGTGCGGAATTCGAATCGACCAGCTGTCTCTGGAATCGAGCCCGGGTCACCTCATTGGGAGGCGAACGCTCTATTCCCTAAACCAACACGGCTCTATTAGCTTGTTTTATAAGCAAAGGTGCCCTATGTGCAATGACCATTGCCCGAAATAGAGGAGCATAACTTTTACGACCCTTCAAGTTTGCTTCTTTTGAGCGGTTTTTGCGAAAGTTTTAACAGTAATACACTTTAAATGTTTCACGTATGCACGAATAAAAAAGTAGAACAGCTTCTACAACACGAATTTCCAAAGCTCTGCACAATAAAACATACACAGAAACATAAAATCAAATCTGTTTATCAAACCAATACATTTGAATTCTACCCACATTTTCTGGAAAAGAAATAAAATAATATGGCAAAAAATCTGCTGTGGTTGCAAAGCTGTTCCCGCTATACGAATTTTATAATTTATTTCACTATAAAATAAACTGATACATTCCTGAGAAAATTCTAGGCCCTGCTAATGAGCTTTTAATGCTATGTTTCTGGATAAAAGTTGCTGCTTTTCAGGATCTTACAGAACCTATAATCAAAAATTCTAAGAACTTATTTTTTGAAATTTGAACCTCTTAAAGTTTACTATTGCTATTAAAAAGAAATGCATTGACGTTTTCAGCCTATCAAGAAAACAAAAATCATGACAATTTATTATAAGTTAAATAATTTGAACCTTTATATTTATAATATTATCTGGATCAAAACATTTTAATTTGGCAAATCAAACAAATATATACTTCTAAACTATTAACAACCATTATAATATAACCTCCTTTTTGAAAAAAATTGCAGAAAAAATAAAACCTTAGTAATTAATCTGTTTATCAAAAATTTCGTAATGTCTCATCAATGATGCTTATCTTTGCCTAACTAGGACAATACTCTATTGTTGAAAATAAACTTTTCTATAAACCTTTTAATATCACACAAATTTGTTCAAATATTGAATGATATAAATCAATGAATTTTAATAAAATTAATGAATTTTCGATCGCAAAACAAACTAGCTCCAATGCATCACCATTATTATTTTTTTTTAAATTATTGATTTGCAGTTTGTAATTAATCACTTTTTTTTTAGTCGCCAAGACAAAAAATAATGTATGCTCATTGTTTAAAATAAATATTTAGTTAGTTTTATGACATATTGTTTACAATGAACTTCACAACTATCGAACCCTCCTATTTAAAACTGTAGTTTTTTCAGATTAAAAGCACGAGTCAATGAATATAATCCATCTAATACTTACTAAAGCTTTTAAAATATAACAGAGATAGCTGGTTCTCTCACGTTATATGGCACTGCTCTTTCCCGAATTACCCGTTTACCCATTTAATGTACTCATAAAGTTAATAATGTAATAAAAACCATTAAAATGTATACTTATAATTCTTTGAACCCTTATTATTACGTGGTGTAAATTCCAGATATCAGCTAGTTATTAAAATCTGAAACTTATACACGTGTTTTTTCCTGATGTTGAAAATTTCTCTAAAATATATTGCTCTAAAACTTGAGCGATGATGTTAAAAACGAAAGACAGTGCTTTTGTTAGAAAATTCAAAAAGACTGGTTCACCAATAGTTGAAAAAAGTTGGCTTCTTTTATTACTGGCAAAAATTGGAATTGATCTGCTATATCGAGGCCCAACAAAGAAGGGTCTGAAATATTACTATTTAAAACAAATATTTTGCCCGTTTAGTTTGTTTTATCATTTTTGCGCTTTTTATTCTTTAACATTAATGATTTCAAAATTGGAAAAAGATCGTTTGGCTGCTATTGTTGGATTGGTATTTTCTGTTTCGCTGTGGCATCACCTTATTCTTAACAAAGAAACGCTTCGCAGGGTGCTAATTAATGTTCGAAAAATGAAACAGTGCCATTTTAAGAAGAGTAATAAAAATACGATTATGGTAAACACTGGCATTATTTTGACTCTTACAATTCCTTTGTTGATAGCTTCAATGATAACAACTGATTTAAATTTTGACAGACATGAACAGTACATTAAATTTTGGTTTTTACATAAGTATATCAAGACAAGCAAGATATTGGAAAATATAATTCTGTGGATTTCAATGGTAATACATTTTACAGCGAGATTTTTTGTACTTTCCTTATTTGTCGTACTATATTTTTCATTTTGCTTCGATCTTACAAATACTATCAAAACCCACGGAAGATTCTTAGAAGACAACTATTTATCTTTGGAAGATTACAGTATAGAACAATATCATTCTATTTTGAAATCTTGCAAACTTTTTGAAAGCTATGCGAAAGTTGCCATGTTTTTCGCCATTTCTAACTATTTTGCCATCATGTATATAAGTTTAGCCATTATCCTGGGTCAGGTAGATGTCCTTCCTGGAACAATAGGCTTAATGGAAGCTTTTCCATCCATTATAATTTGCGTTATTTCAATAATAATTTTGGCAACATCGGCGGCAGGAATACCCAAAGCAATTGAAAATATATCGGCCAGTTTTCAGATTCTGTACAGAAGAGAAATAATTCGAAGTAATGTTAACATGTCTTTAAATCCAAAACATTTTTTTCTTCTGAGAGCACTGAGTGAAATTCAACCCATTTATTTAACAGTTTATGACATGATTCGTGTTGATAAAGGACTTATACTGAGTTCGGTCGGCTGCATTCTAACTTATTGCTTACTGATATCACAAATGAAAAAAGATAGCTATTAATGGTGAAAAAAAACTCGAATTAGATTGTGATCATTTGCACAACAAATTGTTTATTTGTGAAATTATGAAAGTAATTCTATTGCCCAAGGCAAATGAAGATGTATTCGCCAATTTTCACGCATTTTAGAGAAAAGCAACTGTTACAAATATTAACTTGTCTTTGAAAATGAAACATATTTTTCATCTTTGACCTCATAGTAAAATTAAATTCCTGTATTTAACAATTTATGATTTGATTCATGTTGGCGAAGGATTCCTAATGAGCTCATTTGATTACATCCTAACTTATTGCTCACTAATATCACACATTAAAAGTAAAGATTTTTTTTCCTAAAGAAATTTTTTTTCCAATTTTTCAGTGTGCTCAAGATTTAAATTTCTCAACTTGTTTTCGTTTTATAATTAATCTTTTTCTTTGAAGAATTCTAACCCATTTTTAAACAATCGATGTATCCCTTAAATCGGATATAAAAACTACGTCCTATTAAGGTCAAATCTTTATTCGCCCCCTCCAAACTTACCACGTTTCTTATCTTAGCCAATATACTATTTACATATTCAAAAACAGTTCACAATTAATACCAATATTTAAGAGAGCAATTTCATTAACTGTGACTGTAGCCATCTTTGCTCCAGAAGAAGATTAAGGGAGTTACGGTCCATTTCGATTCAAGAAAGTAATGGTGTCTTAGTTGAACGAATCCGGAGGTCAATTCTTTAATGTGATTAATGAACTATGAAAATGAAAGCCGACTTAGTGATCATCTATTGTGTAAAGATGGTTCACATTTGCTTGTTATTCAATGAATATAATTTGAAATATTCGATTAGGTAATTTCTTACATTACATTTCGTTACATTTAAAATAAACAATCTAATGGGTGCGAATTAAGTAAATTATTTTATATATAAATATAATGGATTAAAACTACGTATACGTACTTGTATTTCGATAGAGTCATTGAGTGAAAAAATGGGCAATTATATATTTCAAAGAAAACAAATAAGGTGATCATTAAGGAAAGTGCTATCGTGGGATAACAGTAACCCAATAGGTCACAAAGTGTGAGGTTTAGATAAACTAAATTTGGAATAAGGGTGCAAAATATAATGAATCAAAATCAAAGATAAATAAGATAATGTCACGCCATATCCAGACACAAGCTTAATATTTGACACAGTGATGTTTCCAATAAAAATAAACGAATGTATGACAAAACAAGAAATGTACTCAAAACATACAGGAAAATTTGACAAAAACAACTAAATGAAGATTCAAAGATGAACAACAGAATATTTTATTAATTTTCTAACTCACACACCCACACACAAAAGCAGATAATTGAATATGAAGTTAAGGGAGATTATTCTACACAAATGTGAAGAGAAATGGGTGACGGAAGAGTAGTTTTGAAATTCTATAAAGGCTAGGCAATCAAAGAGGATACATTAAAGAGATTCAAAAGAAAAAAATTTAAAAGGCGATAAGATACAAAAAAATCATTTAAATTATAAAAAAAAAATTATGATTTTTAAAGAAAATTCAAAGGTATAAAAGGGTTGATACAAAGAACTATTAATTTACTGAAATTTATAAAGATTTGGAGATTTTACATTAACGTTTTAAATAAAAAAAAGTAGGATGTAGGAGAAAGAATTAATTCCCTCGATCTCGGAGAAAGAGGCAGAGTTGGTTTTAACAGCAAGTATGACCATTAAAGTATGACCATTGAGGAAAGGGTGGACAGAAAGTTAAAAAAAATTTAAACTGCTATATAGAAAAAGGAAATAAAGGTTTAAGAAAATTAAAAGATTATATATAATTAAAAGAGTAAATTGTTACGTTACACAAAGTGGAAATGTGACATATTTCGTTTTTGGAAAGCAAATTTGCCAGATGTTTTTTTTTTTGGTATAGAAAATGCCGGGTAAAGATCAGTGGTAGATTTTTATGTATTACGGTCCTAGACAGGTGAGTTTAAAATGAACCATCAAGATGATTAGGTTAAAAAAATATAAGTTCCAATTCAATCAAGCACTTACTCATCAATCATTGTTGCTGTTGTCGCACGCCATTAAGGCAAGGGGAGCGATTGTTCTTGGTTTCCAGTGGCGCCATCTAAGACCAAGAATTCGACTTCTTTTACACCCATGCGTGACATCCGTTTTTAGGGCGGACCCATTCATATATCCATTCATTCATCCACAGATCGTAATTTTAACCTGAGCCAGAGAACGACAATCTCCAATCCAGTACCCCCAGAGGTATAATTTGTTATGGAAACATTGAAGACTATGTGACCCACCAGATTTAACGTGCACCAGTCACCATTTACTACACGGGGAATCTTCTGGATTTACTACTGGATTTGAACTTCCGTTCTCACGAACGTTAGTCCAGTGCCCGGCCAACCAGGCTATACCGGCCTACTCATCCATTGTTTCAAATAAACTAATTCTAATTTAAGATGTTGATTCGAATCGATGAATTTTTGGATTAGTGTAGCGCAAATGAAAAATTTACATTACGTCACAAGACGCCTTGGCTACATGCACTACACCAACTGGTTCTTTTTGATGCACCTTTTCTCAAACAATATTGATTAGGTCTCTAAAATGTTTTATACTTCTTCTTATCATACACTTTATTTTCATTTTTTAAAAAAATACTGTTTATGACTTGAAAAACAATTAAAGAAAACGAATAAATAAATGACATGTGTCAAAAAATCTCGTAATAAAAAGAAAAACATAGCAAAAGAATTTTTAAAGGAAAGTTTTCATTTTATTTTATAGAAAATTATTATTTAAAAAACTTTCCATAACGCAACCACTTATACGGTTAATAAATATAATGTCAGATAACGTTTGTATGAACACGTTGATGACGAAGTTTCGTTGAAACGTCAAATTTCGTTTTCACACACACAATGGTTTGTGTTCATAACTTTAATGCCCAACTGCTCTAAATCCATAAAAAAATTAAAAAGGCAATCATGTAATTTGGTTTATCTAAATTATTATTTTAGCTATCATTTCAGTGTGACAATATTAGTATGTCTTTTACATGAAAAAATGCATTTTAAAACTATTGTTTGATACTGAAAGTTATTACAGCTGATATAAGAAAACAAAGAAATTTTAGCATTACAAAATATTTTTTAGTATTTTCTAATTTTTTTTCTCACAACTTCAACTGAATATTTATTCTAGTAAATTTTAAATTTTCAACTTGCAAAATATTAATTATGGAACATTAATACTGTAGAAGAATCAACACTTAATGTATGGAAAAAGTTGGAGTCTTTAATAATTTCGGTGGAGTTTTCTTCTTTTATTTCGTATAGAAAAATTTTTCAATCAGCAAAAATGTTTTAAATCAGCTCAATTTTCCTTTTCTTTGTTTGAAAAAATTATCAAAAAGTTTTTCTTTTAGATAAAGTTTGATAGTCTATTATTGTAATATTACAGATCAATTATTTATCTGAAATATTTTTGCTATCTAAAAACATCTCAGATGATTCGTTTACGAAATCAAACTATTTTTGAAAACAAATTTTCATCATTTTGAAATTTAGAATTAGTTTGAAAATTAAAATTTTTATTGTTAGAATCATAGAGCATCCTATAAACTTCAATAGGAAACGTTCAGTTGATGCAATAGATAGTGAGCAATAAAATCCCTCCAATTTAGTGTTTCTGCCGCGATTTTATTTGACAAGCTTTAAAAAGGATTAATGGTGCATAACAATTCGCCATTACTTACAGACAAGCCGGTACCTATCGAAGTTGGGTGTACTACAAGCCTTAAAATGAATGTAGCAAAATTTAAAAATAAAGAGAAAATGTTTAAATTGAATGGTAACTTACTTCATGGGCTAGGAAAACTGTGCTTTGTCTTTATCAACACATGACATCCTCACAGAAGAAACCATCCAAGCATTTTATACTCCTGTAAAATTAGAATTTTTCCACGGAAAAATTAATACCCAATTTTTTTCCATAGAAATTTTCGTCATGCGAAGGAACCTGAAAACTCCCAAATACTCCTTTGTGCACTTCGCCCTTTTTTGATGGATAAATTGAAGAGGAAAATGAAAAAAGTGATGCATATTTTACGGTGTGTTTTTCTTGAGGTTAATCCCGAGACTGTCGGACTAATAGTTTAGAAGTTAGAAGGGATTTATATACGAAGCGGAGAAAATTGTACTAGATCCTATTTATACATCTGTTACTGCCATTCAATCAACTTAAATATTGTTTCTTGTGTATATTTTTTATACTGAATTGAATGAGACTATACGCGAGAAGAGCATATAGTGCAAAAGTTTTGATGCATAACGTTCTACCGAGTACTTTATTCGACACTTGCTTATGTAAATACTTTACATTACTGTCCAAGGATTATCTGAACATGTGAAGTATATTTTTCATTGAAATTTTACATGATGAATAGAATAAAATTAACTTCGAAAATCGAGACGATCAAAAATGAGTTAAGAAGTTTATAGCGTTTCTGTGCAAAAAGTACAATTTTGTACTTGTACTTATTTATGCATCTTACATTGCTATACAGACAAGAGAGGTACTGTTTCCTCCTATGTAATTTTTCGATAAATCGAATGCGACAAAACGAGATTAAAAAAAGTTAATATTAAAATGATTTTTTTGTACATAAAATGTACTATTTTTGAGCAGCACTTACCGCTCGAATTTTATTTAATTCAATACAAAAAATTTAATTGGAAATTGTATCTCATATTTTTAGATAACCCCTCGATAGCAATGTAAGGAGTGTACTAAGTCACGTCAGTAGTACTTTTTGTACATGAAAACACTTGCGATTTTTGAATTATTTGTTCTATAGACACAAAAGAACACATAGGAAACAATGCCTCACTTGTTTAGATAGCAATATGAGGTGCATAAACAGGTATATTCACAAATTTTTAGTTTTTGTACCTAAAACACTTATAAATTTTGAAGTATTAATGTTATCTTAGAATTGGCCTCATTCAATTCAAAATAAAAAAAAAATATCGAAAGCAATGCTTTGCATGCCCGTTAAGAAAGAATGGGATGCCTGCTAGTGACGTAGCGTGGGTATCTCGATCCTGATTGGCTCTTTAAACGTGGCATTTGTTTACGTTAGTAACTGTTCTTTCAGCTCTATTTCAAGTAAGCCAAGCTCGTATTAAATCTCTTAAGTGTTAGATTCTTTCACAAAGATTTAAATTCTTTCACTATATATTTCTTATTTAACACAAAGATGGACACGAAGCAGGATAGAACATAAGCAAACAAATTATGCATCGAAGTTGCCAGGTTCAGAAAACAAAAAGGCTTACACTAAAATACATGAAAAAAGATTTAATCCAAAAAAGTAAAAGACGTAGGCGAAAAGAATTAACTATATTTTTACAAATTCAATGTGCGATACAGCGCTGTATTTAAATAACTTCTCGTTAATTTACATTCTAACTTGTGCACTGTGGGCCAGAAGACCATGATTTTCGGCCAAAAGTCAAAAATTAAATTTTCAACTAAAATATGAGTAGGCGGTTTTAATATAGCCCAAATTAAGTATTAATAATCATTCCAAACATTATAATTTACTTTTTGGACCGACGAGAGAGTACAATGCAATGAAAAATATGTTTAAAAAATATTTTTGAATGTAACTTTTAAATTTTTATTTTAGAAATATATATAGGAATTTCACCTTACTGTTGCATTTTTATCAGAGTAATTAGTCTGAAATTATAGTACAATTATTCAATTTGTTGGATTAGTCAATACTCTTGACACACTTATAGTTTATATCTCATGATTTGACATTTTACAATGTTTGAATGACTTTCGAAACTTAGTTCCAAAAAGATCCATGAGGTAATTAGCTAATATTTTTGTTGTTGTCCTCTTTGATGTTTCTTTTTTCGAAAAAACCTGCCCCATTTTGCCCGTACTGCAAAGGTGGACTAAATATACCGAAAAACAACAATTATGTTTTTTTTCATGTTTTCGCGTTATTTTGTAATTAATTCGCGTTATTTTATAATATTACTTCGGAAATATCATTTGCCTTTCATTTTGAATATAAAATTACGAAAATTACTGCATTTTCATTGCTATATTTCATTATTTAAACGCGTTATATTTTTTATTTATTTTTTATTTTTTGCTCGCTCTATTTCAGCCGCCATTTTTTTTTTTTTTGGGGGTAATTTTAGGGTATTTCAAAATTTCAACTATGAATTCAATTTACCTGCACATAAAAAAACCCAAATTTTGAAACAAATTTTACCGAAATACTAATTTTGGCCACGAAACCTTGGATGCTGGCCCAATGTGTTATGTGGAGAAACTTAGTTCGCTTTTAACACGCCATCTTGTTTATAAGCAATCAGCTGGCGCTTAGGGTTCACTTGTCTGTGAATCTGTGGACGGCTTCTTCTCGAGTTGCAAGTACCCAATTCAACTATATACTCTCCTTCTAAAATCACCTTTGTTTCTCTCAAAAAATAGGGGAGCGTATGGTGGAAAATTGGAGGGATTTCAAGCATCATTAATAACAGCACAAAAAAACTTTTTGTCAAATGATATCTTGAGTATTAACTTTTAGGGAGAAACATCTTTTGTTTCAATAATTACTGGACTGTTATTGAATTACTAGCTGAATTCCAGTTTGCACGGGGGTGTAATAAAGTGCATAATAAATAGATGACCAACACAACCAAATACTGAACAAAACTCAAATTACCGACGCGATGGATAAAGCTTATATAAATCTAAATTTATTATTTATCTATTATTAATTGTTGCCCTTTCTGGTTTCTCTACGGTAACCCTTTGACATATTTATATTGACCCATTATTTTTCACATGTTTTCCATTATTTTGTTTTAATTTAGGTCTAAATAAGTGAAATTGCATTTAGCATTTTAATAATCTATAGTTTTTTAAAAATGGCATGAAAGACCGGTGTCTTTTACTACGTTAAAGGTAAAATCTTCTAAACATGACTCCCTTCCAAACAATCATTTTTCAAATTTGCAATTATTTAGATCTAAGAGAGACAGTTATTCATCATTGAAGTTTCTTTAATTAACAAAATCAATTCTTGATAAATTTTTGAATGCATGTGGAAAAAAAATTTGTGTTTCAAACTACTTTCTATGAAAATTTTGCTTTAGTTGCAGAATTTTTTAGTAACTAATAGACAGTTTCTTACAATGCTTGTTATTTTTTAATAACAAAATATATTTGTGCTTGTAATTTCACATCGGAAAAAAAACCCGTATATAAATAAGGATGTCCCATCTGAGTCAAAGGGTTATTAGATTAAGAAGACTACGTTTTCCGAATAATAATAATAAAAAACAGTAAAAATAATAAACAGTGACGAATTCAAAAAGAAACAAGCATTACTTATTTCACTCATTAAAAAAAAAAAAAACTCTGTAACCATGCTATTGATTTCTGAAACTTACTGAAGTCATGGGTTTCAAACCCAATATAAGTTTTGTGGTTTAATTTGAGAGACGAAAGAAAAACAAGCATCATTGTGTCCATTTTTCTGAAATCTTCAATTTAAACATGGATATTTTTCATTCATATCTATAGAAGATCGCACAAATTAGTGAGGCTGAAAAATTATCCTGGATTACGGTATATAACTTAGACAATAAAACAGACACCTGTCTTGAGGAAATAGTTATCCTTCGAATTGTTTATTTTATGAACTTCTTAGTGCTTTAAAAACTATAGTCGAATGCCTAAGAAATTGTCCGTTTTTAACCCTTCTGGCCCAAGTGTCCTAATATTAGAACGCATCTTTATATTATATATTCCTTATTAAGATTTTTAATGGTGAATTGGCAGAATTTGCCGTTAAAAATCTTGAAAGTGAAGAATATACGCTGAATATTCTAATATTTCATATTATTTTATTACTAATACCATGTACAGCGTATTTAATGAGTCTTTGCTCTTTAATCTGTCCAATTCATGATTCAGAGCCAAAGGGTATCGAAAGAGAAAATAGGAGAGACAAATATCTACGCTGTTTGAAATTTCTCTGTAGAAATGGTTAAATTTAAGTTTTGTATAAATATGTAAATAAAATAGTCAAATAACCATAAATCAGATGATATTTAAACTGTTAGCCATGAGAAAAACAGTTTATGAACTACTTTCACCTAATACGACTAAGCAACCACAATTTTATCGCCCCAACTTGGCCCACCTAATGAAGACACTTGGTTCCCAGCAGATGGGTACATATTATAGCCGAGTTGGCTAATCTGCCAATCTCATGACAGACAGAACGGGGGTTCTAGTCCCAGCGTTGACAACCACAGTATATCCTCCATTCCCTTCAACACGTTCCAGTGCCATGCACTCCCCAATGCGTGACCCAGGGCAATTAGAATACTATACTATCATTCACGTATAGATGACCGCACCAAAACATTGTTAAACTATTTCCAATGCCCAGTTAAATTTCTTTTTTACGGTTTTTAAACCAAGTTAATCATAGATGGTTAAAACCGTATAGTTTTGCATTCATGTTTTTCTTAACCATGCTAGTTATAAACGGTTTTAAAACAGTAAAGGTAAAAAATGTTCTTTACCGAAAACTTTACGGTTTATTAGATGGGCAGATGACTGCCAGTTACTTAACTGTAATTTTAGAATGGAAATTCTTACAGTGTAAAGGATAACTGTTTCCTGTATTTTGTTTTTGAACTTGTCAGAGCTCCAAAAGAGCACATTTGAAAAATCTTAAAAGTTTACGGTATCGCAAATCCTTTTTGTACTGTGTAAGTTTAACAAGGCCTGTTCTGATGCAGCTCCTTTAAAAAAAAAAAGATTGCCCTTTAACCTTTGTCCTTTTATTGTTTTTTATGTTATAATATTTAGCAATAATGGATATTTCTGAAATCGTATTGAGATTTCAATTTTTTTCCTGACGCATTACAAGTGACCCGGAACAATTATTTTTCATCATCAACATCAAATGAGTTCTCAAATTTCCGTTCTTATCCCAGACTATTTTCAGGCAAAAGTTCAGAAGGTAATTTATCACTTTTCAATCTTTTAACACCTAAGCGTTAAAAGATAATAAATATAATAATAGTAATAAAACTACTGCTTTCGGAGGAATCGGTCAACCGTAGCCTCGATCCAAGGCGTCACCTAACTACCAAAAGAGTTTTGAAGAAAAATCTAGAGAAATATGGATGTGGCAACAATGGGAATTGTCGTTTGCTTTTTCAGATATAGCTTGACTTACAATAAAGTAATGGAGTTTTTTTCCCCATTTTAAAGTTAATTTTTTATATATTTATTTGTGGTATATTTTTCCCTTTTACATAAAAATGACAAAATTACTTTGTAAACGGTGTCATTGCGTTTGAACTCTTAAGTCATAAGATAATCATTATTTTGTTTTTAAATTTTTGCAATACAACGCACATTATAGCGTGTTTTGTATCTTACTTCCGACAAAAAATTTAAAAAGACAAAATATAAGTTATGAAGTATAACAACAGAACAGACGACAATTTATTTAAAATCAGTACTTCATAAATCGATTTATATTTCCAGTGCCAATTAAAAATTGGGGGTGGGGGTTAAGATCATAAATATAGGGAATGGTAGCCATGAATAGGCCAATTTTTAGTTTTTATCTTTGCAATTTTTTCTAACAGGTTTCTTTCGCTCAAAATTTTATCATGCTTATTTTACTTATTTAGTAATATGAAAAAATCATAAAAATGATAGTAGAAAAACTAAAAAAAAAAAGAAAAGAAATTCGGCGTTATAAATATATAAAAAGAAAAGTAGAAAAATTAGAACAGATAAATAGAGAGCGATCCATTCAATCCCAACCGACGAGAAGTAACATGAAATGAAAGAATATAAACTCAATTATTGAACTCAGGAAGCCTGCTCAACACACGAGTGCACCAACACCTGTACCATCCCTTCATACAAACGCACACCATTTGGATAAAAAAAGAATGTTGGAGAACCGCTAGTAACATTATTGCGAATGAAAAGAAATCTATCACAACCGTCTGTTGACGTTCATTTAGATTCCGTTTAATTTACTGTAAAAGTTTAATGTTATTTCAAATTCCAAATGCTACAATATTATTTATTAACAGAATGGAAACAGTATAAAATCCCAGAATGAAATGAAAAGAAGAAGCAATTTCATCAAAAATGGGACGTTTCGTTGTCGTTATCAAATAATTGTCCAAAATAACGAAATACAGTTGGAAGACTGATGTATCGTCCAAAAAGAGAGAGATTTCGTTGAGTGAGAGTTTTCCGTATAGCGGGAAACACGTGTCATTATGAATACTCTAATATTGCGTCCCAATTATATCTGAGCAATTTAAATAATTGGTAGAAATTATTTACTTTTAACATTTTTTACACGCAAACTTATTTAAGTATCCTATGTCTTTATGCAAGAACGCTCCCAAAAACAATTACTCAACTTTTTTCCCCCGCATAAATGTCTCTGGGATCCTGTTTCTTATTAAACAGATGAATAATAGTTGCTTCCTATCATAGAAATATACTAGTATGAAAATGAAATTAAAATCCCTAAATTACTTTCTTCTGTTTTATTTGTGGTAAACCTTTACTCTCAGTAATACGCTTAAAAGTCTGGTTTTATTATCGTCTTACGTGTTCCACATTAGAAACCTTTTCTACGCTATTTAATAATTTATTGTTCTATTTTTACAGCGAGGTTCTATTTTGTAGAGTGGAATTACCCATCCAACATGTCATGTTATTAATTTCTTTCTATTGCCATTATTATTTACATAATATTAAATAAGTTAAATGATTGAGACATTTTATTTATTAGCATAACAAGAGGGCTTCGGAGAAAAATAATAAGTAACATATTTATTATCATATTTAGCATATTAATTATATATCATAAGCATATTTGAAACATTCAAATATTTGGGTCCAGAAACATATTATTATCAGCCAAGTTTTAAAGTGAATCAGTTTTCAGATGTTCAGTAGAAGAAAAAGGTTCGTGTTGTTTTTAGGCGCAATTTAAAATAAACTTTTTTAAATTCAATGAAATGCAGCTTAATTTGTTATTTCACCAAGCTCTTCATTTATTTTCAGTTCATATTCAAATTTCATTTTCATAATTTTGAAAAATGAAAGATCCTTTATCAGCTTTCTGCTTCTTAACTGCATACCTAACAAAAACAGATCTTTCAAATGTTTCCCGAGTGAAGGGGAGTAGGTGGTATATCTCCGTAAAGAGCTAATTATCAAAGTGTCTAGCCGGGATTGTACTTTGGTTAGCGGGGCACTGAACTCACGTTTGCGAGAATGGGAGTTCGAATCCAGCCGGACAAAGACTTCCTGTGTAGTAAATGGTGACTGGTGCGCGAAAATTTGTTAGGTCACAAAGTCCTCTCTGCTCCCATAACAAATCAGTACCTCTGGGGGTACTGAATTGCAGATGGATCGTTCTCTGGTTCAGGTCAAAATGACGATCTATGGATGAGTGAATGGTTGCATGAATGGGTCCGCCCTACAGACTGGTGTGACGTATGGGTGCGGCAGAAGTCGAATTCTAGGCCATAGATGGCGCCACTGGAGAACAAGAATAATCGCACCCTCTCTACCGACGACAACAACTTATACCTGCATTGGTATATTATGTATGTATTAACAACAGAACCTATCCCCACTTAATGCAACACTTTATGGTAACTACATTTAACTAATTATTTTAATATTATGAAGACAATTATAGTAATTAGAAACAATTAATAACACGCCATCTTGAATTGATAATCCAGCTAGACGAAAACGGATAACTTTATTCTTCTATAAAATAATCATAAGAGATAATCAACAATCCAATAATAACGTCGACCGACCACTAATGGCAATGATACCATTTATAAACATTCTGGGTTAATATTTAAAATATGCTGTCATTTTGGTAATGTATACAAATTACTTTAAACGCAAAATTTTTTTGTATTGAAAGATTATTAAATTGTAGCCACTTTAATACTTCACGATAATAAGTAAAATATATTATTCTTTGTTATAGTTTATTCTTTAATTGACTATTAAAAATATTTTGTCATTCATAAATCATTTAATTATTTCGCTCTTAATCAAACTGAGTAAAATATGAGCGTTTTCTGTTAGAGCAACAATTCTATTAAAATAATGATTTAATTGCAAACGACAAAAGTGATTATTTTGTAGTATAACGTTATTAAATTGAAGTCACATTTTTACTTCATGATGATAAGTAAAAAAATTCTTTGGTAGAATTTATTCATTAAGTAACTATTTATATATTTTGTCACTTATAAGCAATTCAATGATTTTGATTCTAATTGATTTTTAATTCTGATGATTTTGTTAAGCAAAATATGCGCATTATTCGTTATAGCTCTACAATTCTATCAAAATAATGATATAAACGACAAAAGTGATTATTTTGTAATATAATACTATTAAATTGAAGTCTTGTCACTTCATGATAATAAAAGAAAAAATTATTATTCTTTTTTAGAACTTAATGAAAATATTTTGACATTCATAAATAATTCAGCAATTTTGCTTTTAATTGAACTAAGTAAAATATGAGCGTTACTTGTTAAAGCAACAATTCTATCAAAATAATGATTTAATTGTAAACGACAAAAAAAAAATTTCTCTAATGTTACAAAAATGAATCCACTTTGCTGCACTAAGGAAACATTATTATTCTTTGTCAGAGCTTATTCTTTTAAAATATTTTGCCACTTCTTAATCAGTCAATGATTTTGTTTTGAATTAAAATAAGTAAAATATGAGAGTTATTTGTTTGAGCTACAATTTCATCAAAATGATGATGTGATTGTAAAAGACCAAAAAAGAAAAGAAACCGACAATAAAATTCTAACTGCGAAAGCAAATTCAAAACAAGTTCTTCAGCTTTGATTGTTTGATTAGAAAACCATAACTGACGTTTGAATTCCCTTCGTTAATTTCTTTATTGGAAAACAAATAATTAAGTCGAACTTTGAACTTCCCATTCCACCTCACACCTCCACTCAACTTTACATAAAAAATAGTGGCTCGAATGAATAAGCAAATGTTCCTTTAGGACTGGGGCAGGTGATACGTGACAGGTTGATTGGAGTCCTTCCACCCCTTTTCCTTCATGGATCTCAGAATTTTAAAATCACGCAAACCTCATGGAATCGTGATCTCCGTCAATAACACCTGTTTCCTTCACCTCTGCAATTCCAAACAATAACAGTTTGTTACTTCTTGAAAATTAAAAGAAAGTATATTTAAAATCAGAACAGTCCTTCGAATTACCCACATGCCCTAGCTACGATTCAATTCAAACAAGTTCGAAATCGAACAAGTTCAATCCTTCAAAATAATGAAATCTCAATAGCTTCTATATTTTAAATTCAGCTCATGAAAAAAGTAATTTTTTTTTATTTCTCTCAAGTTTCTGATTGTTTGTAAATTTTTCTCCCAACACTCAGAATTCTGCACTATGCTTGGGCTTCCGAAAGTTCTAAATCGAATTCCTATAACAATATTTCTCGTTGCTCTTCAATTTCTAATTTCTATAAGTTAGCATCTAACGAAATAATCTTTAAGATTTCTAATTATTCTAAATCAAAGAAATAAGGGTTAATTCTTTATGACTCCTAGATTTATAATTGTTTTAAGACCAAGGATTACCTCATTCTATTACTTCTAAGTCAGCTTACGAAATTTTCACTACATTTAAATTTCTAACCTAAGAATGCTTCATTCTTCTTCATTTTAATATTTTTTAATCAGCTTATACTAATACTCATACTAATACTTATTTATATTTGGACTTCTAATTATTCTAAATCAGACAAATAAAAGTAAATTCTTTATTACTCTTAGGTTTCTAATTGTTTTAAGACCAAAGAATATCTAATCTTTCTTCATTGTTTAATTTTTTTAAGTCAGTTTCTAAAAACTGAATATTTTAATTAAGCTTAGATTTCTAATTATTCTAAATCAAAAAATAGAAAAATTTACAGTTCTCAATTGCATAAATAATGAATAAAATTTTATCAAAACAAACACCTAATATTTAATCACAGTACTTTCAGAAATATAGTTTTGTACATACATTTTTATTGTGTTAAACAACGATATATTTAGTTCAATATTCAAAGAAACAGGTAAAAGTAACAAAACTATTGTAAAAATTAATTAGAAGTATTATTCTCGAATATGGGCAAACTAAAAATCAGTTTCTCGTATTCTATGTAAAAAAATTGTAAAGGTAGCAGCAACAAAAGTTTTAAAAAATTGCCTAAAAAAGCGTACATTCTTCAACTTAAAATATGACTCTCTATGCAACAACAAAAGCTTAAAGCCTTCAATCTCTTTCAACATATTCAATAAAATTTAGATAATTTATTTTACCCGCAGGAATCATCAAAATAGAGAAAGTAAAAATATTTGCCTTTATTTATTTAAAAAATATTTGTCTCATAGATTTCCTTTACTTCATTGGGGGGAAAATTCAAGTAATTTGTTTCGATAAAAAAAAAAACTTTCATTTTACGAAAGGAAAAAGTAAATCAAATGGCAGAGTGCTTTTAAAAATAAAAGATAGTTTTTTTTTCTTCCTTTTTTTGTAAAGATGTATTAGACCAATAAATTGATAAAAAGAAAAAACTGCGAAGCCGTCTGTGTAAATACCATTAAGAGATTGCTACTAATCGATTTTTTTTTTGTGTTCTACTTACATTTCTGAATAATTTTAGCTACAATCTATAATTAAATTTTCACAACTAATTTCATATCGTTTAACTTGTTTAAATATCTCGCAGTATGTTGTTCTGTCGTGCAATTGAAAAAAAAACAACGTTAAGTGCTTTCCTAATGATTTCGAAAAAACTGAATTGACAATTATTTTTTTCCGTTGATAATGCTATAAATGCTAAAATAGAACTTAATAGAAATAGAACCAATAGAAAAAAATCCAACTTAATTAAACAAAAAACTGATAAAACAAAATTTATTTTTTGAAAAATGTTTTTTTGCAATATGTAGCTTATCCTACGAAGATGCCAAATGTACTTAAATATCTCAATTTTGAATTTTTTGTCACTCACGTTGATGTTTCGTTTGTTCGGCAGTGTTATTGTCCATAAATCATGACACACTTTTTTTTCCAATATTTTCGACCCCTTCATTACGCTTGTCATTAAATTTCATACATCACCATAACAATTATAAGGATTATTTTTAACTCTATCACCATGTACCCCCTTTTACTACACATTCCATAAAAACATACTAGCGATTCGGAAACAAAGTACTACATTATCAATCACAGTTCAAACTTTATGTTTAAACTTTTATGATGCGTTTTAATGAAGTTTGTAAGCGTAACAAACATATTGATAATGTGTGCTTGTTTTACTTATAAGAAAGATTAAGGATTCAAAAAAACAATGAATAGTACAATAAATGAACAAAATAAAATTGTATAACTGTACAACAAAATATAATTATGCAAAATGAAATAAAAGGGATTACGAGGCAAAATTATTAGAAGAAAACAGCATTTTTTATTTTTTTCATATGAAAGTAAGAGAAAAAAAAATTGTGAATCTAACTGCTGATTTCAAATTATTTTATTTTAAACAAAATGCGTAATGACTGGTGTTTAGTTAACCCCTACCCACTTGTCACACTTTCACACATCCTCACCCCCCCCCCCCCCAAACGTGACATCGAGATCGTCCCATAATGAATTTCGTAAAATAAATGTTTTTTTCTTTATAAAATAAATATTTTTTATAATTGTGGCCAGAAGCTATTATTCCTTTCCAAACTAATGCTCAAGTCGTTCAACACTGAAAGCGACATCAAACTTTAAAAAGAAATGTGTCCTGATTTAGAGAAGGTATACCTAATTTGGGACAAAGAACTTAAAAAATAAATTAAAAATAAATAAATGGTTTGTTGCAAAGTCAATAAAATTTTTTGTAAAAACAAGAAGCATTCTGATCTTTGATATGGATTCGCAGCTTTTAAATATTTATTTATCATTGGCTATGATAACTGACTGAAAAGTGATTGTTTTTTTTTAAATAAAAATAATATACAAAAACAACATCAAATTGAAACTCAGTGATGACGTAGCCTTTTTTCCGATAAAAAGAACTCTTGAAAGAAATCGGAATAATAAACTTCTGCAAAAATGTGGCAGTGATTCTTCTCATTTTTTAATGTGATTTCTTCGGTCATTTAAAAAAGATTAAGAGCAAGAAGTGAAGATTTTAAAAGTAGATCATGATCAATTTTTTAAAAAAAGGAACCATTAATTGGGTTTATTGCTTTGAAGCTAAAGGCCGGTTATATTACTTCAAACGATTTTTTTAAAGTTAATGCGAGAGAAAGGCTATTTTGAAAGAAAAACGCAAACGATTTTTTTTCCTTCTCTTTTCCAGATTTCTTTCTTTTAAATTTTGCTTTACTTGCAGGTATTTCTACAAAAAAATAAACAAATCATTTTCATCGCATCGCTCAATCAGTTGTTTCTATTGGTCACAATTCTCTGACGTCACAATCAGAGCGAAGAAACTTTTCTCTCTTACTCCAACTGTTCTTTTCTCTTCATAAGAAAGATGTGTGACTTTTGCAACGGACCTTACTAAAATATTCTGTGTCGTTCATATACTTTTGTCATTAGTAAAGAAAAAAATGCTTCTATGGATATTATTAGGAAATTTTATTACATGTGGTGAGTTTTTGACCTTTATAATTTCAAATTTTTCTTTTGCTTTTTATAACAGATTTCAAATTCAATTAAGTCGTAGCAAGGTAATACACATTAATTAATCATTTACGTCCGTAACTTGGTTTATCCATTTTCTAATTTAAAACAAACAAATGTGCAATTATATTTAAAATGAATACATCGATAAATAAATGCTTTTAAACTAATAAATAAAATAAAATTTTAAAATAAACTAATTTTAAACTTTTAGGTATGCACTTCAACTTGTCTTCATAAATATAAAAGCGTAAAAAAGACTTTATTCAGAAAAAAGTGCAATTAATGATTTTTTTTCAAAATCTTCAAAATATTTTTTTAAGAAAATTCAATTTTTATAATATTTTTTTCGAACCATAATTAATTAATTATAGTAAATAATTATAATTGTTAACAAATGTGTGACAATAAAAATATTTTTAAAAATATATAACAAAGTTTTTGGTTTTTTTAAAAACACTTCAGTTTAGATTAAATTTGAATAAAGTTCTAATTTCTTTAAACTTTTGGAGAGCAAAAAAAAAATAAGTATTCATGAAAAATTTATCTATTTTTTGTGATTAGTTACTACTTAAATTCTTGACAAAAAAATAAAAACTCCGGTGATGTACTCTTTGAACCGCAGTTACTATTTGCACAAATATAATGATTTATTTTTGCTTACTTAAAATTCTTTTTGTAGCAATTAATTCTGTACTCAAGAATGAAGTCTATAAATTTATTTAACTGAGTGGATCTTTGTGGAATTTTCTCGATTGATAAAAATATTATTCTAATAAAACACTAAGCTTTAATTTTTTCGAATTATTTTACGGATAAATAACGCGATTGAAACTCTGACTTTTTATAGCTTTACTTCATTTTCAAACTGTAATACAGGATAAATTGCAAAGTTTGTTCCTAATTTTAATATTTGGTACATGTGAAATTTATTGAAAAATATTAATGTAATACTTCGAACATTTGTATTGGTCCCGCAGTTTTTTTAAATTTTTATTTTCATTCTATAAAACAAAATTTTGTTAGTTCCTATGGTTCAGCTGTTTTATTCTTACACTTTTCGAAGGGGGGAATAATTTAGAAAATCGTCTGAAAAGTATTATTTGTTACTGGAAGTGAGAAGAATTATTTATTTTTATATTAACGAAAAAAAAATGCTTATCAGAATAGTTTTTGTAACTGACAACGATAACTATCGAAGTGTTCACCCAATTTTTAATAATAATTTAACAGCATATATGTATAAGTTTATTGCAGCTGCATATTAAGCACCTTTTAGTTGAAGGTAGGATTTTATTCATAACTTAATGGAATTTGTGTAATAAAATGAATCTTAAAATCGGAAATCATTATTAAGTTTGACAAAACATAGTTAGAGCGATAAAAATTCCTGACTGGTAACGGAAACTTCAATAGTTATATCTTTTTAAATCTGTAAGTATAAATTGAATGAAATCTAACGAAATTATTTTGTCTGCGAGTACTAAAAACATTGTTTTGGGAAAATACAATTTAAAGATATTATTTCATCCATATTCGCATCCATGCCAATGCCGTTGCTTTCCCCTTTTATGTTAGTCCCAACTCATACTTTCAATGCTTAATGAGCATACTATCGAATTATGTAAATGTAAAATATCTAAATTATTAAAATATTTATTGTGGTTTTTCCTTATAACCTTGAGAGACTGTTATTTTCTCAAGTACAAAAGCTTAACTTAGACCGCAAATAAAAATACGCAAGGATATCAGAAATAAATTCGTGAAATAAAGCACTTTATTTAACTAATTATACAATAAAAAATTAAATAAAGATTTTATTACAAAGATGGGATCGATTTTTTTATTATTCTTATTATTTTTGCATACTTCGACGACAAACAAGTTCGAAGATGCTTAATCCATATATAGAGTAAAGATGAGGAACATTTTCTGTTGACGAACATATGGACGAAGTACGCATTCGTGAATTTTAAATTGTATTTTCTCAAAACTGTTTTTCCGATTAGGAAGAATTCGTTAATTCATTTAGTTTTCATATAGGATTGCGTTGACAGCTCATTCTTTATTAAATGATAATCATTCTTTCTAATGCAATTGTGTTCATTACGTTACCTTTTCGTCAAAAAAAAGTCCTGCGGGTATGGAAAACTGTAAGCTGTTAAATTGTCATTTTATTAATAAATTAAACGGTAAACCCTCATTTTGAATGTATTTTTGTTGACTACCTCAACATTTTTTCAAAAAAAAAAAAAAAAGAGCCCAATTTTAAGTGCAACGAAAACTGTTAAAATGAACAATAAGATGTTCTGTTTTAAATAAATTGGATGGAAAATAAAAATTGGAGACATTTGAATCAATTGATGCTGAAGTAACGTCTTACATTATTGACCCTATGCATGTTAATTTTCCCATTCATCTTATCAATGATTTGAATGGCTAATAAATCAATTTTATTGATCATTCTAAAACATATAGCATAAAATAAGATTAAACAAATGTTTTTATTTAACATTTACATGTTTTTATAGTTTTATTTATTAGCAATGCTTAAATTTTACTTAGAAGAGCATATTTTCTTAAGAATTATAGTCTTGGTTTTCCTTAAATGGAAATTTGAAAAGAAAAAAATTAACAAAAGAAATTAATAAACAAACAATTGTTAAATTTCTTCAATGTTAGTACCAATAATATTGAGGTTTGGCGTTCTATTCAAAGCTTGATAAAAAAAATTTAAAAAAAAAATGATTTTGAAAACCTTAAATTACACTATGAATAAAATCTAAGTTTTGCGAAATTTTATGAAATGAATCTGAATACAAATATGCTTTGTCATGAGTTACACCACATGCAGAGAAAATCGTATGTTTTGACTGCGATTCATAAAAGGAAGATTATCAGTGCATGATACATAATGTATCATACAATCGTAACTGCGTAAAGACATCATTAATGTCGCATTGTATCGGGAAATGCTCCCTTTATATTAAGAATTCCGCCTTTCCTTTAAAGAATAACATCTTTTGAAAAACTTACTTTGCATATTAGGTCCCTAATTATCATTTTTTGTTATTAAAAATTTTTTTTAGTGTAATGATTATAATTTATGCAATATTTCTTGAAATATTATTTATTTGTTTGTTTTTCATATAAATGTTAACCATAACAAAAAAGAGCTATTTAAAAAAAAATTAATTAGAAAATATTGATAGAGAAAAAAGTTTACATTTTTAATTATTTAATCCTTTATTAAAAAGTTTCTTTAATACGATTTTTTTAATAATTTTATATAAACGTCATTACCTGTTTATTATTTGTAGTTTCGATGTTATGTTATGAAATAAAATGAAATACAGGGGTTGGCCAAAAATATGGCAACACTTCAGTACTAATTCTATGGA
This sequence comes from Parasteatoda tepidariorum, assembly GCF_982258835.1. Taxonomy (NCBI): domain Eukaryota; kingdom Metazoa; phylum Arthropoda; class Arachnida; order Araneae; family Theridiidae; genus Parasteatoda; species Parasteatoda tepidariorum. Next base: position 4,796,142 of record NC_141755.1, on the reverse strand, counting down.
AACAATTCTTCTTTCAGCAGTAAACGTTTTGGAAGATTTTAGATGTCAAAACTGTTCATGTTTGAAGCTTTTAGAAATGGTTTCATTTTTATATCCATGCTAAGTTCGGATGGACCAAAATGAAGAAAGGAAGTTAATAACTTCTTTCTAATTGTAATACCAGCAATTTTGAAATCATTCCATAAGATTGCGATAATCATATTAGATAACTTTTTTTAATTTATAGTGGTATTAAAAGAGGAAAGAAGCTTATAACTTGATCAATGCAAATTTTACATGAATAAAAAAGATTCCACTTCTAAAAGCTTTTCAACAAGAACTTTCAAAATGTGCCAACGATTGTGCATTGTAAAATCTTCCAAAATATTTGCTGATAAAAGAAAACTATTTTCCATAAAGTTAGTACACTGTAAAAAATTCCGAATCAAATTACGATATAAAGTACTGGCACTTTGGGTACATGACCTGTAAAGCCCATTTTATCGTAAAATCCATTTTTACCGTAAAATATTTTACCGCAATTTTTACAGTAATATTTGTTAAATTATAGCGATTCAGTGGTTTTACGATAATTATTACAGTATATATAACGGCATATTGCATTTTTTGTTACTTAACATGTTCCGGTAAAAATGGATATAACGATAAAAAAAAGTATCGGCCGCCTGAGTGGAGTGCCAGTACTTTTTACCGTGATTTGTTACTGGGCATCGAAGTGTTTTCATACTTTTGTCCAATCCCTGTTGTTTTAAAGTTCCCCATAATCTGATTTTGAATTTAGTTTTTCCTATGAAGTAATTATTTTTATGAACAATATTCAATTCTATATTAAACGCATAAATGAGAAATATTGTACAATAATACATTTAATATATAAAATGCGGTCGAAGTAAAACAAAAAAATCAGAGCATTTGATAGAATGATAAGATTTTCCCATACTAACACCCTTTCTTAACGATATTTTTAGTTGCAAATTGAACAAAGAAAACTTACTTTCTCTGAATAAACATCTCTTTTCGCGTATTTGGTTTTTTTTTTTCTACCATCAAAATATGGGGGGGGGGGGGGTAAATCGCAATAACTGGAAAATAGGGTCTCAATAGTTTAGTCAAAAGAAAGGTAAAAAGTTAATGTTAATATCGCATTTTACGCATTTCTCCTTTTTTCTGAAACTATTTACGATAATTAAATAATTTTGTTACCCATTCAAAGATAATTCGACGTAAAAAATAAATCTTTATAAGTAGCTACTGTTTTTTTTATTATTTATTTTAACAATATGTGGTCAAAAATATTTTCAATTATAAGGTATTTACTGTAAAATGTTTTTCAACAATAAAATCCAAACTTTGTATAGAATCTATCAAATAGTTCTTGAATTTAAAAATATCACTTTTTTTCTGTCACTCTTCAGCGTGAAAAAAATGAAATTAACATTAAAAGGGATTTTTGACACCTCTCTTGCCTAAACTATTGAGACCCTATTTTCCAGAATGCGGTAAACCTTCCTATTTTCTAGAGGCAAGAATCCAAATCAGTTGAAAAAGAAGTAAGTTTATTTAAAGAAAAAAAGTCTTTCGTCCGATTTTTTAGTTTAAAATATGCTTTGTACAAATATTTCAGTTAATGGTTAGTCCTTCGAATCGTTAATATTGCATCTAATTGTGTAAGAATTCAATCATTAGGTCAAATGTTATTAAGAAGTTTATTTTTCATTTTGCTCGCTTATGGTGTTGAATGTCAACTTTTGTCGGTATAGGTGAGAAATAGTACAAATTTAAAAACATCATTTTACCTAACATTCATCACCAACGCATAAAGAAGAACCGTGATGGCTTAGTGGTTAAGGACCGTCATTGTGATGGACTGGGGTTCGATCACCAGTGGCGGCTGAAAGCCCACCAAGCTTCAGATGGATGGGAGTCAGCTAGTGTGGGAATTAAAGACGACCTTTATGCTATACTGACATTGCCAAAATCATGCAATTGATCATGAAATTGTGCAGCTTTGATCTTTACAACTCCCCTTGGCCCGCAACGGGCTGTAGCGGGAATGCTTTTTTTTTCTTTTTTTTCTTCTTTTTACAAATTGCTGAGTGTTATTATTTTTGGTCTAAATACAAAACAATGAAAGCAAAAAAAATTTCATTCAACATTTACCTTCAGTTTATACTGAATTTCGATATTCTTCGAAAACATCGACAGTCATTCATTTTGGTCTCGATGGTCTCCTTTGGCGCAGACGTAGCACTAGCGCCACTTTTATATATATATTTTTTTGACTCTCTAATTAAAAGTAAAAATTTATTTTGGCATTTTTTAACTATGAAAAAACAATCTAACTGTTACTATTAATAAAAATCTGTTAGATTCTCGGAATTATAATTGTTCTAAAATATGAAATCCGAAAAAAGTAGTTTAAAACATTTTCTTTTCATTCATATTCAAAAACGTATCAATAATTGATTTTTGTTAATTAAAGAAATTTCAGTGTTGAATCTCTTCAATGATGTTCCTCTTAGATCTAAATAACTGCAAATTTGAATAATTTTTTGGAAGCTAGCTAAATTTGGAAAATTTTACTTTTAACGCAAAAGAGGACACCGATGTCAGATGCTGTATTTCATAAACAAAAACTATTAAACTGCTCAATATGATATTTTTCACTTATTTTGACCTAAACTAATACAAGATCATGTGAAAAAAATATTAAAAATATCTTTAATGGAAATTCTGCGACAAAAGGTTGAAACAGCTGATTTTACTAAGTTAAAAGTACATTTCAACGTTTTGCTTCGGAAAATATATATACATAATTTTCTTACCTGCAACCTGTATTAACAATAACAATTTAAGTTCATCTAAAGAAAATCATCCGCACGTGTATAAAATTACAATCTATATATATAAAAGAAAGTCGTGTTAGTTACTTCACTTATAACTCAAGAACGGCTGAACCGATTTAGCTGAAAATTGGCAGGGAGGTAGTTTAGAGCCAGGAGAAGGACATAGGATACTTTTTATCCCGTGCGATAAACCGTTCCAGCGATATCAGTGAAAGTCGAAATGGAATTTTCTGATTGGTTAAAAGCTAGCCATTGTTTTAAATTTTGCTATAAACGATTCAATTTTCAAATATCTTGAAGATAACAACAGTGATATTTTCTATCTTATAACTCTATTCATTTAGAAAAGTAAATTAAAGTAAATTGCATATACTTTAATTTTTAATTCGCGCTTTTCTTTATGTCAGGTGAGCACAAGCAAGTAAAATCAACGAGAATAGATTTCTTAATTGTTGGTCGTATCACGGATTCAGTACTGTGAAAACTGTTTAATAAATATAAAGACAAAAGCAAATTTCATTCAAATTGCACGTTTTCAGAAATATTTATATTTAGTACGTAATTTTAGGTTAGCAAAATTAAATATACTTTTCGAAGATTTCAGTGCTGTGACAGTTGTCATTTGAAAACTATTAGTTTGTTTGTTTATTTATGCAAAGTTTTCGAATTCATCCATTTTATTTCTTTCATTTATAAAATTGATTTTTGTTTTAAATCTTATAATTTTCATATTTCTTATTCATCTCATTTTTATTGCTCTTTTTATTATTTAAAATATGTATGTGATATTTCGATTTAGCAAATTTGCGACCACTGCCAACTTTTACATTTCTTTTTCGTTGTCAGAAAGAATATTTGCAAAAATATGCCGCCTAAGCAAATCGCTCTTAGTCGGTCGACATCTCAAGCGCGCAAAAAGAGAACTACCCGTGTTTCAGAAACATCGGAGCAACGGGAAAAAGACTTAAACTAATCGAGAACAGAATGCTTTTGCCCGTTCCTTAGAAACGTCTGAGCAACAGGAAAGAAGACTGTCAACAAATCAACTATTCATACATGTGCCTTGGACTCCAAGGCACATGTATGAATACTCACAGGATGCAATGACATATGTTCTCGCATATGGGCTCCTAGATTTATTTATTACATTTACGTGCAATTCTGCTTGGGTTGAAATTAGAGATATTTTGTTACCAGGACAATCATCATCGGATCGTCATGATATTACAGCACGTGTGTTCAAACAAAAATGATAATCTTTACTTGATTTCATTGTGAAGCGTCATGTTTTTAGAGAGACACGGTGTTGGGTGTACTCTATTGAATGGCAAAAACGAGGATTGCCTCAGGCACACATTCTAATTTGGCTTATTGAAAAAAAACCACCTTCTAAAACTGATCAGATATCAGCAGAAATTCTTGATGTCACCATAGATCCAGTCTTATTTCAGATCATTGTCCAAAATATGTTTCATGCTCCGTGTGCATCACCATACATGTCTGTTTGAAAATGCACTAATGATATCCTAGAGAATTAACTGCTTTTTTTCACCATTAAATAAAATTTGCATTTCAAATCATAATCGCAAATGTCATTTACACACTTAAATACAAAATTCAAATTCAAATTGAAAGCGTTGCAACGCACGCAGGGTACAGCTAGTTACTGATAAAACTTTCATTGAGAAAAAAAAAACTGTAACGGTTAACTCGATGTTTTTCTTTTCTTAAGATTTCTGTTAAGCGCATTGAGTGAACAGGAAATGACAGTAAGCTCTTCTTTCCATAATCTCTAAAATATCCATCCGTTTTTATGAGATCAATCAATGTTTACAAATTCTGAATCCGGTTATTATTATCTCAAGAGAAGGATTTGTGAGCAATTGTGTGTGACAGGGATTACTCATCGCAGTGGCGTTTCTCCATTCTTTACTTTGATACATCAACCATGCTTGGTTGGAGAAAATTCTTTATTCGGGTATAATCGACTTAAAATTTAATTGCTACTGAAAATATTGTGGCGGAACTTTCTTCAGGGTTAGAAAAAAAGAACAGTTTCTGACCAAAATAACATTTTGATGAATTAATTCAATCATTACTCTTGATTTGTCAATATTTCAATTTAAGAAAAACTCTGCGGCATGTTTAGAATAATGCCCCAGAAGGGTTGGATCTTAAAATAATGTATAATGCCTATTATATACATTAAACATATTATATAATAAGTGCATGCATAGTATATAAATATTGTAAATGCATAATAGAAAGTCGCTGTGGCTCAAGGGATAGAGCGTTTACCACCCATTGAGGTGACCCAGTGCGAATTCCAGCACTGGCTGGTGGATACGAATTCTGCTCACGGCTTACACCGACCACAGTACTGACGTAAAATTTCTCCAGTGGTAGACGGATCATGGGTTAGAATTTCCTTGCCTTCGGGCTAAACTTGTGAGGCTGCCATGGTTTTCTTCTCCATGCAACGCAAATGCAGTTTAGTTCTATCAAAAAGTCCTCCATGAAGGCTAGTGCTTGGAGTTTCCTTGTCTTCTCGGTTAGGCTGAAAACTGCAAAGCCATGGAGTCGAATATCGATGGTCGTAAACTCAGAATTGGGTCAGTTGTCCAACGCCGGTTGTAAAATAATTTATTTATTTATTTTTTTTTATTTCCAATGGCAGAGAACTTGACATAAAGGGGAAAAAAGACACGAACAAAAAAAAAAGAAAACATAAAAAAAAGTCATAAAATAAAATGTATAATAGATATAATATAGGGTGTGTGTTACAATTACCCCCGGAATTTGAAATTAATAAACAAAATATTACCGATGCATCACAGATTTTATTTTACTTGATAAGGAAATATGGCAAAGTTTATTTTTTCAAAGTTTGATCCGGCAGAGTTCAAGTCTTAAGTCAAATTATTGCCACACTCGCTGCAACTTGCCATGATCGGTGGTACCGAATGCGATTGTGTTCCTTCATCAATATGCAGCAAATGTGGTTAATCTCACCACTAAGGGAAGATTATGAGTCATTCATTTTTTAACAGGATGGAGCCACCTCCTTTATTATTAGACAGACGTTCATAGTTTCCTAAATAACCAGCTTCCTCGTCGTTGGATTGGACACAGGTCATCCCACTACAATTTACTTCTTCCAAGAGGACGCCATTTCGCGGAAAAAATTTTTCCTCGCAAATTCTCTTTCGCCTTCATTAGTAATTTAAAATTTAAAGTGTAGAAAAAGTGAGTTCAGAGAATGAGCCACGAAGTTTCAAAGACCGAAAATAAATTTTTAAAATATACAAATGAAAATAAATTCAGCGAAGATAACTTAGGATTACCCAACGGTGAAGTTCTCTTCTAACAATTTGTTTGCATTTTAATATTTTGAAGCATTTTTTTTCAGGAAATGAAATTTCATGACTTGCTCTAGGTTTGCCTGAACATAATTTTTCTTTCTTTTAAATTAGTCATGAAGGAGAAAAGAGAAACTTTTCTTCCGCTGTATGGCGTCCTCTTAATTCCTTGGTTTTTTTTGTGTGTGGTTGCATCTGAGATTATTTTTTGTTCGCGGTCTCCTAAGATCAGTCATTTAGTAGAATTGCGAGGAAAGATCACAACCGCATTAGCTACAATTGATTGTGACACGTGGCAATAATTTGACACCAATGGTTCACATATTGAATATTTGTGGAGAAAAAAAACTTTTAATATTTCTTTATTAGGTAAAATAAAAGCTGTTGGTGTATTGGTAATATTGTGTTTGATATAAACCTCTCGAACCCCGGTGAAAAATCTGATCTATATCAATTTAATATTAAATGTTATAATTTTGAACTATTATGCCGTGGGTAAGCAAGTCAGTGAATTTTTTCATGTTGAAAATAGATCATAATATAGTTTTCAAAAATGGATGTATCTTTAAATGCGAGTTTGAAAAATGAATAGGGTAAGCTCAAAATGTGTGTTAAAGAAACTGGACGTTACTTAAGATGCCTGTTAGGAAAAATAGTTACTTTAGAATTCGTGTTGGTGAAATTGAACTCTGTACAAATTGCAATTTTTTTAAAAGGCGCGAAACAAGTTTATATAAAAATTTAATTTTTTATTAATCTTACGAATCATCATCATTCATTAGTTAAATATTTAAAATGTGATAGTCATAATAGTTTAAAAATAGGCTTTGACCTTTTTTTTTAATATCTTTAGTTTTTCAAGCACGGGTTTTTAGCGATGTCCAAAACAAAACGTTCATAGATGAGCGTCATTTAACATCTTATTTAAATTTGGTCTCTTCCAATATTTTTTAGTCCTTGAAACCAACTTTTCTAGTTCCAGTTTTGAAAGTGGTGTCAAAATGTAAAGATTAATTTCTAAATTGATAAAGTTAAAATTTAATGAAGATTTTCTGCAAAAAAGAATAGATTCTTCAGATGGAATTTTAAAAAAAAGTAAAAAGTGGTGTAAACTAACTTCTTTTTAATATATAAATTTAAACATTTTTACATAATAATAAAATTTTATTTCAATAATGAAAAATTTTTTTAGTTAAATAACTTTGTTTTGATGATCGCACAAATAAAAGCTGATTCACCACACTCATCTGGTTGAGTGGACCACCCCAAAATCACTTTTAATAAGTGCGATGGACATACACAATTTTTGTTTTGTTTTTAAATTAATATTTATTAAAAAAGACATTATTCTTTCACTAGTGTCTAAAAAAATGTATTTAGTAGCTAATTCTAAAAAAAAAGTTACAAGACTCCGTTTCGCCTCAAGTTGGGTTGCATGGGAACTGGGTGATTCTTTAAGTTAGTTGAGGGGCAGCTAACACTTGGTTATTAAATTAAAAAAATTAACAATGCAAATTACAAACTACACTTAACACTTAAGAAAGGCAACGAGACTCGAAAGAGCTGTTAGACCAGTCTCTATGCAACATTACAAAAATAACGTAAACACTTCTAATATTGTAAGAAATGATAATGATATTGCTGTCTAAACAATAGCTTAAAAACATTATTTATTGACATTGTTATCAATATAAATATATGTTTATTGTTTAAACAATGCTCGTGTTGAAAAAGTATTAGAGCATGTAATGGTTCTGTGTGTTGAATATATCTTCTTTCTTGTAATTCTCCAACAAACTAGAAATTCGTTTTCTAAAGGAACCAACTGTTTCCACACAAAATTTTCTGAAAAATGTTATTATGCCATTTCTGGAATGATTCTAACCAGACACTAAAATTTTCTACACTGAGTTTTTTTAAAAAAAAAAACAACTCTAAAGCTGCTTCTTGTAGCAAAGGTCTAGCATTCATACCACGCATTTTTTCTTAAACCATTCAAAAGTAGCCTGATTTGTTTCAAAATTATATTCATTTTCTTCGAATCTGTTAGTATACTACAATATTGCTCACACAAGTTTAACTGATTTGAAATTTTTCAGCGTTTTGACTATTACTTTTTACAAACTTCAATTTTATCTTTTAAACACAATTCTTCATACTGCTTAGATCTGAAAAATACAATTGAATTAAAAGAAAACTCGGTCAATGTTAAAATACTTTCAGATAAAAGCATGCACTTTTACAGACAAAAAGAGATTTAAAAAAAAACGCTTATCGCTCTTTAATTGATATAATAGACGATAATATATTTTCCTCGAAAAGTATAGAATACTTTTTAAACAAATTCAAATCAAGCCACAATGAGTCAAAACTTGTGATTACAACTTTTTAACTGATATTTTATATCACTTAATAAAAACAATAAAGTTTTTTGAGAGTTTAGATTTTTTATTTAGTGTACTGGCCTTTAAAATAACTCAAACGTTGAACTGTAATGTGGTAATGTCTGTGGTTTTGGAGGATTATTCTGAAAAGATTAAAAGATTGTTATTTTTTTTAAATCTTCAGTTAAAATTTTTTTCAATGGGCTATAGTGTGTGAACGAATCATTTTCGAACGAAATTTCTTGTCAGAATGTATACTCAATCTATCAGTTTCAGTACTTGAACTATCAGTGACTTTAAACATTGCTTTCTAACATTTTATATCAATCTGCTAAACACAAAAATAAAATCCATTTAGAATTTAGAAACAACGTCAAATGTTCAAATAAGATCTTCGAGTTAAACAAATTAAAATCACACAACTGATAATTTTTTACAACAGCAAACTATGCTAGTCTATTTCTATAATAAATAAATTACTTCAGAGTGTGTACCCTTTGAAAGTATAAATTCTGAGCAAGAATAATCAGCAATTTTTGAGCTTTTAATGGCGAAACCGAATTCACGAATAACGAACGACATTTGATAAAATATTCGTTTGGAGCTTTTCTCAAAAACGGCTTTGTCAATAACGTAAAAAATAACGTAATCAACTCTCAAATACTTGACGTAACTGCTTCCACACTCGTCTGTCATTTCATCAGCAAATCTTCCAAAATTTTTTTGTCTCGTTTTAAAATTGTTGTCTCTGTATGACGGAATATTACAAGCGTACGTGCGGTCGCTTATTAAAGCAGTTTTACCAGATTCGATATTTTTTTCATAAATTTCGTTGAACAGCCAACCCTATTTTTCGGGTTCGCGACTACGAATGTTCAACTCCATATCCTTGTCATCTTGAACCCAATCTAGAAGACAAGGGAACTCCTTGATCAAGAATGGGGAGAAATGTGCCTGCGCAGAGGACTTTTTAATGCAACTTACTCGAATTTGCGTTACATGGATAGGAAAACAACGAAATTATTCCACGGTTAACCTGACGGCAAGGGGACTCATGATTCGTCTACCACTCAGGATATTTTACGTCAGCACAGTGGTCGGTGGAAGCTGGATGCGGAAATCGTATCAACCAGCCGTCACTGGGATTCGAACCCGGTTCACCTCATTGGAAGGCGAATGCTCTATCACCTGAGCCATCAGGGCTCTCCTGGTTCGATTGCCCGGATTCTAACTATCCAATAAAAATCCTGAAAATTAATACTCTTTTTCTTGTTTTTCTGTTACATATCTCTTCACTAATTCGATTATTCCATGTGTTGCATGCACGTAGTTTGAAATCATCGCTCGGAGTATTAGTCAGAAAACAATTTCGTCAATAATGTTTATTAAAAAAAATCGTGTATTTTGAAAATCATTTTTTATTTTCGAAATGTAAAAATGTCTCATCATTTGAATCAGAAAATGCTCAACGGCTTGTTTAAGAAGTGGGCAGCACACGTTTAGAGAAGGGGTACCATTTTGAAAGCTTCTGTTTAAGTATCAGTTAAATCAGGAATAAGTCTCAGCTGACCTTGTGCGATGTGGGAATATTCACGGTTTGAAGACGACAGTATTCTTTAGGATGAGATTAAACTGTGAGTTCTCTGATAAAATCGATATGGTTCGGTTGCTAAGATAGATATCCACGCTACCTGCGAGCATTTTAATATTCACAAGTTATAACCAACGCAATATATTCTATAAATTGTTGGAAACCACTTGATGTGCAGTGCTGGAAAAAAATGAACTACCCCGAATAACATTTTATCCTACTGATTGGATCTTCACATAATAGAACTCAATCTTATTGGTTTGAAGGGGTGATCTCAAATATGCTAATTAGTCAGAGTGGACGACATTTTAAGTCACGAAATCAGACAAAAAAAGCGTTCTTATTCTACATAAACGTGCATTCATTTAATTTTTTTCGGATTTTCTTGCACTCAAAATATAGGAGGTAGCCACAATCTGAAAAATATGGTCTCACTAGTCAGGAGAGCGGTGTTTGGACCCTCTAATGTTCATTTTACTTTTTGAATATTTCCCTATATCTCGAGGAGTTTTTAAGGGAATTGAAACACTTTTTGCACCAATTATAAATTTCGTGTATCCAAAGAAAATTACAAGCAAAAAAAAATTTTTAAGAACCATTTATAAATTTTTATTATTTTATCTAATAATAATCGAAAATACTTTGAATTGTAAGGTAAACAAATTTCTACTTCATTTTAAACCAAAAAATCTTTTAATTTTATGTATTTATCTCTCCTTTTTTTTAAAACTTTTCGTGTCTTTTGCGATTTTAGGTGCGAGCATCTTAAAACTCATCGTCTGGATTGTTCTATTTCTTATGGAATTATGGAAAATATGATATCAAAAATAACTTATGGAAAAATAATTGCTGAAAAAATAATTCTTATGAAGATTTACATTCACAAAGGTCGTCTGATATTGAATCAAAATAGTATAAATAATGCAATTTTTAAATCGATTAATTTTAGGTGGTTATGTTTTAATTTCAGCATCTATTTCAACAGTTGACAAATGGTGTTCCTCGGTATCATAAGATTCCGTGAAAACGATAAAGAGGCTCCGAGAGTTAAGATATATTTTTTAAAAAAAATAGTGATTTTAGAAATCTTTAATTATATTTAGATCCAATTAACAATCTATTATTTATTTAACCATTCGGTTTCCTTCAGTAATTATTAAAAATAAAATACAATTAACAGAGAAATCGCATTCTTTCAATTAAACTTTTTGAATAACAATGTATTTAATAAATATTGAAAAGAACATGCATTTATAAAAAATCGCATTAGTATTTCCCATCGCGCTTTTCAAATGCAGTAACTTCACTCGTTGCTGAAGAAATGTGTTTGTACGTACATCCTAAACATACATTCAAGCAAGTATATGCATCTATCTTGTGCAATGCTTTCTACTTTTTATGGTACGCTGTACACTTACAAAGATGACACTTTTAACAGAGTTCACGTCTAATACAGCTATGCCAGGTTTCTTTTTTAACTGTTGCTACATCTAAAAATATGACCAAGCCATCTGACACGATAAGATGTGATAACGTTGGCAATATTAGTTTTTTTTCCACCTCAGACTTCACGATTTAGCAAAATTCTCCATCTGTCATTATCTCTCAATGGGCCAAGTATTTTTCGAACAATTGTTTTTCTTCAAAGATTGAAAGTCTGTCTTCATCTATTTTTGTTAATGGTCAGTATTCCTTATTATACAATATAATAAGTCTAATAACAGTAGTATAAATATTTATTTTTTCTCTTGAAATATATTAGTTTAAAAAAAAATCATTTTTTAAGCCACGGTAGCTTGAACTGAATAATCTATTATCAATTTCAAATTTAATATTATTATCCTTAGAAATGATTGAAAAAACTGGGGTACATAAATTAATCTATGCTCTCGAAAGCGTAAGATACAGTGAAAAAGAATTTTGCTTCTGAGTCACACATACATTTTTAAATAAAAAGATAAATTTTTAAATAAAAAGATAAATTTTAAAATACTGATATATTATTTCTAAATTAAATCTACTGACTACAAGACCTCTACCTATTTTTCACCAAAGTGTTAATATTTAAATTAATAAAGTTCGCATAAAATATAACAATACACAATAGGATAATACATCCAAGCTGTTTTAGATTTTTTACGGCAGGTCTTCACTAGTTCAGATCTGTAATTTATAATAAGTGTGTCACTAAGCCAAAATAAAAAGAAATTTATTTTTATTTCTAGAAAGAGTGATCCTTAGAATCCACGTAATTGCAACATACACCCTTAACATTTAGCGTATAATAGATTTATATAGTGTATTAAGCAACTTACGTGCAAATATCTTTTATTTATAGGCCTTTTTAAAGACGCAAATGACAATACCTCTTGTCGTATAAGTCATTATTCCTCTAATGGTCAAGCGGTCCGTAACGCGAAGAAAACAAAGGCTTGAACCTAAATGACCTCATGAATTCATTGAAGAGTTTTTTTTCTCATTTCCTCGTCTAATTAAATCGTTCGAGAAGTAAAAGAACTATCTTCATTTTCTACAAGGAAAAGTGATTTTTCTAGCTTAATTTGGTTGAAATTGTGCATTTTTTAAAAATACTTTTATCTGTTTAAAAAAAAAATTGGATTAGGTTGTTTTGCGTAATGATTATCTGTGGCTTATTATAACTGATGATAATTTTATATGAATTATGATAATACATCTTCCTTGTTTTATATTAAAAATATTGGATGTAGGAAGTGGGCTGGAAATTTTAGAAAATTACTTTGAGGAAGCGGAAATATTTTTTTTTTCAATGATAAGCCTCATATACAATGTAACTATGACACTGGTTTTAAATTGGAAAAAAAATCATGAATTTTATGCATATCGTGTGATAGTTTTATTGAAGTAATCATTATTTTTAAAGAAAAGCACTTTTAATAAAATTAAATAATAATATTTTTCTTCGAATACAAATACATTTCAGTTTAGTTTGTTTCGTTTAGGCGTATCACTTACTTTAAAAACTTATATTTTCTTTACAAATGGTATTTTAATAACAATAATATCTACAAAGTAGCATTTGAAAACGTTGTTTATAAAATAATAATTATTATAATGCATTAGAAGAATTAGATAATAGTTTTACAATGACGTACTGCGAGAGCGGATTTAAAAAATTTCTTTTAGATTGCTTTATTTGCTAGTTATTAGTTATAATAACCACGAAAAGGAAGTAAATTTTAATAAAATAAAAAGAATGTTTAACTTGGAACAATGAGACGCACATTTAATCCATTGGTAACACATTTAACACATAGATATGTCAGTGAGAATCCTATTTAAGGTAAACCCTCTGAGAGGTTCAATTAAAAATCTGGGTTTAGTATAAAAATGTGTCGAAATTTTTCAAAAGTAATTCACCAAAATTTTGTTAGTAATGTTATCAGATATGTGCTTTATAAGTATCCAAAAGTTTCACAACACACAGCTCAATACACAAGAATAAAATCTTATTATCGACATAGAGGTCGCGATGTTATTCTCCAAAAACGTTGCTCTGAAGATTTTGAAGACGTGGCTTATGCTTTATATTACCCCAAGTCCTGCAATTGTTGACAGATCCTAAATTCGAACTGGCAAGCTAACAGTATTATATTTTCAATTTAAGTTGCTTTCAAAAAGTTTCCTGACGAAGCATTTCGTCCCGAATATTTAACTGAAGATGGCATTTAATTAAAAATCAGAAAGCTTTTCATCAGATCTGAGTAAAACAAGACAGCAAAAATTCCATCATTTCAAACGATTTTTCCTTCGATAACATGGAAACTAATTAAACTGCAGATATTCATATTGCTTTAGTTTTGCCTTGTAACAAACAATTCACATTTCTCAACAAGAACTCTGTCTTATCTTTTCCAGTTATGGGTTCACAATACTTTTTTTTAACAAAAACTCGGCCTGTATTAATCGATTTCAGAACAATTCTGAAAATGTCGTCTGCCTTTTTTTTATATTTCTATCGTCTGAGCTAAGTCTTTCAATCACAATTTAGAAGTACTACACTTAAAAGCTATTCTTCGACTGAATAAAAATATAACTAAAATAATAGTTAAAGTTATACTCTCATTGTATTTTCGTAAAAAAAATTATCTTTTCCGTTCTTAGATTGAATAATCTGTTTACTTGCCCTGGCCCGAAAACGAAATTTCGCAACAGACTTGGCTTAATTGCAGGGCTTTTTCTTTGTTATCATACAGATCAGAGCAATTATTTTAGATGCCAGGCATTTAGCAGTTTGTTGGGAGGGGAAATGGAAGCATTTATTCGAAATGTGCTCCCTCTCCTCATACGAGAAAAAGCAAACCAAAAACCCACCGAATAATAAGCGATTAACCTTGAAAAGACTTGTGAGCCAGTTGATGCTTTCAGATGAACCGTTTAGTCTTTTTGAGGAGGTCAACCATTACGCGCAGCAGTCATCAAAGACTACGCGTTTTTATCGCATCTTTAAGAAATTTCCTTCTCAATATGGAATATGCGGAAGAAAAAATTATAACAACAACAGCGACTTTTTTTTTAAAGAATTATCTTATAATATGGAATAAATAGATTTAGTTACAGATAAGACGGAAAGGAAATGGATTTAAATTGAAGGTATAAGAATTCAGCCATCTGTAAAAACCTTTCAATATATCGGCTTAGATTTTATGTTTTGCGCTTAATTGTATTTTAATAGCATATATTAGTGAATTTGATGAAAGTATGTGATGCTATTTCAAACAAATGAATGTAAGATCAGTATAAAAAAAATTTTGCTAACTGCTGTATGCAAGAGAAATTTTGATAGTTATTGCCAAAGTTGACTTTTCTTAATTAAATGAGAGAAATGTGCGTACGAAAGTAAATTTATAAAAACGTAGATACAGTATTTCAAAATACATACTTCTATACGGTTGCAATGGTCATTTTTGTACCCTTTGCGCATTCAGTATATATGACAATTATATTGATCTCTGAAATTTGTATGTATCTGAGAATAATGTTGTTAGGATAATATATATTTTGTACTATGCATATTCAATAAAATATAGTTAGTACATTACATAGGCATTACGATATTTTAGAGCGCAAAATAAAAAATGGGCCACCTTGAATGACTTTTGATCGAATGGTCGAATCTTCGTATTCCAGGTTTCACTGATAATGGCCCGGGGGGGGGGTTAACCTCAAATATGCTAATTAATAAGTGCAGACGATATTTTAAATTGCGAAATCAGACACAAAAGATATATAGTTCCTGAGAATAGTTCTGCCAAATAGTTCCTAAGAAATCGAATTTTAAAAATACGACTTCTTTTAAAATTCGACTTCTCAGGAACTATTCGACCAATCTATCTCAAATTTTGTATTCTGCCATATGCAGTTTTTAAAATAGCGTAAAAATTTTATACCTTGCAATTCAAAATTTTTCCGTCTGTTATTATATAAAATAATAAATATTTAATAAAAGTTACTTTTTGCATGAAATTTTCTTTGGAGACACAAATTTTATAAAGTGTGTGCAAAATTTTTTCCGTTCGCTTAAAAAGTTCTCGAGTTATGGGGGAATGCAAGAAAAGAAAGTAAAAAAATAGGCATAAAGAGATCCAAACTTTGAACCGCCCACCTGACATAACTATTAGAATCATATTTCCCAGATTACGGCTACCACCTATATTTTGGGAGTCAGAATTTCAATCTAATTAATTAGTAGCTATATTTGAGGTTGCCCTGTCGAATCATTAAGATTGAATCCATGAACGTGAAAACCTGATCATTAGATCAAAAGTTATTCCTTATGATCCCTTTTTTTTTTGTTTTTTTTTTTTTTTTGTTCACAGTACATAGTTTATGCTTTTTCTGTGCATGACTTATAAAATGACACAAATCCATTTTAATTATTATATTTATCATCAGTTTTAACGAATTTTTTTAATTACTTTTGAACGTGATTAATATTTTGCTTAATGCTTATATTTATAAAAAAGATGAACTTCTAATTAATCATTTTCTAACTGCACATTAGATTTTAAATGTCTTAAGAAACAGTAAATGAGTCAATGAAACTTTACAGTAATAAATTTACAGCCCGGAACTCAATGTATCATTTCAGTATCAAGATTTATTGCGTGCTGAGCTTCAAATATTTTATCACTAAGTACACTATTTGATTAAAATCAAGTGACTCAGGGGGGCGATTCTTCAGATGATAGGAAATTCATAAACAGATTTATTCTAATTAAAACTATTACCTTTTTAATTGAATACGATATTAGCGATGTCGCGACTTTCCGATCCAGTGACCTTTAACGACCACTGTTTGTTTGTTTTTTTTTAAATAAAAAAAGCTTGATTATTGATTTTTTTTAAGTTCAGATAAGAAATTCTAAAAAAATTAAAAGCCTGCATCATAATCGGAATCAACTACAGCCAGGAGGAAAATCTCCAAAAAAAAAAAAAAAAAAAAAACGAGTCGTTAAAAGCCGTTGGATTGAAAATTAGTTGCCGGTACTTGCATATCAAATGAAAATGTTCGGCTTTCTCTGCTTCTTAAGTTCTGCTTTATATTCTATAATTTTATTTAAACATTTATTCAATACATTCAATTCATGATAATCAATGATGATAAGTCAAGAATGTTTCTTACCGTCTTTTTATAGTTCCACTTTAAATCAATCTTTTCGATTGTACTAGCAATTGAATTCGCTCACTTATATGTTTATCAATATTAGATTCCTTCTTTTAAAAAACACCTTTAAAGTAAAAGAAGTTATTAATTGGCATATTAAAAACCAACTTCGAATGAAACGAGCACGGTGAACATAGCAAACAACACCACATCATAAGTCTAGAATTTGTTTTTATTAAGTTAGATTTTAAAAATTCAAATAAATTATTAATTCATGACTAATAAAGTTATTTTAAAAACAAAATATATTTTTCTCAGGTCCTTTTTTTTAAATAACTGTATTAAATGCTGATAACTAAATAGTTTGCATGAAATTAGTTATAATACATTATAAATGAATTCAATTGTAAGAATCAGATTTTATTCTTAAAAAAAAATCTTTCATGGATTGGTAATACCGACATAAAATTTTCGAGAAATTGATTTTGTTATTATTATATAAAGTTTTTGAAGTAGGATTTCTATTTTTCTATCGTTATTATATCTATCGCTAAACTATCATTATTGATATTGAAAAACAAATTAAGCGATAATTATTTAAAGCTTTTTAACAATAATTTTTAAACCTAAATTTAGCAATTAAATACTTGTTTGCGAACTCCAGATATTACTGGAATTACTTAAAATTTTTCTTGAGTTCGGTAAAACTGACATGAACTGAATTTACGAAAAATTGGCTTATTATTTTATTTAATTGATGAATTGGAATTTATATGTTTTTATCGTTAACATATCTATTGTCAAGACTATAATTTTTTTATATTTAAAAAAGTGAATAACACAATTATTGTTTTAAAGTTTTTTAATTATAGTTCTTTAAACCTGAATTTAGCAACTAAATATTGTAAGTGATGCATTAACTGTAACGGATATTTTGTAAATAAATGAAGTTTAGGTAAATTATTATCATTTCTGTCGAATCGGTTTAGTTATGGCCCTGATTTTAGAAATAAGTGAAATGAGATATTCGTACTTTTTCTAAAAGGACACGAAATTGAGGTTAGACTAATAGTAAATCTTAAAACTAGGAGGAAGCGTAAAAGGAAACGCTATATGCATTTAATTATTTCTAAAATCAAATAAAATACTAATAATTATTGTTTCGCGACCTGAACATTGCTAACAATAGGTCTTTGTGTTTTTTCTGAAGTTGTACTTTTCCTTTTTATTGCTTATCAGTTATGGCTTTTTTAAATTCTGTGAAATAGAGCGTCTAATGAGTTAAATATATTCTCAAATTGTAGCTTTAACACAGAAAAGGATAACTTTTGAATATTACATTGTTTCTTATTGCATATCTACACACTAACAATATATTTCAAAACTCTTGACTCCCGGATTTACAGCATGAAATGCGGTTGTCGCCTAGAAATGCTATGTCAGAGTTAAAAATTGTTACTTTTGAGCTTCGTTTTCTGATATTTTTAATTGATTTTCAACAATAAATTTCGAAATGGATGAATTTTTAACTATGAAATTATTAAATAAACACTTCCATTTTTTATGCCGTTCAAAAAGCAAATATTTTAAAACTTTTAAAATATTATTTTCATTTTAAAATAGCTTAAAAAAATCACTTGAATATTATAATTTTTGCCGATTTTTTCTTGAATCAAAAAATTTATTCGTCTACGGTAAAATTGATAATTCACTGAAGCTATTGCTGTCTGACGTAAAATATCTTCAGTGGTAGACGGATAAATGTAGGAGGTTTTCGTGGTTTTCCTCTCCATTTGACGCAAATGCGGATTACTTTCTAATAAATTCATAATTAATAAATAATAAAAAGTCCTCCACAAAGTTTTGTTTGTCCCAATGCTTCATCCTTTGTGCCTTTGTCTTCGGGGTTGGGTTAAAAATTACAAGGCTACGGATAATATCTACAGTTGTAAGCTCTGGATTGTGTCAGCTGTTATAAAAAAATTAATTGCTTTACAATTATAAATAAACTGACAAAAATCTTAAAGTAATGTTTTTATAGGATACAAATTCGCGAAATATGACTCGCTTAGTGAAGCAAAGTGTTTAAACCCATTAATGCTCAGGCGCAGAATGTGGTTTATATATGAAAAACACTTATTTGAAAATTTGAAAATTTACCATTTTACATATATACTTCTACGAACAGACAACGAATTAAAACGATGTTTTATATTTTCTTTATTAATTTTAAATTACCATCCGAGGTCGACGAAAAATTTAATTACAATGAACAATTATATTTTTATTTTAATATTTTTGAAAAATACTTAGCAAAGCTAATCAATTTGGCAAACAAGTGAAAATAATTAAGAAATGAATGAACACCATCGGGTCTTCTTAATTCGACCGTTGTCACTAAAGCGCAAGCAGTAGCACAGGCGGTAGAACGGTAATAATGGAGTAAAATAATTATCATTAATTTATTGGAAACTTCTCTAATTTCATTAACTCTTTAATTTTGAGCCGTGTTGGCTCAGGAGATAGAGCGCTCGCCTCCCAATGAGGTGATCCGGGTTCGATCTTGGCGATTCAACTTCTGCATTCGGCTCACACTGACAACAGTGCTGAAGTAAAATATCCTCGGTGGTAGACAAATCCTCCCCTTGGCAGGCTAACCGTGAGAGGTTTTCGTGTTTTTCCTCTCCATGTAACGTAAATGCAGGTTAGTTGCATCGAAAAGTCGTTCATGAAGGCAAAATTTTCCCTCTACTAGATCCAGGAGTTCCCTTGTCGTCTGGATTGGGTTCAAAATTACAAGGCTACGGAGAAGAAGCCGTAATAGTAGCCGTAAACCCTAAATTAGGTCTGTTGTTCAACGCCGGTCATAAAAGAAAATATAAAAAAACACTTGAATTTTATAAATAAACATTGAATACTTTCTTAACGTAGCTCCACTCTTCCATTTAATTCATTACCTTCAGCTTTCAGTCTGAGATTTTATTTTAACTAAATAAAGTAGTAGCAAAAATTTATGTATTACGTTTAATTTAAATTGACGGTGACCATCATTCAAATCCATTTAAATTAATCGTGATTTTGATCACATTTTGATAAGTACGGTGGGCTAAATAAAAAACGGACGATCCTGAATAATTTTTGATCTTATGATCTGAGCTTTACGTCCTAGGACTGAATTTTAATGGTTGGGGGGAGGGTTGACCTCAAATATGCAAATTAATTAATGAAGACCATATTTTAAGCTTCAAAATCAGACACAAAAAAACGCGCTTTCATAGCAAACATAGCCTTGTTTCTACATATTCGGATTTCTGATCCCCTAAATATAGGTGCTTGGACCCCTTAATGTTAATTTTACTTTTTGCGTATTTCACCATATGTTGAGAATTTCTTAAGCGAATCGAAATTTTTTGGACACAATTATAAAATTCATTTATCTAAAGATAACCCCATGCGATATAACGTACCATACCATATAACGTTTAGTAAATATTTATTAATTTATTTAAAAATAGTCGAAAATATTTTGAATAGTAAGGTATACACATTTTTACATCATTTTAACGAATGTGATTTTAAATGGCAATGTACATAATTTGAGCAAAATCGGTCAATTTGCTCCCGAGAAATTGAATTTTAAAAATACGACTTTTTCAAAATTTTGATTTCTCAGGAACGTTTTGACCGATTTCGTTCAAACTTTATACTGTACTTATAAAAGACTCATAAGTCTGGTGTGATGCTAAGTGTTTGTTAAATTCTAAAAACATTTGCTAACTTAGTTGTAATTTCACTGCCATACTGCAGTGGAGTGTGAGAATTTCGGTTTGTAAGCTTTGATAGCCGCCGTGAGACCTTTTTGTAGAACATAATGTGAAAAGTGTTCCTTTTAAAATGGTGCGATATTTGCAGTGAAACTTAGAGAATGTTTTCCAAGTCTTAACTAGTATTCTACGTTTAAAGCAGTTGTGTTATTTCCCATTGAAGTATATGTTAAGTCTTTGTTTAACGACGCTCTTTTACACAAAATTCTTTATTTAAAGATTTTATAATAATATATCTGTATATGGAAGAAATATCTATTTCAATACAATGGTATCTTAGCTCAATAACGATTTTTTTTTTTCAAAGCGTAGTTCTTACCGCAATTTCAGTAATTCCGGAATGTTTGGGATTTCCCAGTTGAAGCAAAGGTCGTACTTAAAGACTTCGTTCTAGATTTAGTAAATTTAATTTAAAAGAATTTTGCCCATCACAACATGTAAAATTTCATTTAAACGTGTAAACAAAAGATCAGATGGTTTGTAAGTTTGGAAGAAATTTTATAACTTTTAAAAAAAGTTGTGCTTTAATTAACTAAGGATAGGAAATCTGATGCTGAAAGCTACAAATTTGTCCTAATCTTTTTTACGCAGATAAAGACAAAGTGTCAATTTCGTAGAAAGACAGCACTATACACGTCTTCTAGCATTTAATATTTCGTGATGAACAAAAAAAAAAAGTCTGATTATTCTTATTCTTGCAGAAAATTCTTTTTAAGCTATTCATTTGTTTTAGCTAACACTTTAAAGTATGTATCTCTAAGACTAATGCAAACTGACCAACATTCTATTCTTTAGTTTACATTATGATCTTTCTGCACCGATATATCACACAGTTGCAAAGAAGGCAAAACATCGTAATAAGCCAATTCTCTTTTGCAAATAATCTTTATTAGTTTCTTTCATTAAGTGCCCTTCAGTTTAAGAATATATGCTATAGCACGATAACGTAGTGGCTAAGACTCTGAACTGTTATGGTGAAGGGTTGATGTTCTATTCCCTAAAACGGCTTGAAGCCCACCCAGTTTTAAATTGATGACTTGTATGAAAATTTAAGACGATTCGTGCTCAATGTTCATTGCTGCCGTCATCTCCTGGGTCGTGAAATTGTGGAGCCCTCATTCGAATCCTGATCTACAACGGGCTGTTGTGAGGATACTCACTTTTATTATAACATGAAAAAATAAATAAATACTTAAGAATTCATTTAATACGCCAAAACCTAATGCTTAAATCAATTACATCAGAATAAAGTAGCAGCTTCAAAAAGTTAAATAAATTATTCAATTTCTTACTTTATAGCAGACATAAAATTTGCAATGCATGCGTATATTAAATTCTAACTTCTTTTCATCAAAAATATTGTTTTTTAGGTATTTTTTCTTGTCTGTTTTTTTTAAATTATTTAATAACACTTCAAAACATGAACAGAAATTTGAGAATTGAGTACTAAAAGTAGGATAGCACCATTGAGTACTAAAAGTAGGATAAATTATTTTTTACCCTCACTACCAGAAAAGAAAACCACTCATATTCCGCTATATTAAAAAAAATAAGTAAAAAAATAGCGTCAATGATTTTTTTTAAATTTACAGTTACATCCCCGATGGATACCACGTACAGCCTTCGAATCACTAACCCCGAAAATTGGAACACATTGGTTTTATTACTTTTTAGAAAAGGAGATTTTCGAGGTCAAGTTTAATGCTTGCCTATCTCTTTCGTAAATTGAACGCATCGAACAGAACACTCCTGTGGTACAATTTATTACTTTTTCATCCGTCACAAATCAATTCCTCTCCAATTAGTACACAGAAAATAATTGTTTATTATTTGAGACTTTTGAAAAATCTCTCGACATTCGTTTAAAAAAAAAGTATTGCTGTCTTCACCGTCACTGTTTCAAAAAATTTTCGTGGCAGGATTTGCGAATAACGCAATAACATAAGAAAAAATATGAAATTTCGCACATTTTTAGAAAAACATTTCATGAAAGAACATTCTGATTAAAAAATGTTGCTGTTGTAGTAATTAGCTTTTGAGTTATTTAAAGTTGAAGTTGTCAAGCAGAAGCAAACAGGTGTGGATCCCCATTGTTTTTCAAAAAGACAGTATTTATTTGACGTACGAGTTAAAATTCCTGAAATGTATGTTTAACCATCCTTATCCGTTTAACCATAAGTTAAAAATACTTTTCTAAAAAAAAAATACGTTTTGATAGCTGGAAAGAAAATTTATGGTAGCTGGAAAAGGAAAAACTTTATTGAAAAGAGCGAAAATTAAAAAAAGTTGATTTTTATCAAAAAAGCCACACAAAAAAAAACTTTAAAAACTATGATAATTCGAAATTTAAAAAAAGGCCGATATTTTCTTTATCTGCAGACAAAAGAGATGGCTTCAAAAGAAAGTATTTTTTTTGTAGCGAATACTTTTTCTTATGCATTAAAAAATACGAAAAACTTGAAAAATTACAATTCTAATACTTTATATTTAACTCAAAATTCAAACCAAGTGAGAGACGTTATTCATTACTTTATAAAATTCAAATAAAGAAGTTCATGTTTCGATTCATAGTGCGTGGCTGCAAGAGTTAGTAATTATCCTGTTAATAGTTTTCGCAGAATTGAATTACGCAACAAAAAAAAAATCTTCAACTTCAACGTAAAATAACATAAACACTAATGCGAATTATAATAATATTTTCATATCAGACTGTTTCTTAATACATTTTCTAAATATGCGTCGAATTTCAAGTTTCTTAATCCCATAGTTTTTCCATTATTCCTATAAGGTTCTATAAGGCATACAACTCAAGTATTATTTAGAAGTATGAATGTTTATATTTTGGATAAAAAATTATATATATAGTTTTATTACAATTTCACAAATTATGGTGAAAAAGAAAAAAATAGCTCATCCTTTTTAGATGCTTGCATTCTTGGCTCTTGTTGATAGGCAAAGGTAGAAACATTGCTAATTTGCATAGGATGCATAAAGAAAAACTAACTTCAAGTTTAACTTTGTATTGAAATCAAAAACAATTGCGACTGATTTTGCAATTTTCTTTTAGGGCTTTTTGAAATTAAAAAAATTAGGAACAAAACGATAGTGACTTCAAATAGTTAATATGCGTTTATATACAATGTATATTTTAGCAAAAAAAACTTCAGTAAATTGTTTTCTATTATTACCTTACTTTATTACTAGATGATGTTATTGACATAGTTATATTTAAAAAGGTCAAAGTCGCACATTATATTTCGATTCTTTCACAAATTCTTTGATTTAAAGATAACAGTTTTTATCGTGTTTTAATTTTTGCAACCTAATCTAATAATCGATGCATATGAGTTTGAAAACAGGTATATTCATTGAATGCCACCTTTTATTCAAAGAACAAAGCAATTTGTGTTTTTTTGTTACTTGAAGTTAACCTTGGCATGAAATCGCCAAATGAAGAAAGAATCTAAGAATTGTATAATAGTGCGTTTGATCGGAAGCTTGAATAAATTGCTTTTATAAATTCTTTGATTAGTGAATACGTTAAGGAATAGGAAATAATTGTAGCTCTTGGCTATATTATGAATGTAATTATTTCTCAGTTTGATAATCGTATTACTAAGATTTAAATGTAATTAAAACCTTATTTTGTAATAGCAAGTTACAGGTTTTTGAATCTGACGGTTTTAAATTAGTTTTTTTTAATAATTTCAGCAGCGCATTCTTTGTCAATCTAGATATTTTTTTGTGAAGAAGTCAATCTAAATAGCTTTTGTGTTTAAAGCTTAAACATTGAACGAAATCAGATGGAGTAAAAATCAGAAAATGGCAATTAGAAAATGGGAAAAACAGTTATTTGCTGTTTATTTCTTTATATTGAATTTATTATTGATCCTTTCAAGCTTTAATTTTTTTTTTATGAAAACTTAAGATGACATAATACGGAAATTCCATTATTGTTGCTTTTTCGTGCTTATTTGTTATTGTTTGTATATTTTGTTGGTATTTCGGTATATTCCTCTTATTTCTGCATCTGTAATTTTAGCATCTGTCTTCAAAACACTTAACTCTTAACTGTGTAACAGAAAAATTCCTATTTACTTAATGTAGTACGCAGCATCGGATAAAAAAAAATGATCAACACTGAATAACTTTTGATCTAGTGGTTAGATTTTCACGTTCTAGGACTCCATCTTAATGGCTCGTGGGGGTGACCGCAAATATGCTAATTAGTTTTAGAAAACGATATTTTAAGTTACGAAATCAGGCACAAAAACATACTTTCCCTGAATAAACATACCTTATTTTTCCAATGGTTTCAGATTTCTGACCCCTTATAGAGGCTGTAGCTGAAGTCTGGGAAACATGGTTCCCATACTTTGATCAGGAGAGCGATCCAAAGTTTGAAACTCATAATGTTAATTTTATTTTTTGAGTATTTCGCCATATCTCGAGAACATCTTAAGAAAATTGAAAATTATTTGCATACAAAAACAAAATTCATTTGTCTCAAGATAATTTCATGCAAAAAATACATTTTTGTAAATATTTATTATTTTTTTAATAATAGTCGAAAAAATTTCGATTTGTAAGAGATAAAATTTTTTAAAGTATCTCATTTTACTTCGCAATATACAAAATTTGAGCGAAATTGGTTGAATAGTTTTTGAGAAATTGAATTTTAGAAAAGTCTTATATTTAAAATTTGATTTCGCAAAAACTATTCAACCGATTTCATTTCATATATTGCCAAGTAAAATTAGATACTTTAAAATAATGTTAAAAATTATATACCTTACAATTCAAAATTTTTTCGATTATTTTTAAATAAAATTATAAATAATAATAAATATTTACTAAAATGTATTTATTGCCTGGAATTATCTTTGAGCAGTGAAATTTATAGTTGAGGGCAAACAATTTTCGATTCTCATAAAAAGTGCTCGAGATATAGCAAAATGACCAAAAAGTGAAATTAGCATTAAGGAGTCCAAACTTCGATGCT
Organism: Parasteatoda tepidariorum; assembly: GCF_982258835.1. Classification (NCBI taxonomy): domain Eukaryota; kingdom Metazoa; phylum Arthropoda; class Arachnida; order Araneae; family Theridiidae; genus Parasteatoda; species Parasteatoda tepidariorum. Next base: position 4,770,490 of record NC_141755.1, on the reverse strand, counting down.
CTCTCCTGATCAAACTATGGGGAGCCTGATCAAACTATCCTGATCAAACTATTTCCCAGATTGCGGCTATATTTTGAGGGATCGGAAATCTGAATCCGTTGGAGAAAAAAAAGGCATTGTTTATTCAGAGAAAGTGGATTTTTGTGTCTGATTTCGAAACTTAAAATATCGCTCTTAACTAATTAGCCTATTGGAGGTCACCCCCTTTGAACCATTAAGAATGAATTTATATAATATTCAAAGTTCTTGAAATAAACATATTAATTGTCTCAATAAATGAAAAATATAGTAATAAAGTTAAGATTGGTGATTATTTTAAAATGTTCTGTCAGCTAGGAACCTAACGAATGTTGAAGAATAACTCTTTGCAAGAATCACCCTTTGTATATTCAATTCCTTATTGAATTATAATTTTTGCTTGTTTTGGCCAGTAATGCTACTCCTTACACTATGTGTCATAAGTTCAGATACATCTTGCCTATGAAACTCTAATAAAAAATAAAATGTAAATAATACGAGAAGCAACTCATGCAATTAGAATATTTTCATGCGTTTCTTGGCCATGTTAAGCAAATGCAAACTATATTCATTCAAAAAATTCTGACCATTGTTTTCTGAGCCTTTTTAGGTTCAAAATTCAGAGCCACAGAGTTAAACATTAAGAATTGCACAACAAAATATAACCCTATATTACTGTCCTTATAACTTAAGCCAATTCGTATCTCTAAACGGCATAGGGCTAAGCAAATAAAGAAATTAAAAAAAGCAAATTAGAACACTATTTAGGGGTCATTTTGGAAAAAATTTGGTTTATTTAACGCTAAAACAGATCCTTCACAAAATATTTCGCAAAACATAATTCCTATTTTTTTTCTTTTTCTTTTTACAGAAACAGGATAGGCTCGAAAGTATGAGTGGTTCGAACTAAACAAACTGTGCATGATTTTGTAATTTTTTCACACATTCACTAAATCATGAAAAAGTTTTTACAATTTCTCAAAAACGATCCTTTCACAACATGTCTGGAATAACACCCCGAATATGAACTCAACATGAAACAAGTATTGTTGTCGAATTTGAATATCTTCACCACTATTTAGGAAAAAAATGATCTTATTCTTTAAACCGTACCTAAAACTGTGAGTGAGAGAAGAAAAAAAATAGAACGCACGAAATGAGACATATTAACCGGCTTAAGCGATTAAAAATAGGAAATTCTCCGTTCTTCGGAAATATTTTCAGTTCTCGAATTTCAAGATCTCGATGTAATAGACAAAAAGGCGTGGGAGAGATGATATTTCATTTCCGAAACAGAAAATCCAAAGAATACTCGGAACTGGATTAAGATGGCAGTCGGTCACACTTGAAATGATCTAGAAAACTTCAGATGCGTTTCGTTCCTTCTCTTTTTATTCCTCTCTAATGCTTCAACAATACGGGGGAAAAAGGCGATGCATTTCAAAGTTACCCTTTCCAAACATAATTTTCTTTTGTGTTTAGCTTCTTTTATCTGTCTGGCAAGAGCGAGTAGAGTATAGCACGAACGGAAGACGGTTAGAACAAAAGAAACTGTTTCGCTTTAATGGTTCTTCTGCTGATTGAGACGATCAAAATGTCGTCCACTTTTAGAAAGTTTCTCGGAGAGAGGAAAATGTTGCTTTCCGTCAAAGCTAGAATGAAAATCCTTTTATTTAAAACTATCCACTTACTTTTTCTGTAAATGCTTTCTGAAGGGAAGGATTTGAATACATTCGTTTGCATATGTTTAATATGTCTCTATAATATATATATATATATATATATATATATATATATATATATATATATATATATATATATATATATATATATATATATATACACAGTCCAGTCACATTAATGTGACCACCTGTCAAAATCCAGAATAACCACCTTTGGCAGAGCAAATCGCTACGAGACGTGCAGGAAGAGAGTCAATTAGGTTTCTGAAGGTGTTCACTGGGATGTTGAGCCATGCCGACTGCGGTGCCGTGGCTAGCTGCGCTAGATTACGCGGTTGAGGATCCATGAAGCGAACAACCCGATAGAGGTGGTTCCACAGATTCTCGATTGGGTTTAAATCCGGTGAGTTTGCTGGCCAGGGGAGTACGATAAATTCATCCTGGTGTTCTTCGAACCACGCACATGCACTGCGAGTGGTATGACACCTCGCATTGTCCTGGTGGTAGATGCCATCATTTTGAGGAAAAATCATTTGCATGTAGGGGTGGACGTGGTCCGCAAGGACAGATACGTACTTGTACTGATCCATAGTGCCTTCCACAATGATGAGTGCACCCAATGAATGCCAGGAAAACATTCCCCAAACCATGACGCTCCCTATTCCAGCCTGCAGTCTTCCGGCAATTGTTGCAGGGTGTTTGCTTTCAGACGTTCCACGCCGTATACGCCAACGTCCATCTGTCCCATGGAGCTAAAATGTGATTAATCGGAAAAAGCCACCTGTTATCACTCTGTGGACGTCCAGTTGCGGTACTGGCGTGCAAATTCCAGCCTTCGTCACCGATGAACAACAGTCAGCATGGGTGCATTAACCAGGCGTCTGTTGCGGAGGCCCATGCGCAGCAACGTTTGCTGAACAGTTGTTGAGGATACACTCTTGGTAGCCCCTTGGTTCATTTGGGCGGTCAGTTGCACAACAGTTGCACGTCTATTCGTCTGAACGCATCTCCGTAGCTTTCGTTCGCCTGTGCCATCTTTGGCCCGTGGTGCACCACATGTGCCACGCCACTTGTTTTGTATAGTGCCATTTTGCCATGCATGGTATACTTTTACCACGGCGGCACGCGAACAGTTCACAAAATCAGTCGTTTCCGAAATGCTTCCACCCTTGGTCCGAAAGCCAATAATCATGCCCTTTTGGACGTCGGATAAATCGCTACGTTTCTGCATTGCGCCAACGACTGAAATGCTTTTCGATGCCCTAGGACATCCAATACATACACTACACTGTAATGTGCTGCCACATGCACTCTGTGATTGATTATTTCACGTTGACGTCAAAAGTAGGTGGTGGTCACATTAATGTGACTGGACTGTGTATATATATTTGATAATTTCATAGTTATAGATTAATTGTATGAGATATACAATGGAAAACTTTTTTCCAACTCTTAGCTTACTTTGAAATCAAAGCCAGAGAGCCTCATGCTAGCTTCTCTCTAAACGCCGTAGCCCAAAAGATTAAATATGCATAGAAATATGGCTTAAAAATTTGTATGACAATCCTATATGCGGCACGAAGCATTCAAGTTGATGCATTACAATGACTCATTGACTATTTTGATTAATATTAAACATTTCAATTTTATTTATATGTATCGGTACTTTTAAAAAACTACTTCTACAAACGCACTACTTTTATAAATTACAGTTTAACCCGCTCAGAACCGACAAAAGGGTTTCTACGTTTCCCCAGGCCGGCAAACTTGGAAAACATTTGTACTAAAATATGCGTTAACGTACTAATGCATGTGATACAGAATTAAGATCATGGCCTGTTGACCATGAGCCGCTGGTATCAGAAAGGTTCGTCTCGTATAACTTTCAGTGAACCGTCAGCTAATTTACAATCCAGCGGCATCTCGCTCTACTTTTTGTATTCTTTCCTCTTGACTGTGGTGGATCGCAATTATAATGCAAGCTTTTCAAATTTGTTAATCTCTATGAACTCCCTGGCCCACAACGACCTGTTGTGGCGTTGCTTTACTTTACTTCATTAAATTTGAAGTTCTTAAATTCGATAAACTGTCAATAAAACTATAAATAATATCATACCCATTAAACTTTTATCAAAACAATTCAACTTGACTAATTCGTGATAACGGGTCATTAAAGTTTGCGTAAATTATATGAAAGCTCGAAGCTCTTTGCTGAATTAATCCTAGCTTTAAAATGGTAATAACTAGTGGGCTCTACCCCCTGTTTGACGATACTCCCCAATCCTCGAAAATTACTATGCACTCTCATGGGGTTTGATCTGCAGAATTTGTTCGTTTTGCTCGTTACTAAGTTGGGCCCATTTGAAATGTATTCTAGCGTAAAGTCTTAAGAATTTAAGGCAATTATTAAAATCTTTAAAACTAATTCTTCTTTTAAAAGTAAAACCTTTTTGTCAATAATAAGTTATTGAAGGAACAAAACATCACTTATGCTTTTGCCGCTTTGCACTATGATCTTTTTAATAAAATTAAAAAGCTTAACAGAACGATTCGTTTTAGCTTTTCACTTCTTCCCGACTTATAGCTCAATTTGTTTCAGCTTCAGCTATTCGCCGTCCAGATTTTCCAAAGCTATTCGCCGTCCAAAGATTACGCTTTCCTGCTTCTGACAGCTCACAAGCTTGATATTTCGATTCTTTGTTGCCAACGCGAAAAAGAAATGAGAATGAGAATAATAAATCAACCGCTCTTCTGTACCTCAGTAAGAACGCGCCATAAAAGATCCCTTTATCCTTTATTTACGCTTCTATTTTCATATTTTGTAATCTGGCAAACTTGTTACAAAAACATTTTAAAATCTTTTTGAAAAATTATTGTCATATGTAAGATTTCGAAAAATTATTGTCATATGTCATCAAAATTATTGCCTGTAGGTGCAAGTACATTTGAATTAACAACTCGCTTTATGCATTACACCTTGAGTTTTAATCTGTGTTTTCTTGAATTTTTATTTCCTGTTTTGGCTTGATTGTTTTATTTTGCATTTTTTGATTAATAAGTGCTATTTTCGTTTCACACACACTCATATATATATATATGACACATTACGCTAAACTACGATAAGGTTTTTAAATTATCCAGACATAGAACCAAATTTCTGTTTTTAACTATTCTAAGTATTTCGGAATAACAATATTGAATCATAAGATTCGTGGTCATCTTTTCTGCTGTCCGAAATATCTGCCTAATTGGGTGTTCAAGTACGGACATGTTACTAAAGGTTTTAAACTTGATCACATCGATTAACAGAAAGGCTTTAAGGAAATATAATGTTAAGCCACATTTTTATAGGTAATATTTTTAATTTAAACGGTTTCTTGATATTGTTTCCAACTAGTAGATACAAGTTTCTATTAGCATATGAAAATGTAATTGCCTAACTGAAAATCTTTGCTTTTTTTTCACCAAAACGGTCTCTTAAAAAATTTATAATGTTCCAGTTTATCATTATATTGCCTGAAGCTCTATAATCCGGTTCCAAACATTTTTCAACAAATAAGTCCTATTGGAATTTCATGATTTTTTTTCTTTTTAGAGCTGTACACTTTCTATGCAATAAAGTTAGGTGACAAACTGTGACAGGTCAAAGTTATTTTTATTCTCCTAACTTTTCCTTCCACTTAATCTTATTTGACACAGTTCAAAGAGTTTTTAGACTAAAACACATCATGAGTATCAGTTTCTTGTTATGCAGAGCTAGAATATCTGAATCCCATTTCAGAAAAGGCATCATTGCATTTTTGATTTTATCAATTAAATTTCACAACCAAAGGAGGGAAATGATAGTTTCAAATTTTTTGTCAATGATTGCATGACATTTTTTTCCAAACAAATCGGTCTTTGTTTTATAGAGTGTATCTCAAATTTAAAATGTTCACATTACTTGGATGTTCCGCCCTCTGGTCACTTTGCTCGCCAACCCCCGGGACTGCTTTTCATTTATCATTGAAGATCAAGGGGGGGACGGTTTATGCTTATTTTTTTACAAAATTACGAATGGTTTGTTATCTGTTGCATTTCGATGACGACTGACTTTTGGCAAATCAATATCATGGAAAATCGGTACTCCCGCCTCCCCCGACAGTTATTACTCGGTGAAGAGGCCGTGATGTGGAAAAACTGTTCCTGTCCGTGCGAAAATTCGCTTTTCTTTCTTCCTGGAATTAGCTTTAAAGGACGTAAACTGTTTTTGTATTAAGTTTATTTCTTAATAGTCGATTAAAAAAGATAATCTTGCTCAGAAAATATATAATTATTATAATTTTATGCAAGCACATTTTATTAATATGTTAATCGTTACGAAGTTAAAGGATAAGTGAAATGGAAAAATAATTAAACGCACTTGAAAAAAATTTAACTTAGGAATACAGAATATACGACATATTAAACAGTACTAAATGAAAAGTAATTTTAATTGTTAACGATAAACTTATATCATATAACAATTCGCATTGGTAACAGTTTTTCTCTCTCTTCTGTCTTTATATTTTTAAAAATTTCGATATAAGTGATAAAATTTATATCTGGCAGCATCTAACCACTCATTTTTTATTTATTCTTTCCCTTTTTAGCACTTTTGACATTAAGTCAAGCGGGAGCTCATAAAATGCAAATTGCGAGCGTGATAAAAGTTTTCTGCAACTATGGATAAATAATTACCATTCAAAGAAAAGAAATTTTAAAAAAAGAAAAAACATTTAAAATTGCAATAGCTTTCGAACCAAATAGGAACTTCGAAAGAAAAAAAAGAACTCTGGTTAAAGTTATCATTCAAAATGGTCCCATTCAGACGTCAAATTTCAACTCTGTAGTTGCATTTCATCGGACAGTAAATCGACCCACGCTGTTTTTTTTACTACATTTTTCTATGTACTTTCGTGCTTTAGAGTTTGTAAGTCTTACAGATTTTGAGCAGCAAAGCAAAATGCAACGTAAAGCAAAAATAATTGAGAAAAAATTTGCGAAAAAAGCACTTTGAATGAAGTTTCTTTCAATCGTCGTTTTATCAATAATAGTCTTAACGTTTTATGTCAAACAATTGAACTTGCAGGCCGAGAATAGTAGATTACTTTAAAATCAGTCAAGAATTGTAGATATGTATAAGGAAACATACAAACAAACATAAAGTTTTATGTAACAGATTAATGTTTAGGCATGTTACACAACGTCAAAAATAAACACACCTAACAATTGTGGAGAAGAATGAAATGTTTGAAATAATCTTTTAATTAGTCTTATTAAAAGCAAATCCACTTCCTCTTCAACGGTAAGAACGTGATTTAAAAAATCTTGTAACTTGTCAAATAGACAATTAATTATATATTTTTTAAATGTTTTCTTGTGTTTGAAAACAGCAGTTAACTTCTTGTGTTCTATTCAAATGTTAATTCATACAAACAATTGGGTTTTTCCTCTTAGCATGCTAGAATTAAGAATGATTTTAAAACTGCAGTGACTACTTGACTCTCATATTCTTTGAAAACACAATTATATATTTCAGAACTGCAATATTGACAAATGACCTACCTCCTAAGAGGTCAGTCTAGAGTTGTTACATAGCAACGTGCCACTTTTTCCATGTCAAAATTAGAATAAAAAAACGTATTTTTCTTAAAGTTTCTCCTCCCTCAACGGGGCAATGCGCCCACTAGCAACATTAAAAGAAAATAGTTAGTGGATACTGTGGATTAATTGACACTCTGCGATTTATAACTCAGTGCTTCTGAAATATTTTTGTATACTTGTGTGGTTTATAATTAGTAGTTATACATTATAGTTATATAACTTAATATATAACTACTACTTAGTTGTATATTGGTAGTTAATACTAAGGTGATATTTTTGTTTACATGTATACTGTTATACTTGTAGTATAAATGGGTACTTCACTGTTATTATCATTATTTAATAAAGATAGTTGTTGGTTGAATAAAGATAGGCTTGAGGGAATTTATGATTTTTCATTTAGTGCATTCATATAGAAGCATAAAATTTTCTATTTTCCAAATCTTTAGAATTTAGTTCGATTGTTCGTAAAAAGTGTTTCGGTCCTATTTGTCTTTACTCCAGTTTGTTTCATTCTGCCCTACAATAGATTTTACTATAAAGATCAAATTAAAAAATCTTCATTAATAACGATTTTTTGTATTTATTCTTCCAATGGCTGGAAAAGATGAATGATGCGCGTCATCCATATAATTATAAAACTGTATTTTATTCAACATTGAAGCAAATTTAAGCAGATGAAAAATGGTGTTATTTTAAAATATTTAAAAAATAAATAGTAATTTACTTCACAAATTTTACTTTTGTCTTCATTAACACGAGAAATTCCTTACGAATTAACATCTAAGCATTTTATAGAACTAAAATAAAACAAACTACCGAACTACTACAGCGAACTCCATATTCAATTAAAAACAATAAAAGAAAACGATATCAAAATATGGATAACAAAGTTTTTAGTCGTTACGTGGCGCTCTTATCATTCGGGAAAAGTTGTTGCCATTTTGCGTCGAGTCTTAAATAAAAACACGTCATTTTTTCATCATTTTTTAAGGGATGTTTCAGTTTTTTCGTAATCATTTAGGAAAATAAGAAATAAGTTTAAGGCCCCGATTATTATATCGTTTATTTTGCAATTGTAAGAATAAATTTTTTCTTTATTGACATGTTTCGAAATACTGACAGTTATAATAACAAATAATAATAATAATTAAAAAGGATCACAAATAATTGTGAAATCACACACAAAAACGTACTTTCTTTAAGACATGCCTCTTTTGCTTTTGGACGGATTTGAATTTTTAACTCAAAGTAGGGGTAGGGGGTAGCCCAACACATCCTCGAAAGAGAAGGTCTCAGCACGGGTTACGATACACCAGAAATTGGATCCTTTAGTAGTCCAAACGTAATGACATCTTTCTTATTTTTCATCCGCCGCGCAGTTTATGTTCGTCACGTCAGACTACTAAATTGATCCGTGCAGAGGACTTTATTCTTCTAGGAGGTGTTGGATAGCCGCAATCTGGAAAATATTTTAGTCGGATCATTTCGCCATATCTCTGAAACTATTACTGGGACTACCTAATACATCTTTAAGGTCATTTAAGGTCAACTCCTCAAACTAAATATTAGGACTGAACTTCATTTGATCCAAACGGATCGTTTGATCAAAAGTTAAACAACAGCTACGCTTTTTTTTTCTAAATTTATCACACGCAACTTAGGGCTAAAGTAAAACCTGTAACTCCCCTTAGAATATTAATTACGTTACTACTTAGAGCTTTAATTATTCCGGCTATCCCCATGTTACTAGTGTTTTAAAGGAAAGCGCCTTAGATGAAAAGATAAGATAACATCACCTAGAATGCTGATGACAGTCAACGCGTTAAATACTAATAACCATAAGTTGCTCATGCTTAAAAAAACTATGTCTTCATTATTAAATTTACAAAAAAGAGACGTAGAAGAAATGTTTTCACCCATGAACAAAGTCACTCTTCCATAATTATAGTGATCTCGTTAAATGATTTGTGTTATCGCTTCAAGCGTTTAACAAAAATGATGATTGAAGTGATATTTCTATTGAAGCAAAAATATTTTGAGCTAATTATTATTTAAAAATAGAAATCCAATACTTTTTTCTTAGATGATCCGTGAAGGAAATATGAACTCAAAGTAACTCTTAATTCTTGTATTTAAGTCATTCTTGTTCTAATGGATTCTGTTTTCTATTTTTCAGCTTTCTCTTGTGGATACCCGGGTAACCCGTCTCATTCAACGGTTACATTCAATACTGAAACAATAGGTACGGGAACACTCGCTACCTACAGGTGTGACCCAGGATTCGATCTCTTGGGTCCTCTTAGAAGACTCTGCTTCGAAAATGGAACTTGGATACCTGTCGGTTTACCGGTCTGTGGTAAGTACCAACATGATACTACTTCATTTCCACCGCTGTTAAAACGACGCCAATAATGTTGTTGTTTTTGTAGTTCATTTGCGTCGCACTAGAGCTGCACAATGGGATATTGGCGATGGTCTGGAAACATCCCTGAGGATGATCCGAAGACATGCCATCGCTATTGGTCCTCTGCAGAGGAGGTGGTTCCCCTGCTTCGGTAGCCCGACGACCTGCAAGCAAAGTCGAGCATTTTACGGTAGAACAGTTTAACGAGAACCCATACCGCACACCCCCGATCCCTACAGAGTGTAATCCAAGTGGTCACCCACCTACACACTGACAGCAGCCAGTGATGCTTCGGTGATCTGCTGGGAACCGTGTCTTAACGATCACTCCATTGCAGGATGGACGCCAAGAATAAGGCTAAGCTGGAACTATTCGCATTTAGTTTGTGGCTTCCATATCTCCGCGATTGTTTTTAATATTAAATCAAAAGGCTTGTCTTTCCCACGAGATTACCGCCACATGAATTCCGCAAGATAAGACTCTAGATTAAACTAAAAAAAAAATCATGAATCACATTTTTTTTAATGTAAGAAATCACCAACAGGGAGTGGGGTCTTTAAAGGCCGCTGGAGTAGGAAATTGTCCCTCGGTCACATGTAAATTAGATATAATAATCATAAACATTATAATAATTGTTGTTTTCTAATCTTAATTGTTAAAAAATTGCTTCATATTACGAACCTTTCCCTATTTTATAAATACTTCATATTAAAATAAATTCGTTCATAGCTTCATATCCAATTTTTTTTTTTAATTCAACAGTAAGTAGACCAAATTTACGCCATACTACCAAAGAAGAAAAAAAAAGACAACTCATTAATTTCCTTTTGTTCGGTGATAGTCTTTTGATGCAGCTCTCAAAAAGTAAATAGTTTCAAGGTAATAGCAATTTTTATTCTTTTCAAAGTAGTTCGTTTTCTTTTATTTACAATAAAGGACATTTCAATCTTTTATTCCGTTTCAATATTTTACTCATTTGTCACTCAACTTAGAATAAAATAGAATCCCTGTCTAGAGTTTGCGTAAATGTTTTTTTTCTAGCCCCACCCACATCATAATAGCTTAGATGACACAATATGCATTTATCACTACAAAAGTTCACGAAAATGGGAGCATATGGGTGCATAAATCATAGCTAATATTTAGAAAGAATGATACATTGGCAAAAATTTAACCTTCTTACACAATAAACAGGGCGATTCAAGAGTAACAGCAGCTTGTTATTAAAAAACTATTGTAGCATATACATTTATACTTAGTTAAAATATTGGTTAGAACTTGGGAAATCATTTTAAATACAATTGCGGGATATTTTATGTATTTGATATTAAGTATTTGTTGATTAATTGTTTTTCTAAAAATATTCTCCGGTAATTTAAAAATGTTACATATGAGACAGAAATTGTTTCTGAAAGAGACATTTCGTTTAAAGCACGCTTTTTTTTTAAATTCCTTTTTTAAAATTTTGTAACAAAAAGTATCTATAGAAATTTTTTTTATGAAATTGATATTTTTAAACTTTTTTTAAAGCTGCTTGTTATCGCAAGTTTGGTTTCTGAAACTTTTTAATTGGTTTAGATCAAAATATTTTTTTTCCTCGAAGTTATTTATAAGTATTCTATATATTTACACCAAATACCACAAATATTAAAAAATAAATATATATTTTTTACATTAATATGAAACATGAAACATTTATTCAAGACTATTCAATACAAGTTTCTTGAATAAAGATAATTATATTATTATATTTTGCCTAAAAATATTTGTTTAAAATAAATGTGACTAAATAAAAATCTATCTTTAATATATGTCCAATAAAACTCGATATTTATTTAATGTAACTATTATTTCAAAATCTGCTTAACCTTAGTAGTTTAGGAAGCACAATAATGCAAAAAAAAAAACATAATATAACTTACTCGTAATCTAAAAAAAGTAGACAGTTTCTTAAATCACATAATTTCATGCATTAATTTTTGGTTTGAAGAAAAGTAACATATAAATGCACCACTTTTATTCAACACGAGAGTAAAAAAAGAAATTTACGTTACAAATAAAACCATGTAAAAATTGTATACATATATGAATTTATCAAAACAAATTCTTATTATTGAATAGATTAAATTTACATTTTTTAATGAGTAATGAGTTTTAATGAGCAATGAGAAATATTATATTTCTTGGAATGATATGTCTTCTAACGCAAACTCAAGATGTTAAGTCGAGTCTAGAATTTATTTTAACAAATCGTTATTGAAATGTAACAATTCTTACATATTTAAAATAAATACAAAATTAAAACAAAATTTAAAATGGAAATTTTTTTTCTCGTTACAATTGTTAAAAAGAAGTGGATACAAATACAAATTTTAAACAGTTGATGTTATGATAGTTCCAAAGAAAAATTACCTTTTCTGCAAACAATTACATAAGATTTTGTTTTTAGAATAATAGAAAATTGCTAATAAAAGTTTGTTAAATCTGAGATCATTCAATAACGAATAAAAACAAAGAAACTATGTTCGTGGATTTATTTTTAAACTGATTCGTCCATTTCATTAATTCACTAATTGAATGTACTTGCTTCTCTGATAAAACGAATAATTTTTTCTTTTAGTTGCACATGCTACTTCGTTTAAAAAAAAACGGGTTGACCAACTTTTTATTTATTTACTATTTTAAAAAGACTAGGAAACCTTTTTTTTTTCGAAGAGCTACTTTCATATCTTATACCCTGTTAACTTTTAGCAGTTAACTTTTTTGGCTTCGCGGAAGACAATAAATTTTATGCTTAAACACTTATTTTTCTAATAAAAAGATTTTGACCACCACGGTACATGAATAACTCATTCATATGCAGAAATGACCAAATAGAGGTGCATAATTGTATTTAAATGCTGGCTATATTTGAAAAAATATTGCCAACTTTTGCTGTCATTTCACTATTATTTTAATATTTCACGAAAATGATCCTTATAAATCTGAAAAGTTGCCTAGCTATGTAGGTAAGTCTAAGATACGAACCACCAATTTCTAAAAATACATAAATTTTAACTTGAATTTTCACTAGTATTTAAAATTTTAAATCTTTAGTTTTTAGTAGTTTTTAAGAAAAAGTCGCTTTACTTATTTATGTATAGAGTTCTGTAATTATATCTGTATTGATAATCTTTTTACACTTTGAATTTGTGTTATTAGACATTGGTTGAGTGAACGAACCTATTTAAGTAGCTGTATTGTCCATTTTAAACCGGATTTTAATGTAAATACATCAATAGATTCCATTTCAAACATCACCCTTTAACATATATGACAACCCAACTACCGTGTTCTTCCATCATTCGATGACCTACGCAGAATAAAAAAACCATCGTGAACTTCACCTATATTCCAACCTCAATCTTCAGATACGACCCTTTATTATAAGGAACACCATTGTTATTGTAATAATTTCTTTTAACAGCAAAACAGAAATACACCCATCTTACACTCAGAACACTCTCATAAACGTCAAGAAAATCGTCTGTCGAACAAAACGTTGCCAGGTGCATCAGATCGTAACTTCTAAGGTACTGTAAATGAAACAACAAAACTGTCGTCAGAAAACCGTGTCAGTAGTCGCATACTTTTTTTTATTATTATTTCTTTTTCTTTCACTTTCCGGAAGGGTCAAAGTCCCTTTTTGAAATAAAACTACTCTGTTGAAATACTACTTTTGGAATTTCTCCCAAATCGGAATAAACCTTTATAAATAAGATAAATGGCAATTGCAGAAAGCATAATAAGAATCGTTTGTTCTTGACCAAGTAAAAAGTAATTAATGACTAGCTAATTTCTGTTCGAAAGTCTCATGCTTCGATGAATTCTATTAAAAGTGTGGAGAAAACAAAAGAATACCTTGTTCCAAATTTGTCCTAAAGACATATGGGTTCTTTTTATTGTTAGAATTTTATGATTATCTTTGGTGAAAGGATTTCGAATTTTTGCGAAAGGAAATATAAAGTTTATTTCCTGTTTTTAATGTGCTTCACTCTGTTTCTTAAACGAAAAAAAAGTGAAGCTTAAAATTAAATCTAAAATGCGTTTAAAATAGAGTTTAGTTAAAGTTATTTCATTTTGAGAATGGATAAATGCGACTTGTACTATTGCAGACACATAATTCGTGGCTTGAAAAATTTTAAACTTCTTAAATTCTAAACATCTCAAATTTTAAACGTCTCATATCTCTTTCGTCCACATATTCTTATAATTTTCAACTAATATTCATTTAAACTAAGTATTGAACAGCTATTATAAAGTTTGCTTGGAACTGATTGCTTTAATGCAAGTTATATTTTGACTACCTGAAATATAACTGATGGAGTTGGAGCAATATAATGATAAGCCACATTTATTACAAAAATGGCATTTTCGCGTTCAGCATTATCCATTCGGATAGATACTAGACAAGTTTCTGGGATTTCTACTGATACACACAGAATCATTGAATTGCCTACATGAAAAAAGTTTTTTTTTTCACCGAAAACTAGGACTGGGCGATATTAGAAATTATATATCGTGATATATCGTCAGTTTTGCATCGCGATATAGCGATGTATCGCGGTATAGTATTTTTGAATTTAATTTACTTTAAGGCACAGAAAGTCAGATTTCTATCATGACTTCATACGCATATTGATTTAAATCAATTTATAAATTTGAAAATATATATGTTTTGCTAAAGAAAGATATTAAATAAATTGACTAAGATGTACAAATCTTACTTAAAATATTTATTGAAAAAAATTTGTGTAGATACAGAATGAAATATTTGCACTTCTTTATCGTTTATAAGGTATAAGCAGTCTTCATTTAAGTTAACCCCTAAAACACCCTTAATGAAAAAAAATATTGTTATTAAACAAAAGCTGATTTTAAAATTTCAAAATATATTTTAATTAAAATAAAAGTTAGATTGACTAAAAGCCGAAGTTTAAAATTAAATATGTTCGAATTTTAAACTAAAAAGTAAACATAAGATTTGTAATAATTTCTTAAAATTTTCGTTCTCTGAAAGATTTCTCAGTTTAAAAAGAAAAAGGGAATTTTATAAAGATATCTAGCAGAAATTATTGAAAGAAAATTTAAAAAATTAAAAAAAAAGTTTGTTAAGAAATTCATTATACATTTAAAACAAAGTGTTAAAAATATTTTTTTTTTAAAAAAAAGAAACTTTTTTTAACAAATTAATATTTGCTTGTACTATTATGCGTAAATAAATACAGAATTATTAAGTTCGATCGTAAGGTTCAAATTCTTAATGAAGAAGTAAACACAAGTTTTGTTATATTTTCTAAAAATGATCACGCAAATAACAAAAGATTTCTTAGTTTAAAAATAAAAAAATAAATAAAAGTGAAATTTATCAATATATTTACCTAACAGCATAGGAACAAAATTTAAAAAATAAGTTCGTTAAAAAATTATTTGTATGCTTAAAACAAAGAGCTAAATAAATTTTAGAAAAAAAATGCTTCTTAAACACTAATTTTATTATTATTTCATATAAATAATTAAATTAAATTAAATAATGACCGAATTATGAACGAAAAACAAAGTAAGGCAAAGTTTCTTAATTAAATTCTTAAAAATAAAAACAAAAGAATTGTGATATTCGGTAATATATTTAGCTAATTAACTAATAATATAAAACGAAAATTAAAAAAAAATAATGATTTTACTCTCTGGTAAAACGAAGTAGTAATTGATAAAAAAAAATGAATAAAATTCGCAAACTTTTCAAATTCTTTTGAACAAATAAAGTTTATTGACTTATGTCCAAAAAATAAGTTTTGTTTTAACTTTATTTCTAAAAATAAAAACAACTCAAGATTTATAAATTTAAAATTAGTAATAGAAGCCCATTAAATTATTAGAAGTTTTATCCGAAAGGTTTTTAATAAATTAAAAGAAAGTAAAAAAATAACCCAACAAATTTATTTACTTTGTAATTTAATTCCTTATGGATGCCTTAAATTAGATTTCCGATAATTTTCACATTTAAAAATATAAAAAAAGTTTTGTCAGAAAATAAATAAAAAACTTACCTAATTAATGAAGAAACTTTTCTTTATAAATTCTTTTCAATAATAGATTGCGTTCAGAACAAGGTTACGACGGCGATCGGCAAGGTTACGAAGTTAATCCCATTGAAAATAATCTACAAGAAACGATTTCAAATCGCGAAGGTGCGAAAACGAACATGTGATATAACGATATAAGGTCTCAAAAGTGATTCTGATTCTACCGCTCATCAGTCAAGGCCGTCTCAACATAACGAAACAATATCGTCTTCCACAGCGCGAGTTGGCATCGGAACGTAAGAGAAAGTCCTTGCGTGTATCGCTATATCGTTATATCGTCTTCTTCACTCGACGGCTTTCAGATTTCTGATGCATCGCTTGGAATGAAAGTTGCTGTATCGGTTTGCCGATATAGGCGTTAAATCGATATGTCGCGATATATCGATTTATAGCCCAGTCCTACCGAAAACACTTTCCTGAACAATTTGAAAATGTAAGTCATCACTTATGTTGCACAAGCTCTTCAATTATTAGTACATTTGATTTAAAATTATATCTACCATTGGTTAACGCTTTCCTGAACAACTTGAAACTATAGCTTATCACTGTATTGCACAAGCTCTTCAATCCTTAGTACGTTTGGTTTAAAATTATATCTTCTGTGAAATGTATAGAAGTCTCTTATTTCTATGTAAGACCACTTTGTATGGAAATTTACATGCATTTTTAAAAATTGTGTCTCTTTTTTTGGTCTGTTACTCTGTTCTCGACCCATTTTGCATGTCGATTACGTTAAATGCATTACATCTTTACTAGAGATCAAACACTCATTTTCGGACTTTAAATTTTTTGCACAATCTGTTATAAAAAAGAATCAACTAAAAAAAATTATGCAACGAATATCTTTCAAAGATTGAGGATACAATTCTATTATATTCTAGATTGCTTACAATAGATATTTAAAAAAAAAGCTTCCTCCCAGTTGTAAAAAATAATCTGCCATATTCTATACCTACATTACCAAGAATGTCAATTGACATATGTATTAACTGCAGGTTAACCACATGTATTAGTTTGAGATTTATTAATTAATTTATTTTAAATCGTATTGCAAAAAATTTCTATCATCAGTTAGTATAGTAAATTTCAATACAGAAGAGTTAAAAAGTTTTAAAAATTTAATTCAACTGTAACTTATAAAAAACATGGAATATTAAAATTACATTTATACTTCAATCATAAATTATCAGCAGATTTTATTTTTTAGTTTCATCCGCTCGCATTCTTAAAGTTTTTGATAATATAAATTCTAAGAATTTCCATGTTTTTTCTGATAAAATTCTTCATCATTACTACAAATCGTATCAATAGAATCTAATTTCGTTTTTTGCATCCTCTTTTAACAAATATTATCAGTAATATTAATGCTAACTATTCTATGGTAGCAGAACATAACACATCGGACTTCTGCCGCCAATATTGTGAAAAGAGCATATTGTAATCTAATAAGTTAACTAATACAATATTAATTTTTTTTCCAAGTTTATAAACTTTACAGATATTAGTGGATAATGGGATACTCTGAGTGTTTTCGAAGCGTTACAAGTGTATTCGACAACAAACAATCGACCTTTACCCATTAACAATTGCCCATTAAGCCAGACTAGCCCATGGCCAGGGGCCCCCAATGATTAAAAAAATTAATCATTGGGGAATACGGCCCCCTAAAAAAATTTTCAGAAATTTTTTTTTAAAAAATTAAGAAAATCAATGATATTTTTAAAAAAAATCAATTTCAAATATATACAGGGTGTCTATAAAAGAACTCCGGGGTTTTGAGGCAAAATATTTTAATGAAATAAAAAACATACATACATGTTTTATACATGACTGAAAAGCTTACATTTTCAAGTTTTTTTTAACACTTAGTAAAGTTCTATATGAGCCCAGTTAGTGGCACGGTAGACGTCTAAACGGTATTCTACCTCTTCCCATGTCCTGGCGAGCATGTCTGGGGGGACGGTTGAAACACAATTGACTATTCGTTTCCTGAGATGTTGAACATCACGAATTTTCTCTGCGTACACAAGATTCCTGATATGCCCCCAGAAGAAAAAATCCAATGGAATCCAAAAGAAAAAATCCAAAATCCAAATCCATTTCAAGGTCAACGTCCTGCAGCGCCGCCAACAGTTGATACAAACACTCCCAATTGGTATGAGTAAAACTTTTTGAGTTACTCTTTTCAGAGAAATCGACTAAATTTTGCTATCTTTTATAGTTAGTGAGATATGAATTTTTAAAACCCCGGAGTTCTTTTATAGACACCCTGTATTAATAAAATAAGATAATTTTTTTAGTTCTAATTTAACAAAATAAAGTAGAATTTAATTTATTATTATTTATTTTTATTTTAAATATGCTTTCTTAAATGAAAAGATATATAAATACTTTCATATTTGAATAAATAAAAAATATACGAGAAAAAAAATTTAATCTAAGGGCCCCAAAAATTTGAATGGCCTAGGGCCCCGCGTACGCTTAATCCGCTCCTGACATATAACATTAGAAAATATCTCTTTTGGCAACAAATTAATACGCCAAATGTACGAACACCCTAGCTCAATTTTAGATTTCTCTAATTGGAAACACTCGGAGAAAAAAAAAGCCATCTTTATTCCCTAATGCCAACGTATGCTAAAGTTGATTTATTCGAATTTAAAATGTCACTTAAATCTTCATTCATTCAGCTCTTCAAAGTGTTAATAGTTATGACAGAAGAGGATGGTATACCGAACAAGAAAATAACACTAACCCAGATTATTTTTTTCCCACGGAACGCTGTCATGATGGAACAAACAGACCATAAAAATATCAATCGGAAAACAAGAATTCCAATTCACATGTCGTCAGGTAATTTCTTCTTTCCGGTGATTTTCTAAAGCAAGAAAGAAGTCATTATTTCTCACTTAATCACAGTCCCACATTCTATCTGTCACGCGCACTTTTCCTAACGATTCACTTCAATAAATTACTTAACAAATAGTGCTGAATTCTCAATTTTCTCACAACAAAATTCCACAGTTTTTAAACGTAACTTCGCCATTAGCTTCAATGCAAATGATTAAATTGTTTATAAATTATAATTTATTTAGAAAAGACAAAAATCCATCTTTCAATCTTTCGCATTCTAAGTACTTTAAATAAATCAAATATAAGCACTAAAGTATTTAAAAATCGTAGAATACTACGAACAAAGCTAAGCAACGAGAAAGAAGCACTAATAATGCCACAAAACGCTTGTGCATTATTTATGTATAGAACATAATATACGTTTTTCTTATTATATAAGAATAGAGTTTTTCATATTATCATTTAATGAGATGCAAGAATTTTAAAATTCAAAGTTGAGGCTTGCGATATTGCCAACTGATGTCAAGAGGTTAAAGTCCAAATATATAACGTAAATTATACTTTGCTAGAAGATGTTTCTGTAAATTTTAGAAACATTTTTTTCCCTTATGGTTTGAGATCTTTTTTAATTGAAAACTTTTTCAATAAAGAGGAGGGATAAAAGTTCTCACCATTCAACGATTGCCATTTCTATCCATTTTTGGCTTCTACTTGTTTAACAGCGCATTCTAAAGAAGACACCCTATCGAGCTAGACATCCTTAATGGCGAGTTCTCTTTTTCAACTGAATTAATTATTTGAAATTTAAAGTATATGAAAAAATTGAGTTCAATAATACTTCGAGTAAATGATGAAGTTAAAATGCTGAAAAAATGCAACTCTAAAATGAAATTGCAAACTGATTATGATAGAATTATTGCTGCTATGGAAAGGGCTGTTGTTGCGGAGGGAGGAAATAAGGCTGTCATAATTTGCTTGACATTTCATATTTTGAAAAAATAATTTCAGCATTTAAATCTTTAGAATTTACTCGTGGTTTAGATAAACTCGATTTTTCTGTACTTTAAATTTCAGATTGCTAATGTGGTGAGAGAGAAATTTTCGATGCAGTTTTTCCCCTTCTTTTTTATTTACTGCACAAAATCTATTCAACCAGAAATATTTTTAGTGAAATGAAAAGGATTAAAATGAGAAGAATTTCTATGATTTTTATTTCTCGAAAAGTTACATATGTATTTTATAGAAAAGGAATTCTAAATTCATCCTGAACCTTTTTCCTGCAGTGGGGTGGACCTCTAGGTATTTTAGTCGGAGCTCCAAATTGCCATTCCTAGCCTGAGTAAAGACGGAGACGAATTATGAAACTTGTCAATAATTAAAAACATATAATGCAAGTATGGAATTATCCTGTCGTGGCGTTTTAAATTTAAAGTTTTAGCCTTTAAATGATTTCTACTATCATTTATTAAAAACTTGCAATCACTATTTCCCCACTATTTTGCTTTCATGCGATGGCACTACCATAAACAATATTGTCTTCAAGCATGGGCACTCAGGGAGCCCTTGAGAATCTTACTTTTCCTAAATCGTATTTAAAAAAAAGTAATGATAAACAACATTGTCGTTTATATTTTATAAAAAAATATATTGTATTGCATAAGTGCGTATTTTATTTTTATTTCTACAAATAGTGATTGATTATCATAACACACATCCATAATTTAAGTAGTTTATCACCAGGAAAACTTAAAAAGGAACCCCGAAATCTATTTTCCACATTGCATTGAAGTTCTTAGGTACTCGACTCTCCCCATCTGCAAATGTTGACATATCACTGTGTTCCTGAAAAAATATCTAAGTAAAATAAATGAACGTGAGCAAGTCTTATGTTAAGTCATAATGTCTCTCTAAATGCTTGACCACCGTAACTCTCTTTTATTTACAACAAATCGAATAAAGTAATAATCGAAAGAGTTTAGAATGACACTGCACTATGGGACAACAACTTTTAAACGGGTTATGGCTGATGTGCATTGAAAGTTGTGTTAATAATTGCTGAGTTGGACAAAATATTTCATACATACTTTGTTTTTGTTTTTTCATTTGTTATACCTTTATGCTTTTTTTTAAAATGTAATTATTTTAATGAGCTTCCATGATTTTCAAAATTATCTTAATATTCAAGGAATGCAGCTGCTTACCATCTCAATTTTTTTTTAAAATTATTCATAGTTTAAAAATGTTTTATTTCATATACATTGATTTTTTGGGGTGATTGAAATATGTTTACATTTGTAAAAATTATTGCGTATCTTAAAATTGCGTCATTTTATGTATATGTAATTTTTAGTTAACAGTATGACATATTATAACATTTCTGTGCTGAAGGGGGCCCTGCAAACGATTCAGACGACCCTGACTATAAACTCCTTAAAATTATTTACCACATCCAAAACTATTTCTTACATCAATGACAAAAGATAGCACGGGAAAATAAACTCTGATAAAAGTAAATTTTAATGGACACTAAAAATATCATTTACAAAAAATTGCCTTTCATTTCCCCTCGTATTGAATTTAATAGATTTGACACTGGGAAAGGTAAGCATCGTTTGTAACAATTTTAGAAGCTTACGTACGCCGTGACCCTGTGGAGCGGAGCATGCCTAATGAAGTTATTAGTATTTCTTTTAAAGTCATCTCTGATAAGATTACGCCCGTCTCCGTGTGCTGCTTTCTCGCAAGAAGGAATCGTGATTCTTTTTACTCCTTTAGGGATTGTGCAGATAAGAAACTCAGTATCATCATTCGTGAGTTATTAATACAAAAACTTAACTAAATGGCATTCATTTCGCTGATATCTATCGTAAGAAATATAAGTATCTCTAAATGTTTTAATATCATTTTTCAAAATGATTATTAAGAGAGGATTTTTAAAAAAATAATTTTTGTAAATAGAATTAAAATTTTTCAGAGGAATTGACGAATTATTTCCTTAAGTTAATGAAAATTTGCCAAACATTTGCTTTAAAAATCTCACACAAAAAATGTTTTTGGAGTTACATTTGCTTTAAAAAAAAAAGCATTTAAAATGCTCTTTGCTGAAATGCTGTATCCACCTATTTTGCCGAAATAGGCATTACATATCGTTGGTGAATTTTTAAATCCAATTTCGTGTTTACGAAAATGAAAAAAGTTCGAAATGCGTGTTTACGAAAATGAAAAAAGTTCGAAATGCGTGTTTACGAAAATGAAAAAAGTTCGAAATGCTTGTTTGCGAAAATGAAAAAAGTTCGAAACACGTGTTTACGAATTAAAAAAAAGTCCGAAATGCGGGTTTGCGAAAATGAAAAAAGTTCGAAATGCGTGTTTACGAAAATGAAAAAAGTTCGAAATGCTTGTTTGCGAAAATGAAAAAAGTTCGAAATGCTTGTTTGCGAAAATGAAAAAAGTTCGAAACACGTGTTTACGAATTAAAAAAAAGTCCGAAATGCGGGTTTGCGAAAATGAAAAAAGTTCGAAATGCGTGTTTACGAAAATGAAAAAAGTTCGAAATGTTTGTTTACGAAAATGAAAAAAGTTCGAAACACGTGTTTACGAAAATGAAAAAAGTTCGAAATGCTTGTTTGCGAAAATGAAAAAAGTTCGAAACACGTGTTTACGAAAATGAAAAAAGTTCGAAATACGTACGTACGAAAATGAACACTGCTCGAAACGCGTATTAACGAAAATGGCACAGCATACGTTTCAGTTTTTCAAGCTTCTTTCGTGAGTATTTTTTAAAGAATAAACTGATGAATCCAAATTGATTTTTAACGTGAAATCATCCATTTCTATAAATCATTTGGTACATTATTTTATTGCACGAGTCTTTTTTAAACGACTTTAAAAACCAACTATGTTTTTACAAGATTGCTACGGGTGCTATATATGTATAATAGTGTTTGCAAAATGACGTGGTAGGAATTTAAAGCCTTAAAACTCACTTTATCGTTTTGAAATCTAAATACGAAGATATCGCCTGAAAAATGACATCCCTAAGCCACCCTGACCCCTCCTAGTCCGGGACTTAGACTCGTTATGATGATAAGTAAATAAGTAAGGAAAAGTAAGCACGCAATTTCTCATTTAGTTGTAAAATTTGAGTTAAAAACTCTAAAAGGGGGAATTTTTTTTTGCTCTGTGTCCATTTTCGTAAACGCTCATTTTGAGCTACGTTCAGAGTTGAAATTAAATTTCTATTTCATATTCTTTTCTCAAAAATATCCATTAAGTTCCTTCCTCGGAATAAACCACATTTGAGTGGAAATCAAAATCTGTAAGTAAATTATCTTTCTAAAAATTGCCAAAGGCGAATGCATACATTTCAAGAAGCGTGAAAAGTTTAATCCAACGTCTTCATTTTATAGAACAGTTATTAACCACCAACACATTTTAAATTACAAGTTTAAGAAGAACTTTGGCAATATTTTATTGCATTACTACCCAAATCACGGCCTCATTTTTGGTGAAATGTTTTATGACCTTTAACAATTGTAATATTATATTGAATGATATATAAAACAATCAGAACGTACACTGTGGGAAGGAAGGTACCCCCAACCTTTCAGTTACAATTTCCTTTCCGTTCACATAAATTTGCATTTTAAAATTTTACATTAATTTAAAATATTGACTCAGTTTTTTTGAAAAAAATGAAAAATAAAAACAATTATCTTGTTATATTTGGAACACTTTTTGACATTAAAAGATATGATGTCTCGGTACATATTTAAAATTCCTCCCGTCAAGAAAGTTGGCTCGTTTATGACGTCAATTGAACAACAAATGTTTTCATAATGTCACCAGAGCATATTTAATGGGAATTAAAACAGAAAGTTACTTTTATAGGAAAAAAAATAATCATGTTTTAGAAAATACGAATAAAAAAATGTTTGAGGCAAAGTTTATTTTCAAAAATTTTGATTTACAGCGAGGCTTCGATTTTTTTCTTTCGTTCTTTTTTTTTGGGGGGGGTGGGGGGCGGGAAGGGGTCTTTTTCGAAAATGGCTCGACGTGAGTTTGCACAAAAGGTACCGATTTCTTATATACATTTGCTACCTCATGTTTTTCTTACAGATTATTTTAAGTAATACATTATTTCTACAAATACCCGATTAAATGATTTGGATTGAAATAGCTAGTCATATTTATCATAAATTATAATTTCTGTTAATGCAGCCTAAATTTTCATCATTTATATACTTTTAAAAATACGACTTTTTTGAAATTCAATTTTTCAGGTTCGGCCGATTCCGCTTAAATTTAGTATTTTGCCATGTAAGGATGCATTCTTTAAAATGATTTAAAAAATTGCCAACCTTACAATTCAAACATTTTTCGATCCTATTAAGTAAAATAATAAAAAATAATAAATATTTACTAAATTATATTTTTTGAATGAAATTATCTTTGGATAAATGAATCTTATAATGATGTGCGCACATTTTTCAATTCGCTTAAAAAGAGCGCGTGTTTTTCTCTTGAAAAATGGCGGAAAACGTATAGATTGAAATTAACATTGAGTCCAATCTATGGACTGCTCTTCCAACCTAACTATTGGGATATTTCCTAGAGTGTGGCTACCCCTTACATATTGGGGGGTTGGAAGTCCGAATCAGTCGGAAAAAAGGTGCATGTTTATTCAGAGAAGGTACGTTTTTGTGTCTGATTTCATGACTTGAAATGTCGTCCGCACTCATTAATTGGCCCTTGAACCACTAAGATTAAGTTCTAAAATGTGAAGATACGATCATTAGATCAAAATTTCTTAAGGGAAGGGGGGTCCGTTTTTTATTTTACGCACCGTATTTCTCTAGATCTGATGAAGTAATTTTTTTTCAATAAAAGTCGCATTTTATCACTAACTGTTTGTACTATATTGAACATTAGATAAACTGACTCAGCAATGATAAATAAAAAAGCTAATTACAATGTTATCTATATCGAAAATTTTATGTTAATCTAATATTAGAAGTGATTGGGAAGAATAAAGTGGCAAGCTAAACTTTTTCCAAATGTGAAATTTTTGATTCGAGGAGCTCCTAAGTAACATTTCTGAGGAAGTATTTTTCAAGTTTCTGGAATTTCCACTTAATAACAGTACAGAACACAGGAATATCTAATGCTCTACAGATGAAAATCGTCATGTTTTTCATAAAAAATGCTGAGCCTTTTTCTTAAACTTTTGATGACAGTGTATATTTCGACAATAATATACCTTTCAAAAATTCACTTTATTTTAAAGTAGGAAATATAGCACTAATTAACTTTTAGAATTACTAGGAATTTCTTCCCAAAAACTGAAAGCAATAAAATAACTGCTGTTAGTAAATGAATTTTGGAAAGGTAATAAAATACTTTTCATTCATCAATTTTATATATTTTTGGAAAAATATTTTTTAATTATTTTTTAATCCATTTAAAAGATATTTGAAGAATTCTGGAAATTTCTCTTAACGAACATTTCGAAAAATATCTTTGATTTTCTATAACTCAATAAACAAACACGTGTAAAACAATAAACTATCTTTCAAAAATACTGATTGTAGAATTGTATTTTTATACTTTTGTTAGAAAAATTCCGATTAAATTCTATATAAAGGCGCTCCAAGTAACTTCCAATATGATTGGTTAACTACATTTAAATGTTCCGAAAACTGCAGAATTTAATAAATCTACAGAATTAATTTAATTGGAAAAATTAAATGAATATGATTAAATAATATTCAATCTTCCTTCCCTCTTTCTACACCCCTTGGTTTTTTTTTATTTGGTACCAACGAATGAGGATTCTTCCTCGCCCAATTGGATTTTAAATTGAATACTTAATTTTCATTCTCTCTATATTTTAAAGAAAACTTTTGATGCTAGTGTATCATACGTTTCAAAAATTTTTGAAAATGTAAGTGTCCTTTAATACTTTAGATCGCTATTCGTCACAAAATTAAGAAACAATAAAATTACGCTATCAGAAATTTTGAAATGATATTTAAATGCATCACATTTACCTGTTTTTAGATTTTTTATTAATATTCTTTTTTTATAGTTAAAGCTGATCTGAAAGATGCTGGATTTTCACGTAAAGCTCACAAAAATAGATAGAACTATATTTATAAAAACAGACAAAAATGAACCTTTAAAAAAATGCTAATTGTAGAATTATATTGGTATAATTTTGTCAAAAAAACTCAATGTAGAATCTAAAATACGGAGCTCTATATTTCTTAAATTTTTTTTGGGTGGAAGCCTTATATGTTCTACAATTGTTGAAAGATACTGTCAATCCAACTTTTGATCCAACCAACTAATATCCAACTAAAATATAATTGAGAAAGTTAAATAAAAATATGATTAAATTTCTCTCTTTGCCCTCTTTTTATAGCCAAGTTCGTTTGCTGGAAAAAAGGCCTCTTTAAAGAATCAAACTAATGTATTCTTAAATTATTTCAATATTTCGAATTAAAAAATCATTTGCTCTTCGCGTTCATTAATCATTCGGCGAATTCAGCCTTGGAGATCAAAATCCAATTAAACTATAAATAACTAAATTTTCAAATGGCAACCCACCAACTTTTCTATCTAATGAAAAGTAATTTCAAATTCATAACATCTCAATAACCTGTCACGGAACTCACTAAATCAAATTTGAAATAAGCATCTCATAAAACATAACTTTTTTTTTCACTTTCAACGCGTGGTCGCTTTTTTGGCAAATCACAAATATGACTTTCCATTTAATATCATGTTGACAGTTATGAGGTGTAAGGAATAAATTGGTTCGCGTTTTCTCAGTTTTTTTTACATAGAACAAAAACTTGTTATGGTTATCAAGGTTAATAAGAATTCGGTAATGTATATTTGAATTCGTATCATCTTTGCTTTTGCAACTCATGAAAATTTATAGTTGAATTATCTATTACATTTGCATTTAGGTCATCTTTCTCGCTATTAAAATAAAAGTGATTGTTTTATACATATATTATTAGAATGCTAACTCGGATAAATATAAATATACTTTTTTTACATACGAATAAAATAAGATAAGTTTTTTAAAAATTATGTTTTTCAAGTGAGCTAAAAAAAGAAAGAAAATAATTTTGCCAATTAAAATAAAACACTTAAGTTATATCATTTTCCAAACATCACTTAGTTTTGTGTTCATTAGCTTTTGTGGAAAAATTGTCCAAATTTTAAGAGGCGATAAGTTTTTCCTATAATATTATTGTCAATGAACGGAAACAAAGTTGCATAGTCATAAAGTGATCGAAATAGATTTGTATGTATATGCTTGTAAGCGTGCGTTTATATTCCCTTCGGGGTTTTGAACTTATGACATTCTTTGTCACAATCCGGAATCTAAATCTCAAGTGCACTCTGCTCCAAATCCATTACACTCGCACTACGCTTTCAATTAATTATAATGGATACTATTACGTTATAATTTATATAAAAGAGAGACGTTTTCGAAAGTCAGTGCATACCAGACTTTAAAAAAATAGCAATGTTAAACATTTATGCAGTGGTAGAATCTTATTAATGTCGCAATAGAGCTGCACATTGGACTATTGGCCACAGTTTGGGAAACATCCTTGAGGATGATCCGAAGACATGTCATTACAATTTTGATTTTCTTCGGATGGGGCGGCTTCCCCACTTTGGTAGCCAGCAACTTAAGTGCGAAGTCAACCACTTTACGGTAGAACAGTTTAACGAGGCTCGATAACGCGCAGCTCCGGTCCCTTCGCAGGCTGATCGAAATGGTCACCCAATCACTCACGACAGCAGCCAGTGCTGCTTGACTTTGGTGATCTACTGGGAATCGTGTCTTACCATCAGTCTACTGTGGGACTGTTAAACATTTATGCTTATTACATTGTTTCTATTTTCTTTTTCAGTTATGAATGTAGCCTCCGGAAAAGCTGCCATGCAGTCTTCAATCGTTGCCAAAGGAGTGCCACAAAAAGCTGTCGATGGAATCACAAGTCGATCGTATGATGCCACTACCTGTACACATACAGAGTCGGAAGCAACACCATGGTGGTACGTTAACCTGCTGGAACCATTTTTAGTTCAACTAGTTAGAGTTGACTTTGGAAGATCTTGCTGTGGTAAGTCATTGAAGTTGTTGACACAATTCCAGCAATAGCAGCTCATAAATAATTTTCTTGTATCTATTTGAAAGATGAATCTGGAGTGGAATTTTTCAAAATGTAGATCAGAGAAGAAAAGGAAAATATATATATTTTTTGTTTTTACTAATATTAATTTTTTACACCCACTTGTCTTACTGTGTCATTCTTTTTTTACTTGAAAACAATCGAAAAATGTTTCATATAATAAATTGCTTCCGAATAACATCAAATACCCATACTTCTCAGCATTCTGACGCAACCTATCAATTTGTCACAATTTAAAATACAAAGAAGTAAACAATGAAAAAAAAATGAAAAATATAAAAATGACAACCGAAGCTGACGTCGTCAGGGGGTACCAGCCCCGGAAGTCATTAAAACACAAAACCTTTTCCATCGTAAGAGCACGACAAATGTCTAAGTTTTTCTCTCGGTACCCCAAAGGTTTTGCTAAAAATACAGGAAAAGAGAAAAAAGAATACAAAATACAAAAACAAATACAAAAGTATAATACTTAAGCTAATACAAAAGAAAGCAATGTTCACAAAAACTTACTTAAAAAGTAATAAATCTCAAAACCAAAGAACACTATATGCTACAGATCCGTAACTAAACTGAAATTAACGAAAAGACAACGCCCCCTAATTTAATGCGCAGAAAAAAGGAAAAAAGAGCAAGAAACCTGTTGCCATCATTAGTAGAAATGCTCAACTGGGGCAACTCAGTTAAGACTGGATCTTGCTATATTAAAAGAAAACAAAACTAATAATTTTTAATTATTTCTTTAATTTTAAATTCAGTATTGCAAAAATTAAAAGGAAAATCATTACTTTTCAGATTTTTTAAAAAAATTACTTGTAGCCTCTTGAAAGCTTTCAACGTTATTGTAAATCTTATTAATTCCAGACAAATGAGAAAAAACTAGTTTTTGAATATTTTACTGTACAAATTGGTATCAAAATTACAGAAAACAATAACCTTAAACTTAAAAGCTTTCCTTTTATCATAAATACCAATTTTAATTTGATTATTATTTATATAAAATTCAAAATCTTAATATTTAATATTTAAGCAATTTTCATTTGTCCTCTTCAAAACCAAATCTTTAGGATAAATATTAAAGATAAAATCATAATTATCAAAATTAAATAAAATTAAATCATCAATATATCTAAAAAGCTTTAAACTCAAGATACTTAGCTTCAAAAAAAATTTTAAAAAAATATTAGCAAAAGCGCCAGAAAAATAATTACCTTGTGGAATCCCTATTTTTTGTTTATAAAAGTCAAGGCCTTTAAAAAGAACATTTTCAAAAAGATTAAATTTACAAATATCAATCCAATAAAATTTATTAATATTTTCATCAATTAAATATTTATCATAAATGCAACTACAAATATTAAGTATTTGAGCATGCACATTTAGGTATATTGGCATAAAAATGTTCAAAGTCAAATGCATTAATATTAAAAACCTCATTTTTTTTTCATTAAAATTCAAAACATCAACGTTACTGTTTATAACAATATTTTTCTCACTCTTAATTTGAAGCAAAATAATTTTAAGAATACTAAAAAACTTTTTACTAATACTAGAATTATAGCAATTAGTAACACAAGCAATAAACCAGAAATTTACTGGTTTTTTTTTACGTAATCGTTTGATAAGACGATTTTAAACAAGAAAAAGATGGTTATGGTTTGTTAATATCATTTTGATGTTTTCTAGTAGATTTTTGACTTTTTCTAAACACCCTAAAATATCATTTAAAATGTTTTTAACTACTTTTCAATCGTAGTCTTATTAGTCAGTGACATAAACGGATACATTAAAATTATCACCTGCAACTATTTAAAAAAAAAAAAAAAAAAAGCAAATATAAGTCAATCCTTTGATTTGTTCTTATTAAATATACAGAAGCCATACAATTTTTAAGGCAGGGTTGGTTGTAAGTAAAGTTACACTATTAGACACACACGAATAGTACCTGCTCAAGTGAATTGCAATTTCATCAAGTGTTGCAGATTTCTTACTCCGGGTTTCTCACGGGGAAAGAAATCTGCAACAAAAAATAGTTCGCATTTTAGCTGACTGATAGCGTTTTTCATATTCGAGAAGAGAAATAATAATTCAGAGTGAATTACAAAGCCAATAATCTCTAGCGTGAAATCCCTCAACGCAATACCATTATAGAAGAAAAAGCTGAAAAATTATTGCTTGATTCGAAAAGACTGAGGAGTAGTAGGTGCATTGCAAGAAAAAGGACAAGAGCGGCTTTCAAATAAAACTGAATTAGTAGTGGGCAAAGCACGTACTTATTGTCAAAACAGATCTAAAAACTCTTCGATCGAATACTTTTTAACTCACTGTCGAAAACGGACAGTTGATGGAACGCATACTTTGATTTAATAAAGTTTCGGCTCGCAAATTAGTGTATTTTTTAATTGTTTATACGCTTCTATTCTCATATAGAAGTGAAACTTAAAACTAATTTTTAATTGCATTTTTCCAGGGTTCATAAAAAGTACATAATCAATTTTAAACAGCACCCGTTAACCATGACAGACTCTAAACAGGGTAACTTCAATTGCAACAACCCTGCATATGAAGCTTGGTTTTTATGCATTATTATGTACTGGTATTTACTTTTCTGTATCTTTTTCAGCCAACAATCAACACGCAACTGTTATCGTAAGGGTGGGCAATAACAGGCCTGATCTGCGTGCAAATCCTATATGCAACAGATTTTCAGGCAAAATAGGTTCGTAATGTTTAAATAATCGTTCTAACGTAAGCAAAAGCATCTTTCCTTTTTTATTGAGTTTCAATTCTTTTGCAGAAGAAGGACGTCCTTTATTCTTCCCCTGCACATCAACGGTTACAGGAGCATTCGTGAGTGTTCACGTGGAGACAGCTGCACCGTTTACTCTGTCCATTTGTGAAGCTTTTGTATACACTGACCAAGGTAAGCTCTTTACTCACAGGTGGTGATTGCTGCTGCTTATAATTCTAATAAAACATGCCTCAAAAATATTGGGATATATTTTAGAGGAGTGGTAAGGCACGTCATAAGATAGGTAGGTAGGTACTTTATTTACGTCGCACTAGAGCTGCACAATGAGCTTTTGGCGACGGTCTGGGAAACATCCCTGAGGATGATTCGAAGACATGCTATCGCAATTTTGATCCTCTGCAGAGGGGATGGCTTACCTGCTTTGGTAGCTTTATGACTTACGCTCGACTGATCGTAAAGACACGGTTCCCAGTAGAACACCGAAGTCAAGCATCATTGGGTGCGGTCAGTAATCGGTCGGGCGACCACTTTGATAAACCTGCGTAGGGATTGAGGGTGCGCAGTATCGATCCTCGTAAACTTCCTTACTGTAAAGGGCTTGACTTTGCGCGCAGGTAGTAGAGCTAACAAAGCAGGTGAGCCATCCGCTCCGAAGAGGATCAAAATTGCGATAACATGTCTCTGGATCATACTCAGGGATTCTTCCCAGACCGTCGCCAATAACCCATTGAGCAGCTCAAGTTAGGTATAAATGAAGTACATACCTACCTACTAATCCTTATGGAATACCCTACATTTCCTAAAAATGTGTCCTAACATTTTGAGGTCCTCTGTTCGTAACTTTTATTCTAAAATTAAAATATTTTATTGTTCAACATAATTATGCTTAATGATTATTCCCTTGTGAGAAATGTATGAGTTCATTTATTCTTAAGATTTCTCAGTAGTGTATTTGAGCAACGATGGCTCAATAGAAAACATGGTTAAAGATACTAGGGTAGTCATTGTGAAGGATTGGGGTTAGGTCTTCAGTAGTGGTCTTTAGCGCACCCAGCTTCATATCGATGGATGCTAGCTTATCAGGGACATAATGCGCAATAATGACCACATTGTTGCAATCATGACGTTGGTCACGACAATGCGTAGCCTTAATTTCCATGATCCACTGGCTCACAAAAGGGTGTTGCAGAAATGCTTTTCTTTTCAGCTGTGTTGTCATTCATGTTAGGGGTATCTGCAACGGTTTTATTCTTGCAAAGTAACTTAGTATAACTCAAATAGTTATTCATGAATATATATGCCCTAGGTTAATTGAAAAAATTCCGGCTGATGCATTTTTTGATTGCCTTAAAGGTATCTGAGCTTTTTATTGTGAGACTGAAGATTATGTCAAGTTTATAAACATAAGTACAGTTTTTTTTCAGATTAGCCTGATGCATTGCAAAATGACAACAGTGGTATGCAAGGAGCCAATTTTTTGCAATGGCCTACGACATACATATATGCTTACTCCAATAAAGACCTCTAATTTGCTCTAATCTAATAATATGCTTACTCTTGTCAAAGTTTTCACTCTTTCGACAACAAAAAGCGCACAAAACAAACAAATACTAAGCATAATTCGCGCATTTGACGTTGGAACTTTTCCGATTTCTTATGTCCATGTTTTGGTTTAAACTGCTTTAAGTCACCCCATAGATAGTTCAACGAATATGGTTTCTAGAACTACTCGTTCACGTTCATTATCAAAATAGTAGCTAATTCTAGAACAAAGAATAACCTAGAACTAAAATGCATCAAAAATCAAAATCAACAAAAGATATTCTGTTAAATTTCATATTTAGCGGAATTTTAATTTTTTATAAGAAATTTTATGTATAAAAATAACATAAGTGTAAAAAAAACATAATAAGTTTTAAAGTCATATTAGACGTCTCATAAAAACAAAAACTTCTTAATCTAGTTTTTGATCATCTTTCCACCACAAACTGAAGATCTTTATTTATATGATTACATGATTAATAACTTACTGATTATCCATTGTTTTTAATATCTATATAATGGAAACTTAGAAACATGATTTTACAAAAAAAGAATAAATAAATAAAATAAAATAAAAAAATAACAAATCAATTTTCCAAAACAAAGAAAATTCAAATCCTGTGGGTAGAACTGGATGATTTTACAGACAATCGAGTTGAAACGGTTAAAAATCATCCAACACGCATTTCAGTTATAAACGTAGCCAAGAAGTTTTTTTCATTAATTCAAATATACCTTTTTTTTCTCCAGTTGTACCAGTAGAAAGATGTCCCGTTTTCGATGAAGATCCATCAACAGTTGCCACCTATAACGGGAAATGTTACCTTTTCTACAACAACAATCCAAGGACATTGGAAAGTGCCACTAAGTTTTGCTCAAAACAGGGTGGTTCCCTCATACACGAAACAAGTCCTGCCCTCCAAGGATTTTTAAGTTGGGAACTCTACAAATTAAACAGAAAAAATCCCAATTCAGATTATTGGAATGGATTAATACGGAAACCAGACTCAAATAAATGGACCTGGATCGATGGTAATGTCATTTTTTTATAACTTTCTTACAAAACTCTGAGGAATTACGCATTAAAGAGAATTACACTTGGAAAGTAACTTATCGTTGACCAAAATATTACTACACAGTGCTTCGTAATACACAGTGCTTCGTAATAGTCGCTTTTAATATACATATTTTAAGAATTCTTTTAAAAATATAGTTAAAAGAGTATGCACGTTATGCAATACAAATTAATATTTAAATGAAGAAAAAAGACAAAATTCTATCGAAATCTAACGAATCGTAACTAAAAAAAGCAGGGCAGAAAACAAAACCTGTTTTATTGCCGCGGAGGAGACAGAGAAATATTGAATGGTGGTTATTTGAAACACTTTTAAGTTTTATCTAGCAATCAAACGGGTCCAGATTTTTTTCCCTTTAACCCTTTTCACTTGTGAGTCAACAGATTTTTAAAGTTTCGTTGTCATTTTTTTCTCGTTTGAATATACATTTGTTATTAAAAATGAGCATTTCTTTTTAATTCATTTTTGAAAAGATTCTAAGGAAATTTCAAGGGCAGTCATTGCGGAAAACCGAATACATAAAGAATTACTTGGGAGTGTATAGTAAAATAACGACAGCAGATAGAAGCTAATAGCATAGTTTTTTCCCCTCATTTTTTAACATCATAAATACAAAGATAGATATTCATTGAATATATGATAGTTTGTTTTTCTAATTATGAAATATTTGATAAGATTCTTTAATTAAAAAATGCCTAAAATGTTTAGTATTTCGTTAAAAAAGAAAATTCCACTCTAAATATGTTTTTGTTCAAATAAATTTTCTTGAAAGAAAAAAAAAGTGAGGGTTGAATATTTCAAACGCTTAAAAATATTTAACAATGGTAATGAAAGTTATCTTTAATTTTTAAGCTTCTATCTAAAATTTCCTACCAGTTTAAAGTATATTAATAAATTGAATTTTAAATGAAAATGCGCGATAAATCTTAACATATTTTTCCGAAATACAGTTTTAAAGTAAATAGCAGAATATATAATAGAAATATCTATGAGGCTCTTCCAACTTATATGAAAAAATTTCTGATGAAACTTTTATTCTTATTGATTATTTAAGTTAACCATTAAAGAAACCTCAACTTTTAAACAACGGAAATTATTTTTTATTAAAATACTAGTGGGCTGCGCCCCCTGCTCGCTAACGCTCGCCAACCCCTGAAAATTGCTACGCAATCTTATATGGTTTGCTTCGCGTACCAAGATCGCTTCGCTCGCTACTAACTTAGGTACATTGCAAATGCACACAATTCTAAGAATTCAAAACAATCATTCAAATCCATATAAAAAAATTACATCTTTTTAGTAAATACTAAGTCATTAAAATAAATTTGAATTCAAATAAATGACATGTAATTCGTTAAACCTATTAGAAATGTGCTATAGTATAATTCGTGATATAAATCAAAAATCGTCAAAGAAATTCGTAATGTATAAATTCGTGAAAAAAGCGCTTTCGACAAAATACTAAAATAGAGATCTATCGACAAAGACTACTCACTTCTGCCTAGCTTAATAGTATGAGATTGCCGCAGTTGATGCTCTCTGGTTATTTCAGTTTCCGTTTTTAAAAGCGCTATATGTTGAGTCACCTCAGATAGATTTGGCATGTGACATTTTTAGCGGCAATCATGGGTCGATTCGCCGTGTAAGAGAAATAGTAGCGTAAGCAAAACAAAGCAAACGTTGCCACCGGCGGAAAAGAGATACAGCCAAAATTTGGGAGCCACGTAAGAGAATTATATATATTAGATATTTAGATCTATTGGTAAACAGAAGTGATTTTTCTAAGTAATCATTTTTTTAAATAACATTTATGTTGTTATAACGTTATATTGTTGAAACAAATTTGATGAGTTCACATCCTTAATTTAATATTTTCGCTTACCAAACGGTAGGATATATTAAATCCTTTTTTTTTTTTTGCCTGCATCTCATTGTGCATGAAGCTGATCCTTAAGTTCTAAATCATTTAACAGATCTCTTTAACTGTAATTTATAACAGTATATTAATGTTATTTGCTCAAAAATAATAATTGTTAGACCACCTTTCTAAATAACTTTATCTTAAAATGTAAGGCAGATTTACATTATAATACTAATAAAAAAACAGCAATTCTCTTAGTTTTAAACTCTTGAATTAAAAGCGTAATAATAGCAGTACAGGAAAATAACTTTCTGGCCACTAAAAATGCACCGACAACAATGGAAAACTGCGACACCATCATTAGAATTTTATATATAGTAAGATTTTAATGATGAAAAAGTCAATAACATAGAGAAAAAGAAACAATTTGATAGTCTTTTTCTTTATTTTAAACTTTTATGTTTGGTTTAACGTTTTGTGCAAAAACATTTATTCCTTTACCATAGCAGGAGAATTAGAATTAAAAATGTTATGTGAAAATTAACCCTTTCGGTCTTATGTCTACTCTCAGCAACCACAGCTTTTTTTTACCGTTCCAGCCGTATATCTCCTCTCAACTATCAGAGCTGTTTGTTACTGTTCCAGTTTAATTGTTACTCTCAGTTAACAAAGCTTTTATACCGTTCCAGTCGTATATTTACTCTCAGCTGCGACAGCAAATAACCATAATGATCTAAAGTATTGAATAATACTGTTCACCTAAGACTATAAATAAGATAAAACTGGAGATATATAAAATTCAAAATAATTATGATACAAATTATGTCTAATCGTAATAGCGTTTTGCCTTCTATTGGAAGAAATAAATTATTTTTTTCTTCCTACGTTATCCTTCGTATACGACTAAAATTAATTCCGGCCACTTATCACAACTATATATAAATTTAACACGACCGCAAAAGGTAAATGCCGATAGTTTAAAATTGCCGGTTGCTGAATTTATTTTATAGACTTCTAGTCTATTGTGGTCCGTATATTTTATAAAGTTATTTATCTTCTGTTTCATTAGGGAAAGACGTGAGTATATCCTTCTGGAGTATACCTCCGAAAGAAGATAATTGTTCACGGTTCGACGGAAAGAATGGATGGTTGTGGTCTGATACAGAATGCGATAATGAACTCAACTACATCTGTGAACATAGTAAGTATAATTAAGGAAAGTTTCATAAATAATTTACAATAGAAGAATTCCAATTTAAAAGGGTCTAAAAATTAATATCCTAGAAAGTTAGTGACGGTAATATGAAATCGCTTGCTTAAATACATAGCTTTGCTATGTTCAACTTCACTAAAACGCTTATAGTTCGAGAAATCTACATCGTTTGATGAATGTCATCAATTTATATTATTATATAACTGGCGTTGAACAGCTAACCCAATTCTGAGTTTACGACTATCAATGTTCAACTACCTAGCCTTGTAATTTTGATCGCAATCCGGAATCAACCAATGAGACAAGCTAGCCTTCGTGGTGGAACTAACCCACATTTACGTTATATGGAGAGGAAAACAACGAAAACCTCCCGCTGTTAGCTCGACAGTGAAGGGATTCTAACAACCCATATCACTCAGGAACACATGTCAGCACTCTGATCGGCGCGAGCCGGAAGCAGAACTCGTATTAACCAGTCCCCGCTGAAATTCGAACCTGAGACACCTCATTTAGAGGCGAGCACTCTATCATCTGAATTACCACGGTTCGGTTAATGTTACTACACAGTACTCGCGAACATTATGAATTAAGAACTGGTTTAAAACCTCGTAAAAAGTGAGATCTCCAGTAATACAATTCATTTCGTCCACTTCATCAAACTCATACAGTCAATAAACATAGCGCGTAGTAGGAAATGTTATTCTGATATTTCAAAAACAAGTCCGTTGCCTAAAAAAAAAATCTCGCATTAAGGGCATTATATCGGAATTTAGTGGATATTAACGAATACTATTAAACTTTTCATCGTTTTGCTGTCGTTGTTAAGAGGAGTCGTTATTAAAAAACTAAGACTGAACAACGAGGGTGGTTCCTCCTTCTGTAGAAATAAGTATTTTCTATTCGAAAAAAGTTTCTTTATTTTCACGTTTTTAGCTATTTAAATTTTTACGCTAAAATATAAAACCTTGATTTAACTAAGAAAGCATACTTTTTTCGATTTATTAAGTAAAATGTAATTTTTACAGGGCCATCAAACTGTGGAAAACCTGAGAGACCCGTTAATTCCACCCTATTGATGAGATCCAACAATGTTGGAGCTGAAATTGAATATCAGTGCAATCCCGGACATTTGCTCTTAGGTCCCAGCTCAAGAACCTGCATGCCATCAGGTTTCTTCAGTGAATTCGCACCCAAATGTACATGTAAGTACTTTTGGCAATGATTTGATCTCGATTATATTTATCCATATTTACTTCTTCGTAGTAAAACCCTTTTTATTCTAATAGATTTAGTATTATTAATTTAATTGTAAACGCAAATATATATATATATATATATATATATATATATATATATATAAGATTGGGAGATAAGTACAGAGTTATTGTAAATATATATAATATTCATAAAATAAAAAAGTTTTTTTTTTAATTTACAAAAAAAAGGAACCAGTTGATTCGTAATATCAACATCAACCTTAAATATATATCTTTACTAGCTCAATACCCATTTATAGTACGTAGTGAAAAAAAGAATCATATGATGGTGGCGATCAGTCTAATTTAGTGGTTAGCATCATTGTAGTATTAACCCTATTTTTATGCCGTTTCAGATACATCTCAATTTGGATATGACATAAGGATATTCATCCCAGAAAAATGAATAAAATCGTTTAGGAAAAATTTATTTTTTAAGTAAATATTGAATAGAATATGGCCACATTCAAAAATATGGAAAAAAAGATAAGAAAAAGATAAGGATCAAGAAAATCATTCTCTTAAAATCGAGAATTATTATGTTAAAAATTATTCCCTCCCCCCCCCAAGAATTATTATCCCAAAGCCCCTCCCCCAATCCAATCGCCAATAATTCTAAATTGAAAGTAAAGGAATTGTTCCCAACGGACAGTCACGAGCATAGGAAGAGATCCATGGTTGGCGATTTATCGAAAGATAACAGAGCCAGAAATTAAGCCATGATCAAAGTTAAATTTGAAAATAATTTGGCGAAATCGAATCGCCAAGAAGACTGCGAGAATTAACATAACCATGTAACTGAAATATTTTCGTGGTAAGAAATTGACACGACATTGAATGAATGAGTCTTACATTTGTATTGAAATAAAAAGTTAGCCGTTACATGGATTGTTAAGAAAAGAATAAACTATTTTATATTCGCTTTTCATAAAATGTAATGAAATTTAAATAATTAGTTTCATTTAATTAAAATTCAAATAAGAATGATTAAAAAAAGTAAGTTTAAGAAATGAAAGAAATTTTAAAAGCTAGGAAATGTATAATGCCTATTGTGGCATCACAGATCAATAAATAAGTAATAATCAACACTACAAAATAATGCACAAAACTGAAAGGCATATACCGACACAGTTATTTAAGTTAAAACAATTTTTTTTTAATATTTATTATTTGTTGTCCTTCCCGGTATCTTTATATCATTGTATTTTTAAAAGTTTATCCTTTCAAAATAGAGATTAATTATATTCAATATCATTTGTCAAAAACGAGGTCAACTATTTATAGTGAGAAATTATCATAATCAACAATTTTCTCCAGTGGGTATCCATTTTGGTGGACCGTAAAGACCTATTCAGAGGTATTTTGATATCAACCGTAGTATATTTAGTTTTTATATTAAAAAAAAACACCAATTAGGATTATAGCAGCAGCAGTATACCTATTACGAAAATTAATGAAGCAGCATTGTCGCCAATTAGAATAAGACAATATTGCCAATTGTTATGATTATATGTTTTATTGCCAATTGTTTCTATATTCGCTTTTTTCCAAATTTGATTTTTACTTATTCGCACCGAATATTTTTTTGGCAAGAAAAATCAAGAAAGAACTAATGAAAAAATTTTATAATGTTGCAGTGATTTTTTTTTTTTTTTTCATTTATAAACCTACATTTTAGATACCGTAAACCGGGGCGAGTCTACCCATTTTTTTTCAGTTTGTCAACTTTCAAGTGGTCAAACTTTTGTAAATATTAAAGAAAAAAGGCTTTTAATAGGTGTTTCGGAATCGCTATTTATCCCTCTTTAAAGCTGTGAAATCGATTTTAGAAAATATTAACAGTTACGCTGTTACTGTATATTTTTATAGAACTGCTGACAAATCTCTCGTATGGGGCGAGTCTACCCATTCTACTAAAATGAATGTTAACATTGTAAATAATCAAATTTTACTATTAAATTGTTATTTTAGTTACCATATGGGATATGTATGAAGTAAAATTCATAACTTTATTATATATTCCATTTTTTTATTCATAAAATACCACAAATTGAGTATTTGATCGATTATCACATTTTGATCACAGTTTCGTTTTTATAATCATTAACATTATAAAATAACATTTTTTTCTGATTGTTGTTGATAAAAATAAATTAAAATTAATATAAATTTACAATTAAGCAATTAATAAATAATAATAATTAAAGATTATTAACAAAATCGAAATTCAAACATTGGGAATCACGAAAAATCCTTTCCCCATTCTTTTGGGAGGTGTGATTTTTCTTACAATGTTTTCTCGTTGAAATATAATATTAAATAAAAAAAGTTAATTTTGTAATATAAAAATTGAAAAAATAGGTAAAATAAACATATTTTATATTTACATTTATATTTAACCTATAAATTTTCTTATTAATGATAAATTTATCAATGCAGAATTAAAATAATATACTCAAATTCATTTAAAATTACTTAATTTTAATATAAACAAAGTTCTAAATTATATTATTATGCTTTATTAAAACTAAATACGAATGGGTAGACTCGCCCCGCGAATTCTGGCTTTTTGTTCACAACAGCAAAACTTACATTCTTTTTGTTTTTTTTCATACAAAATTAATGTAATCTTAGTCTTAGATAAGTTTATCACTTAACCAAAGTGAAAATAGTAATAATAATAATAATATACTTACGGAGCACCAACTAAAAGTTTGCAGATTTTCAATACAAATCTCTCAAAAGACGTTTGAACAGGTCGGTTAAAAAGACGACAAATAAATAAAAACGGATCAAACTACTACAGCTCCATCTTCCTTAGAGTCTGAACTAAGTCCTCCGTCGGTAAAAAATTTTTTATTTGCAATTTAAAATAGTGAAAATTAAATAAAACTAAAATGGGTAGACTCGCCCCTGGATGGGTAGACTCGCCCCGGTTTACGGTACAATTTTCCAAAATAAATGGAAAACAAAATAATTTTAATATTAGTTTTAAATGTCTTTCGTTTTAGAAAGAGTGTATTTAAAAAAAAACCTGCTGAATAAGTTGATAATAATAATAATAATCTAATAATGAAGCCGAACTTTTAAATAACGTTCTTTCCTTTTATTTTTGAATACAAACCTAAAGGCATCACTAAGAGCATTAAAATATAAAACTGTACCTGAAATTTTGCAAAGTTAAAAACTTAATGTGAATAGCCTTTGCATGCTTTGAAACATTGTTCACAATTGTGATACCGACCATCAAGTTTTTGAAAACTCATATTAAATTTTAGACCTAGAATGTGGATTTCCAGTCAATATTGCCAATGGTGGATACACCCTCATCAATGGAACAAAACATCTGCAAAGTACAGTACAATATTTCTGTCAGGAATCGTTCATACTCGTTGGTGAGTCTGAGCTCATGTGTGATGCAGACAGAAAATGGAATGGACCACCACCAAGATGCGACCGTGAGTTCTTTTTTTTTTTTATTATTAAAAAGATTAATCTCTTATAAATTCCTTTATATTTTAAAGTCAGTATTTAATGTATGCCCCAAAATCGATGAACGATTTAAAAAATCAATTGAAAACACAGAGATAAAATTGTAGGCTTTTCTGTTGTTCTTATTAAACCAGAACATTTCTCCTCATCACATTTGAAAGTTGGTAACAAAGTGTATCAATAGATGGCGCTGCAGACACAAAAAGTTAAAATACAATGTTTTCAAACTAACCGCCATTTTCCCAACATTCAATTTGTATCTAATTTTAAAATTTATGAGAGAAATAATTAGTTTCCTTTTTTTCATATTCTATATATTTCTTATTGAAACATTTTCATTTGAACTTTTCGGTCCTGCAAAGCATTTAGGAAAATCGGATTATAGAAAGAATTATTATTAACAATGATGAATTTGATTGCTCATTTAATTTAGTTCAGTCTTCACCTTAATACTAAGATGCACAACTGCAAAACTTAAAATCAATAAAAAAAGAAGCATGATCTATTACTTTTATTTTTCCATATGATTGCTAAAATTATTCATGCAATTATCTGCATAAGTTTTTTTTAGTATATCGTGGTAATGCATAATTTGTAAATTTTTCTTTTGATATTTAATGTTTCTTTTTAAAAAAAAAAAACAATTTTTTCCATGTAGTTTAAATTAGTTACCAGTTTAATTATAAGCAGTCGGCATGCTTTCTGAACCAATCAAAGTAGTGGTGCTAAACAAAACAAAAATTATATAGACACTCATTTAACACAGAAATATTATTTACAGCACTATTATGCCACAACCCACCTTCCATTTCTCACGCTAATGTTACAGTCACAGTTAATACAACAGTACCGGGAACCACTGCCGAATATGAATGTGAAGAAAATTTCAAATTAATTGGTAACAAAATCATTTCCTGCGATTCAACTGGTTTTTGGGAATCAGAACCACCAACATGCGAACGTAAGTAAATTTAATTTTTATACCATAAAAATTGAATTGCCAATGCTATATTCAATTGAATTTTATACTATAAATGCTCGTTTTAAAAAAGTGACTAAAGTTTGAAGATTGGTTGCGTTTTATATGAGATAATTTGGTACATTTGTCATTTTTAGAAATCATTTTACCCACTATACACTTTTAAGAGAATGCACTAAAGAAAATTTCAAATTTCGTCTAAGTTCTACAAACGATATTACAGCGGACAATATTGCAACACAATTACTTACAATTGAGGTTCTTTACCATTTATTTCCAGGAAATTATAAGTCTATTTATGAAGTCAAAATCCAATAGTTTAATCCTAAAACTATATCGATGGATCTTTCCAACTACAACATGAATAGGAAACACTACTAAATAAAAAAAAAACAATAAATAAATAAATAATTGGATTTCGTATCATCGTTCGAGAGTATTTTCAGGGCATTTTGTAAAAATATATAAATCACACAGAGATATAGGACGTTTTGTATTGACGAAGAATGATATTTTAATAACGTTTTCTCATAACAGCGCTTGTTTTCACTCACGAACTCGGCGGGAATAACCAATCCGTTAAAAGCATCATTTTAACACGCCGTACATAAAAACTTGTCGATCGGACTGTGTAGGGATCAGGGAACTGGCCAAATTTTTTTCCCCAATGCCTAATTACATCAGAAAGGTTCTGAGTTCGAATCCCGGGCAAGGCATGGATGTTCTTTCATTCAATGTACTATAGGTCGTTACTGTGGCAGCAACGTTGGCCCCCCTAATAGGGTGTTCCTGAAAGAGTGGCCAACAAATCTGCTCTGTAAATGTCTGAATGGACGAAAAGTTAACCCAGGTAGGCATTGGAAAAAAAAATATAAAAGCTCACATTTCCGTGGGATGTTTGATGTAAGATGATTTTAAACATTAGATTGCCCAAGGAAGTCATTTTGACTGTTTTTCAATTAGAAAGAACGATAATGTATATAATGACACAATTTCTTAGAATTTTGTGACTTTTTGTACAGCATATAATTTGTTCTGTTAATATTTACTAGTAACTTGTTATATAACTGTAAGTGATACAAAAAATATTAAAAATTAATTTTAAACAAAATTCTTTACGCATTAGTTATTCTTCCATAATCCAGTCATTTTGATTGCTTTTGGGCAATATACTAAGCTTCAGTCTTTCTAGTGTTCATTTCAAAAAAAAAAAAATTCTAGTTTTTGATGAACGTAAAACTCAACTTTTCGGGAATTGTTTGTTCATTTTATCATGTGATTCAAATCAGATTTAATTGGATATCTCTAAGCGACGATCCTGATTTGATTGACTTTCAAATGCCACGATTATACCTGCGATAAAGTTACTTGCAGGTATCCAGTTGGAAATAACCTAAACAGAATCGAATCGTTTGTATTTAATTAGAGTTAAATAAAACAAATGAAAATTATCGAGTTTGCCATTTTAAATGTCTTCGAAGAGAATTCTTACAATATTCACACTACACGCATTTAGTTTAACATAATTCAGATTAAATTTAGTTAAAATAAATAGAATCATATAAAAATAGACATATATGTTTTTGTTGTAATTAGTAAATTCCCTCATAAAAACAAGCTTCTTTTTTGTCCTTTTGAGTGTTTTTTTTTGTTTTTGTCTTCTAGTGGATAAAGAAAAGCTGTACAACG
The DNA here is from genome assembly GCF_982258835.1 of Parasteatoda tepidariorum. Classification (NCBI taxonomy): domain Eukaryota; kingdom Metazoa; phylum Arthropoda; class Arachnida; order Araneae; family Theridiidae; genus Parasteatoda; species Parasteatoda tepidariorum. The sequence goes on along the minus strand of NC_141755.1, from coordinate 4,726,705 downwards.
CTAGAGTCGGATCCAAAAGCAAAAAAGATCGAGCATCCATAGCAGCCAGACTGAATATGGGTAATCTGTTACTACAATTTCTTAAAGGACAGTCTTTTTTGAATGAAGGAAATTCCACAATTTAAAATCATTCGGAATGAATCAAAAATCTAAATGTAGATCGAATCATGGTAAACTTGAAAGTTTTACTTGCGAAAAAGTTTGATTAATTCGATGTATAGTTTTTGGTGGGTGCTCTTTCAAATTACAAAAAAAAAAAAAAAAGCCAAAAGCAGCATTTTCGGTATACTTTGCTATCGAAAAAATAAAAATACTGTTCAAGCTGGAAAAACAAATTATCCGATGTGTATGGAGAAGATGCATTGGCAATACACTAGTGTCAAAACTGGTTTTTAAAATTTCTATTAAGATTCACCACGCCAGTTTAAGCTGATGAAGACGTAATAAAGGCATTAATTAATAATACAAACCGGGAAATAATTTTATTTCATAACCATTGTTGAACAGTCGACCCAATTTTGGGGTTTGCGACTATTAATAACAAGCTTAAGCCCGTCCCGCCCCCGTAAGGGGTCATCCGGGGCACTCCGAAACTCGAAGTGAGCGTAACAGTTCAATTACATGAGCAAACATATTCAAAAATTTTAAATTAGAGTTTTAACAAATAGGTAGAGTATTAAATATGAAATCCAGAAAAGAGTGCTACTTAAAAATAAACTAAATGCGAACAAACATTACAAAGAAAATAAACAGTAACAATCAGAAGAGATATTGATGTCGCATCTTCAGTAGGGGTGCAAAGTTAATAAGAGGTAACAATTTCACATGGAAAATATAGGATGTTTGTAACTCAGAATATAATTACGGCTGGCACAACAGTACTAAAGGTATCAAATACCAGGATATTTTTCCTTTTTTTAAACAAAAAAGACATAGATATATGTATAAACTCTAGGAACACAAATGATTAAAATTTTGAAAATGAGGAATCACATAGGGGCAGAGATTGACAAAAGCGTGAAACTAAAGCACAAAAAACATTTTAAGAGAAAATTCAAGTAAAAATCAAACATTAACAGGTAAATTAATAAGCTGTGATTTAAAGTGTATCTTTCCCAACAAGAGGCAGCAAAAGTCCATCAGGATTCAGGGAGGAGCCTTGTTACTAAACAATTTTCTTATTATTTCCTCAATTCCCTTTTTTATTTTAGGGTTTGACCAATGCTGCTTTATAAACTCATAGGTTGTTTTTGAATGAAAAAATTTCTCTCTAATGTGCCTAAAATTTGCACACTGGATTAAAATATGCTCCCAATCCTCAACAAGCTGACAGGTACTGCACAGCTGAGCTCCCCCAAAAAATCTGGCCTGATGTTGTCCATGACAGCCGTGATTAGTTAGGAATTGATTTAAAAAGAAATTCCCCATGATTTTCCTCGTTTGAACTTTCGGAAGGAACTCGAATGTGTGCCTTCCCTTTGTAAAGCTGTCACTCCATCTCTCCTGTCAGTCAATCAATTTTTCGCGTTCCAAAGTTTTTCTTGCAGTCCGCCTGCTTTGGCTAACCTATCAGCTTCTTCGTTGCCCATATGGCCTGCATGTGCTTTTATCCAATGTAAAACGATATTATTTGTGAATTCTTGTTTAATTGGGTATAATATGAAAAAAACACAACTACTTCGATTTAGTAGGAACAACATATGACGCAATGCTAAACGAATGGAATTTAGTTGTTGTTTATTTAGTTATTGTTATTAGTAGTTGTTGTTATTTGTTTTAGTTGTTGTTGTTTATTTAGTTTCAATAACTTTTCTTTATAATGCAATAAAATCTGGCGAGCAGCTATTTAAACGATCGAACACTTCGTTTGTTTATTTGTGGCTTGAAGTTAGGCTCGCAGAAAATGCCGTTCATGGGTTAAATTTAGTAGGAACAACACAACCTGTGACGTAGGCTATATTATACCCAATTAAGTGGACTAAATACTCTTCAGAGTTGCTGTTTTCCAAAGCTTTGCAGGCTGGACAGGGAATCCGTATAAATTGAGATATTGTCTGTAATTGTTTGTTCTTTAATTCGACGAATCGACTGGAGAATGGCCCATAATTCAGCCTTAAACACGGAAACGTGATCAGAGATGCGAAAGGTTTTTCTTTCAACTGGTTCTCCCTCCAGATAGGCCACGAAAGCGCATCCTGTCTTAAATTCATTGTTAACTAAAATTTTCGATCCATCTGTGAATAATTCTAGTCCTTTATAAGTAGGTAAATGTAGATGATATTTAAGTAAAACTTCTTCAGCCGGATGATAAATATAAGGTATTGGTTTATAGATTATGTGTTCTTCTTCATGTTGAAAAATATTATTAAGTTGAGCTTCTATGCTTACTGCCATATCTAGAGGAATTGTTCCAGCAAGTACTTGGAGAGAGTCAGTAGATGCAGTCTTGTATGCCTTAGTGATAGATAGTAAAGAAGTTCTTTCCATTTTTTTTCAATCTATTAATGATTCTTACCTGTGGGGAAAACCAAATTTCCGGCTCCATAGAAGATAAGTTTCTGAGTGCTGTTTAGGTAGATGAATTTCCGAACATCAGGGCCAATCCCCCAGTCGACCCCAGAAATTCTATTTAGTTTAGCTTGAAATTTAGTAACTTTGCTATAGATAAAGTCAAGGTAAGGCAACCAGGAAAGCTGATAATGCAATCTAAATCCCAGATAATCTATGGTTTCCCTCGTTGCAATGTTAGCCCCACAGAGTTTTATAGTTGGTCATCTTGAGACCCGATTGGCTTTGGGAAATACAATCACGACAGTTTTCTTGACACTGAATTGAAGATTGTGAGACGCAGCCCAATTTTCAAATTTCGTCAAAATCATAGAGGCTTGGTGTACAAGTCTATCAAGAAATGTTCCATTGAGAAGTAAAAGGAAGTCATCAGCGTATGCGATTATTTGCTCATTAGATTCCCTTTTCATATTTAAAAGAGTGTTCGCTATAAGTAGCCATAAGATCGGTCCGACTTGAACCCTGTGGGACTCCTCTTGCCAGAGGCCTCTCCAACTTCTCATTCTGGATATCAAACAGAATTCTTCTGTTATCCAAAAAGCTTGAAATCGACTTAACCAAGTCATAGGAGCAGTTGCAGGAATTCAATTCTTCCACAATTTTGTTCCATAGGGCGCTATCAAAGGCACCTTTGATGTCAAGGGAAATACCCAGTGCGTGATGTTCATTATCCTTTATTTTCTTAGTTTTCTCAAGTAAGGACTTCATAGCTGTGGTAGTCGATCTACCTCTCCGAAAACCGTCTTGATTTGTATGTAGAATGTTATTTGCGACTATTAATGTTCAACTCCGTAGCCTTGTCATTTTGAACCCAATCCAGAAGACAAGGTAGCTCCTGGACCAAGTATTGGGAGAAATTATCCGTCGTGGAGGACTTTTTGATAGAACTGACCTGCATTGGCGTTACATGGAGAGGAAAATCACGAAAACATCCCACGGCTAGCCTGATGACAAGGGGACTCTAACCCATGATTCGTCTACCACTGAGAATATTTTACGCCAGCACTGTGGTCGGTGCGCGCCGGATGCGAAATTAGTATCGACCAGCCATCGCTGGGATTTGAACTCGGTTCACCTCACTGGAAGGTGAACGCTTTATCCGTTGAGGCTCGGTACAAATAAATTCGTGAGATCACTGAGATTAAATTCATTGGAATAACTAGATTAAATTTAGGGGTTTCTCATGTTCTTACGGAAAGAAATATGTGCCGCTCGTTGAGGCCTATGATTTGCTTCTCAAACAACAAGAAAATAATGCATTTTTGAAGCGCATCATCAACTGTTGTTGTTGTAAGCCACTGAACCAAGGGGTGAGATTGTTCTTGTTTTCTAGTGGTGCCATCTCTGGCCAAGAATTAGAGTTCTGTCACACCCTTTTATAAGGCGGACCCATTCATGCATCGACAGATCGTAGTTTTGACCTGAACCAGAGAGCAATCCATCTCCAATTCAGTACCCCCAGAGGTATAATGTGTTACGGGAACTCTGATACCCGACAGATTTAACGCGCACCAGTCACCATTTATGACACGTGATACCCGTCTGGATTCGAACTCCTGTTCTCACAAACGTGAGTCCCTGCCTATCCCGGCCCAAATAATATCATTAGAATATATAATTTAATTAGTATTAAAAAAATACATCAGTAATATAAGGAGTATAAGATAATTCATTGTAATCAATTTAAAAGTACTAGCATTAGTATAATAAACTGTGCAAACATTATTACTGGTAGAAGTGTTGTAAGTAGTATAAATACCATCAACTGGGGACTTTCTACAACAATGTCTCAATAAAGAAAGTAAAACTTTTACTTCACATAAGGAGTTCAAAAATCACCATTTTTCTGCCAGCATCAAGGAACAAAAATTTTATGAGCTTGGAATTATACTACGGCCAAAAAGATGGTAAAAGGTTTTGGACCAGAATGGGGTGAAAGTGACTTAGAGCAGGAACTGACCCCACGCTTTAGCTGCCGACAGCCAGAATTTTTTGTGATGCTGGAACTACAGGTTTGTGTTTGCTGGGATAGGATTCAATAAAATTGATTCAAATATGTTTCAATTCACTAAAAGAAAATCGCCGTTTATTTTCATAAAAAAAGCAAAATTACTTTCCGATTAACCCTACATTAAAGAATACAAAATAGAAATTAACATGCATCCAAAATAAATGTAGTCTTTATTATTCATAAACACTGTAGTAAAAAATTAAAATTTAGATATGTTTTATTATACATTTGAATTATTGCCTAATGACCAGATAAAAAAATATATTATGGGTTGTTACAATTCTGATTATATGATACTATTATGATGATGATTTTAATACCGTTTTCTCTACGCAGGTGGCATCATCGCTTTAGGAATCTTTGGTGGTTTTGTCTTTTTGGCTGTAATAGTTTCCATTGTAGTGATCATTGTTAGAAGGTATTATTTAAACATTTTTTTCTGAATAATTATGTATTCTAACTATTTTATTACTTAGGAAGGAAGAAAACCTTTTTTATTTTTATACGGAGGGCACTCTAAGGTCAAGTACTATTCATGCTGCTAATATAAACTTGACAGTCTTTTAAAATTAGAGCCCTTTGCTCTACTAATGCCCAATGTGACAACGCCACGATCAGATCTGTCACCAAACACAACAAGTTTCATTTGTTCACCAAACACTAATTTGTTCATCAAAAAAGTACTGATTTTTAGGAGGTCTTTATGTCTGTGGTGATACTTCTTGAATAGACGGTCCGTTTTAGGCATCCCTCGTTATGATCAAGAAATGTATTGAATTTTCATTTCAATCTTATAAGAGAATATTCTGTTTCGTTTAGGTAAAATATCTTCTTAGTAGTGTCAATTGCTTAGCATTCATAAAGTAAAATCTAGTATATCGAAGGGAAATTATCAATCAAATAATTTCAACAAACTCATCTTAATTGACCTGCAGCGGAAGGAATTTGCTAAAACAGAAAAATTTCTCCAAAAAAAAAACGCAGATTCGGGAAAAATTAGGGTTTGATAAAAAAAACTTTTTTTCCGAAATTTATTAAAAATGTGTCATTGTGGGTACCTATTTATAAGAAAATTTATAGAGTTTATTTCAAAAATACTTAAGTCTTCTGGAATAAGCTTACAGTTCAATTTTTTTGGAGGGAGGGTGAAATTGTAAATTTAAAACCATAGTTTTTCATTAACAGATACGCACATTTTCAACCACATCTTAAGATTCATATCTAGATTCAGGGAGAATAAGTTATTTTCCTGTAGATTACGGAATTCTAAAATGCTGCATTTGAGATCGTTTTATTGTCATTTTACATTTTTGATCTAAAAAACTAAAATTTGCTCAATAATTATGTTTTTAAAGTAATTAATATGTGGGTGATTCTCACGAAATATGACAATTTACAGTCTCTTGTTCCAAGTCTAATACTATACTACTAAAAGAACTTTTTTAAAAATTTTAATTAATAGCATTGCTGTTAGCCTTTTTAAAATAACCTAATACTAGCATTGACTGTTTTGTATATTTAAAAAAATTTTTTGAATTTCAAAATGTCATTTTCCTGGTATGTCACAAACAATATCTCCAATAATAACAGCTTCAAAACTTCCCATAAATTTTTCAATACCCATTTTTTTTAATCTCAACCATTGTAAGCATTTCTAGAATATATGCAGAGGGTATAATTTACAAAAACTTTGTTGAAAATAATTTTTTCTGTCAATAATTTGTGCGTCACAAGAAAATCCGTCATTTTCCTGGCTACTTTTATTTAGTGATTTATAACCAAAATAGATAGCGCCAGCAATCAATATCTTATGTTAATAGATTGATTAGAATACTATTTTATCTGAACATGTCTTACGGCATGAATAAAGAACCCACTTTCTGGTTCAAAACCTATTTCAAACAATTTTTCAAGGTGAGTAGGTTTTTATGTCATTTTCCTGTCTTCTTGAAATCATTAATAACATAAACTACACGGATTTACCTGAGTTATTTCAAGAAATCCTGTTGTTTTCTACGGAATGTAAACATCTTAGGCCGAAATGTTAAATTAAAGTTAAATGCTATATAATGGCAAATTGTCATTATCCTGGCTTATGAATGCCAAGGCATTGAAACAGTTACCAGAATTTTTTTTAAACAGTTGAATGTGAAGAGAGATAGCAAATATTAACCTGATACCAAGTTTATGTAAGATTGTAATATACTTGAATGTAATCAAAATTATTTATTTATTTAATGATTGATTATTATACACAATTTTATTCTGTACATATCAGCAACAAAAACGTTTTTGATTCTTTCCACAGTGGATAAAAGAATTAATTTAAGCAATTCATGGCCCATCTACCGCAAAGGCTTAAGTTGAGTTACTTACTATTAGCTTAAAATGACTGTTTTTTTTAACTTCTAGGCTAATATGTTTGAATATGTATGAATTTTTTTTATTTCCAATGCAGCAGGCGATACAGACATTATCCTAACGCCGAACAGAGATAAAAAAAAAAGGAAAAATACAAATACAGAAAAAGAGATGAATTATACAAAAACAAGAGCAAAACATCAAACACAAAAACTAAATCAAGAATTTAAATTGAACAAAAGGTCTCTGGCCTCCCAGTATTGGGAGTAGATGCAGTTCTTTGTGAGAATTGAACAGTTGAGGAAATTTTCAGCATTCATCGTCGCACCACTGCGGCAGAGGGGGCAGGCAGGATTATCCACTATTTTAAGAAGGAAAAGATGAGCGTATAGGCAATCATGCTTGGTAGCAAGACGAAAGGCAGCTACAGCACTGCTTCTTGGGCAATCGGGGAGATTAAGGATGTTATTTCTCCACGATTTTTCTTTTGCCCGTTCTTTTACCAATGATATATGTGTTGTCTTAAGTGTATGATTAACCATTAATGAAGTGGACTTATAGCTAACCAAGTTATTTGGGGCTTGGTTAACAAAGCAACCTCTTTTGGCCAATGCATCCGCTTTTTCGTTGCTGGGGATACCACAGTGGGATGGGATCCATTGTGAGGCAATCGCTTAAGCCATTGCCCAAGAGTGAGGCTATTAGCTTAAAATTACTGTTTTTTAACTTCTAGGCTAATATATCATTTTCCTAGCATTCAAAACTTGGTGAATTTCTATTTTTTTTTTTCTTGAGCAACTGTCAATAAACTACACTGCTGTCTGTAAGATATTAATACATGTAACTAAATAAATATACAAAAAAAATTAGATTATTTTGAAGGCTTTAAATTTGAAGAAATTTTTTGTTCCGAATTGTCATGTTTTCAAAGAATCACCCATGTACGTTTTTGACCGTCAACCTCACATAAAAAGCAGTTTCAAGCTTATTCTGGGATACCTTTTTTTTTAAAAAAAAGAAAAAGTATGTGACTATAGTGACAACTTTATACCGTCTTGAAAATTTGATTTTCGAAAAAAAGCGGTTTTGTGAAACACCGCTTTTTTAATTACGGCTATTAAAACATTATTATTATTAAAACACAGCTTTCAGGCAAACATGCCTTAAATTTCATTCAAATGCCTGTTAAAATTACTTTTAAATATTTCGAATATTAATTCTTTTAAGTTATATGTTTATTAAGACTTAAAAGAAAACATATAACAGACGCGCCACTCCCACATACATGCAATACATTTTTTCAAAAAAAAAAAAAGGGAGAATTTTTTTGAAGTTATTATTTTAAAATGAGCAATTAGAATTCTAAAAATGTTTTACAGTTGTTGAAATTATTTTTCTCTTTTCGAGATTAAATAATTATATAAAAATAACGACAAATGAAAATTTCCCGATCACAACAATATGATAGATTTTACATGCGTTTACAAATATGGAAATAGACTTGATCTAATCGATAGAATGTTCAAAATATTAACAAATACTTCGTTTTTTTTTTACCCTTAAGAAAAGAAAAAAAATAGCTTGGTCCAAAAAATACAAAATGATAAATGAGATGATACAGATGTGAAATTACCATAACCGCCAATTCTTTGACCAAGAAATAAAATCAGCAATATATAGCGTCAGAATATCAAGTTTAACATTTTCGAAGAATAATTAAATGTGTGGCATCATTCTCACAACGCCTATCGTGATGTTAAAAATATTTAATAGTTTAAAAATATCTTCGAATATTCACAAAATATGAATGGGTAATAAATTGAATTATAAGAATTTTTTTAAAAAAATAGCTCGCTTGTGGAAATTGAAATGTATTTTCGGTTTCTAACAGGGAGCAAATAGGAAGTAAAATATACGTACGACCATCTCCTTTCGAACGCAAACCAGATATTGCAGAATATCTACAGAAAAACATACCATCACCTCAGTTGTACCAAGAAATATTTTCAAGGTAATATCTATTTATATTACCCTCCACTACAAATATTTCCTTTAGTTATGGTCTTCTGCATGCATTAAGGCTTCTTCTTCTTTAAAAGAAAATTGTGAGGGTTTTATTATGGATAAGAAAAAAGGTCTATCTGTATAGTATGGGCGAAGGAAACAAGGTTTGGTCAAAAACTGGTGGCGTATACAAATGGTGGTACAAGTTGGTCAAATATTGATGGTGCAATTTTTTTTCCTTTTCTTTAGTTAAACTTTTACCTACCATATTGTTAAACAAAAAATTCTATTTATTATACAATAGTCCGATGTTCAAGCTTAAAAGTAAGTGGAGGACTCCATTTATTTTTAAGGACTCCACTTAAAGCGAATTTGTGAAATTGAAATGTCACATGATTCCTGTATGCACATATTTTTAGAATCCTCTAAAAAACAAGGTAAAAAAAAATGCTTATTAGAGATCTCAATTTATAATTATATCAGGCCTATAAACATCCAAATATCTATATCTAAAACATATCGATAATAAGAGTTCAAGAGATATCCATATCTAGGACTTAAACATGTCTGGATATATCTATAATAAACTATAAATAACCATATCCTCCAGGTATCTATAAATGATATCTGTAAGAAGTCTTAACATGTCCCAGTGCCGGATTAAGAGTACGCGGGGCCCTAGGCCATTCAAATTTTTGGGGCCTTAGATTAAATTTTTTTTCTCGTATATTTTTTATTTATTCAAATATAAAAGTATTTATACATATTTTCATTCAAGAAAGCATATTTAAAATAAAAATAATAAATTGAATTTTACTTTATTTTGTTAAATTAGAACTAAAAAATAATAATAACATTTTATAATCATTACATATATATTTGAAATTGATTTTTTTTAAATCATTGTTTTTCTTAATTTTTTTAAATTTATTTTCAAAAAAATCCATTTTAAGGGGGCCTCAGTCCATAGCCTAATGGGTAATCCGGCACTGGTATGTCCACTAGATGTTTGGATATCCCTGGGATATTAGTGGCTGTATTGGTTAACACATAAACGTTTTCAAACTTATGACAAATCGTTATTAAGAGGCCAGGAAGAATTAAATTTAAGGTACTTAAATGTATTTTGTCTTTTTTAAGAACAGTCTTTACTTTAAGCTTCATTCTCAAATATACAGAGTGGCTACAAAATTCAGTTACAAATATCGAATACTTTTATTGTATAGATATTAAATAGGAAATGATAAATACACAACTACGATGAACACTTATAAATGCAAGTTTACCTTAAAATTTTTTATTCGAATAGACAACCATCTCCATCGATTACTAAAGTTAATCTCTTACGCCATCGTCCGATGCCGGCACGAATCATTTTAAGAGGTCATTTTCCCCATTCACGCAATCAAGAAGCTCTGAGAAGGTTCAACATTTTTGTGCTGCTTAGCATTAACTATAGACTCTAGAATTCCCCTCAGACAATAGTCTAAAGGATTTAAATCCGGTGAAGAAAGGGGCCACTCTTCTTGCTTAATAAATTTCGAACAATTGACATGGAGCCAAGCCTGTGTTGTTTCGGTTCGGTGCAGAATCTTGCTGAAATATCTAACCGATTTTGGGATACAATCTATTAGCATGTGGTAATAAATGTGAAGCCAATATTTCCTTTTTGTAACATTCAGCATTGATTTTTTCCCCTTTATAGATGAAATTCAGGGGACATTTTCCACTATTTGACACTGCAGCCCAAACCATTACCGAATTCTTATTCTGTCAGTGTTGCACATTTCGTACACTTTCAGGTTATCGTCAAAGGTTGCTGCATATACAACATTATTTTTAGTATTATAACTTTGCTCTGTGCAAAATATTTTCTCATCAGAAAAAAGATTACTCTGTCAACACTTTTGTTACAGCGCCGGTTAAGTGATTTCTTACATTTTTGTAATCTTTTAAAATTTTCTTTTGCGATAAGGACAAAAACCCAGGTCTTCATTTAATATAACCTGCATAGTTCTCCGACTCACGTTCTCTTCAGCAGCCATTTTATAACAGAGCGTTGTGGATTTTTTTGCGAATTCTTTTAATGAGTTCTTATGTACGAACTGAGCAGACCTGGCTCGATCTTTACAGCTATTAGTATCCAATAATTGATTTATAGTTCTATACAGAAATGTTCCATTAAACCCCAAGAGATTTCAATTGCTTAATAATTCTACCTGCTGAAAATACGCGATCGAAAAACTGTTTAACCACCAAATTTTTCGATCCCATCTTGAAATTTATTCGAAATGTTTTGCTGTAAGCAAAAATCGTCAGCACTTATAGAAAGTGCCATTGACAGGAATAGGGAGAGACAAATTGTTTTACTAAATGATTAAAATTAATTCCTATTATTTTGAGTGTCACAGTATTTAACAGCCATCCCGTAGTAATAGAAATAAATTCACAGGTATGCTTACTAAAACAGTCGATTGCAACTCACGGTAAGGAATTAAGCATACCAGAAATCGGAACAATCCGTTCTATTTTCTCGTGAACATCTAATTTTTCTAACCCTTTCTCACAAACGTCTCTTTTTGTTGTTGTGATAATTACCTGCTGACGTGCACAACACGTCGTAGGTGATTTTGTGAAAGAAGCATCTTGACCTGCGTGGCAAGTGGTTAAGTTTGCTCTTATAGACCTTTACGGTGATTGGTCATAGTTTGAAAATGCTTATGTTAGTCCTTATTAATATATTAAATTGCAACTTCTAATGAGCCTGGGTTTTTAGCTTTTTTTAATCACGATTCTAAAATTATGCATTAAAAGCTGACGTTTTATAGAACACCATGTGTCACTTTTTATTTCCCCTTTTACAGAAATTCCAACAGCCAAGATTCGTTGGATTCTCTCAGCACTTATGACAGTCAAGGGAGCAGAGAGAAGCTTTACCAAAGACAAATGTGGCCAGGACATCCAAGCAATATGCAGGCCGAATTGTCTCAACTTCCAGAAGAGAAACAACGGCGGAAGACTAGCGGCGAAAGATTGAGAGATGCCACAAATGCCCAGTATCATCAACACAGGCACCATCATGGCGGCTCTAATAGAAACAGTGACGTCAGCTTAGAAACAACAGCATCCACCTCAAGATGGTGCAAACAGCATGAGAAACGCACAGGATACTGAAGTGGATCGACTAATACTAAAAATAGTTACTGTGCAATAACAAGAGGATGATGTAGGTCAGGTGACAAGGAACTATTTAAATGTTCAGATAAACTATTTATGAGTCATCTGTGATAGATTATATTGTTAAAAGATTTTATTTATGATTGGATCTGACTTATAATTGATACATGATTATGTATGAAAGTTATGAAAACTGGATGAAATATACTTATTGCCAGTGTTTGAAATAGAAATACACATATGTAGAAAAGAATAATTTGTTTACATCAGAAATTCTAAATACCAGCGTTGAATGGATATTTAATGTTAAAAAAAATAGATCAAATTGAAAAAAAATTTTCAAGCATAAAAAATTTTGACATTAATTTCTAATACTATTATATTTATTAACATGCACAAATTGTTCCAAAATTCTTAACAATTAGTTGTTATAAAAACTGAGTATATTCTATGCTTACTACTTCATTTAAAAATTATTTATTTTAATAAGAGAAATAACACAGCAAAAACTTTTGAAGAACTGTGACTTAAATAAGATAAACGTGCTTTGTTTCATAATGCATTCCATTAATAGAATTAATTAAATTTATATATTTTTTATTTTACAACAAATTATTTTTGCAGTTGTTTAGATTGCCAATTGCGCTGCAATCAAAAGTTTTTATCTTCACACTGACGGAACGTATTCTCTCAATTTATAAACTAATCCTAATTGTTATTTCCGAACTTATTTTAAGTAATAACCAAGGTTTTAAATTATTCAAAATTTTGACTAGAAGCATTTGAGAATTGAAGAAAACCTATTGATAAGAGCAAAGTTCATTACTTTCTGCAAAATCTACAGAAAGAACTGAAAAGCAAAACATAAATTATGGTTTATAAAAAAGAAAAAGTTGAAACTATGACACTTTTATACCAGTTCATTGTGAATAAATGTACATTGTGAATATATGTGACGTAAAATTCATTTATATATGTATGCATGACATATCTGTTTAGTGTTCATTAATTTGTTTTATTTAATGTAAATAAATTAATATTATTTAGTTTTTAAAATGACTTCTTATTGTTTGAAAAATAATTTCCAGCATTAGAATTTTCATAATCATTTTTTAGACAAACAGGTTATTATAACATTGCAGTAGACAAGGGCGCCTGTAGGGGGCGCACTTGCACCTCCTGGCTTTTTTTTTAAGAACAATTAAAGAGATACAGAAAAACAATTTTTTTTTTATTAAAAATATATTTTTCAAAAACAAATAATTAAGTAATCATTGATACATAGACAATTAAAGAATTGTTTAATCAAACAAGAATTATAATCGTCTTGTTTGCTGACCAAATCCGTATATAACGTTTTCAATGAATTCTGAGTCTTCTTTGATTCTTTTCTTATGCACACTGAGCATGCACAAACTGCTTAATCTCACGTGAGACATTGTTGACTGATTCCAGGGCCTGATTATAGCCTAGGCCCAATAGGCATGGGCCTAGGGCCCACAATTTCGGAGGGGCCTCAAAAATTAGTAAAAGCACTAATTAAAGGTGGGCTAGCTATGCCTTGATTTAAGTACTAAATAAAAAATAATTCAGCTAATCAGTGACTTTTAGCAAAAATTACTGATTTCAATTGTTTGTGGTCACCAAACTGTTTTTTATTCTGACATAACATTGTATTGTTGTTTTAATTTATAGATACGTAAACTTTTTCTTAGAAAAATAATCTTCAATTGTCTGCTTTTAAAATTTCTTAGAATGTTTCTCTTGAATCATGCAGTTTAATGGATTTTTCATTATTAGGACTACTCTTCAGTTATTTAATTTCAAAATATTTTGTAAGGGGCCCAGAAAATTTGGTGGGCCTTGGGCCTGAATTTGTCTTGATCGGTCCCTGACTGATTCCATGTTTTAATGCTTCGCATTGTACTAAAAGTGCGTTCAATGGTACACGTAGCAGCTGGAAGAGTTAGGCCAATTTTGATTGCCTCCGCTACAGCTGGATAAAATGGTGTGGCCTCAATAACTAAATCGATGTATTCGTAAGAATTTTCTCTATTCCTCCATATTTCGTACCACGTTGTAGCTTCAGTGATGAAATTCGATGAGAACAGATCTTTATACATAGTACATATATCTTCTAAAACTTCAAGATATGACGCTTTGTCCAGTTTGTTTATCGCATTCGGGTAAAGCTGTAAGAGTGAAAATGCTTTTCTTTGTGTAGAAGAAAAACGGTATTTCAAAGAAGATATAATGGAGTCCAAATAAGGAATAAAGATTGACCTCCTGAAAAATTCTTCTGCGTTTTCAGAGGGCACATTCGATCTATGAACTTGTCTAGATGCCACTCGAGGTCGATTCATTTGAATGCCTAATTCTTCGCAAATGTGTTCTGTTTTCGTGAAAATTGAAGTAAACTCTTCAGAAGGATTGTTTTGAAGTATTTGCTGCACATCTATCAATTTGACTACATATAATCAGTTACTTCTTTTAGATCTGTGTTTACTTTTTGAAACTGATTGCACAGAGGTTCAAGTTTGGCAGAATAAGTAGCAATAACAGAAAGTGATACAATGTATGTTGGCGTTGTAGCAGCTGATAAAAGTATATTAGCTTTCACTTTGGTGTTTTCATTTGCCGCTTTTTCTGTAAGGCCCTCAAAAGCTTTTATAATTGTAACAAGCTTTTCAGAAAATCATCTGGTATTCTTTAACTTTTCTGACCAGCGTGTTTCACAGAGTAAAGGAATGTTAGGAATTTCTTTTTGTCACAAGGTTCTTTCTCTGAAAAGCTAATTATTTCCCTCGTTGTCCCTATAGTATTCTGTACTCCCTTAACGCGGTTTAAGTCGTTGAGCACGACTTAATTGTATTGACGCCCCTATGTATTGATAACGAGATTCCATACATGATTGGCACAATGAAAAAACAAAGCTTTAGGATATTTGTCTCGAATTAATTTTTGAACGCCACCTTCTTCGCCAGCCACAAACACTTTAGTATACGAAACTACTGTTTGTAGTTATTTGTGTTTCAAAGTCACTAATGCCAGCGCCATTTTCTCGTGGCAAAATTTGCAAGTACAAGAAATTCGTACTTTTTTTTAAAAATATCTTGTTAATAATGAATCTTGAAAAAATTAACAGATGAAAGTATATGTAATAACAAAACAAAATGTAATAAGAGAATACTTTTAATCTTTTTTGGGGAGGGGGGATTAGTTTGTAAGAGGGTTGCACCCCCTTTTATATTATTTTGCCGGCACCCTTGGCAGTAGATACCCAAATATCCAAACTTATCGGGATACTGACCAAACTCGAATAATGAAAACTAAAATTAAGTTGATAAACAAAAAAAAAATTAAATAAATAAATAATAAATAAACAAGGAAGTATTGAGACCGAGATTGCCTGGTTGGCAGATCGCTGGACTAAAGTTTGTGAGAACGGGGGTTCGAATCCAGCCGGCAGAAGACTCTCCGTGTAGTAAACGGTGACTGGTGAACGTTAAATCTGTCAGATCACTAAGTCCTCCATGTCCCCATAAGAAATCATACTTCTGGGGGTACTGATCCAGGAGTTTCCTTGTCTTCCGATTGGGTTTTAAATTACAAGGCTACGGAGTTGAACTTTGATAGTCCTAAACCTAAAATTGGGTCGGCTGTTCAACGACGGTTATAAAATAAAATACCTCTGGGGGTATTTGATCAGAGATTGATCGTTCTCTGGTTCAGGTCAAAATTACGATACGTGGATGAATGGGTCCATCCTATAAATAAATGGGTGTGGCAGAAGTCGAATTCTTGGCCATAGATCGCACCTCCATTGCCATAATGGCCTACGTCAACGACGACAATTAATTTAAACTATTGAAAAGGGAGTTCAGGTAAACATAGAGTAAACCATGACGTTTAAAATGGTGAAAATTTTTTTCACCATAGCAGAATATAAACAAATTCTAGCAGAATTGTTTGGTATTAATCCCCCGGATAATTTACAGCAATAATTTGTTTGCATTTTGAATTTTTCCTCAGAATTTGAAACTGACTTGTTTATTCTAGGTTTACCTGAACTCACTTTTATCTAAACTTTGAAATAACAATTAAGATGAAAAAGAATTTGCCATGAAAATTTTTTTCTGTAGCAATGGCGTCTTTTAACAATGCAGTTAAAAAACATGCTTTTTTAAGAAGGTATTTGAAAGCTTTACGGCTGCAATGTTAAGCAACATAATTACTAAAATTTTCGAAACGGACAAAAACAGAAAAACGAATATAGTTTTGCACTTAATTCAACAATCCAGACCAGCGGTTCCCAAATGGTGTTCTGCAGAACCCCAGGGTTCTGCGGAATCGTTAAAGGGGGTTCCAAAAGTTATGACATTGGTTTTAACAAGTAACCTTTAATTATAATTTGATCGAAGCAATATTTTGAGCCGTAGTAGCTCAGAGTATAGAGCGCTCGTCTCTCAATGAGGTTCAACGTCTAATGATGGCCAAGTTCGAATCCCAGCGCTGGCTGGCTGATTCAGCAACAACCACAGTGTTGAAATAAAATATCCTCAGTTGTAGACAGATCATGGGTTAGAGTCCCCTTGCCCCCAGGCTAACGATGGGAGGTTTTTTCGGTTTCCATGTAAAGCAAATATGGGTTAGTTCAATCAAAAAATTTTCCACCAAGATAAATTTCTCCAAATACTTAATCCTGGAGTTCTCTTGTCTTCAAAATTTCACGGCTACGGAATTGCCGTTGGTGGTCGTAAACTCAAAATTGAGTCGGCTGTTCAATGACGATTATAAAATTAAAATAATTCACTATTTATTTCATATTTTAAATTTATTTAAATTAAAATTGCATTGGAAAAGAAATTGATATTTTTCTTTTTACTAAACACATCTTTTCTAACAATATATTGAATAAATTATGAAAAGATCATGCACTTAAAAAACTTTCATTATTATTTCCCATTGCTCTTTTAAAATGAAAATAAAACTAGCAAATTTATTTACAAATAAATATGTTTCCTTTCAACGTTTATGGCAATCTGTTTTAGTTTTTATTTCAAACCACATTTCTGCTCATTTCATTAATTTTTAGCTACAAGCATAAATTACACCAAAAACAAATTTACAACTAGAAAAGCTACATGAATTTAACTGTGGGACATAAAAACTAAATGAAGATAAAACGAAAAAATGTCATTCTCCTTTTTACTTTTAAAACGACGTCTTTCATTCGTAAATACGTTTGAAATCGACCTCATCTTTATAAAGTCGTGGTTCGGTCGACAGAACGTTCAATTATTTAGAGTTCCATTACCGAACAAAAAATTGGGAAACACTGATCTAGACACTTTAAACTGTAGAAAATTGGAAAGAAAAAAGACCTTCAATTCAAAATGCAATTGATACATTTATTTACAGACTGAAAATGTCAGTGTACAAGAAAACTAATGGTAGCTTTATAAAAGACATTACACAAATTGCTAGTAGAATTTACAAAGATATGAAAGGTTTTTAACAGAAAATTGTTATTTTAATGCTACATAAAAATTAATAATCTATAATAACATAAGATTTCTATCACATGTGAAAAATAGGATTAAATATATGGACATGATCTATGAGACTGTATATAAAAAAGAATAGATTGAGCATTCAGATTTCCGAGCAAGAAAGAACATGCTTTTGGAGACAGACAATAGAAACTTTTAAACATTTTTGAAAAACTTTTCAAAAGGGTATACCAAACAGTCATAACACCAATAAATTGTACTTCTTTCAAAATGAAAACAAAAAAGCAATAATAGTTGCTTGCGTGAATTTGCCAGCAAATTAAATAATTTTTAGCATCAATACATTTTTAAAAATTCAATTTCTAATCAGATGCTTATCACAATATTTCAGCATTTTTCCCCCTTCATAATTTTTCATAGTAAAATTAAATACCGCTTGAAAATGTAAAAGATTTTGAAATATAAAAATAATAAATTTAAATCAATATGAATAAACACTTATAAAAGTTTCTAAGTTAAATTAGCTCAAATTGATAAAATAAACAATCTCAGTGTAATGCTGACTTAATTATTCAGCTTTTAATATTTCCTTTAAAATATTTTTTTTTAATTAATCAAAAGAGGATGATTGAAAAAAAATTTTAAATTTCTAATGATTTAACTGGAAAGCAAATTGAATCATTAAAAATAACATAATTAAATAATCATTCAATTAATAATTAATTTATTCTTTCCATTCTTTTTCTTCCTCAATCTTTAATTTAATGCAATTAATAAGTAAATTATTATAAATTTAAAATAACCGTTAAAGGATTAAATGTAACAATTCTAGTTGATCGATGATGCTTTTAAACTTTCATTAATACAAATGACTGAATAATGAGCACAATTGTATTTTCCGCATTATTTTCTAAAGATAATGAATCAAAACATTTAGTTTACATGCAAAATAATGAATATAATAATTCATAATTCAAACCTTTGTTACTGATCTTTGAATTTTACAAAAATATGAATTATAAAAAATTTAAGGAAAATTAATAATACACATAAATGAAGTTAAATTATTTAAAGATCATAATGCGCAAATAAGATAAATAATTACATCCACCATGTTCCCTTAAAAGTAATACCAATTCCTATTAATGTATTAATTTTTATCCCAAAAAACATCTTGACGTTTAACATAGGAGTGTTTTGTTATTTATGTATTTGCATAATCATTAGCAATAATTTAAATTTAAGAATCACATTTATTTCAGACATGTTCGTAATATTAAAATTAAAATGGCACGTTAAGACACGGAAAAAAAGTAGCTTAGTATTCAATTTAGAACACTAAATGTCAAAATACTTATTTTAAAATGTAAATCATTAATTTTTATCATAAAAGTTTTACATTTAGAATTGTTTTTTTACAACACTATTGAAAACTAAAATTATGGTATGAATATAGAAGATTTTAAATAATCATTGCTCATTAATTGTTAAATGCGCATGGGTTAATATAGAATATTGAAATGTTCACTGAACTATAAATTGAATTGTCTTAACTGAAGTTTATTTTAAAAGTAAGGATAAATAGTAACTAATCTGAAAAACATGCCTTTTTATAAGGGTTTCATTTAGGGAAACATAGTAAATTTAAATGTTCATTCCTTTTTATTTATTAAAATTTTAAAGCTATGCAATTTTAAAAAAAATTTAAGCAATAAAAGTTTTTTTTGAGATTAAGTCTGAAACTTGCGATATCTTTAACCTCTGAAGCATTTACAACATTCATTGTGGATAAAATATAGTAATTAGGATTTAGCGGGATCAAGAGTTCAAAAAAAAAAAATTTTAGGGTCTCAAAATTTCACAATCATCAAAGAAACATTTATCATTTAAAATAATGTAAAAATATAAATAAACATTAAATATTAAAACAAAAATTCATATTTCTGAAGAAGAAAAAAATGAAGCTGTCGAAGAGATCAAAGTAGGGAGGGGGTGGAGGGAAGAAACAAGGTTTCCTAGCGTAAGTTTTGCAAAAAATTAAGTTCTAAAATGATTTGATTAGTGAGAGATTTGAAAAGCTGAAGTAATGCTTGAAAAAGATCAAACAATCATCATAATTGCTAAATTATTATTTTCTGAGCTGGTTTAAAAAAATAAGGTAAAAGACGAGGCAACTGTAATTCAAAACATAATTTTGTGTAGAATAAATTGTTAAATGTGTAGAATAATTTGTTAAACATCATTTCGTGTAGAATAAATAAAAAGTTTCTCACTATTTTAAACTTTGCAGCTCAAATAATAACAATAAAATATTTTCAAGTTTCAATTATAACATGTCTAAACCAATCACTTTTAGTTAAATATTACTTAAAAATAGTCATAAAAAAAGAAAAAAATTAAGATAAGCTAGATTTTTTCTGGCATTTTATAAAAAAATTATTTCAACAAACCAGTTTTTAATGCCAAAAGTAGAAAATTGATTCACTACCATTAGTTTAAAACTAAAAAATTAGAAATAATAATGAAAAAAAAAATAAGGCACTACTAAATAAGAAATTATAAAGCACAGTAATATCTTATCTAAATAAAGTTTAATTAAGTCAAGTTTAAAAGTGTTTCTATTTGTTAATATTGTAGTCAGATAGTCTGATAAGAGTTATCAAAATAACATGGCGTTACTTTTATACAAGTATGTTAAGTAGATGTTGTATAAAGCATATAAAACTGTTTTAAATATTTATAAACAAAGCTTCCCAGAATTCAGCCGTGAGCTCTCGAAAGAAAAACAAAAAATAAGAAAATGTAAAACCTTAGATTTTAATTGAACGTAGCAGTGAAATTACAAAGAAAAAAAAAGGAAATAGATTGAAAAATTGATTTTGAATACAAAATATAAACAAAATAATTGAGAAAAAAAAACTATACAAAACAAAATAAGTAAAATCATAAATGAAAGGAAAACTAAATGAAGGTATAGTACAAAAGAGCCGAAAAATATTACAAATGAAAAATAAATTATATGATTTTATCAAACATCAACAAAAATAATGATTTGAAATAAATGGTGTTAAAAAATAAATTCTATAATTACATGCAAAATTAGGTCTTGCTTTTCCCGCTGCTAACTAATTACACGTTTCATTTTTCTGTTCCTTTTTCTTAAGAAGTATCTTTTTCTTGGTAAGTGTTTGGATACTGCCTTACCTGAAAATCGCAGAATCAGTCTCATCAATAAAATACACGTAATTAGTATTTTTTTTTTAAGAAAAACTAAATTTACAACCAAAGAAATTTTATAGATAAACAAGTGAAGACTTACAATTCTGAGAGCAAAAATTTAAATTTCAAGAACACTGGTACATTTTATCAGAGCTGTAGAGTCACAGACAGAAACTATTTTGCAGGAGTGCAAACAATTTGCTTGATTAATGTTAAGAAAAAAATTCAGAAGTTTTTTTACCAATACAATTATATACCATTCAATTATATACTTTATTAATAATAAATTATTTTTTGATTCCAAAATCCAAATTTATTTAGCTAAATTTTAAAGTTAATTCAAATGATAATGCAAATGAATTGCTTATAATAGTTTGATAATTCATGAACATTCCTTAAAGCAACAGTTCCCAATTTTTTTTTCCTGCTATGAAACCCTAATCGATCAAGCTTTTCTAGACTGAACCCAGGTTATAAAGAAAAGTTCGTTAGCAGCTGCGAATACACCAACCAGAAAAGAAAAAAAAACCTACTAATTATTTCGGAACTATTTAATATTATGACTTTTTTCCTGGCGTAAGCATGTGCTGAAAATGAATAAAATAAGGCGTATTATGGTTTTTAAAAACGAACTGTTATAAACCATGAGAATAGTTATCAGAAAAATGTAACTATTATTCTTGAAATTAGCTATTTTATTTTGAATTGAAAAGCTCGATGAGAATTACTAATGAAATTTTTATATATGCATATTTTTTAATAATTTATTTAATGGATTACTCTCAGAACTTCTGTCATCCTTCCATGGAACCCTGGGGTTCCGTGGAACACTGTTGGGAATCGCTGCCTTAAAAAATCTTTTAACAGTAAAATGTTTATATATGCGTAAGATATTGAAATATATTTTATTCCTGTAATTGTTTAACCCAGTTTCAGTACTTTGAACCAATATATTAGTTAAATTTTATTTTTTAACTGTTACGTTATAATATAAAATCAGGGGTCTGTCTAGATTTTTATGAGAGGTACCTATTTCGTGAAAATTTAGACATAATTTGTGAAAATTAAAAATTATATTCAAAAATCAACACAAAAATATGCTAAAGTAAGAAGATATTTTCAAAAATTGTCACTACAATTAAAAATCATTTATGACTGGTAAATTTTTATATATTTTTCCCCATATATTCAAAAAAAATTTTGCTATTGTAAAAGTTTGGGCTTAAAATTGTATCTAAATGTAAAAATCCATAAAACTCATTGACCAGTGTTAAATTTCAACTTGAATTAAAAAAAAAAAATAAAAAAAACATGCATTTAACAGAAGTAGCATTAAAAGTTATTTTCATTATGAGGACATTTCCCACGGGGTCATAAAGAAAAAAATTTCACAGAGAAAAAAATGTTTCATAAAAAAACAAAGGTCTGTTAGATTAAATTTAGAACAATATTCAAATGTTTAGAACAGTGTTCGAATTTAAACTTCCAGTAAAGTTTACAGAGGAAAAGCCTCGTCATTTAATTAAAAAAAAAAAAAAGCTCACTATAATATGGCGTAAGCGACTGGTTAGGCTACCATACTGCACTATCTGACCAAACATGTGCTACCTATTCGTATATGCGGAAATAACCCGGGAATTATCGTTTCTTACAAGGATACCAAAACAAAATTTTAAGACGGGGGGAGGAGAATCAATCTTTTTGAAAGCATTTTATGAAACTACCATTTTTCCTTTAGTTGAATTTGTGAGGGTACGGCTAAAAGTTATATAATACTTTGATTAGTTTTTTTAGTTCTATTCACTACAAAATCTTTTCACAATAAGATGTTTGTGTATGAATGAGATATTAATATACTCTTTTTCTTGAATGCTTTTACACAATTTAAATATTTTATACCGATATATTTCTTAAAATTTAATTATTTAATTGTTATATTATAGTATATGATGTAATTATAAATAAAATAACTTTAATTCTAATAAGACTTAAAAATAATAAGAACACACAATTTCAAAATAATATTTATTTAGTAGTAAAATTAATAATTTGGACTTTGTGAAAATGATAAGATGAATTCGAGTCAGGCTCACAAAAATTTCAACTAGTCTATTGAACCTACAGTTCTGCATTTCATATAAATTCACTATGGTTTATTTTTGCACACAACCATTTTATAGCAGATTTTAGATTGTAAACTGAGTGATGTTTATAAACAATGCTTGGGTAAGTCAAGTGCCAAGATCCCCCCCCCCCTCCATGTGCCAACTTTTGAGGGTTTCGAAAGCAATTAATTCACACTGGTTTAAACAATCAAAAAACTCTAACTCAAATCAGTTCTATCTCTAAAAAGACTTAAAAATATAGTCACTTAACATGGTACCTCTCATTAAAATTCTAAGAATCATTGGAATTTAGGCTCTTGGAAGAAGAAAAAACTTACACATACTTTTAAACTTTATTGGGACTGTTTAATATGTATTTAACTCATTAATAGTTTTTTTATTATTATTATTTTGGAAGGCTATTAGCTATCCATTCAAAACTATCACAAATTTTGATAGTTTTGAATACAACTCGAACTCTAATTTTGTTTACCAATAAAACTTCTTAACTTTAAATTTTGAATTAATTTAAAGTTGTCTGCTTTTAAAATGACATATTTAATAAGTCACACATAAACCATTATAAAAGATGTGTCAAAATATTACTTTTCTATCCTATTTGTCTAATAACATGGAATTATGCATTAACACTACAATTGTTATTTTAGGTACAAGCAAGAGAAAATATTCTGAAGAAAAATATGCAATAAATATAGTTTAAAACTTGATGATTAGTATCTAAACACAAAAACAAAATTGATTATCTAAACTTACAATATTCGTTCAATTAAATAAAAGTTATGTGTATTGAAAAGTAAGCAAAGCTCAATTTAATTTTCCAATTACCTATTATTAATTTTAATTGTTTTGAGATTTACAGATGCGACAACAGAAGATCATGAAATCAACATTTGTGTAGTGTAAAGATAAATTACTTTTAAAACAATTATTTTCATCAAATCACTTCAAATTTTTAACAAAAAAAAATTTTTTTTTCACTTTGTTTTTAAATAATCTGTCTTGACATTGTCTGCTTTTTCAAGTAATTACGATTATTTCCTTGGGCAGAATTAAAGAAATTATTAAATAAAAGCAGAACCATTATTTACGATTTGTTGTTTTCTTCAAATTATTTAAAGCAAATTCTTTTAATAATTTTTTAAAAAAAATTATTTATGCATTCGTGTCTGAATTTTTATTTTACTCACTTTTCTTTTACTCTTTATGCTGTAAGCACAAAAGAATAATTAGAATAATTGAATCATTAAAAAAATATATATACCTTCAGGGCTCGAAATAAAATATTGACACATAAATGTAAGCAAAAATGCATAGTTTTATTTATTGAGCGAGACACATGGTCTCCCAAAATAGGCTTGAAATTCATAATTATGAAAACTCACATTATAATTGAATTCAAAAGGCCAAATAATAAAGCTCTTAGGGCAGAAGTTCCCAGTATGCAGCTATTTATTCGGCAAAAATATCTATTTAAAAATATTTTCTTAATTTAAGAACCTTAAACATCAACACAAAACTAGAAGATTTTAGCAAGCAGAAGATACTTTGGAATAAAAAAAATTTTTGTCCTACACAAGATGCATAAAAATAATTATATTTCATACTTACAAAAAAAAAAAAAAAAAAAAAAAAAAAAACTATATAAGAAATTATAATTTTTGATTGTTCCTGACATTAAAATGTCCTACTGAGGATTAAGAATTTGCTTATCATGATTTTTTTATACAATCAAATTGATTCAAATAAAAACAAGACACTTCAAATTTACAATTGGCATCCCCTACAAGCAAGCAAAAAATAAACTTGCAATAGATAAGTTGTACTTATACATTGGTTAACCTTTTTATTTTTATACACAAATTTTTTATTGTTTATCAGATTAAGTATCATTTACACACTGGATTTTGTCAGGAGTTTATTTTTTAACTCTAAACAGGAAAGGCAGTTAGCAACATCAATGAAATTGTATCAAATTTTGAAGTGATAGTTACGATTCTCACAGCAATTGGAGCAAGTAATATCGAGCCCTGCTTAAAAAGATTTTTTTCAGTTTTACAATTAAGCAACAATATTTAATAAGCTATTGTGTGCAAAGTATATATATCATTTCAAAAACAAAAACGGCCCCTAAGTAACATCAGTATCATTAATGAAAAAAAAAACAAAATTTAATTTTAAAACTTTGTTGATGTATAGAACTAAATGTGGCTACAAATAATTAAAATTCATCAGCATCTTTGGCATGAGGTCTAGGAGACCATAATAATTATGCATAACATTTTATCAGATATAGTTCCCACGAATTTTAACTTCCATAATTTCGTCAACTCTTATAACAATAATCAACTAATAACAGTGTTTTATACGAAGGTATTGCAAATACAATAATAAATTTCTTCGTGCATCTAATTCCATTATTTAACATACATAAAACATATATAACAGTTTTCCTCTTTTCAAAAAGGTCGTGACTGAAAATGTTGCATAGTTCTTAATAGATAACATTTTATATGACATCTATATGATTGGTTCATAAGTAATTTTATATCACACAGCACACATAATAATATTTTCTTTTTACAAAGCTGAAATCTACAATACTATGAACAGGCAATGAGATAGATACAACTGAAAACTCAAACAATCATGAGTAAAAATTATTAGAAGCAAACTTGGTTTCTTATATTTACAACAGTTGGGTCACCGTATTAGACAAGTGACGCAAAGACGAGACGGCCCGATGCAATCGTCATGGCAAAATGCTCCGCACTTAAGACACATTACCATGGCTTTGAGATTACAAGCGCAGCTATTTTCATTACCTGAAGATCCATTTCCACCACCACTGTCTCCTCCCGAACTCGTCACGGCTCCTTCGATTCCAGAAGACGCACCGTTGATAACTGGACTTGATTGTAGAAGAGATCTGGGTGGCGTGTCCCCCGCCGGCGTCCCGACGACACTCGCAAGTCCGTTTGCCGACGGATACATGACACCTCCAGATGCAATTGGAAGTTGTGTGGAGGCAGGTACGACAGACACAGCTTGACTCGGTAGGCTGCCGCCCGACCCACCCGTGCAACCTTCAGGCAAAGAAAGGTGGTTTGGACCAAATGTTTGGGGATCAGTGGTACTACTTAGTTTATTAGACTGTTGAGAAACAGTAAAATCTGACGAGGGATTAGATTGTGGACGACTCACAACAGAGGTAACAGATTGTATTGATGAAGTAGTTGATGTTGTCAAGCGACCAAAAGGAGATCCTCTGGTGGCTATTATTTCCACCATAGTTACTTGGGGCGTAAGTTTGCTACTAACACATGTCTGATCAATTGTTAAAGAGGAAGGCATGTGATTCTTAAATTCAGGGGCTTTGCTAACAGCTAAATGATCATTTCTTAGAGAAGAATTGCTACTTTCTTCAACACTTGAAGATGAGAATGGTAATAACCCATCTGAACTATGAGGTGATGGAGTGGGAATTTTATCAATTTTATCGCAGTCAGATTTAGTATCATCACTTTCAGGGGAATCAAAATACACTATGGGAGAAACTTTTGAGCTTCGGTAATAGGATTGACAACTAGCAGGCCTTTTTAAAGTGTTCACTTCAGACCCAGAGGTCTGGGTGGGGGGAAAGTGCAAGGGAACACTTAAGGGCCTAGAGGGAGTATCCAACTGAGTTGGAAATGATTTTTTAGAATCTTCTTTAACAATATCTTCTTGCAATGAAACATTCTTCAGTGGCACAACATTTGTGGGCAATTGTTCAATGACCATTTTATTTTCTACATCAGCAGATTGCTCATTGTTTGCCAATGAGGTTTCAGAATAAGGTTTCATGATCATTTCCTCGGTAGAAGACAACTTGCTTTCGGTATCCTCGACCGAAGATATTTTGCTGTCGTCGTCGTCTAGCGACGAACACTTACTCTGAGTGTCTTCGAGTGAAGAAAGCTTACTCTCACCGTCTTCGACTATCAAATGTTTGTCATCAGTTTCATCCATGGAAGAGAGCTTACTTTCACCATCCTCTACAAAAGTGCTTTTTTCTTCAGCATTAATAGTATCATCAGATGCTACTTCAAGAATTAAATAATCGTTTCTCGAAGAATTGCTTTCATTCATAGTTGAAGACGAAAATTGTAACATGCCATCTGAGCTATGAGGCGATGGCATTTTATCGTAATCAGATTTACTATCATCCCCTTCTGGGGATTCAAAATACACTATGGGGGAAACTTTAGACCTTTTATAGTAAGATTGGGAACTAGCCGGTCTTTTCTGAATGGCTACTTCAGGTATAGAAGCATGGACATTCAAGGGAGCACTTAAGGGTCTAGAAGGGGTATCCATCTGACTCGAGTCTAATTCTTTAGAAAGCAATTCTCCTTCCAAGGAATTTTCTTGTGGCACAGTATAGGGTTCACTTGAAGTTAACTGCTCAGTTATCATTTCACATTCATTGTTTTCTTGTTCAAGAGACTGGTCATTTTCTATATCAGTAGATGATGTCTGCATTTCAGAACAAGATTTTGAAACCATTTCTTCAGTAGAAGTCAGTTTGCATTCAGTATCTTCAACAAAAGATATTTTGCTATCATTGTCGTCGTCGAAGGATGAATTTTTACTCTGTGTATCGTTGTTTGAAGAAAGTTTACTTTCACCATCTTCTAACATATGTTTATCCTCAGTATCATCCATGGAAGAAAGCTTACACTCCATATCATCCATAGTGCCTTTATTATCTTCTTGCATACTCTCCTCTGCATTAATAGTATCATCAGACACAACATTTTCTTCTTCACTAGATGGCATACTCAGAATGATTGTATTGTCTTCATCGATAACTTGTGAGTCCTAATTTTAAAAAAAAAAGAAAAGGCATATTTAATAAGCAACACAGAAAATATAAAAGTAATACAAACTTAAAATAAAATTTAAAAAAAAAACAATATATTTCAGGTTTAATACAAGAAAAGCCAATAACAATGTTAGAATGTTTATGTACCCTAATGAAAATGGTACTATTTTTATGAGCAACATCGACCAATATAAAATTTTAAAGGAACAGGACAGAAAAAGCCACAAAACCACTTATTTAGTAATACTTTAATTAAAAAAAATATAGAAAATTAAAATACCCATCCTACCTTTTCTGCATATCATGTTATTTTAAGCCAAACCATGAAAATTTTATCTGATTTAAAATCAAGAACTGAAAGTTTTCCTCACTATTTGTCTATAGTACTAGATAAAAATTATATATTTTACGCCACTGTAACTACATAATATCAGGAACAGTTAATACATAAAGTCTGAGCATTTTGAAAATTTATAATTTACGAATAATTTATAGCAGACAAGATATGTTTTTTTTTTTTTTTTTTAACTTAAGAGAAAAAATCTTGAACATCAAGAACGATTAAAGATTTTATTCCAAGAGTTTAGTCGGAAAGAAGTTAAATGCAAACAAAAAATTCCACATTATTTAACATATTGCCTGGAATCAATAAAAATGTGCATTAATTAAAGGAAATAAATGTTTTAGTAATTTTTCAATAGCTTGGTGTAAAATCACTTCTTATATGATAGAATAAATGTTGCCCATAAAATAAAATTAACATTAATACGATATACTTAGGCATTAAGCCATTTAATTTTTAAACTACTTAAGTACATTTGACAGGCTATGGGCAATATAAGTTGCAATGATAAGCACATATGAAATTATTTGGTGAAAATACTATCATCTCTATGCAGGCAGTAAAAAGTTTCTATGTATTCTACTTTCATTCAGTTGAAATTTTGGATACTAGTCAAGTACCTGCACGGCAAAAAAAGATGCAAAAAATGTCTTGACCACTATAATGCAAAACCTTAAATTTTTGTAAAAAAATTTTCTTTAGAACAGTTTTCCTTCATTGAAAAATAGAAAGAAAAAAAACAGTTACCTAATGAGTTGTGCAAAAAAAGAAATCAGGTCCTAGCTATACTAAATTTAGGATCAAAAGTTTAAAAAAAGTAACCGCAATATTTAGAAACCAAACACTGCCGTGGATCTAATAATAAACTATAAAAATAGCACGGGAAAACAAAATACTTAGCCTGTTTAAATTAACTAAAAAAATTTTTATGCGAAAACTATAAGATTTAACTACTTACGAATCGGTAATAATAATTAAAAAAACATTGTCTTCTTCGTAAAAAGAATTATAATAATTAAAAATTTAATGAATCCTTGTTGCTAAAAAATAAAAATGAAGACTTACATCAAAGGGTTGTTGCAAGCTTGATGAATCAGAATCAAGACATTCAGAGGTCAAGCAGCCTATATCATTATCTAGCAAAGAGGTTGTCACAGTATTAATTTCCACAATTTCACAGTTAGAATTGTAAGATACTGAATCCTGAGAGGCAATGGGTTCAACAGAGGTAATGTAATGTTCCATGCTTTCCTCTTCGGTCGTATCAGCTTTGGTTCCAGGGGAGTCATCGACCGTGGCTATATTCGTGGATGTCGTAGACTCCTGGTCCATTGCCACGTCATCCGCCAGGGCAGACGAATGCTCCGAAAAACCTTCCATCATCCCTGATGCTACCGAAGAGGGCGAGGCATCGATGGTCAAATCGCCGGCAGGAGATTCGGGAAACTCGTAGGGCTCCTCGATGCTGGTGGAATCTGCTGCCATGCAAACCGGAGCATTAGGATCGATGCAGCAAGATTCTGAAGTATCGACGGCAGCACACTCGGCTGCCTCTCCGTTGGATTCAGAATCGAGGGAAGATACGTCGGCATTAGTGCATGTGTTAGAGGTATCAAGCGGGTTAATGGTGGAAGAAACAGAATTAATTGCAAAGGTAGGAACGGTAGAAGGTGTGCATGTCTTTAACAAATAATTAGAGGTCACCTGAGTTTCTGGTATATATACATTGGATTCAGTCATCTGACTGTCTATTTCACCGCTTTGAGTTTCCAGAGAGCTTTCGTCGATTGCCTTGTCAGGCGTATCGGAGGTGGTGACGGATGAAGTGACTGCCTCTGAGGATTGTGGAGGTGCAGAACTTGATGATGAAGGTTCTTTTTTGTTATGAAACTCTAATGCTGCCTTACATATTTGATAAGAACGTTCAAGGTTTGCCCCTCCATCACTGCGACCAGAACTTTTCTTGCTTCCTCCAGGTCGCAGTACTGGAATTGAGCGGATTGTTATGGGTGGAACTAAGCTTTGACTGGGAGCCTAAAAAAATTAATAAAATTTTAGAAATTTAAAAACTATAACTATAAAAGCTAGTGAAAAAATAAGAAAATTTGTAGTAATTGGCACAAATGTATCACATTGCAAAGCAATAAAATTTTTATATTATAATACAGAAATAGATTCTCAAATAAAACAGAAAAGAAATTTGAAGTTACTAATTTTTTTTTCCAAATAAAAATATGGTTGGGGCAACTATAGTAAACTTCCTGCAAACCAAGCAACATGTCCACAATAAACAATGGTTCACTATATCCAAAGTCATTGATTTTTTATTATTATGATTGTTTTTTTTTACATTCATCAATAAAATTTGGAAATAGTGATTGAAATAGTACATAATTTGCATCATGAATTTTTGACTAAAAATACATATAAAAGCTCTTCCCAACAGATACCATAGAGCGAATATTTTGCCATAGGGTAATTTTTAATCAGAACATTAAAGAACATTCAAAATATTCTCCATATATGATTATCTTCCTATAATGAATTTTTTTAGACATTAAACTTTTTAATTTCCCACATTTTGCAGATTTTTAGCTTTCGTACACCCATCACTTTAAAAGAAAGTTGCAATTTCTGTGCTACTGACTTGTTCTCCCACTCACATGTTTTTGGAACCACTTACATTTTACATTTCAGTGAAATATCTCCTAAAAACACTCCTTATAAAATGCATTACTTCACTTTTGATTAAAAGTCATATTTATATATTTTGAACTTATCCTATAGACTAAAGATTTCGTAACATTTATTCAAATACAAACATTTGAGTTTCCCATAAACAAACTATCAATTTCTTAACTGTTCGCAATAAGCGCATGAAATAACATAAGGTAAATAACAGTTTAGACAAGATCAAAGATGCAAGAAAAGAAAATATAACTACAAAAGCTACATTTTTAATAAAATGAAATAGATAAACATACAGTATCCTCTCATTAATTAATGAATTTTGTAACTAATCAAACCAATCAAAAGGAAGGATACTCACAGTTGTTTGAACCACAGTCACAGACAAGGAAATAGGAATGATCGATGAAGTTGATTTATTTATCTGAAAAGACAATTAAATCTTCCATTAAAAAGGACACTAACTTTCACATTAAATTCAATGTTGTGATTCAAGTAGTCAAAAATGCAAAGTTGCTAACAAAAATGCTAACATTCAACTACCTTCATAATTTTATAAATATAAAAATTTCAAAAGACTGCCAAAAATAATTCATCCATACCATTTTCCAACTGATAACAGATATAAAAAGGTTTAAATTACATAGAAATACGTAATTAATTTAAGCATTTAGAGACTAGATTCACATTTGGATATAGTTATTATTTAGGCAATAATAAATTATTGAAAATTTATGTATGAAACAATGAAAATGGAGCTATTTGTCAGTCTTGGTAACATGTATGGCTAATTCAAAGGTTTAATGATGGCCCATCAAGAAATAATGAGTTGCTTTAAATACCTACAAGACTCAATTCAGTAAAACAGTTGGTAAACAAGTGTATGACCCTTCAGTTTCAAAATATTGGCTGATGTCTAGTCAACTGTTTCTTTGATTAACTTGTTTCGGAGTAAGGAAAATATAAATTTCAGAAATTCACTAGTGGGTAAGTAGGAGAACCAAGTTTAAAATAAAGTTATGGTCGTTAATTTATATAGGCCCAATGGATAAAAACTTAAATTCCTTACATCTTTGTTAATGTCCCCATCTTCAACAGAATGGCATGGTGAGGTAGTGGATGTCACTGAGGATGGACATGGAGATGGACAAGGTGAAGTCTCTTGCATCACTGCGTGTATAGACTCTTCAGACGATTCTGAAAAGGAACACAAAAAATTATTCCATTTAACAGTATATATATATTTAAATTCGTAGATATTTAAAAAAAAACAGCTATAATATATAAAGAAAGATCTCCAAAAAATAACAAAGTTGCCACCTATTAAGTTTCTTTTAATTCTGATAACATTTGGTTTAAATAAAAACAGCTGATTATAAAATAAAAATATAACTAAGTTATATTTTCCCAATCGGAAATGGAATCTTGCAACAGCCCAACGCCTGAACTCGTGAGGCTCGAATTGTGGTGTGGTTAACGGATATAAGAGTATATTCATGAATTCCAATGAATGTCCTGGCCATTTAACTCACCAAATCTTAATTGGGTAGAGCACATTTGCGATGTCATGTGAAGACAGCTCAGAGACCCTGAAGAAATATCTCAACTATGAGTGAGCGTTGCTTAGACATTTGGTACTTATCTCCACTATCTACCAAGAACTTATAGCATCCATGACAGGACGTGTTGAAGCTGTTTTGAAGGCCAAAGGTGATGCAATGTGCTTTTGATGAGGGGGGCATAATGCTTTGGCTCCTCAGTTTATATTATACTGATAATTTTAAGAGGAAAGAAAGAACAAGAGGGAATACTTGTTAAATAAAGAATTGATTTCACAAAAAGAAAACTTCAGGATTATAATCTGCACATAAATACATATATTTAAAGAAAGTGAATAACACACCTTGTGATTCAGATGAATTGGATGACAGAGTTTCAGACAATTTTAATTTCTTGGTGGGAGGTGCATAAAGAGAATCTGCCTCAACTGCTTCTGTTGTGTCAATATCTAAGGTTTCATTGTATAATGGGGAATCACCAGCAGGGTGATTTTCATCTGAATAGGTTGGAGACTAAAAAGAGAAAAAATATTTTTATTTATATCACTTTAATTATGTTTCAAAAATATTTAAATCTGATTATGTATCACAAATGTAAGAATACAGAAACGTAAGAATAATAACATATAAAACATTCTTGATTTAATTGTCTAGCTCGATTCAATTTTGTTTCAGTTTAATAATAAGTACAGTACAGAACCTCTTATCTGGAAATCAGAAAACCATAACAAAATTCGATAAATTTTCCGACCATTTAAAAAAAAAAAAAATTTTTTTTCCTCATAAGATTTTAGAATTTTTCTTTCTTTTTTAAAAGATATTTACTTTACCATCATTTTAGAAATAATCATTAGTTCCCTACACTGTCAAGAAAAGTAAGAGTCTTGTACTAAATATCATCAATCATTCCCTTCCTCACCCCTTACATAGTTGTTTCTTTTCAATCATAGCTCAGTGAGAAGGGGTGACTCATTAAACACCAGTTTTCTTATCATCTGGCCCATAAGCAGGGGGAGTCATCATGTCTGCTGATTGCTTAGTTCAGGAGAGTTAAAAACAAATAATTTTATTTGTCTTCTTTGATTCTTAGAAATATCTTAAAAGTACTCTTTACGAAACTGCAGAACTCCTATTTTTTCTATTATCTCAGTACCCCTTCCTTTTTCCCCTTATTTTCTACTTTTTATTATTTTTTAAAAAATTATCTGACATTTCTGCTATTCCCCCTTTTAACATAGTGACAGCAAAGAAACAAGAATAATGACTCAAGGTCAAGTATTGCAACTGCACCTGTTTTTCAATTCATTCATTATGAATGGGGTGTGAAGAGGGGATAGAATGTGGTAGAACATAAATTCTTTTTATTGTTAGCTTCTGTGTAGGCTTGCCAATTTATGTTTAACTGGAATAGAGGAGAAATAAAATTGCTCAGCTTAATGAGGAATAAGATTTTGATACATGCGTTTTTCCTTCTGATTTCGATTAATGTTTTAGCAAAATGTTGAAACCCAAGTTAAACTCTTCTAGATAGTAATCGTGTGCAAGAATCATAGCGATATTGTCGCAGAACGTTCGAGAGTTTCTTGCTGAAAGATTTTTACTTTCTTTTCTGCAGAAATTTTCGAAAGGTTTTTTTCCCCATCCAGAATTATATTCAAAGATGTATTTCTAGTGCATAGAAGGTGGGAAAAGAAATGTTTGAGAACAATGAAGTAAAAAAATTTGTTTTTCTTCTTTTCCTGAAAATTTCAAAGGATTCTTTTTTTCTTCTTTTATTTCATCCAGAATTGATGTCTTTCTCAGGCATAAGAGGGGAAAGAAACGCTCATGATTTTTCTCTTCTGATTTCAGAATAATAAAACATAATGAAGTAAAAAATTGTGTTTTTCTTTTATCCAAAATTTTCCAAAGATTCTTTTTTTTCCCATCCGGAATTATAGTCATATGATGTCTTTCTCGCGCATAGGATTTGAAAGAAATGCTCATGATTTTCTCTTTTCATTGGAGAATAAATAAAGAAAAATGAAGTCAGAAATTTTGTTTTTCTTTTCTCCAGAAATTTTCATAAGATTCTTTTTGTTTTACATCTAGAATTATATTCAAATGATGTTTTTTTTTCTCGCGCATAGGTGGGGAAAGAAATGCTCATAATTTTTCCATTTTCAATTGTTAACAATGAAGTAAAAAAATGGAGTGAGTGGTTTTGAGTTCTGATGCAGATGTCGAAGTAGATGAAAGCGACAAGGAAGATGGAGCCTACCCCCCTTTTTTCCCAACTTACCTTTTTTGTTCACTTCATATTAAGCCTGCATATATTTTTATTTCATTATTTTTTTCCCTTTGCATCTTATTAAACTTATGTGAATTACTTTATCGTTTTTTCTTCTTTTTAAAATTATTTCTAAATAAAAATTTTTTAGTTGGGCTTGACAATGAAAAAACGGCTTTTTGTAGCGATTCAAAAAACCGGAAAAATCAGTTATCCGGAATATGATGGTCCTGATCGTTCCGGATAATCGGTTCTCTACTGTAATATGAATTTTGATTTGCTATCTTATTTTTTAAACTAGGAACTATAGCCTCTCATTCATCTTTATATTTCCTCCCTTAAAAAAAGATACATTTTAGTTATTAAATATATAATTTGTATAATCTAATGCAAGATCATTATGTTAATTGTAACAAAATGAAAGACAATTTGGATTTGAAAAATAATCATATGTACTTTAAAAAAATTCGACATAAGAATATAGAATGTATGTGACAATATGGAGTTATAGATGAGAAGTAATTTTACTTGATAACTATTTCTAATGATAACCTTATAATGTATAACAGTTCAAATTGCAAACTGTAATATTACAATGTCTAGAGGCATTTATATTTAAAAAAAATTTCCATTCAAATATAATGATTTATATCTGGCAACATCTTATCAGTTTCTCATTTTTCGTTTATTTTATTTCTACATTTTCTTTATTACTTTTGACATTAGGTCAAGTAAGAACAATTAAAATTATGATAACGAGAGAGAGAAAATTTTTGACAAAAATATATAAGTAATCATTATTTAAAGTTGAAAACTCAGGGGGGGAAAAAACACGTAAAATTGCAATAACTTTCAAATACATTGGAATTTTGAAAGAAGAAAAATCATGTTACGTTTATAATTGAAAATGGCCCTCACAGTCCATCAAATTTCAAAGCTATAGTTGCATTTCAACAGGCAAACTTCAAATTTAACAGTTGATAATACACAAAAAGTACTAATAATCGTATCCTAATATTTTCTATCTCATCAAATTCGAGATATATGTTCTTACATACCATTGCAATTTTAAAGTTCTAAATATTATACATTTTGCACAGCCAAACAAAATGTAAAGTAAAAAAAAGTGAGAAAAAATTTGCTAAAAAAAGTACTTGAAATAACAATAATTTTTAAACAAATCAAAATTTCAAAAAAACTCTGTGTTAAGTTCATAAACAAGCACAACCCTTTCAGCCGAATCTAGACTCTGTTTTATCCAACAAGTTTAACAGGAAATGACTTTTCAAATTAATAGAATGTTAAATATATTCTTGTTCCATTTTCACACACCTACATAGTTTCCAAATCTTATAGTTTTAGTGCAAAACAAAAAGCAGCATTAAAATTGAACAACCAAAAGAACATTGGCTGCTCTCCCAATAGTTTGATATAGGGAGAAATTAAAATTTGTTTCTCTGCTCCTAGATGACTTTATATTTTCCTTCATTTATCAAAATTAAGAGTAACATGTTGTATTAACTAAAATATTACATTTATAATTTAAAAAAAAAGAATACTTTTCAGAGCAAATATTTTTTGAAAGTTCACATATCTGGTATAACTTTTCACATTATCAATCATTATCTTTGCATTCGAGTAAGACTTAACAATGTGGAATTTTCTTTCCAAGTATTTTAGATCTCAATGGTTGTTAAAGGTTGCCATTGAAAGTACATCTTTAAACATAAATATTTTTTGTAAGAGGTATCATACGAAGTAGGTATAGTCTGCAATAAAAAATTAAATTGAAATGGGGATGTTTTGTTCCAATCCTTTAAAAAATTTATAAATAGACAAACTTTTATGAAGTGAAAAAATTATTTCTGCATAAAATTTCTAAAAATATCACATATCATGAGAGGTCTTATGATAATATTGTATATCTGTTGATTAAATTTAACAAACCCTGAAAAGATTACAATCCAAACAAATTATGCTATGTGTGCAACATGCATGCATATTTTACTTAATTTGTTTTATAGTGTGTATTATTTATAGTGTTATAAGTGATGTATTACAATCTATAATTTTTTTTCTTAGTTTTCTTAATCGAGTGCTTAATTTTTTTCATATTTAGTTATTTTATATAAAATTTTGTTTCGAGAAATCAAACTTCTAAAATATCTTTTTATTTTTATATTTTTTGCATATATGGTAATCAATTTTCAACAACAGGCTGATAATTACAAAGAACAAAATGGTTTGATAAATGCTATCAAATTTTAGATAAAGCTAATTTTATAACCGGCATTTTTTTGGGTTCATAACAACTACTATTCAACCATGTTGCCTTCTAATTTTGAACCCAATTCAGAAGACAAGGGAACTCCCAGATCAAGTATTGGGAGAAATTTGGTTTGGAGATATTTGCGTGGAGGACTTTTTGATGGAACTAACCCGCATTTGCGTTACATGGAAGAAGTTCACGAAAACCTCCCAAGGTTTGCCTGACAAGAAGTGGATTCACACCTGTGATCTGTCTACCACTGAGGATATTTTACATCAGCACCGTGGTCGCTGCGAGCAAAATCGACCAGTTATCGCTGGGATCAGACCCGGGTCACCTGATCGGATCCCCTGATCCACCACTGCTCGGATAATGCAAAGACTGCATACTCACATCTTCATCCATGATACGTCTGTGTTTTGACAAGTCTCTATTTAGTCGCCCTCTTCTCACAACAGGCTTAATTTTAATGGTTGGCACATGTTTACTCTGAGGATTTAAAGAAGATTTCAACTGAGAATTCATCAGAAAGGATTGTTTCGACTGCTCAGGTAGATCTGATGAAGATCTGTAAGAAAGAGACATTCATCAGAGAAGAGATAATCATTAATCTGTGCTTTTGCATCTTGAACAGTGTGATGTTAAGTTACAATATCTGAAATGCAGCAAAGCAAAGTCTCTAACTCAAATGTCTTTCATTTAAAAAACAGTAACTTTATAATATTTATTATTAAAAATTTCAATTCACATTTTTCATTAAAAAATAACTAAAAAAAAAGTGCTTTTTATATTAAAGTATTTATGGAAAATTTAGTATTCAAAATGTAAAACAAGAGCAAAATAACTAAAAAAATATATATTTATTGCATTTTGTAAGCACACTCATTTCCATAATGCTGAATTACAATAAAATATTATAATGAATTATACAAGTTAGAATTTAAAATAAGGTGCAAATACTTACGTATGACCCCAAACAGGTTCAAAATTGTGAATCTGGAAAAAAAGTATTATAAAACTTTAATTTAATCTTTACTTACACTCAAAACAAATTTGTGCAAATAAAGTATAAAATTTGCAAAAAAATATCAGGTAAAAAATGCAAATTATATTTCTTACATTACAGAGAAAAGGAATTTTCAAAATTAATAAATTGCACCAAAAATCCTTAAAATAAAGTTAGAAAAAAAGGGGATTAATTTTCAATGAAATGTCTATTTTAATCGAGTCAGGGCCCACCCTACGCATTCACCAACTCAAAAATTTGATAGAATCCTATATTGGGTGAAACAAATTGCATTTTAACAAAAGTATCGGCGAACAATTTTTTTGACCAAAAAGAAAAATTTATGTTCCCCTAGATCATTAAAAATCCAGCTATTTTTTCAGTAAATATTGTTCTCTTGACAAATTGTTTATTGAAATAAATTTTCGTAAAATTTAAAACAGATGCTAAAATAAGAAAATTTTACTTTAATTTTATGTTTGCCACTTTTCAATGATAGATAAAGTATAACCACCTGTACTCGGCTGGAGAAGAACGTGTTAAAATTCCATTCAAATTCCGTTTAAAACTTTCTGAGTAGTATAAAAACTAATAAAACAGAATTTAATGTTTCAAACTACTTATCTTCAAATGCGATCTTTTTTTTTTTATTCCTGAATGATTATAATCATGACTATACATAGTAGGTGAAGCAGTTAAAATTCTTTTATAAGAATTTTCACTTAAATAATGAAACGTTTTTCATTTAAAATGAAATATATTTGTTTAAAAGATAGTTGGAATCTAAAAAAAAAAACATAAAATCTTGCTTTAGGTTTATCTTAAAATTACTGCTCTAGTCTATGAAGTTATCAAAATTAATCCCTACCTATTCTTATTTCTTTTCATCAAAGATGATAAAACATTACAAAAATTTTAAAACAGCATCCATTTCATCCCTCCCATTCATTGCTCATTTATGCCTCCCTAACTTTAAAATGACTTTTAAATTTAATTTGCATTTTTGAATAGTTAAATTTATAGTAAATTTGCATTTTGACTTAAAAATTTGAATGGGAAAAAAAATTTTATCTTCAAAATTTGCCTTTGGCAAAAACTTTTGAAATTTGGCTAACACTTTTTATATTTAACTAGTAATTTTAATTACCCTGCTTCTGAATAGACTTATAGAACCCCTAGATATACAGAACATATTCTTATGCTCAACAATATATATATATATATATATATATATATATATATATATATATATATATATATATATATATATATATATATATATATATATATAATCAAAAATATCAGGCAAAAAAAGGCTTAAAAATATTGCTTAACTTCTTTATTCATTTACTCTGTTTGAATTAAAAGAAAACCGCCACTAAAGTGAGAATCAGCTATATGGTGCTTAACAAAAAATGGATTCAGAAATAAGCTGATGAAATGGTGTTTAATATTTTTTTAAAAAAATTCTTTTTATGGTGGAAAAATCAAGACAGAATCATTATGCCATACATTTTTTGCAATTGCAGTAAATTCAATAATTTATCAGAGAAAATTTTCAAGCATTTTGTAATAATAACTACACTTAAGGTTCTTTAAAAAAAAATTTATATCATTTTTATTTTGAAACTTTTATTCTAAAAATAAAACACTTGAAAAACCTAACATGAAAGTATGCTGAACAAAAGATGTAAATTCTTAAGTCACATGGGAACAAAAAAAAAGAATCACAATATGTTTTTCTTTTTACCTTCCAAGGATCTAATTTGCTGTGATCCCGTTCAGCTTCCCCTTTTAATTTCATCTGATTTTCAGGGGTAAATTCTCCTTCTTGTAATCTTTTCTTCCATTCTTGGCATGCTCGTGCAAAGAATTCATTGCTTAAGGCTGTGGCACAAAGCCTTACAGAATAGTCTGCCCCAATAACTCGATCTGCTTGAGGTAATAGATGCACTAATCGATATTGATATACAGGAGGTAATGAAGCAAATGTATGCTTGTTTAATAAAGCCTAAAATAAAACAATTATAAAATATCATTACAAATGCTGCTAAAATGGGAAGAAAAAAATTAACCATTTAAAATTCATTCTTACCCGCAAATTTGTATTTACAAGTATAGAATCGGGAGTTTCAATATTTATACAGCCTTGCTTAGTTTGAGCAATTTGAGCAGCTAAAAATAAAATAAAATTTGCGAAAAATCGTAAATATGAATACTTATTAATGTCATAAGTAAAAAACATTAAAAAAAAAACAAAAAAACAGTTACTGCATCTGTATTAAGAATTATACTAACCTGTACTTAATTTCCTGCTGGATCGCTTCCTCGGCTAAAAAAAAAAAAAGACAAAAAAAAAAATACATCATAAAATATTCCATTAAGAATTTGCACAGTATTTTACACAATTAATTTTTTACAATACATAAATAAGTCAAAACTATGTAAAATTACATTTTTAGTAAACATATTAATAATATTGATGCTACAAGATATTGAACCGAACATAGGGGTTCGTTTCAGTCAGAGATGACTGAAACAATCATTAAAACTCCAAAAACTTATTAGTAGAATCTTCCAGAAAATACAGCAATTTTCTACACTCAATTACAGCAAAAATAACAACACAAAGATCTCAAGTGCTTCAATGAACTCACAAAAGACTAGCAAATCAGAAAACTAGTGCAGTCACAAGCAGATAAATACAACGCTGCGCGAGGCACACTCCTATTTACATAGATTTGAAACCCCAGAACTTTCCACATGATTCTCAACCACTGTCACATAACACTGTAAATATTGGTACAATTGCTTTTAAACTCAAAGTTTCCAGAACAGTCATTATGTCATCAAGATTATCTAAGTCGATAAAAATGTTGCCAAACCAGAACTTTCATAAGAAATACATTAGGCGTTATTTTTTCTCAAAATTATGTCAGAATCAGGCAACTTAATTGCAAATTTTCTAATTTAACTGTTTATTTAGGGTTCGTCTAAAATATTTAGCCTTATAACAAAAGAATATTCATAAAATTTTATGCATGTTTACAAATTTGTAACTATATACACTGGGTGGCTAAATTATTATGACCAACCCCTCAATACACTGTTGGACCACCTTTAGCCCGTAATACTGCTCGAATTCTTCTTGACATAGATTCTATGACCCTGTGGCAGAATTTTTTCTGACTTTCTGCGACAAACCTAATTAGAACCTATATTTTTCTGCAAGATATTTTTATCGTTATAAATGTATGTGTAATGAATTTATAATAATAGATGAAATTCGTGTTTATAAAATAAGTCTAAATGCATGGAATAAAACTGTGTAGATTTTTTTCTTCTTAATTTCATAATATAAGTTTACATTTCTTAATAAGTTTAAATTGTTTAAGTATAAATTTGCATAATCTTCGATAATAACGAAAAGTTATAAATGTATAGATCTGCAGACAAAAATGCTTACTAGTAAAGA
The DNA here is from genome assembly GCF_982258835.1 of Parasteatoda tepidariorum. NCBI lineage: Eukaryota > Metazoa > Arthropoda > Arachnida > Araneae > Theridiidae > Parasteatoda > Parasteatoda tepidariorum. The sequence goes on along the minus strand of NC_141755.1, from coordinate 4,685,253 downwards.
TTACCCAGAATCTGTAATAAGACAGAACTTATAGAAATAGCTAAGAATGGACAAGAAGATTAAATTTATAAAACAAGATAGCTGAATTTGAAGTATCAGTTTAAAACAATATCAAAATTAAATTATTAAAGCAGTTTAAAACAGTATGGTTTAATGTTTCATTATAGTAGTTATATCAGGTACAGAAACAAATCAGGTGAAAAAATTAATATTGAAGTTGAGTAATCAAAATAATAGAATAGAATTGACTATAACCGAATTCTAAAAGCAAAAAAATTAAAGCAATAATTGTTTCAATTTTTTCTACATCTAATTAATTTTATCTCATTAATTATAGATTAATTAGATTCGATTAATATTGTACTGACTTATTGAAAGATTTTCTTTTTAAAAAAAGGCAGTAAATAACACTTTTTTCGTGATCAGATTAAGTTCAGAACGAAAAAATTACACAGCGCTTGTGATTTCGCACTGTATTGTGTAAATATATAGCATTGATTCCACACGAAGTATACAGAAGCGGTTTCCGACTCAATATGCTCAAGTATTTTCAACATCTCGAAACGAAATAGTCTTTATCAGTACTGAAACATCGGTAGTAGAGCCATACTCATAGGATGCAATTTTTTTCGCATGCGTATAGAAACCTGTTTGAAAGTGTTTCACCAGTAAATATTTTCCACCAATCTGGCTTTAATTCTCATGCCAAAAAATCGTAGATAGGGAGATATCTTTCAGGCTTTATTTCATTTATCGTTAGATTGCGATTTTTTTTTCTTTTTTTATCGACGACTTAATTCAAAGGATATAGGCATTTTATCTTTACAAAAAAAAATATATATATATACAGTCATTTTTTACTTTTTACTGCTTCTAAAATTTCTTGATTTGTTGGAAATGCTGTCTCATCCTTACTATCGATATCGCTACTAGTAAAAATATTTGATTCGAATCTAGAACGTTTTTTTTTTTTTTTTTCAATATTAGTAGCGTGGGAAGCTTCTTTTCCTGTCGCTTTCCAGAAAAAAAATCTCAGACATCGCTAGATGTTGTCGACTTATATCTTATTTCTTCTTCGGTATGCCGCTTTGAAAAATCAGTTTTCAAATTTTTTTTGATTATTGTGACTTCACAATTGCAACAAAAAACCTTTTCGCTAGACATGATTTTTTTAAAAAAAGAATATTTTTACGCATGAAATTTTCCACAAAAGTGCAAAAAATATAAAATGCTCTGTTCTCATAAGAAAACAAAGCAAATTACTGCGCCAGCGATTGAGGCCGAAGTTGACAAATTTCGAAGAATAGCTTAATAAAGGGGAAAAAAATTCTCCCCTATTTATCCAGTAACTGTTTGTGTTGGAGATTAACGGAGAATTACGAGTGCTTTTTCCTTCCGCGGTACGCTAGAAAAAAAATATTTCAAACAATTCTGTAAGAAAAATTTTTTGCAGAACCATTATTGCATCTGCAGAAATTTTTTGTTTCTGTAGAAAATGTTTTTTTTTTTGTTTTTTTTTTGTTGGTAAAACAGCTTCTGTTTCTGCAGAATTTATTTTGAGAACTTTTGTTTGTGGCAAACCAAAAAATTTTTATTTCCCAAATAAAAAAAAATCTTTCTGCAAGAACTCAGTCGCTTTCTGCGACAATGTCGCTGTGTCGCCGTGTTTCTGCCACGGGGTTCTATGAGATGTTGGTAGGAGATAGGAGGAATTTGAAACCATATTCGATGAACTGCACTTTTCAGTCCCGTCAGATTGGATGGCACTGGATCCAGCTGTCTGATGCCCTGTTCGATCCCATCCCACAAATTCTCTTTTGGACTGAGATCTGGTGATTGAGCTGACCAACAAAGCAAGGTAAAGTCACCGTCATGTTCTTGCTGAAAGTATCCATCCCCAGCAGGGTACACCATCAACATAACAGGATGCATTTGATCTTTGATAACACTTATATACCCTTGGGCATTCAGACGTTGCTTCACAGGAATCAACGGATCCATGCAATGCCAAGAAAATATCCCCCAAACCATAACATGGTCTAAACCAGCTTGAAGTGTTGCGGCAATGCAGTTAGGGTCCATGCTTACATGCTGTTTTCGCCATATCTGAACCCTGCCTTCCGCAAGGTGTAGTTGAAAACGGGATTCATCAGACCACATGACCCTTTTCCAGTCAATTACTGTCCAATCCTTATGCTCCTTTGCAAGCTGGAGACATCTGCTCTTGTTCAAGGCTGACAGCAAAGGCTTTCGAACAGATCGTCAGCTCCCATACCCTATATGGTGTAATGTGTGGCGCATAGTTCGTTCAGACACATTTGCAGTTGCACCTTCATTGGGATTCCCCATTATTTGATATACTGTTGCTCTTTCATAGGACTGGACAATTCTGGCAAGTCTCCCTTTAGCTCAAGTCTGTGACGACAACAAGTCTGACATTGAGATCTCATTTTATGCTTGGTAGTCCATTCTCTGTACACATTAATAACTGCTGCTCTCAAACACTTCACAAGAGCAGCCGTTTTGCCGATTCTGGTTCCATCGCTTCAGGCGTTTACAATCATCCTGTGTCCAAACTCAGTTTAGTCACCTTTTCTACCCATATCTCCGTATGTAACAGTGCAATGGATGGTTCACTTGCCTTGTATTCCCTTCTTGTTTTATTATTGTTCTAATTTATACCTTATTCTTAATATTGTTCAAATTTACACTTTACAAGTTTCAAGAATTTCTACTAAATCACTGCAGAAACACAAACACATCAAACAGACTACATGGAAATTGTGGGGTACTCATCTATCAAGTATGCCCACATCAATTTTAAAATGTTGCTTAATATTATATAGCCCTAAGCCCCTCATATAAAGTTTAAAAATACAGAAATTTTTTTTAAAAAAAACAGGTCTTAATTTGTATAACAGTTTAAAAATTTCAAATCACAGATAGTTTTAATTATTATGATTTAATTTGATACAATTTTTAAGAATTAAAAAAAGTAGTTTTTTTGTAATTCAATAGAGAGAAAAAAAACTTGACAGGTCAACTGCAACTAAATTTAAACAGATACGAAGAAAGTATCATAGCGTTGCAGAAAAAAATAAGATGAATAAAAATTATATAATGAAGAAAAATGTCTCACCTTGAAACTAAGTCCTGGTATTGAAGCAAGTAATTCTCGCATTGTTTGAGGTTTGTGCCTAGTACTCTCTCGCAATGAAGTTTTCTCCAGAGAACATCTCCATCTTTCTTCAGGCACACATCCTACAAAAATAGTTTTGAAAAATCAAAAACTATACAATACACATGAAATAAACAATTGAATCATTCCTATAATTCCGCATTGTTTTCACAATAAAAGTTGTTAGATTTTGATGCATTCCTTTAACTTTTTAGAAATTATATCAGATTGAAAGGGAAAAGTGTTGTCCCCAGGTGGGCGAGCAGGGGACTCTCTTCATTTGGGGTTGATAGGTAGGCTTCTTTTACTTCAAAGAGTGGATCTAACCTTTACCACGTGCACAATCATCTTAGCTGCTAGCAGATGCAAGCAAAGATACCGTTAGAAAAGTAAAATAGTATTAAACCAATAGAAAAATATTAAACCAACAGAAAGAAAATTTTAATTTCTAAAATCGGACTAATCTGCTAGAGCAAAACAGAGCAGGATCCTGATTATTCAAAGAAATTGGAACCAGACATACATGGAATTATCCCTTTGATGCAGAATTTTTATTAAACGTATTTTTCATTTTTTTAAATTATTTTTTATTAATCTGGATCAAAATAAGTGAAAAGTATTATAATAGGAATTTTAATAATTTATAGTTATGAAATACAGCATAAAACACCGGTGTCTTGGTTTAAAGGTAAAATATTCCTAACACTATTTTTTCAAATGTGCAAATGTTTATTTCAGTGTGCAGTTATTCAAATCAAAAAGAAACAGTTATTTATCATTTCTCTACTTAATCAAATCAATTATTGATAAATTTGTGATTGATTATTGATAAACTAGTGTCTTGGTTTAAAGGTAAAATATTCCTAACACTATTTTTTCAAATGTGCAAATGTTTATTTCAGTGTGCAGTTATTCAAATCAAAGAGAAACAGTTATTTATCATTTCTCTACTTAATCAAATCAATTATTGATAAATTTCTAAAAACGAAAATTTCCAAATCACTTTTTGTTTGACCTTTATATTTTAGCACGAACATAATTCTAATAATCTAATAGATTTTTTTGGAAACTATTAAAGACTAGTTTTTACAATTAAAAAATACCAAAACATATTTTTGCTTTTAACTTGAGTGTCAGAAAAAAATATATAAAAGAGAAACCGGTATCCCATCTGCGTCAAAGGGATATAGAACACTGTATATCTGACCAAGATTAAGATTTTAGGAGTGAACATATTTTCAACATTGGGGCTTTGAAATTTATTAAATAATTTAACTTTGCAGTTAATTTAACTTAACGTTCCAAGATGGAAAAAAATTTAACCGATTAACTTAAGCATGCATAAGTGAAAGAAATTGCGTCTTAGAAGTAGGAGCTTTCTTAAATAGACTTAATAAAAAATACTTAAAGTATACCTGCAACAGTTGGAGCAGGAGGTAACGGTTTCATAATAATCCGAGGTATAGGTGGAGGTGCATTACCACTAGCAGCAATTGCTGTGTTACGTCGGCGCCTCTTCTGCTGCTGTCGTAATGCGTGTTTAATGGCTCTTTGACTATGACTTTGAGACACCTACAAAAACAAAAATTTATTATTGCAGATTTTTATTTTACAAGGTATTATTCAATTTTTGTACACTGTATTATATCCGCCCTTATTGAATCTGTTGTCCCAAAAACTTTGAATTTGACAGTTTAAAAAAAAAAGTACAAATAAAAAATTCAGCAGATAAGGCAGAAACCAAAATATGTAAGGCAAAGTATGTAGCCAATTTTTTTAACACAATTTTAAAAATTCAAAAATATTAAAGCACTTTCTTCTTTAATAAAAAAAATCATATTCGACAATGTGAATCAATTATTTTTCCTGTTGTTGAAAATTCTTCATAACCATGTACATAAAACTACATTTTTAAAGACTTAATCTTGATAAAATAAATTGTAAAAACTTTATTCCATACTTAATTAGCTACCTTAAAAACATTTTGTGCATAATTTTAAAAATGCTTAACATGAAGTTGCACATTCTATTTGTTAAACTATTAATTACAGTGGAAAATCCCATACCTGGAATTGTCAGGACTTCAACAAGTTTGGAAAATAGATTTTTCCAGATAATAGGTCCGTAAGGTAAGCAAACATCAAAACATCCTACCTCAATAAAAATAGACAATAATGTGTGATTTCTAGGGGTAATAATTCTTTTTTGCAAGACGTAAGAAGAAATTTTTTTAATTTTTTCCGCACTGTAGTGAAATTCCGGAATTGGTTTCCATGACAACCAATTTTTTAAAAATATTATAGTGAAAATCGAACAAAAAAAAAAAAATTGGAATACGGGTAAAAATCATGAAGCGGAAATTAGCAGAAAAGCGGAGGATTTTCTTCCCTGCATACTATTTTTAACATGTTGCAAGTGAAAAAAAAAATAATTATTATTTTTTTTTTTTGAAAAAGGAAAAGTGTGGTGTTATTTTGATTGTTAAAAAGCGTTTAAAAAAAATGAAGACCCTTCCGGTAATTGGACATCTGGATATAGGACTTTGTACTGTAAATGATTTCCATCATGCAAAAATAAATTCATTTCAATTTCTACAGTTAGTTACACATTAATTAAAAAGTTATTGTGTGCATAGCTTATGCTTCAATAAAAATTATCTATAAATGTGTACAGTAAAAACATTTATAAGATAAATATCATTAATTACATTGAATTAGTGAGGATGTGTAGAGTTAAGCGCACTAAAATCCTAAATTAATTCATTTTAGAAACGTTCATTAGTAAATGACCCCCTGTTAAATTTTCATTAAAAAATATAATTTGGTTCAGTATTTCTTTACTTAAATGATTAAAATATAGTTTCAATAATTTTTAACTGAAAATAACTTTACAGAGTAAAGTTAAGCATTTTTGTCAAAAGTAAATAACTATGTGGTCCCTATATTTATGAGATCTGAGATTACTGAATTAGTTTGTACAGATATTATTAAAAAAAATAATAATAATAATACTAAACTATGTGAAGTAGGTAAAAATTGCAAATGATGAATCATTTTCACAGTAAATACTAATTACCTTTGCAGGAGAAGATACAGATAAATTAGCAGCTGAGGCTTGATTGCATTTTTCATTCTTAGTATTTTCTATCATATTTTCCCCATTCATTCGACGTATTCGAGTGTAGTACTCATTCTTATACGCAAGTGGTTTCACCGGAAGCTGATCATTTTTATGAACTCCTGTTTCTTCCATTTGGTGGTTACAACTGCTATTTACAGACAATGGAGAGCTTTTGTAACCAGGAGGTAGACGCACATATAGAACTGAAAAAAGAAGAAATCATTCATTGTTTTTTTTAAATAGTTCAAATTATTCTCAGCTGAATGAAGAAAGTGAAGGCAAACTTATAATATTTAATGTTGTTAGTTCTTAATTAAAACTGTGCAGTTGTAAAAATAAAAAATTTAGACAGTAGACCCATTTTCTCCTAAGCAATAAATAGTTTACGAAATTTAAACATGTCATTAATTAACTAGAACTTCGCTTTCAAACCCAGTGGTTTACATACTCCTAAAAGTTTGCCATGTGTGTTAAGAAGGTTAGCGAAACTATTATTGTAATGGCAAAATTTGGAGTAGCTATCCTAAAAACATAATGAAATAATTGATATGGATATAGTTACTGTTGAAAATCTAAAAAAGTTAATTTACTTTTCCTGAAAATTTATTTCATTTGTTTTCTAGTACATTCCATAATTTGTAACTACAAAAGATTGCCTACTCAGTTGATATCTTTTGTTAATATGAATGACTTCAATTTGTTATTACAAAGCACAGGTATTGCTATTTTCAGTGTGCATTATACATTTAAGGCAATGCTCAAAGGTTTTCAACTTAGGATTTAATGGATTAATTATTCTTAATGACTCAATTTAGTCAATTCATAAATTTTTAATTGAAAACTGCATAAAAATACACTATGTATTTACAACAAGTGAAATAAAAAGCTGTAACCATGATTATTCAAAACACAGACAGTTATCTAAATAATACACCTTCAATTAAAAATAATTAATTAAAAAGAAAACCTATTCCTAAAACATTTTTCAGCAGTTTTTTTTTCACAATTTAAAAAGTTTGCTAAATGCTTCAAAAGAAAGTTAAGTTTAACATTGCTTGAAATACGTTTGTGAAGGACAAGTTTTAAAAGACTTATCTTCCTCAAAACTCCTCAGAATACCCAATACTTAATCATTCGATAGTTTTCTTTTTTTATTATAAATACTTAACTTTACCCATTTCACAAGAATAAAAATGAAACCCCTTAATTGGGACCTTTCCCACAGTTGGACGGGCAATATAAAAGAGGTCAGCAAATCGTCCCCAAAAAAGGTGATCATCTATAACATGAAAGAACAGGAAATGCATTTAATCTTAACTTTCTACTTTAAGTATTAAGAAAGGCAATTAAGTTTAAGTTAAATCAGAATAAAAATCTAAAAGAAATCAGTTAAAATCTAAATGAAATCAGTTAAAATATAAATAAAATTAGTTAAAATATAAATTAAGCTACAATTAAAGACACCGTAACAAATAATTTTCACTCCAGATCCCCCCGTTTGAATTAGGCTTTTTAATGCATTTGCTTGGCATTATGAAAAGCAAACGAAACACACACTATTAAGCAATATTATATCATATTAGAATTGTTATTGAACTCATATTACACACATAATTGATGAGATTTAGGTTTTAAAAAGGTATAATGGAAAAGAAAAATAGTAATCTATTTTATTTGTGCATCCATAAAATGTTATAATTTTCTTTAGTTCAATAGTTCAAGGGAAAAAAATTATTAATCACTTTCCGTTATTAACCTGTTGGTGAAGAGAACTTTATCCAGACTAGTAAGAAATATAACTTTTTGAGCTATGTATAAGAAACGCACTTTCAAATAAAAATTTAGTTTAAAGTTACAAACAGCCAATTTTGATCACATGTGCTTTTTTCAAAATTGACCGTAGACCAACTTTTACTGAAGATATAACAAAATGTTTCCAAATAAGTTTTTAGCTAAATTATGAATGAAAAATAATAAAAAATTTTTTCCAGTTATAACAAATGCTTTTATTTACTAGAAAACTATTTCTTTAATGATATTGGAATTAGTAAAATCATTAGAATAATCAATGTGTTATTTGCAAGAAAATATTTATATTTTGTTTGTAGGTATTAGTATCTATCTGTAAAGTGCAATGCCTACAAATCCAAATTAAAAAATAAATATCTTACTACATTAACTCATGTGCTGAAAACAAATTTAGTATGAGATTAATACACAGTTATCACATTTTTCTACAGTTGTCTTTGAATAGAATTCATTATGATTTTACTTATTCTCTATTAATAAGAAACTGATAAATACATGGATTTCCAAAATGACATATATGAATAATTTTTAGGTTATTATAATTTTAAATTTGGACGTGTTGAACGTAAATGAGTGTTACCCAGCACTAGATACAAGGTAAAACTAGCCGGGTTAGGGTACCGGTCCTCGAGACTAAAAACTAGGTCTGAAAATGCAGTGCAAAGCCTTCATACTCAAAAAGTAATGTAAAAAAAAAATTTTCAGGTAATAACTGGGAAAACATAACATGAGCAGGTAAGCAAAATACCCAATACATCTTTAGTCTCCATCACATTTTAACTTTCTTAATTTTTATTGTTAGGTTAGAAATATTTTCACACTTCATGGGTAAATTTATATACACAATAAAAAGAATGAAAGAAGAAAAAATATTGATATCAGCTAAAGTATACCTCTATCATTCTTTCTGCCAGGAGATAAAGAAGCCCCAGAATCTTGATCAGAATCACCGGGATCAAACTCTTGGCCACTCTCTTCTTCATCGACTTCCATCTTCACGCCACCATCCGGAATATTACTCTAAAAAATGAATTATGATTATGCACAGAGAACAATCTTAAAGACATTGGAATATGTAATGGCATAAACAGATAAATATTACTTCATATAGATTAATAGGAATTTAGAAGATTATTATTTCTATTTTTCCCCTTAAAACAGAACATTAAAAATGAACTAAAAATTAATTAGTTTTAAATAACTTCACATAAGGCTAAAAAATGCAATATTCTATGCAAGAAATAAGAATGATAACAACCACAGGAAAAATTAAACTCATGATAAAATTCATCCTATAAAACTTTGAAAGAGTAGTACAATAAAAATGACCAACAACAATGCTGAAAATAATAGGATCAGTAATGCACACTGACCACCATTATTTCCCATAAAAGCTGAAAACTGTTACCCCTGATTGAACTTTGATGCTTCAAAGCTATTCGTTCATAAGTTTTTAAAAAAATTAAGTCAATATAATAAGAAATACATAGGATGAACAAACAATATAGAAATCTTTTTGTTGAAAAATAAAAACGTAATGCAACTTACTGCAAGTCCAAAAACACTGGTGCATCCATCTACTCTATAAAACATTGCTTCTGGTCCTCTGGAATGCAGGTGCAGCATTGCATTTAAACATGCTAAAGAGGCTGGACCACTATACAAAACAAAAATTTTCATATTATGTATGTATCATGATAATACATATATTTCAAATTATATACATCATGAAAAAATCATATTTAGTATTGATATAGTGTTCTCCCAAAGCGTTTTTAGAAGGGCCTTGGTCCCTATTAAATCTGCCCTCCTTGCTCTTTGTGTAAAAATAAAACCTTAAAAACACTGCCTTTTTATTTTATTTTCAGGAAAAGGTTGTTTTCTTAACTACCTGTTTCATTGAAAAGTCCACTTCTGATTTATTTAGTTACAGATAATCATATAAATTTTATTTTTAATTTCATTCCTTCATTTTTGTAAAAAAGTTTTCTGATGTTGTCTAGTTATATAGTTAAAACTCGTGCGATATTCGGTTCCAGAAATATCCACATCTTTTACTTGGAGTTTTTAATTAAAAATGTATAGCTTGCCTTAAATTCTTTTTCAAAAGCTTCAAATTTTTATGTCACTTTGATAATGAGTGAGAATTACTTTTTAAAATATACAAATAAAATAGTGTAAGAAGGAAATTGAAATTCAAATTCAGTTATTACATAATATTACACATATTAATAAATTTAAACAGTGATAAGTGAGTGCCTTTTCAAAACTCAAAGTGCCCTAGGGAGAACTTTGGTTGGAAATATAATTCTAACAAATTTTATGAATTAAAAGAATATATGAAAGAGATCTTTTGAAAAAGTGATCTAGTATTTTGGTGCATGTCCAAATGTAACAACTTAAACAACATTTTAACAAACGATAAACTAAGCAAATATTTTAAAATATTTTCTTGTGCTTTAATAAAACTTTTTGCAACAAAATGTATTTTGTTACATGTGAAATGGTAAACAGTCTTAACAGCAATGTTAATAGTTTCTCCCATAAATTTATAATGTTTAAAATTATCTGAATTTCAAAAATTCAACAAAAAAAAATTTTTTTTGCATAAGAAGTGAATATTTACTGCATATGATACCAGTAAAATTTTAAAATAGCTGTAGTTAAAATTACTGTTTGCACGTTCAAAATTAAGATACAAGTTGATTCAATACAATTTTATTAGAATTTTAGAATGGAAGAACTTGTTAGACATTTCAATGGATTGTAGAAAATGAATTATAAAATGCATCACAAAATTAGGTAGCTCTTTGCAAAATAAGGATGATGGGTTACAAAGCATCACTTAGCATGTTCTTATAAAAAGATTGTAATAAAAACTGACTATTGAGAAAAATTATAGAGACATATTTAACAATAGAAAGACGGATAAGGCCAATTTGGCTCCTCACATTTTCTTTTCTTTCTTTCCTTTTAGTTCTAAAAATAACTTGAGGAAAGTGTTGAGTATTTCTGACTTTTCATAATGTGATCCATTTTAAGCGCTTATTATATAATTCAGATGTCAGCGTCATAGAAACATATATAGAGAGAATTTTATACCTAGAATGAAAGAGGAGCAACAGTGGCCCCTTGGCATTTTGGTAGGTATCACTTAATCCCAGGTGGTTTTGAGTATAAGGTACCCTTAGGTAAATACAGTGAAACCCCGATTTTACGTTTCTCAGGGGACTGTGTAAAAAAAACGTAAAATCCGGGAAAACGTAAAATACGGGAAATACTTAGATAGCAAAAAATCATATAATAATAATGGGAAAATAAAACAAACTAAAGGTAGTAAAGATGACTCTTTCAAAAGGTACTATTAAAATCTATATTTCACGAAAAGAAAATTAGTATTTAAAGAAAAAAACATACCAGTTCAAGATCACTTTTACAATTTTTGTTAAGAATCATGTAATTTAGGTGCAAAATAGTGCGTAATAGTAGATTGTTTTTTAGACATTGAGTTCAAAGTAAATGCCTCATCTTCCAGGACTGAAATCTTTTGCAAATTTTTTTCCTGGTCTTTGTATGATAGAAAATAGTCTTTCACTATCAGCAAACTTATCAATGCTGTGTTGAAAGAAGGAACGGGCTGTGCTTCTGTTTCTTCTTGTTCATCTTCATCGGCGGATACATAACATCGTCCACGGATGGAGCAGTGGTTCTCTCAGCTTCGCATGTTGCTAAGTTTTCTCGGATGTACTCGAAGTCATAGCTAACTGCTTCATTGTCATTCTCCGAGTCTAGTCTATCTAATCCTGCATCTGTTAACGGTTCATTAGAAGCTACGATTCCGCTTTCTTCAAAATAGTGGGAAATGCACTTTTGTGTAACGCTTCTCCAAGCAGCAGAAATAAAATGCATAGCCTCCAAAACACTTAACTTTAGTTTGCAGGCGTCATTTAGGTTTCCGTTCTCTAGTTCAGCTACAGCTTGCCGGACAAGTTGCTTTCTGTAAAAAACCTTAAATGATCGAATAATGCCGAGATCACAAGGCTGTAATTTGCTTGTACAGTTTGCAGGAAAAAACTCAACACGCACATTAGATAGCTGCATATCCGGATGTGCACTGCATTGATCGATGAACAAAATTATTTTGCGGTTCTGAAATTTCATCTTTTTATTCAGTTTCTGCAAAAGTCTAGAAAACAGTAGTCTGTGGAATGCGTTTCTGCTTTCATAGATTTACTTTCAACAACGTGGATGAGCTTTAAAAAAGCAAACATAGAAAAAATATTGCTTATTAAAACATTTTTTTATTTTTTTTCTTTCTACAAAAAACGTAAAATGCGGGAAATTCCGTAAATTAAAAACTTACAATCCGGGTAAAATTAACATTGGAGGTATACGGAAAAACTGGGTTCTGATGAAAAAAACGTAAAATGCGGGAAAAACGTAAATTCGGGGGACGTAAAATCGAGGTTTCAGTGTATAAGGTACAGCAGTTTCATTGGAAAAAAAATAGTAATTCAACATATCAATAATATTTTTTATAGAAAAAATGTAATTTCGCTATCCAAAAAACTATGCCTAGTTGAAAAGTCAGTATCCCATTTAATCAAATATTTCGGTTAAAAAAATTTTAAAAAATACCATAGAATTTCAATGATTAAATATATTTTACATAAACCAGGGGTGCACAACCTTTTGTTTTGTTAAATTTTTGTTAAATTTTCTTTAAGATAATATTTTACAACTTATATTACTCATTAAATTATTTATTTGGTTTTTATACTTACATTCTGCAAGCTTCGCATATTTTTTAAAATTTTATTTTAAAATGAACTTTTGTATCACATGATATGATTAAAAAGGACCTTTTCTTTTCCCCAATATATATAATGCAGTGTTTTCTCTAAGAGATTTTTTTAAGGGCGGCCCACCTGTCTGCAGTTTGATGTCCCCTATTGGCCTTTTTTGTAAAAAACAGCAGCCATTCAATAAAAATACAGCCTTTTTATTCATAATCCATTAAAAAAACAATTCATTGTCTAAATAAAAAATACACACAATCAAAATTATTTGTGTTTATAGGTTTAATTCTGATTACTATAACAAATATTTTTTCAGAATTATTTTCAAATGCTTTTTCCACCAGCTTTTTGTTCAAACGATCTGAGTATTTATTTTGTAATTGATGGCTTCACTTTATGAGTATCGATAAGATCGATCTGTGATATGCGTCGCCTCGGCTGATGCGAAATTCTTGAATTTCCTCATGGGAGCAGGCCTAGTATTACAAGTCATAATTGCACCTACTTTCCATGCATCTAATTATAACACTGTAAGCAGACAATGTTGTCTGGTATTTTAGGTCTGTTATAAATGTATATTAACTAACATGTCTTTACTGCACTGGCTCTCATTGTTTAATTAACTTAACCCACTAGTCATGTAAAAATTCTTTGTGCTATAAATATATCTGTCCATAATGTTTATTTAAATTTAATGCATAGATTATGTAACTTGCAGTTCAAATTTCTAATGCTTTAAATAAATTATGTTTTAACATTCTTTGGATGTTTCTCTGTTAGTTACAAATAACCATGGTCTTCTACCATCAGCTAATGCTGGAATGCTTGATTTACCGTACGTAATTAAGGGCTTCATCACTTCTTACTTTCTGCTTTTCCCATTAGAATCAACGGTTTTTGAGGTTTGCAGAAATTTGCTAATTAGCACAAGACTCACATGCCTGATCATCACCTAAAAACCTCTAGAAGGAACACGGATCATGGTATGTGAAGCCCTAGTCTTGGTTACCAATACTCTATAACTGTGTTTATTATTAGCAGTATTCTTCAATAAATAAATTGTCAATAATAAGTACAGAAACAAATTTTTTTAATGATTTTCCAAAAAAAATATATATATTAAGTTATTTAAATTACTTGTTAGTAATAATATTTAAATCAGTGTAATTTTAATCAATCAACCACGATTAAAAGTTATTCACTAGTTAAAAAATGGATAGAAGAACGTGAATAATACATACATTTATAACATTTTAAATAGCAAAAGAAAATCATTTTTACCTGACATCTTTTAATCCTTTAGCACGAATGACATTAAAAATCTCTTTGTCTCCCAATGGAGTTTTTGGGTAAAGTTCTAAAGCCTGAAACAAGAGAACATAATATTAAAATAACAACCATAAACTCACACTAAACTTATCATAAGAGATCAACCCTAATTTATTTATTTTTAAGAAATAAAAATACAGCGAAGAATTGATACATATAAAATCAATTTGAATTATTTTCAGATTTTAGGCCCATAAGATTATCAAAAATAATTTTTTTAATTTAATACTGCCAAGAAATTAAGGGGGAGGGGGATAAAAACCTGTTTTTGGATCTAGGATGGTTAGGAATTGCTTTTGCTACCATATTTTTTTTTCCAAGTAGTTTTTTTTTATTTTTAATTTAAACCCAATATAAGTTATTTGTACTTGTGTTGCAGGTAAACTGCTTTGTTATATGATAAGAAATTTCAGGGTACACACTCAGAAGGCTGAAATCAGAGGTATAATCTTAAATCAAATATGTTTTTCTCGAAAACTTTAGCGATTTTATTATTCCTAATTTCTATATTCTGTATATTTTTTCGAGGATATGGCAATTATTCCTAACTGATTTTTTTTTTTTAGGTACCACAGAACACAGTTTGCTTTTGTTTTTGTCTTTACCAATGATATCTAATTTTTCTATACATTTTTACCACTAGATATTTGATGTTAATTTTGTTTAATGAGTTAATAGAAAAAAATTCTGCTAAATCTTGGTTAAAGGAGGATAAGGATGAATATAACATTTAACTAGGTTAGTTGTGGTCACAATGTTTCATAGTCACCAGATGCTTAACTTGCATCCTAAACAGCCTCTTTTTAACATAACTCACAACAATATGTTTATGCCTTTTTAAATGCTTGCCTTCGTGCATATCCTCATGTTTGAAATATGATGAATGGTGTACATGTACATACCTAAAATATCTGTAGTTATGTTCCATATAATGTGTTATTCTAATGTGTTCATCAAAGATAAAAGGTAATTTTTAAAACAGATTTCAAACTATTAACTTAATAATCGTTTGCCTTAAGAAGCTATTTGTTTTGTTGTTATCACTAATTAAGACTTCAGTGATGCACTTATTTTCTGGAATGTATGTTCATAAGTTTGGTCTTTCAAAACAAGATTGCTAGTTTAATTTAAAACTGGAATTTTATCACTCGTAAGGAAAAGTCCTTTTAAAAATTTGCTCTTTTTTTCCATTTAAAAAAACAAAATTGCATTTATTTTAAGGTAAGTGAATTAAGAGATATATATTTTAAGATTACAGAAAAATTATTTATTTAAATAGCATCAATATCTAGTAATAAAATATAATTTTTGTTTACAAACTTATAGTTACTTCTTTAAACTAGTCATTTTTACTGGTAAACTAGCAATTTCATCATGATAAAACATAATTTATGGATGTTTTGAATTCAGATGTTAAATCAAAACAAAACAGGGCATTAATAATAATTAGAAAAGAAATAATCCTGTAGTTGGTAGGGAAGAAATAAAATTCTGTCTTTTCAATTTAAAAAATAATTTATTTGTATTTAACTCTTTAAAAGTTAAAGCATCGATTAGAGAAATTCATTACCATACAATCAATTATACTAAAGAGAGAAATAAAAGGATATAATTAACTATGAATATTCATAATTCAATCTGAGCTGTCACTAATCTAGCCAAATGTTTGAAATAAAATAAAGAATGAAAGGAAAAAAGTGCCGATGACATGCATTTTTTCACCCTTAATATACCAAGCACGTAAATATTTACCGATTTTGTAAAACACTGATTAATCTCCCCCCTCAATTTTTGAAGAAATCCTTGGAAGGGGAAATCAAGGACACCGAAGCAAAAGATAATAAATAAAATAAAATTCGATTATATTTAATTCAAAATTATCCATCACTATTCAAATTAGTGTCATATAAAATCAAAGGTTCTGATTCATATTCACACAATTTAAAAATTACACAAAATTATGACTCATATCCCTGCATTGGTGAAAATCTAATATCGCAATTGGTTTCACATGATTTTAATATCAAATATCACATCTGATATCTGCACAATTACAATTTGTTTCTACACGATTTAAAGAAATCAAGAATTGCCATTCGTAATCGTGCTAATTTGAAAACTACCTATGGTGATTCATATTTTTATGACTTAAAACTACCCATCGTGATACAAATAAACGTGATTTAAAAAAAAAAAAAAAAAAAACACTGTCATTATTATTCCTGGGTTTTTAAAGATCGAACATCACATTTTGTATTAACACACATTTTTACATCTTAACATTTAAAATCAGTTTTAAATTTATCAACTACTTGGAGTTAATTACAAAACTACTTACATTTTGTAGTTAATAACAAAATTCAATTGTAATTTTCAAAGTGTAAATGCTTTTGCTTGAACAGTTTTTGAATGTTATTCCTCAATGAAAAGCTAATTAAATGAAATAATAAAACAATAAAAAGCAAACAGCTATCAGAAAAGCTTTTTTCTGCAGTATTCACTTAACAATTCATTTTAATTTTCTTATATAATTATCTTAAATTTTTCTGTTGATTATCTTACTTTTCAATATTTGTATCTTTTTGCAAAGTGAAAGTGTTTTTGTATTTGTAATTAATTTTTGATAAACAATATTGTGGCTAGAATTCTTTCTTTCTGTTTATGTTTTAAAATAAAAAATTTCTGAGGTCTACAAAATAATTCATTTGTTTTCATATAAAAATAATCTAAATTAAAATAGATTTTATTTTGAGTCTAAAAATTGTGCTTTTTTAAAATTCCTTTTAATTAATTTTATAACCTAACTGCATGATGCCAATCGAATAAAAAATGAGAAAAATCTTTCGCATTATTTTTTTTTTGCTAATTTTTAATAATAAAATTTTTTAAACATACAGCTAAGAACAAATAATTCAAAAGTAAGAGGTTTCTTTCCTGACGAAATCAAATATTCTACATTTCTAGTGATATAAATCACCAAGATAAAAAAAAATTGCAAAAAAATTAAAATGTTTCAAGTAATAAAAACTCACAATGCTTGGATGTTATGCAACAGAATTTAAATTATCATATATCTTCACTCATTTAACCCACTGGCGGTTTAGCAAATAGGCGAAATTGGGAAAATGTTTCTCCCCAATACACCACTTTTCTAACTAATAACGTGGGAAAACCGGTTTTGCAGATGCGGAGAAGACTGCAGGTTAAAATATGACTTTTTCCCTGCAGAACCATCAGTGGGTTAATAAAACATTTACTTAAATTCTAATGCCTAGAGGAGACGATTTACAATTCAAAATTTATGTAATTTTCAGAACTAATTAATTTTAGAAATACATTTCTATAAAATTCAAATAAAACAAATATTAATTTAATATAATATACTATAACACTTTAAGAATTGCTGCAATTATAATTAGCTAAAATATGCTTTTAAATTTATCACAGAGCAATAAAAGAAAAATACTGCACTAATAAAATAATTTCACACTAACCTAATTGCAAATTACTACATTAATAAAAAAATCAACTATTGATGAAAACAAACATTTAAAATATAACTTTTAAAACAAAATACTAATGTTAAATCACTTAATTTATTACAAATAAAACATCAATATTAATAGATTTAATTAGAAAATTAAATTCATTTTAAAACATAATGTTACATATACATCAGATATTAAAATACAAAATTGCATTAACTAGGATAAAATCCTTCAGATTTTATAAAACTGAAGAAATAGTTTTCTACTGAAAAAATGCATCTATTATATTAAAAACAGACTTGTAAATAAATATTTACCTTAAAAATAAGTTTATTTAAATCTACGAATAATAATAATAAATAAGATTTATAAATTTGCAAAAAAATTTCACGTAAACATTTAAGGAGAAAATATCACTTTTAAGTAAGTTTCGTTTTCATATTTTATTTAAATTTCGAAGTTTACGTTATAGCATACATAATTAACAAAATTAAAACAAAAATTAACAGTAAAACAACCTACTTAAAAAATAGTATAAAATAGTTTCAAGAAACAAATATTGATACATGTCATATGTAGTAAAAAATAGAGAATTTACGAATGTAAATACAAACGATTAATGAGCTTAATTTCATAAACATAACTCATAATTAGGACCAAGTACAATATAGGTAATTTTTTAAAAGAGTTATAAAATATTTAAAATTCATGTAATAGAAGCAACGAAGCACTCAAACAACATTTAAATCGACTGACTGACACGAAGAAGAAAATCACTTTTGCGACTATTTAACTTACGAGCTTCGCCGCTTCAGTCCATGTTCGAGCTTTCTTTTTTCTAGCTTGTCTTTCTTTCGAAAGTTCGAATTGCATTTTCCCGGGTACACAAATAACCATTAGTGAATTATGTATCCTGGCGATCGCCGATACATAAAAAATAATGTTAAAAACGCAGTAAACGTAAGCACTTTGTCAGAATCACTAAGTCAGCCATTACGTCCGCCATGACACTATTAAGACAACAATGTCACGTGACTGCCTATTCAAGCTATCCTGTTGATAGTCGATACGATTTCTAATTTTGTCTGCATTTCAATGAAAAGTGTACAAATACAAATTACATTACCCAAATTGCATTGAAATTAAGCAAAACAATTACAAGTATTTTGCAATAATGTTTATTTTAAGTTAAAAGAAATAGTAATCGATTATACTGGGATGAAAAATGTGAACTCTTTCTTTTTAAGTAAAATTCAAAAGTCGAAATGAAAACGAAACTATACGGAAACTCTCAAAACAAGAATCGTTTTATTTGAGAAAATGTATGCTTTTACGAAAGATAACTGGTAGAAAAAATAAATATTCTTATCGTTAATTTTTGACTTACTTTTAATTTTCATTTTCAGTCTAATTTCCCTCTTTTATTATTATTTTTTTACTGTTTTATCTAAATGCCTTTTTTGCTGGAATTTAAATTTATAGTATAGTAGATTGAAAGCTTTTGTTCCTAATTTATGCTTATTTGAACCAGTTTTCCTGTATCATATAATCATTTCTATATGATAAATTAAATGAAGTGACACAGATCCAAAATCCATACGTGGTTGGCTTTAGCATTGCGCTCCCCAATTAAACCTTAAAAATCTTATCCTTTTTCAGTATAAACTGTTATAATTAAAGATCTTGGAGCGTAATATTGGAATGTATTCGTCAATTATTTTATAATATTTAAATTCAAAACTGAGGACTTTGGCGAATTAGCATGATGATGCGTAGCACAGCACATGCGCAGGCAACTCCTCTCCTCTGAGTTTTTTTCTTTTTTTTAAAAAAAAAAATAATAATTTACTTTAATAAATAATAGCAAACAAGATGCCTGACTAATGAATTTCAATTATAGTACTAGCTTCTTTTTAATTTTCTCTCTCTCTCTTTTGGAGAAAATTTTAAAAATGTCAAGTATCACCATATTTTGGTGTGATTAAAAATAATTAAGAAATGCATTTAAATTTGTATACCCTATTGGAATATTTTTAAATAAATGAATTTGGTTCAAAATATGTTTAAACATCCAACTACAACAAATAATAACAATAAAAAGGCTATTAATAAAATATTTGGTTTGACTGTTAACATTGCACTAGAGCTACACTATTGTGTTATTGCTGAGAAAATAAACCCAATCCTTTATAGTCATGCTAAAAATACTTACCAATTAATAACTATTCGGAATTTTATTACTATTGTGTTTGAAAATTATTACAATTTATTAATATTTTACATTAATAATTTATTTTAACAATTTAATGTATAATTTCATAAAGACATTTAAATTAAATTTAGCATATTTGTACACAATTTATTTAGAAATTTGTTTTGAAGTTTTTAAAATACAGGATTTTGATTTAAAAACTTGTTTAAACTACTAACCAGTACCTTACAAATAATAACAATAAAAATGTAGAAAATTAAAAGAATACATACTTTTCTAGTGGATAATTTATTTTTTAAAAAGGCTACTAATAAAACACTCATGGCTGTTAACGTCACAATCCAGTGCCGTAACTTCACCCTTCGGGGCCCTGGGGCTCAAATTTTTGCCGGGGCCCTTTCTAAAACTTTGTATACTCCATCTCTAATCGTCATTTTAGCTATTTATGTATCATGTTGATTAATATATTTATGAAAATAAGCCACTTGTTCACATAGAAATGGGATTACAAAATATTGTAAGTTGTAAATTTAACACTAGAACGTGTATGTTACATTTAAAAAAATTAATTTTTAATTACAAAACACAAAGAAGTGTTTAAGACTTCAAGGCATCTAAAAATAATTACAAAACACATACTAAATACAGATTTTAAATGTATTTAATGGTTCTAGTTTGGTAGATAGATTTATACACTTAGGTTTGTTGAGAAAGATTATAATACATCAGTTTGCATTAAAATAAATGTCTAGAATAAAGATTTCATATTTAAAATTTTACATTAGTTTCAGTTTTTGAAAAATATTTAAAGTAAATTGTAAAATAGATTTCATAGTAATAAAATTTTTTAAAAAAGGTGAAAAGAAAAAAAAATTAATATAAAATAAAAAAAAGTCATAAAATTAATATTTACAATTATTAGTACAAAATATAAATCCATCCATAATTTGAAACACAGTCCACTAAATTTGCTAATCTATTTAACGTATGATTACTAGGAAATAAAATTTTTATAATTTTATTTTTGGTTATTTCAATAACGTATCATGAATTTCTATCATCTTTAATTAATAAGTTAAAATATTTTTTCATTACATAATTTAAGTTCACATGCATTCCTTCATACATAACAAGCTAGATAGTTTTAAATGGCTTTTAAATCTTTTTTCATTTTGACGATTATTTATTGATATGTGTATGCAAAATTGCTTGATAACATTTGTTTTATCGAATTAAAAAATAAACTTTTGTGATGGAATGCAAATTAATTTACATTTCAAATGTTTCAAGAAAAGCTTGTAGATATTTCTAGAATTAAGTAGTAGATCACGTAAGGAAAGATTTTCGATCAAAGTTTTAATACATAATTAAATGAGATGTAATTCAAGCTGATAGGATAAATAGTTTTGAAGTTATGATGGTCTTCTTCATAATGAGTGCATTTCAAAGACAGTACTTTTTGTACACACACATGAAAAAAAGAAACATTTCAACTTTTCAAATATAAGCACTGTTGTTTCGTATTTTGTCTTATTTGGTTCAGTGATTTAAAATACAGACGAAATACTACCTCATTTGTCTGTATAGCATAGCAATGTAAGATAAATAAGTTCTAGTACAAAATGGTATTTGTTGTACAAGGTCCTAAAAATATATTAATATTTTGAGAAGAATTCATTCATGAATATTTTGCCTATCGAAACTTCTGAACAGACAAAATAACAAATAAATATATGTATTTATGATGTCATGTAATGTCATATATGATAAAAAAATTATGACAAGAAACTAATATTTTTTAATATTCCAAAAAGGTTTTTTCTTATTTTTCCAAAACGAAAAATAAGAAGAAAACCTTTTTAATGGTTTGTCATGGCAATGAATTTTATCTGATTTGGATTTCTATATTGAAAAATACAATAGCTTTGAACAAAATATTTCAATGAATATCTTAAATATTGGCTGCAAAGAAAATCATATTCGCAATGGAAAAAAAAATAATTCTCAAAACTAGAAAGAAAAAAAAGTGGAAACTTGAATTAATTTAATCTTAAGTGTAATGTTTTACACATCTTGTTTCAATATTGAAAACGGAAAATAAAGTAATTCAATTGATAAACAGAAATGTTCACACATTTTGAAGAAATGATTAAATGTAATTCTGATGGTCGGATAAATTCCTTTCCTACATCAGCAATATTTATAGTTTCAGTATTCAAATTTTCAGAAATGTATACTTTAAACTGAGAAAAATAATGCATGAAAAAAGTTCTCAGAAAGTTATTATCACAAGATAATTACTTTGATGATCCTATAACAGTTTTATTTAAAAAAAAAAGAAGAAGGAACACTATATTAAGTGCGCTCAACACTACCTCTTTCCTCAAATGTTATGGAAACAAATTGTGCCATTTTTGAAAATATGATTTTTTTTTCTAATTAAAGCTGTTTTTAATAATAATATTTTAGTTAAACGTTTGTAGCAAATATATTTCTTCGTGATTTTAATATTTGAAGTATAAGTTAAGGTTAATTTTTTGTATTAGAATAAAGATTACTTTTGTTTATATAAATTAGTGTTGCAAAAAACAACAGAGATAGTCAAATAAATGAGACAGAATAAATGTGCAACGGGTTTGATGTCTTAGCACCGCTCAATATAATGTGGTTATCATATAAGATAAGAATGAAATAGTAAATTTAAAAGAAGATTAATTGCATTCTCAACCTAATAGTGATATTTCCTTGCTTTTTGAGTTAACATATTTTCTTTTTTTTTCTCTCTTAAGTATATAAAACTACAAGATGTACCATTTTTGTCAGTGAAACCAAGGAATTTGAAATTAGCTTAATTTTAATGCAATGTAGATAATGCTGATCTTAAAGAATCTACCAAAGTCTCTCATAAAAGTAGAAAGAAATATCAAAACAACCTAATGAAATATTTTCTTCGAAGAACTTTTTTTCATTGATTGAAAAACAATGGCTTATTTAAACCAAAATACTTTAAATGATGACATATTTTCAGTTATTCTCAACGAAACAATGTTTATAGCGTTTTATTAAATTAAATGCGATTTTTTAATTAAATTAAATATGATTTTTTTAAACAAAATCAAAGTTTGCTTTTCAATTTTGAATGAAAACAAAATTGTTAAAAAGCATAAAAAATCGAATTTCCAATTTTAAAAATTTAATGGTCTTAATTTTAAAAATATAAAATAAGAACAAAATGTATTACATAAAAGCAATTTGATATAGGAATATAAAAAAAGCAATTCCAACAGTACATTAATACGCAGTTTTGAATGTATTAAATAATTTAATGTAAACAATTGCTTACCTCCTTAGAAATCAATTTCCTTTTCGTTTTGTTGTAATCCAAAGTAATGACATTTATATTTTAAAAAAAGTTGCAAATAATTTTAATTAGTATCAATTAAAGTTAAATTTTAATTTGAAAGATTGAACAAAATAAAAGTTATCAAAAAATCTATATTTGAATTAAAAATAGTTAATTTAAATGAAGCAATTAAAGAAGCTAAAAATTGAAGTTTAACAGAGAGTGATTCCCGCGTTTCTTTCAGAAAAAATATGTCAACAAAAGTAATCCCCTTCGATCCCTATAAAGCTTGCTTCTGTTTTCCTAGAACATCTAGATAATTGCTTGTTTAAGACAACTGTGACTAAGCGACAAATGCATGGTTCTGGAAATATATGATATTTTATGAAAGGGCAAAAAGCCTAGGGTCGTAAAGCCCAGGGCAATTTAAAGAAGTCAAAGGAAGGGCATTTTCCCATGGTGTAAAAGGAGATGCCTATATTTTGAGTCAGATAACTGTCTCGGTTGGTGATCTGCAGGTGTTGAGAGTCAAGGAATGCTTTAAAATATATGTCAGTGAAGGATGCATTTTATTACACCAGGGAAGGGTAAAAGAGAGGCAACTATTTTAGTTTCCTAAACACTTGTTTTATTTTTTTATGCTGAGCCCTTCTTTTGGTTAAATTTAAATTTTAAAATTTTTTCTTAATAAATTAGAAATTGTCATATGTGGAAGAAAATTCAAACAAAACAGACGTATTTGTCTCGGTTGGGGGGGGGGGGAGTTCTACTTTATTTTTTTATTTGAAAAATAGCTTCAAAAAATAGTAGTTTCTTTTTCTGAAATTACTAATTCTATTTTATAAACAAAAATTACTTTATTGTAGTGAATGTTAATGTTTCAGACGGAATGACGCTCATCAATTAAATTTACGAGGAAAATAAAAGTTTGCTACTTGAAAAATAGCTTAAAAGTCGAAAAAAATGAGTTAAATAGTAATTTTACTTTATTTTCGTGAATGTCTGCTTTAAATTTGCTTTTCCTTAAAAAAAAATTTAAGCAGATTTCTCTTCTTTATTTGGAGGAAAATTAAGTTTTCTATTTGGAAAATAACTTAAATGTTGAAAAAAATAGCTTTTTTCTTTTTCTGAATGTACTAATTCTGCTAGAACTTACTTTTGAGAATGTCTAAATTTCAGAAGGGGTGAAGCACTTCTTTACAATTTTGAAACTAAATAAAGTTTTCTACCCTCAAAAAATAAAGATATTTTTCCACTTTCACAAATTTCAAAAGGCACCTTATTTGCCCATTCAAGTTAATTTCAGAACAACATAAAGTTTCTTATTAGGGGTATAGCTTCAAAAATGCCTTTCCGTTCCTCTTTTATGTGAAGCGTTTTTGCTCTTTTGAGGAAGGGAAATAATTCTCGGAAAGAGTCGTTCACCCTATGTTAAAGTCGATTGTAACTACGAAAAAGAAGAATTTAGCAAATCTTCACACAATCTCTTTATATATATATAGTTAAACTATTTTGAAGAAATGTCGCGTGGTCCCTTCATATGGGGCCCCCTTGACCATCGGGGCGGTGCCCCGGCGTAGTTACGGCCCTGTCACAATCTATACATATATATGGCGGATATAATCGTGTGAGCTGATGAAAAGATATCTTCTATGTTCCGGATTTTTATTAAATTTTTTTCTCCCGGTTTCTTGTTATTTTTCTTCTTCCCCCCTTTTTCATTGTTCTGTAATTTTTGTCCATGTTTTCTCTACAATTTGAACTTATTTTATGAGTTCTATTTACTTGCAGCTTTTGCGCAGTAAATAAAACTTGTTTTTCTTAATTTTCTTCGTGTTTTTTTCTTTCTTTTTTGTATTTATTTATTATGCTATATATATATATTTCAATAAAGATATTTAGATTAAAATTAGCATACTTTTTAATGATTTTTTTTTTTTTTAAGATTCTTAAGACTTTTTCAAAAAAAAAATTTTTTTTCTTTATTTAATATAGTATTTATCCACTATAGATTATGGATCAATATTTAAGTTTAATAACTGATATTTCAGGAGTGAAATTGTTGTTATAGAACATATTTAAAAAAAAATTACTCTAATTCAAGTTCGGCTCCATAATTCTCTATATGGTACTGAGTACTATTTTTTCAAAAATTTGAACGCTCGTATTTATTTTTCTTAAAAAAATTTATAAAATAAAAAGTTATGTCAATTAAGTAACTATCAAATCAAATTTCGTTGAATGTAATGTTATACGGATGTAACATAGGTTACAAGAAGAACTAATCTAAATCAAATATGTTGTTTGCATTTAGCATATTAAAATATAGTTTAATCGATGGTAGAGGTAAATTTGGCAATTGGGAATTTTGTACACATTTTAGAAGAAACAACTACCTGATACATACTTACACAAAATTATAAATTACGTTAAGAAAAAAATATATACACTATAAATAAAAATGAAAAGATAAATTACAGTTTTATTGACTTAAAAATTTACAATGATTGTAGGTTTATTTTATTTTTTAATTGTAAAAGCACAAGATTTTGCATAATTGGTCCTTGTGTATCGAAAACGCTTGAAATAAGCGTATAAAAAAAATTACGAAAAAAAAATCAGTAATTTATCGGCTAACATGAATTAAAATTAGTTCTTATAACAGCGAATTTCTCGGAAATGTATGCGGACATGTGCATTTCATCGTTTGCTGAATGTTAAGCAATTATATAAACGGATTTTAATATTTATATTTCAGGAAGTAAATATTGGGAGAGATAATTACTCAAGTTTTCACACACGCAAATAAAAAAATTTTTTCCTTTAAAATAGTCCAATTTACTTGGTTATTATTCCCGAAATTATATCCGATTCATTATTATCGAAAACTTCAGAATTTAAGGATATACAACACTGTGCAAAATTCTGGGTACAATTTGGAGTCATAATTTTGATACCGGTCTATACCGAAATGAATTGATTTTTTTCTTAAAACATGTTATGAAAGAATATGTTAACTCTTATGTCCAGGCACTATATAATGAATTGTGAGATTTATTATTCTTAGAAAATTTTGACCAATTTTAAAACTACACTTTTTTTATCACGCGAGCGAGTTTTGGTTGCCATATTCAATTTAATCTGGATAATTCGACATTTGCGATTATCGACTCACACGAAATTTATCTTTTATTGATCATTTTCCTACAAAATTATCAAGAAAATTTGAAGAGGTTTGCAAAACTATTAACAGATTTTTTTCAAAAGAATTTGTGTGTAAGCAATTCATAGAACATCTTGGCAATTCTGAAGTTCATACTATTTGAAATTGTTTTCTCTATCATGCAATGTGATATATATATATTTAGGTTTTTCAACTTTTGAAAGTATACTTTAACTGTTTTCTTCTTTTTTTTGTGTAGAATTCGAAATTTCATTAAAATATTCAACTGTTTTTAAAATTGTCGTTTTTGAAGTTTTCTGTAGTAATCAGGAAGGTTTGATTCAAAGTGCTTGTTTGACTGACAACTCCTCTTAATTTCCATAGGCAGTCAAGGAGATTTTGATATTCCTCAATAGTGATTCGTCAGAATTTACCAGAATTTTTCTTCGTTTAAATATTAATTTGTGGTACACAATAGGCATACTTTTTAAACTTCATTTAAAATAAGAATTCAAAACATATATTAAGGGCTGTGATTGTGGAACATCCTGTTAAGCCAAATTCAATTTACCTCATTTCTCAGATAGATGCACTAGATGGAATGTTAAGAAGAAAAAATATTGCATAAGTGAAGAAAACACCCCTATATATCACACAAATTTATTAATATATTATACACAATTACAGGACTGAGCAAATACTTCTGAAATAAAATACATTTTAAAATATTCAAAAATATTAATATATAAAATAAGAAGAAATTAATATTATTTCAACATTTAAATAACAATTTTCAACATGAGTATGCATGGAAAGTGTGAAAGAAAATTTCCCTTTTTAGATCTGAGGAATGTAAAAGGAAATGCTGCATAGGGATATTAGTTGCTTTTTTTGAAACAAAAATGCTCAGACATCTACTAACTACACGTAAAAAAAAGCTGTAAAATTTAATGAGCATTAACGAGAATATTAAGATAGTTCTTTAAATAGTTTTCTCAAACCTAGCAGAACTTTTTTTTCTTTAAATATAATAGCGATAAAATACATCTGAAGCATTTCACTTTTAAGCTTCAACACCTAATGTTGCACTATACAATGACTTACACAAATTACAAAGCTCTATTCAAATAGCTTTCACAGCATTCATTTGACCTAAATAAAAACTGCCTAATTTAAATATCGCACTTAAAAAATGCCTAAAATTATCACCAGGACCTTAACATTTACATAATTTAGCATTATTGCACAAATGTAAACATTTTTTACCAAACGCTGCCAATTAACCCGCTCATTAAAATCATCCGAATAATTCTTATTGTATGGAAATTCAGAAATTTAATTTTTTTCTTATTATTTAGTCACAATTGGAAATTTAAGACCCTATTCTTAACTTTAGTTATTTTAATTTTTTCGAGTTTCAATCTCTGAAAAATTAATAAACATTAACTTTAAAAAAAAAAAAAATTGAAAAAGAATAATAATATAAATTGATTTTTTGATGAGATGCCTGAGCATTTTGATACTGCAGTATTTGTTAAAAATCAATTAGCAATAGCCTTTTTTTTACGCTCAAGTCTAAAAATATCTACATCACAATTAAAATATTATTGCCAAATATACAGTCAAAGTGTGCTATGAAAAGCAACATTTGCATTTATTTATATGTATATGTATCTAAGAGGATTAATTAGCTGCCGTATTTTTTATTTTTTTTGAATGACTTTGAAATTACGAAAAGTAAACAGGAATGAAAAGATCGGGTCCCTGATACTGCAGTCTCAGTTTAAGTAAAATATAATACTGATGTTGTGGATGATTTTATTATAAGGTTTAAATTACACTTTGAAGATCAATTTGGCTTACATTTTTTCTTTAAAATTAAATTTATGAATTTTTAATTTGCATTTATGTATCTTTAGTTTGCATTTAAGTAAATTAAATCAAAACCATTTGAAGAAATTGCAAAGAAACTGGTTTTTATTTAATTGAAAGCAACCAGGTTCTGAAATTGCAAAAATAACATTGAAACATCATCATATTAAATGATAAAATAGGAACTTATATTTTCTTTTTGCACCCCATAAACTCTTTTGCAAAAAAAGTTGAAGCAAAAAGAAAATCTTTTAGCAGTGTGACTATGCTTTTTTCTTTCTTCCAAATTTTCTGATGTGTTTTTAAATAAATGCTCAATATTCCTTTTTAAATAAAATAAACAAAAAAAGAAATAATGAAAGTTCTTGTGCAAGCAAAACAACATGTATAAAGATTATATAAAATTTCAACAGCTCAGAAAGTGTGCATATGTTCATATAAAAAATAACTTGGCTTAATAAGCTGAAAAAATAAATTCGATTTACTTTTCAATAAATAGTGGTGATAAAATGGTGGCAAAACATAAAACTTTTGACACTCAAGCAAAATATAGACATGGATGGACGAATGTCTTAAGCAGATATATTTGCAATAATATGGCAGGAATGAAAAGCAGCAGTTTATTAGATTAGATATAAAATACCAATAAATAATGTGTGTAAAATGAAAATTGACAAGAATTTTCATATCAAAATATATCATTCATGCATGTAACAAGAAATAAATCAAATCAAATAAAGTGCATAATAAATATAGATATCACAGCATACAAATTTTTCAAGTAACATAAAGTTGGAGAAGAGTTGTAAAAAAATCTATAATATTCAAAACAAAAGGTTAATTTTAAGACTAAAAGGAAAATGTTATAAATTTCAAAGCTTTAAATAGAGCAGTATATTCAAAAAGTTAAACTTCTAAATATGAAAAAGTACATAATACACTGAACAGAATAAATTATTTTGAAAGCTAAAATGAGAAGTATAAAATAGCTATAAATGTATAGAAACTTGGAAAAGTTTTTTTTAAATGGTAAATAGCAACTTGTTTATAAATTATTCAAAATGAAGAGGAAAAAAACAGAAATATTTTAACATAAATATAGGTAATATGACTAAAGCAATCCAATACATATTTATCAAATAACTCTTGAAAGTAATAAAAATATATAGCAAAAAAATTCATGTTAGAAGTCACTGCTTATTTTTCTATTTATGTTAAAATTAAGCAAAAAAAAAGTAGTTCTTGAAAATAAGGTTTTAGCCTAAGAAAAAGAATTTAAAACGTTTAAGTCGTCAGGCAATTTAGTAAAAAATAATAAATCTTTTGAAAAACAAAATATTTCCTTTTTGCAAAACAGTGATATTCTTTAAAAACTTTGTAATATTTTAGCCAAAAATAAATAATTATTTAATTTTAAAGAGCTAAATTTTAACGAAATTAGACCAATTTTTAAAGAATAATTTTAAATACATGTATATATTTAAGGTATATAGTATTACAAGAAAAAAAGCAATGCATAGTACATTCATGTATACACATTGTTTAATATTTTAACTTATCTAATTTGTAGTTTTAAACTTATTTATGACACTGTTTAAAATATTAAAGCAATTTTAATTTTTCTCTGGACATTTTGTTGTAAATACTGAAACACTCTTTTGATTTTTAATATTTATGACTTGAACAATAATACTTTATCTAAAACTTTTGCTCAATTAAATTTAGAATAAATAACAAAAAACTACTTCAGCTCGAACTCTTTCTTGCACATATGCTGTTTCAGTAAGCATGACTAAAATTGCCAAGGTTCTCAGATTTCTAAGCTTCATTTTAATTTTTTCAGTGTAAAATATGAAATTGAAATGTCTAAAAAATGCAATGAATACAAATTTTGACAGATGATGATGATTGTGCTGGATCTAACTAGTCATTTAGCAGTAAACAAAATTGTACTTTGTAACAGTTCCTTTTTGAAAATATGTGCGATTTAAATACTTGCATAAAGCCAAGAATAATACCAAGTAGTTAATATTTACAGTAAAGAAATATAAAATTGGTTTGTAACAATTTCTAGTTGCAAGCAACCATGACAAAACAATAAATATAATTTCATTTTTCAATGTTTTTTTCTTCATATAATGATAAATAACCCTCATAATAACAGTAAAAATATTAGTAGTAGAAACCTTCCTTTATACAGAAAATGACAAATATAACCAATTTTTAATTTTTTTTAACAGTATAAAAATAATCATGGTTAAAAGTATTTCCTGATTAACTACACCACTTTAAAAAATTTTCAATTTACATAAGACTATTCTTCTCAGAAGTGTGAAATAACTACCTTTTTTTTTTTAAACAACAATCAGTACCTAATATTAAATTCTGAGAATAATTTACAAACTACACATTTTGTACAGTTATTAGTATATTTTTTTGTTTACTTTAATATATCACATAATGCAATATAACAGCTACAATTTTTTATCATTTCTAACTTTTATCACTTTCATTTCGATTTTTGAAGAGTATATTATCACTACAGGATAATTACACTTTATAAGTGTGATTGGCTGATTTTGTTAATTTTCAATGTGCTGTGAAATATTTTTAACTCATTTTAAAATAAAACATTTACTAGAACTAATTTTTGAATGAAAGAAAATAAAAGATGGATTAGAAAAGTTATCAATGGTTTAAAATACATCGAGTTTAAAGTTTATTTTTAGAATTACAGGGACCCATGCAGAGTGCTGCTTAAATATTAAATTTAAGGAATGTTGACTAAATTCTATTGTGTTAACTTTCGTTTATAAGCAGTTATATACAACATCAACAGGAGATTCTTGATTGAGGGATTCTAATTTACAGTTTCATCTACAAAGGCAATGCATGCAACATTAAAGACAACCAAGACAGATCTTAAAATCGGACTTAAACTGTAGTGTGACGATATCTCCTGCAACTAATAAATAGAGCTAAGCAACATCGCTTACCATAAGCACCTTTTAAAAGAGACGCAGATGCAAGCAGGAACAACCATTAGCTTACTTTATTATTTTTGATGATGATTTGCCAGAAGTCCCCCAAAAAGATGCAGTTTGATTTTTAGTTCCTCACGCGAAAAGACTTGTGCAACCTTTTAGTGCACTGATCTGAAGAATATTTTGAAGTCTTATCAGCTGTTCCCACCTGCATCCTTTAGATCGGGTATATGTTGTATGTTTTCACAGAAGAGCACCAAAGGACGATATCTTGTGAGCAATCTATAATTGCGAGAATATACATACAAGCAATATTTCGTCCTCAGCAATATTTGGAATGATGAATTTAAACATACATATCATATTGCTTTACAAAGTGCATTCAAGTGTGTCATTTATACATACATGGCACTCTTTATTTATGAGTATTAAGAGATGTTATACAAGTGAAGCCCCAGATATGCAGTCAAATAGCAACAAAAATTAAACATGAAATGTGCATAGGTTCAGAACAGTGCTATTCATTTACACAGTGAGAAATTCGCGTAATTAGCACAACTGTAGTCTTTGGGTGGACAACTGGCATGTTCGTTTCACAACTGATGAAAAATGTTGTTATGACAGTTTCATAACACATTATGAATCTTTTTATGCTTCAAAATTATGTTAAACGTTTAAAATAATTAACGTGCAAAAAATTATAAAGACAAGAAATCTAAAAATTTAAATAGCAGGAACAGTTTGCTGGGGTTTCATTTATTTGAAGAGCCCTGTCTTTTACACCGTTAACTTTTTATAGGATTAACATTGCATTTCAATTATACGCCATTCACTTCTAACTTTTTTATCAAATGAATAAAACTCATTTTAACTAAACTTAAATAGAGGGTCAAAAATATTTAAAAATGTTAATAGTTTGATAAAATGAAATTTGATGGCAAAAGAAATGAAGCATATTGTTGTACATGACACAATAATGGATTATGAAGTAAGCCTGGGCACGGACAAATGAAGTAAAAAAACTGCTCATAAATGTATCATATGAGAGATATATCTGTGCTTTTTGACTGCATTTAAACAACACACACTCTGGAATGTGAAGGCTTCCGACACAATAAAACATGTGCAACCCGTTTAAAATACTCATAATATGAATTTGTGATGCTTGACAAAACTCGTTTGAGTAGATTGTACAAATGTTTGGCATCCATTTTTATTTCCTTTACAAAAATGAAACATCTTCAAACAACAACAATTTCACAACCATTTCTTCTTTTTATTTCACGAGACAAAAACATTAATTGTAATGTTTAAAAAGATTTTACTTTATAGCTTTTCAAAAAACAAAAGTGAATTATAATAATTCCTTACAATCACGAGACAACATCGATCTTTTACAAAAATACATTATTTCTTTTACAGTTGCAACAAGTGGCCAACTTTATTTTAGTATTTATCGGAATTTAAGAATCTTAATAGTTTATAAATTGAACTTTCACAAAATACAGCAACTACATTTAACACATGTAAAGAAATCAGAATCGTTTAGAACAGAAAAATATACGGCTTGATTAATGTAGCTATTTAACTCACTTGTTTAATAATAAAATGAAGAGGACAATTATGTATAAATTTCATTAATATGACTAGAATAAGCAATATATAGAATCATATCACTCTCAGATAAAGGCATAACACATAAAGACATGACTATAAAAATATAAATTCAGGACTAGAAAAATAATGAATAAATACTAAAGAGAGATGGCCAACTGGTACACAGAAAACACTCAGCTTTTGATATATCCTCAGAGAGCAATCCACCTGCAATGAAAGGGGAAAAAAATTTTTAAAATGAGTTTTATCTTACCTGAAGTAATATAATAATAATTCATATAAAATAATTATTTCAAATATGAGTTATTTTCTAGTAATAGAAAATTTTAAGGTTTAGCATAAAAATGTCAATTAAGCAAGTCAAACATGAATTTTTGTAAACAATTATTTTCAAAGATCTGCTCTGTGCACTAAATTAAATAAATATAAAAAAAAAACTTCAGAGCATAAAAAAAAAAAATTGAAAGGATGTCATTAACAAAGGTTTGCCCCAAACAGTAAATTTTATTTTTTTAAGGTAAGACATAATTCATTTTTCTATTTTTAATAAATTTGAATTTAATTGGATATTCTTTAAAAAAATTTCCTTAGAGATAACTATCAATTCCAAAGTGTAAAATTTTTTTTTAGTATCTTTCTGTTCATATGTTTTTAAATGGCACAGGCATAATTTTCAAACTCATAAATAAAAGTCCACATGTTAGTATAAACAGACTGTTTTAAGTAAACAAAAACTATTTTATTTTTGTTCCAATATTATAGTCAGTGTATTTATTGTGAGTATTATTACTGAAATATTGCTGAAATAAATATTTAACAACAAGTATTATTACTGAAATAAATATTTAACAAATTTGAATTTCCCCAATGATTTACAAAGAGCTTTGAGACTACATTCAGAATAAACATTAAATTAGCATTTATTTGTAATAATTTAGTTCTAATTAGGCTTAGCATTAAAAATTAAAATTCCAAGGTGCTTTGAAAGTATAGTCAGGATCTTTAAGCAGATGAGTTTGAAATATTTTTATTTGGTAAAACCAATATGTTTCAGATTTGCCTATAAATAAAACACCCCCAAGTTTCACTATACATTAATTGCAATTTCATTAAAAATGCAAAAGAGAGCAAATTTTGTTTAAATTTGTCAGAGAACCATAACAGATAATGCAAGAAGTAAAAATTATATTAAAATTCCGACTGGAATTTGAGAATAAGGCAAGCCTTTATTTTATAGATTAAAAATCTGAATCTATCAACAGAAAAAAAAAACTATATTAATTCACAATTAGTTTTTTGGTGATTAACAATTCAATTAATAGTTAACAACAATCAATTAGAATATTAACCCTTTGAATTATTAAGATTGCATCTTAGTACACGCATAAAAAATTTGATCAAGAATTGAAAAGAAACTAAAGAAAATGTACTTAAAAATATTATTTATGTATTTCAAATATATCGTTCCTTGCAATAAAAGGCATAGCTTGTTATACATAAACTATTATTTAAACAATTATAAAAATACAACTAGATAAAGGTATTAATAGTTACTAACAAAGTAATAATCATGATAAAGTAGCACTGTCTTTAGATGACTGCCGGCTCATAATGCTTTGATGGTCATGTCCAAAAACGGAATCATCATCTGTAGTGGACTGTTGAGAACTTTGTGCTAATAGAGGAGGACGGTGGGATTCAACCACTGCATCTGGCTGCAGAGCTGTTTTGTCATCAGTTTGAGCTACACAGGAGGAAGGGTTGTTATTTGTGGTTGAGGATGTGATGGGGCTTACAATTGGCACTGTGGCTAGGAGCAAAGGCAATCCCACAACAGAGTTGGCAAGCTCACTTTTTGAAGGCTGGGCAGGTGTTGCAGTTGTGTTTGCAACAACGGTAGTTGCGGGGGAAGAGGATCGGCCATGGCCATAGGTAGAGGTATTGGCGCAATAGGAAGGCACCCTATGTATTCTATGACCACCGTGCGCCGGGGATCCCGATGTCGTGGAGCCGTCGACAGGAGCCACGTCTTGTTGCGCAAAGAAATCACTGTCTTGAAAAGCGTGCCTTCTGTCTGGAGCTCCATCAGGGAATTGTAAAGTTCGGGATAGAGAGGGACTAAGGGGTTGATGTCTTTGCATACCACTACTCAACAATGTAGAATCAGGGCAATGAGATATGCTAAATGATGGAGATCCCCTCCCCGATGCAGAATCCGAATCGTCATCTAAACCAACAAATTTAATAGGTTGTGCGTGGGATTTTGAACCTGTTTTAGGGCCAGCAATTTTTAAAGCTTTAGAAGAAGGAACTGAAGATGTATAAGATGTAAATGGATCATGAATATTAGATGTTGATATTGGAACAAAAGCACTTCCACTAATCATATCTGAGTAATCTGGGGCATTTTTATGATCAGATATTAATTTTTCCGTTTCTTCTTTGTACAAAGAATCTTTTTTCAAGATTGATCTCTTTTTAGATGTATCTGGACTATTGAACTTCTTCATGGACGAACCTCTTTCTAACGATCCTCCAAGTAATGGACTCTTGTTCCCATTTTTTCTAACTGAAAATATTAACCAAATACATGTAAGATAAGAAAGTATATAAATAAGTTAATAACAATAGGAAATAACTTATAAAGTGTATCCTCTAAAACTTCATAAATTTTTTTTACAGTTTAGTGGACAGAATTAATGTTTTACAAGTAGCTACTTTTTTCCACAGTTTGTAGTGTGTAGTTTGATACAAAAAAACCTGTAGTTTGTAACAACTCCTGACAACTACTTTTAACGTTACTTTAGTAAAAAGACAAAGTTCAATTAATTTTTTGAATCTAATTGATGCAAGTTTTCAAGTCCACGAGCACAGCAACGAGAATGACTCAGTGGCCAAGCGCTTCAGAATTAGCATTACGTTTGCTTTTTAATAAGAAACACAAACAACTAACAATTTTAACATTTTTGGTGTTATCTTTTGGTGTTTTGGTGATATCTGTTAAAATTAGTTAACAATTTTAACATTTCAATTTTAAAAATTTAAACATATTCTGTGAAATTAAGAGTCACAAAAAATATATTTGGAGATTAAAAGATACTTTTTTCTATTATAAGCATAGTAAATGCTTGGAGAATTCAGAATTTTTCATAGTAGTAGTAAATACTTTATTTATACTGCACTAGAGCAGCACATTGGGCTATTGGTGATGGTCTGAGAAATATCTTAGAGGATGACCCGAAGACATGCCATCACAATTTTAATCCTTTACAGAGGGAGTGACTCCCCCCACTTTGGTAACACGATGACCTGTGTGAAGTCAAGCAGTTTACAGTGGATCAGTTTATCGATGTCCGATACTGCACACCTTCAGCCAATTCCCAGGCTGATTAAAGTGGTCCCTCACCCACTCACTGACCACAGCCAGTGATATTTAACTTTGGTAATCTCTTACAATCTTACACTGTGCGGTGAGATATTTTGAAATATCGAGGTACGAATGAATTTCTTATTAAAAACAGTTTCAAAATGCTCTACTTAACAAAGATTTTCACATGCTCTGTAAAATTATTGATATTTTTAACACAATCAGAAAAGAAAACAATTAATATAAAGATGATTTTTTTAACTTTTATTTAAAATATTTTCATAAATTTTTTTTAAATTCTTTTAAAGCAAGGGAATGATGTACATAGGGATACTTTTCATGTTTTAATTACGTTCAATGGTTATAAGAAGAATAGCAATTTAAAGATAATATTTAAATACACAAACATTTTCTTTCATAATATATTTTCTCCAACACAAATAATTTGATAATAAAAATTGTTAACCACTTTTTTTGTTAACAATAGTCAAATAACAAAAAAATTGCAAAAGGGTCCCAGCGTACATAAATTTGAACTGATTTCAAGTATACACTTTTTTAAACATGAAATTAAAAAAAGGAAATACACATTGCAGCTATAAAATTCTACATATTACTCATAAATTTCAGCTAAAAAAAAAAAAAAATTAGTAATTTAGAATTGCACATTTAAGTGTTTGATGCACTCCATTTGGAACAATGAAGTTATTGGTTCACTTTTTTGTGATTATTGCAATCGATTTACACTCCGTTTTTAAAAATTTTAATACAACATTATTGCAATTCATTAATTTTGATATTAGTAATCGCTTTTGACGCTCTTTATATAAACCGCTTCCATCTTAAATTCAAGTGATTTTTAAAAAAATCTTTTTTTGGCAGTTAGGGCTACAGATATCTATATTGCTTTCAAAATTACAATATTTTTAATAAGTTTTAACGTTTTTCATGCATCATTGAATTTAAATAAAAGCTTTCTCTTTTATTTGTGCAATCTTCATCACAAACTTTTACTTGTATTGCTATGCATTACCACATGGTTATTAAAATGTTGATATTTTAAGCAGTTATTACAAATCTCAAAAATCTAATTGTGTATTTAGTCACTAACCACTTTTCGATGCTCTTTATTTGTGCTGATTTTAGCGCAAGTCTAAATTATTCTTTAGTGGTTATTTCCGGGAGTTATTAAGTGGCACTACGCATTCCTATATGGTTTTGAATTGGCTTGATATGGTTTCAAGATTAATACACTTGATTTACGATTCGCACATTTGAATAATCTCTTTATTTATGCCAATTTCTTCAAAAATACAAGCGATATTTTAATCTTTTCTCAGCAGTTACAGTCTAGTTCTGCAAATAGTTTTGGAAATCTTGATATTTTTAATACATGTGAGTTTTGAATCGCACATTTATATAACAAATTTTCAACATGCTTTATTTGTGTCAATTTTATATAAAATCTAACAAGTTTTCTGATAATTGTTTTGGGCGTTATTGGTATGTTTTCCCACCAGGTTTAAAAAATTCTGATACTTTGACACAATATTATTTCAGGTTGCAAAATTTTTAGTTTTTTGCTTTTTTAAACTGGTTTTTTTTTAAATAGTGAAATATTTAAGGTAGGGTTGCACAATCTGTAGCTCACCAAATATTTGATGCACTTGATCTTAACTAATGCAATTTTTTGATGGGTTTCTTTGGGTGGTTAATGCCACAGATTTACACAGATCTTTTAAAATTCTCTTATTTTTAACAAAATATTATAACGATAATGCAGTCAATTCGATAACAATAAATTAAACTGAATTTTTTCCTGATAAGGCAATTTTTTTAAAATAAAAAGCAGCCAGTTTTTCAGTTTTTAATTTTTAACATTTAAAATTATTTTATTTTATTAAAATATACAACTAAATTAGCTGTTAAAAATAATCTAGTGCTTGGAACGATGATGTTTCTATAATAATTACTACTTATAATTGCTGTCAAGATGTCTGTCTAAATACTTCGGCATGCGGCCCTTCATAGGTTAGTCTGCTGTGCACGTGGCTCTTCACTCAAAAAGGTTGTGCACCCCTAAAGATTTGTAAAACCTCTTACAATTTACCTGATCAAAAATGTTGTAAGGTTGAAATATATTCCCATCTACAAGCTAAATTTCATTTTGCGCTAGAATACTTTTGATATAGTTAAAATTCCCTTAAAAAATTTAAATTTTCTTTAATTAAAGTAGAACTTAATGGAATATTTATTACTTTTTAAAAAATTTAATTCTATGAATAGTAAATGTTTTATTGTTGGAATTTATATTAAAATGAACTTTTGTATTGCTATCTAAAGTGATGAAAAAACAAAACTTTTCTCCATTGTTTTTACTTATTAGAATTAATCTTTTTTTCTTATAAAAAAAATCAGTTTTGAATTCTTTAATTTTAAATGAAATCTTATATTTAAAAGTTTATCTTACAAAAAAAGTACTAAGTTAACAGATAAAAAGAATTTAGTGCTTAGGACACTTTTGTTTATTTAAAAATGGTTATACATTCCCCATTAATTTCTGACTGTTTTAGAGTTACTTGTTCTTTCAAATATTTCGGTACTGTTTTTAAAAATCTGATTTTTTTTTAACGCAGTATTATTATGACAAGCAAGATTTTAAAATTCAAGAATTATGCTTATTTCGATATCAATTCATAGAATGTGCAAATTTAACTCAGGAATTTTTAAGTTAAGCTATTTCTCTTTGGAAAAAAAAATTCTTTTCAATGATAAATTCAAGAACTTTGTATATTTTGGGTTTCTTAAAAGCTTTACAAATTTTTGTGAAATTCAATGCAGTTTTCGCAATGGGTTTCCTTTTTTTAGGAGGATATAGTGCCCTTCTCAGTTTTTAATGCCCAGAAAAGTCCTTAATAAAAGTTATAGAAAAAAGAGAAATATTGTGGCTAAAAATTCAATTTTAAAATTAGGCTTAGCTGTACTGTTTCTGCAATATTTAGGAAGAGAACCAAAGAATCGCTAACAAATTCTAATGTAACATTTACTATATTTAATTGCAACAAATTTCAATACATTCCCTAG
Source organism: Parasteatoda tepidariorum (assembly GCF_982258835.1). NCBI lineage: Eukaryota > Metazoa > Arthropoda > Arachnida > Araneae > Theridiidae > Parasteatoda > Parasteatoda tepidariorum. The sequence continues at coordinate 4,645,888 of NC_141755.1, read as the reverse complement.
TAGACACTATTAAAAATTATGCATATGTTGTACCATAAGATTTGTCGCAAGACTTGTATAATCCCCACATAAAATAAAAAAAGTGGTCTAACTAATCATTATTTTCACAATATTACAACACGTTCTTACGTGTCAATCTGAACATTAGATCAAATGTTATTTAGGTATCCCATTTTTTATTTTGCTCAATAATAACTAATGCATCTTTTCATGATGTGTTTACAGATTATATGAGCGCACAGTATAATTAAAATTTTTGAATTTACCTCTCATTGAAAATGATGGTTTAAGGCCAAATCTAGATTTCCCCAATGACGTACCACTGCCCTGCCTTGAGCTGTTGTTACTCGTAACAGAATCTAAAGATGATTGCAAACTGTGTTGTGAGGCATCGGGAGTGTCGAATCTAGTTTTAGGCTTCCTAACTTGGAAGAACCAGGGTTTTTTAGTGGTCAATGCTGGTGTAGATGAATGTCCTTCTTGTCTGGGATCAGGAGAGGTGGGTAGGGATGAATAACCATCAGGAGTCCTTCCAGTAGGTTCCTCATAACAACTACCACTGTCTGTAGAGGAAGAACTGTAAGATTTCCCAATGGGTGAGTGTTGTGGGAAAAAGTGTTGTTGCATGGTATAGCCATTTCGTAATTCTATTTGAGCTGGTTGAGATGTGTCTTCCATGGGGTTAATGTACAAATTGCTGGAGTTAATGTTCTGGTTAGGTGGGGTAGGTGGTGGCCGAGCGGTGAAAGGATCGTCTGCAGACAAATCAGCGAGTGAGGCACAAGGCTGAGAATTGCAAGTCGCATAGGTATCATAACTTTCCATACTATTTACATCCCATTTGTTAATAGTCTTAAGCTCTATATTGCTCAGTAGGTCGCACTGAGTCGATGGTTCTTGATCAATAAAATCTTTTACATCCTAAAAATTACAATATAAATCAAGTTAATAAAGAATAAAAAGTTAGACTATAAAACCAAATTTTGAAAAGCAATATTTTTGATTCAAACAATTTAAATTACAATCTAAATGTTAAAATCCGCCGTAGAAATTACAAATTTTTTAGTGGTAGCATAATACACTCTCAAAATAAGGTGATTATGATTAAACTGAAAATTTCATGACAGTTAAATCATTAAGCAAGATTTGAAGCTAGTTTAAATGACTGAATAAGTAAAAATGCTAATTCACAGTTCAACAAATCTCTAATAATAATCATATTGTCATCGAACAATGGAATGCTTAAGATGAATAAAAACAATTAAAATCAGCATATTAAATATATTTATATTATTTAATTATTTTTTCTTTAAATTTCTCATGGAAATAAATATATATCACTTTAACTGTTGTGCTCACGAATGACATTAAAAAAATATATATAAAGTTTAAAAATAAAATTTGAAAAAGATCTAACTTGTTTTTTTTAGCTGATGGCATATGCTTATATGATATAGTGTGACATGTGATAAGGGATACTTAGTGACAAAGGGGAGGAGACGGATAGAAAAAATATGTAATAGCATTTACAAACATCCCCTAAGAGCTTTCTACGACTCATAATAAAACATATTTCAAGTATGATTTGTTTTCCCATTTAACAGGTCAAGAGACTTAACTCAAATCATGTAGATTTAAGAGATTATAAATATATTATAGTTATGAATCATCAATGTGAAGATCTGTTACTTTAGAAGTGTTTAGTTCATGTGAGTTTTCATACTTAGCAATAAGGTTTAAAGCTTTCAGAGATTTGAGGAACCAACAATAAATTTAAAAAAAAAAAGAAACAAGTATTTTTGAACACCCTAAGCTATCAAGCAATGAGCTTGCTAATTTTATTGATTATTTTATTGATATTTTATTGATTGCTCAACTATTTGCAATAACAGCTTAAAATTTAATAAACTCCACCAAAATATTTATGGATGTATGGAAATTTTTATTTAAAAAAAAAAATAATAAATATTTTTCTTGTCTTAAGTTTTTTTTGCTATAACTTTAAAAATATTCAGTAAAATTATAAAATTAGACAGAATTTTGGATGTAACTTAAAATGAATTACGAAATTATTATTTTAAAATTTGAAAAAAAAATTTTAAAATTGTGCAAGATATGAATATTTAAAGTAGCTCTTTTAATTTAAAAAGTTTTTTGTATTTTTTAAAAGAAAGCTCAAAACAATAAGGGATTTTCAACAAATATAATTTTGTTCTTACTGTCCAGTTATTATAAGATAGTGTAATTTTAAATACAGTACAGAACCCGTTATCCGGAAATCAGAAAACCGGAACGAAATTCAATAAATTTTCTCGCCATTATTTAAAAAAAAAATTTTTTTTCCTCATAAGATTTTAGGATTTTTCTTTCTTTTTTGAAAGATGTTTACCTTACCATCATTTTGGAAATAATCATAGTGTATTACTTCATCGTTTTTTCTTCTTTTTAAGATTATTTCCAATTTTTTTTAGTTGGGTTAAACAATAAAAAAACAGCTTTTTGTAGCGAGTCAGAAAACCGGAAAAATCAGTTATCCGGAATAGCAATGGTCCCGATCGTTCCGAAAAATCGGTTCCCTACTGTACTATATTATAATATTAATTGAAAATCCCTGATCATTTTGAACCTTCTTTTAAAAACTACTTAGAAAATTGCTAAAAATTTTTTACGTTTTTAAGCTATTTAAACCCTATATAGTAATTTTAACAATGAAAACAACATTTCTTGTAAATTTTATTTTTTAAAAAGAAGAATGATGGGGGAGAATGATAACACATTCATAGTATACAATTAAAAAAATTACCAAAATATTCTAGTATAATGGTACAACTTAGTGAGCATTTTTAAAGATATAGATGAGTTTTCACGCAAGTTTCTGCTTTCATATAACAGTTTTTTCATAGAAAACAAAATAATTTCCATAAAATAACTAAATTGAATAAAAATACATGTCTGCTATAAATAGCGAAAACACTTTATATTGCCACAGTAAATATTAATTTTTGCACCTTTTCATTTATATTTCAAATAAACTAAATACTGCTTTTTGATTAAATTGTGCAGAGTTCAGCAAAATATACTGCGTCCGAAGTGAAACCTAATTTTGATAGCCATGGTCATTCATTCTTAAATTTTACGAAAAAATTCTTTTTCCAGCATGTAGTTAGTACTGAAAAAAGTATTTTCACATAATCATGATACACTTATATAAGACCATTTTTATTTCTAAAACAATGTTTACACCTGTTTTTGGTGCAATATATACTAATTTTAAAACTATACCCACTTTACTCCACTCTGGGGTAAAGTAGGTATATCAAAACATGTTCTTTTGAATACATTACTGTAAGAATACAAACAAACAAAATACAATAAGTTATGCTTCATATTTAATCTATATGAATTAGATATTAATAGAATGAATATAAAAGGCATCGAAATTTTCAGTAAAATAAACTTAATAGTTTCATTTTCAAGTCTTCTTTAAAAAAAGGCTCAATTTTATGCCCACCTGATCCTACTCATATCTCGCGCATTTTTTAACAATTTTTTTATCAAATTTTAAAACAATGACTTTGTAATTAATTTTAAATTGCTGCAAAAATTCTGTTTAATTTTGCTGAATATTTATTAAAGTTACATAGTAAAAAAAAAAAAAAAAACACAAAAAAGGTAGTTTTTTTTAAAAATAAAATTGTCCATATCTCCATAAATATTTAATCCAAATTTATGAAATTTTATGCAGTTATTCAAAATAACAATTTAAGTAATTGCTACAAACTACAAGTTTATTACTTGATTTTCTGGCATAGGGTGTTTAAAAGTACTTATTTTTTTTCGTAATTTATCATTGGACCCTTAAATCTCTGAAAGCTTTAAATCTCATTTCTAAGTATAAAAATCATGTGAACTAAACATTTATAAAATTTCAAAATAATCCAAATTTAAAAAAAAAACGAAAGGTCTCTTCCAATATTGTAAGGTAGTGTATATTTAATAAGTCTGGGAAACCGGTAATCACAGCATAAGCAAATAAAAAAAACAACAACTATTGTTTAAGAAATAAAATAATGCTATTGTAACCTTTTAAAAAGTGTATATTGAAGCTAAATGTAAAGCGGCTTAAGGTTGCCTATTAACTGTTATTTGATTTAAACTTAATAAAACTACAGTTTTCATTTTAAATAATATTTTGCAAATAATTGTATACATAAAATTTAGTCACATATTGCATATGAAGTAAATAATTAACCAAATAGCCAACCGAAGAAATATATCCTTGTTGATAACTAGGTGGTATATTCGAGCTATTCAAATGATTGAGCGTATTGTTTGAGAGTCTGCTGTCAGATGGCTGGCCCTGTATGTCTAGTAGATTATTAGGATTGGCTATCATGACTCCTAAAGGCAACGATTGCGCCTGTGAGTTCTTTCGTTGAACATTTCCTATACTTCCATCCAAGGAGTGGTCAAAGTTTTTGTAACATCCTGCACCTGTGTGAAGTCGCGCAGAGTCATCCCCAATGCTAGTGGTGTCAATCTATACAAAAAAGTGAGATATTTTATAAATAGTAATTCCATAGCATGGATAAGGTGCTTCCGTAAAGTACCTTTAAATCTCCATTGGAAGGTATTTGACATTTACATATATATATATATATATATATATATATATATATATATATATATATATATATATATATATATATATATATATATATATATATATATAAAAACATACCTTTGACAGAATTTCTTTGATGTTCTTCAAACTGTTAAAATGGTATAGAAACGAATACAATATTTAATAAAGAACTTTATGAGTGTCACTTAAATAGCTCATTTCTTTTTGAGCAATATATTAAGCAATTTTGAAAAATGTATTAGAGTAAAATGTTGGGCCGAGAAAAATTGCTTAGTTTTTATGAATTGTAGATAATTAAATTCAATTATAATAATGGTATTATATTTCGCTTTTTATAAAAAAACAAGAATATGGTTTAAAGTTTTAAAAGAAAAGAAGTTATGAAAACACTTACCAGCAGTAAAAAAAAAAAGTTTAAAATGAATTAGTACTAAAATGTTATTTAGAAGGAAAAATATATCATAATGATGACAATATATAAGAAGGAGTGATTCAAGACTTGGGGGGGAAAAATAGGAAATTCCAAAAATTATTAACATCACTAAGTGATGTTTAAGCATTTTATTGCCCTTGTAAAATCAGTTTTATATTCTTTTCCCTCAAATGACATTGCCATCAAGGAAAAATAAAAGCCTCATTATATAATCTCACGTTTCTATTTTATGACTCCTACAAGTATCCCGAATTTAACACGGAATTCAATTATAATGTATAATCAATTGAATAAATATATCTTTTTAATGCTTTAATTAAAAACAATAAAGAAAAACACATTTTTTTACAACAAAAAAATTAGCATTTAAAGATGATTTTGCCTATGCCATCCCTAGGCATAAGGTTTGAATGAACTTATTTCCACTGGAATATTATTTTGGTAACTGAAATTCCCAAGTATTTAACAAAATGTTAGAAACATTACTTATGTAATTTAATACTTGTCAGTACTTAAATGTAAACATAAAATCTTGCGAACCTTAAATTGTTAAACAATACATAGAGTGATTTACCTGACTTTCATTATGGCCACTGTCCACTAAAACATCAATGAAATCCATGCTTTTTGCAAAAGCATCTCTCAGATTGACTCTGTGGAATGACACGATGCTGCCTTCTTTTTTGGCGCGATCAATAGCCTCCTTTCGCTTAAGAGCTTTGTCTCGTCTCATCTGGTTCTGATAGAATTCTGCAAAATTGTTGACAATGATTGGAATGGGCAGAGCAATGACCAGCACACCGCAGACGCAGCAGATGCTACCAACTAGTTTCCCTAGAGGAGTGGTAGGGTAAATATCACCGTAGCCGACTGTTGTCATTGTGATACTTGCCCACCAAAATGTTTCAGGAATGCTGGTAAACTTAGTCTCCTTCTCATCTTTCTCAGCAAAGTATGCAAGACTTGAAAAGATCATGACTCCAATGGCTAGAAAGAGCATAAGCAAACCCAATTCTTTATAGCTGTTCCTCAGTGTAAAGCCCAGACTTTGGAGGCCAGTTGAATGCCTCGCTAACTTCAATATGCGAAGAATACGCATAATTCTAAATATCTGCACCACCCTCCTCACATCTTGAAACTGATCCGTCTGCTTGTTTGATTCGATGAGAAAGGCCACGAAATATGGCAAAATTGCTAGGAGGTCAATGATGTTCAGGCCTCCTTTAAAAAATTTCCACTTGTTGGGGGCTGACATGAAGCGTAAAGCATATTCTAGTGTAAACCATGTGATACAAACTGCTTCTACAACAGCAAGTTTGTGGTTATCCTCTACATGTCCATCTTTACCTTTGTCTTGTAGGGCTGGTAAGGTGTTTAAAGTAAGTCCGATTGTCGATAATACAATGAATAGAATGGAGAGAACTGCTACAACCTGGAAAAACATCATGTAAAATCAAAAGGGCCGGAAAGCAAAAACAAAAAAGTTTCTACATTAATGTCTGGTAACTAAAGGCTTTTGTTGGACCACTGTAACGAGTAATCTTTAAACATAAAAACTAATAATAAGCTAAAATAAGATTGGGATCGGGTAAACATAAAGGCAAAAATAATAATTTGAAGCTTAAATATATACTGAGCTAAAATTAAAAAGTTCTGTTGACTTGAGGCATCAATTTAAAGTAACAGGATTCTTCAAATAATTAAGTATTTGTTTATCTTTTAGTTAAATATGCATAAATTTTAAAATTTGATCTTCCTCTTTAAAATATTTTTTAAAATTAATGTGATTTCAAATAATTTAGGCATTTTTAAAGAACCAATCGTATAATAGTATTATTTTCAGAACCAGTATTGGATCTTTTAAAATGCTACAGTCTAGTAAAAACGAATCAGTGCATTATAAGCTAAAACACACTAGCAGTCTCCTCACTTTATTTTTATATGATGTTTGAGAAGCAAAAAAATTTTCTTCTTCAAATATTTATAATAAAATATTAAATTTTTTTTTTCAATTTGTACAGTTGCAAAAATAAGGGAACTTTCTAAAAACCAGAAGGAAAGATGGAAGTTAAATTGATAAAGATGATAGCCAGAGTTGTGGCAAATGAATCAAATAAAAGATAGATGTTACATATGAAAAAAATAATACAAGAGGTCAATTTTTTTCTTAATAATGTCCAAAATAATATACTATATAATATTTTCTGATAGTACTGACATAAAATGAAACTTTTTAAAGAACAAGAGAAAGGAGAAAGTGAAAGAAAGAAATATAAAATACTACTGGCAGTGCTGTAGTTGGAAAAAAAATATTTGGGGGAATTCACCTTTTTGACATTGTAAGTCCAAAAAACGATCAGTTTTAATTACTTGGCTCAATTTAATTATAAAAAAAAGACATTCATTTTTTTGAAAAAAAAAAGGGGATTTGCTGCTAAATTGCATTATTTTAAATGCATTCATCAAAAAAAGCTCTTGATAAAATAATTACATAATATAAATGAGTAGGTACACAATTCTTCATTAGCACTTGAAAAGTACTATGACTATTTATTTGTTAAACACATTTCCCTGATAACATGAAAGTAAAAAAAAATGTTTATATGTACGCAAAAAAGGATACAGATTTGTTTCGTTAGAGTTTAACAGATAAGAGAGGTTTACATTTGCAATAACTTATGTTACTTCAAAGTGTCTTTATACAAATAAAGAGTCAGTGAATTCTATGAGTCACTCTTTTGTTATTTCTTGAACATAATTATTTGCTCTTAGATTGGTTCCTCTGCTTACCAGATTATAAAATATGTAAGACAGAGTTATAAAGAAATATCATATAATTTAATATTAACAATTTTACAAACCACATGAAATTAATTAAAAGTAACTTTATCTAAAGATTTTTTTCTCATTAAATACTGGTAATTGCAATTTAAATATTTACTTTAATTACTTAGCTAATTCAAAAATTTTAACACTATAAACATTTTCCCTGAAACTACATTTTTGTACACAGCTATTTTCATTGCATCTGTTTACAAACGAGCCTGAAAATTTCACCAATCAGACAGGAAAGTTCACTTGCTTTGATCTGATTGGTACGATTTGCACTTCAATAAAAAAAACTATAAACAAATAAATAAAGAGATCATGAAAAAGAAAAAAATTGGTTTGAAAACTTTTTTTAAATATTTTAAACTTTTTTACTGCAGCAAAATAAATATTTCGGAGAATGACGTTCCTCCTCAACTACAGCACTGAATACTGGTATTGTTAAGAAAAAATAGATGAAAATAAAATTCGAAAACTATGAAAGACAAATCATTTCCGTTTTATTTCAGAAGAAATACCATGTTAGGATATTTTTTTGATGTAGTACGAACATAAACTCATAGTTTTTTAAATTATGAGTCTTAAACTATGATATTTTTGTTGACAAATCAATAAATGTAGGTTTATGGTTGACTTATTGCAAACCACTAGAGAAAAAAAATTATATAGATGGATATAAGACTTAAAATAAGAGAATGTAATCAAGATCTTCAGAGGATTACTACTGCAATGAATAGTTGTACAGAGATGAAAAAAAAAAAAAAAACAGCTTTGAAAATTTAATTCATGTTTTTTTTAAGCAATTTACCGGAATAGATTTATCAACAGCTCTTGGTTTGATGTTTATCATTTAAAGAAATTTATGATGATGCATTAAAACAATGATAAATTAACTAGTTCAAATTTCCTTAATTATGAAAATTGAGCATTCACACAATAGCAAATTATTGTTACGGTTCCAAAATTTCAAGACCAACCCAGTTTGGTGGTATTGTCTGCATAGTGAATCGGCTACCTTTACAACCCAGATAAACGGAAAGTAAAATCTGAAGCTAGGCTAGCTTCAAGCCGTCATCAGAGATAGAACCCAAACTCTTTACATTGACGGCTCAGTGCCTTAATCACTGTGCATCAAATGTCGATTAGTTTTTAAAACGCTTAAACATTTGCTTCAGAGTCAAACTCTAATTTATGACATCATTTTGAATTTTTTTTACTGAGATGAATGCTTAAATGTTTTAATTCAACAACATAAATATACAGTTTATTGATAATTAACATAAAATAATTTTAAATTATTTAAAAAAAAGGAAGGAAGAATCAAATCACATAAAGTTAGACAGTGAAAATAGTTCATAGAATCAAAATTTAATGAATGATAAATTTAAAACAGGACATTCTTGAAAATTTTAGATACAAGAATCATGAGATTAAGTTCCTTCAACAATAACCATTCACACAAGCAATATCCTTAAAATATGTGCATATTATATGTGAAATAAGTAAATGAGAGGGTGCAGTGAATTAATAATTTAGCATATTTTGCCTCAGGCCAACAAACAATTTCATAATCGTCTAAAAATTAAAACAAAAATGTAAAAAGCCGGTGCAGAACTCACAAACAGCCAGAGCAATAATGAAGCATGCAAAATTCCATAAATGATGTTTTATTGTGTGTGTAACACCCGTCTTATACATTCGTGCACGAGGAAAGGGAATCATGCAAAGTCTGCAACATCTGAAGCTTCTGTGAATATACGATCGTTTCTCTGTCCATTCCAATCAACATCAAAAACGCTGACATTGAAGGCTGCATTGGTGAAAGAGATACATTGCATGTTACTGAAAAATAAATAAATTACTTAAACAAAATACATTTTGACAAAATAAAGAAAAAAGCACTGGAGGCGAGCAGGCTTTCATTTTCACAACAGAATAAGCATGACAAAACACCAAGTTGTAAGTTTTAAATTATAAAATATTTTTGATAAAGCAACAATGAGTGTCAATGATAGTTTTGAGTGCGAAACTTGCAGTGGTCCGAGCCCTTTAATGATAACCTAAAAATAGAAAACAGATTAGTCAACACATACAACATTATGTTTAAGAAAATTGAGAGAACCCTGAAAAAAAGCTCTAAATTCTTGGCAGAATTGAAACAAAATAATGGCAAAAAAGGAAAATTTAAATAACTTTTAAAAGGAAAGTAGTGTGTTACACCACAATAGTCCGAAAAAGAAATTACAAAAGTGACAAAATAGTTGGATTAATTGTTTTAAATTTACAAATAAGTAAAATTATAAATTAACAATTATTGCCCTAGCAATTAAAAATTGAAATTTTTTTTGAAACCTCAGTGTGCTGAATGCACGAAAAAAGTGTGAGCATAAGTTGCATGGTACAACCATCAGTGTCAAATTGTTAATTTTTATTTATTTATTGTCAAATTAATATAAAGCCATTTGTAACATATTGTGGCAGATTTTAAAACCTACGCTGCGTCAGTTGTATGAGGTAAACAACCGCATTCCATATGATAGTATTTGTAAGTGAGATAAGTTTTCTCAATATTAATTTTATTAAAAATGACAGCTTTTAAGAATAAAACACTTTTGTTAAATTTGTACTAAAATTTTTTTATATTTCACCACAAAATCAACAGCAAGAAAAAATCGTTAAACAGGTCAGTAGCCAGATTCTTCTCATAAAAATTTCAATGGTGACAGTTATAAGGTTTCATTTCTATGGAAGAAGTTAAAGATGATCTTGCCAACTGAAAAAGCACAAATATTCTTTAAAAGAACCCTCATTGAAATGATACACTGCAAAATTTTGAATATGAAGTACACTTAAAAAATAAAGTTGAAATTTCATAATAAAAAATAATAATAACATAACTTGATTAAAAACTTTACTTGCCTCAAAAATATACAAATTGGAAATACCAGTCGGCATGTTTCAAGCACTCAAAAATAGGCACCCATTTTTAAGAATTGCCAGACGTGAACGAGAAGAAACAAAAGTGATTTGAAACATAAAATGTAAAATTGCCAATGAAAAAGGGAAAAATAAAGGTGAGAAATAAAACTAGAAAAGCCACAGTGACCTAGAGGGGTAAATTGCGCTCTGAAAAGATGGTGAGGAACTAATGTCTTTTCCAGGAGAATCAGCGCTCATATGAATGAAACAAGATTCCAGGGTATCAAGATCAGCCGATGCGACTGGGGTTGAAGTAATTTGGGCTTTATCGAAATTGAATTTATGCCCAAGATTCAAATCATGTGCAGCAATCGATGTTTCTTTGATGACAGACATATCTATCGTTTTAAATCTAAATTTTTTAAGCATGTTTAGTTTGTCTTATGTAGTCAAAGTGGCACTCACAAGGAATGTGGTAAATGCCCCAGCAATTATCAAAACTAATAGGATCTTTAAAATACTTACATTTAATTTTGTTATCAGGCCTAAAATGACTTTAAAACCAAAACGGGTGAGGGTATCAGCAATTTTATAACAAGTTCTCTGTTGGGAGGAAGAGGGATGTAAAGTGAGTTCAGCAAAAGCTGAATCAACTATGTAAGGGTTAGATAGGTCCAGCAATATCCATACTGTTGAAAATTCCCATGATTTTGTTTCTCAACTAACATCTTTTCCCCTGCAATAAAACTATACTCTCTCTCTCTTTTGATGGTGTTTCGCTTTTCATTAATGTCTCCATTTCTGGCACTGTTGATTGTTGCTACGATTGTAAGAATTTCACTACTCTTTTATTGAAATTTAAGATATTATCCCCCAAGTCAATTCCCGTATTTAAACTGCTTTTCAATTTAATAGTAATTTCTACAGTACCATCTTTACCCATGGGCACACCCAAGCAGTATCCAGGGGTCCTAGGCACTCAAGGGACCCTTGAGAATCTTACTTTTTATAAATTGCATTAAAAACTAAGAATAAACAACATTGTCCTATATATTTTTTAAAAATAAATATATTCTATTGTATGAAGAGTGCATTTTGTTTTTCTTTCTACCAATAGTGATTGATTACCATGCAAACACCAATAATTTGTATAGTTTATCTCCAGGAAAACTTAAAAAGGGAAGCAACATCTATTTTTCTTCATCCAATGAAGTTTTCAGGTACTCACTTACTGCTCAATTTTTGCCAGCAAGATTCATACACACTTGTAAAATAAATTAATATGAGCAAGTTTCATTTTAAGTAATGTCACTAAAAATGCTTGGCCACCAACAACTCTGTTAAGTATTTAAAATCAGTTAAATAAAGTAATAATTGAAAGAGTTTAGAATGACACTGCACTATGAGAAGGCAACTTTTTAAACTGGTTATGGCTGATGTGCATTGAAAGTTTTAACAGCTGCTAAGTTTGACAAAATATTTCATACCTTTAAAAAAAAATTCTTGATTTGTTGTATCTTTATTTTTTCAATTTGATAATTTTAATTAGCTTCCATGGTTTTGAAAATTATTTTATTATTTGAGTATTGCAACTGATCAGAATCTCAATTTTTTTAAAATTATGCATAGTTTAAAAATGCTTTATTTTACGTTCATTAAGTTTTCGGGGGTTATGAAAATTTTTTAAAATTATTGCATATCTTAAAAATGCGTTATATCACGTATATGGAAGTTTTTTAATTTTGATTTCAAACGATGGGACATGTTATAGAGCAGGGATGGGCAAACTACGGCCCGCGGGCCAACTGTGGCCCGCCGAAAGGTTTTATCCGGCCCGCGGAATGAATTTTAACTTGCTGGTGCGTGGCGAATATGAGCAATATACATCCATTTTCTTGTCTACTTTGTTCGAAATTATGTTTCTTCTTTCTTTTTTTAACAAAGTACTGATATCCTTTTAACTTTCTCTATTTTTGTCCTTCAAAACATAAATTGATGGAAATAGCTAGCACAGACAGCTTCAATTAGTAAAATGTTGAAAGCTCTTTATAGAATAGCCATAGGCTGGTGCCATCTGAAGCAGTTGTTTCTAAATATGCTAAAAAATGAGTTTCACAAATCATTACCAAAAGCTGGTTTCTCAAATTTAATATTTCACGCCCAGAAAATCAGTGCTATGTTTGCTTCATTTTATTTATGTGAACAAGTGTTTTCATCTATGAACCTTAGAAAAAATCATTTCGGAAGTAGACTAGCAGACAAACATTTACCCTCGTTCTTTAAAATAAGTACATCTCACTTGGAACCCCAATTAAGGAACTTTTAAAAATGAAGTCACAATTTCATTCATCTCATTAAATATTTATATTAAAAATTTGTATATCGTTTTTTTATTTTATTTTAGAAGTTTTTACTTAGCCCACCAAACTTTTCTTTTCTGATTTTCGGCCCTCGACCAAAAAAGTTTGCCCATCCCTGTTATAGAGGATCAAAACATTTCTGTGCTCGGGGGCCCTACATGGTATTGAGACAGCTCAGAATTTCTATATACAAATTGAGGGTTTAGCCATGGGCAACCCTCTCTCTCCCATTCTGGGTGGCATATTCATGCATTATTTAGTTTTTAAATTCTCATAGTGGATATGTTGATGATACATTCGTCTAAGTAGACAGTGATACCCAAACGTCCCTCTTCCTCTAATCCTTAAAGAGAACTTGTTACTTAATCGTTTTTTATTCCAGTTTGTCATAAAATTGTCTTCAAATTTGGTTTGAAAACCATTTTTAGGCCTGTTAACCAAATTAAATTTAGTCTCTTAAAGATCCTATTAATTTTGATAATCACTGAGGCATTTAACATATTCTTTGCCAGTGCGACCTTGACTACATCAGACAAACTAAACATGCTTTAAAATTTAAGTTTAAGGAACGAGATAATTCAGTTATAAAGAATATGAGAAATCATAGATTGCATATTGTTGAAGTCTTGGACATAAATTCAATTTCGACAATATCAAAATTATTCCCCCCAGTCACATTAGCTCATCTTGAATCGCTGGAATCTTATTTTATTCATATGAATGCTGATTCTTTTGTTGACATTAGTTCCTCACCATCTCTCCATAGTGTACAGAAATGAATTTTACCCTGATTTGCATCCCTTGGCAACCTGGTTTTTTTTATTATGTTTTTAATAATTTTTTCTCTCTTGGTTATTGTGGTAATTCTAGTTTTGTTTCTCACCTTTACTTTTCCATTTTTAGTTAGTAATTTTACGTTTTTTGTTTCAAAAAACTTTTTTTTCTTCATGCCTGCTAAGTCTTGAATATGGGTACCTAATTTTGAGCACTTGAAACATGTCGACTGTTATTTATTTCCGATTTGCACATTTTTGAAACAAATGAAGTTTTCATTCAATCAATATATTGCCGCTTAAGTTTCCCGGGATTATTTATTTAATTATAAAATTGTCAATTACATATATTTATCTTTTAATATTGGTGAAAAGGTTAAATTGTACTCTTTTTAAAAAATAATCTCAAACAATGCAAGCTGTTTGATAAAAGATTGACAAAATGTAAACTGTGGTTGTTGATTTTCACATGATATTCTTTAGATTAATATTACATTAACAAATTCTAACTAAAAAAATATTTTTATCTTTTATAAATTAGTAATGAATTAGTAATGAATAAATATTTTAAGTGAAATATTTCTTAAAATTTGTTTCAACAAACTCTAAATACCTAAATTCAAAAAACTCTCAGCTACAACTCCCGAAGAAAGGCCAAATTATTAACAATCACAGGGATTTTGTTAATAATAATAATTAATAACAACACATGCAGAGTTTTTCCTAGAAATAAAAAAGGGTAGGGTGCTTCCTCGTAGAGAAGGGCACTTTGAGTTTTTAAAAGTAACATACTTAACATCGTAAACATTAATCAAAATATGAAATAGTTATGCAAAAATTACATTTTATCCTTAACAATTTTTAAATTACCCTCTTATATTATTTTATGAGCATATTTCTCACTCTTTATCAAAGTAAGAGAAAAATTGATAGTTAATAAAAAATAATTAAAAACATTCTAAAAGATATTCCCTGTGCATAATCCCCCCCCCCAAAAAAAAAACTTAAACTTAAAAAAAAAAAAAAATTATTAACAACTTTAAGGCTTTTTTTTATAATATAAACGGAATATTATAAAAAAATAAACACATAAAGATGCATTTTTTTTAAAAACAATATTTATTTAAAAAATAATTTTAAAATCTTATACAAAATTCATTAATATACCCCTTCCCAAAAGAAGAGAAACTTATAAAAATTTAGCCAATTAAGAATAATTCTAACAAAGAAAATATTTGTAATATTCAGAATTAAACCTATAAACACAGACAATTTTACATGAGTGCAGTTACCATTTAAACAGTAACTAAATTTTTTTAAAAACTAAATATGAATGAAAAAAAAATCAGTTATTTTATGGGAGGATAGCTAATTTTTACAAAAAGGGTAAAGAAGGAACATTTATAGGGATGAAAGGGCAAGCAGGGTGGGTCACCCTTCTAAATATGCTTAGGGAGAACATTGCCAGTGATTGTTAATAATAATCAAGCTGACGTGAAATATCCTCTGTAGTAGACGGATCATGGGTTGGAGTCCCTTTGCCATCAGGCTAACCGTGAGATGTTCTCGTGGTCTTCCTCTCCATGAAAGATAAATATGGGTTAGCTCCATCAAAAAGTCCTCCACGAACGCAAATTTCTCCCAATACTCGAACCAGGAGTTCCCTTGTTTTCTGGATTGGGTTCAAAATTACAAGGCTACGGAGTTGCACATTAGTAGTCATAAAATTGGGTCAGCTGTTCAACGACCGTTATAAAAGAAAATCAAGTTGAGCCGTGTCGTGTATTTAGCCGTTCGAGGCTATGTTTACGAACTATCACGCCTACGCAATCGAATTAGGACTGTACCTCTCGAAAAGTTTCAGTTTAGATTCCTCATCTGTTAGCGTTGCGTTAAGACGCATCCCTTGTATTCTAAATTCTAAATGCTGTAATTAATTAATAAATAGTGCTTGTTGAATATAAGAGTGTTATTTCCTAAAACCCCACGCTATTGGACAGCACAAGCCGTGATGGCTCAGGGGATAGAGTGTTTGCCTTCCAATGAGGTGAACTGGATTCAAATCCCAGTGATGGCTGGTCGTTACGAATTCCACATCAGGCTTGCACCGACCATTGTGCAGACGTAAAATATCCTCAGAGATAGACGAATTATGGGTTAGTCCTCTTGCCATCAAACTAACTGTGGAAGGATTTTGTAGTTTTGGTTGGTTCCATCAAAAAGTCTGCCACAAAGGCAAATTTCCCTCAATACTTGATCCAGGAGTTCCCTTGTCTTCTGGATTGGGTTCAAAATAACAAGGTTATGGAGTTGAAAATTAGTAGTCATAAACTCAAAAGATTGGATCGGCTGTTCAACGATGGTTATGAATAAAAAGTGAAGTAAATTTATTATGTTTCAGAATTTATTACATTTACTAGCCAATTTTAATAATTATCAATGAAGGTTTGAATTTTCAACGCATCTGGCTAGAGATTTCCAATATGCATACACAATGGTAATTAACAGCACAAACAGCTAGAAAATATCAGTTGGTTGAATACTTAGGATGCAGAAACAAATGTAGAAAAACTTTTCTCCCTTAGACAGTTTTCCACCAAATAACATGAGAAACAGAGTTTAAGGATGCAAAGACATGATTGACCGATTTGTTAGATGGTTTACAAAAACAGTCAAAATTTATTTACTTTTATTTTGCAGTTAAAATTTTACGTGAACCTTGTAGTATTTACTTCCAATTAGAAGAAACACAAATGATATTAATTCATCAGGCAAGCCTAAAATTACATAGTAATGAAGAGTTATTGAAATGCAAATTGATTTCCAATATTTTGAAATTTAAAAAACAGAATGCTGTGAATTAATATGAATAGAAAAAAACTATCAAGAAAAACACACCAAGTAAAGTTATAAGTGAAAGGGCAGAAACTTGATAATTATAATGCAAAAAAAAAAAAAAAGTAAAGGTTAAAAGAATTGTTTATTCAAAAATGGCTTGAAAAGAATAATTTTTTTTCCTTCCAAATCTTAATATTTTAGTGAAATTGTCACTTATAATTGCTTTTTAGTTCCATGTGATGACTTAGCAATTAATAATATTATCATTAAGGAATTTACCATTTTGGGTGTCTTAAACTTTGAGTACAAACTCAATATTTTCTGAACTTGTACTTATTATGGTTTTTATTATTAGTGATAAAATATATTTTTAGCAAACATGGCTCGGATAGAAACTTGACTGTTCAGTCTGTCTTGGGATTAGATTTTAACTAGTTTGCGAAATATTGTAGATCAGGATCAGAGATATTTAACAAACTATACAGCAATTTTAAAAACAGGATTCAAGACAAGTGTGGGGAACGTAGATTTAGACTATGTCAAACTTCAGCTATCAAAAAGTACCCCAAGATTGAATTGAGTTAGCATGTCTTATATACTAGTGTTAAGTAATTGTAGTGGTAGCTACACCACAATACCCCCCCCCCAATTTTTTTATCAGGGATAGAATTCGATGAATGTTACAACTAGTTGGCGTATTTGCGAAAAACCAGGAGAGCTGTATTAAGGTCACCGGATATTGAGCGTTAGCTGTGAGAACTGAATTAAGTTTACGGTTGTGTGCGTGAGATCTCCTGTGTTACTATTGAGCAGGATTCCATTGTGTGTAAATGAGACTGAGAAGCAACAGAGCGAGGAAGACAATGACGCATTCACAAAAAGCAAGTCAACTGTTCAGTGTGGACCATACATCGAAATAGGCGTGTGTCTAGATAGGCATGTTTAGTTTGCAGGTCACCAATGTGGGAAATGTAGATTTAGACTAAGTCAACCTTGATCTATCAATACCACAAGAATGAATTGAGTACAATGCCTTATAAATTAGTGAATTGATGTTTAGTAATCGTAGTGGTAGTTACGCCACAATAAGCATAACAATCTGTATTTATCTGAACATATATGATTAACTGAAGAGTTGAACAATAAAAAAGAGTTTTTAAGATAAACAGGTGTCAATGTGGTTTAAGAATGTGTACCACTGTAAATCCCCTCTGATTACACGACAGTTTTGTGAATTAAAAGAATAAAAAGTTAAAAGTTTAGTTTTTTAAAAAATGTGTTATCATAAAAAGGAGATATTTTCTTACTCTGGCGGCCAATGATGATGTTGGTTTTTCTAACAAATCCCACAGACACTTCTTGTAGGGTGCACACCGTCCAACACCGAAGTCTTCTTCTTCTCTTTGTCTCAATGATTCTGCTTCTTTTCTCATTTCTTCATACACGTGTTCCTTTTTTTGATGATATTTATGTTGGCAACACGACTCCAAATACAATTCGTCGATTCCCCAGTATTCCAAATCGTCACTGAACGCCAATACGCACATTTCCTCCACTAAATGAAGTTTACCAGTTCGATAAAAATTAATCACAGCACTAAAAGAACGAGGATGACGATCAAAGAAATATTCGTTGTCTACCAAACTATAATCGTCACACAGTTCCATGATAGCTTCATGGGTATTACTTTCTCTAAGTCTACCAAGCCTAGTATGAGGTAAATGCTCTAGAGTTCGCCAGAGAACCTCGTGCTTAACACCTCCAACATTAATAATAACACGTCTATTGAGCGCTTTGCTCCGGATAATCATGAACGACTCCGGGGGTAGAGACGACATGGACCTGGAGTGAGCGCGATTTTGTTGCTGCAATGGGCCCATAATTTGATTTTGAATATTATATGGTTGCGCCATTTCAGCAAACTGTGGTTGGGGTGTCATATTCGGTACTGGTTGAACAGAAGGGGCGGGGGTGGAGGCGGTTTGAAGCGTGGCTGGCGTTAACGTAGAAAATCCAGAGCTCGCCTTTTCCATTTTGTCCATACTGGTCATCCTCATAGCCCTCCCCCTCGAGCAAGAGGGTGAGGAGGGCTAAAATCACATCCAACAGTCACACTGACACACAGAAAAGACAAGCTACACATTGATTTGGGTTTTAGTCTTGGGGGTGTGCACATTCTTCATTCTTATGTTACTGGAACAGATAGCACTTTAAATTCCAAAAAGTGAGTTATAACATGCCTCTGCATTATGTCTGTGCCAGATGACCACATTGGATAATCAGCCTAAATAAAGTAAGTTTAAACAATTAATTCAAAATAAAGTAGAAGTATGTAAAAAAACAAAAACATTTTTAACAATTTCAGGGAAAACATATTTATTGGTCTAAGACAGGGTTTGGTTTCAGTTGTCAAAAACCGATTAAAATAGTTAAAAACCTAGAATGATAGTCAAGAAATCTGAATGCGTAGGAAAATTTTTTTTCATTTGAATATATAAACAATAATAAATAAATTTGCATATTTATTTAAAACATTAAAATTAAATTAATATACAAATATCGATAATATAGTATATAAATAGAGATAACATAATATATAAATACTAATATATAAATATAGAATTAACAATAACTAAAAATCAAGGGAGAAAGAATGGTGTATGTGAAAGAAAGCATATTCTGAGAAAAAAATTTTTTAACGTTTCAAATTGTTCAGGAGCTTGCATACGATTGAAATTTTGAAAATAAAAATATAGTAAAGAATAATTTATTTAGTAAAAGTTTTCTTTATTTTTTCCCCAGCACAATTTCTTATCAAGATATTTCAAATTGTAAAAGAAAAGTAATATTTAATATTTGGCTTTGAATATTATCTGAAATGTGGTATTTAAAATATTAATAATAATATTTGTACCACAATGTAAATGCAATTTTTATGTTCTAGTTGCAAGTTTTGGATACAGGAATTTGTTTATGTTGGTCTTAACAGTGGTGAAAACTGTTAAAAACTTACCAGCCCTGATTTAAAAGCACATTATGGACAGGTGAACTATTATACATAAATTTAGAAAACTCTTTAAAAAGAAACAATTTTTAAAACAAAAATTTTGCTTTTTGTTAACAGTTTTTTTTTTTGTTTATAAACATAATATTCGAAATTATTTTAATAAAATTTTTTTAAAAGTCAGATATTTTTTCTCTGAGCTCCTGATCTAAAATCATACCAGCTAATCATTTATAATAAAATTATTTCACCTAAAATCATACTCATCTCGATCACATGCAAAAAAAAATTTTCTGACCTTGTGACTTAAGACTACAAGAGTTGTTATTAAGATGTACCAATATCAGGGATTACTAGTTTCTTCCGAAGGAAAAAAAAAAAAACGGCAAAAAAATAAATAAATAATAAATAATAATAAAAATCAAGAGAAAAAAAAAGTTCTGGAATAAACTCGTTTTGAAATTAAAGTATCAAATATTAAATAAAAATTTTAAAGATTTAAAATTGCAATATAGTTTAAGTGATATTAATTTCTAAGCCTTTCAATAAATCAGCTTCAAATAAATGAGAACACAAATGATAAAATTGAAAGAAAAAATAAATTTAATTAATGATACAATAGTTTCTTAACATGTTTTACATAAAAAAGTATAGTATGACTTAAATTTTTAACTAGTACATAGAGAACTTCAAAAATATGGTAATCAAATTAAATATTATTACACAATAAATCACATGTTATTTACAATTATAAATAGCAAACTAATTTTCATAGTCAAATGTTGTTAAGTAAAAAAATTCTTCAATTTTATGTTAAAGGTGTCCTCATTATTTATAACATATAAAATAAAGAATTTTTATATCATTTTATAATTTACAAATTACTAAATGTTTATTTTTAAATAAATAGTTAAATAGGTAGAAATTTTTAAAAATTTCAAAAAATTTGATATATAGTCAAAATTTGATATATAGATTGAACAAAAAATCATTAAAAAATTTAACTAAACTTTAAAAGCACATTATAGGACATTTATTTTAGGAACTTGCAAATTTTCAAGGGTGCAACTTATTACACAAAGTTTTTTTTTTTTTTTTTTAATTATTTTGAAGCATTTAATATTTTGAAGCATTGTAATATTGTATATTTGCTTATTTCTACCAGTGTCCTGGAAGAAATAAGCTTATTCCAGAAGAATTCCCAACCATAAGTATCATAAATAAGCAAATAATGTAGATCAACATAATTAACTTAGCTTAAAAATCACAAATAAGTAATTTTTAATCTAGTTTAAAATTTTTTTGGACAAAATTAACTTTATCCTAGAATAGATTGTTTAATACAATCATGCCCCGCAGTGGACTGATCCTAAAAACACAGTTCCCAGTAGAACACCAAAGTCAAGTATCACTGGCTGCAGTCAGTAAGCAGGTGGGTGACCACTTTGATCAGCCGGTGGAGGAACCGAGGGTGCGCGGTATCAGTCTATGTTAAACTGCTCAACAGTAAAGTGCTAGACTTCTAGCGCAGGTCGCCAGGCTACCAAAGCAGGGGAGCCACACCCTTTGCAGAGGATCAAAATTGCATTGGCATGTCTACGTATCATCCTCAGGAATGTTTCCTAGACTGTCTCCAATAGCCCATTCAGCAGCTCTAATGTGACGCAAATAAAGTACCTATCTACCTAATACAATTTCATTGAAGGCCTAGTTATCACAAGAGCAGTAAGGCACTGGCTTGGAGAAAAAAATTTGTGTTTTAAAATAAACTCCAAGAATGAAAAATTTCATATAACTCCAGAAAAAGTAAGATTTATTATTTTTCAAACATTAGTTTAGGCATAATTTTTATTTGTTGCAGAGCAGAGCCCACAGCAGTCGAACTCCATGAAGCACCAAAATTATTCATTAAAATCTTAAAATATAAAGAAACTTTTTTATTATTTCAGTTGGTTAGTCATATATGTCTATTTTTGGACAACAATATTCTCTAAAAAAGTTATTCTTTAGATATGATGCATTATAGAATTGAGTCTGTGTATTTTATACAGGCAGTGAACACTAGAAAGACTGAAATACCCATATTGCCCAAAAGCAGTCAAAATGACTGCATTGTGAATAAATAACTAATGTATGAGGAAATTTATTCAAAATTAATTTTTAATATTTTTGATATTATTTTCAGTTATATAACAAGTTATTAGTAAATATCAACAATAAAAATAATTACAAAAGTCACAAAATTCTAAGAAATTGTGTCATTATATACATCATTGTTTTTCTAATTGAAAATAAAAAAGCAGTCAAAATGCCTTCCTTGGGCAATCTAGTGTTAAAATCTCATCTTTTAAGAAGAAAAATTTTTTTTCTTCTGAAATTACGTTTTGCAAAAGACATTTTTATTAATTAATTTCTCACATGAGCATAAAAAAAAAAAACAGATTTTTTTTCTACAGCAATATTCTTTACAAGAACTAATCTTTAATATAGAGCCAAACACATTGTAATTTACCTCAAAATTTTAGCAAACATTTTTAGGTGAAAATGCAACTAAATGTCAATGTCAGGAACTCATCAAGAAATTTTTTAATATGATGTCATACACTTTTAAATTCAGCTATAACTTCTTTTGAAATGTCATGTTGAAGGTGAAATAAGGTGTGTGTGTGCATATTATATATATATATATATATATATATATATATACATACCTGCCAGCATTGGAGAAATAAAATAATGAAAATTTTACTAGCCACATATTTGAGGTTACGTGTAAAGTATTGATACATCATGCATAAACATGTAAGTCAAAAAGAGAAATTCAAAGTTGGAAATGATATCAGAACTTACAGTTAGCTAAGTAAAATGTATATAAATCTTAATCTAAAGAAGATTTTTCTAAACCATTATTTATAATTACTCAAACTATTTTATAACTGTTGTTAAGCAGCTGACCCGCTTATGGGTTCGTGGCTACTAATGTTACACTCCGTAGCCTTGTAATTTTGAACCCAATTCAGAAGACAAGGGAACTCCTGGATCAAGTATTGGGAGAAATTTGCCTTTTGTGGAGGAATTTTTGATGCAACTGCATTTTCGTTATACAGAGAGGAAAACCACGAAAATGTCCCACGCATTGCCTGACCACGAGGGGTACTCAAACTATTAACACTAAACATACTGCAGTACTGGCAATAGCACTATCTGTTGAGTAATTTTACCAGAGGATATTTTACCGCCAATTTTTTAAACATTCTTCAACAAATACGGAGAAATTTGAGAATATACAGGTAAACAGGAGATAGTCGCAAAATACAGGAGACTTGGCAGGTATGTATATATGGAAATTACAAGGGAAATAAGGAAAGAAATAAAAAAGGGTAAAGAGAGATTTAAAAGAGAACATAAATTTATTAAAATTTAATTACACAAAACAAAAAAATGTAATCAAAATTATAAAAAACGACATAAAAATATAATCTTGTCATCCACCTTACACGATTGTACCTGCAAAAATAGTGCTTTCTAATATTGTATTAATATAGCCGAAGCAAAAGATATCAATACAATAGTGTGGGAAACACAAAAAGAGATCAATTCGTAAAAACATAATTTTACCAGGTAAAAAATCACAAAAATTCAAGGAAAATAGAAAAAAAATTCATAAGTAAAAACATATAAAGCAAGAATAGAGAACGGATGTCATGCAATTGATACAATTTACAAAAATGATTTAAAAATATTTTCAGAACTAAGTTACCAGGTTACAAAATTTGAAATTAAAGTGTAAATAGAGGGTAGTGGGATATATTTTTAAGGTGCGTTCATATGAATTTTTTTTTTATTTATTATTATTTCAGCTTACTTTTGTAATTTTTTTTCTTCTTCTCCTTCAAATAATTTTTTCTCTTTTATATTTTTTTTTCTTTCATTGTTTTCTTCGTATTTTCTTATTTTATGGGTTTTATGTACTTGAAGATTATACACAGTTAATAAAACTTAATAAATCTTAATTTCTTAATGCATTAGTCAAAGCTTTTTAAAATTTTCCCAGTAATGGCCAACCTGTAATTATTTTGCAATTACAGTACAGAACCCGTTATCCGGAAATCAGAAAACCGGAAAACCAAAAAACCGGAACGAAATTCGATAAATTTTCCCGCAATTTTTAAAATAAAATTTTTTTTTCCTCATAAGATTTTGGGATTTTTCTTTATTTTTTGAAAGATGTTTACCTTACCATCATTTCAGAAATAATCATTAGTGTATTACCTCATCGATTTTTCTTATTTTTAAGATTGTTTCCAAATATATATATTTTTTTTAGTTGGGTTTAACACTAAACAAACGGCTTTTTGTAGCGATTCAGAAAACCGGAAAAATCAGTTATCCGGAATAGCGATAGTCCCGATCGTTCCGGAAAATCGGTTCTCTACTGTATAAACTGAAAATGCAATAAAGTTAATTGAAATAATTCTTCTGAGCATTTGGAAAGAAATACTCCCTATCCAAATATTAAAAATTAACCACCAAAACTATTTTTAATTAATATTTGTATCACATATAACAAGGCACCTCATTTTCCCTCTCTTAAATGAACTTTATTTTTTAACAAAAGTATTGGTAACCAGCATCGAATTCTCTAGCATACAAAATTGGGTAACCAAAAACTTTTTCACTTTTCACAACTTACACGAAGAACATATTTTTTGCCCATGTTTGATGCAACAATCAATTGAACAGATTAATAAAAAATAAAATAAAAGTCAAGATAAGGTAAAGGGATTTGTCAGCTAAAGTTTGTCAGATTGGTTATTGTTACCATATTATTTGATGATGAAGATATTTTAAATTTCACAATTGTGAAGGCATGGTAAAAATTATCTTAAATTTGCAGGTGACAGAAAGTTTTAAGCAAAAGAGTTGTAAAGTAGTAAAATATGGAAAGAATTGCTGAATTTGTTGATACTTTAAATATATCCTATACTTTTTAGATCAAAATAAATAAAAAAATTTCTTGTAAAATTATTTTCAAACAACACATAAATTACAGGCTTTATTATGAGAAGAAGTGTTGAAATAGAGAGCACATGTAAAATAAGGTATTTTTTACAAAAATATTATTCGAAAAAAAGGTTTTGTATATTGTGTGGCCATGGTTTGTAAGTTTATTGCGCAGTAAAAAAAAATAAGTAAATAAATTTACATTGAAAGGAATTTACCTTGAAGGTAGTAAAATATATTATATTTTTATCTATGACAAATTATGAGTCGAACACAATTTATCTATTAATATTAAGGAATTATGATTTTGATTAAACGTTAAAGTTCAATTTAGTATTTAATAAATATTTTAACAGACGACGGATACACATAATTTTATAGATAAAATTATATTTTATAAAATTGTAACCTTTAAATTTAATAAAAACAACATTGATAAAATGCAATTAAAAAAAAAAATTGGGGGAGATTTTGATTTTTAACTTTTGATTTCTTTTAACTAAACCTTGTGTACAGCAGTTAAAACAACTTAATACTGCCTCATATCATTATAATAATAACCAATGACTAGGACTGGGCTATAAATCGATATATCGCGACATATCGATTTAACGCCTATATCGGCAAACCGATACAGCAACTTTCATTCCAAGCGATACATCAGAAATGTGATTTAAGCCGTCGAGTGAAGAAGACGATATAACGATATAGCGATACACGCAAGGACTTTCTCTTACGTTCCGATGCCAACTCGCGCTGTGGAAGACGATATTGTTTCGTTACGTTGAGACGGCCTTGACTGATGAGCGGTAGAATCAGAATCACTTTTGAGACCTTATATCGTTATATCACATGTTCGTTTTCGCACCTTCGCGATTTGAAATCGTTTCTTGTAGATTATTTTCAATGGGATTAACTTCGTGATCGCTGTCGTAACCTTGTTCTGAACGCAATCTATTATTGAAAAGAATTTATAAAGAAAAGTTTCTTCATTAATTAGGTAAGTTTTTTATTTATTTTCTGACAAAACTTTTTTTATATTTTTAAATGTGAAAATTATCGGAAATCTAATTTAAGGCACCCATAAGGAATTAAATTACAAAGTAAATAAATTTGTTAGGTTATTTTTTTACTTTTTTTAAATTTATTAAAAACTTTTCGGATAAAACTTCTAATTATTTAATGGGCTTCTATTACTGATTTTAAATTTATAAATCTTGCGTTGTTTTTATTTTTAGAAATAAAGTTAAAACAAAACTTATTTTTTGGACATAAGTCAATAAACTTTATTTGTTCAAAAGAATTTGAAAAGTTTGCGAATTTTATTCATTTCTTTTTTTTTTTTTTTTTATCAATTACTACTTCGTTTTATTAGAGAGTAAAATCATTATTTTTTTTTAATTTTCGTTTTATATTATTAGTTAATTAGCTAAATATATTACCGAATATCACAATTCTTTTGTTTTTATTTTAAGAATTTAATTAAGAAACTTTGCCTTACTTTGTTTTTCGTTTATAATTCGGTCATTATTTAATTTAATTTAATTATTTATATGAAATAATAATAAAAATAGTGTTTAAGAAGCATTTTTTTTCTAAAATTTATTTAGCTCTTTGTTTTAAGCATACAAATAATTTTTTAACGAACTTATTTTTTAAATTTTGTTCCTATGCTGTTAGGTAAATATATTGATAAATTTCACTTTTATTTATTTTTTTATTTTTAAACTAAGAAATCTTTTGTTATTTGCGTGATCATCTTTAGAAAATATAACAGAACTTGTGTTTACTTCTTCATTAAGAATTTGAACATTACGATCGAACTTAATAATTCTGTAATTATTTACGCATAATAGTACAAGCAAATATTGATTTGTTAAAAAAAGTTTCTTTTCAAAAAAAAAAAAAAAAAAAATATTTTTAACACTTTGTTTTAAGTGTATAATGAATTTCTTAACAAACTTTTTTTTTAATTTTTTAAATTTTCTTTCAATAATTTCAGCTAGATATCTTTATAAAATTCCCTTTTTACTTTTAAACTGAGAAATCTTTCAGAGAACGAAAATTTTAAGAAATTATTACAAATCTTATGTATACTTTTTAGTTTAAAATTCGAACATTTTTAATTTTAAACTTCGGCTTTTAGTCAATCTAACTTTTATTTTAATTAAAATATATTTTGAAATTTTGAAATCAGCTTTTGTTTAATAACAATTTTTTTTTTTCATTAAGGGTGTTTTAGGGGTGAACTTAAATTAAGACTGCTTATACCTTATAAACGATAAAGAAGTGCAAATATTTCATTCTGTATCTACACACATTTTTTCAATAAATATTTTAAGTAAGATTTGTACATCTTAGTCAATTTATTTAATATCTTTCTTTAGCAAAACATATATATTTTCAAATTTATAAATTGATTTAAATCAATATGCGTATGAAGTCTTGATAGAAATCTGACTTTCTGTGCCTTAAAGTAAATGAAATTCAAAAATACTATATCGCGATACATCGCTATATCGCGATGCAAAACTGACGATATATCACGATATATAATTTCTAATATCGCCCAGTCCTACCAATGACATTCTGAGGTGTTTGAATACTTGAACAAACTCATCGGTAAAATGACTCTGAAAAGAAAATGTTTAAACACTGAACAGGACAAATAAAAACATAGTTTAATTAAAAGAACACAAATTACAAAAATACATTTTAATAAGAATCTAATCCATATTTTAGTTATTTCTTTAAAGTAAATTAGAAATTTATCCACATTGAAATTTTTTTCTAATAATCATGATCTTCCTCAGCATTTTAATTCTCTTAATTCATAAATTTGTTCTACTTTTCACGCAGATTCATCATCATCATATCTGGCTAGACAGCCCAGGGTGGGCCAGTGCCTTCCTTTGAATTCGAATCTACTTCTCTCTACTTTTGACACTTGTTCGCAAGTTTTTCTCCTTTAGAGTAACGAAATCAGTCTCAACTAAATCCAGCCATCTCAGTCTGGGTCTACCTCTTTTCCTGTTCGTTAGGGGTCTGTGTAATAGGATTTTCTTTAAATTTGAGTCATCATTCCTTCTGAAAATGTGAGCTGCCCAGTTCATTCGATTTATTTTTATGAATTTCACAATATCTGGCTCTCTGTAGATTTTATACAGTTCAATATTATATTGTCTTCTCCAGGAATTATTTATTTTTATCCCACCAAGGATGGTCCTCAAAACGTTTCTCTCAAAAAAGCACGCAGATTAATAAAGTAAAATTTTTAAGTTAGGTGATTCTTTAGCAATGAAATTAAATTTGTAACTTTTTGTTAGAAATTCGTATAATTAATATTAAGTTTTATCATAAAGTATAGCTAGAGAAATGAAATATAAATTTGCTTTAATTTTTAAATAATCTTTTTTTTCAAAAAATTTTAAATGCAGCATTAAAACAAAAACACAGTTTGTTAGAATGAATACAAATAAAAAATTTCATTTCTCTCACTACTTAATGTACAGCAAAAAAAAAAAAAAAAAAAATAATAATAAAAAAACAAAACAAATTAATATTAACTTTATGAATTTTTAACTAGAAATTACAAATTCGCTTTGAAATGTAATTCTGTGCTACTAGAGAATTGCTAAGTTATGTCAGAAAGATATATTATTTCCTAGAATACTTTTTCAAGAAGATGTACTAAAGAAAATACAAAACAATAATTACTATATATATATTTTTTTAATTCTAAAAAACCTTTTCATTTAAATTTTATAATATTTGAAATATAACAACAACAAAAAATTAAATTATCGCTAAAACCATTATGCACACGTAATGACATAATAAAACTTGAAGATATAAATAATATTAAGGTTTCATTACAAAACTGGAACATTCGAAATTTAAGTTTAATCCAAGGTTAAAACTCTGACACATAAAAGAAATTGATTGAATATTTTTGCTTTAACCAATTATTTAACAACTGCTTTTTTTAAAATTTGTACTTTTAAATATCAAATAAAAGGTCTTTAAACAATGGGCTATAAAGTCACAGAAAGATATACTAAAAGTAAGGTTTGTCAAATCTTTAAAATTTTTATCTTAAAAAATCTGTTTTAATTTGTTTTAAATCAAGATTTTTTTTATTTAAATTGGGATATTTTCCTTTTTCTAAGAAAACCTTGAAAGTTTTTGTTTTATAATCAGATTAATATCATTAACTATAATTATTACAGAATTAAAAACGAAACATAATAATACATTTAAATCTATATCACTGGGTAAACAATTGTTTTATATATTAATACACAATGCTTGCATTATTCAAAATTGAAAAATAAATATATCATTATAAACTATTGAAAAACAGTCTAAGATAAAGAAATCACAAAAGTAAGTAAATTATGTTGCCTTACACTGTAAGTTGACAAATATTTCACCCCCAAAAAATACTCACAATATGATAAAGTAATCTGAAACAGCCTTTTTTTTTATGTCATAATAATAAATTTTTTTAAAATTGTACATACTTTAAAATTTAGAAAGATATATGCAATATTAAAATAAAATTTTGTTTTGAAAATAATGTTTTAAAACCAGCAATTAATAACATGATAAGATAATCATTTTATTTCTTCTCAAAATAAATTTTAAAAAAATTAAATATATATATAAAAATTATGTTCAATGACTAATTTTTACATTTGTATCAGTTTATATAAAAAAAGAATTACATTTTCATATTGCTCTTTATTTGCATACTGAAGAATTCAAAATAATTATAGATTTTTAAAATATCATTTCAAAAGAGCTGTAATTTATTACACACCAAGTACTATTGTAGTCTTGCTAATCGAAATTTAAATACAAAGCAAAACAGCAAAATTTTTAAAATAAATTTTAAAACAATGAAATTAATAAAGAATTTAAATAATCACAGCATTTTATTAATTAGAAAATGTTTATTTAAATAAAAATCTTGAACAGTGATAAATGTCTAAAAAATGTTGCAGTTTACACATTTAGCAGTAATTTATGTTCAAGAAAATTATTTTAGTAATATTAGTTGGTTAAGCATAATCTTATAACATTTTTGAATTATTTTGATAGGCTAGAGCTAATACAAGTTTTGTTGCCTTTTTATGCCACATTAATAATAATTTATTACAATTATTATTTTAATTGATAGGTTTTAATATTTAAAGTTTTATAATAAAGTTTCCAATGCTTCACTTCAAATTCATTTATATCCAAATTTAAACTGTCAACAAATAAAAATATTTTAATTTTAAGAAAATTTTTTTTATAGAGTTTCTACTATTATTGAAACTTAAGATGAAAATTACTGAGAAATAGTTGAAATCTTATATTCGATTAAAAAAATTCCTCATAAACGGAAAATAAACAACAAATACATAAATATTGAGGGTTGCTTATTCTAATTCCTAATTAAAATAACTTATTAATACCCTTTTATTTTTAATTAAGAACAAATGTGTACAATGACTTAAAGATAAATAATCTCTCCTAATATTAAATATTAGAATTTTATTGCTAAAAAAACAAAGAGTGTATAATACTCCTTTTACTAATATAGAAATAGGTATTTAAGTAATCAACTGAAAACATAATATTACTAATACACATAAGTAAAATACCAGCAATAATTTTTTAATTCCTATTCTAAAATTTCTGTTTAAAAATATTAATAAAGCCGTAAAAAACTACATTTTATAAATTAACATTAACAGAGATAAGAGTAACTAAAAGTGAATTAAAACAAACTATCACACCTTTAATGCTTACTTTAAAAAAAATAAAAAAAAAATAGGTAATTTAACTTATGACCTTTTAATATTTATAAAATAAAATGATGTGAAAGGAATTTCAACAATAAAATAAATGAATCCATCAAAAATGATCTCAAAAACGAATCTGAAGATACGTCTAGTTCCGATGCCTAAAACGATAAAAACAACAAAGATATTTCTAGAAATCAAATAGGAAATCAAGCGAAAAAACAAACGACAATCATTATTACATAACAACTGTGCCGTTGACAACATATCGTTCCGTTGATATATTTATGATTATATCACCCCGATAGACGTAGAATGATCACATCTCAGAATTATTTGCCAAGTAAAGGATGCACATGCACCGGAGTTTCCTCTCTACAATCAATAACACAGCAATTTCTTTCGAACGGGATAAAAAACGTAAATATCCACAGCATATTAAAATGTTTCCCAAACGATTTCAAACGGCAAAGACAACTCAACACATCAAAAATCACAATGGAGTAATAAAAGTAAAAAAGCGATTCATTACCTTTTTATAACTCACTTAATCCTTTCTTCCTTTAGCTGCTCCGACGGTGGGAAGAAGCATCCATGATAGTACCAAGCAGGGAACACAAACTGCGCCAAACGTTGAACAATAATCCATTGGTCTCCTTCCTGCAGGATAAAAACACTATCGAGATGAAATTCCAAGAGTAAAAGACTACGATTTAGAAAGAGGATTTCTAAAGAGTGTAAAAGGGGGTCGCTATATGAATATACTACTAAAAATAAAAAAAGAGAATTGACTAGAAAGGAGCAACAGCCTATAGATACGGCTCTCTCTATTCTACTGATACATTCCCCAGTTCTTCCCGTTCTCCACAGGTTAAAGAAACATGCCCGAGACTCCCCTAGCCTGCGCGTTTCGCCCACAAAAATTTCCGGATCGATCAGTAGCTTTACGAGTTATTTTTATAATAAAAAATTTGCTTATCAACTATTTATTTGATTACGTCAATATTCAAAAATTTGCGACGAATTTTGAAAAATTAAAAAAAAAATATATATATAGAATTAATTTTTAGAAGTTCAGTCAGTTTTAGTCGATGGAAATTATGTGGGAGAAAATGCAATTATTTTGTTGAAAACAACCTTAGACGATATTTATAATAATTTTATTATGAATATGGTTATCAAACTGTATCAGGGAATGAGATGTGGTGGCAAACTTGCTGGTTATTAATTACTCCAAGCAAAATAAACAAGCAAAGTATTTATACGTAACATTAAGTGTTCACATTTATGTTACGTGATTTCTTAATGGGTGATTTCTTTCTGGGTTGTAAACTTTATATCCTGTTGAATTTTTCTTAATGAGGTTAATAACCAGAGACTCCAACTACTGCGGTTTCTCTGTAGTTTTAGAAAAAAAAATTCCTAATGATAGCAAAGGACGAATGAAAATATAGTTTTATAATTTAAAGAACTCTAATTCGAAAAATAGACATTAACAAGAATCTTATCCATATTTTAAATTCATTTTTATCTAAATTAGAAATTAATTTTTAATTATTAAATTTTTTTCCAATCTTCCTCAACATTTTAATTCCCTAAAACTTGATTTATAAATTTGTTCTAATTTATATTTTAATAAAATTAGAATTGAAAGAAATTTGTTCACCACTAAAAATAAGTAATTTAATGAGATACATATGAAATCCTGAAGACGAATGTTCCAGTTCTTAAAGAAAGCTCTGATAAATGTTATTATTTTTTTTAAATATCTGTTTGTTTCAACAAATTCTGCTTTAGTTCACTACCAATGAAAAAAATAATTCGAAACTACGGAAAATCCGTAGTAGTAGTGTCTGTAATATAGAGACTTCAACCATTTGAGGTTGTGGCTAGGACTGGGCTATAAATCGATATATCGCGACATATCGATTTAACGCCTATATCGGCAAACCGATACAGCAACTTTCATTCCAAGCGATGCATCAGAAATCTGATTTAAGCAGTCGAGTGAAGAAGACGATATAACGATATAGCGATATAGCGATACACGCAAGGACTTTCTCTTACGTTCCGATGCCAACTCGCGCTGTGGAAGACGATATTGTTTCGTTATGTTGAGACGGCCTTGACTGATGAGCGGTAGAATCAGAACCACTTTTGAGACCTTATATCGTTATATCACATGTTCGTTTTCGCACCTTCGCGATTTGAAATCGTTTCTTGTAGATTATTTTCAATGGGATTAACTTCGTGATCGCCGTCGTAACCTTGTTCTGAACGCAATCTATTATTGAAAAGAATTTATAAAGAAAAGTTTCTTCATTAATTAGGTAAGTTTTTTATTTATTTTCTGACAAAACTTTTTTATATTTTTAAATGTGAAAATTATCGGAAATCTAATTTAAGGCACCCATAAGGAATTAAATTACAAAGTAAATAAATTTGTGAGGTTATTTTTTTACTTTCTTTTAATTTATTAAAAACCTTTCGGATAAAACTTCTAATAATTTAATGGGCTTCTATTACTGATTTTAAATTTATAAATCTTGAGTTGTTTTTATTTTTAGAAATAAAGTTAAAACAAGACTTATTTTTTGGACATAAGTCAATAAACTTTATTTGTTCAAAAGAATTTGAAAAGTTTGCGAATTTTATTCATTTCTTTTTTTTATTTTTTTTTTATCAATTACTACTTTGTTTTATTAGAGCGTAAAATCATTATTTTTTTTTAATTTTCGTTTTATATTATTAGTTAATTAGCTAAATATATTACCGAATATCACAATTCTTTTGTTTTTATTTTTAAGAATTTAATTAAGAAACTTTGCCTTACTTTGTTTTTCGTTCGTTCATTATTTAATTTAATTTAATTATTTATATGAAATAATAATAAAAATAGTGTTTAAGAAGCATTTTTTTTCTAAAATTTATTTAGCTCTTTGTTTTAAGCATACAAATAATTTTTTAACGAACTTATTTTTTAAATTTTGTTCCTATGCTGTTAGGTAAATATATTGATAAATTTCACTTTTATTTATTTTATTTTTTTTTAAACTAAGAAATCTTTTGTTATTTGCGTGATCATTTTTAGAAATTATAGCAAAACTTGTGTTTACTTCTTCATTAAGAATTTGAACATTACGATCGAACTTAATAATTCTGTAATTATTTACGCATAATAGTACAAGCAAATATTGATTTGTTAAAAAAAGTTTCTTTTTTAAAAAAAAAAAAAATATTTTTAACACTTTGTTTTAAGTGTATAATGAATTTCTTAACAAACTTTTTTTTTTAATTTTTTAAATTTTCTTTCAATAATTTCAGCTAGATATCTTTATAAAATTCCCTTTTTATTTTTAAACTGAGAAATCTTTCAGAGAACGAAAATTTTAAGAAATTATTACAATTCTTATGTTTACTTTTTAGTTTAAAATTCGAACATTTTTAATTTTAAACTTCGGCTTTTAGTCAATCTAACTTTTATTTTAATTAAAATATATTTTGAAATTTTAAAATCAGCTTTTGTTTAATAACAATATTTTTTTTCATTAAGGGTATTTTAGGGGTTAACTTAAATGAAGACTGCTTATACCTTATAAACGATAAAGAAGTGCAAATATTTCATTCTGTATCTACACACATTTTTTCAATAAATATTTTAAGTAAGATTTGTACATCTTAGTCAATTTATTTAATATCTTTCTTTAGCAAAACATATATATTTTAAAATTTATAAATTGATTTAAATCAATATGCGTATGAAGTCTTGATAGAAATCTGACTTTCTGTGCCTTAAAGTAAATGAAATTCAAAAATACTATATCGCGATACATCGCTATATCGCGATGCAAAACTGACGATATATCACGATAGATAATTTCTAATATCGCCCAGTCCTAGTTGTGGCGAATTATTATTCTTTTTTTCAGTGGTAGCGAACTTAAACAGATTTTTTTTTAAAGAAATATTATTAGACCTTAAGCATGCGTCTATATGACCATATATATATCAGTTTAAATTACTTGTGTTTGTGGACAAAATTCTTTTCATTCTAATTTCTCTAAATATAAATACATTACCCTTGCTACCGCTAGGAAGAATATTTTTTGAAACCACGGAGAATCCGTGGTAGTTGGAGTCTCCGTTATTATAAATGTTAATATAAGCTATTTGCTATAATTCACCTCTCGGTAGGAGAATCATAACATTATCCCTTTTCATTTGGATTAAAAAAAAGGAAAATTTTGACCATCAGGAATTATAAATTTAAGAGTTTTAGTTGACATCTTAAGCAATGTAACTTTAACACTGTGAACGACGCAGAGATGCCGACTTGTTCCGCTTTGTAAAAAAATATTTTCTAGTGGTGATGAAATTTAAGTTATTTTTAGTTTAGTATTTTTCCTTTTAAGAAATCCTTCCACCACTACTTATCAAAAACTCAAAGTATCATACGAAATTCGACTTTATGGCAGTCATCTCGTGCTGATGTTTTTTAAAAGTGGGTGTAAACATCTTTATATTACAAGTTATACTATTTGATTCGCTACCATTTATTAAAATTTTTACTGAAAGTGGAGCAGATATGGCATCCCTATAGGCGCCCAGATAAATTTTGATTATTATAACTTTTAGACTCCTCGAAGCAATTATTTTCTTTTTATAGTACTAGTGAACTGTCAATGGAATTGACATTTTCACACATGGGTATTTTACATTAAATTGGTATTTAACATTAGAACATAGCTCACATCTCAGTGCGCTTGCCGCGAAGTGGCATTAACTGATTCGTGGTATTTTTGAGACATGTAATGGGTGTGAAGTGGGGCTAGAATTGGGGGGGAGGGACGCCGAGCACCCAATAGTAAAGTCATGAGTGGGGATCCAGTCGGTTGAACATATGATGAAATCAATAGAAAATTAAACATAATTGAGATCAAACTAGATTAGAATATAATACTATTTACAGGGCTCAGAATAATATTAATATTTACGCATGTGTAATAAAATAGCAAATAATAGAGAAAATATATGCAACAATTTACACGAGATTGACAAAAATCGGTCAACGACAAAGTAAAAGGTTATATAAGCGATAGATAGTCCGGAAATTACCTTGTCTGTGACTCGGTTATGGTGATGATCTGCAGGACATCCTGCTAATATCACTCGTTTCTGAGTTGCTCCTCTCACTAAAGTTACCAATTCATCGTCCCCAAGGCTGCGACGCATTTGGATTGCTCGCCTACCGTGGTGCCGATCAATTGTTGTGTTTTAAACTTTAAAAGTAACATAGTACATTAATAGCAAGTGTTTCAGAATCACTTAAATATAATGGTAATAAAAATTGTTTAAAATCCTATTCATTAAAGTAATCAACTATCAATTAATGAATGTATAAATTATGTAAATATATCACGTTCAAAATATAAGCACTTAACTTATTACTGCTGCTTAAAAATCAAAGTAAGAATGGGTTCAAATGTTGGAAATCCGATATTTTGAAACTAATATTTATTTGAATCTATTATAAAATATTATGGTGATTAGGAACAAGATAAAACGTATCTCTATGACTGTTACAATTATGTTAATAAAATTTTTGAAATCTTAAGCATGAATATTAATTCGAAAATGAAAGCTAATAAAAATAAACTTGTATCAGAACAAAATCGGCACCCATATTATTTTTAAAGGATGGAACGAACCCTGGGGTGCTACGACCTGCAAAAAATATGTAAGTGGTAGCTGAAATTTTTCCAGACTACTTAATTCTTTTAAATTTAGCTTGGCCTTTAGCGTTACAAAAATATTCCTGTGCTTTTCATCACGCATACTGATCTGTTTATAAGTTGAGTTACACACGGACATTTTACCTTATCATTATTTTGAAAACTTCATTAAAAAAGTTCAAAATCTTGGCATTTAGCTTATAAAATTTGTAATTCTTGCATTTCTTCCTTTTCTTCTAAAATTGGATTTGCAATTTCTTTGGTTAACCTCTCAATGTAAGTCTCATCTGGTGTTATTTTTTCTTCTTCAAATTTTACAATTTTCTCTAGACATGAAATATTTTTATTATTTCTTTTTCTAAATTTCACTTCTTCCTTTTTCTACTTTTCACTTAAAAGTTGTAATTTTGATCATTTTTCTTCAAAAATTCTCTTAACTATTTCTTCAGTTATAGATTCCTCATAGTTTTCATGCGTTAAAATTTTACTTCCAATCTCCGTAAATATGTTATTTTCATTTTCATCTGAACCAAGTCCATTTTACGAATTAACCAGTCCGGTTTTAAATAGTTTCCCGAAATATGACATTTTTCACGACGTAAGTTATCAATAAACTTAAAAATAAAATAATTCTTTTTTGTAGAAAGGAAAAAGAAACATTTCACTGAATTATTAAATTTCCTAGATACTAAACTTAACAACATATTAAATTTACGATATTAATATAATCTCTATTTATTTACTTCAATAAAACTATAATTATGTTTAATCCCTTTTGATTTTCTTAAAAGACTTAATCCAACAAAATTACTTTTAAAACCTTCATCTGTTACACATTTAAATTGCAAGCTCACACCAAAAGCGAAACAAAACACACACTCGCACATCTTCCTTATCCAGGAGGGGCGTCCGTAAGTCCAGCGGTGTCTCATCACATATCCATGCATCGGTCGGGTGGTCAAGGAGATGATCAGGGGTTGGCCGTAAAAGCAGGCAGACGATAAGTAGATCATCCCAGGGTTCATTAGATTTTTCAAAATTTAATCACAGCAGCAATCAATTCTTCGCCCCGGGATAGCTCGGTTGGTAGAGCGTTGGACTTGCGTTCGTGAGAGCGGGAGTTCGAATCCCGACGGTTGAAGAATCACCGTACATTAAATGGTGACTGGTGCACGTTAAATCTATCGAGGTCACAAGGTCCCCCAAGTTCCCATAACAAATCAATACCTCCAGGGGTACTGATCTAAGAGTTCTCTTGTCTTCTGGATTGGGTTCAAAATTACAGGAGTTGATTATTCGTTGTCGTAAATTCAAAATTTGGGTCAGCTGTTCAACGACGGTTATAAAATAAAATATCATTGCAGAGAGCTGTGATGGCTCAGGGAATAGAGCGTTCGTTTTCCAATGAGGTGAACCGGGTTCGAATCACAGCAATGGCTGATCTATATGAATTCCGAATCCTTCCTGCACCGACCATTGTGCTGACGTAAAATATCATCAGTGGTAGACGGTTCCCTTGCCGTCGGACAAACCGTAGGAGATTTTCATGGCTTTCCTCTCCTTGTAACGCAAATGCGGGTTAGCTCAATCAAAAAGTCCTCCACAAAAGCAAATTTCTCCCAATACTTGATGCTGGAGTTCCCTCGTCTTCTGGTTTGGGTTTAAAATTACAAGGCTACGGAGTTGAACGTTAGTAGTCTTAAACCCAAAGAATTGGGTCGGCTGTTCAAGGACGGTTATAAAATAAAATATCATTGTAGGCTATTCTGTAACGTTATACATTGTTGTATCGTAATACCGAGCTTTGCATTGTCATCCACGAAATTTTCACTATAGTTAATTTTAGCGTCATTTCTGCAGAATAAAAATCAAGGATCACTTTTATTCTAATTTAATTTAGATAATCACTAAAAAATTTAAACATGTACAATCTAGGAAAGCTTCAAATGAAAATTACGCTTTCATTTTCAAAAAGCGAGTGCTCTACTTTCACGCATATCATATGATTTTTTTTTTTTCTCTTTCAAATGATGTGATATATAATCTTCAGACGTTTCCTTGTTCGTAATTGATTGCATAAACAATCATTTGACTTAATGAAGATGTTATTATTCTGTATTAATGTAAATGGTATTTCGGAATATAAAAATTTCAGATTTATTAAGTTCTATTAACTGTGCAAAATCTGCAAGTACATCGAACCCATTATATGAGATAAAAACACACAGAAAACAAAGGAGAAAAAAAAGAAAGGAGAAAAGAAATTCAATAAAAAAAGAAAAAATTTTGAAAAATTTAAAAATAATTAAATAGTTTTAAGAAAATCATTATGAGTTAGAAAAATTGATAATATCTTCATCAGCTCACACTATAATAACAACAAATCAACAATAAAGTGATATTGCATTAATATAGCCTGTATACAATAACACATTATTATAAAAATCATTTATTACAATAGTACAAATCAATACAATAGTGAATCAAAAAAAAAAAAAAAAGAAAACAATAGGAGAACCATAAAAAAAAAAAAGAAACCGATTCATAAACATATTTTTATCAAGAAAACATGTCACAAAAATTCAAGAAAAGAATTCAAAATAAAACACAAAATAGAAACATATAAAGCGAGAAAAGAGAAAGGTATCATGCGATTACTAGCAAAAATAGTTTAAAATATTTTCGTAACTATGTTGCCATATTGAAAATTATAAAATTAAAGCGAATAAAGAGGGTAGTGGGATATAATTTTAACGCGTGTTCATACTGAAGCTAAGAATCGCATTTGATTTGTCCGTTACCTTAGATTAGCCTGAAAACTGGTTTTGCGTAAGGAAATAATACATTATACAAGATAATTCAAAATTTATAAGTAACAACAATTTATTAATTATAAATTTTGAATTATACAGTATAGTATATAATGCTCCTTACTCTATTGTATTGATATATTTTGTTTTGGTACATTAATACAATATTAGAAAGCACTGGTTTTGCAGATATAATCGCATGGGCTGATGACGAGATTATATCTTTCAGTTGTTATTTTTTTTTTAATTTGTATTAATATTCTTAAAATTTGTGATGATTTTAAAATATTTTTTCCCTTTTCTTTAATTAAAAATCCTTTTTTTCTCCTCGTTTTATTTATATTTCAGAGTGTTAGTGTTTAATTCCAATATTACACTATTCAATATCGCCAATTTACAAAATTCATTCAATCATTTATTTAATCAAATTGAGGGCAGGGCTTATGACCAAATAGTACGTTTCTATTTTTAGAAGATTATGATCACAAATCGAAAGTATTAAAATTTTATGAGCATAAAGCAGAGAGCTTAAAATGAATTAAAGGTCAGATTTTCCCCAAGGTATAGGTTTTATCGTTTTTCGCAATTTCCTTTCCGAACTTTCAACCTTTAATATACCAATTAAATAATTGGAAAATCAATATCGAAAGAACAGCACTTGTTAACAAGTATATAGAAAAATTTTACTCACTGATTTATTTACTGTCATTCAATATTTTACAGAAAGAATCAAAGTCAATTAATAAATATATTCATTTGGCGGCTACGAAACAGTTTTTAAAACCGAGCAAATTGCTATTAAGGAAGACAAAATGTAGAACTGTTTGATTATCTGACGACATTACAAAGTTTTTCTAATGGCTGTCGTTCCAGTCCTCTCAGTTTCCTGTGGGAACTTAACCGTCCAATGCTTTTAATTTCGCTTTCCACGTTAATTTCTTTTCAGGTAGCTTTTATTTTCCTGATCATTACTACGAGACCCCTATTGTGCGTGTGCGCAAAAATAAACGGACCACCCTGAATAACGAACGGTGATCTAATGATCGGATCTTCATGTTTTAGGATTCACTCTTAATGGTTCAAGATGACATCAAATATGCTAATTAATGGGTGCAGATGATATTACAAGCTACAAAATCAGACACAAAAACGTATTTTCTCTGGACGGAATTTCGACGGATTCGGATTTTTGATCTATGGGTCGAATAGTTTTTGAGAAATCGAATTTTAAAAATTATTTCATGTTTCTAAAATTCGATTTCTTAAGAACTATTAGTCTGATTTCGTTAAAATTCTGCAATTTGCCCTGTCAAATTACATTCTTTAAAATGATGTAAAAATTAGGTTCCTCACAATTTAAAATTTTCCAGACTATTATTGAATAAAATAATAATTTTTTTTAAATATTTACCAAAAGTTATTCTTCGTTTAGAAAAATCTTTAAATAAATGTATTTTAGAATTGTGTGAAAAATGTTTTCAATTCGGTTTAAAAGTTTTCTAAATATGCAAAATACACAAGAAATAAAATTAACATTGAAGGTTCCAAACTCTGTACCGTTCTCCTAACCAAACTATGGATGGGTGATCGTGTAAAGCTAAGGGTGGTGGCGCTAGTGGCAAAATTGCTCTTTCCAGACTTCCGGGTTACTGCTTCCGATTTATTTTTACGCCGCAGATTGAAAAAACGTGCCATCATATTATTGCATCATATCTTTTGCAGTATTTCACATGTACCGAGTTCTTTCTTTCAGCCTTTAAACTTCAGCATTATCATATTAATATTATAATCATTAGAATATTTTCTAATTAGGCTAACTTAAAAAGATATTTTTGGCGACATTTTATTGAAATGTAGCCAAATAGGGGATAAAATACAAAACATGGCAAACCTTAAGAATTATTCACAATGAGATATTAACTTTCCAAAAAATTTTTCGGCCTTACGACCTCTGAGAATCAATACATTTCAGAAAGCTCTTATGAATGGTACAATTATGTTTAGATTTGAACCCAAATTACAATAACAAAACGGCATAGAATATTAGGCTTGTTCACACATCGCCTCGTAGTCATAACATAAGCGGAGGGATACACCGGAAATTTTCTAAATTTTTTCCGGTTTCAGGACGCTTGTTATTGTTTACATAAGACCACCCATCCATAAGGACCTTATTTTCCAGATTGCGGCTACCCCGTATATGTTGGGAGTCAGAAATCCAAATCTGTCGGGAAAAAAGGCGTATTTGTTCAGAAAAAGTACGCTTTGAGTCTGATTTTGTTACTTAAAATATCGACTCCACTCATTAATTAACATGTTTGAAGCTAACCCCTCGAACTATTAGGATTGAGTCCTAGAACTTGCAGAACAGATTATTAGATTAAAAGTTATTCAGTTTAGTGCGTTTATTATTTTGTGCACCGTATGTTATTTGACTTCATTTTTGATGAAGAATCTAGAAACAAAATTATGACCAATGATTATTGTATACTTCGTATTTATGCAATTTAAACGCTATGTTCTTGTACCACTTTTCATGGGAGCAATGCTAACAAAGGAATGAATCCATTCACTACAAGTATTGAAGGTCAGTCGAGATATCTCACTCTTTTTTGTTCATAAACATTAGATTATGCTTAATTGAATACATCATGACAATTATTATGACTATAATTTCGTAAAAGAGAAAAAAGAACTGATTGAAAGTCATTTCATATCCAATTTGTTTTCGAAGGATAAAGTGTCATTGACTACCAAAATTTATTAACAGTTATAACGTTTATAAAAAACTGTTTCCTCCGTAGAAAATAAGTAGCCTGCATCATTCATTTATATCAAACGCAAGTGTATAGTTTCCTCCATCTGTCATCAGGGGGGGGGGGTTCCTACAATCAGTCACACAAGAGGTCAATTTAAAAATTAAAACAAAAATGCATTTGACAATCTTCCAAAAATATCGTTCTTCTTTTTCTTCACATAACAAAATGTAGGATGATTTTACTCTGACAAGTTAACGACATAAAATCAATTATTTTCTGTACCATTTATTGTATTGACTGTTCAGTTTCGAGCTTGATATTATTTCTCTTTTAAGTGGCGTGATGACATCAATCAATAAATGAATCATACTGATAAAAAAAAAGGGGGAATTGCAATATATGGGTGATTCTTCGGAAACATGACAATTCGGAACAAAGGGCCGGGATAGCCTGGTCGGTAGGGCGCTGGGCCCATATCCAAGAGGTCGTGGGTTCGATCCTCGCCGGCCGAAGACTCCCCGTGTAGTAAATGGTGACTGATGCACGTTAAATCTGTCGAGTCTCAAAGTCCTCCATGTTCCCACAACAAATCAATACCTCTGGGGGTACTGATCCAGGAGTTTCCTTGTCTTCTGGATTGGTTCAAAATTACAAGGCTACGGAGTTGAACGTAAGTAGTCGTAAACCCATGAAATTGGGTCGGCTGTTCAACGACGGTTATAAAATAAAATAAAATATAAAATTCGGAACAAAAAATTTCTTCAAATTTAAAGTCTTCAAAATAATCTAAATTTCTTTTTGTATATTTAGTTACATTTATTAATATCTCACAAACAGCAGTGTAGTTTATTGACATTTGCTCAAGGAAAAAAAAAAAAAAATTCACCAAATTTTGAATGCCAGGAAAATGACATATTAGCCTAGAAGTTAATAAAACAGTCATTTTAAGCTAATAGTAAGTAACTCAACTTAAGCCTTTGCGGTAGATGGACCATGAATTGCTTAAATTAATTCTTTTATCCACTGTGGAAAGAATCAAAAGCGTTTTTGTTGCTGTTATGTACAGAATAAAATTGTGTATAATAATCAATCATTAAATAAATAAATAATTTTGATTACATTCAAGCATATTACAATCTTACATAAACTTGGTATCAGGTTAATATTTGCTATCTCTCTTCACATTCAACTGTTTAAAAAAATTTCTGGTAACTGTTTCAATG
Source organism: Parasteatoda tepidariorum (assembly GCF_982258835.1). Taxonomy (NCBI): domain Eukaryota; kingdom Metazoa; phylum Arthropoda; class Arachnida; order Araneae; family Theridiidae; genus Parasteatoda; species Parasteatoda tepidariorum. The sequence continues at coordinate 4,602,767 of NC_141755.1, read as the reverse complement.
CCTTGGTATTCATAAGCCAGGATAATGACAATTTGCCATTATATAGCATTTAACTTTAATTTAACATTTCGGCCTAAGATGTTTATATTCCGCAGAAAACAGCAGGATTTCTTGAAATAACTCAGGTAAATGCGTGTAGTTTATGTTATTAATGATTTCAAGAAGACAGGAAAATGACAACATAAAAACCTACTCAGCTTGAAAAATTCTTTGAAATAGGTTTTGAACCAGAAAGTGGGTTCTTTATTCATGCCATAAGACATGTTCAGATAGAATAGTATTCTAATCAATCTATTAACATAAGATATTGATTGCTGGCGCTATCTATTTTGGTTATAAATCACTAAATAAAAGTAGCCAGGAAAATGACAGATTTTCTTGTGGCAAACAAATTATTGACATAAAAAATTTTTTCAACAAAGTTTTTGCAAATAATACCCTCTGCATATATTCTGGAAATGCTTACAACGGTTGAAATAAAAAAAATTAGATATTGAAAAACTTGTGGGAAGTTTCGAAGCTAATTATTATTGGAATGTTTGTGACATACCAGGAAAATGACATTTTGAAATTCAATTAAATTTTTCAAATATACAAAACAATCTCTCAAGTACAAGTTCATTTTAAAATACTAACAGCAATGCTATTTATTAAAATTTAAGAAAAAAAGTTCTTTTAGTAGTATAGTATTAGATCTTGGAGCAAGAGACTGTAAACTTCTACGTAAGTTTTCATTGAAATAAGCACGAAAAAGAACTGAAAAAATCGTTCAGAATGATTATTAGAGAGACATATTTCTTCACTGCTGAATTTGGTTATTTTAATTCCATGCAGAATGGGAATGCAATTTTTCGTAAGTGTGTTTTTTTCGTCCTTCATTCAATATTTCGTTAATAGAATTTTTTAATTTTGCTTTTTTTTCTTCACAAGCATTTTAATTAAGTCGTTTCATAAAAAAACACGAAAATATTAAATGCATAATGGGTCATTCATCGGACGGGAATATAATTACAGCTTTAGAAAAATCCTAACTAGTAAAAAGAAGAAGAAGAAAATCCTAACTCTCAGAACCCCTGCGACCCTTTATCGGAACCTTACGTTTCTGCAGAACACCATTTAGGTACCGCTGATCTAAAAGATAAAACAGTCGATCATCGTTCTTAAAATTAAAACCTACATAATTTCGGTCGGTATCATGATTACACTTGCCAAGACTTATTTCAGCAGATCCAAATGACGTACCACTTCAACGCTACGATCTAAAAGATAAATAAGAAAAACGTAAATGCCCCCAGATGAAAAAGCAGAGATTTAAGAGGAAGATGAAGAAAAAATATGTCTGCATACAATTGTAATTCAACTGTCATTTCTCTAATTCTTTGTAAAATATCTTCCCCTCGGAAAGAGCAAAAGTTGGCAGGTATGGTCTGGAATGGAAAATTCGATTTTCTTTATTTTACTTCAATTTTCAGCTTTTTATTTCCACCTTAGATCCCTTACTGAGTCTAAATTTTAACCATTCATTTTTTTTCTTCTATTGATTAAATAAAAGTAACGCAATGCAACCGCGGTCATGCTCTCGAAACACATTTTCCCAAATGAAGGGTAAAAATTCCAACCATCCCTTCTAATACTTATCCCCCAGAGAATTCCCTTTCATTTTTCACGCAGTGTTAAGCTACGTGAGCAGATGAATAAGTTAAAAGCAGCAAATGGACATTCAACAGTCGATGGGGGAAAAAAAAGAATTGTAAGTTAAAGGGGGGGGGGGAGAGATTTAATCATGTATGTGGACAAGTGATTTTCACCGCAGTTGAATTACTTGGTATGACGCCCTAAATATAAGCTATTACTGAATAATAGTTTTCGTTCCATTTGTTAACAGGTTGCTGTTACCATGCCAAGAGTAATTTATAAATGCTATACACTGGTGTAGTTATTTTTCTTTGAAATGATCGTCATGAGTGGATGGCTGTGGGTGGGAAAGTGCTTCAAAATGAGAGTGAATCACATTTTGTGTTCGTTTTTTGCTTTTAGCACGTATGGGTGGTTTTTGAGAGCGTGTTTAGTCATATACAGTTTTCTTTAAAGATTTTTTTTTAATTTTACTTTATAACAGTCGTTGAACAGCAGACCAAAATTTTAGGTTTACGAGTACTAATGTTCAACTCCGTAGCCTAGTAATTCTGAATCCGATCCAGAAGACAAGGGAACTCCTGGATCAAGTATTGAGAGAAGTTAGCCTTCGTAGAGACTTTTTGATATAACCAACCCGCATTTGCGTTACATGGAGAAGAAGACCTCCCACGGTCAGCCGGACAGCAAGGACAGTCTAACCCATTAACCGTCTACCACTGAGGATATTTCACCTCAGCACGGTGGTTGGTGCAAGCCGAATGCGGAATTCGTATCGATGAGCCATCGCTGGGATTCGAACCCGGTTCACCTTAGGAGCCATCACGGCTCAATCAATCAATCAATCAATCAATATATATATATATATATATATATAATATATATATATATATATATATATATATATATATATATATATATATATATATATATATATATATATATATATATATATATATATATATATATATATATATATATATATATATATATATATATATATATATATATATATATGTGTGTGTGTGTGTGTGTGTGTGTGTTGTTCTATAGGAAAAGTTTTCTAGATGTTGCTGCAAAGTATATGTTTTGATATTTTTGACGGTGCCCACATAAAAATAGTTGAACCCTAGATATTCAATGTAACTTTGTTCAAATTATTCTAAGGTGACATTTTTACAAAGTTGGCAAAATGAAAGAAAATTACGGAAATTTCATTTTCTAATTCTCTGCCACTTTATTGAATCTTGAAAGTCGGTACACATACCATCCAACTGCAGAGGTGGTTTACTTGCTTCGCTTTGTAGGCTTGCTTCGCTGTTCTTATGGATGCGAAGTTTATGTTATAATGTGCGATTCAATTTGATATAAAGCTGTTTTATCACACACGAATACACTATCCGGCCAAAAGTATCCGGACATCCGGCTGTTAGGGTGGTGGAAGCATAATGGTGTGGGGATGTTTTTTGTGGTTTGGCTTGGGTCCGTAAGCTCTTGTAGTTGGAAACATGAACTTTGAGATGTATGTATGGACAATGTTGCATTCCCAACTCTATGGCAATATTTCGGGGAAGGCCCATTTCTCTTCCAGTATGCTCTACTCACACATCCAGGTTAGCACAAGCGTGGTGTGACGAAATAGGTGTTCAAAAACTGAACTGGCTCTCTCAGATCCCCGATCTAAATCCCATAGAACACTTTTAGGACGAATTGGAGCGCAGATTAGGTAGCCATAAATCGATCCTCCTCATTGCAAGCACTGTGATGGAAGTCAATTCCTATCAATAACTGGTGGAGAGTCTTCCCAGAAGGCTGTCATCGATGCAAAAGAGGGATCCACATCATATTAAATAAGTGCCTCAGGACACTCTAAGTCCATACCTCTGGGTGTCCGGATACTTCTAGTCGGATAGTGTATTATATATTATCTGTATTGACCTTGTAGCAGAAGAAATTTATCCACCTGTAGAAAGAAAAATTGATGTAAGCAGAACAACAAAAATATCATGAGAAAAATAAAAACTGTTACCATTCACTCACAGTGAATTTTCTTCTAACGGTACTGTGTTTTAAATACAGGCAAACTTACTCCTCATTTTAGTGGACAACTATAGAAAAATTCCTGATGTCAATTATGAGATAAATAAAAAGAAAATCTCATTGTATCAAAATTGCGAAGGTATTTATCCCACCTGAAAAAATTAATTTCCCTCATGAATAATGAACGATCTGATGGTTTAATAATAGAATTAATTTTTTAAAAAATAAAGAAGATGTTTTTGAAATCATCATTTTTAAACATTGCATTCATTTGCCTATATATTCATCACTAAATGAAGAGCAAATAATTGCATTAACAATGACAGTATAAATCGGTGTTTAAGGTATTGTCTTATCACTTGATTTTGAAGATAAACTGTTTTGGAAACGACAATTTCTCCGTCCTCCAAAAGGAGTTGACCTCGGGGCTGGAAATTTTTCACCAAAATGGAAAACTTTTCACCACACGTTTGGGAAATCAATTGATATGTACTGATAAATTTAAATTAAAACGTTTCAATTAGCCTCGAATGCATTTATTTAAATAAATTACGGATTATTAGTATTATTTTGACGATACTATTTGGAGTCAGGACGTTCAGGTATCGAAAATCAATGAAAATATCGAACAAAAGAATGGCATTTTTGTAATAGGAAGCAAAAACAAATAACTTGCTTGCATATTGAAAATTAGTAAGGGATAGTACTATATTATAACATTAAAAAAATTAAAAAGAATTTAAAACAGATGCTTTTTCCTCCGTGTTAACTTATGAGGAATTACAAGAACGGAAAATTTCCTTATTTGCATATTAATTAGCGAATTAATATTTTAAAACATTTTTATATCAATTTATTCAGTGAATTCTATTCATCCTTGTTCGATTGATCCTAGTTACTAAATTTTAAAGTTGCAACTATTTTTTAATCCTTAAAAACCCTTAGAACCTTATTTCGTAACTAGGTTCTAATATGATAACTAGGTTTAACAGAATACGTTTCATTGAGTAGAATGAAACAAAAATGTTTAAAAATAAAAATATTAATGAGTAATTGAATAAATACCGAAATTCCGAACATTTAGTTCTACGTTGATAAACATGGAGGAAATATGTATATAAGTTTACAGCTGTATAACTAATATGTAAAAAAGTTAAATAACTACTATGCATAAGCTGATAAGTATAGGTTGTATAACTAATATGTATAAAGTATAACAAACACTTGCATATTTAATGAGTATAAAATTGTATGACTATAATATCTATAAAGTATAACCAATGCTTATAAAGTATAACTAATGTGTATAAAGTTGGATGAATAATATGTATAAAATTGTATAACTAATATTTGAAAAGTTATATAGCTACTATACATAAAGTATAACTAATAAGTATAAAGTTGTAAAATTAATATGCATAAAGTATAACTAATGTTTAAAAAGTATAAGTAATGTGTATAAAGTTGAAGAAATAATATATATAAAGTTTCATAACTAATATTTATAAAGTATAACTAATATGCATAAATTTGTATAACTAATATTTATTAAGTATAACTAATATGCATAAAGTTGTATAACTAATATGCCTAAAGAGGAGAAATTACGTTTTAGATTTGCTGATTCACAAAATTATCGATAGGCTAATTTACTAATACTTCGATTCACAAATTCGCTGATTCGTTGAACAAAGTTAGGGACAAAAGTATCACAGATATTTTATGATACTATAAAATATTTTAATCATCTTTGCTTAAAAATTTAAAACAAGCTGTACTGTTTATTTACATCTTTTAAAATAAGTAGTTTATTGTTAACATCTGAACTTATTGGGAGTTCAGAATGCATTTCTTAAATCGAAATATTCTGAAAGAAAATGTACTTGGTACTTCGAGGTCTTTGATTGCATAACAGTAAGAAATCGATTTTTTTCAAACGATGGTCGCTTTAACCTTACCTTAACCAGGTAATGCAAAATCGATTCTCGCCCTATTAATAATTGAACAGTTTAATTCACGTGTTTGTTATCGTCCGTTTTTGAAAGGAATCGCCTGATGAAAATACTTAAAGTGTTTTGAAAACAACGATAAAATTTTTAGTTCGTAGAGATCCAAAACATATTCAAAGCATGCAAAGAATCATTATCTACTTTTTCGTTGATATTGAAGGCACTATTCCAAATTTTCAGTGAATTAATTGTAATATTTTAAGTAGTATATTAGTTTTGATTTGCAGTCTGCTTGATTGCAAGTAAATAAACAAATATTTAATTAATAAAATTTGGGTATATACTATAAAGACGAAAAGGGCTTAGCCCGAGTTTTATCTAAAACAAGTTCGTCAGCTGAAAGAAAATTTCTAGTCTCATAATCCGAAGTCTCTTGATATAGTTTACATTTATTTTCTCACTAATTTAAACTGAATGGAGTTTAGAATGCAGCATAATTAAGTATAAAAAATGCTGAAATTAAATATTTAAAAGTATTAAACATCATGATCCGAAATGAGGTCATTCCAAACGTATCTTTCAACTTCATCGAATTTTTGACCTATATCCGTCATATTAAATATTGGGTAGGATAACATTAATGGTTTAATGTGCAAAACTCCAAAATTGAGCACGACGTGCAACGTAAATTTAGATTAAAATACCAGTCTGAATTCAAAAATGCTAGATCGAAAAAACCGATTTTCTTATGCTAATCCAAACTCTAAGAAATGCAATCCAAATTCCAGGCGTAAAGATCTCAAAAAGCTTTGAATCTATTTTGATGTAATTTTTTAAACTTGATAACTAACGTAAATGACTCAATCACCTTCCTGAGTTGTGTGCATCAGAAGGTCTAATTTTTCTTTACTTTTGGCGTTAGCAATGAAGATAAATTTAAAGTATTTAGCTAGGCTAACACAGTCAGTGGAACATATGTACCACAAAACTCTTTTATGATTTCTATATCCATCTAATATCTCTCTCCCTCTCTCTCTGTATATATATATATATATATATATATATATATATATATATATATATATATATATATATATATATATATATATATATATATATGACATAATTTATTAATTACATTAAATTACAGTAATTTATTAATTTGAGTTAGAATATAAGATAGAATAAGTTTGAAAATAATTCATCCCCACATTTTGCAAGTAATTATCGTACAAAACAAAAACCTTATTATAGAGCTCCTTTTTGTATTTGTCAAAAATGTTATTATAATAAGTGGCATATCATTCATAAGAAATGCTGGCAAGTTTATTCAAAAAACGTTCTCTTGTTTTTGAAGTAGTATTTAATTATTAAACATTCAGGACACACAAAAAAACCCTAAACTTATTTAAAACAGAGAGAAAGAAAGGCAACACATATTATATGGTATATTTAATACAGATTGGATAGTTTTCGTCCGCAAATGCTCTTACGTGATCAGGTAGAAGGAAAAAATAATTGCGATAGTCCAATAAATATGTTTTGGGTAACTTGACAACATGTAGTACGTGAGCAGAAAAACTGGAATAAAAGTTAGGGCACACCTTTTATTTTTTATTAACTAAATATAAGTGTTACCATTAATATAAACAATACAAGTTATGTGATTATTTTTTTTGTTAAATAACTGAAAAGAAATCTCTTTTCTTTGATATTCAGTAAATAACTAGAATTATACTTTTCAGCTTTTAATGTAAGAGCAGATGTTATGTATAATGTTATAAAAAATAGAATATGAAAGTGAAAAAATTTCCCACTAACAATTGTTTTGGCAAACTGTAATTTTAAATTCACAATTTGATTTTTTACCCAAGTAAGTCCGGTTTTACTTTCGCTATAATTTAATAATATCAATCTATATTTGCATTGAAATGTGTATTATTGATGAAAAAAGTTATTAGGAAGTTTAAACGAATCCAAAAATGATGAGACCTTGGAATGAGGTAACAAAAATCTTGATTTAAGTCAATTGAAGCTGACCTTAAAATTACAAAATAATTAATAGCAATTATCACTTCCAAGAATATCTATAACAAATAGAAGCAACCAAATTATTTGTAGCTTATCATGCAAAAAATAATTTACAAATTTGGATAATTAGTGTGATTTTTCAAACTTAAATATTAATTTGCAAAATCCTCATTGTAGGTACTATTGTATCATTTCTTAAAAGAATTAAAATGGATGGCGTTTCGTGAATGTTTTTTATATTAATTCATACGCTATTCAATTAATATCAATTAATTTGTCAGAATTTTACAAATGCAGCACTATAAAACAATTATTCAGTTTCCACGACCATTGCTAAATTATACTGAAACAATTATTTGTTAAGAAAATGATTTAATTTTGAGTTTGATTTAATAGTGCAAGAGTAGAAAGTAATTGGATACAAATCACGGGCAGGATAAAAATCACAGACAATAAAAAATCCTCACTATATTTGTTATAAACAATAAAATCGTGTATATCATCAAAATCATCTACATTAATTAATTAACATATTTAAAATTTAACTCTTTGTGCAATTAAGATTGAATTTCAGTGAATGAAAATCCGATCATTCGACCCAATATTGTTACTCATGGAATATAAATTTTTAAACTCTCAATAAGAATTCACTTGATTTGCCGCGGGAAATTATTATAAAACTAAACTGATTTTGTAAAAAAACACTATTTGAAAAAACTAATTTTCTGAAGCAAGTTTTCTTGCTAATTAGAATTAAATTGAAACTCATTATCGGAAACGTTTCTTTTAACGTTTGAAAAAACGCTCTTAATGGTAATTTTTTCTTATTCCTAATTGACTGATCAATCATGTCACTATAAAATAAATCAATCAAACATTGATAAATTATGTCTAAGAGTTAAATTATATTCATTGCGGTTATTACACGTTATTTTTTTCGTTTTTTTTAATGGGCATCAACTTCGCATTAATTTAAATTAAGTTTTATTTGATATAAAAGATTTCCCAGAGTTGAAACTTGCATTTACATAAAACCATTAGTATAAAATTCGAACAATAGGCGACAGCAATTTTGTTTGCTGCCGAAATTACTGTAATCACATTTCAATAACAATGAATGATTAAATGTATTTTGAATAGAATAAGTTATATTCAATGGGAATAAATTATGTTAAAAATTTCATACAATATTTTGAAATTTAATGAAAGCTAATGTGCAAAGTTGATGTTTAGGCAAATATTTTATTTTTGAGGTGTTATTATCACTGTTCTTTTGCTCTTAAGAATATTACAACAAACATCATGTAACTGAATCAATGAGTTCGGAGAACGATTATCTCCAACTAAACTAATTTTACAGAAGAGACAAAAAACTGAATAGTTAAGTATTAGCGTATTAAATAGAGAGTTTTTTTTTGCTTTAGATATTTAAATATGGTTATCAACAAAATATTCTGTTGCAATTGGGCAATAACAATACTTAATTTATTAATTAAAAAAATAATTAGAACTTGGAGATGGCTGGTTTTCGAATACACCTTAAAACGAATATTATACCTTAGTTTTAACAAGCGAAAAAAGTAATAATTTCTTATTTAGAAATGAAATAAAGATTGAATTTTAAGTCTTAGACTACATGCCCGAGGATATTTGTATTGGTTCAGACATCTTTTTGATTACGACTCTATGTGCAGGGGGACACTTACAAATTTTTTCATAGAAAAACAGAAACTATTTGATTTATATTGCAAAAATGTATCTGTATTAATATCTGCATTTTTCTTGTGGTTTATGGCAAATTTTCCAAAATGTACTTTCTTAACTAGCTAAGGTGCCACGTTTATAGCACTTTTTTGTACAGAGTAAATATTAATTAGCATAAACCACTACTGAAAGGTGATACTTCAACTTCAGATCCGTGATGTCTCAGGGGATAGAACGTCCGCCTTCCATTGAGGTGAACCGGGTTGGAATCCCAGCAATGGTTGGTCGCTCCGAATTGCATCCGGCTTGCTCCGACCACAGTGCTGACGTAAAATATCCTCAGTGGTAGACGGATCATGGGTTAGGGTCCCCTTGGTGTCAGGCTAACGATGGGAGGTTTTCGTGGTTTTCCTCTCAGTGTGACGCAAATGCGGGTTAGTTCCATTAAAAAGTCTTCCACGTGGACAAACTTCTCCCAAAACTTGATCCAAGAGTTCCCTTGTCTTCTGGATCGGCTTCAAAATGACAAGGCTACGGAGCTGAACATTAGTAGTCGAAAGCCCAAACAATTGGGTCAGCTGTTCAACGACAGTTATAAAATAAAATAAAACACTTTAACTTCACCAGGTAAAGTGTTTTTTATAAGTAAATTGCTATAATGCAACACCTGAAACTGTTGTTTCTTACTTTTCCGTAGGAGCATTTTGATGAAACATTTTTCCTATAATTCCCCGGCGGCCTCCAGCTTTTGAAATCAAGTATCATATTACTTGTAGTCACCTCTTTCACAGTTACTTTTATCCCTCTTTATTTTCTTGCTTAAACCATCTAACGAACTATCTTCTGAATCACTCATTGTGTGATAAAAAGCATCTACAAAACTGCAAGTCTCAACTAAATAGTTAATTCTTGGGTTATGCGAACAATTTCATAAGCAATGACAGCAGCCACCTGGCTATATATTTAGAAGTTTATTCCAAGAACAGGTCATCTCCCGGATATGGCATGTTTTCGAACTAAATTGAGATTTCACTGCACAAATAATACTATACCAAATAGGACAAAAAAATTTATATCCTAACTATGCATCTAAACTTAGAAATGCAAGAAACTCAATTTTGAAAAATATTGGAGAAGACTGGTTTTCGATCTCATCGACTCCATTAGAAACAACTATTTTACCATTATATTCTAAGTTTGATGTATTCTTTCGAAAGAATATATTTATGATGTGTCCTCTTTACCATTTTTAACACTTACATTTCTCTAAAAATTTTATAGCTAGTCTTTTCGGTATACACATATCATAATAACTATAAACAATAACATCCTTCATCATTTTTGCCTCACACCCATTTTTATTAGGTAGCAGTGCCTATTAAGTAAATAAATAAATAAAATAAAAAGTGGTGTGAGATTTTTGAATGAAACAAGATGGTTTGACAACCGAGACATACAAACAATTTTAATTATATCTATTTAAGTCTGAAACTGCCAAATGTGATATTTTGAGGAAGAAAGTGATATAAAACAGTGAACAAGAAAAAAGAAAGTGAAAAAAAATTATTTATTAGATTTAGATATAAATTGATTACAAATATAAATAATTTTTAAAAAGAAGCTGTGAGCACTCTTAAAAACAGTTTATACAAATTTGATACAACGAGGAGAAAATTTTTAATATGGAAAGTGGTTTTAGCTTTAAATGCGTCACACAAAATTTTCAAGGCATCGGATATGGATTTTTTTTATTATGGTAGTGAAAAAAAATGAGTTAACAATGGGAAATGTAAAGTACTTTATTTTTGTTAACACTTAAAATCGTGCCTATATTATTTTCAGGATTTCTATAAATATATTTATTAATCCGTAATGGTGGACAAAATCATTTTATATGAATTTTATTTTACAAGGAAGCAAGCATTACACCATAAATTTAATTTTTCTATCGCTTTTATTATATATATATATATATATATATATATATATATATATATATATATATATATATATATATATATATATATATATATATATATATATATATATATTTATATATATATATATATATATATATATATATATATATATATATATATATATATATATATATATATTTATATATATATATATATATATATATATATATATATATATATATATATATATATATATATATATATATATATATATATATATATATATATATATATATATATATATATATATATATATATATATATATATATATATATATATAAACATATATGGCAACGTTACTTTTAAAAAGTAACGAGTAAAAGTACAAGTATTTTTAAAAAAAGTAACGAGTAAAAAGTAAAAAGTTCTTATTTTAAAAAGTAACGAGTAAAAAGTACAAGTAAAAGTACAAGTACTAAACAAAAAAAGTAACGATTTAAAAGTACATTTCTAGGAAATCGAAAATTCAAAGTAACCTAAAATTTTATTGAATAATATTCTTATGTTCTTTAATGTTTTTGCAAAATTGTTGTTATTTATTTAATTATTTTTAATTTTGAAAGTTATGGATATTAATTTATTTTTAAATTCGGAAGAATATTATTATATAATTTTATAATATAATCGTATAATATAATTTTAAAATCAAATATAATTTTTTCGAACTTTTTATGGATTTGCACGAAAAAGAAATTTTATCTATTGATTTTAATTTTTAGTTTCTTATTTTTATTTATTTAAATTACCATTGATTTAAAATTGTTTTACTCTTTAGAAACGCGTTTTAAAAAGCACAGTCATAAACAAAGCAAACACGGGGTTTCAGATAACTTTGTGATCTTTGAGCTAGTAAAAAATAATTGAATGTGCAGTATAAGTTGAAACAGAGGATATTTAAACAGGAAATTAGCTGTGAATGCATATATATTGCACATTAATTTTATAATTTTTATTTTTTTTAATGTAATTTTTCACTTTTTTTTTTTTTTTTTTTTAGAAAGCTTACCGAGTTTTAAAAAAAAGTAACGATTTCATTCGATATTTCCGTTACAAATACTTGTACTTTATCCCTGAAAAAGTAACGAAAGTACAAGTAAAAGTACTAAATTTAAAAAGTAACGAAGTACAAGTAAAAGTACGTACTTTTTACTTGTACCGGCGGTACAAGTAACGAAAGTAAAAGTACTGCCATATATGTATATAAATATATATATCCAGCATTTGAAAACATCACAATATTATAATAAAAATTTTACATGAATGCTTGAGTTGAATCTGAGTCTTAATGATTTTATAAAAATTTTATTAATTTTTTTGAATTGAATATTAGAGCGAATTTTTCCGATCACTTTAAAAACTCTTCTGCACGTAGCGTATACTTCGGCAACTACACTTCCAAATATAATGTATAAATAAAGTAAATTTTCGAATAATTATGCACTTCTTTAAGTACACTAAACAGGGTAATCGTTTCACAATAACCAGTAAAAGTTTTGAACAACTTCTAAGGACAAGTTTAGAATTTTTTTTTCTGATAAAATAATTGAATATGATTTCGCCATAATAGAAGATAACGTTTTCTAATTTCCACACACAATTCCTTCTACGGAGTACTTACTGCAAGAGGAGTTAGATGATGATGGCGCGTTTTAAGATTTAATCCTCTCCAAAGAACTAAAAAAGGAGTTAGACGATGATGATGCGTTTTCATGCACAATTCCCTTCAGAGTACTATAAAAGAAGTTCGATGATAATGATGCGTTTTCATACATAATCCCCTTCAGTGTACAACAAAAGAAGTTAAATCATGATGACTTGTGTTTACCCACAATTCCTTCCAGAGTATTACAGATGAAGTTAGAATAGATGATAGCTTGTTTTCATAAACAATCTCCTCCAAAGTTCTACAAAAAGTGATAATGATGACGCGTTTTTACACACAATCCCCTCCAAGGATCTACAAAAGGAGTTAAGTGATGATGACGTGTTTTTACACACAATCCCCACCAAAGTTCCACTAGGGAGTTAGGTGATTGTGTTGAGGTCATGGATAGTAGAAGTTACGAAAGGTACTCAAGTCCGTTCCAGTGTTCTTCAAAAGTACTCTATCATTGGTTCTTAATGTGGAGCATTATCGTCACGAATAGCTGTAGGTCCTTCATTGATCGTTGTCTAAGCTTCGGAATTGCTCTAAACTATTTTATCCAATATTCAGATATTTCAAGCAAAAATAAGACCATAGCCAATGAAAGTCTTCTAAATTATTCAGACTTTCGAATTCTTTCTAGCTTTTATGTACTTCAAAAATAAATTACATGCTTAAATTATTCCTGAATCAGTAAGAAGTTTGTAAGCAAATAAGTTAAAATATTCAGAATGGGTGATTTTTACCAGAAAATATAAATATCACCCCACAGTAGTCAGTATTTATCACCCAATTTTCGTTATTTGTGAAATCAATATGCAGTATGTAAAAATACACCCAAAAGAACTTAGTATAAGGCTTCGATCGATTCGAATCATGCCATACACAGTTAAGTATATGGGCTGCATTTCACTCACCGATTTCAGAAGAAGAACTCTCTTGAAATCTGCAGATAGAGATAAATTACTTCCTATCAACTGATTTCGATATAAAGATTGAAACTTCGTGGCTGTCTCTGCGATAGTTTCCGGTATTTCGGCAGCAAAGATAATCAGAATGACTATCGAAAAAATCAAAGCAACTATCGAAGAAATGGCTTCTACGAGGCCATTTGCAAGTGGAATGCTGACTTCCCCTAAAATAATCGCAGAACAAATGTACAAAATCGCAAAATTGTTAGCTATTAATAAAAAAATCGGAAATCTAGCAAATTTTTCAAACTGGAGGCAACACTGTAGAAACGAATGATAATTCTTAATTTCCAAACCTAAGTTTTCTGAAAGGTAATTCTCCACTAATATTTTGCCTTGAACTCGGAAGGCTTCACTCAGCTCGTAGCAGAATGTTGAATAAATAACGACAAATAAAGACGAAGTTAAAAAGCGTGCCGAAAAATGCAGTATCATTCCGAAAAATATTATAGCATTTTCTAATGCCGGGTCCACGGTGTATCCAAATGTCCAAAATTTGATAAAATCTTCATTTGTATCATCGATGTACAAAGTAACTGCCATCACAACAGATAAAAATATCGGAAACATGACAGATATAATTAGGCTCACATTAATGAATCGAGTTATTTTTGCATTACGAACCGCAAAAGTTCTCATCTTTGACAGATTCGAAATTAAGTCATATAACTGATTTCTGTTCATTATTATGTATTGCCATAACAGAAGAGAAAATCCCATATTTAATATGCCAGCTAAACGATTCTTCTGCGCTTTCGTTATCATAGCAATAAAGGAATATAGAACGGAACAATGGAAAAACAAGCAAAAAGGATTCAAATATTGTTTTGAATAGTTTGCTAAATTCGAACGATTTTGAGTTCCATTGCAGTCGGATGGTTTAATTCCAACCAAAGACAAAACTAAACGGATCCAACTAGCATCCAATGAAGAAGTTGTCAAATGATTCGGCGAGGGAAGCATTTGAACTATTTTTTTTCGCAATATAATCATTTTTTTGTTTGTAATTATTTCTAAACAAAATGCATTCGTGAAGCTTCTTTAATGTTTTAGGATAATTATTTTATAGCAATATTCTTTCAACAGCATCTTCATATTTGTGATTCGAAATACAGCTGTATATAAAGTAATCCTCCAACTTTGTACTAAATGTTCAACTGCATTTAATAATGTAATTTGGGTACATTCAAATTTTTTAAATGATTTCGTGATCAGAGCCTATTTGATCGACATCATGTCAATTATGAATGACTTTACAGAAGCACTTATGTTGAGCAAATATAAAAGTAGCTATCTTATTGAATTGAATTTCGAGGCACTGTTAAAAATGACTTTCAAATTACTTTTAAACATTTTACTATAGATACTGTTCAAAGTTTTAAAATAAACATGTCCAAACAATTGACAATGCTCAGAAAGTTAAACTTGAGAATGTCTTGAAGTTTTCTGCTCCAAATATGTGTTTGCTTTGACGCAAAACAGGCTGGTTTGTCAAATAATACAGTCTAGAGATCGCGTATACAGTTTGGGTTTGGTCAACAATGCAAGTATCACTTTACAGAGATAAAATTTTACTGATTTCTACGCCCCTTTGCTCCCTTTATTTGAATAGTTAATATGACTTTAACCACAAAATATATATTTTGATAGAGTTTTTAGCATTGAATCACATATAAAATATATTTAAGTACTTTTAAACAACGTTTAGTACTTGTTACGTTTCTCTTACACGCGATAAATGTCAGTTTTTTTCAGGTATTAAATCGGTTTTACAATTAGAAATTCAAAATCAATAACATCTGTAATCTATAAAGAAACTAAAAGTACTTAGAATCGGTAATCAATAAAATACGGTTACATCGTATAATGTCAGCTAAACACAATATAAAATTCTTTTTAATAAAATAAATTGCTTTCAAAGTTATGATTTTATTAATTTTATCGGCATTCTTTGTGTTTATAAATTCAAAAGACTTTTCATACACTATATATTGTTTGATGAATTTATAATGCGCCCCCTTTTTTTATTGTTCAATAAAAAATAGTTTTAACATTATCGAATAATTATCAACTGAATGCAACTTTTTCTACTAAAATCAGTAGGGAGGAAATTCGTTTCATAACGCGTACTTCAAATAAAATCAATAATAGTAATAATTTATAGCTCAATTACTCATTCGTTTTATACTGGGCTCATTACAGTTTTTAAATGATCTGGAATAATTCTTTAAGTTATTGCTAAGAATATATGCTTGAAGTTTATAGGAGCGCCAGGTCGCGACAATGCCTAAGAAATCGTTCAGTGATAAAAAATAAAAAATAAATAAAAAAAAAAACTGTTAAATTTACGGGGGGAAAAACTATCACCTCGTGTGCCAGTATCAAACCGTTTATTTCACAGAAAAGTACTGTTATTTAAAACTTGGGGAATGTTTTTTTCAGAAGATAAGTACCGTTATTTTAACAAAAAAACATTGGGAGTCAAGCGCTCTGCTCTCTTTGTTACCGTAACTCGAGTGTCTCTGTTTGAAGAAGAATCTTATGCTGTTTTAACTAAAAGTCCTCTTTAGTCGTTATGGAAAAAATATTTAAGTACAGAAACTTTTAAAACTATAGTGCCCCACTCGTATGAAAATGCTTGGCAACTTAACACACGATAAAAAAACTATACGTGAAGAAATATAATAATCAAGTAGAGTATCCATATGACAAGAATTTATGGAAAGCCAAGACGCCCTCTCAGGAGAGAAGAGGAGAGGCAGGTTCTAACCGGTACAAGAGCCCCTCCCTGACATTTATTTAAAAACTCATTGAAATTTACAAACATGTCAACACTGTTGAACATATAATCTCGATACAGTCTTGACATTTAGATTGGTTGGAACATTAATATGAAGATGGTTACACAATTTATGTCTGAATAACAGATCAAAAAGCCCTTATAACATTTAAGGAAACATATTTAAAGAATCATGAAAATAGATTAAAATTGAAAAAGTCTAAAGGCATTCCATACATTAAATTGGCAGAAAAAAATCCACATGAGAATGAGATGAGATATTTACATAACATTAAAAGTACAAAAGTAGGAGGGTAAAAAAGATTAAAATAAAATAAAAATTTTAAAATTGGTAAAGTGTTAAAGGGAAGTGAAGTAAAGCAAAAGATTAAAAATGTAATAGATAAAATTTAAAAAAAAAATTAGTAACGTTATGACAATAAAGTCGAATCTCAGTTTTACTTATCCGATATTTAAAATCACAAAATAATCGGTAAAAATTTAGAGCACGTAAGGAAAAGAACCGTAAAATGATTTTAAAAAAAAAGTAGAGCAAAATTGCATGGCAAAAAAAAAAAAAAAAAATAATAATAATAATAATAACAAAAATAGAATTTGAATTGACGGTTTTAATCTGCTTATGATTAGGATGAAAAACAGAGAAAACCCGAATTGCCAACAAAACGGCTTTAAATCGTCAAATATGAAGAGAAAATCTAAAAAGAGGGCTAATTTTTTGCAGTGTAGCTGTTGCGAAGATAAAAATAAAAAGCTGCTGTGTTTCTTTCTGTTCCATAGCATACTGGCTCCCAAAAATGGGTCCAAGCTTTTTATAAAATTTGTATTTTGTAGACCACTGCAAAAAATACTATATTTAAGATTTTTTATTAATATTTTTTTTAATTCAAAGAAGAAACAGAAAAGTTATTTCTTAATGATGAAGAGGATGCTAAATTTATAAAATGTTTGGTAGCTGTGAGAAAACGTAGACATAAATCTGCAAAAATGATTTAAAAATATTCTAATAACTAAGATGCCATGCAGATTAGAAAATATGAAATTAAAATGAAAATAGAGGGCAGTGGTAATAATTTAAAGGTGCGTTTATACTGGAGTAAGAAACCGCATTTGATTTGTCTGCTGCATTGGATTGGCCTGAAGACTAGATTTTTCTAAGGTAATAATAAATTTTACTTGTCAATTCAATGCTCATAATTAATAAAAAGTTGAAATTTAAATACAAATTTTAATTCAACGATTTTTATGGAAATTCATGGAATAATATTAATTGAGTTTTGGAGGAGGTTGTTGGTCAGTTATTAAATGGTTAGCCACAGATTTGCCGGAATCGGATTGTCGCATGGCAAATAAATCGATCTAGATAATTATATGATTTTAATGTAAATATATACTTCTATTAATTATAATACTCGATTAACTCTACAATTTTGTACAGAATTTAATTACATTTGTTGGATATCCATTGCCTTTATTCAAATTGTGAAAATTATGTCGATTTTTTTTTGGACATATAAATATTTTTACAAAATCTCTTAATTCTGTTTATTTGATTAAGAACAATATCCGTATATATGTTTTCAGAATTCTATGCAATTAGTTTATTTATATTTAACTTAAAATCATTCCTTTTATCGCTTAAATCAACAAAGCAGAAATTTTCTTCTTATTTCATATTTAAATTCAAAAATAATAAATGATCATGAAGCAGTATCGTCATGATCATGAAGCAATATCAGCTCCTCGGGATAAATAATGTCTGACAAAATTATAGAGTTTCGAAAATTAAAGATAATAAATCATCAAAAAATTTAAAAACAAGTTTGATACTTAACGTAAAATTTTTTCTTAATAGAATGAAAATAAGTTAACCAGAAATGACGAAAAACTAGATCCTTGCGGAAATTCAGTTATTTGAAATTTGAATAAAAAATTGTTTTAAATTATAAAGATAATTATTAAAAAGACACAGATTAATTTGAATGTATCAATTCGCTGTTAGGGAAATTTTTATAATTATAGTAATAACTCAAAAGAATATCTTTTAGTTTAGAATGTGGAATGTTATTAAAGGGATTTTGGAAATCAAAGGTTGCCATAAATTTAATTTTGTTTTGTTCATAAAATCTAATATATGCTGATTATTGTTAATAATCCACGAAGAGCCTTCGTTAATAGTTAATCCTTAGAATCAATAATTTTTTGTCGATAATTTTATTTTAATAATTAAGTAGTAAGAGAAAATAATGACAGGTTTAGTTAAATATTAGTTTCTAGTATTAGATTGTTTTAGATCTGTTAAACAGGTTAGTTAGTATTAAATTATTCTAAATTTGATAGGTATTTCAGGAAGTTTTAATAACTAATCTTGTAAGTTGTATATAATTAGTTTTATTTTTAACATCTAATTATTAATTTCTTCTTTGAAAGCTCAACGTAGAATCTTTTTTAAAGAAGATTGCATAAGTGTTGATAGCTCAGTCCATGGGAGTCACTACAACATTCTTCTGAAGTTGCTTAATAGCATGATAAGTTTCATAAAAATGAGTTTAATTGTAAAAGTTATGTATTATTCCCTTATTATTAGGATTAATTTTTTACATTAATGACAAACTCCACATTTCCATTCCGTAAACAGACCTAAAGATAAACAAATTCTATCGGAAATCTTCAGACAAAAACTATCGAGATAATTTAGAAAGCATTTTGGAATTTTTTTAATATGATAAATATGTTAATGTAATAATAGATATATGGTAATTTTCGCCTTTCAACATTAAATTTATTGATTTCAAATTTCTTATAATATTTAAATTAAGTGTAAAAATACGTTAATGATATTTATTAAACCAATTCAAAATATTTCTCTTCTTCACAGTGATCTATTCCTTTTTCCCAAATTTTTGCCGATATCATTATAAATAAAAACAGTTCTATCAAATATTTTATTAAATAAAGAGCTTTCAACTTCAGCTTTTCAGCTTTTAAAGGAAAACTTTTAATAAAACTTTAAAGTTCAAAATGTAGAGAAAACAAGGGAAAAATTACAGAGCAATTAAAAAGGGGAAAAAAAAGAAAAATAATAATAAAAATAACAAAAAACCGGAAAAAAAGAGAAAAAAATTTTAAAAAATCCGGAAAATAAAAGATATATTTTTTTCATCAGCTGACACGCTTATATCCGCAAAAAAGAGTGCTTTCTAATATTGCATCAATATAGCCGAAGCAAAATATATCAATACAATAGTGTGAGAAGCACTCAAAAAGTTTTACAAAAAAATTACAAGAAGTAAAATAGAACACAATAAGTAAAAATATCCCGTAAAAACAGAAAATAAAATATAAAGCAAAAACAGAATAAAACATGAAATGAAAACTATAAAGCGAGTAGCGAATTCAAATGAACTTACATGAACGGGAAATTTTTCAAGAATGATTTAAAATATTTTCGTAACAATATTGCCAGATTGCAAAAAATGAAAACAAAAGCGTAAATTGAGTAAAAAGCGTAACTAGGGGAGTTTTGTATTAAAGTGCGTTCTTACTGCATTACTGAAGTGCGTTTGATTTTTTAGTTACCAAGGCTGGGCCCGAAAATGGATGTGCGCAAGTTAATATTATACTGGATAATTTAAAGAAGTTGACAATAAATAATTTCAGAAAATAAATATTTATTTAAGAAAAAAATATATAAAATAGAAAAGAGAAAGAAACGTGAATTTCTTGTTTTCCACATAATTTTAGTCACAGATTTGCCCGAAATGGATTGCACATGGAAAAATTATATAAATTGACAAAGAAATTCTTTTATTAAATTATTTTTTATTAAATTATTTAGTAAATTATGTCAACTTCTTTAAATTATCCAGTATCCATTTTCGGCACATCCATTCGCACATCCATTTTCGGACGCATCCTTGGTAACTAACAAATCAAACGCACTTCAGCAAAGCAGTAAGAACGCACTTTAATATAAAATTCTTCTAGTTACGCTTTTAACTCAATTTACGCTTTTGTTTTCATTTTTTGCAATCTGACAATCTTGTTACAAACATATTTTAAATCATTTTTGAAAAATTTCCCGTTCATGTAAGTTCATTTTGAATTCGCTACTCGCTTTGCAGTTTTTATTTCATGTTTTTTCTTCATACTTTATTTTCTGTTTTACGTGATATTTTTACTTGTTGTGTTATATTTTATTTGTTGTAATTTTTTTGTGAAATTTTTTGAGTGCTTCTCAACTCTTGTATTGATATATTTTGCTTTGGCTATATTGATGCAATATTAGAAAACACTCTTTTTTGCGGATATAAGCGTGTCAGCTGATGAAAAGATTATATCTTTTATTTTCCTGATTTTTTAAAATTTTTTGCTCTTTTCTTTCCGGTCTTTTGCTACTTTTATTTTTGTTATTATTTTTCTTTTTTTCCCCTTTTTCATTGTTCTGTAATTTCCCCCTTGTTTTCTCTAAATTTTGAACTTATTCTATGAGTTCTATTTATTTGCAGCGTATGCGCAATAAATAAAACTTATTTGAAGAATTGCTTCAAGTAAGTAACAAATTCATTATGTAAGAGAAGATATCTTTTGCTGAAGCAATGAATAATTTAAGTGTCTTCACATACATCTTATTATATTTCAAAAAATATTCGAAAATGGAATATTTAAGTTAATAAGAGGCTGTGCTAAAATAAAAAAGAAATTCTTCCTCAAGTTGTCCGGATAATGAAAGTGAAATGTCTATCTTGTTCGTAATGTGATCAGAGAATAATTAAAGTAACGTTGTGCACGCAACTCATTTGAAAAATATCTACGTTCCATTATATTACCGAATGAATTTGCATCGAAAGCACTAAACGAATAGTAGTTTTTTTTTCCTTCCCTTTTCCCATGAATTCATTAACATCAATGTTTTCAGGATTTTGGGAATTAGTCTTTTCCGTTGATTTCAGAAGTAAAGAAATATTAATTTAGTCGCAAAGTGAAAATACCGTTGATAAATGACTTACTTGTGTGCAGCATTTTTCTTTTCGATTCACTCATTTCGATTCATTTCGCCTCCTATTACTGCTCAATTTCCGTAGTTTCATAAAACATTTTTCTTAGTGGTAACTACGGTAAAAAATATAAAAAGCGGTGTTTGTTTTATTATGAAATATTACGATTTAACTAAATTGTGAATTTAGTTAAGAAAATTGATGTATTAATATTGTGAATTTAACTAAACAGTTTATTTTTAAAAATCACATTTGGTAGGAATTTAAGGTAGATACGGATGCTGAATCATTCTTAAGTTCTGATAGTTAAGAATATGTTATTTAACTTGAAAGAAATAAAATTAAGTTTTTTTAAGTAACTTTTTACGTTTCGGGGCGCAGTTAGCATCTCTGTAATAATATCTTAATAAATTTTAATTCAATCATTTTACCCACTATTATATAAAGATAATTAAAAAAATTAATGAAATTTTTCTGATTCATCATGTTCTAGAGACCTAACAAGACTTTCATAAAAATTATGTTAACTTTCAAAATTTTTGCATTAGTACACTGACATTGGAAATAATATATCGATAGAACTTCAAATGTTGCAGAGTTTGCATGAAACTCACTTAAATGAGCACACATTATTTGATTTATGATCGTTTATATTAAAACAATTTCAATTTAATTCAATTCAATTCAATTTCAAAACAATATATTAAAACAATTTCAATTGAGAACTTAGATTTGGAAAATATAACGCATTTCTAATTACCCCATAATATAATTGATTCACGGGTTAAGTATTTAGTACAACAGCTAGGCATTGCAATAAAAAAAAATTTAACAAAATTGAAGAGAGGTAATCAATGATTTATTTATAAAACCAAGAGCAATCTTATCACTATAAATAAAAGTTTTATTTAAAAATATTGAAACAAATATCTTCTCAACTTTACTAAACTTAATTCTCTTAACACAAGTTTGTACAAGTTTAGTGCAAGTTTTTTTTCCTTCTTTTTTTATTACCCTCGTTGAACAGCCGACCCAATTTTGGGTTTGAGACTATTAATGTTCAACTCCAAAGCTTTGCAATTTTGAACCCAATCCAGAAGACAAGGGAACTCCTGGATCGAGTATTGGGAGAAATTTGTCTTCGTGGAGGACTTTTCGATGGAGCTAACCAGCATTTGTGTTACATGGAGAGGAAAATCACGAGAACCTTCCACGTTTAGCCTGACGGCAAGGGGACTCTAACCCATTATCTGCCTACCACTGAAGATATTTCACGTCAGCACTGTGGTCGGTGCCAGCAGGATGCGGAATTCGTATCGACTGGGATTTGAACCCGGTTCGCCTTATTGGAAGGCGAACGCTCTATCCCCTGAGCCATCGCGGCTCTTAGTGCAAGTTTGGCGTTCCAACTTTGCCGGTCAAGAGCCACTTCCCTTGCCATCTCAAACCTTTCTAATCATTTTTCTGTAGGTCAGTTTCGACCGGCCTCTTCTCCGTTTTCCTTCCGGCGGCCATATCAGAGCTGTTCTAGTTAGGTATTTTGGGAACATTCTTAACGTGTGTCTAGGTTTATCTTTGCTTTACTATTCCTGTTGTGATGGGTTTTAGTTTTCGTTTTATAATAGAGTTCGCCCTTTGTGATTTTATTTGGCCAATACATCTCTAAAATTCATCGGAGGCATTTAGTTTGAAAAGTAGAGAGTTTAATTTCTTATTGTTTTCGAAGTTTCCATGACTCGCTGCCACGTGAGATCACAGGTTTAGCTGTAGCATTAAAAACTTGTAATTTAGTATTTAAGTTAGGTGGTTTCCAAATTCTTTGTCGTTTACTGAAGGCATATTGTACTCGAATTTTATATGCATCATAGACTCATTCAAATAAAAAGAGAATTGAAATTTTAAACTTATCATACAAACTTCTGAAATTCTTTTTATTTATTAAGTCTACTTTTTAAAACTTCATTGTTAACACATTCTGGAGATAGCAGTAAACTTACAGGAAAAGTAAAACGATTGTTGTTAAAAAATATTTTTCTGAAAAATAATAATATTTTACTTGAAATGTAAATACCTTATCGCTAATGTATTATGTTTTATCGCTTATGTATGCTATATGGCATACGTATAAAGCGAATAATTACACCACCGACAAAAATGGAAGACTTTAAATTTGTTGATATTTTCTGTCAAATTGCAGTTACTTTCAGTTTTCTGATGTCAGAAATATTTAGTTCATAAAATCTATTGCTTCATGAATCAAACCCTAATATTACGAATTAATTTTAGTTTCATTATTTAAAAAAAATAATCATAGTTACAATTAATAAAATTATCTCCCGAAATTTTGCATCTCATTTCCTTTCTTGAAAAATATTCTGTCTTCTTCAATTGTTTTAATTAATAAAAAAAATTCATTCGTTTCTATTATATATTTTTTCAAGTTGTTTAAATATAAGCATAAAAACATTATTTATTGATAATTTTAAAAAATGAACGTAATATGAGAAATAATGAGTTTGAATAGAAAAATCCGCGGCAAAGATGACTGACTTTATTTCTTTGAAAGTTTAGTTACCATGAGTTATTTAAACAATGATAAATTTCTTAAAGTTCTTGGCAAGTTGTCAGTTTTTTCGATCATAGTTACGAAGATAATCTAAAACTTCTGAATTCAATCAATTCAGAAATCAATTCACAGCGAAGAAGATAATCTAAATCTTCTTCTCGTGGCATAGTTTTTCCATTTCAGTTTTCGAAATTCTTGACTCTTTCTTCGTTTATTCTTCATTTACACTTTTATTTTTTTACACAAATCGGATATTTCTAGTTTCTATAATGTTCTTTAACCCTTAAACTCCATATTTTTTTAAAGATGTGAAAAATATGTTTTCTTTTAGCAGCTTTTTTGCTTCATTTAGGTCAAAAATATATAGTTTTTTTAAATTTTCTTTCGTTCTTTTATCTTTTATATTTTTTCCGAGATAAATGAACTTGTTTGCTTGCAGATTAAATTTTTTTTTTATTATTTTCATACATGAACAAAAACTCAAATAGTCGTAAACGCTCAACTTTATTTTCTAAGCTATGCGAAAATTTATACCTTTTCGAATGAGGAACTGTGAACAGATTGTAAATGCTCTAAGACTAAATTTTAAAAAATAGATTCTACGATGAACCATAATTACGGTACCTTGAGACAAAATGCGGTGCAAATGTTCGGAAAACATTTTAAATGTGCTGAATGGCTAGTGACGTAGTGTGGGTATCTCAATCCTGATTGGTTGTTGAAACATGGCATTTGTTTGCGTTATCAACTATTCTTTCCATTCTTTTTCAAGTAAGCCAAGCCTGACAAGTATCAATTATCTTAAGTGACACATTCTAATTTCTTTCACAAGGATTCTCGCACTTAACAAAAAGACAGACACGAAGTCAAGTAGAACATAAACTAATTATGCATTAAAGTTGCCAGGTACACGAAGCAAAAATACATAACGGTTACAATAAAATACATAAACAAATAATAAATCCAATTTAGGTAAAAGACGTGGAAGAGAAATGACTATATTTTAACAAATTTGATGTGCGATACTGCATTGTATCTAACAAACTTATAAGTTTATTAACATTCTAACTTATGTGGAGACATTTAGCTAGACTTTTACACGCCATCTTGTTTACTAACGATCAGCTGGCGCTGAGGTCATAGATCACGTGTCTGGGTATCAATGATCTTCTTGAAGTGCAGGTACCCAATTGAACCATGTTTTTATTCAGGTTGAATCATACTACCATATAACCAAGATAGAGAAATACGATGATTTAGCTTTGTATAATGTTAAGATTGCTGCAAATTTGAACGATATTATGGAACAATTACAGCACTCCACAAACTTTTTCTGTAGTACTAATTAGTTCTTTTTCAGATAGTTTTTAGGGGGAATTTTTTTAAATTATAAACAATAACGATGATTATAATTAAGCATCACTTTTTTTTATAATAAAGGCACTTTTATATAAAATAAACGCAACAACTCTCCACCTGTTATTATCTATATTGTTATTTAACGCCAACGATTATAGCAGCTAAAAGGAACAATTTTCTCGAAATTCTGTCATAAAGGTAAGTAAAATCTTGTCTATAGTTGTTATGCTTTAAAAAAATTTATTCACAATTTTAAAAAAAGATTTCAAAACACTGCTATAAATAAATGTAATTAATAAATTTTCTTGGGTGCTTTTGAAATTTCCTTAAAGTCAGATGTTTCAATCAGAAATAGATATACAGGGATTGATCAAAATAATGGAAATATTTTTATACTAACTCGATGTAAACAATCTATCTTCAAAGAGATGTTTTGGAGGATTTTACATGGAAAAATCTCAATTTGCTGGATCATGCGGGAAACTTTTAGAAATGATGCTAAATTTGCATGAACAAAAACGAAAGTTTAAAGTTTCTTTCAATTTCAATATCAGTATAATTCCTTCTAATATGAATCTCACGATTCAATAGAATGATTTTGAAATTGTTGGTATTAAAGGTAGAAAGAACTTCCAACGTTCATTTTGGTTGATCCGAACTAAGTAATGGCACCATTTCTAAAAGTTTCAAGAAGGATTTTTAAAATTGTGTCAACAGTTTTGCCATGCAAAATCTTATAAAACATTTGTTGCTATGAGAAAAATTGTTAACGGAGAATTCGTAGAAGCTTGGTTTCATTACTTTGATCAAAACCTGTACATTGCCTCAAGGTATTGAGTTCAGATCCCAGCATCGGCTGATCAATTCTGCTCCCGCCTCGCACCGATTACAGTGCTGATGTAAAATATTCTCAGAGGTAGAGGGTTCATGGGTTAGAATCCTTTTGACTTTGGGCTAACCGTGCGAGGTTTTCGTGGCTTTCATCTTCATTTAACGCAAATGCTGGTTAGTTCCATCAAAAAGTCAGATTGTCCAATGCTTGATCCAGGAGCTCTCTTGTCTTCTGGATAGGGTTCAAAATTACAAAGTTACGGAGTTGAACATTGGGAGTTGTAATCTCAAAATTGGGTTGGTTGTTCAAAGTCGATCGTAAAATAAAATGCAAAAAAATTCCTGTCCGTAAATGAGTCATTCCATTAAGGAAATAACTTTATGTCAAGAATAAAACAAATTATGGCAATTTGTAGCATCAGTTAACACTTCGTTATTATTTTATCGACTATTGTCACATTTATTGTTTGTTAACATTAATATCACGAGCATAAGTCTATTAAATTGAAAGATTCTTGTACCAAAGATGCCGCAAAGGTCTGATGATAATATAAAAAAATTTTTCTCCATATATTTCAATTATGTTAGATGCAAACAATATAACTATTAAAATTTTTAATATGAATAAGAACATCAGCTGATGAAACGACCAACAGTATAAATTAAACATTTAAATTGAGCTCAATCTATTTACATAATTTACCTGCGATTTAAATGTTGATTTACTTTAACCCATTAAAGATCAACGTATCCATGAAATTTTTTTTAAAATCCATAGCTTCAGTCTTGAAACGTATCTTGGAAACAACTTCTTGTTCACCATATTATAAAGAATACAAATGCGGGGTATTTCAAAATGAATATAGCAATTACAAACATCTATAACTATTTAATAAAATAAAATTTATCTATAAGATAAACGTAGAATGTCGATGGAACTGTGACTGCAGAAATGCTTCAGAATGAAATGAACTACCGCCTAGATGCTGTCCGTGTGACCAAGGGAAGTCATATAGAAAATCTGTGACACAAAATTTCTTCTGCATTCTGTGTCAATTTTATCGATAAATTATTTTTCATTCAATAATTATTGCCCTTTGTAATCGCTATATTTATTTTGAATTTCCCTGTACAACGAAACCCGTATCTTGCGATGTTAAATGTACTTTTAACATCAGAAGAAAATATTTCATTTAATTACCTCTAATCATAATATTTCAACAGCTATTCAAATGTTCATTTACTTTTAACCACCGATTTCAGCATCTAATATAAATGATTTTAACAAGAAAACGTTCTCTTTAATAATGACAGACTAATGAGAAATAAAAATCGGAGAATGCTTGTTCGTGGAAATCCTCGATAACAATGTTAATATGCAAGATAGTGAATTAGGTTAAAGGTACAGAATCTACATTTGTATGAAAACGAGGAAAAAACTAAACGAATAGAAAAGAAAGTTTTATTATTCTTTACATTAAATTCTACACTAGTCTTAAAACCCATTTCTTTTCTTTAGGAATAGAAAGGAAAATAATTCGTCATCAGCTCTTTAAAGTTTTTATTTATTTTATTTTCCCATTTATTTCTCGGGAACTCGGGGCACTTAATTTCGAATATTTTTTTTTTTTGTTCTTTATAAAACTCCATTTTAATGGCACGACATGCAAAACGAATGGGACGTCCGCCAACTCGGGTAATGGAAAATATGCTGTTTACAGGGGTTAAATTAGCAGAACGACCAGGTATTGGAAAAAGAATGAAAGTATAAAAGTAATTTTTTTATTTTCCTGGAAGAAGGGAATTTTTTTCCCTTAACTTATTTCAAAAAGTAGAATAAAACGAAAGAAATATTTTCTACATCGTTTTTCAGAAGAAATTTTTTTAAAAAAACATTCCTACCTCTTTTTAAAATATAAAATGTACGCATGGCACATCCTTTTTAAAATTTAATTTAACCTTTTGCATTCCGAGTACTTCAAAATACAATTTAAATGAATGTAAGCTCTACTTTATTTAAAATATAGGATGCAATATGATGTATGGCAACTCATAATCATGAGCCGTGGCAGCCCAGTGGTTAAAGAATCGTTCGGAGAGGCTTCGATTTTCGACTCCGCTAAGACTCACCAAATACATGCGATATACGTGCTTGTGAAATCTGTGGAATCGAAACTCCTGTGGACGATCGCTGAGTAGTATCATAGGAAAGAATTTCTTTCTGGAGAAAATATCCTTCCTCTTTAAATCCATGTCTGAACTGAAGAAATTGACTCACGTAGGAGTGGTGCTGCCATCTATCCGCAGGGCTTTGAGCTAAGACGCACTTTCACCCATCCGATGATCGCTTGTCTAACAAAAGTCGCTCCTTCCTGACTTAATTCGCAAGAGACCAATAGCTTGTGAGCTTATCTTGTCCAAGTAAAATTAGAAACAGCAACAACAATGACTAATAATTATGCATGATATGATAACAAAGCATTAAATTACGAAAATCTTAAATTTGGAAGTGATGATTTTGGATGTCCCCTTGTAAGTATCAGTGGAGTGCAAAATATTTATTTGGAAATATCTGCAGTAACTTAACTAATCAGTGCCTGGCATCCTAGAACAATCATAGTCATAGAACATTGGCTTTCTTTTCATCAAAACTTCAATAATGAGAGAACATTATTTCACTATTTGCATTTATCTAGTAAAAACAAAACATTCACTTTATTGTTTCGATATCTAAGATATAGATTGATATAGACTTTTAAGATATGATCATTTGATAATATATAAGATATGATCATTAAGATATGATATCATTTTAATAAATCTTGTTTGATATTAAAAAATTCAATTTATGGAAAACCCCCTAACCTTTAAAGCTTTCTCTCCAAATAAACAAAAAATACTTTGAAAATTGCTGGAAACTTTTGAAATTTTCCAGTTATTTAAATTGGACTTTTTTCAAACGATACCAAATACGATACTAAACAAAATTATGAAGAAAAATTTTTTTTTTTTATTTTTATTAATGTTTTCCGTTTGTGTGCAGTATGGAAGGTTTACTTTAAACACTCATATCTTTCGCAATTTTTAACAATTTTTTTCAAAATTTTAAAATGATATTTTTATTATCCATTAAAAATTACTCTGAAAATTTAGTTTAATTTTATTGAATATTTCTACAATAATGGTAAAATAACCTAGTAAAAAAATTAGTATAAAAGATATGGTTGTTGTTGTCGTAGTTCATTTACGTCGCACCAGAGCTGCACAATGGGCTATTGGCGACGGTCTGGAAAACATCCCTGAGGATGATCCGAAGACACGCCATCACAATTTTGATCCTCTGCGGAGGGGATGGCACCCCCGCTTCAGTAGCCCGACGACCTGCACGCGAAGTCGAGCACTTTACGGTAGAACAGTTTAACGAGGACCAATACCGCACACCCTCGGTCCCTACGCAGACTGATCCAAGTGGTCACCCACCCGCACACTGACCGCAGCCAGTAATGCTTGACTTCGGTGATCTGCTGGAAACCGTGTCTTAACGATCAGTCCACTGCGGGACATATATCTCCATGAATATTTACGGGACATATATCTCCATGAATATTTACGGGACATAAAAGATATGGATATAAATCTCCATGAATATTTAAAATAGGTTTACATAATGTTGTGCAGTTATTGCCTATGATAACCAACGCAATTGACATAAATTTAAAGCTTATCGTTGTATTCTTTGGTATAGAGTGTTTGAAAACATTATTTTTCGTTCTTAATTTATTGCTTATCACTCAAACCTCTAAATCTTTAAATTTTATTGATAAGTATGAGAAATTCCACTACCCAAACGCTTCTAAAGTTTTAAAACGATTCTCGAAATATTTCTTGAAAAACCATGAAAAAATGAATTAGTATGGAAGTGTTTCCATAATTTTGTCCAACCATAAGTGTTTGTTGACGTACGTCAGTCATGGTCTGAATATACAAGAATGCAATCAAATATTCGGTCTATTTCAACGACATTTTTGGCATGTGTCGACATTACTTTGTAGAAATCGACATTCTCCAAATTCGGTCCATCACACTAAAATAAAGATACGAGTAAAGAAATCAGATTTTTCTGAAACATTAGGGTTAAAAAAATATTAGTTGACTAACCAACTCCAAGCATAAACACAAACTTTCTCATGTTTCCTTGGGCGTTGGTTGTCAGAAGGATATATTATTATTCAGAACTTATGTCGGAATAATATCACCTATTTAAAGCATTTCACCAAACTCGCAAATGAGTTTGGGTGTAGCTGTCGTAATAGTGACTACTTGCATGGAACAAAATATATGACATCTAAGATGTTTTTCTTACGAGAAATCGCAAGTGTGAATTTAAGAACGAAAATTTGCCTTTTGTGATGTTAATTTATAGGAGTGTAAGGCTTCAAGTCGGAAACTGATCATAACACGCATTTTCTCTTCCACAACTAAGAAAAGACATGAATACTTGCATTGTTTGCGTATATTTTAATAATTTGGAAACTGGCTAAAATATATTTTGGTACTTAAATGAAAAATTGTACTTAATAAAATATTCCTATACATAATTCAAAGGAAAGTATTGAAGCTGTTATAAATTTCTATATGAGTTTTAAACTTTTCCTTGTAATTTTTTTTTTATTACTAAGTCTTAAAAGGCGAAAGGGGAAAGCCGTTGAATAAGGATTTGTGATTTCAACTGAGTGGGCATGATCAACAAAGCATGTAATTAGAAATTTTGAAATCATAAAATTTTTAATGTTATTAAAATGGATTAAAATGTTTAAATTAGAACATGAATTAGATTAGTTATGAATTAGAATGTTTAAAAAAAAATTATAAATTATCTCCAGAAAACATAATGATGAGGATCTTTCTTTTTTGCAGAAAGTAAAGCTCCAAATTTTTTCTTCACACTATTTCAAGACTATCGAACTCTTTACCATCTTTCTTTGACTTCAGCAACTGTGAAAATGTATCCTCGCATTTCAGAACTATTTGCTGCCGTTAAAACGTCTGCAAACATTACAGATAAAACGTTTGAAGTTTTACATATTGAATCATGTTTCTAGCATTTGCTTCCGTAAAATAAACACAGTAAAGATAAAGGAAAGTCATGATCAATTATTTTTGTTATTTAATCATCAACTCGCTTTTATATAGCCTCAAACAGTCTAATAGTTAAAATTTTTTGTCGTATTTACAAAATGGCTTACTACAGTGCTTTAAATAGACAGACTTAGCGTAATTATCTGCCCTGAACGATTGACCGGGAAAATTTAAAAAAAATATTAGAAAATGACTAAAACACATTGTTTTTCCTAACTATTATGAAAAAGTACATAGCTGTAAATTAAAAACAAAACTATTTTCTTGTTAAAATTGACCTTTTCTTAAGATTAAAGTAAAATCAAAACCTTTAAATTTTCCAAGATTGTTTCATTTATCACCACTTAATGAATCTTTTGAGGCAGAATTTTCATTAAACATATTTTTCATACTTTTATCAATATTTCGTATTAATTTAGGTCAAAATAAATGAAAATTTTTACATACATAACATTTTAATAAATTATGGTTATAAAATACAGTACGAAACACTGGTGTCTTTTACTGCATTGAAGGCAAGATCTCCCAAACACGGCTCACTTCGAAATAATAATTTTTCAAATTTGCACTTAATTGCAGTTATTTTAGGTCTAAGAGAAACAGTTATTTATCTTTGAAATTTCAAAACATTTATAAAAAGACCTATTGATACATTTTTGAATATGAATGAAAAGCAAATTTCTTCAAAACTAATTTTCTTAGATATTCGTACAAATATAATTCCGATAATCTAACAGATTTTTTTTAGTAACGATTAGACTTTTTATTATTAAAAAAATACCAAAATATAGTTTTGCCTTAATTTATATATAAGAAAAAATATACATAAAAGTGATATAAGAGTTATATCTGCGTCAAAAGGTTAAACACGTTACTGCAGAGTGTTATTATTTTAAATGGAATTTTTTTTAAATTCTCAGCATTTAAAGAAATTAATTGGACTGTATAATAGCTCTGGTTACGAATTTTCAATCGTTGCACCTTCTACTGCATTAAACTTACGTAAACTTTTTGCATCGAAAAGATATGAAATTCAGATATGATATTCTCCTCACGTGACTGTGTGGTAGATAAGACAAGAAACTATACATTTCCCTGAATCGGAAACTGGATAACTCGTTTTTATTATTTTTAAACTTTTCTTCCTGTGGCTTATTACTATTTCCCAATTAAAGGTAGGTAGGTATAGTGCTCAAAAAATAAATTAATAAATAAATGAACGAAGCACCCTGAATAAGTTTTGATCCAATCATCGGAACTAATCATTTCTCAGGAACTATTTGACTGATTCTGCTCAAATTTTGAATTTAGCAATTTGAAATTACATTCTTTAATGTTGTGCAAAAAATTATATACTTTGTAATTTGAGAATTTTTCGCTCACTATAAAATAAAAATAAAAATAATTATTCAAAATTATTTATTGCATAAAATTATCTTTGGATGAATGAATTTTATAATTGTGAGCAATTTTTTTTAAAATTTGCTTCAGAAATTTTCGAGGTCTAGCGAAATACGCAAAAGCTAAAATTAACATTAAGAGATCCTAATTTGAACCACTCTCCTGACAAAACTATTTTGAGCATATTTTCCCGATTGCTTCTGCCCCCCCCAATATTTTGAGGGTCAAAAAAGGTATGTTTATTTAGAGAAAGTATGTTTCTGTGTCTTCTGTAAGTTAAAATACCATCCTCACAAATTAATGAGCTTACTTGAGGTTAACCCCTCGGACCATTAACTTCTAGTACGCTTTAATCCAATCATTAGATCAAAAGTTATTCAGAGTGTTTCGTTTGTTTATTTATTTTTTTTGAGCTTACGTTTCACTTCCTTAAAAACAAATTCAACAATTATTTTTAACAGCCAGATTTCTTTTTCTTTTTAAAAAAATGTGGCAAATTAGGTTGGCTTGGATTTTGCTGTAATTTCAGGAAAGGTTCTTTATTACATAAAACTATCAGACATGGGTTTTTTTTTATTCTGGGGGGGGGGGGGATTTTTGACTCAAAACCTTTTTGGAGAAGAGGGGGAGGGGAACTGGTGTTCTACGATGAACACAACGATTTACATATAGTATTCATACCTGCCAACTCTTCCGGATTTTGCGGAAGATT
The DNA here is from genome assembly GCF_982258835.1 of Parasteatoda tepidariorum. NCBI lineage: Eukaryota > Metazoa > Arthropoda > Arachnida > Araneae > Theridiidae > Parasteatoda > Parasteatoda tepidariorum. Next base: position 4,569,010 of record NC_141755.1, on the reverse strand, counting down.
TTATTTTTACTTTTCATTTGGTAGTCGTTTTCATGCATTCAAACTCGATTTTCGGTTTAATAAATCTGATTTAAAATGACTAAAGTTACGTTTAAATAATTTAAATATACAAATTGAAGATCTACTCTTCACCATTACGTATTTCGATGAGTGGGCAAAATAGAAGTGAAATGTCTGCTTGCAATGCCAATGCAAATTTATTTTACCTCTACTAGGTAAAAGCTTCTTAGAAGTGCGTAAAAGTTGGCATTAATTGATATGACTTGTTCCTCCTTTAACATAAATGAAATTTCTCTCTGATAAAAGAAAACCACTTATTAATCGAACTTAACGAAATACGCGACCAGGGGTTTTATTTATCAATAGCCGTCGAACAACTGAAAGAAGTAAATGAAAGAACTGAAAGAAATTAGCAAATTGATGTCAGTAATTTTTACGAGAAAGTCAGGACCACTTTAGTTCGCTATACAAAGGATGTATATAGCATCGCCGCTGCATTACTCTTTGTGAAAAAAAGCATAAAAACGTCGTCAATTTTTGAAATAATGATATCGAATAAATCTGCTCAGGAACGGACACCAAAGTTTAAGGCTGCATTATATAAAAGTTGACATATATCTATGAATTAATTCTACATGTGTGTAAAATTTTGCAATTTCTCACGCTGGGTCGTACCAAAAGTGCAAAGCACTTATCTTGCTTTTTTCGGTAACACTCATCATTATGTATTGACTTAAATATTTGCCTTTGTGGCTTACAATTGACGCAAGCAGATTCGCACGGTCGAAATCTTAAAAAAAAAAGGAAATATTTTTTTGTTCATAGAAGATTGCCCTAATACGAGGGTTGCTATTTATATTTCTGGCCTTGGCAACAGTAGTGTTGCTAGGCGACCGCAGACGATTTTAATCGAAAGTTTGATATTTTTAAACATAAATTCAGCAGAAGATTTACCATTATAGCTTCATTTGTGTTCTTGACAGTAAATTGAAAAGTTCTTCTCTTTCAAAAAATGGAATTGAATCGTGAACATTTTCGTGCCATTATTTTTCATAACTTTCGACGTGGATTGTCAAGACATGAGTGCTTCGATGAACTTAATTCTTTATTCAGCGATAAAGCGCCATCCTACAGCACTGTAAAAAATTGGTATAACGAATTTAATCGTGGTCAATGTTCGATCCAGGACGAATCCCGTGCAGGTCGTCCAAAATCCGTTGTTGTGCCAGAAAAGATCGATGCTGTGCTTGAACTGATAAAGCAAAATCGTCATGTGACATACCGTGAGATAGAGGCATCTTTGGACATTAGTATGACTAGCATCAATAAAATATTGCATGAACATTTGAACGTAAAAAAAATTTGTTCGCGTTGGATACCGCATAATCTGACAAACGCTCAAAAAAAGGCTCGTGTCGATTGGTGCAAGGAAATGTTGGAAAAATACGTTCAAGGTACATTAAAAGGCTGTGTATAACATCTACACAGGTGACGAATTATGGATCTATGCATATGAGCCGGAAACAAAACAGCAATCAACTGTATGGGTATTCCAAGACGAGGTAAAACCAACAAAAGTTGTTCGAGGAAGAAGCACATCGAAACAAATGATTACCTGTTTCTTCTGCATTTACGGTCATGTGGCAACAGTGGCGGTAGAGCAACGCAGGACGGTCAATTCTGAATGGTACACGACCATTTGTTTGCCAGAAGTCATCGGTGAAATTCGAAAAAAGCAGAACAACAGGCGAATCATTCTTCATCATGACAATGCGAGCTCTCACACATCGACTCAAACAAAGGCATTTCTGACGGAGCGAAAGATCGAACTGATGGGTCATCCGCCGTACAGCCCTGATTTGGCACCCAATGACTTCTTCTTATTCCCACACATCAAAAATAAATTACGTGGACAACGATTTTCGACCCCCGAAGAAGCGGTTGATGCATTCAAAACGCATGTTTTAGAGTTATCTCAATCGGACTGGAAAAAGTGCTTTGAAAATTGGTTCAAACGCATGCAAAAGTGTATTGATCATCATGGAGAATATTTTGAAAAACAATAAAACCAATTTCGATCCTACAGATTTCTTTTTTCATTATTAGGCCAGAAATATAAATAGCAACCCTCGTATCACCTATTTATGTCCCAATAGTTAACGTGGAAAATTCGCAACACAAAACAAGCGTCAATGCCACTCTTATAACAAAAAGAATTACCACATGTAAAAAGTTTGTTTTTTTATTAAAATACCAGACAACTCAACTCAGCTTTTCAAGCAAACACGCTTCTTTAGCAAAAACAGTAGTCGTGGCTGCCAACCTTTACGGATGATAGAAGAAAGTTTCTAAAGTGACTTTAAAAGGGAAATTTTCTAAAAATTAATCTGCATCGCTATTACTTAAAAGTGAGGCCTTATAGATAATAGATTGGCTAATAGATTTTACGCACATATCTTTGAATTGCTATTTGTCGTGGTTGGTAAAAAATGTCGCTTACTATAAAAACTGAAATTTATACATCAAACGTTGCTACTAATAAAAATAAATTTCTTCGACGACCGTACAAGTCTGCACAAGCTATAACACTGCTTAACAGCAAACATATTAAATAAACCCTTTATTTAAGGAATTAGTTTTCTTTCCATAGGGTAATTTAGAACATGAAAAAGAAATATTAATAAGTGGGTTAAATTAAGTATATTTTCCCCCTTAAAAAGCTACACCCTTCATTGAAAAACAGAAATTTAATTATGCTTAGATTATTGGTCTGAGCATCTTATGAATAACGCATATTAATTCATTTTAATTTAAAAAATATGAAATTTTCTAAAATATGGTATTATTTTCATTGAATTATGCTTAAATTACATTCATTAAGACACAAAAAATGTTTAAAAAATAATAAACAAGAAAACTAGAAAAATAATATTTTATATGAATAAAATGGTGTGTATATGCACCATTGGCCAAATTTAAGGACAAACCATTTAGTTGAAAGCTTGTTTTTTTTTATGAAATTTGTTACGTTTTTATTTTATTTACAAAACTTGCAGGCTTAATCTACCCTAAAAATATATGATTATTCTCAAATGGAATAATTATACATTTTCAAAAAGTCGAAATTGTCAATAACCGTTTCAAGTTAAAAAACTAGAGTAGTTAAAAAAGTTCTCAACAAAAAGTGTTTACCTCAATACAATTATTAATATTTTCTAGAACACTTGATAAAACCTTTGAATTCTTCAGAACCTTCAACAATAGCAGAAAAATAAAATTAGAAAAAAATATTAATGAAAAAAATATTTATTGAATTGTTGCACCTTGGAGTGAAAACGGGCTAAGTTGACTGCTGTTTCGCCTTTACAGCACATTTTATTTTGTCGCCACTTTTTTAATGCAACATAAAAACAACAAAAAATCACTCACAATAAATCATTCAACTACCATCATAAAATATTGGGTTTCCTTAATGCACTAAATGAAAAATTTAACATCTACTGAGTAAAAATAATTTATTAAAATAAAAACAGTTACAAATATCCAAACAATTTTAATACAAAAGAACGTATTTTATTTCTAAATGTATTTTCGATTTCTCACAGCTAAGGAGTAAAAGCTTTCATATCAGCAGGCTCTTATGCAATTACCCCACCATAAGAGTACCAGAGAAGTGAAAATAAATATATCTAGCCGTACTTAAGAACTGTATTGATCTGTGCTGAGAAGGAAGCATCACCCATCAGAAACCACACACTCCAATAAGAAGAACAACAAAGTGAGACACTTTGTTTAATATTCACGCTTCAGCATCTATTCTGCTCAGAAACGCATCTCAGCGATTAACATTTCCTGGAAATAATGCCCGGAATTGATTGCTCCTCTTCCATAACAGTTAATGGGGGAAGGCTTAACTGTAATCTGAAACTCATCCTTTTCATTTTGAGCATTTAGCAGTACTGCTTAAGAATGATAATGAATTCGTATTTTAAATCCTTTAATAGGAATTTTCTGGAAACTGAGTTTCTAAAAGATATTTTAAGACCAAATTGTCGTTGAATACATTTCCTAAGTCTCAAAAACTATTGTATTAGGTAATTGAGTATGAGAATAAGATTCATTTATCCGTTTAAATTGGCATATGCTAAGAATTATTAAATTATATTATATTGCATAGATTGCGTAAATTATCCATTTTTGTATTAAATTTTTTACACTTCTTTGTCGTATTGATGTTGAGAATTTCCACTTAGAGATAGCATGTGTCGACTAAACTTATAATTTCTTATTTTAGCTACCCTACTTTCATTTTTATTTTATAACCAACGTGGATTCAATTCTGCTTCGGCGCTAATTATGAGTTTACAACTATTCAACTCCGTAGCTTTGTATTTTGAACCCCACACAGAAGACAAAAAAACTCCTGGATCAAGCATTGGTTGAAACTAACTTTCGAGGAGGACCCTTTAATGGAACTAACTTGTTTTTGCATTACATGAAAAGGAAAGCCACGAAAACCTCACACGGTTAGTCCGAAAACAGGGGGACTCTAACCTATAACCCACGTTGGGGATATTTTACGCCAACATTGTAATCACTGCGAGCCGGGTGCAGAATTCGTATCGACCAGCTATCTCTGCGATTCGAACTTCTTTCATCTCACAGGGAGGTGAGTGCTCTATTTCCTGAGCCACGGTGACTCTAGCGAGCACAATCAAAGAAATTTATCTCAAAAGCATGGAATGTATATCTCAAATATATATTTTTGAACAGCTAGTTTATTATAGTGGTCATGATTATTTGGCCTCCGATAGATGCAATATCTGGGTTATTATTTTTTGTGTACACATAGAGAAACACCCCACCCATGTGATTGCGAATATCAAACTTTTTTTTTACACCGAAAATTACAGTTGCAGTGAGAGACTATTTTCTCTGCCTTTAACGCATCGATGCCCAATTATAAAAAGTGGTCTAAATATGAAAAACCTCACATAAAAAAGGTAGCGCATATTTGTTTATACCAAGCAGCATTTCTTTCTGTGTCGATTACTTTATCTTTAAAGAAGTACTGTGTACTGATCCTGAAACTGGGCACCTGGGATCACTTGCGCCCCCTCTCATTATAGACTTCTAAGCGTTGTAGTGGTAGACATAGTGGTGGTTGAAATGCAAATACAATATAAAAAAAAGGCATTTTGCTACTGTAAGTGAAGTTTTTACTTTTTCTATATCGTGGTGAGAGATGCATCATTACAGAAGTAGTCAGTTGTGAGTCATTCTCTGATCTATTCTGGTAACATAATCAAATTGGAAAATTTAAATAAACTTGTCTTCGAATAACGAAATGTATTTTTAGTTCTTATATACTAAGGAGTTCTCGTCAATATAGGTCTATCAAGCAGTCGTTGCCAAACTGTCTGTCGCGAGCTAGTAAGCGAGAAAAGTTTCGGTAGATTTTCTCCATTTATCTGATAAGCCAAAATGTAAGATTTTTTTTAAAAAATGGTCGTCCTTTTGTTCCTTTAAAATTGTTTCATTGTATGAAGACTAAGCAGGTTGTTACCCCAGTAAATTTAGTTTCAAAATAACAATTTTGTTCTTCCTGTAAAATTGTTTCACGGTATGATGACTATGTATGCCGTGAAAGTAATGTCAACCGAGACTAAGAAATAACATTTAAAATGACAATTTTATTCTTCCTGTAAAATTGTTTCACGGTATGATGACTATATATGCCAGTGTTTCCCTACGCGGGGCCCACACCCCACTGGGGGGGGGGCAATTTAATTGTTAAAGGGGGCTATTCGAAGATGGACTACACGACTTTAACCCTTTTGCTCTGGGCCATTTAAATGTTTCTAATTTAAATGTTAAATGGTTCTAAAGATTTCGATGCCAAAATTGAAAGAAAAAAGCAAATTTTTGAATAGTTGCAACCAATTAATATTATAAATTCGTTTGACGAGACCAAAATATCAAATGGGTTTTTGGCGTCCGCAAGGTGACCTCCCTGCGGTCGACGGCAGGCTCCGCGTGAACCCCCGGACGCTTTAAAGTCTCGCTAAACAATGCAGTTGTTTGCATCTGAAAAATAGACGAAATGAGTGAAGATATTGAAAAACAACTTGTTTAAAAGCTGAAAACAAGAAAATTCTCAGTGCAAATGGATGAATCAACTTTGATTGACAGTGTGGCAGTATTGATAACTTACGTAAGATATATTGATAAAGGGCATTTTGATGAAGAAATGTTGTTCTGTGAAAAATTAGAAAGCAATGAAAAATATAACATTAGAAGAATGAAAAATATAACATCTTGTGCTGCAGATGATGCTCCTAATATGATGGGCAAGAAAAATAGTTGCTTACAATTGATGAAAGATGAGAATCCAGAAACGATTCTTGTGCATTGTGTTATTCATAGGGAAAACTTGGTAGCTAAAAACATCTCGCCTGTTTTAAATAAAGTACTACATTCAGTAATAAAGTGTATCAATGCTATTAAAGCTAATGCCAAATGTGAGTGTCTCTTCAAGCTATTTTGTGAAGAATAAAATGCAGACCATGTGAGACTTTTACTTCACAGTAAGATGGCTCTCTAAAGGGAACTGCTTGAAAAGATTTATGGAATTGTTTGATACTCTTAGTGATTTATTAAGCGACAAACCTGAAATGAAGTATCCGTTAACAGTCGATGGTAAAGCATTTGTGAGTTATTTAACCGATATTTTTGAAGAACTAAATATATTAAATAAGCAACTTCAAGGAACAAATAAAACTCTTGTTGATGCAAAAGCGAAGATATTTGGTTTCATTACCCTTATTGAGTTATGTCAGAAATATATTAACAACAAAGACTTCGAACAGTTTCATTGGCTCTAAAAATGTGAAGTAAATGATGCCGCTTTACTTGTTATTGTCGATCAACTGAAAACTCCATCGACTGATTTAAAAGAAATATTTTCTGATTTAAAATAAATTGATTTTCCAACATGGATGGTGCAGCCAACGTTAGTGAATTTGTCTGATATGTTAAATATGCAGTATCAAAAAGAACTCGCAGAAATGCAAAATGATGAGTCATTTAAATATTTCTTTAACATAAAAGGAGTGATGGCTTTGCGAGGAAACAGAAATCAAATACCCAAATTCAACCAAATGTGCAAGAAAACTATTGTTACCGCTTCCATCTTCATGTTTAACTGAATGTGGATTTAGTGATGTAAATGATTTACTGGTTAAAAAAAAAGAAATCATCTGGATATAACACAACGGGGAGATTTGAGACTGAAGCTAACCAAATTGGAACCTAACATAAAATCTCTGTGCAGCAAGCATCAAGCGCAAGAATCTCACTATATTAAAATATTGAATTATTATAGAAAAATTTTGATTACTATATTGAAATTGTTTCACGGTATGATGACTATGTATGCCGTGAAAGTAATGTCGATCAAGACTAAGAAACAACATTCAAAGTGACAATTTTATTCTTCCTGTAAAATTGTTTCACTGTATGATGACTATGTATGCCGTGAAAGTAATGTCAATCGAGACTAAGAAACAACATTTAAAGTGACAATTTTATTCTTCCTGTAAAATAGTTTCACGGTATGATGACTATGTATGCCGTGAAAGTAATGTCAATCGAGACTAAGAAACAACATTTAAAGTGACAATTTTATTCTTCCTGTAAAATTGTTTCACGGTATGATGACTATGCATGCCGTGAAAGTAATGTCAATCGAGACTAAGAAACAACATTCAAAGTGACAATTTTATTCTTCCTGTAAAATTGTTTCACTGTATGATGACTATGTATGCCGTGAAAGTAATGTCAATCGAGACTAAGAAACAACATTCAAAGTGACAATTTTATTCTTCCTGTAAAATTGTTTCACGGTATGATGACTATGTATGCCGTGAAAGTAATGTCAATCGAGACTAAGAAACAACATTTAAAGTGACAATTTTATTCTTCCTGTAAAATTGTTTCACGGTATGATGACTATGTATGCCGTGAAAGTAATGTCGATCGAGACTAAGAAACAACATTCAAAGTGACAATTTTATTCTTCCTGTAAAATTGTTTCACGGTATGTTGACTATGTATGCCGTGAAAGTAATGTCGATCGAGACTAAGAAACAATATTCAAAGTGACAATTTTATTCTTCCTGTAAAATTGTTTCACGGTATGATGACTATGTATGCCGTGAAAGTAATGTCGATCGAGACTAAGAAACAACATTCAAAGTGACAATTTTATTCTTCCTGTAAAATTGTTTCACGGTATGATGACTATGTATGCCGTGAAAGTAATGTCGATCGAGACTAAGAAACAACATTCAAAGTGACAATTTTATTCTTCCTGTAAAATTGTTTCACGGTATGATGACTATGTATGCCGTGAAAGTAATGTCGATCGAGACTAAGAAACAACATTCAAAGTGACAATTTTATTCTTCCTGTGAAATTGTTTCACGGTATGATGACTATGTATGCCGTGAAAGTAATGTCGATCGAGACTAAGAAACAACATTCAAAGTGACAATTTTAATCTTCCTGTAAAATTGTTTCACGGTATGATGACTATGTATGCCGTGAAAGTAATGTCGATCGAGACTAAGAAACAACATTCAAAGTGACAATTTTATTCTTCCTGTAAAATTTTTTCACGGTATGATGACTATGTATGCCGTGAAAGTAATGTCAATCGAGACTAAGAAACAACATTCAAAGTAACAATTTTATTCTTCCTGTGAAATTATTTCACGGTATGATGACTATGTATGCCGTGAAAGTAATGTCGATCGAGACTAAGAAACAACATTCAAAGTGACAATTTTATTCTTCCTGTAGAATTGTTTCACTGTATGATGACTATGTATGCCGTGAAAGTAATGTCGATCGAGACTAAGAAACAACATTCAAAGTGACAATTTTATTCTTCCTGTGAAATTGTTTCACGGTATGATGACTATGTATGCCGTGAAAGTAATGTCAATCGAGACTAAGAAACAACATTCAAAGTGACAATTTTATTCTTCCTGTAAAATTGTTTCACTGTATGATGACTATGTATGCCGTGAAAGTAATGTCAATCGAGACTAAGAAACAACATTCAAAGTGAAAATTTTATTCTTCCTGTAAAATTGTTTCACTGTATGATGACTATGTATGCCGTGAAAGTAATGTCGATCGAGACTAAGAAACAACATTCAAAGTGACAATTTTATTCTTCCTGTAAAATTGTTTCACTGTATGATGACTATGTATGCCGTGAAAGTAATGTCGATCGAGACTAAGAAACAACATTCAAAGTGACAATTTTATTCTTCCTGTAAAATTGTTTCACGGTATGATGACTATGTATGCCGTGAAAGTAATGTCGATCGAGACTAAGAAACAACATTCAAAGTGACAATTTTATCCTTCCTGTAAAATTGTTTCACGGTATGATGACTATGTATGCCGTGAAAGTAATGTCGATCGAGACTAAGAAACAACATTCAAAGTGACAATTTTATTCTTCCTGTGAAATTGTTTCACGGTATGATGACTATGTATGCCGTGAAAGTAATGTCGATCGAGACTAAGAAACAACATTCAAAGTGACAATTTTATTCTTCCTGTAAAATTGTTTCACTGTATGATGACTATGTATGCCGTGAAAGTAATGTCGATCGAGACTAAGAAACAACATTCAAAGTGACAATTTTATTCTTCCTGTAAAATTGTTTCACGGTATGATGACTATGTATGCCGTGAAAGTAATGTCAATCGAGGCTAATAAACAACATTCAAAGTGACAATTTTATTCTTCCTGTGAAATTGTTTCACGGTATGATGACTATGTATGCCGTGAAAGTAATGTCAATCGAGACTAAGAAACAACATTCAAAGTGACAATTTTATTCTTCCTGTAAAATTGTTTCACTGTATGCTGACTATGTATGCCGTGAAAGTAATGTCAATCGAGACTAAGAAACAACATTCAAAGTGACAATTTTATTCTTCCTGTAAAATTGTTTCACTGTATGATGACTATGTATGCCGTGAAAGTAATGTCGAGCGAGACTAAGAAACAACATTCAAAGTGACAATTTTATTCTTCCTGTGAAATTGTTTCACGGTATGATGACTATGTATGCCGTGAAAGTAATGTCGATCGAGACTAAGAAACAACATTCAAAGTGACAATTTTATTCTTCCTGTAAAATTGTTTCACTGTATGATGACTATGTATGCCGTGAAAGTAATGTCGATCGAGACTAAGAAACAACATTCAAAGTGACAATTTTATTCTTCCTGTAAAACTGTTTCACGGTATGATGACTATGTATGCCGTGAAAGTAATGTCGATCGAGACTAAGAAACAACATTCAAAGTGACAATTTTATTCTTCCTGTAAAATTGTTTCACGGTATGATGACTATGTATGCCGTGAAAGTAATGTCAATCGAGACTAAGAAACAACATTCAAAGTGACAATTTTATTCTTCCTGCGAAATTGTTTCACGGTATGATGACTATGTATGCCGTGAAAGTAATGTCGATCGAGACTAAGAAACAACATTCAAAGTGACAATTTTATTCTTCCTGTAAAATTGTTTCACTGTATGATGACTATGTATGCCGTGAAAGTAATGTCGATCGAGACTAAGAAACAACATTCAAAGTGACAATTTTATTCTTCCTGTAAAATTGTTTCACTGTATGATGACTATGTATGCCGTGAAAGTAATGTCGATCGAGACTAAGAAACAACATTCAAAGTGACAATTTTATTCTTCCTGTAAAATTGTTTCACGGTATGATGGCTATGTATGCCGTGAAAGTAATGTCGATCGAGACTAAGAAATAGCATTCAAAGTGACAATTTTATTCTTCCTGTAAAATTGTTTAATGGTATACAGAGTATCATTGCCAAGAAAATAATATTATCCTAAGCTAACGAATAACATTTGAACGCTAACAATTTCATTCTTTCTGTAAAACTGTTTCACTGTGTAAAGTGTGAGCGTAAAGTGTATGTCGTGAAAGTAATGTTACTTTAGACTAAAGAGCGTACTAATTTTACACTTTCTATAAAATTGTTTCATAGTATTAAGAATACATATATGTTGTAAAAGTAATGTTTCTCTTATGAGGAATATAATATGACTACAAAGACTGTATATACACTCATGGACAAAAAAATTAGCACACCAAGAAGGAGTCTTCAAAATGAAACGAAATTTTGCATACGTAACTACTTTAATGTAAGTAAATGATTAGAAAATCAAAGAAAAAGGATAATCTTTGAGTTTTTAATCATTTACTTATAACAAAGTAGTCATTACGTAAGTAAAATTTCATTTTGACGACTCCTACTTGGTGAGCTAATTTTTTTGTCCATGAGTGTAATATAACGAATATAACTGCAAAAATTATTGATAGGATTTTTTTTCTATTTTAAAAGTAATAAATTGCTTTTATTGTTAACGCAATATTAAATATCTTATTGCTGGCATTTTGCATGTCAGAATCGATCACAACAAATTAGTTGATTTTGAAAAACTGGATCAGTTTTTGCTTTTATTTATTTTTTTTTATCTCTGAGGAAATTGAAATTCTACGATATATTAGTCGCCAGAGACGGCTAGTTGCATATAGAGAGGAGAGACATATTATGAAATATTCAAGGTATATTTTAAATAATTTCAATGAGTTGGTAACCAAGTTCCAGGACATTTTCTTAAAACTTTTTCCTTGACAATGAATGGCTTTGGTATAATGTTTTAGACAGTTTAAAAGAGTTGTTCTACTGGAATCTATGTTCTTTTTTTCCAGAATGTTCATTTCCAGATCTTTAAAATGAAGTGTAAAGTTGAGAAAAATGAGCGAATTAGACAATGTCTTCTATTTGCTTTTAATCAAGGTCAAGTCGGAAAAACTGCTCGTGACATTTGTGTAGTGTATGGTGAGGGTGTTATAGCTAAAGGATTACCGACATGCTTTGTCTGCCAAATTCAAAAAGGGAAATTTCGACCCCAGAGACACACCTGGTTCTGGCCGTAGGGTCAATGAAAAGCGATTAAACCGACTTTAAACATCAAACGGCAAAGGAACTAGAAAGGAAAATGGAATTCTCCCATTTTTTAAACTTTTAAAAGATTAAAAAAAATCTCATGAGCATATTTGTCAATCTATCGTAAGACTGTATTCGGTAAACGATAATTTGATGTGTTGAACTATAATATTCACGTTCACTGCAACTATACATGGGTGTTAACTTCTTTCTATATTACAGGAAGTCCTATTGATTAGATGGGATGCTAGTTTGAAAACGAAGAACCAACGAGAAAAGTGAATCGATTTATATAATATTTTTCAAGCAATTTGTAGATATTCTGATTATTGACGATCACCCTATCGTCCAGCATAATTTACGAGCAAGAATGATAATCCATTGGTGAAAAGCATTGTTTCCACTTCCATTAATAACTTCTGAAGGGCTGCACAGATTTGCATAGCTTTTCCCCCATATAAATAAAAAAATTTCGGTTCAGCTTGTGAATTTTTCTATTCCTGTATCTCACCTGGCAACTATTACGATTTTTACTGAGGATTTTTCATAGTAGCATTCGAAAAGCTAAAGCGACTTTAAAAGCATTCATTTTATTATCAATGTTTTAAATTTTGTCAGGCTTCTTCACACATGAGGCAAAATCTTCAATTTTCTTTTATATATATATATTTCTTTTCAATTATGTTTTTTAAATTTTATATGTCTTTGAGGTTAAAATAATTTTATATCACGTTTTTCAAAACCCAGAATATATGTAAGCATACATTTAGCTACCACTAGAAAACACAGTTAGTAAAAATTGTGCGTGTGGCAGGCATGTTAGATGTTTAATTATTTACAGTGAAACGTTTAAGAAATGAGTTTTAAAGAGTTACAAACAGTTTGTTTTTTAGTTTTAACAACATAGTTCAATTTTTTAATTTGCAGAGATTAACACAATTAATAATACACAATTTACAATAAAGATTAAGACATGAAAAAAAATGTTCGACCTTAAAAGTTTGTCTTGATCTTATCGTTCAATTATGATTTGCACATTTTCTTTGTTAGATACAGAAAAGACACATTTTTGATAAAATTTTATTTTTTAATTAAACCACTTATGTTTTTGGGCGAGTAAATTAATGCACCACATCGGTGTTAAATGAAGAAAACACACTCAAAATTACGACTATTTTTTATTATTTTATTATACTCAAAATCATGACCATTTTCATATCAAATTAATTTAAAAGTTTGAACTGTTAAGTATTGTCGAATGAATAAATAAATTTATATGTAAGAGTAATAATCAAGTTATAGCAAACGAAAAAAAATTCTACCACTTTTATATACGCCCCCTGGAGATTCAGGAATGAAGGATTCAGCATCGATCTTGCCCGGTTAGAATTAAAGGCACAGTCAGGAGTCGTCAGATTGTCCCGTGCCCGAATCCGAACACCCAGGGTGTCCTTGCCCGAAAGGTCGAGGTCCTTACTCCCGCTTGCTTGTGGAAACAGTTCCGGCACCACCCCAGTCCCTCATCCCGGACGCGGATGGCCTGATGTGGGGGTCGATTAGAGCTTCGGATCGAAGAAAAGGTTTTAATGTCTTTTTGGCGTAGCCAGGAAGTCTCACAAAGCTATTAATTCTACTCTGGAAATGCGTTGAATGCTTTAAGAGCGTAATGAGGAAAATGGAATTAGAATATTTTCTAGGAAATTTATATTTTCTAAAGCAGGCGATCTTTATTGGATGTGGAATTGTTACAACGCAATAATTTAATTTTAGATCTAAGAAAATCGTTTGCGTTTAATTATGTTAAAAGTAACCGTCTGTATTTATAATTGTTTTTCAGGCAGACGATTTGAATGGGGGGGGGAAGAAACTTGAACTGTTTTACAATAAAATGAAAAGGAATGTCTGTATAATATTGAAGACAAAAAGAGCAAATTTAATTTTAGTTACATAACAATTTAAACTATTTGATTCGCTTTCAAAAAATATGGGAGAAGCTTTATCATAACAATTTAAAGTGTGCAAAGAGAAAGCAAAAATTCAGAGACGTGAAAATGTCAGATATCAGATCATCAAAAATCTCATGCAACAGAAAACAAAAAAGTCTGTTCTCTATCATTATTAACTCGAGAATTATCAGCTGTTAAACTTATTGTAAGAAAATACTATTGTTGGCAAATATACTACCCGCTGAAATGTAACGAAGGAGTTGACATTTGACTTGATGAAAAAAACATTTTCATATGTGAACACAACGGAGTTTTTTGTAAATTCTAATTTGATCTAAATTTTACGTGTTTTTTTTTTCATGAATATTGTCTTTACTTTTTTTCGTTGCTTTAAATAATAATTGAAAAGCTTATCTCGCCCGAGATCTTCATCTCGTAAGCTTGAGCTTGACTTGGTGTAGAAATAACAAGAAGAAAAAAGAAAATGAGAGAGTGAGATACAACAAGATGTTGACAGATATAAATCTTGACATTTATATCGTAATTTTTAAAAATATAAAAGACACAAAACTTATTATAACTGTTTCCAATTTAAACTATTATTTCACATAAGGCCATGTATTGTCAAGAAGCAAAATTACTTCTCATATATTAACTCTTATTGAATTAATCATTCTATATTCCTAAGTTTAATTTTTTTTCCAAGTACAGTTGCTTATGTCTCAAGTTCAGATAATCGTTAATTTTGCTACTAAACTTATAAACAAAATGTTCTTGCACAAAATTATAATAATCATTAGATGATTATAAAAAGTATAGATTTTATAAACATAATGATATCTATATCTAACTATCTATCTTTCTATATATATATATATATATATATATATATATATATGAAAGTTAAGAAAAACAATAAGTATCATAAGTATCGGTTTTTTAAATAAAATTTCACCCTTTTTTTTTTCTTTCTTTTTTTTAAACTGTTGTTTGTTATTTTTTTACTTATTATTTCCCCCCCTTTTTTTCCGTTTGTCTATTATTTTTCTTTGTTTTATTCTTCATTTTGAACACACACACACACACACACATATATATATATATATATATATATATATATATATATATATATATATATATATATATATATATATATATATATATATATATATATATATATATATATATATATATATATATATATATATATATATATACACACTCTATAACAAAAAAATCGACGCACCAAGAAGGAGTTGTCCGATTGGAACGAAAATTGGTGAATAAAAAGACAATGTACAGAATAGTAAATGATTAAAATTTCAGAACAATTGAATAATTTATTGCAGAGTTACAGTAACAAGTTCAATAAAGTGTTGACCCGCCTCTAGCCTGGATACAAGCTGCCAAACGACGCGGGCGGGGCAAAAACCGATAAAGCTCCCGGATGGTCTGTTGCGGTATGTCCTGCAAAATTCAATCCAATTGTCGGACGAGGTCATCAACATTCCGTGTCAGATGCAATCGCCTTCCCATCATATCTCAGACATGCTCGATGGGAGAGAGATTTGGTGAACTGGCAGGACAAGGAAGAGTTTGACAAGCTTGCAGACAGTTCGTAGCAACACGTGCCGTATGTGGACTGGCATTGTACTGCTGAAAAACCAGCCCAGGGTGCTGCAAAAGGAACGGTAGCAAAACAGGCCTTAGGATGTCGTCGACGTAGCGCTGTGCAGTATGTGTACCTCTAATGACGACCAAAGGGGTCCGGCTGTCAAAGGAAATGGCACCCCAGACCATAATGCCTTGTTGAGGGCCGGTGTGCCGTGCAATAGTGAAGGCAGGATCCCCCCTCTGCCCTGTGCGTCTCCAAACACGTCTTCGATGATCGTCAGGACACATAGTTGGAAGCGGGATTCGTCGCTAAAGACTATACGTCCCCAGTCGCCACCATTCCAGCCATATCTGTTCAAAACATTCATGCATACGAAATTTAAATTGATTGCTTCTTGGTGCGGCGATTTTTTTTGTTATTGAGTATATATATATATATATATATATATATATATATATATATATATATATATATATATATATATATATATATATATATATATATATATATATATATATATATATATATATATATATACATAACGCAGACAGAACTTTCGTGCACCAGCACAAGTTATTGAACCACCAACTTGTCTTGCAATTTCAGCATAAGAGAGGCTATTTTCTCTCAATATGACAATTCGGCTTCTTTTTGTAGATGTTCAATTAGTTCTTCTTGTAGATGATATTGTTTAAACTTAGTTTAATTAAAAAAGGGATTTTAAATATTCAAAAACAGCAATACTCTGTTTAATTGTACTAGTATGCATCATTCCTCAAAATATTTCCACAACAATAGCTGTTTTACCATCCAAATAACCTAAACTATAGTTACAGACATTTGATTGGTCCTAAGAAGCGTGTTTGTGATTGGCTAGCACGATTTTATTACAAAACACGTCCTCATTCAAAACGATTTGTGTTTGTTTGTTCTACTAAAATGAGCATAACTCTTTTGTAATGCAGATATTTTAATTCTGTTTTTGTTATTAAATTCTACATTAAATTACTTTTAATTTAATATATAAACTAAGTAATTTAATATTTAATTTAAGTGAAAATTAATAAATTCTACAAGCACACAAATATATATATATATATATATCAAAATGAAGAATAAAACAAAGAAAAATAATAGACAAATGAAAAAAAGGGGGGGAATAATAAGTAAAAAAATAACAAACAACAGTTTATTTAAAAAAAAAAAAATGAAATGTTAATTAAAAAACCGGAAAAAAAGATATAATCTTTTCCTCAGCCCACACGATTATATCCGCAAAACAGAGTATAGTACGCTATATATACATATATATATATATATATATATATATATATATATATATATATATATATATATATATATATATATATATATATATATATATATATATATATACATATATATATATATATATAAACTAAAACTAAACTCAGCGGCACGACAGCCCATAGAGGGCCAAGGCCTACTGTGCCCATCTCAGTTTTCTTGACCTTGGGCTCTGGGGTGCAGGAGCAGATGTTCCGGTCAGGTGGTTAGCCGAACGCGAAACCCCCAGCGTTTAGTTCCCGCGAAGCTCTACCGCTCAGCCACCGGGCGTCATATATATATATATATATATATATATATATATATATATATATATATATATATATATATATATATATATATATATATATATATATATATATATATATATATAAAATAAATAAATACAAAAAAACACGAAGAAAATTAAGAAAAACAATAAGTTTCATTTATTGCGCATAAGCTGCAAATAAACAGAACTCATTAGATAAGTTAAAAATGAAGATAAAACAAAAGAAAATTACAGACATATGAAAAAGGAGGAGAGGAGGAAAAAAAAAACAAACAACTGGGGGATGGGGGGGAAGGATAAGAAATTTTTTTTAAAAAATCCGGAAAATAAAAGATATAATCTTTTCATCAGCCCACACGATTATCCGCAAAAAGGAGTACTTTCTGATATTGTATCAATATAGCCAAAGCAAAATATATTAATACAATAGTGTGAGGAGCACTCAAAAAATTTTTTTACAAAAATTACAACAAATAAAATGGAACACAATAAGTAGAAATATAACACGCAAAAACAGAAAATAAAATAAGATATAAAAAAAAGGAAAAACAGAATGAAACATAAAATATAGCATAAACTATAAAGCGAGTAGCGAATTCAAATGTACTTACATGAACGGGAAATATTATTCAAGAATGATTTGAAAAAGATTTTCGTAACAAGATTGCCAGATTGCAAAATATGAAAACAAAAGCGCAAATTAAGCGTAACTAATGGAGTTTTGTTTTGAAGTGCCGTTGTTACTGCATTGCTGAAGTGCATTTGATTTGTTAGCAAACTTATAAAGTTCTGTTTTGACCATAGGGTTTTACTTATATATGTAGATCTTTGAAAAAAAAAAATAAAAAGAAACTGCTAAAGCTGAGGATATTTTAATGCTTCAAGATGACATATGTATATAATGATTATCATAAATTAAATGAAAAGTCACAAAAGTGACTAGCGCTCATAATATGCATAATATAAGAAGATATTAACCAGCCAATAATAGTGTTGCCGAATTGGCCCTTGTAGGAAATGAGTCCGAATGTATAAATCAGATGGGTCAGTCTGAAACAGAAAAAGTACATTTAGTTTTGAGTATGATCACCTCTAGCAGCAATAAGGCACATGCACAGATATATGAAGCTTTCAATTATGCGATCTACCAGTTCCATTGGAAGTACGAGCCATTGTTCTCGCAAAGCAGTTGTAAGCTTGGCAAGGGTTTGAAGAGAAGGATGGAGAGCAGCTACTCGTATTCTAATGCATCCCAAACATGATGGATAGTATTCAAGTCCGGTGATCGAGCTGGCTACCCCATTCGCTGAATGGTTTAATGCTGAAGATAATCATTCACGATGCGAGCCCTGTGGCGTGTTGGGCTATCGTCTTGCAGCACGAAATTACCACCTATTGCACTAGTATAGGAAGCACATAAACATCAAGGATGTCATCTCTATACACGTGAGCATTCACTGCTTCACGTGGAAATACATGCAAGTCTATACGTCCATATAAAGAGATACCATCCCACTCAGAGACACTGCCTAATTCCTAAGCATTTCTTTCACGGATTTTTAATAGATAATATCGGGTTCCAGGTTCTCTTCTAATCAAACAACGTCTACTATCGCTTTGGAGGCTAAACATGGGCTCATCTGTGAAGAGAACAGACCTCGATTGGTCAGCCGTTGCTACGCTCACCTCAAACGTTCTCTTCTATGGCGTGACGAGAGTGGCACGCAAATGGCCTGTCGCTTAGCGAACAAACCACATTCATGAAGCGAACACGTAACGCAGGTTAGTTCCAATAAAAAGTCCTCCACAAAGGCACATTTCTCCCAATACTTGATCCAGAAGTTCCCCTGTCTTCTGTATTAGGTTAAAAATTACTAGGCTATGGAGTATATATATATACACACACAATGATGCGCTTTTCCATGTCTTATCATGCACATTTTAACTCTTTGTTTGGAAGAAATATTGGAAATATTGTAAACTTAAAAACTAGTTAAGAGATCAGAAGAAAATAATAAGGTTTATTTATTAAAGACATGTCATAAAAGAAAGAGCACAAACATTACTTTTGAAGAAGGACAACGGGCTCCAGCTTAAAATACTCTATTATTTATGAATCCCAGAATGCTTTTCGACAAAGGATAAATAAAACGAACCATAAATGGTAAGAAAGAAATAAAAGCTTAAAAATGAAAGCTATGCTAGAGAAAAGCAATTTGTTAGAATAGAAACGGCAATTGAACTTTCTAGACTGGCTTTTTTTTATTATTATTTATTTGAAATGCTTGAGAAATGAAGAAAAAGAAGGAGAAGAAGAAGGAAAAAAAAATATTCCGGATATCTCTGGAATGCGTGACATTTGAGATTGAGGAAACCGATTCATTGAAGGGAATATAAATTTCAGTTTTTATTGATTGATTCACCTACAACAACAAATGTCATTCTTTGGATTTATCCACTGAGAACATTATTTGATGTTATTTATGTAACTGTATAACTAATTGTTTTTATAATAAAAACAAAAAGTTATTAAAAATAATCCTGGATATTTTTAGGTTTATAGAAAAACTCGAAACTAGGATGTCTTAACTGTTTCGTTTTCACTGTAAATATTTGCCTCATAGTGGGATGATATCCGGTGCCGGGAAAGAGGTTCAACCGGTTCTGTAGCTGTGTTTTGTGTAGGTTTGAGGAAGAGAGAAACATCTTTGCACGTTTCAGAACCGGTTTTAGTTTAGATCTCAGAGCATAGGAATATACGAATATACATAGGATAAGAAGGTTAGCTTCCATAGACAAAAATAGCCCCGTTTACAGCGCAAATAGAATATCCCGTGAAAAATAGATGTACAAGGATTTTAGAGGGAAATATTTTAAAAAATTTTTTCTTATTTTTTTAAAAATATGCATGTTAAAAAAATAGTAATTTAACAATTATTTAAAAGAAAAACTAGAAGACTCCGTCCCTTGTTCCACCAAGTTGTTTCTCGTGACGTCATGATCCCGTGTGAGGTTAACTCGAGAGGGAGATTTATTTACTTTCGTTTTCAGACCTAGTTAAATATATATGATTTTGTAGTTTAGACAGTTTTCTCTGTTGCTCTTTCTTATATTAAAGATAAGAGGGCGAATGGGACACCCCACTATTCTTTTATTCCTGCTGCTGGTTGGTTTTTATTATTGGTATGAAATAAAACTAAAAATAAATCATTTTAAACAAATTATTCAAAAATAATTGTCTTGCTCCAAAAAAAGACATGCGTCATTAGAAAATTAATGATTCTGTTAGGAATCTTTAACTTTATTTAGGATCACAAAAAGTTTTACTACACATTTTTTTTATTTTTTTGAAAAATACTTTTGACTGAAAATTTTTTATTACAAATATTTTAAATTTGTAAAAAGCGTCGTGGTGTTAAATTTGTTTTATTAAAATCGTTGTTTTTATTAACCAACTAAATAAAAATGAAAAGTATTTAAATTAACAATAAATCATTTTAAGCACATTATTTTACTAATTCAATTAAAAAAATATATGTACTAAGTGAATTTTTTTAATGCAAAAAAATTATTTTAATAAAAAACTATAAGAATTCTTTTTCCTTAAGACAAATCTGAAAAAAAGGGGTATGATCTTTTAAGAACTCTTATTTTTTCTTAAATTTTATAACTGTATATTTTACAATCATAAAATTTTAATTTCCTAAGTTTGTTCGAATGTTTTTTTTAAAAAAGGTTAATTTTACTTAGGATGATTTTTTGACGTTCCTCAGAAGTCTTCGTACACAATATCAAACAAATAATTAAATAAAATAAAATATTTTTTTAAAAAAAGCTTACGTAAAATGAACAAAAATAAATAATATTTACTAGAAAATACTTTTCGAAAATGCACGTATCAAAAAATATTTTTTTAGAACTTTTTCAGAAAATATGTTTTCTATTATGCGAAATAACTAAAAGCAAATTTAGTTACTGAAGCATTTAATCATATTGATACATTTTTTTTTATAAATACTTAAGTTTCACTTCTGATTGAACTATTTTAAATAATATAATAACTTTGCTAAAATTTGGACCATAGTTTTAGAGAAAAAGTTCTTATTTTGTAATTTCGAGAAAAAGTATTTAAAAGGTATCACTGTTAACGAGCGGCTCAAATAATTCTTATTAAAGCATTTGTAACGCAGCTAGAATAAAAAAAAGTTTTTTAGAATTATTAAAATTAGAAGATTTTACTATGTAATAATAATATATTTGATCATTAAAAGCTAAAGTTACTTCCATTACCCTATGACATCGTTTTAACCAGCAAAAGTCATCATGCATTTATTTCGAAATATTGAAAAGTGATGGCAAAAGTATTTCACTGACAATCTATTTTAGGAAAACTGAGTCATTGATAAATACTGCGTCACTTCCTATACTTATACGTATGACGTTAGATTTGTCATCTAATCCACTAAAACTTTTTTTAATATATAATTGAATGTTTCGTCTCAAGTTGATATTTAAACAAATCGGTCTCCAATCTGTTATATATTCATCATCGTCTCTTCAACAAACCACAATATGGAAAGTCGGTATAAATGGCTTAAAAATAGAAGTTTTCTTTTTTCTTCCAAGTCTTCCACCAATCGGCATTCTAAGCAAGAATGTTATGCAAGATGGAATTTTTCCATTTTTATGATGTTTATTCAATTCAGAAAGAATTTTGTGCTTCAAGGAGGGGAGGGGGAAGAGGAAATGTTCAAGTGGAGATGAGTTGTTTCTCTTTTTAAAATATGCGGAGTCAGCGTTCTTTTTCAGTTTTTTTACTCTTTCTATTTCATTGTCTTGACACATTTCTGCAAAAGTTTTAAGAGTCTCAAAACCCCGTTGGCTATTTGTTTTACGACAAAATATTATTAAGTTCTTCTCAAGTGCCTACCTCCTTCATGTTGTTTTATGGGCCGTCACAGTATTTGTCCAAAATGTTGAGTATTCGTATTTGAACGCTGTGATCATAAAAAATTTCAATGACATCAACTTAAGAATTGCTTTTTTAGTTTTTTCTCTTTTAGTCCAGGGTTCCAAATGCTAGGATTGGAAAATATTCACTTCATATTTCCTTGTGTTCTATTTGGTTTTTAGAGTATCGCAAAAGTGTACCTAAAGGCCATTTCTTTTCAAGTTCACTAAGTGTAGGGTGTAGTCAAGTTTTTTTTTTTCTTTTCGCTATAGGAAAAAAGTAAACTCTTTTCCTTCACTCAATTCGAGTCAATTTCAACAAATTAACTGGGAAAACTAAAGTAATTTATGAAGTTCGTCAGAACTTGAAAAATGAAAGACTGCGACTATTTTTGCACGATGCTTACCGAAAATTGTATGTATTTTTCCTTGTACTTTTACAAAATTATTCCACAAGTTCCTTCCCCCCCTTACCCGTGTACAATTCCTCCCTTATGAAAAAATCGAGGTATAAATGAGGTATAAACCAGGTATATTTTAAAGGTATAAAGGAGGTTGTTATTTAAATACGTCGTTAAGGTTGAAAAGGGTGCAAATGAATACCTCAAAATCAACCTCAAATATACCTTAAATATACCCCCAGAAGTATATATGTTTCAACCCGAGGTGTTTAATTTTACATCTGTGGAGAGGTAGATATTTACTACTTTAAAGTGTTTCATTTTCAACCTTAGGTTATTACTTATCAGCCTGAAGTATATTTTTTTACTCTTGTGGAAGTATTTGCTCAACAACCTAAGGTGTGTCATTTTACACTTAAGGTTATTATAAATCAACCTCAGGTGTATTTTGTTCTACCTCAGGTACCGTAAACCGGGGCGAGTCTACCCATTTTAGTTTTATTTAATTTTCACTATTTTAAATTGCAAATAAAAAAATTTTTAGCGACGGAGGACTTAGTTCAGACTCTAAGGAAGATGGCGCTGTAGTAATTTGATCCGTTTTTATTTATTTGATGTCTTTTTAACCGACCTATTCAAACGTCTTTTGAGAGATTTGTATTGAAAATCAGCAAACTTTTAGCTGGTGCTCCGTAAGTATATTATTATTATTACTATTTTCACTTTGGTTAAGTGATAAACTTATCTAAGACTAAGATTACATTAATTTTACATGAAAAAAAGTAAAAAGAATGTAAGTTTTGCTGTTGTAAACAAAAAGCCAGAATTCGCGGGGCGAGTCTACCCATTCGTATTTAGTTTTAATAAAGCATAATAATATAATTTAGAACTTTGTTTATAGTAAAATTAAGTCATTTTAAATGAATTTGAGTATATTATTTAAATTCTGCATTGATAAATTTATCATTAATAAGAAAATTTATAGGTTAAATATAAATGTAAATATAAAATATGTTTATTTTACCTATTTTTTCAATTTTTATATTACAAAATTAACTTTTTTTATTTAATGCAAGTTAAATAAATTATTATTTATTATTACAGATGGCTCGAAATTATATTCGCAAAACAAATGGATTTAAATGTTACAAAAAAATGCCACCTGAGATGGAAAAAGCTATCCAAAGGATAAAAGCCAAACAATAACAATATTAATTTTAATTTATTTTTATCAACAATAATCAGAAAAAAATTTTATTTTATAATGCTAATGATTATAAGAACAAAACTGTGATCAAAATGTGATAATCGATCAAATACTCAATTTGTGTTATTTTATGAATAAAAAAAATGGAATATATAATAAAGTTATGAATTTTACTTCATAAATATCCTATATAGTAACTAAAATAACAATTTAATAGTAAAATTTGATTATTTACAATGTTAACATTCATTTTAGTAGAATGGGTAGACTCGCCCCATACGAGAGATTTGTCAGCTGTTCTATAAAAATATACAGTAACAGCGTAACTGTTAATATTTTCTAAAATCGATTTCGCAGCTTTAAAGAGGGATAAATAGCGGTTCCGAAACACCTATTAAAAGCATTTTTTCGTTAATATTTACAAAAGTTTGACCACTTGAAAGTTGACAAACTGAAAAAATGGGTAGACTCGCCCCGGTTTACGGTAATTATTTTTCAACTTCAGGAATATAATTTTATGCTTGTTGAGGTATATATTTATAAACCTGTGGTGCGTCGTTTTACACTTCTGGTTGATAAAAATCAACCTCAGGTGTATTTTGATGGAATTGGTTGGACATTTGCATTTAACCCGTTTGTATAATTATGTATTAACCCTAGCTGCCTTTTATTAGGATGTTTTTTTTTCCTTCTAAATAATGAAAATGCGGTAGCACGAGTTATTTTAAAGAATGATTATGATTTATTTTAAAGAAACAAAAAAGTTCCGCATATAAACTGTCGACATCTTTCAAGCGCTCAAAAACAGACGATCATTTTCAAAATCTGCTAAGAAACAAGAGTGATTTGAAATATGAAACGAAAAGTTTATTTTTAATCGTTGTTTTTATATAAATTTAATTGAGAATGATTTCGTCCACCACTGCATACAAACAACTTAAACATATAAGTAAAACCTGTTAAATATGCAATGAAGTTTTTAAATATGGGCAAAATTAAACAAATCTAGTTTACCTTAAAGTGTAATTTGATTGCCACTTTGAATATTATTGACCAGTATTTACCAAATGTTGTCCCAATGTATTGAATAAATTAGGAAAAGAATATGGATTTATAAAAAAAAATATTTTTTAATTTCTTATCGAACTTTTCTATTTAATATAAAATAATCAAATCCTAGAATGAATAATTATGTTTCTGTGAGAACCATTTTCAATGGTTATAACAGTTTTATTTTGAAAACTATAATTCAATATACTTGATTCGTTTTCATCTTATGCATACACCAAAAAAAAATAAGAAGAAGAAAATTCAGAACTATTCCAGACGTCATTCTAGGCCTACGAATTCATTAATAGACATAGACGTTTGACATAAATTCTATAATTCTAAGTCTATTACTGATAAAACGATGATTGAATAAATTTTATTCATCACATTAAATATAATCAAAATGATTTGTAGTTTTTTGGTTAGTATATTCACAGCATACTCATTTTGTTTAAACTGTGGGTTTTACTAAAAAATTCCCGATTATTTAGAGTTCCGTACCCATAAAAAATTGGGAACCGTTGTTCTAGGCAGCTGGTATTTCCGGGTTGGCAGCTATGTACATATTCTAACTACCATTAATTAGTCTCTTCTTAACTATAATTTTTCTGCCCCGCAGAAGGCTAATATAAAAAAAAATTGTACGCTTCAATTTTAATTATAAATTTTTAAAAAAAAATGATTAACGTTGATTTTAATTTCTAATGTGTGAAAATAAATACACGAGTTGGTCAAAATAAAGGAAAAACTTCTATAACTCTATGTAAACAATTATTTCAGTTAGAAAAAAAAATGTGTTGGACCATATTACTTGGCAAAACTGTTGACACAACTTGAAAGATTGTGGAGAGTTGAAAGTTAAAAACTTTTTGCTAAATTTAATACCAGCCATTTTGAAATCATTGTACAGGATTGCAATACAGTGAAAAATCTCTGGAGCGACCACTCTCTGTTCCACAGTAAAATGGGCGTTCTTACCTCCAAAAGACTTTAAAACATTATCGAAGGTACACAACGTTTCGCAAACCATTTTAATTTTAGTCAGTGTCATTTTCTTGGAGCAAAACGGCCATTTGTGTTGGCCTCATGAAATTAGGATCGATGGACAAAATTTGGCTTCAATAAAAATGATTCCTATTGATATAATTATGCGTAAAAACAAATTTACCAATTATGAATAGTAGAACTATTTTAAATTAATAAACAGTAATGTATTTTGTTTAAACTTGCATTTAATTATGTTATCATAGAAATTAGTTAGCTTTAAAAGATGAGAAGAGGTTTGTTTGTTTGAGATGCTTAGTTTTTCTAAAAATAACTTTTTTTTTTCGAATCAAACTTTCAACTCAAAAAATAAGTAATTGACAGCACTGTCTTTAGTACACTCTGAGTGCAACATGAGGTTACAAATCTCTTTCTAAGATCGTCCAAAAGATATCTCTAAATGAGAGCCTCACACGAATATTATTTTATACATTTTAATCTACTTGTTTGTTTTATTAATATTTGTTGTTTTGATATTTTTTCGTGTTTCCTTATTTGACCTTTGCCGCATTTGGTGCAGAGGTTTGCCGTGTCGCTGGGAGAGGTTTTAATAGCATCTCCCAAAGGCTTTCTTCAACACAAAGTCTATGGAAAAAACGCTCCCAAAAATGGTCGTAAATAGAGGAGGTCGATACATAGAGGTGGTCTTCCCACGAGGTTTCACTGTATTTATATAAGAATGCTTTTTTTTTTTAAATAATTATAGTGGTATTGAAATAAGAAATAAGCTTTTAACTTCTTACGCTCATTTTGATTGATGCAAATTTTGTATGGATAAAAAAAAAACACCCTTTCTAAAAGCCTCTAGCATGATCGAACAAATTGTGCAAGCAATTTTGCTATGTAAAATTTTCTAAAATACTCGAATTTAAGAGAATAATTGCGTAACATAGTGTTTTCCATTATTTTGATTATTACCTGCATATTAGACCTGATAATCCGGCAATGATGTGATTTAAGTGCAGACAAAATTGAAACAATTTAACTTACCGCAATTTTTACTAGCTGCTTATTAAAATAGTATTGGAGTTGGATTTTTCGAAATTGTAAATGATTCAAGCTATTAAATATTTATATATAAATTTTATTTTAAGTTAAAAAATGTATTTAAGACTCATATTTCAAATATTTGTTATCATGAGCAATTGTTATCCATTTGCTATCACACATGAGATTGTAGCGAAATATTGTTCTCTTTGATAGTGAACTAAGGCAGAAATTTTTAAAACAAAAGAATTTTTTATATTTATTTGAATCTATGAACATGATCATTCATCTGACTTTTCATAAGCAGGTTTAAATTATCTATTATTAAGGAAGACGTAATTTCTCTTTAATTTTAATTAATTAATTATTAATAAATTACCTTACTATGAATAACATTTTTTCGGACAAAGGAAATTCCACAGTATTTAGATAGAATTTAACTAGAAAAAAAAAGAGAGAAAGTGGTCGAAAAACTATATTTTTAGCTTGTTTTAAGATGAGCAAATGCATAGTTAGAAATTAAATTTCAAAACATTTTTTATTTAACAGGCTAGTTTTAATTATGGCTTGAAGCAACATTTTACAGTCTAAAAATAATTTCAGAAATAAATTTTTTATTTTCTCAAATATAGCGACAAAAAATTTGAAACAGTAAAATACGTCAAAAACACATTTCTTCGTTGTTAATTATATCTCTGAACATCGCAAAAATTGCTGGAAAAAATCTTAAACAATAATAATAAAAGTTTTGGTTTACTTCTGTATGTTCAAATGAAACATGCTCGTTATTTTCTAAAATACTTTAGAACATATTGCTATTCATATATCAAATGCGAATTTCGATTTGTGACTGATAACAACTAAATCAATTTTTAGGAGTAAAATTCTAAAAGCATTTTTTGGATGGTATCCAACATTTAGAGTACTAGACAGTAAATGAAACAGTTTTCTTTATTCAGATACTTTCTTTTTTACCCCCCTCCCCTCCAAGATTTATGAACTCGAAAATATACTGCGCCTGCCAAAAAAAAAATTAAATAAATCTGGAGTGAACATAGGATTTTATTTGTTCTTTTGAAAAGTTGCTTTATGCTTTTACTCGAGTACTATACTTATGAATAAATGATATATTTTATTTCAAAGTTACCTTCATTTTCTTTCTTACAGCTTTACAAATATGACCTCTGAAATCTTACATAAAATATTAAGTTTTGAAAATAAGGTAAATTTTAAAGTAACAAAATAAATAAATTTAAAGGAGATCTTGGCTACTAGTCAATTTACTTTATTGACAATAGAAGTTTACAACCCTTATCGATGCAATTTGCAGGGCTACAAGAATTTTAAAAATATTGGCTGACAAGCAAAATATTTTCGGTAGCCAGAAAAAATAGTAGCATCCCCCCTCTCGATTCTAGTTCGCTAAATATATACATACAGTGAGCAAAAAAATAAACGAATAACTTTTGATCGAATCGGATGAACACGTATTAGGACTCAATCGTAATGGTTCAAGGGGGTGACTTCAAATATGCTAAATTAATTCGTGCAGACAATATTTCATGTTACACAATCAGCCACAAAAAATATACCTTTCTTTCGAAGGATTTGGATTTCTCACATTTAAAGTATAGGGGATTTCCGCAATCGGTCCCCATAGTTTGGTCAGGAGAGCTGTCGTTCAAAGTTTGGATCCCCTAATGTTAATTTTATTTTTTGCGTATTTCGCTATGTCTCAAGAACTTTGAAAGCGAATTGAAAAATGTTTGTTACAATTATAAAATTTATTCATCAGAAGATAATTTCCATCAAAAAAAAATTTTTAGTACATATTTTTTATTACTTTATTTAATAACAGTCGAAAAAAATTTGACTTGTAAAGTATAAAATTTTTTACATGGAATTTTACACAGTAAAATACAAAATTTGAGTGAAATCAGTCGAAAAAGTGACTGAAAAATTCAGTCAAATAAATATACGAATTTTAAAAAAGTCGTATTTTAAATTAGTCGTATTTAGACGGATTTCTTACGCCTTATATTTTGGGGGTAAGAAATCCAAATCCATCGAAAAAACGGTTTATTTAGAGAAAGTACGTTTGTGTGTCTGATTTTGCTATTTAAAATATCGGCTACTCTAATTAATTAGCCTATTTCAGGTCAAGCTTTCGAACCATTAGGATTGAGTCCTAGAACGTGGAGATTCAATCATTCGATCAAAAGTTATGCAGCGTGATTCGTTTATTTTTTTGCGCACTGTACATAAAAATCAAATGCTTTCATTTGAAATGTTCAATACAAATAAATAAAATACTTCCCATGACAAAATAAAATATTAATATATATTGCTTTTTTAAGAAATATCAAAATAATAAAAATCTATGTGCAATTTCAAAGTGTTATACTTTTACAATTAAATCTATGTTTTTTTCCTGCGAATTTGCGGTTATGTGTATTAAGATTCATTAGAGCGAGTTTGTTTTCGAGAGCAAATCTTCCAAGTCCCCGGGACACAAAAAATTTCAAAATCACGAACTTCGTACAAAAGTCACGCAATAGCTGTGAGTAAAAACAAATGTATCTTCTTATTTTGATTTTAAAAAGAAGAGTGGATTGAACACGTTTTTCCTTATTTTCTTTTTAATACGAAATTAATACGTCACGGAACTTAAAAAGATAATCTTTTAATTATGGGCTTGATTTTGAGCCGATTTTATCGAAATCCATGTGGTTTTCAGCATTTATTGCTGCAAATTTTAACATGGTTTTCTGAAATCCCTATATTCTTAATACATTATTATTTCGAGAAGTCAATTTCAGATCCCACATTTGGATTAATAATTTCATGATGGACACGTTCAATTTGACCGTATTTTACGATCACTGGCTATTGATATTTAATTACGTGACTTGTTTAACATATTTTATGATGGATTTCAACCATATTTGGTAGCATAATTAACCCTTTAATGGTCGCATAATTTTGAAAAATATTTTTAAAAATGCCTAATTTTATTTAAGAAAATTATATGAAACTAAGTGTATGTACAGGCTAAAAAAAAAAAAAAAAAAAAAAGATATCACCCTGAATGAATTTTGTTCTAATGATTGGATTTTCACATACTAAGTGCTAAACTTAATGGTTTCTGGGGGTGACATATGCTAATGATTAATTAAGTTACAAAATCAAAAACACAAAACTACACTTTCTTTGAATAAACACACACACATATACATATATATATAGCATAATAAATAAATACGAAAAACATGAAGAAAATTAAGAAAAACAATAAGTATTATTTATTGCGCATAAGCTGCAAGTAAATAAAACTCATAAAATAAGTTCAAAATGTAGATAAAACAAGGGAAAAGTTACAGAACAATGGAAAAAGGGGAAAAATAGGAAAATAATAAAAATAAAAATAACAAAAAACCGGAAAGGAAAAAAAAAATTCCGAAAAAAGGACAATTTTTTTTTTAAATCTGGAAAATAAAAGATATAATCTTTTCATCAGCCTACACGATTATATCCGCAAAAAAGAGTGCTATCTAATATCGCATCAATACAGCCAAAGCAAAATATATTAATAGAATAGTGTGAGGAGCACTCAAAAAATTTTACAAAAAAATTACAACAAATAAAATAGAACACAAAAAGGTAAAATAACGTATAACACAATAAGTAAAAATATCACGTAAAAACAGAAAATATAAAGAAAAAACAGAATAAAACATGAAATGAAAACTGTAAAGCGAGTAGCGAATTCAAATGAACTTACATGAACGGGAAATTTTTCAAGAATGATTTAAAATATTTTCTTAACAAGATTGCCAGATTGCAAAAAATGAAAACAAAAGCGCAAATTGAGATAAAAGCGTAACAAGAGGAATTTTATATTAAAGTGCGTTCTTCCTGCATTACTGAAGTGCGTTAGATTTGTTAGTTACCAAGGATTGGCCCGAAAATGGATGTGCGCAAGGTAATATTATACTGAATAATTTAAAATTTTAGAGTAAATAATTTTAGAAAACAAATATTTATTTAAGAGAAAGAATAGAAAATAGAAAAGGAAAAAAGTCGAACTGCTTGTTTTGCTCATAATTTTAGCCACGGATTTGCCCGAAATGAATTTGCACATGGAAAAATTATATAAATTAACGAAGAAAATTTTTAGTAAATAATTTTGGCCACGGATTTGCCCGAAATGGATTTGCACATGGAAAAATTATATAAATTAACGAAGAAAATTTTTAGTAAATATATCTACATTAATATCCGATTAACTCAATGATTTTAGATAGAATTTAATTACTTTTGCTGGGTATCCATTGTTTTTTTTATCAAATTTTGAAAGAGTTTATCGATTATTTTTTTGGATGAATAAATATTACTACATATTCTTTTAATTCTATTCATTTCATTAAAAGTAGTATTCAAATAGATGTTTCTAGAAACATTAGAATTCCAAGTAATTAGTTTATTTATATTAAAATTGAAATCATTTCTTTTATCCTATAAATCAACAAAGCAGATATTATCTTCTTTTATAATACCCAAATCCAAAAAATTGAACTTAATATTATCATCATGATTACGAAGCAATATTAATTCCTCGGGGTAAACATTATTTAATAAAATAGTATAATCTTGAAAATTAAAGATAATTAAATCATCAATAAATCTAAAAACAAATTATAGTGGGGTAGCCGCAGTCTGGAAATTGTAGCCTTAATAGTTTAGCCAGGAAAGCGGATGAAAATTTGATCCCCTTAATGTTAACTCTACTTTTTGCGTTTTTAGTCTTATCTTTAAAACTAATTCAGCAATTTCAAAAAAAAAAAAAAAAAAAAAAAAAAAAAATGCATCCACACATAAAATCCATTATTCCATTTCATGCAAACAATAATTTTTAACAATTATTTATTATTATTTAATTTAATTGCGGATGAAAAAATTTTGAATTATGAGGTATAAATTTTTTATACCACATAGCTCTATGTATTTTTCTATTGGAAAATCTTAAGATTCAACTATTTTTATTTAGTAGAAGGTGTAAAAAATTAAAATGAATTATTTCTGAAAAAAAAGTTTGGCGACATTGTAGAAATATTTAAACGTGGTTATCTTAACGAGGAACTTGACTTGACGAGGCACGCGTAGCTTAAAATTTCATTAATATTATTTCCGCTGATAGCCAATTGTTAAATTATTTTTAATTACGGAATATGATGTTTCTTTTTAAGTCATCTAAAAATTTATTCGTAGTTTAGCAAAGAGATTTCAATAAATCATTATGCTCATGGAATGTTGAGTTTCATAAAAGCATGTTTCTGATAAAATGCGATTATGCATCTGCTTTTCTTTTTAAATTTTATTTTTAGCAGGTTCATTGAATAATTGACACAATTCCAATAATATACATACGTATGCAGTGATTTGTCAATTTTTTGCATATATATTTTATAATTATCAAGCAATTACAACTTAATGAAAATAAAAGTTTTATAAAAAGTATCTTTATATTTTCTTAAATAAAATTGTAATATCAACGATGTTTATGTGAAATCGTATTTTTATATTCCACGTCACAACAAAGAGAGTTGCGGAATACATACCAACATTTTTAAAAATCTTAAAAATTTTCAACATGCTATAAATCGTCTTAAACTTCTTTATCATAAAATAAATTATTTAATTACCTTGCCGCGCGTGTTTCGCAGGACTATTTGACCTACTATTTAACTAT
The DNA here is from genome assembly GCF_982258835.1 of Parasteatoda tepidariorum. Lineage (NCBI taxonomy): Eukaryota > Metazoa > Arthropoda > Arachnida > Araneae > Theridiidae > Parasteatoda > Parasteatoda tepidariorum. The sequence continues at coordinate 4,536,391 of NC_141755.1, read as the reverse complement.
ATTTTTTATTTACTTAGCATACTATTTTTTCTAAACTGAAGATAAATTATTTTTTTTTTTCTCTTCATTTTTCTCGTGTAATGAAAAGCAAATGCATAAATGTGCCAAAACCATGCTGTTTTTAGAATCATTTCACAAAAATTGTTCTTTCCTAACACTAAAGTAAGGTATATTAAGACATTTTTTGGACTATAACTTATTTTAGGGCTGTATTTTGTATGTTCAGCAAATAGTTTTAACATATTTTTATATGAAATAACGTGAAAAAGCCATATTTATTAAATCTTAATATTAGAACATTCATTTATGATTTCATGTCAGAAAATTTTCTGAAATAGAGGTGATGGCGGCTGTAACTTTTTTTTAGTGCAGAGATAATCAAAGAGGGTTTAACATACTTCACAAGTAAATTATTAAACATAGTGTCGTTTACGCAGTCGTAGTATTTTTATGTATTCAAAAATTAAGATACGTTTCTGTATTAATTAAGTGGATTGTTTTTTCAACCCTGTGCAACATTCGCCTAAATTAACCAAACTGTATTTACCTATTCATTGTGAAATTTTTTGAATTTTTTCTTTTACATAAAAAAGGGAGAGGGTATTGAACTCGGGGAGTTTTTTAAAAATGATCCATTTGGCTTCTTATCTTTTAATTTCTGATGAAACTAGCTAGTTGGTATTCAGAAATAGAGAAAAATTTTATAAAAATGTTATAATATTGACTAATTTTCTTTGAGATTTCCAGAAGAAAAAAAAAAGGAAAATTTTTGAGAGGTCATAGCGATTTCCCATCCCTACACGTTTCTAGGTCTAATAATTATAAAGAAAGAATTTCTTGAGAGGCCAATATAAACCTCTTTCAGTTCAAATGCGAACTATTAAATCCCTAGCAAATCTCGAAACAAAGTATCTTGTCATTTTCCTTTTCCAAATTAATTAAATCATTCATTCCTAAGTTAGCAAATGAACAAATCGAAAATATGACATCGTTTAAAATTTCCATTATACGCCAACTAACCAATCACTCAGATATTTTAGTTTAAAAAAAATATCCAGACAACAAAACCTCGATTACTATCATTTATCAAACCTCATTTTAGTATTGGGCAATCTCTAAAAAAAAAAAAAAAAAACATTTCGAAGAGAGCCAGCGTGAGGGTTATACCATAATCCTGTCTTCCAACGTAAACGCCTCATTTGGTCCATTTATTGAGTGATAGCAGTCAAAATATCGATTTTGATCTTTTCATTATGGAAGGGAAAAGTTATTTTTGCAGCCAATCATTAAGGAGTTCTAAGAGGGGAATAGAGGGATCATTTGTCATGCATGCTTCTCAAGGTCCAGCGGGGCGGCAGTTTTATTAATGGGAGCACGAATAAAAAGCATTTACTCAGTGCTTTAAATTGTGTTCCTTCCAAGCATTTATCAAGAGTGGAAAAAAGGAGAAGCTCAAAAATGTTTTCTTAATCATCGTTTTGTTAAATCTAGATTGAATAAAAATGGTATTTTTTTTTAAAGCTTCAGTATCGATTGTATTTTAAACAGAGAAAAAATTCCTCAGAGATAAGCGTGTTTTTATGCGAATTTAATGTTTACAAATCATCGTTTTCTCTTATCCATTCATTCTCCCTCCCTTTTTTTTTGTTTTCTACAAGGAAAAAAATATCGACAGCTTTATTAAATAAATTGCAATCAATGAATATATTCATGTATATCATATTAATGAATAAATATATTCAAATTTATAAATTTGATTTTTACCACAATGAATATTCCTTTTTCTTCTTAAAAAATGAACAATTAAACGTTTCCAGAAAGAAAACTGCAGTGAATTTTCCCTCCTCATACGCTTACCTGCTCAGTCGTAGTAGCCCATGCAATAGAGTGCTTAGAGCATCGAACCCCGGTGCGAAGGGATAGGAGTATCGAACACAGACGTGATAGGCGAACCGAACACATGCGATGTAAGTGCTCGTAAAATCTGTGAAAGTTCCCAGGTTGGGCACTGAGCAACCTGAATATCTAGAGAAAATTTATTTTTCCTTCAGATATATGTCTAAATTGCAGAAGTTGCCTTACAAATGAGTAGTGTTACCATCTATCCGCGGGGTTCTGAGCCATTCACCCTTGCGGTGCTCTCTTTTCCGACGAAAGGCGCATCTTTCTGACTTAATTCGCAAAAGGCCAATGGTTGGCGAGCTTGACTTGTCCAACTGTCATTACAAACAACAACAACGCTTACGTATGTTGCTTAGAAAATCTTTGTAATAAGGATGAAAAAGTTCATTTCAAATTTAATAAATCCTATGTGCAGCGGAAACTATATAAATGCCGACTATATTAATGTTATTAACATGATATTAAGTTCTTAAGTTATGAATATTTTGAAGAGTTAGTTACCTACTAGTGTTCGCAAGTACGAAAATCAATGTTTTGTGAAAATGAAAATGCCAATTGAATTTAGCGAGAATTCAATCGATGCATGATTTTAATGTACGATGCTTGTAATCTTAATAGCTTAGTGAGAAAAAAATTCTAGACCTAGCATACGACGTACAGAAATGGGCGTCTACTCACGGCATTAGCAATCCTAAGGAAAAGTCTATGGGGAATGGGGGAATATTAAAGAATTTTACAAAATATTCATTGATAAGATTTTCCTTTAATACCCCAGTGTGTTCCTTTTATCCATTTCTATGAGTTTCAGCTCATATACGCTTTGGAAAATGTTCTTTCCAGAATTTCCGCACTAAATTTTAAGTTTTGATCAAATTTTTTTCTTTGCGATTTTAAAGTTATATCCTGACGTCAATAAGTAACAAAACACATAAATCAATAGACAAGTATTTATGCAAAGACTAGGTTATCTTTTATTTTGAATTCCTTTAAACTGGTAACATTAAAATCTACAAATTTGATTGAAATACTCTTCACAAAATAGGGAGTATACAAAGAGTTTTTCAACAAATTCAGTATTTACTAGATAGAATGTCAACATGAAAGAGTGTCCCGCCCCGTTAAACAAACGAAATTTACAAATAATATACATTTCACAAGAATATATAATTTCTTATCCGGTTAAATGTATCTACAACCTGAACTAAAAGTTGAAGTGAGCAAACATTTCCTTACATTTTGAACCCTACAAAGTATCAACAATTGAAAATTACAAAAATTCGTTTGAACTTGCATCAGTTTACATGTTAGATTTCTGGTTCCTTATTGGTAATTTTCATTAAGACATAAATAAATCTTTTAAACTTATTAAAATATTAAAGCACCATAAGTTTTTGAAGCAACTGTTGCAATATTTTACAAACGTTTCATTTACAACGATAAATAATAATAATACATATATAAAGTATAGATATATTTTTGTTCTACGACTTAGTTAAATCTCTAACAGATAAAAAATAAATCGGTAAAAAAATAAAATAAAAAAGTAGTTTGTAATAATCCACAAAAGGTTTTTCATCAACTAATTTTGAACTACTCGTAGTAGCTTTAAATATATAAAATTTAATTAGTAATAGAAATAGCCAGCTGGCCATCGGCGACAAAATATTTAGAGCTAGCGAGTAAGTTAATTCTTGTAAAATATTGCGCTTCAAGCTACCATATTTCTCGCGCAGTTTGCTGTAAACAATATAGTTAAAAATGGAAAGCAAGAGTTTCAAACTTTAAAAAGGAGAATAATAACAGGTGCATAATATAGATATGAACATGCGCAAAAATATAGATCACGTAAAGATTGAAATCTATGTCACCAGATGTGTTCACACCTTATTATGTTTTTTGACCCCTTAAAAAATTGAAAAGAGAATATAAAGAAACTATTTAACTCAATATCTCTTTTTTTCCCCCGAGGAAGTAAAACTTGTGTTACCAGAGCGGGCAGAATTCAAGTTGAAGTTCGCGCCACTGATATGAAGTCAGATGTTGTAGAAGTAAGCAAGTGTTCAACCAGTTTGCCCCAGGTTATAACATTTTGAGCTATTTTACAGTTCTCATTTTCTACATTCTCGTGGCCACCAAAAAGTTATTTAAACTATATTTATTAAAATTTTAAAAAGTGTTCGCATTTTCCGTATAAATAGTGGCGAGTAAAAATTTTAATACGCTTAGAACTGGAATTTCATGCCTTGAGCTATTCCATTTATTGTCATTAGTAAAGCTTTTTTTTTTTTGAAAAATTAATTATGGTTATAATAAATAAGTGAAAAATTTCTAAAAAGTAAGAAATTTTCAAGAATTTTGATACAATATCAAAATAAAAATTAATATAGATCTCATTCCCAAAAGGCCATGATTTTAAAACTTCTCTTCAACTCAAAAGAATGCAAACGATGTTTTTTCTATTATTAATTTAAAAAAAAAGACATCAGGCAGACGATATTATAAAATAATTATATTAGAAATTATAAAATAAAATGATTGCAAGCGACGTCACGCCGTGATTAGGCCCAACTAAGGCTCCTATACTATCAGAGCTGACCTATCAAGCAATATTGGAGCAAACAAGTTCGCAAGTTAACGTTATGTTAGTATTGTGCTTATGTTAGCTTTTTGCTCCAAAAATAGATAAGTCGGCCTGTCTAATTTAGGGGCTCTAGGCCCAACCATGTGGTTGCAAGTACCCAATTAAAAAGTTACATGCATTTCTTCATTTTTATACTAAAGTGATTAGTGGATTTTAAATTTTATTTTAAGTTTTGTGTGCATAAGTTGGCAAAGTTTTTATAAAAGAAAAACCTTGCTGCGTTAATTATGGCACATTTCGTATTAAACTTGAATTTTTAAATTGATTTACCAATAAACGATATAAAGAGAGGCTTTAAGGGTACGATACATTTTTTGAATTTTGCCACAAATGATAAGTTTGGGGGAAGGCGATTTTCTAGCACAATAACCTCAGAAATCAGTTTCAACGCAGTTTCTATTTGTTTATTTTTATGTTCTAAAGAAAAATTATATATTTTTTTAAGCATTACAGGCTTTTCTTTCTCCTTTTGTAATGAAGATAAAAAAAAGAAGTTATAATTTGGTAGGAAACAAAAACCTCAATTAAACCGAATTACTTTAGCGCCAGAATTTTGCATTTTCTCCAAAGAAACAAGAGCAAAAAATTTTAAGAAAAAAACTTTTAAACTTTTATTAAAATTTTTTAAACTATATTATTTTTTTAATTTCCAGTAAACTTATTTCTTTTAAACTTAAGATTACGATTACACAACACGGTTACAAGATTTAATTTATTGAAGAAAACTAATTTATCTACAATAGAGGATCAAATGAGTATTTTATTAATGTCACTTAATTAGGTAATGCTCATTCTCCTCAATTATTATTTAAAATGAAGTTATTTTAATCCATTTATTTTTTTGGTTTAAAATAACAAAAAAGACACAGTTTGCATTTTATTTGCGTCCTATAGAAGCCAAATATCATACATTTATAAAACATTATAATATTTTTAATATATCCTTAAGGCAGAATAAATAAACACGAAAAAAATATGCCTTCTGCTTGCGTCATTAACCAAACTCTAATTTCGTTATGGAGGTTAGTTTGTTAGAAGCCACAGCCATAATGAAAATGGTAGTAAATAAATAATCAGTGTTGACATGTAAGTTTAAAAAAATATCCCCTAAAATAAGTTTAGTGACTTATTTTTAAAAAAAAAATTTTTAAGAGAATGTAGGAAGAGAAAATTTTTTTTCTTCCAAAGAATGCACCAAAATTGCGTGGTTTCGCAGCGAAGTGAGAAAAGAATTATTTATCTGTTAATCGGCTGTCATCGATTTATGTCTTATTATAACTATGAATATTCTTCCGATGATAAACATAACATAAATAAATAATAAAAAATAAAATAAAAACATTTTTATTCATATTTTGGTACAAGGAAAAAAAATAGCAGTAAAAACCTATTTTAATGAATGCTTGATAAAAACAAACATAATTTAATTAAATTAAAGCTAATTTTTATATTATCTAAAATATAGGTTAAAATCAGATATTTTTTTTCCTTAAAATTACCAATAAGAAACTTCTAACTATGTCATTTTTAAGTATCCAACAAATTGATAGAAATACAGAGGTCTTCGTCTTCTTGATAAAACATTAACAATCTACTATCTTTTTCTTCTACTATTCCTGCTTATGTAAATAACAAACTTCATATTTCAACAGTGCTCATAAAAAATGTGCACATTGGTTAAGTAGGGAATGTAAAAATAGACAATGTGCTTGGTCATTATCTACGGTGAAGGCAGTGTGCGAATACTAATAATAAAAAAAATCAGCCTAATGAAATGTGAGAAAAAGAAAGTAAACAGATGTAACAAATTAATAGTGTGGAAAATATGTGTTTACTAGTATTTATGTTTATCTTACAGGAAAAAGTAAATTCCCAGTTTAAAATATGTAACAATAAAAATTCATCAAAATAAATATTTATGCATAAAGTATTTCAACAAGAGAGATAAATAAAATAGCTTATTGATAGTCGCAATTTTTCCATTTGTTGTATATTTCTCTTTTTTAACTTTCGACATAAATTGTTCTTTTCTTTAAGAACTGGCAATTAAAGTAAAAGGTGTGAACAGGGACGACAAACTTCTTCAACAGTTGGAAAAACTGCAAAAAATTTGCGCCAGAAGAAATATGTTTCTTCCAATACAATTGGAAGAAATTTTTATTCAAAAAGAAATATCGTACATAAAAACTATTTTTTAAACAGTTTATAACAGCAATCTAGTTTTAATTATAGTATTCATTTCAAAGCTACTTGAGGCATCAATTTTTAAATAAGCTAAAACGAAAAAGAAACAATAGAAAAGTAGATTTAATGAATTTATCAAGAAATTAAAATAATCGTAGTTCCTTAATATTTTACGTAAATGAGTATAATAAAATTTAATTTTTTAATTCTTTAACTGTTAAAATAACATTAATAAATATAGCAGAGTCCCGACTATCCGCTTTAACTTGAGTTACCAAATATTTTAAGTTTTTTTTTTTTAAATCTAGTTTATTTTTAAAACTACTGCTGAAAAAAAAATCTGAATTTTATCTTCCAAACACTCAGGAAAATGAAATCCAACATCTTGTTCCAATGAAATGATCGTTAATATCGATCAATAATATAGCGAAGATGATGAAGACAGAGACAATGAAAATCAACATATAAAACTTTCTCATACAGATGGACTAAAAGCTATCGAAAGTGCTATTGAATATATAGAACAAGAAGAAGAGGCAACAGCAGTCTTTCTGCTATCCCTAAAAAAATGGCAAAACAATACTGCAGAAAAGCGCCAAAGCATAAAACAGAAAATGATTAAGGACTTTTTTAAGAAATTTTCTTTAATTATAATATGAATTGTATGTGGTGCACTTGTTTAAATTTTGTATTTATCAAATATATTACATTTGTACCTACTCTTTTTCTTCCCTTTTTTATACTCTTCGCTTTAACCGAGTTTTTCCGTTATCCGAGTAAGTCTTGGTCCACATTAGCTCGGATAATCAGGACTCTAATGCAGTTATTTATTTTAAAGAGTGCATGTGAAAAACTTAATTATTTTGGTATTATAATAAATTTATTTGTTAAAAATCTGTATATAACTAAAATAAATAATTTGTAAATAGTTATTTACTTAAAAGAGTATATGTGAAAACGGATTTTTTTTGGAATTATGATAAATTTATTTGTTTAAATTTTAGTTATTCTTATAATACTAATTGCTATATCAATATTCAGTATTTGTCCAGTTTGTTCTGATTTTTTCACTTTCCTCCGGATAAAAAGCCAAACCTGGGTATAAATAAAAACTATAACTCGAAATCAAATTGAGAGGAATACACTTCATGAAAAAAATTTTTAAGAATAAACTAGATCATGTAATATAAAATGTTAAGGTGAAAGCATTATCGGCCATCGCCGATATTCAAACCAGGCAAACTTATTTTGGAAACAAGCATTCTATCCTGGTGCATCGCAGAAATAGCCATTTAAAAAGGCAATTGATCATCGAAGACTATGAGACGCTTATCGAAAAAGCTACTATGGCTTTCTAACAACATACTTTTCCTCCATTATTTTCTGTAAAAGTGGAACATTTTATTTTATTTTATAACCGTTGTCGAACAGCCGACCCAATCTTTGGGTTTACGACTCCTAATGTTCAACTCCGTAATCTTGTAATTTTGAACCCAATCCAGAAGACAAGGGAACTCCTGGATCAAGTATTGGGTGGAGGACTTTTTGATGGAACTACCCGCATTTGTGTTACAATGACGACAAGAAATTATCACAGTTAGCCTGATTGCAAGGGGACTATAACTCATGACCACTGAGGATATTTCACGTCAGCACTGTGGCTGGTGCAACACGGGTGCGGAATTGGTATCGAGCAGCCATCGCTGGGATGCGAACCCTCTATTCCCTGAGCCATCACGGTCTCAAAAGTGGAACATCGTAGTAAAAGTAAAGCAGATCTGCAGTAGCCAGTTTTTCATTAAAAGGATCATGAACATTAAAGGTTCCACAATTTTGAATTTTATGATCGTGGGAATGTGATCAGCATTACGCACCAGCTGCTTTTATCTATCAGACTAGATGGTACTCATTTATCTGAAACGAAGTGGGTATTAAGCTACCACTGGAGATAGAGCTAGTATAGAGGAGTTTAACCAAGAAGATGTAAAGTGAAAAGTTAATGATAGGAATTCGATTAAGTTATTGAACTTTCTACAACAAACTAATTCCAATTTAAACATTTAGTCCAAATCTGTATCTTATTAAAAATTATTGCCCTCTCTTGCTGAAATACATACATCAAACTCTTTAAATAAGAAATAAACATTTTATAATACAATAAACTTGAAATAATAATTCTGTATTCAAACATTTCTCTCTCTTCTTTCTGATTAGATTTAATACAAACGAAAAGTTTTATATATATAAAAAAAAAATGCATAGGATCATGCGTCTTTGACAATGGCACACACATAAATCAGAAAAGATGTCAATATCGTTGCACACCGTACAGACTATAACAGTACTATAAACACTACACTTGTAAGTACATGAACACTTTGATGTCACAACACAACTACATTTATGATATGATAGAATTTTCCACTCACAACACTGGCGCCCACTTATAAAGAATATCGAAAAGAGCTTCACTTCAAGGAATCCTTTCTGACAGGGAGCAGGCAAAGAAGAAGAATTCGGTTTCCAAAATGTATATACATATTCTTTCTTTTAGATTATGAAATTCTCTTATTAGAATGAGTATTTAATTTCTGTTTATAATTCAAAATAGTATGTAATCAATTATATCAAATTTATAAAATTTTTACGAAAAAAAATCATTATAAATATTTTAATAGAATTTTGTTTATTGTTTTTAACATTTTAATTGTTATACTATTTGGAGAAATTTGTACAAAAATATTCTTGCAGTTAAAGCTCCCACATTTCACCCTAAAAAAATCAATCAAGAAATTCGTGTTTCAATAATTTTCAAGCTTAAAAATTGAAAAGCAGATGAACTTATTTTTTTAATATTTTAAGTGTAACAAAAGTTAAATAAAGATATTGCAAAGCAAAAAGTATTAATTTGATGTAAATATAAGTATAAAAACTTACTCATAGCAAGACCAGAAAACCGCAATTAAATTTTAAATAGAATTCATTAATACATAAAAAAAAATCCATTAATACATAAAAATTTCAATCCTTGTTGAAATTGTTTGGTCTATTAAACTATCTGCAATTATTTTTAATTTATTTGGGGATAAGGGATGAAGAAGCTGAATATTAAATACTGTCAGTATTTTTAGATTACATTTTTAGCATGGATTCTAAAAAATAAATATCAATTGATTTAATAGAACACCTTGCATATTAAATTTCATTTACATAAATCTGAGTACATTTATTCATTTAAAAGATTAGACTTTTAATAGAAAAGAATTTAGAATCAATTTATTAGTTTAGAATGCAAAATTTTAACATTAAGCAAAAAATTATAAGGAGAGGAAATTTATTAGAATTCTGAAAATCCATTCTACTGACACAAATTATTTCTTCTAGCTCGAATTCAGCTAGGAATGGTACTTATGAAAAGTAATTTTGATTCAAAGTTACTTATTAAAAATTATCATTTAAGAAAAAAAATTTAAGTGGTTCTTTTTTTTTTGTTTTTTTGTTAAGCAAACTAACACTAACTAAAAAAAACATTTAAAAAAGATACATTCATCAAACACCACATGAAAGATATTATAATACAATTATTGCATAGTTAAATTAATTATCTTAACAGAAGACCACATTCACATTTCATATAAAATACTTCTCGTTTGACTTCCTTTAAGTACAGATTAAAAAAAATAGCTTTATTTAACATTAAAAACAGATAAAAATTAACATTTTAAAAGTTAGGAACACTAGTATATCTAAAGCCATATCTTAAATAAACCAAAAGACAATTACTTAGCCAATCCACAAAAAATCAAGCATTATACTAATAAATACAGAATTTCACGGAGGAAAAAAAAACGTGTTAATTAAGCACCTAATTTTAAAATTCATGTGTTTAACATAAACTTGATGTATACTGTATTTACAAACCCTACATTAAACACAATTAGCTTTATAGGTTAACAGCTTTGACATCAAAGACTTTCTTTAGTACAAAACTGACTATCTTTAGTTTTCGTTTTGCATAATAAAGAATAGGTTAAAAGATACATGATTCACAACAGCATAAATTTGAGCATTTATATAGAACTTTTTTAAAAATAAAAATGATTTTAATAATTCAATGTAACTTATTTATTTTATACTAAAAAATTATTCTACACATTTTAATATTTTAAGCAAAATTTATGAAATAATCATCTTTTTAACCTTCTAAATTTAAAGCACCTTGGCATGTTTGTTATAAATTTTTCCATGTACCATAGAAACACATGGAGTATAACCAATTTTGTTTATTTGAAAAGCAAGAGGATTTCTACTTCAATCTCAGTTCAAGGTAAACTGTTCGGATAAATACTAAATATTAATTCATTCAAAGTGACTTCCAAATTAACTATATAACTTAACATCAACTAAATTAAAACAAGAAGAGTTTTATTTTGCCAAAAATAGCCTGTAATTTGACTTTTCTATAACTCTTGAATAAAGCACTTCTTTATAACATATCTCTCACTTTTAAGTACTCATTAAAAAAACAAATGAAATCACTTAAAAACATTTATTTTTAATTCATTGCAATTGAAATTCCCCTAACATCACACTGTTTGAAGAATTAGAAGAAATTTTAAAAAACAGAAGAAAGCAAAGAACTTTAGATTTATTTTTTCCTAAGAAAACAACTGCTATTGTTGTTTAATGATTGCAAATAAAATTAAAATGTAACTGTTATTTTATAATCGTAGTTATCACATATGATAATAAATAGAGGTCATTTGCACGTTAAGTGCCACACCAGTTATCAGTGGCGGACAGTGAAAACTTTCATGCAAAACTAAAAAAACTTACATTGTTTGAAGCAATTACTGAAAATGCATTAAAAATTTACTTAATTGTCATTTACTACAAATCAAATTTTTATTCATTTCAAATTGTTAGCAGTTTGCATCACCACAATACAAGCATTTCTAAGCTGTTACAAATAGCCAAAAGGTGATATCCTTAAAAATATGTGCGGCACTCAGTGTGTTAAACAGAAATAGAAAATATTATTAAAGGATAAAAAAGACTAGATATTAAAAAAATACTTAAATCCAAAAATTGCATGAAGCACAGTTAGAGTATAAAAAAAAAATCAGAATTTTATAAAAATTTGTATTATAAATTCCTATTTCTTAAAAACTTTAAAGAATTAGAATGAATTTTGCAAAAAAAAGTATTGGCATTTATTTTTCCTCAAGCTGATAGGCTCCCTGAAGATTGGATGGGTATAAAAGCGCCACTGCCCATAAAAACTTTTTAACCAAACTGGTTACAAAACAGGAATTATAATTAATAGTTAGGGACATGGTTTTAAAATGCAGGCAAACATAGTTCATAAAATTCAACAGAAGAAGAAAAGTTATAACCATTGTTTAGTAAAACCAAAAGTTGCACCATTGTTTAGTAATTTAATTAAAAATCTTATTAAAACAATGGATATTTATTTTAAAAGTTCTATTTCTTAAAAAATTCTATAAATAAATCTGCTCCACAAATAAAAATACCATTATCAAATACAATAAAATGAACGTAAATAAAAAAAAATAAAACATTCACCTAAAAATGAACAAATATACATTCAATGAATATACCGAAAAATGGCACATAAAACAATTCGATGAAACAGCTAGCTGCCTCTCCAAACACAAATGATATGACTTTAATGAACCAGATGGAAGGAGAAGAAATAATTCTTAACGGTTCACCCAACGTCTCATCGCCTCTTCCCAGTCCGTATTACATCCGTCGTCGTCGTCATCGGTTCGGACGTAACTCTCGTCGTCGGTCGTCAAAGACGCATGATGATGGAAGAGATCCAAGTCCTACAAAGGGAATTGGACTCATTCTTGTTGGTTGGATGATGCATTATGGGACTAATGTTCGTATCTGATTAGGTGCAATGTCAGTAAATAATGAAGGGAGAAAACAAAGAAGGTAAAAATAAGTGGATGTGGAAGAAGAAAAAAACAATATAAATAATAATTAAATGTGCTACACACTAGGGAGTTGCTTCGAACATGCAAAATTATTAAAACAGTAAATGTTTGAAAGAAATAAAAAGATAAAATAGTGGATGCAGTATTTTTTAAAAAAAATATTCAATCAAAAATAGTTGAAACACATAAATTATAAAGTTTTTTAAAAATTATACATTTTACAAATGAACTTAATAAATGTTGAAAATATTATCAGTTAATCTGATGTCATTAAATTCTTTTCCCATAATTAAGAAAACATAAAACTGAAATAAAAGTGTTAGAAGTTGATGAAACAAATAATTTTTTTTCATAGGACATGCAATTACAAATAAAAAAAAGGATATCCCTTATAAATTATAAAAAGCTTTACGTCAGTAAATCAAATCAAAGAAAAATTACGTCAGTTTCGAAATGATACCAATTATGAAAAAGTTATGAAATTTAATAAGCATGCTCATTGACAAGTACTTTTATACTACAATTAAAAAAATGAAGTAAACATCAAATTTCTATTTAGCCAAAACAGATCCTCAAGTTAGCATGATCAAAAAATTTCATTATTTTTTTTGTACACTTTACTTTAAGTTATTTACTTTTATTTGATTTACTGACATAAAACTTTCTGTGATAGCCACCATCTACTTTGAGAAAATATGGGTTGTTTAATTTTTATTATCTCATAAAAGTAACCAATCAATAAATAAAATACCGTGTATTATAGAAGTATCCAAGGAAGATGTACAATTTTGAAATTTATATCGTTATAAAGAACCACAAATAATTATTTCAAGTTTCAACTTGTCTTCATGTATAAAAAAAAGAATTATTCAACACCATTTTAATGCTATTCATTATTGAAAATGTTTTCGTTTTTTCTTCATTAACTTTTTCGTGTAAAATTATAACAAAATTAAATTTATTTTCACTAAAAATATCCAAGTATGATATTTACTTTTTAATAATTTTTTGCACAGAAAATATCACTGAGAATGAAGTAAATATGAAGAAACTAAGCTTCTTAATTATGCTGATGATTTAATAAAAAGATTGCTCCAAGTCCTTTATTCTAATGATCTGTATTCCTTTATTTCAATTTCAGATGGAACAATAACATTCCTAAACGTATCATATTTATGAGTGCTACTTCATGTGTGGAAAAATCGATAATAGTTTACTTCTTTTGGAAAAATACCACAAGGACTATCTTATAAATTTGCAAGTGTTTGAACAGCATCGACCAAAGACTTATGGAATATCAAAATGGTAGTCAAGTCTGAATAACCAAAGAGTTAAAAAAAAAATGTTTTTTTTTTACAAGAGTCTCATAAGAAGTTATAGTAGTTATTTAAATCTAAAATTAATTAAGAACAAAACTACCTTCTCTTAATTCTAGAAAAATGAATAATTGTATTAAGGAAAAATCTCTAACGAATGCAAATGAATTGATCTGAAAAATAATAAGAAAATCAAATCGAACTATAAAGTTTGTACAGAAAGAATATTTTATTAAAGTTTTATTTGAAAATTGAGAAGGAAATATTTACTTTGTTTTACTCCTTTTTTCCATATGAGAAACATTAAATTAATGTTTTTAATATTTTTAGTATAACTTAATATACAGTAAAATTTTTATAGTTAAGTAAAAAAAAAGCTTAATAGATAAGCAAAAAGAAGCCTTACTAGTTAAGGATAAGATTACAAAATGTATCATATAATAAATATAATATTTTTTTCCTAATGAAATTTAAGTTTAAAATTTTATTATGAGGTCAAAAATATTTCAACAACTAAAATATTACTATTAACTTTTGATTAACTTAATATTTAACTATTATACTTGAACTAAAAACTATTGAATGTCTTAAACAAAATATTTTGAAAAATTAAATATTTTTTTAATATTTGTAAGGGAGTAAACCAAAAGTGAAGAAATATTTATGTTTAAAGCATAAATTATTTAATGTCTTAACATAAAGCAAAAACTACACAGCTTTGACAAATACTGTATGTAATTTAATATGACATATGATATACATGGGATGGGTAAGAATTCGTGTCTCGATTAAGGCTTTGAGTCGATTCTGCATCGATTCAATTATTTTTTCAGCCCCATATTTAAAAAATTGGATTTTTTTTATTGTAAGTTTTATAGAACAAATCATAATTGAACAACTATTTTAATTCCTAGGTTTAAAAAAACTAAATGGATTTAAGCCCCAGTGAATAATTCACACTACCTACAGTACAAAAATAAATAATATTCGGGAGTAAAATACTCTAATATAAAATTTTTTTCATATAAAATAGTTTGTTATTTATCAGTTTCAATATCTGCAACTCATATTATTTCTCTGGTGATTGAATACATACCCTTGGGTCATTATCATAGATCTCTTGGTCATTTTCTTCTTGAACAATTTTTCCATCGCCAAGACCAGACGAAGATAAATTGTTGCGGGCCTGGATTTCTTGCAAGAAGTGATTTTCTTGAGCTCTCAACCGTTCATCGCGCCAAAGTGTACCGCCGCCTTCTAAACTTTCAACCGCACTTTCAGTATCCTCAGTTTCAAAATCTAGAGAAAAATGAAATTAAGTAACTTCCTTGCAAAATAAACAGTTCTGAAGAATATGTGAAGGTAATAAAAGAGTCAATAACCTCGACTGCTGCTCATTGCTTTACTATCCAGATTACCATCTTCATCTTCAGATCCTAAAATGAATAAAATATGTAGGGAAAAAAAAAGAATAAATTACAAAAAATTCTTTTCCAAACTTTTCTGCTTAAACTACAAAACAGTAATTAATGTTCTAAAAGTTCTACAAAATGAAATTCGAAATGCGTTTTAACCAAGAACAATAAAAATATAAAAATAAAAATATAAAAATAAAATAAATTGAATCTGAAAACCAAACTATTAAACTACTAATGTTCTACTTAATAACAAATTCTTAATACTTAAATACATTAAATTAAATTTTGTGACAAAATATAAGAGAAATCTATGCATGAATAGATATTATTATGATTATTTATGAACAGATACAAGAAATCTATTCATAAATAATTCATGTCAAAAAATTTATAGCCATTATATAGCCATAAATTTATGGTGCATTTTTTGAACTACCTTAATCTCTGTCTGTGGATACTAACTAGCTCACTAAAATAAAAGCATTTTTTCAAAATGTTGACATTAAAAGCTAACATTAAATTGTTCTGAATTAGTTTCAATGTATAGAACAGGGGTGGCCAACCTGCGACTTTTTGAAGGATTATTTGTGGCTCTCGATAAATGTACCCGTGTTCCTGCTTCATTTTTGTGCTATTATATTTTAACAAAATTATTATCGTTCCTTGACGAATCGACAGACATCACAGATCTTCTGCAATTGGCAGTTTTTATACATCTTGTTTCACCTGACTTCGTCATTAACGAAGAATTATTAGATTTAATAGCACTTCAAGAGTCAACCCGCGTTTCAATATTAAAAATGCATTAGATCCCATAATGAAAACTTTTAATGTGCTTCTTAATTAACTTGTAAGCATTGCAACTGATGGAGCTCGGGCAATACTGGGTAAAAAAATCGGTCTCATTAGGATTTTAAGAGATGATTCTCAAATTCCACAATTCATACCGATTCACTGCATAATTCACCGAGAACATCTCGTTACAAAATATTTAAAATACTCTGATGCTATAAAAACAGTGTTACACATTGTAAATTACAGTTGCACCAATGCAAAAAATTTCCATAAAGAATTGAAGGACGAAGAACTTCTGAATGACATTAATTTCTTTTGCATTGTTAGATGGTTATCTAGCTACAACATACGAAATTGTTTTGTAGATTTGTTTGATCCGATAATTGCATTTCTAAAATAAAAGGAAATTCAGAATTAGACGATGACGAGTGGTTACAAGATTTAATGTTTTTAACTGATGTCATGGAACATTTGCAACCACAGAATTTACAATTGCAGGGGAAAGATAAAATAATATCTGACCTCTCACAATGTATATTTAGTTTTTAAACTTAATTACAATTTTTTCAAAAGGACATTAAAAATAAAACATTTTGTTATTTTCGGGAAATTAAAAAAAATTTGATTCAATGTTAAATAATAAAAACTGAACGACTATATAAAAGAGCTAGAAGGAATATTGACGGAATTCCCAAAATAGATTTCAAGACTTGAAATATCTTAAATCGTCTCTTGATTTTTTTCTGAAGCTATTTGAAATTAACATAATTCAAGGTGAGCGTTTTCCATTTCCAATATAATAATGACCCAAAAAGCATCTGGAGAATTAGAATTAATAGAAATGCAAGAAGATCAAGCTTCACAATTAAAATATAAGTTGATGTTGATTACTGAATATTGGAAATTTGTACCAGAATCAAAGTACTGAATTAAAAAAGGCTGCTTATCGAATTATTTCAATATTCGGGACAACATATTTATGCGAATCATTTTATTCCACTTCAAAATTCGTGAAATCTTAACACCGATCAGTATAATTAACCAGCATCTCAAAGAATTACTGAGAAGTGCTGTCACCAATTATTCAACAAATTTTAAAGAATTATCAAGAGAAGTAAAATAAATGTGTTTAATTTTTAATATATTTAAATTCAATATACATATTTTGTACTTTTATTTATATGTTTTCAATAAATATAATTTCCGTAAAAAAAATTTCATACCTTTTTTGCCTATCTTTTAAATACATATTTAATTGCGCCTCGCGAAAAATTCCAAATTTTGAAAAATGGCTCAACTATTAAGGAGCTTGGCCACCCCTGGTATAGAACAAAATGTGAAAAAAAAAACATCTTTGAGTTGCAGAATTGAATTATATAACACAATAATGTTGCTTTAGTGAACTACATTTTAAAAAAGCATTTTTATTATAAATAAA
This sequence comes from Parasteatoda tepidariorum, assembly GCF_982258835.1. NCBI lineage: Eukaryota > Metazoa > Arthropoda > Arachnida > Araneae > Theridiidae > Parasteatoda > Parasteatoda tepidariorum. Next base: position 4,518,731 of record NC_141755.1, on the reverse strand, counting down.
AAGAAATTTAAGTGCATAGTATCATATCTTATACTAAAAAAATAAGAAAAAACGTTGGCTAAACAAAGAACACTTAAAAAATTCAAAAAATTTTTTTATTAAGTTTTATTTAAGTAAGTATGAATACTGTGTGTTACGTTCAACACTCAAACACTATTAAAGCGGTCAAAACAATATTAAACAGTTTTATAGTAAAAACAACATCCACACTTTGCTTGCTGTCTCATAAGAAAAAATTAACCCTAGGAAGTCTAAAATGATTGTCCTTTGTTTTTTTCAAATATCTGGTAATTATCTGGTGGATAATAATTGGAAAGTAATTTCTTTTATCAAAATTTGAGTGTTGGACAAGTTTAATGTAATGAATAAATCAAGAAAATCTGAAGATACATTAGAATGATTAGTTAATTCCTCCGGATAAATTATGCTTGCAGTATTAATAAAATCTATACAATTAAATCTAATAAAATCATCAACAAATCTGAAGTTGTTCCAAATGGAAATCGCAGCATTTTTTTCAAAATGTCATAAGAAAGGTTAGCTATAATACTTGAGAAATTAGTACCTTGTGGTAAGACAATAATCTGCAGAGAAATATCTTCACGGTTGAAGATAAAATTAGTAAAAAATGCAGAAATTAACGATGTTATGTCGGTATTCAAACTCGATATCAAGAATGTTATTAAAATCAAAAAAGTATGAGAAAAGAACATTTTTAAGTTTGTCCAGTAGTATACTAATAAAAAAGGTCCTTGAAGTTAAAAGATTCAACAGGTGAAATGGAATTATTATGAGTAAAGTTAATAACTGGTTAATTATTTTTAATAATCGAAGTTAATCCCGAATCATATATAAAATTAAATAAAATGTTTAAAGTATTTAGCAAATGGTGAATTCCAATAACTATTAACACTGAAAATTTTAAAATTTTTGTCACAGAAAAGGGTAGTGATTCAAAAAATATAAGGAAACATATAGTCTAGATTAATGATTATTTAATGGAAAGTTATATGCATCTACAGTACTTTTTCTTAGTACTACCTTACCATAATAGTATGATCCATTTGATTCAGGACCAAACAATTGCGTTATTAATGATACAAGAAATGCTTCTTTATTTTACAACTCCACAAATGTAACTTAAATTGAATTTCAAACATGTATTACCCGAGTTGAGTTCTCGAACTAGTGATGACATAGCATTTGTGACAGAATCAGCTGCAACTAACAAGTCATTTCTTAAGCTCCTTGTGCTTCCTGATTGATCATAATTTGCTGTCACATTACTGGGAACACTAGGAGCACCTTCTGATGTGGGAGGAGTAGTTGGGGCACTGCGAGAAGAGGAAACAGGATAAGGTGTAGACAGTGGTGGAGATTTCGATGTAGCCGAACGGGGGGAACTATTTGGTGTAGATCTTGGGGACGTCTGATGATTCTGAAAGTTTCAGAAACTTAAAATTTATTTATATCAAATCACAAAGCAAAAAGATTCTTCTTTAATTGATATCTCTATTTATTACAGTAACTACGCATAATCATTACTACAGTATAATTAGAAACAGTATAAACGATACAACTTAAAAAAAAAGTCTTATTATATCCCCAGTGAAATAATTAGAGCAAATCTCTACATTTCATTAAAAATAATGTGGTCTTATTGTTTCTCGCATCTACATTAGACAAAAGACAAACATGATAGCGTCATTGATAAAAGAGAAAGTCCAGGTATCTTAGGCGGACATCAGCATAAAAGTTTTTAAAAAAATATTACAACAGTATTTATCAGTCATACTTATTTATCGCCTCATCTTAATATTATTTTCTATTATTATTACATTTGTGATTTTTATTCAAAAATAAACTACAAGAGTTGCTCCTTTATTTTATATAAATAATCTCATGATATTACCTTATTTTGCAATATTTTATAACAGAGTTATTCAGTTAGCATTTTACAATTATCAAACAGTAAATGAGTTACATTTACTTTCATAGTCAATTTTATAAAAAACTGCACTCATTCAATATATGAAGTTAAAATGATGATAATAAGATCAAAATAACTATTAAAAATTATAAAGCAATGTTAAAAATTAACTATTTGCACTATAGCTAAACAATCTCCTGGGCAAAAAGTATTAAAAAAGTTTTTGAAAAACCAACAATTATTTTTTTGTAAAAAAAAATTTGTTAAAACTGTTAAAGTGATATTTGAGAAAATTATTAGTTAAAATATAATTAAAAGAAATTTGTGAAACAAAATCTATGTTGAAACTATAAAAATTTTAGAACATCTTTCATTTGAATATTGATCTAAACAATCTGTTCATAATCAAGAAACAAAAAATGTTACAAAGAAATTGTGAGGATACCTGAGGAGAAATGAGCAGAACCTCTCACTTTCACATGATTTAATGTATGATTTTAATTACAATAATCTATTTCATTGTAATAAACCAATGTAAATTGTCAAAACATTTCTATACCTTGAGCATTTTCATCAGAGCCTCCAGCTGCACCATTAACTCCCTTCGACTCTCTTGAAGAGTTGAAAGATGACTTTCTAACTCTTCTTTCCTCTGCCGAAGAGCCCTTAATTCGTTAAGCAGAGTGGGATTCTGTTCATTTTGTAATACAGCATCCTCTTGTTCCTGCTGTTTTCTCAAGCGAACAATCTCCCTCATTATTTCTCTACAAAAAATAAGAGATTTCTTTAGTCGATGAGTGCAACATTTTTTTTTTATACAATTGAATATTGAAACCTATTTTAATAGTATTTTTAAAAAAGAAAAATTGCTTACAGACCTGTTTTTTGTTTCAAGTTGAGCAATAAGATCACGCTGCCTAGTTGTGTCCATGTTTAAGCTGAGGTCTGATGGACTTCGCATCTAAAACAAAATTTCAAATTATTCGGATTGATAAGCATTTCATATCATTCATTTGTTCTTGAAAATTATTTGAGTTTGCTTAGATCTGCTACAATAGTGGCTTTATTTGATTTTGTTAATGCATAAAAGAAAATTATGTTGCATAAAATTCTACTCTTATAGTTGAAATTATGTTATTCCACCATTAAATGAATAAATAGTAAAATTATTTTTTTAAATTTCAGATTTTAATACCACCAAAATGACAACAAAAAGAACCCTTTATAATGGAAAATGACATGGAAAACAATACCTTTTAAAACACAGTTTTAAAGTAAAATGTGTGTATACTAATTATTTGAAGTAGTGTAGAAAATAATTTGATATCAATTATCATCACTATGTTAGCTTTTTGATTTGCTTACTTTTAAACATATTTTAACACATTTGTATTGATTGGATATTAACTATTTATAAAAATATTTTATTTCAAAATATGACTTAAAATTTGTTTGAAAAAGTTTTGAGAGAAAAATTATACAACCCTAAAGCAGTTTTCAAAATAATTTGCCATTTAAAAAATAAGAGCTAAATGCTTACTGTACTTCTGGTATCAGCTAATCGCGCAGCATACCTAGCAATTAGCCGGTGCTCATCATCAACTCTGTTAGATTCTAGGCTAAAAAAACAAAATGTTTATGATGAACTTAACCAGTAACTAAAACACTAAAGAAAAACAGAAACCAACTTAGAAATTACCTCCTAGTTGTTGATCTACCATCTAATGAAGACATATCAAAGGAGTTACTCGTGACATCATGAAAACCATTATGACTGGGAATGGGGGATGGAGGCCTTAGGGGGAAAAAGATTGGGTTATTTAAAAACTAAGTATTTTATCAATTAATTCATTAAAAAAATTAAAACATTCAATATTTTCAAAATTTAATTTGATTTATTATTTCATTAGTAATTATGTAACTTATAGCATAATTTATCCTTACAGCATACAAATTTCACATTTTGAAAAACTTTTCAGTACTTACAAAACATAATTAATGTATTCTAATATAAGTATGAAAATTGAATGAAACAAAAATGAAGACCAGAATTTAAGGTCAGCATGTTAGCAAAGCAGTGAATTCCCTGATAAAGTACTGTTTAAGCCAACAAACATAACATGCTTTAAAATTTGTTTGTTTTTATTTAAATTCTCACATTTTTATTCAAAATTAAGAGATTGAATTCACATTGAGTAATTTCAATAATGTAAGAATGAGTAATTTCAGAGTACTTTCAATAATGTTGAAAATCAATGTACAAATAATGTTGTGTTTAAAGGTTAAAGAATTAATAGAATCGGAATACTTTAATGTTTTATGCTTTACATTATATGAAAATAATAATTAAAAAAAAAATGACAAGAATTCCCACAACAGTTTACTGTGTACCAAGGGGTAGTAGAAATTATTATTCCACGGTTTTGGGACAACCAACAGCATGAATATGAAAAAAGTGGTTAGCATTGTGCACAATAATAAGGAACACCTTGCAAAAAAGAAACACAATCAAATTCAATTTCATTTGCATAACACTTTTTATCATATATTTGTATGTAATCATTAAAATTTACTACATTTACATATTCGCAACTTAAATGCAAAATTAAATGGGATGTTTTCGTAGCTTCTGAATTTTTTGTGATTTGTGTGAAAGATAAATAATAAAGTATCACACAGCTTGGATTTTACACAGCCTGACACACTCTACTCTAATTTCCTAACAATAAATTTCAACAAAATTGTTAAAATAAAGCTCATTTTATACAACAATTATTTATTCTGTCGTTATTTCCTTAGGCATCGTAATAAAGATTTTTTTCTTCACAGAAATGAAACATGAACACAAAGAATATTTTTAGAGTATTTAAGACAGTTCTTGTTATTTGTTCATAGAGAGATTCAACAAACTTACACAATGTGTTGTAAATTTAAAGTTCTTTCAGGTTCTTCAGGAAATCTTGGTATAGAGGCAATTTGTTTCTCAGGAACACATCTAAAAGATTTCTTTAAGGAATGGCCCAGTTGTTTACTTGGAGATTTCTGAAAAGATCATTTATCTTATATTCCCCCACATCTTATCAATGCTTAATAATAATAAACTTCGTTTCTGAAGTACAAACTATAATTTATGAAAAAAACAACATATTTGCACATGTAACTTTCCTAACACCATCCTTTACCAAATAAATGTTTTAAAAAACATACGGGTAAAAAATAAAACTATTTCTAATTTTTCACATAAAAATATTTAAGAAATTAATCCAATATTTATGACATAATGAAAAAATAAAATTAAAATATATTAAACATTAAAGTGCTAAAACGCATTTTGGTATACTAGGAGATTACACCAATCAATGAGAAAACCAAATCATAATTATAGAAACTAAGAAGGGAAATTAGATTTACATTATACTTTATTACTGAATTATTAAATGATCAAATTGAAATTCTTACATTTATTTTTTATTTAACTCTTAGAATTATATGTGTTTTAATTTAAGGGGAAAAAATAAAGTATTACAAAATATAAAGCATTCATATTAAGAAGTATTGCACACAAATTATCAGTCTTCTCAGAGATTGACATAATTAAGAGAAAATAAAAACAAAACTTTTACGAAAAAAAAAAACATAATCTTCTTCAATAGATGATTTAAAAAATAAAAAAAAACTGTGAGCAATAAGTAAAAACTTGAGTTAATCCATATCAGATCAATCCTATGCTCAATTTTAAGGTAAATTGCTGAGAGTGAGTAATTCCACCAATTTTTAAATTCAAGATTGTCCAAGTTATAAACATGTTAAAAACTAAAATTTTCACAAAAAAAAACTTGCATCAATACATAGAAATGACTACCTTTTTTTAGTAAAGGAAAATTCCAGGTGCCATTAAAAAGTTAAGGAATTAATCTTTAAATCGTTACCCTATCTTTATGAAGTTTTGATCTTAAATATCTCGAATAATGTATTTTTACACATAAATGTTTTTTAAAATTTTTTTTCATCCATGTACTAATTTGTAGCTTGTAATCTCAAAAGGAGGGGGCCGGGATAGCCTGGTCGTTAGGGCGCTGGGCCCTAATGACCAGGACCCCGCTGACCGAATTTTCCCGTGTAGTAAAGTAACTGATGCATGTTAAATCTGTTGAGTCGCAAAAGTCATGTTCCCATGAGTCATGTTCCTATAACAAATCAATACCTCTCGGTGTACAGGATTGAAGATCGATCATTCTCAGATTCAGGTCAAAATTACGATCTGTGGATGTATGAATGGGACCGCCCTATAAACGGGTGCGACATATGGTGTGGCAGAAGTTGAATTCTTGGCCATAGATGGCGCCACTGGAAAACAAGAACAATCACACCCCCTCTGTCTAAACAGGCATACATCAACAACAACAATCCCAACAGGAAGAACTTGCAGAGATATATTGAAGCAACTAAACTATGAGAGACTAAGCATAGTACCTATGGAAAAGTGAGTCAAAACGTCAATGTGAGTCATTGTCATTCCGATAAAAGTTTAGCAAGTATGAAACATGCAAATTTTTTATTAAAGTTAAAATATCATTCATATGAACAACGTTTATCTACCACTGTTGGATCCAAAAAGGACACCAAAAAATAGCAACTTTGATTTTAACATGAATATTTTAATTTCAATTCATAGAATTGGGGCGGGATATCCTTGTTGGCAGGGTCATAAATTCACTTTCGTGAGGATGGGAGTTTGAATCCAGCTAGCCAAATTCCCTATGCAGTAATTGGTGACTGGTGCGTTAAATCTGTAGTGTCACAAAGTCCTCCATGTTAAAATAACAAATTGTACTTCTGGGGGTACTGAATTGGAGATGGATCGTTCTCTGGTTGAAATCAAAATTACGATCTGTAAATGAATAAATGGATGTATGAATGGGTCCGTCCTATAAAACCATGTGAGATATGGGAGTAGCAGAAGTGGAGTTCTTGACCAGAGACGGCTCCACTGGAAAACAACAACAATCGCTCCCTTTGCATTAACGGAATATGACAACAACAATTAATATTGTATTGAGAAATCTTTTCTCACTGGCTAGGTGATGAAAATTCATATTTGTCATGGATGTTTTTTACTTATTCAAATTAAAGATGGTTCGATAGACTGACTTAATAATAGGAAAAAAAATCGTATTAAGCTTCTTTTTGTTATTAATTGTTGGATTATAAATCCATTGATATATACCCAAAAGAAACTTTATACAAGGGAACATTCAATGTTAATGACTTTTTTGAAAACAGAAGCAATGTATAATTACAAGACGAAAAGAACAAAAATAAAGTAACGCCGTTTTGGTAACATTAAAGAGAAGGAAACAAATCAGTTAGTTGAAACTAAAAATATACTTCAAGTATTTAAGGTCATCTAAATTGTCTGACAAACAATTTAAAGTTAGAGATTTCCATAATTGTTTAAAATACAATGAAATTAAAACAGGAGAAATATTTTTGTAAGTGTACTAACATAATAGGTATATTCTTTCATTTCATGTTGACTAGTATGACTTCCAGATACACGACCTCTCCAAAAACAATCCTGACAGAGCTGATAGTTATAACATTTCTGACATCTATATCTGAAGCCTAAAAATGCTTCACGGTTACATCCATCACATTGTACAGGATGCAGTACTAAAAACAAGAGAGGTAATATTACTTTTAGAATAACTCACACATTCATTTACAAGTGTAAATAAATAAAATGTTTATAATAATTCTACACTCTATCTGTGTAAAAATACAAGGTCAAAAACAAAATTGTTTTTAAAAATTTACTATGTGGAAAATTTTTTGAAAGCTACACAATACAATGCAAATATAATCAGAATATGAAAGAAAATCATGAAAAAATGAGAAGTATATATATATTTTACTATATCATGTGTTGAAACTGATACTTTTATTCGGTTATTTATTTATATCTTTTTCCACAATTTCACAAAATATGCATCTTCTGAAATTTTACTTAAAATTTGCATCAAATTGTACTTTTTATATTTTTGGTTTTTTATACTAATAAAGATAAAAATTCTTTTATAAGTAATTTACATGAAATAATTTAATGTAGGTATAAATAACCCATTACAGAATATTCACTAAATAATATACATAATCAATAAATTTAAAGATATTTTCTCAAACAATGCCTCTCTAGTATTTAATAAAATGTTTTTGGTAACTGCACATAATAAATAGGATACAATAATCAAAATGAACTAGATTAGACTGAAATAAAATGTATTCCTTTAAAGCACTTTTTGTGTAGCTGCGTAATAGAAGGAAGGTATACTTTAAATAATGCTTTGGGTACCTATTTTATGATACCGGTAGCAGAATTTACTAATTCAATCTGCAACACTATCCTCAAGAATTCAAACTTGGCTGCGATTTCAATGCAGCTAGACAAAGATTATTATCCTAAAAATTAAGCTAAATCTAATATTTAATAAAATGTGAAAATATTAAAAAGTTATACACAAGAACTTAATGCTGGTGAACTTTAATTTCAATTTTATACCAACTTCAGTTTTGCCCAAAGGGAAAAAAATTAAACCCAATAAAGAAATCAGAAAGGTTCAACTCGCACATGATAATATCAAATTAAAATCTTTTCATTTTAAAAGAAGTTAACAGAATTGTAATTTACGGTGATTTGCGTTTATTTAAAGTTTTATCAACTGAAACTCATTATCATGCTATGATATGTACTTTGCAAAGAAATAATATAATAACCAGAAAAATATTAATATTAAGTGTCTTTTTTTAGTATCAAACTTGTTTAAAAAATGGAAAACAGCAAAATATTTCATTTTTGCTTGTTCTTAATTTACGGTGTTAAACTTCGTTATTAGGGTACACTTCCTGAGAACGGACAATTTTTTCAGTCCCAAGAGTCTCCGCTTAATCGGAATTTCACTGTAAAAAGGAAGATAAGACATAATGAATCAGGGCTCAAAAAACAGCCCGTCCGCCAGTCCTCGATGGTCAAAAATTCCCCACGGACAACGAATTTCTCGAATCCGACGTCCGCGCGGACGGCCATTTTCCCGTTAATGTTCGTGATACATTTTCAATTTTTGTTATCTTACAAGAGTCTAGCGCCTCACTTCTAAGATGACCCTGAAATGGAATTGATATTTTCTCTGTCTGGGAGTACTGTGCGGTTGAAAGGGGCTTCTCAGTAATGAACTTACAAAAAAAACACATTACGTACTGGTCTTAAACAAGAAGCGTTAAACGCAATTATGAACATTTATCTAAATGGAAAACCCCTTTCAGATTTCTGTGCAGAAACCTCAGTAAATCATTGACTTGATTGTGGAACTGGCAAACGTCATATTTGATTCATTTAACAAACGCAGTACCCCCGAATAAATTGACATTCCAGAAAGCTTGACCTTTGTCATTTAAATTATTTCATAAAAAAAATAAATTATTTCATTACTATTAGTAACCTAGTATTTCTTTTATTACTGTATAATGTAATCCTAGTAACTACTAATTCATTGTGCAATTTATATAAATGTTTGTAATAAATAAGAGAAAATTATATTTTTATTTATTTAGAAGCGACGGGTTAGTTTCAAAGGAGGACGGGTACATTGTTGGACAAGCCGTCCTCGGGGACGGGTAAAATTTCTGAGTTTTTTCGAGCCCTGTAATGAATACAAGGTTATTCAGGAACATGGATCCAATTTCATTCATTTGTGTTTCAGGAAACATAGATTGGATATGAGCAGTCTACATATGAATGCTTCAAGTTATTTCTGATCACCTCTTTGGCGGGAATAATGTGGTGCAGTATGCCATCGGGCAGGCTTTTTGTTTCCCTCTCAGTTGTTAGTAAGATAGCTACTATGCAGCAAAAGTTTTTGTGTGATCTTGAGTTTGTAAGAAGTGTTTTGGAAGTCTGAGTGTTTCAAGAACTTCTGATTTAACACCATGTGAGTTCTTTGTGAAAGATTATGATATGTTCAGGTTTCATTGTACAGTACAGAACCTGTAATCCGGAAAACCAAAAACCCGGAACGAAATTCAATAAATTTTCCCGCCATTTTTTTTTAAAAAAATGTTTTTTTCCTCATAAGATTTTTCTTTCTTTTTTGAAAGATGTTTACCTTACCATCATTTTGGAAGCAATCATTAGTGTATTACTTCGTTTTTTCAAGATTATTTCCAAATATTTTTTTTAGTTGGGTTTAACAATAAAAAAACGGCTTTTTGTTCAGGTTTCATTGTACAGTACAGAACCCGTAATCCGGAAATCAGTAAACCGGAAAACCAAAAAACCGGAATAAAATTCAATAAATTTTCCCGCCATTTTTTTTTTTAAAAAATGTTTTTTTCCTCATAAGATTTTAAGATTTTTCTTTCTTTTTTGAAAGATGTTTACCTTACCATCATTTTGGAAGCAATCATTAGTGTATTACTTCGTTTTTTCAAGATTATTTCCAAATATTTTTTTTTAGTTGGGTTTAACAATAAAAAAACGGCTTTTTGAAGCGATTCAGAAAACCGGAAAAATCAGTTATCCGGAATAGCGATGGTCCCGATTGTTCCGGATAATCGGTTCCCTACTGTACTTCTACCAACAACTCAAGCCAACCTATCACTGCTACAGTGCATTTAGTAGCACAAGACACGCTCTTTCACGAATAGAAGTTTGGCTACGTTCAGACGTTCCCCATGCAGCAAAAGGACACATGGTGCATCTTTTCTATTCATATATCAATTTTTTCTTCATTAATTTAATTTATACTTCATTAAATACAAATTTAAATTAGCATCTTTTTGAATAGCCCTGGGCTTATATACCCTACTGAAAATAAGTAAACAAAAAGAAAGAAAAAGAGCATGCATGCATATTTTGAGTTGGATTGCTAATTAGATCTAAGTATAATTACCATTTTAATGAGACTGATCATCATAAAATAACCAAAATTGTAAATATCATTTAAGTTAAACAATTGATTATCATAAAATTATTTACCATTTTCTACACTAGCAAGTCTATGTAATAAAGGTAACCATACAATGCATGCTGGAGCAGGATCAGACATAATGATGTCTAAAAAATCATTGACCGTTACTTTGTTCATCTAAAAATAAAGAAATGAATATATAAGGCAGCTACTTAAAGCAAAATTATAACAGTGAATTAGTGCCAGTAACAATCAGACTATTTTAATACAATAAAAAAAACATCTTTTCAAAAAGAAATAACATGTTCTATTTGAAATATCACATTTTATTTCCTAATATTAAACTTTTAAGTATTAATGAAAAAGATCTTAAACTAATAGATAACTTTACAAATAAATACAAATAAAAGATAACTTTACAAATAAATACGTAAAATAAAAATTTAGTATCTCTTATTAATTACAACAATAAAAATCATTAATAACGTGAGTTTGATATAAAAAAGATTAGATATTTTCACCATTAAATTCTTCTTTCAAATAATTTTTTAAATACAAATAAAGACAAATGTTACTAAGTCGTGATAAATCTACAAATTTAAAAGAATTAAATTTCTGAAACTATGTCCGCTATGAAAAATATGTTGTTTTTTTAATAGTTATAATTTATTTTTATAGAATAAGGTAAAAAAAAGTGACAAGTTATAAGGCAAACATTAAAATTAAAGAATATCTGTGAAAAATAGAGAATTTTGAATAGAGATTTCAATAAAAAGTTAAGTGCAAAAATTTTCTTCATAAGATAAAAGAGAGAAATATTTAACAGCAGTTTATTTTTCTTTTAATTTTTAAAATTAGAAACTTTCTTTTAATATCATTTTTAAAACATAGGAACTACACTACTACGACCATGACATTTTAAAAAAGTTAAGATTGCTATATAGTTCTTGGAGTAATATTACTCTTTTATATGTTTAAATAACTTTCTACAGAAAGAAATCTTACTACTTTTTAGGGGAAAGGGATCATATAAATCAATATTAATTTAATAATAATTTATTTATTTCAAATTACAAAAAACTTTAAATTAATTGCTAATTGAAAATAGGTACATACTCCATCAATTATAGTAGAGGGAAGATTATCACGATAACCAAAAGTGGGCGATTCATGAACAGAACATGGAACTTGTAAAATTTCTCTCAAGAAGTCTGCAAACTTGCTGTGGACTAGGAGACCATTATTGTCACAAATAAGAGAAAATATATCTGCAAATAAAAGAAAATGTACTTGTGTTCTGAATAATTAAAATGCAGCAATCATAAAATAAATATTTAATTCTGAATAATTCAAAATTTCGAATCATGGAACATACATTGTTAAACCTTTTTAAAATCCTTAAACTTCGAAAGAGAGTAATATTTTTGAAAACTTCACTGAAATTCTAATCGAAGTATAATTTTATGAAAAGTAAGAAATTTTATTAAAAAAACAAAGCAAGACGATGCCCTAAAACAAAAAAACTCTAAGAAAATTTGTCAGCATTTTTTTCTATGAATCAGTACAATAAAAATAATTTAAAGAAACTCAAAACAACTTAAAAAAGATTAAAAAAAACAAACAAACAATAACCGCATAGTTTAAATCATAAAGCAAAATAAACTATTTAATTTAAAAAAAGAAAATTATTTTAAATAATATTAAACACACTACGTTTATAAAATATTTTTTACTCAATATTTGGAAAAAAATTTTTTTAATACATTTATAAAATGACAAACGAAACCTTCTCAATTTAAAAAATTCAATAAATTGAATTGGTAAACAGATACAAAAAATGGAATTACCTAATTAATATGAAGTAATGTGCACCAAACAATTAAATCGAATCAACTAATTAATTTAATTAAATTGATAATATTAAATAAAAATGGAATAATTTATATAACGGTCTAGCATGCAAAATATTATTAGCTTAAGTTTGATAATAAAATATAATAAATTGGAATCTACAGCAATAATTGGAAATTTGAAAAAAAAAAATTCCTTTGGTCTTTACATCTGAATATTAAAAGAAACATTTCGGCAAGAAAATATATTTGATTAATTAGTACAGAAGCAAAATTATTATTCTTAATTTATAAATGCGTATTTATATACATACACAGTGATATGATGTGTTGACACACAACTATAATTGCAAACTAATTTAGAAACAAAATCTACATTTTACCAATGAATGATTCATATCAAAATTTTACTTACATCTAAGTTTATCCATAAGTTTTCCAGAGCACATTGTAGCTAAGGCAATTTTAATGGAAAAAACTCGAACTTTACCAGTATCTTCTCTGAAAATGAAATTATAAAAAAATTATAATTTAAAAACTTAAATGTTCTGTCGTGAAAAGATTATAGTAACATTTAAGTTTAGATTTAAAAATTATTATTAAAAGAATTATCAATCTAGCGTATTAAAAATTCTTATCAAAAATACATATTAAAAAGGATTCTAAAATGAAACTTAATTATTATTAGTTTTTTTGATTGAAGGGAAAAGAACTTATAGTATACCAAATATTGTTTGTGTACTGAAATGTTTTTCCCAATTAAAACCTCTGATGGATTTTATATACAACTAATAGTAGCTTCTAAAAAGTAATTTATCTTACAAAAGAAAGATATTCAGAAAAGAAAAATAATTTAAAATTTGCTAACAGTTGGAATACATTGCACTAGCAACAGTATGACTAAAAATTTTAAGAATATTTGAAATTCATATTGTAAAATCCCTTTGCTAAATATATGTTATAACTATATTTCATCAGATATTATATTTTACGAGATAATGAAATAAGAGAATTTTTTAAACAAAATTCAGAGGAACTTTTTTTTAAGTGAAATAATGTCAAAAAAAATTAAAGTTTTATATTTGCAATAAAAAATTCAATGCACAGCACAGATTTCTACAAAACTATATTAAATGTTACAGATTATTATTCTTTTGAAGAAAGTTTAATAACTTGTTTAAAGTCAAGGAAGTAAACTTTCTCAACAATGAAAAAAAAAGTTCTTTTCAAACACCTTATGATAAAGTTTTTTCTCTCAATGAAATACTCACGGATCGTAAGCAGAAAGGAGCCAGTTGAGCAACAACGAAGTACATTGGTCTAAGTCTATTTGCTGGACCGCAGGAAGGCGCTTATTCAATTGAAAGTATATCGAGGTAACTAAGGTTTCCAATCGAGGAATATTTATCTCTATTCGAGGTTCCAACGAGTTCATTCCATTTTCTCGAAAAGCTTCAATCACATTCCAAATATCAACCAAATGCACTACAGAAATAAATGAGCATGAAAAATATGTAATTAGGAAAATTCTTATACCTCACTTTAAACAAAATAAGCAAAGAAAAACATTTAGGCATTTTCAGACACAAGAATTTTTCAACCACTTCATTAAAATATTAAATAAAATAGGTGATAGAAATTTGCTAATTCAATTGCCTATTTTAACTTTTTACAGTAAATAAAAAAAGTCTAGACAAAATAGGATTCCATACCTAAAAGTCTGATTTATGGTTAGTATTTTCTTGCAAATGAAAATAGGATGAAAAAGAACTGGACTTTAGTAATATGCTCACATAATGGGGAAATGTTTATGTTTTATGATTTTTGGTAAAAAATTGCCAGCTAGGAAGTTGGGCATAAAACAAAATGTTAAATTTTGAAAATGGGAAAAACGTTAATAAAGATAGAATAAAAAGTTGGAAAAGCATTAAGATGTAAAAATAGACAGAATCTCTGATGAAGGCTAAAAGAGTACACAATAGGATATGTAAAAAGCTCAAAAAAATATATTGTTTAAAAAATAAATGATTAAGATAAGTTAAAATCTAATTATCTCAATTGTATTCAATCAAATGAGCAAAATGAGGAGAAAGTAATTTTATACTCACAACTAATTCGTTTCTGAATGAATCTGAGTTTGCAGGCAGTACGATAGGAAGAAAACTTTATCACATCAAAATTTTGGGTTTCTGAAAATAAATAATAAACAAATTTTAGTATTCAGAAGAAAATGTTGAGAGTAAATCAGTAATAAAAAAATAAATCTTACTAAGCTCTGCCATAAGATGACAGTAATCAGCACTTGGTCCTTGGGAACCAGAGCCATAGCTCATATTGTCAACATATTGAACTGTATCCATGAGCACTTGTAACACTGCAAAAACAATAATAATTAAAAAAAGAAACATTTCTTTTTAAATATTTAAGGATTTATGGAACCCTAAATGATTGAACTTATTTTAGAAGAACCTTGACTTCATAAATAAAGTTCATTAGCAGATATGAATATACTAACCAAAAAAGGACTACTATATATTTTGGAAATTATCATCAATGTTATCATCAGTGTTATTATCATTGATAGTCTTGAAATTAGGTTTCAGACAGTTTAATTGACAGGGCTGAAACGGCATCTGAATTTGTTTTTGATGCGCGCGTAAGATGAAAATAAATTAAATAAACTGAATTATGGTTTTTCAAAAAAGAATTGCCATAAATGTTGAGAAGAGTTATAAAAGATATTTGTTATATTTTATTGTTATATTGAAAGATGTTATATTTTTTATTCAAGAAATTTTGTTATTTTATTTTGAATTGAAAATTTCGATGAGAAATATTGACGAAACTTTTTATGAATTCTTTTGATAATAATACATGAGGGGTTTTTAGTTTAAGAGAAATGTAATTGAAAACAATATTTCAGTAGAAAGCCGCAAAGTAAACGGGACTTTCTTAGAGCCGTCAACTTTCATTAGGTTAATTAAAAAAAAAACATGTATTAAATTTACAAATCCGGAAAAAAAATTGCATTTTAAAATTTATAATTAAAAAAAAAAAAAATTCTGAACTAATATAACGTCATTTTTAAAGCAAGTAAATGAATAGAATAAAATTTACACAAAGCCTTAGAATTTACAAATGTGGGGAACTAATGCAAAAGAACACAAAATATTCAGTACGAGAATCGAGGCCAAGTGGATTTGATTGTAGTTCTAGACAGGAAATGCAACATGCAAGAATCTAGTATTGTACACTATGAAAAGAAAAAAGTCATTGATAACTATTGTTTTAATGGTCCGATTTTCACGAACTAACAGCTTTTCTTAATAATTCAAAGGACTGACCTGAAAAATTATAATTAAATAGTGCAAACGATATTTTAAGTTAAGATATCCGACAATAAAATCTAAAAACATGATCGTTCTGGTTAAGTAAAAAAAAACGGCTGAATGTTTAGGACTATAATGTCAATTTCATTTTTCTGCGTTTTTTGCTTAATCTAAGATACTTTTTTATATTTATTTGTGAATTTTATTATTTCATTTGAAAACGAGCGAAAAATTTTGAATTGTATACTATACAGATTTTTATTCCACTTTAAACTTATGCAATTTTAATTGACAACATACAAGATATAAGCGAAATCGGTAGAATTATTTCTGATGAATGAAATTTAAAAAAAGACGTATATTATCAATTCGCAAGATGTTACAAATTTGTACATTTTTCTCTATGCTAATAACTGAAAGAAATTTCTATCAACTCGCCGAGTCAGCTGTAAACAGAATCCAAGTGGACGCATTGATTTTCATAGAAATTGACAGAAATCTATCAATTCGCGAATAGAAAGTATTTTAAATTTATTTGTATCTTCTCAATAACTTTTTTTAAATTAGTATATTTTACTTTGAGGGCAACCATTTTGAAACCATTAATATATACTATCCCCCTCCTCACAATGATCCCCCTCCCCCTTCTTCGATTAGCAACAGAAAAAAGAAGCTTCATTACAAATTCAAAATCCATTTACTTTGTAAACTTAATATGCATCACATAAGTCAATAATTTTAATTTCCTTCGTATGAAATAATTAAAATAGCACAATTGAAGCAAATTAGAAAATGATTAACCTTCAAAGCATCCTGAAACAGCAATAATTATTTCACATATTTTCCCAGATGAAACTCTGTCTTATAAAAAGAAAATACTTTCAAAAGAGTTATTTTAAAAAGTGCTCAGACATTTTCAGTTAATGTAATGAGTTATTAACTTCATTTCTTTTCTTATTTAAAAGCGGAAATATTCTAATTATGTCTTAATTAAACGAATCTAATCAAACTACTTTTCCGTGTGCGACGAAGTTTATTAAATCTAGAGAAAAGGGACGGGAAAAAATTATCAAGTCAATTAACCACGCGAAGACCCATTTTATTGCAATTGATTACTTCATAATTATGAGATAATGCCAGCAGTTCTTTGAAAGGATAAATCAAGCATTATTATAACAATGGAGGAAAAAAAATTATAATGCTCAGGTTTTCGTGACTAACATAATTATTCTTAATATATTATGTTATATTCTTAATATATTATATTTAACTACTTGAAGTGAAAATAAGAGGAGCACAACGTTTTTCTAAAGATGCAAAACAAGCAAAAATGATAATCTAAACAACATCTATGAACTTGAGGAAATAAAATATATACCTAATTAAGTTCAATGGCTTGTCAACGAGAAAATGAAAAGAATTTTTAATTAAATAGTGCAGACTATATTTTAAGTTTTTAAAAAAGTAATAAGTAGGGCTTACTAATTGCATTAAAAATCAAAAAGAAATGAAATGTATTGACAATATTTAATTTTGAATAGATTTTTTATAAAGTACGATAACAAATGTGACAAAATGTATTTAGTAATTATTGATAAGTAACTATGAATTTTCGTTCTTAATTAAGAACAACCTGGGAATAGTCACTCAGCAAATATAATTTTTTCAAACTAGAAAGATAATGAGCTTGAGTCTTACGCATACTTTAATTATCACGATTACTGAGTAAATATTTTAAAAATTCAGGTTGATTGCGCATACGAAAATCAGAAGAATAGAAACATACAAAATATAATATGTATTAATTTTTCTTATCAACAAAACTTTAATACATGACTCTTAAAATAAATGTCAAATTTATTTCATAAAAGTAATAAAAAAATTATTCTAAGTCAATTTTATCCAGATTACAAAATGCTTTTAATTAAAATGAATTAAAAACGGTTCGCACATTCGCTTCTTTTTTTTATTATTATTTTTCATAATATTTTTTTTATTCATTCTAATCGTGTTTAGATAAATATTGATACATTTGTTCAAACAGTTCTATTATTTTTAGCAACGTAATGTTGTAGTTTTTTAAGTAATAGTGGTGCAGTTTTTTTAAAGAAGTTTTAATATCTAACTAAAGAACAACCCCAACAGATAATTCAAAAATTGCAGGATGAGTTTCGAAATGAAGCAGACTAGAATGTACGCATTATCTTCCGAAAAAAAGGATATAATGTAATTAATTACATCTTTATTACTTCAGCTATTTATTAAAATTACTCTAAACACACCGCAGAACAGAAACTTAAGTTTCATATATTAGCTAACAGACAAAATAACAAGAAATTATGGAATAGCATGAGCAAAAAGAACTTTTCTGATACGTTTTTTTGAAAAAGTTACCAGCGATACTAAACTTATTATTCAGTTGGGATACGAATTAACACTGTTTTTCGAAGCTTTGTCACCAAGTTGAATGAAAAAGCCATAGTTTAAGTGCCTTACACTTGAAGCAATGCGATGAGTTTAAACTATGTACAATATATAATATTGCCGAGAAGAATTATCTGGGTTATAGAACGGACAACTTAAATATTTTAAAAGTTATTAAAAAATTTTAAAAATCACCAATTTGGCGAAATTTTACAACCTAGATGAAAATTATCAAGATCACTGACTTACAGTTTTTGCAAATTTTTAAGAGCCCAGGTAATGCAGCAGTGGAGTAAGTTTTCAAATATTAAAAATTTAGACTACAAATATTTTTCATTTTCATGAAACTGCGACTTTTCTCCATTTTGACGTTTTGCGCAATTTTTAAAATAACTGAGGTTAAATAACTGAAATTGATTCACCGCTAAACGGGGGATTCAAAACTAGGATAAATTTTTAGACCAATATTATGGGCTGTATACCTTAAAGCTTCGTGAATGTTCTTTTCATATCAATTATGATTTTAAAAAATATGTAATTTAAAATAATGATAGAAAAAATTATTTAAAAAGTTTATAGTTTTATAGTTAAAACGATCTATGTAAACATTTATAATTTATAAATCGAACAAAGTTTTAGGATATTTAATCAATTAAAAGTGATATTTGTATTAAATTTAATGGGAAAATAAAAAGTAACTATCTATATTACATAAAACGGTTATAAAATCGATGAACTTTCTCTTTTCACTCGTTGGAATATACCTAAAGCAGAGCAGTTATACGCCGTTTCATTATTACATATTATAATTCTAATTGTTTTGTTTATATAAGCATTTTTCATTTCTTTTTTCTTTAAAACTTTATGCTAAACTCCAAGACTTGAAGTTGTTGTATGTCTGAATATTGAAATTTAGCAATGTGTGCATAGGAAAAATAAAACTTAGAGGTTACGAATTGCCTCAGAGAAATTGTGAATTGTTAACATTTCATTCAACGTAAAATTTTCTACCTAAGATTTTAATTTTAACCTTTTTATGATTATACTAATTTTCTTAAACTCTTTTCTTTGGTTTTTATATGTTTTACAACTTTGTGATAAAATAAAGGACTTATAGTTGTTGTGCTTCGAAACACTTAAATTTAGAATTGTGTACTTAGGGAAAATCTATTAACTGCTAGCAATTTAAAATTAATATTAAAATATATATACTTAGAATCTTGTACAGAGAAACCAAATATATGCTCAGAATTCTGTACAGAGAAAAGTTTTATGAACAATTTATTCCAAACGGTAGTCTTTAAAATAGTAAAGAAAGCTAGAAGTTCAAAGCTAGAAGGAAATAACGTATCCCAATGAGCGAGCGAAGCGTGCTCAGATGGGAATTGCGAGTTGCTGAGAAGGAAGGGAGCTTCTGAGTCAAGTTTAAAATGCGCTCACTTTTATAATTCAACATTAAATTTGTATAAAAACTTCCCGTGCACTTTTTGAATGCATTTCAAGAAAATATATTCCGAAGACTTTCAATACATAAAACATTTTAATACATTGTCTTTTTATTTCAACATTATATTTTAAATAATAGTATTTCATACAAGTTCTTGAATAAGCTCTCAATCTTTTTTTTTTCCTTCCTATTTCTGCACATATCTTATAAATGAATGCAGAAACTCTAGATCTAACAATAAGTTTATTTTACAAAAAGTTTATTTTAGTATCACTGTTATTAGATTAAGTTCAATTTTTAAGCTAATCTTTCTCAAGGGGCAATTTTGAAAAACTTTTTAAAATTTCATATTCCTGCAAAAAACAATACATTTCAGATATAAATAGTTCACCTTGTTGGTTTTATATGCACTGATTACAGAATAAGTTCCCACTGTAAGCTGGCTTTTTAATAACTTTTAATAATCTAAATCGTCCTATAATTAGCATATAACTAGACAAATGAGGTGGGATTAAGCTACGATATGTTTGCAAAATAAGATTATAACATTTTAGGAATACACAAATTTAAAGACTCGCTCAAAAGAATAACTAAAATTAACATTCAGTATAAAAACAACAAGGACAATAAAAAAAAAACGAAATTCGTCACGCACACGGGTAATTTTTAACTATAATCAAAATAGGAATCTCCAAAAATGACAAAATAAATAAATAAATGAATGAAAAATCTTAACAAATTTACCTCAGAAAAGAAAAA
Organism: Parasteatoda tepidariorum; assembly: GCF_982258835.1. Taxonomy (NCBI): domain Eukaryota; kingdom Metazoa; phylum Arthropoda; class Arachnida; order Araneae; family Theridiidae; genus Parasteatoda; species Parasteatoda tepidariorum. The sequence goes on along the minus strand of NC_141755.1, from coordinate 4,498,029 downwards.
AAAAATATTCCAAGGCAACAAGCGAACCAAAAAAATAAATAATCTCATTTGCTCACGATTAAATACATGAAGACGTGCTTTTCAAACAAGCACGACAAAAAGAGCTCTACGGGAAAAATTCCAAGGCTCGAAAATGTTTTTCCATTATAGAACAGGAAACGATCTCTAACAACATTATTTGGTGTTTCCTTTCTTCACGGAGATAGGATATGCTCCTCAGGCATCTGGAAAATGTTCTTAAACTGTTTAACTCAATTAAAAACTCGCTCCCAATGCACGGGCCAAAGAATCTTGGCGGTAAGGTGAAATTTAGAATAACGCCCTTTGTGAAAGAACTTATGACGTCACTTGACGATTATGCGATTTTTTAACATCATATTTTGTGTTGAAAAAGCAAATTTCCACGATGTTAAATTTAGAACTTTCAGCGAGAACACTGGCAAACATTGAAAAACCGCACAACAAAGGATAATGTTCTAGACGAATGGATGAATTGAGGAAAATAGAACTCATTAAGATGACCGAAATATTTTTAATTAGTAAAAAAAAAATGACATTTTAGCAAAGAAAAACTTAGCAATAATCACAAAATAATATATATATATAATTTATTTTTAATAAAAAAAAAACGCAAAATCTTAAAAATTTATTGAAAACAATCCGATTTCAATATTTACTAGCAAATCATAAATTCCAAACGATAAGTTTGACTTTAATTTATTCGTTAACATTAGGGCATGAACTACACATCAAATAACAATCATTTTGCTCATATAACCTATAACGTATTTAATTTCAATGCGTAGTAAGAAAGTAAATGGCTTATTTATGCTAATTTTAAGGAACTACAAATTCACGTTAATAATGCGTGACTCCACTTAAACAAAAGATTCACGATTTTATTACGTAACCGAACTTGAAAGATAGATTATTAAGAATCAATCACACAATAGACAAATAAATACAACTCATTATTTTAATTGATTTGCTATTATACTTCAATATATTTTAAAATTGGTATATTTTAATTGCTCCATTAATGGACAAACTAGTGGGGGTCGTATGTTGTAGGCAAGTTATTCGGACGACGAAATACATCTTTTTTAAAGCCAAACGAATATTTCAAATATATGAATAGTGGAAAAAGGTTTTTTTTTCTTCTTTTTACTCTAATTTTCTTTTCTTTATTTATAAAGCAGCAAAGAGGAACTACAAGAGATGAGTTTGGGCTCGTTTAAGGAAGTCCGAGCTCCTCCGAGCCTGACTAAAATTTTATTTCGAACCCATCCGAGCCCGAGATACATAGGATCAATGTTCGTCAGATAAAGGCCAAATTTTACGGTTTTGCCACTTTGTCTCTACAGTCTTAAACAAGGAAATTAATCATTAAAAACTTTTTTATCACTAACCTGCGAAAAAAAAACTAAACAGCGTGAAACACCAAAATGACAAGGAAAAAAAATTTAAAAAAATCCAGGAAAATCAAAATCTTAAACCAAATAAAAGTTTTTGACATTTAGCGTTAGTCTCACTAAGAGAAAGCACCGAACAAAAGTTGCAGATCACTGTAACTTATAAATTTCACATTTATATTTGCATTTTATGACGCGCCCTCACAAATATATTACATTTATTAAATTTTACATTAATAACTGAACCAAACATATGAGTAATAAAAAAGCTTATGAAAAGTTTAGCGTGATTCTGAGCTAAAAACCATTTTTTCAGTAAACAAGGCCAAACCCGTCTCATCTTTATCAGGAACCCAGGAGAGAAATTGAATAGCTTTATATCACGATTCTCGTAATTTCGACTATTTTAACTAACACTGAACCGTAATAGATATGGGGATAGAGCGTTCGCCTTCCAATGAGGTGAACCAGGTTCGAATCCTGGCGATGGCTGGTCGATACGAATTTCGCATCCTGCTTGCAGCGACCACAGTGCTGACGTTAAATATTCTCAGTGGTAGACTGATCAAGGGTTTGAGTCCCCTCGCCGCTAGGCTAACCGTAGGAGGTTCTCGTGGTTTTCCTCTCTATGTAACGCAAATGCGGATTAGTTCCATCAAATAGTCTTCCACGAAGGCAAATTTCTCCCAATACTTGATTCAGAAGTACCCTTGTCTTCTGGATTGGGTTCAAAATGACAAGGCTACGGAGTTGAACATGACTGGTCGTAAATCCAAAAACTGTGTTGGCTGTTCAACGACGGTTATAAAATAAAATAACACATACATCCCAGCCGCGGTGACTCAGGGAATAGAGTGCTCGCCTTCCAATGTCCGAATCCATTCTGGGCTGATTGATATGAATTCTTTTCCCAGCTCGCACCGACCACAGTACTGACGCAAAATATCCTCAGTGATAGACGGATCATGGGTTAGAATCCCTTTGCTATCGGGCTAAACATGGGAGGTTTTCGTGGTTTTCTTCACGTAGAACTAGCCCATTTCCGGGCTAGTTCCATCAAAACGTACTCCTTGTAAACCAGTTTGTCCTAACACTTGTTTCAGGAGTTCCTTTGTCTTCTGAGTACGGTTCAAAACGATAAGGTTTCGGAGTTGAACACTGATAGTCGTAAACTCAGAATTGGGTCGGCTGTTCAGCTCGATTATAAAATAAAATAACACATACATCCAAATTTAATACAAATAAAATACAAATAATCAAATACAAATAAAATACAAAAAAATACAAATAATCGACATTTCAAAGAAGGAAATATTTATGAAAGCTGCTTTAACAATAAATACATACAGGGTGATAACAGAAAAATAACTATGAACATGTCAAAAAAATTTTTTTTAAATCTAAAACTATTTTTTTGTAATTTTTTCTCTGTTTTTAATGGTTTTTATCACACTTCTCGCGAGTTGCCGTGAAAAAAGGCAACGCTTGGCAAAAGTCTGGTGTCACAATTTCTTGTGCTAAAAATATCGTAGGCAATTTAGTTTAAAGATTACGTTTTGATTTGGAAATTTTAAGTTTTGTTACTGTAAATGTAAACGTGAAAGCTACGCAATCGTTTTTAACTCAATTTTTGATATCACAATATCAACACAATTTTAATCCCTTTACTTAAACGGTACGCTTTCCGGTGGGTCGATCATGTCGGCTAAGTTATTTTACAATCACCCTACACATAAAAATCAAGTTTCGCTGTAAATTGTAATTTTTCGTTAATTTGGGCTAATAACGAATTTTATTGATTATTATTTCTTTTCATTACTGTTTAAAAACAAGAAGATAAATACAAAGGGTATTTATTGTACGAGCAGCGCAGAGATCTATTTTTTTTCTTCAAATTTCTTCATAGTTAATGTAAACTCAATAACATGAAAAGAGCATTAACCTAAAATGTTTTCTTAAAAAAATAGTTTTTTCTTTAAATTTATATGCAATTATAATTATGAATTTCTCTTTAATTCATACTTAAAGAAACATCTGGACAAAATGCATTTATTTTTAAATGCGTGACAACCAAAAAGCATTTATGAAAGAACTCATTGTAAGTGTCATGAAAACATAATTTAAGAATACTACATATTTCTTCCATGAGCGAAAAGTAAATGCTATTCGCATAGTAAACAAATTTTGTAAAACATCTCGCCCTGAACTATTAAATGAAATTGTTAATTTAAAGAGCATTTAAAAATTCTTCATTCCAGAATTCGAAGATTTTATTCATAGATATCGGATCAAGTCTTGATTGCACATAAAAGACATTCAATAAAAGGAAGATGGCGTGCAATGTTACCGGAATCACAAATTAGTCACGAATATTAGCTTGTTATTAAATTATATGTCAATCAAGTCATTCGTGGCCAAAGCAAATGACACAACTTCCGTAGATAATTACGAAATGACGGAACAGACTTTGGAACTCAATCAACGATATAATTACGAAAAGGAATATGAGAAATGGTTCAATGTGTGGAAAGAGACTATTTATTTTGGACTAAGTCAATTTGAAATAACAACACGAGGCATTATTTGTAGTTTCCCACCTTAAAATACACAAAATGTAACTACTAAGCTAAGAAATTAGAAAAATTCATAATCAAACTAAATGTTAATGTTAGTAATGCAACTTAAAATCTTATTAAAGAGTGTTCTTTCAAACTCTTGCAGCACGTAAAATTTAAAAAAATAAATAAATAAACCACAGCAAAGAATCTTCCGCTTGATTCAAAGATTGAACTTATAACTATAGATACTATTTAATTATACATTATAAGAGACGTTGAACAACCGATCCAATTTCAAGTTTACGTCTATCCATCTTCAACTCCGAAGTCTTGGGATTTCGAGCCCAACTCAGAAGACAAGGGAACTCCCACATCAAGCATTGGGCCAAGATATTTTTCGGGGAGTACTTTTGATAGAACTGACATGCATTTGCGTTAATGGAGAGAAAAACCACGAGAGGATTTCAATACGTCCTTTAACTGTTGGGCTAACCATGAGAGAATTATTAGCTTTTGAACGTAATGCACTCTTGAAGGTTAGGTGTTTCCCAATGCTTGATCTTAGAGTTCTCTTGCCTTCTGAGTACGGTTCAAAATGACAAGCCTACGGAGTTGAACTTTGAGCAGCAAATTCGATATTGATCAGTTGTCCAACGACCGTGATAATATAAAATAAAAAATATAAACTTGTACAATAATTTCATATGTTAAGAAAGAAGTGCACAAGGTTTTAAGAATTATGTTTCGCTTATATTTAGCGGGAATAAAAGAGAGGCGTTCTTCAGATTTAGAGTATTAATTTCCCATTTACCATAATCCTGTGAAACGAAGATGTCATTTATTTCTTGTATTACAAAAATAAAATATTCTCACATGAAATTCGCATAATTATTTTGGTTTAATCGATGCTCTTCCGGATAGGGTTTAAAATTTCAAGAAAAGTAAGTTCCGGAAGCATTTTATTTACTACGTCATCAAATTGGACAGAATAGAATATTCTCTCTCAATATTAAAAAATCGCAAGGACTGATTTCCGTTGCTGTTTTGGGTGTCAAACTAAACGTTACATTTTGTAATACTGCCCAAAAACAATGAGACTTAGTAACTTGAAAGGTATACAGGAATTACGATGGAATTAAAAAAAAATTATATTCGATACTTTCCTCGAGAATTATTAACTGTTAAACTTGTTGGGAAAAAATTTTGCATGCTGAAAAGACTACATTAATTTATAATAAACTTAACGGTTTTTTTCTTCTTGATTCGAAATTTAAATTTGCAACTTTTAAGTGCTTTATTTACGAACTTTTCTCACTCTTTTTTTGCTTACGTTGCATTTTGCTTTGCTGTTAAAAATCTATAAAACTTAGGAACTTGAAATTACGAAAACGTGTAGAAAAATGTATAATAAATAAAAAATACGATTCCATTGTTAGTTCAAGAATTTTCAACTGTTAAACTTGTAAGGAATAAAAAAACGATGTTGGTCAATCTACTGTCCGATGACACGCAAAATAAAATTTGATGCGCAATTAGGATCATTTAATAATATAAGAATGAGAATTTTTTTTGGAAAATCTCATTTGTTCAAAGGTTATTAAGTTTTCCTGATTTTTTTTTCAGGTTTCTTTTTTCATTTTAGCTTAAAAAATGGACCATTTATCTTTTGTTATAAAAAATGTATTATTACTTCACGATATCTGCATTTCTTGTAAGTTGACACTGGAGTCAATCGTAACAGTGAGAGAAAGATCGACAAAATTCTTAAAATAAAATGAAAAAAGCGATAAAACCGCACCGTATTTGAATTCTTATAAGTCTCTTCAACGAGTTTTAATTCGCTTTTATTTTTTTTTTATTAAATCTCACAATCTGTATTCCTTAAGTAAATTTTGTTCCCAGTATATATGATTATTTTTGAAACTTAGGTAATCGTCTATTTTGTTAGGATTAACAAAACATTCTTACATAAGGCTAAAATAATTGCATGTTTTGAAACCAACATTTTTGTGGAAACTATTGACGATCGAGAAAAAACAATGAGAATCAATTTGGCGAGCAGAGGCAAACAGGTGGTAGAGTCTCTTAATTTAATGCAGGTATGCAACGAAAACACTCATTTTAAACTTGTCACAAAGAGTTTTTAAAAATGACACTGGGGGGGGGGGAGTTGTTAAGAGTCGTGATGGCTCAGGGCAGTGGTGCGCAAACTTTTTTCGACTGCGACCCTTTTTGTAGAGGGAAAATTTTTGGCGACCCCTAGAGATAAATGTTCACAAATACGATGTATATATTTCGCGCATTTCTTTCGTTTCATCGAATAAAAACATCATCATATCTGACTCATATTAATTTTATTTATAATTTTAAGAAAATACTTTTTGTATAACACAAAAATCAGTAAATTGCCCCTTAATGAGATGTATGTGGCTGCAAGTTTCTAATTATCCCATCGATGTTTGGATGTATGTTGCTAATTGCAATTCGCATATCATCTTCAGGGTTTAAACGCGAGCGGTATTTAGTTTTTATTGAAACTAGTTTGCTAAATCCAGTTTCACATAAATATGTTGATGCAAATTGTATTAACACTCTGATGGCATTCTTGCATAAAACGGGATATTGCTTTTCCACGGATAGCCAAAATGTTTGGCAAGGCTGAGTCCTAAATTGATTTCGAAGAGTATAATCACTAATTAGATCTATCAATTGCTCTTTCTCACTAATTTGAAGCGTTGAACTGCATATGTCAAAGGAAAATGGATCACGAATCCAACCAAGATCGTTGTTAAGAATTGCCACGAGGCGGCGCTCATATCATATGACACATTATTGTTCAGTTGCCATTCAACTGTAGAACAGGGAACATCCCCCTGTCACTCAATGTGATCTTGTAAATTTTATGTTATTAAGTTTCAAAATAAATGTTTATGTTTGTTACAGTCCGCTACTTTATAGCTCAATATATCACGAACACTTAACAAAAAGTGGTCATCGCCGAGCACGAAGACAAACCGAACGCTTGTGGAAATTGAGTACGAAATCGAAACGAACAATGGCTTTGGAGCAAATAACAGTATTTAACCGAAAACGGGGTTATATACGAGGACAATTGACAAGGATTGAAAATGCACTTCAGCAAAATACTGATTTACCTGTGGACAATACGGACATCACTCAAAAATTATCAACTTTGGATAAACTTAGAACAAAGTTAGAGGATCTACGCAGCGAATGCTATTCTACTTTGTCGGATGTGGATTTGCCAGATTTTGAAGAAAGTTTAGATGGGCTGCAAATTGACCTCGAAACATGCGAGGTAAGCTTTCAAAAACTTTTAAATCCAAATTCTAATTCAAATGAAAATGGTTCGTCCTCTGGTAACTGTAAACTAAAATTACCGTCAATTAATCTTCCCGAATTTTCAGGTTTATATGTTGAATGGTTGTCATTCAAAACGCAATTTATGTCTTTAATTGACGATAACAAACAGTTGTCAGAACAACAAAAATTGTTTTACCTTCAGTCGGCACTTAAGGGTAACGCTAAACAATTAATTACGGTAAATGATACGTACAACAGTTTATTCGAAGCATTGAAAAAACGATTTGAAAATACACGGTTGCTAATTATGAGTCATATTGGTGAAATATTTAATTTTTCTAAAGTTAAATGTGAATCTGCGTCTAGTTTAAGACAGATGCTCGATAAAATTGAAAGTAATTTGCGATCATTAAAACAACTAGAATTAGAAACGAACCCTCTTTGCGAAGCAATATTAATTTATATAATTATTCAAAGAATTGATATTGAGTCACGTAAATTATACGAAATGGAATTGGGTTCGGAATTACCGAGTTGGGAAAAATTTACGGAATTCTTAACTAAAAGATGTCAAGCGCTAGAAAATGTAAACAGAAATTCAGGCGAATTTAAACGGGAACCAACCCCGAAATTCAAAACTCTAATGGTGAAAAACGAAAACAAAAATAATTGTTTATTAGGATGCATGGAATCCCACCCTATTTTCAGATGTAAAAAGTTTATCGATTCTAACGCAGATGATAGATTAAAATGTGTTGTAAGGAATAAATTATGCTTTAATTGTCTCGGATTTCACACAATGTCTAAATGTAAGAAAATTCATTTAAAATGTAAATCTTGTAACAAGAATCATAGTACAATGTTACACGGAGCGAACTTTTTCTTCGATAGACAAAATCAAAACAAAAATACGGGTGTGGCGCCAATGAGCAGGGAAGAAAGAAATAATTCAGTTTCGGAACAAGAAGTTACGCAATCACAAATGCAAAATGAAATTAATAACAAACCGCAAGAGGCACCATGTTTATATTCTTTTAATGTAAATAAAAATGTTCTTCTTTCTACAGTGAAAGTTAAAATATTGCAATCGAACGGAAAATATTTGCATTTAACAGGGCTATGCGATTCTGGAAGTATGAAATCTCTTATTACAGAAGAGGCAGCTAATTTATTGGGTTTAAAAAGATCGCGTTGTAGGTCAAATTTAATTGGATTAAAAAATACAGTATTTCCGATCACTGAGAAGATTTATTCGCGTATAAGTAATGATGAGGAATCATATAATAAGGAACTCGAATTGTTAATTTTGCCAGAAATAGCCGGAAATGTTCCTTCGGAAGAAATAAATATTTCTAATTTGAATTTACCCGAAAACGTAAAGTACGCTAATCCTAATTTTTATTTACCGCAAAAAATATCGATTCTTTTAGGAGGAGACGTATTTTATGAATTGTTAAAAGGAAATCAAATTCGATTAAGGGGTAATTCTATTATTTTAATTGAAACAGTTTTCGGGTGGATGGTTACAGGTTCGATCCCCTCTACACACCCACATGATTCCAAATGTTATTTCATACAGGACAATGTTGATGAAGGGTTAAATAAATTTTGGGAATTAGAGTCAATTGGGATAGTTCCAAATGATAATACAGATGAGGAAAGTGCTGCTTTAGCTCTCTTTAAAAATTCTGTAGATTACAAAGAAGGGAGGTATCAAGTTGGGCTACCATGGAAACATGATTTTAGGGAATTAAACGATAACTTAACTGTAGCCAGAGGACGGCTAGATCATTTGATTAGAAAATTTGAGAGACGCTCAGAACTGTATGAAGATTATCGTGAAATTCTGAAAGACTATGAAAATCAAGGCATCATAGAGAAGGTCCCAAAAGACAAAGTACAAACAGATAAACCGCTATTTTATCTACCATTTTCCATGGTTTACAGAGAATCAGTCAGTTCTAGTAAACGAATAGTTTTTGATGCCAGCTCACATGAAGAAGGTGAACTTTCCTTAAATGACTGTTTATACGCAGGACTTAGCCTAAACCCCCTGATATTTAACATGCTCATATTTTTTCGTTTGAATGCTGTGGTGATCTTAGCAGATATCGAAAAAGCGTTCCTTCAAATATCGTTGAATGAGACAGATCGAAATGCAGTGAGATTTCTTTTTCCAAGTTCGAACCCGGCCATAAGTGAGCAGTATGACATAAATATTTTTAGATTTTGCAGAGTTCTTTTTGGTGTCAACGCCAGTCCCTTCTTGCTTTCTGCCACAATTAAGGAACATATCAAAAAATATCAAGAGTTGCATCCCGCTACGACGAATATGCTCAATGAATGTCTATATGTCGACGACTTCATAGGAGCTCTCGACGACGTGAAATCTGCCTTTCAGATGTCGGACGAAGCCAAGAAAATTATGGCAGAAGCAAGCATGAATCTGTGTAAATGGAGTTCAAACAGCAAGGAACTAGTACAATTATGGAAGGATTGCGGGTTCGAAACCCATCCCATTCATTCGGAAGCCAATCCTATAGCCAATTTACACAAAGTTCTAGGACTGCCATGGCATGTGCATGAAGACTACATCTCTGTAGAACTGAAAGACTTGCTTAAATTCGATGGAAAAGAAAGCATTACTAAAAGAATTGTTTTAAGAACTATCGGAAAACTGTTCGACATATTGGGTTTTCTTAGTCCATACACAATAAGACTCAAGTGTTTACTCCAAGACTTGTGGCTTAGAAAGTGTCCGTGGGATACGGAACTTCCACCAGACATTCGCCAACAATTTATTCAGTGGAGGTCTGAGTTACCTGTCATTTCTAAATTACAAGTTCCTAGAATGATTCTAGACTCCAGTCTAGATGATGCCAAGGTACTTCAAATTCATGTATTTTCGGATGCCAGCCAAAGAGCATACGGAACAGCAGTGTACCTAAGAGTGAAGTACAGTGACAAAATCACAGTTAATCTTATAGCATCAAAGAGTCGTGTTGCTCCATTAAAGAAACTGACTCTTCCAAAACTAGAACTAATGGGTGCATTACTTGCAACCAGACTTGCAAAAGAAATAGAACAGATTGTAAAACGAAAAGGATCCCCCACAGTTCATTTTTGGACAGATTCCCAGATCGCATTGTTCTGGATCAAAGGACCTCATCATAAATGGAAACAGTTTGTTTCCAATCGAGTGAAAGAGATTCAAGCCCTTAGCAATCCTGAATCTTGGTCACACGTTCCCGGTAAACTTAACATTGCTGACATTCTTACGAGAGGAGTTAATGCAGAAGTTCTTCTGAAAAATGAGGTCTGGTGGTCAGGTCCCGAGTTTTTAAGAAAAGATGAGATTTCAGTGTTTGAGTGCACTAATTCTATTGCTGAAAACTCTTACCTTTCAGAGTTAAAAAAAGGTTCCTCTGTTAAAGAGGATATGTGTTTTGCTTTAACTAATCAAAATGTTATGTTTTATAATTACCTACTTAAACTTACCAATAATTTTTCTAAACTTGTTCGTATAGTTTCATATATTTTTAGATTTATCTATAACTGTAAAAATCCAAAGAACAAGGCAGGTAGGTATTTAGATTCTGAAGAATTAAACAAATCCGAAACTTTTCTCTTAAAATTTGCCCAAAGTGAATATTTAGAAGAATTGAATGCTTTAATGAAAGGTGAGAATGTGAAAGGTAAAAGTAAATTGTCTTCTCTTAATTGTTTTATTGATAAAAAGGGTCTTATACGTGTTGGAGGTCGAATTGTAAATTCAAGTGTTAATGATTGTACTAAACATCCAATTGTCCTTCCAACAAAACATTCCTTAACCTATATGATTGTACATTATTTTCATTTTAAATATTTACATGTCGGAGCACAAACTTTGTTGTACTTAATACGTCAAAAATATTGGCCTGTGAACGGCAGAAATTTGTGCAGGTTGGTAATACACAATTGTGTTACGTGCACAAAAAACAAACCAGTTTTAGAGCAACAATTAATGGGTCAGTTACCTAAAGAACGAATCGAACCTTCTCCTCCATTTACCATAACAGGTATTGATTTTTGTGGACCATTTTATATAAAATTTAAAGGACAAAGGAAAGGTGTTTTAAATAAGATATATGTTGCAATTTATGTATGTTTCTGTACTAAATCAATACATTTAGATTTTGTAAGTGACTTAACATCAACAGGGTTTATAGCTAGCTTGAAAAGATTTTTTTCTAGAAGAGGTAAGGCCTCTAAAATTTTCACTGACAATGGACGAAATTTCGTGGGTGCAGACGCTGAACTGAAACGGCTTTTCAAAATTATTAATTCACCAGATGAACCTTTGGCTCAATATTTTGCCGAGGAAAAAATCGATTGGCATTATAACCCCCCAAGATCACCAAATTTTGGAGGATTATATGAAGCCGGCGTTAAATCTTTTAAATTCCACCTAAAACGGATAGCGGGAAACTCCAATTTTACTTTGGAAGAATTCATTACAGTTTTAGCGAAGATTGAAGGAGTATTAAACTCCAGGCCATTGACTCCATTGTCAGCTGATTTCGAAAACTTTGATACCCTAACACCTGGGCATTTTCTTATTGGGAGACCCATCACTTCCATTACAGAACCTCAACTTGCAGATATCAATGAAAATAGACTCAGTAAATGGGAAAAGATTTCTAAAATTTCTCAAAAAATTTGGAGACTTTGGAAGAGAGATTATTTAAGTAATCTCCAAGAACGCCACAAATGGCAGTTCAGTAAAGATAATGTTAAAATTGGAACTTTAGTGTTGGTGAAAGAAGAGAATTTGCCAGCAACTAAATGGTTAACAGGAAGAATTGAGGAAATATTTAAGGGAAGTGATGGGAAGGTAAGAGTTGTAAATATACGTTTGCCACAAGGCAATATACTTAAAAGATCAGTACGCAACATTTGTATTTTACCTATATATTAATTCTTGTGTTAAAATTTTCATTATAATTGTAAAGTTGAAATTACGTGTATGTATATTTGATGTTTTGTATGAATATTGTCAATTTTTCATTTTATTTTATTATGTAATAAGCATTGTAATTAATAATGATTGGATTTAAACATCCAATCGGCGGGGAGTGTTAAGAATTGCCACGAGGCGGCGCTCATATCATATGACACATTATTGTTCAGTTGCCATTCAACTGTAGAACAGGGAACATCCCCCTGTCACTCAATGTGATCTTGTAAATTTTATGTTATTAAGTTTCAAAATAAATGTTTATGTTTGTTACAGTCCGCTACTTTATAGCTCAATATATCACGAACACTTAACAATCGTTTTCAGGAAAATCCTCGAATCTTCTTGAAAAAATTTTCTTTAACTTTTCAATGTGATTGGAAATGATGTTTTTAAATGTAAATATATCTATATTATTTTCCTTGATAAAATCGTTAAAGCAAGGGAACATGTTGGTGTTGTTTTTATTCAGTTCAGTTTGCCAGAGACTAAACTTATTCTTAAAAACTTGAATTTTACTGGCTGTAGTTATGATAGTTGAATTTTCACTCTGCAAGCTCAAATTTAAGTCGTTAAGTTTTTCGAAAATATCAACTAAATAGCTCAGCTTCCCTAGCCAAACTTCATTGATATAATAACTTGCCAATCTATGTTTCGTTTCAATTTAGAACATGTACACTTCATTTCTCAAATCAAATATCTGTCGTAGTATTTTCCCACGTGAAAGCCATCTGACTTCGGTGTGTAACAGTAATTTCTCATACGTTGAGCCCATCTCATTGCCAAGTACTGAAAAGAAACGGCTGTAACTAACAGCGTCTTGTAATACGTTGTGCAACTCTTCATCCATATCTTTTGCAACAAGAGCTTGCCGATGAATCATACAGTGATTAAATACCATATGAGGCGCCACCTTCTTAATTAAGCCTCTGAGCCCTTGATTCGAACCTGTTAATGCTGCAGCACCATCAGTACAAACCGCAACACAGTTTGCCCAGGTAAGAGACTTTGTTTCAAAATATTCATTTATTACTTCGAATATTTTTTCTCCAGTTGTTTTTCCTTCCAAACTTTTGCAACATAAAAACGTTTCTGTTACATCTTCATTAAAAATAAACCTAACGTAAATAATTAGTTGTGACATTATAGTAATATCGGTAGCCTCGTCCAGTTGTAAAGCAAATACAGATGAATTTTGTATGCGTTTTATGACTTCTGACTCGATATTTCGTGACATTTCGGAAATCGAATTGCAATTAAACAGTGAGTGACGGCGCTTCACTCTTTATATGTACACTGTATGGTATGCAGCATGCAGGGATAATGCATTTCATAAAAATTTGGCGACCCCAAAAAAACTTCTGGCGACCCCTAGTTTGCGCACCACTGGCTCAGGGGATAGAGCGTCCGTCTTCCAATGAGGTGAACCAGGTTCGAATCCTAGCGATGGCTGGTCGATACGAATTTCGCATCCGGCTTGCAGCGACCACAGTGCTGACGTAAAATATTCTCAGTGGTAGACGGATCAAGGGTTTAAGTCTCCTCGCCGCCAGGCTAACCGCAGGAGGTTCTCGTGGTTTTCCTCTCTATGTAACGCAAATGCGGATTAGTTCCATCAAATAGTCTTCCACGAAGGCAAATTTCTCCCACTACTTGATTCAGAAGTACCCTTGTCTTCTGGATTGGGTTCAAAATGACTAGGCTACGGAGTTGAACATTTGTAGTCGTAAACCCACAAAATTGGGTCATCTGTCCAACGACGGTTATAAAATAAAATAGTAGTTGTTAAGCAAAGCTTAACACTGATCCACCACTAATGGGTCACCGGTATTCTCTGGATGTCCCCCACAATATTTAAATTTTGTTTCACGCTATAAACCATAAACTACTTTCAATGAAACGGAAAAAACTACATCATCAAATGACGCACTTCATTTTATTCCTAACGACATGAAACAAATCAAATACAGGAAAAGTTAAATATGAAAAAGAACGTCGGAATAATAAAATTGTATTATTAAATTAAACTGATATCAAAATAAATCTGGCACAAAAATATTTAAAAAATATAAATAAATACTAAGTCTTCATTACGTTTCAACTTGGAAAAAAAAAACATTTCATAAATTAGAATGTTTCTGAACTGACTTACATTTCAACGCAAGATTATTTTTAAACGAGGTTACACAATGTTTATCGACAACGTTACCTTGTAGTACCTTCGCAATAACCACAACACACAGAATAAAAAATGTATCTGAATGTTGAATAAACAATCAATTTTTTATTACACTCTGACTAACCATAGAAGTGTTTTTTCCTTTTTCGAAAAAGAAAAAGCAAAGTAAAGATGATTTTTAACTGCGTATTCAGTGTTTCATTACTTACAGAAATGATATCTTTTTTAATTTCTATTTTGAGATCATAGCACTGGCCTATTTCTATTTATGTCATCTATATTTTTTATTACCATTTTTTAATTTATCATATGAAGACATGTCTCATTAAAGACACAATCCCGGAGAAGAAGATTTAATTCCACTGACGCGTTATCAGTTTACGTTACTGCCCTCTTATTAGACATTATTCAGTGCAAACTGAAGTAAACAACTCTACGTACTACAAGATAAAAGGGAGAGAAAAAAAAACTAAAAATAAATATTACTCTAAATAAATACATACCCAAAGGAAATATGTATTAAGTAAGTTTTCAATGATGTAAGAAATTCAAGAAATCATTTAACTTTTAAGAAACAATGCCTCACTTGCTGACACATACATAAATTAAGCAGCAACAAAAAAAAACATCATAACTTTTAAAACTTCTAAATTATTAATTATAACCACTTAGTTTTCATCTTATTTGATTTAGCATGAAGTATAAAGACACAATATAAGAAATATAAGAGATACAATATATCGCTTGTCTACACAGCAATGCAAATACATAAATAGGTTGCAAAAACATTTTATACGTAATAGTATTCTAACGTTTAAACAATTAGTTCCAGAATTTGTTTTGATCTCATTCGATTAAAAACTAACAAAAAAATACATTCAAACCTAGCGTTAACGTCATCTCGAAGGGAGAGAGAAAATTTTTTCGCCTTAAAAGTAGTTCACGTTATCAGTTAAGAAATTTTTTTACGAAAATCGTACAATACACAGCACAGAAATTTTCTATTATCTATTTCTATCGTTTTCTAAGCATTAAATAAGTTCTATTATGAATATGGAAGTTAATATACATTCCATTTCATTTAAAGTTTTTATTTTGCATTTTATATTTAATCAATGAATTCTATCATATTCTCATAATAAATACAACTAATTAGTACTTCAAAAGTTAACAAGTTTCGACTGCAGTAAGAAAACCACGCAACAGGTGCGTAAATAAGGCATTAGTCAAAATTTTTTCGCATAAAACATTAGTAATTTCTTTACTATGAGTTCGATCGACTAGAATTAAGCTTCATTCGATTCAGCGTAATAAAATACTTAAGAAAAGAATACCTCACTTGTCTTGATAGTAATATTTAAGTTTCTCTCCTTTTTAATCCACTGTGCAGTCACATGTCACCATTGTTTTTCTTATCCAATAGAACATACCAGGAAAAATTAGACCACCCACAACATTTAGCGAAAATGACCACCAAGTCCTAATAAAAGAAGCAGTTTGAAAGAGACTACTTTTTTATCAATCTCATTTTAATGAAGCACGTTTAGTTTTATATTATATACAGAAATATAAAAACCTTTTTTCCTCCCATCACAACAGAAGCGAAAATAGGAATCTTATGAATAAAAATTCTTTTTTTAAATTTATCTATCAGGTTGTAAATCATTTTCATTAAAATATAATAATTATAAACAGCAATAAGGACTATGCGTAAGACTTTCTCAATAATAATCAACGTTTTTACCCTAAAATAAGTTAAAAATGCCTCTAATTTAAAATTACAAAAATTAATATTTAAAATTACCATTATATTATTATTAATACCATTATTTTATTAATTATTTTGGCAATCTAAAACTATAGAAATGTAAACTATATAAATTATAAAAAAGTATTAAAAATAAATAATAATCAAAACTAATATTGGTCACTAGTTTAATGAGTAGCGCAAATACTTGTCAAAATAATATATTAATTAGCTACTGAATCAATTTTAGTCCAACTAACAAATTTTTTAATTTATCAAAACGATCCGTACAGAACATATTGGGTGTACTACATACATTATAGGTGAATCTTTTATTCGAACGAAGTAATTTTTTTATTCCAATTTTTGGTTGGAAAGCTTGGATCATACCAAACCGTAGGTTATGCTTCCATGCATGAAAACTAGCAAATTATATAGCGCTATGACATTACATTATGGACAAAATTAATTTGTTACATTTAAGTTTATCTTCCTGCACTTTAGCAACGGTTTTGTTTACATTAATCTTGTTTATTTATTTCAGCAAAGCACGGCAAGGGTCGTCCCTTAAGTCAAGAGGTACATAATTTATTTATTTTTGAGAAAAAAAACTGAAAACAAGTGCCAAAAGCAGGAATATCAGAAAAAAAAACAGCTGAGGAAGGCCAGTGCCCATCCCAAGCTGTCAAGCCATTGAGGAAAGAAGGAACTAGTATTTCTTAATATCAAAAATCTCAGAAAGCACTCATTTTAGCTAAGTTAAAAGTAAGTCATTTGAAGCACCGTAGAAAGTTAAACGAAGAAATTTAATCTCAGAAACGAAAAAGGATAAATGTCTCAATTAAACCATAAACGTCTAAGATAAGACATTTCCAACAATGAACAGCCCAACGTTTTGACTCTCGCACTTTGAAGAAAAATCAATTAAAACATCATACACTAAAACCCTTTGAAGATAACCACTTGAGATGAGTCTCTTCCAACTTGATAACATTTCAAGACATCTTTCTTTTTTAACTGTGGAGACAAACAGTCAGCAGAAATAAGAAAGAAAGACACACTATCCAAGACAAACAATAGAAGACTGGTTTCGAGGCCACTGGAGCATCCAAGAGAAAGAAGGAAAAAAAATTATATATAAACACTCGTCTCCGAAATTCTTCGTGAAGTTCACTCTATTTTTGCAATCAGCTGTCAAGTCTCAAATATTGTCGAGAGAGGCCGAAAAAAAAAAGTGTGTGTATAAAGGAAGTAACGGTCTCTCGAGATGGCTGAGATAACTTAACTTTAATTGACAGGGAATGAGTGGGAGTATTTGTACTAATCTCAGTAATTTCTTTCATATTTATTGGAGATAACAGATAGAGAGTTCAGAAAAAAAAAAGCACAATACCACTCTTATCTACAGAGGGCCGGTATGCCTGGATTTTTATGAGTTGCAGCATAATAGTTAAGAATAATATCTCATATACTTGCCGCCACTTAAAATCAGTTATTTTTAATTAATTTAATAATAACCCTTTCTCATCGTTAAACAACAAAGACGAGCCAGATTATCATAGGCATAGCAGAGAAAAATACACTTAAGGATTATTCTTACTAACTTAACCATTTGTTGAAAAATTTCTGTTAAACATATTCCTCCCCCCCCCCCAATTTTCTATTAAGTCAAAAAAAAGTTAAAAAATATTATATTTAGCATTTTATTACTAAATGATTATGAAATACAGCATGAAATGATGGTGTCTTTTTCTATATTAAAGGTAAAATCTCCCAAACACATACACTTCCAAACAATATTTGCACTTATATTCAGTTCCTCAGATCGAAGAAAAATTGTTATTCGTCATTGAAATTACTTTAATTTACAAAATCAAACATTAATTACAGAATATGAAGGAGAAAAAAAAGTTTTTTCGAACTGCTTTTTTTCTTTCTTTTTTTAAATTTCATATTTTAGTACAAGTATAATTTAGATAATCTAACAAATTCTTTTAGAAATTATTAGACTTTTTTTCCCTTTTTTTTTTTTTGAGAGTTAAAAACACTAAAATACATTTTTGATTGCAATTAGAGCGAAAGAAAGAAAAAAAAATACATGTATGAAAAGGACATCGGCTTTCCATCCGTGTCAAAGGAATAAATGTAATATAATAATATATTTATTATATACATAAATCAAATTATCATGTCGCAGTGGCTCAGGGGATAAAACATTCACCTCTCAATGCTGTAACCCTGGTTCTCATTCCAACGGTTGGTCAGTTGTTATGAATTCTGCTCACGGCTTGCACCGATCACAGTACTGACACGAAATATTCTCAGTGATAGACGGGTCATGCGTAAGAATCCCCTTTCAGTCGGGTTAATCGTGAGAAGCCTTCGTAGTTTTCCTCTGCATGTAACGCAAATGCAGGTTAGATCCATCAAAAAAACCTCAACGAAGGCTAGTTAAACCCATTGCTTGATTCAGAAGTTCTCTTGTGTCTGGGAGGGGCTCAAAATTACTAGGCTATGCAGTTGAACATTGATAGTCGTAAAATCAGAATTGGATCCACTGTTCAATGTTGGTTATAAATGATGATGGTATATACAATGATTTAATTAAATAGTATTGTAATACATTATTTGTAGATCTTATAGATAAAATTATATCTTAAAAAATAAAATCTGGAGCGCTCTTAACAGCTTAGGATACGCTCTTTTAAATTCTCAGAATATATTAAAGTATGCACCCTCTATTGTACTACACTTTCAGCGTGTATAATAATTTATACGTGAAAAAGGGGCGGCACAACAGAAAGAACGCCGGAGACGGCAGGAGACCAACAACGGACCAATTTAACATCCATAAAAGTAAATTGAATGATCTAATTAAAGCGTTCGGTTCATAAATTTTTTTTTATTACACCTTTAAAGAAGGAAGGATGCCTATTGAGAACTATATTGTTGAGAGAAATAAATAAAATTCTCTTCTGATAACGAAATCATACTTTAAAGCGAAAAATCACAGAATAAAAATATACTTATTTCAACAAAAATTGCCTTTATTTTTTTAATCTAATAAGTTTTTTAGCGTAGAAATTTTACGCATTTTTTTTACAGTTCAAATAAACAGAAGATGTAATTTAAGAAAATCCAGCAAAAAAATAAAATAAATAAAACAATAATAAACAACAAA
This sequence comes from Parasteatoda tepidariorum, assembly GCF_982258835.1. Taxonomy (NCBI): domain Eukaryota; kingdom Metazoa; phylum Arthropoda; class Arachnida; order Araneae; family Theridiidae; genus Parasteatoda; species Parasteatoda tepidariorum. Next base: position 4,478,632 of record NC_141755.1, on the reverse strand, counting down.
AATAAATAAAAATGAAGTACATATGTCAACTCACAAAGAAATGCCTTTTCTACATATTAAATTTGAATTTTTACGAAAATACTAAAATGCGAAAGAATTCACTAATTTAAAGTGTTTCTCAATACAGTGCAGGCATTGTTTAATGATTAAGATTTTACAATAAATTATCACGACCTTTTTTCTTCCTTTTTTTTTGTATGTTGAACTTAAAGTCTGGCATCCTAAATTTTTCGGCAGTTCGCCTCACTTTTTATTTTCATGGATTGAAAATAATTATAAATAAAAATTCTAACAAAACAGTTTTGGATGAAATGTTCTAAAATCTTTAGAGGCAAAATTGACGTTAATAAAATTTAAGTTTTTTTCATGATATAAAAATTTTGTAAAATAAAATTCGTTACCTTAGTTTCCTGAATAAGATTATGTTAAAAACAAGATAAAGTTTTGATTGGCACTTAACACTATTTACTGAAAGATAGAGTATAATAATTAATAACAATAATGAAAGACTGGTTTTCTTTATAGAAAGAATTTCTTTACAGAATCTTAATTTATGTTATATAAATAGTGTACTTCCCATACTAAATTAACATTTATTTTTTTATAAAACTATTTCATCACGCTGATATAATTTACACCTTAAAGCTTACTTTTCGAAAAAAGAAGTATAAAATTACTCATCTGTCATCCCACAACTAGGCAACCTTGACAGATCTTTTTTTTTTTTCTTTTTACTTCATATTTCTAATATGTGATGCGCAATTTTTTTAAGCTGCCTTCTAAGGTATCATTGAACAAAAAATGTCTATCAAAAAAGTTCCAAAATAAATGGTGAGCTGGCGCCACTTAAATAAGATGCAATTCGGCGTCATATCTAAGAGCTTATTTGAATGCAAGTTCACGTATTCCGAAACTGGAAGGAAAAAAAAAAAGATAAACACTTGAGAAAATAACGTTTTTTTATTTTTATTACTATTGAGCAGGTTTAAAAACATAATTTATTTAAACATTAACTATTTCGTCGAAAATGTCTTAAAAGCTATTATTCATATCAGCTCACATTTATAAAATCTTTATTCATTTTTTAAAAAAATAGCTTTAATAATATTCCATACCGCAACAACCACTCATTAGAGGATTCTCAGCAAGAATAAAATTAATCCGAACGTTGCTTTAAACCTTGTGGCAGAATCGTGGCGACATTGTTGCAGAACGTTGCAGAGTTCTTGCAGAAGGATTTTTCCTTCGGGAATAAAAAATTTTGCTTTTCTTTCTGCAGAAACTTCGAAAGATTTTATCTTTTCTTCAGAATCATATTCAAAAGATGCCTTTCTCGAGCATCGGAGTGGGGGGGGGGGAATGCTTGTGTCTTTTCTATTCTCATTGGAGAATAATGAAGTAAAAAAATTTGTTTTGTTTTCTGTGGAAATATTCGTTCTAATTTTTCATGCAGTTATTACTGATTTTCACAAAGATTTTTAAAACAGATATTATTTATCACAACTAAATCTCGAAATGAAAACACGCATTTAGAAGAGTCCCCTTTTTGAAGAGTCGGATTCGCGAGATTTCGTCGTCTTTTTTTTTTTTTTGGCAGTTACGGCTACAGATTTTACGATTTTTTTTATTTTTTTTTATTTTTTAATGTGATGATGAATTAAAAATGTGAAAAAGGAAATAATTAATGTTTTATAATTCTACAAATTATGAGAATATCGCCCATAATATTAAAATTTTAAAAAAATCACATATTCAGTTAAAAAAATTATTTTATTTGATCCAATTTTTATTTATTTATTTAATAGAATTTTCTTTTTTTGAAGTTAATGCTTCTATTAATTTAAATTAATAACATATATACTTGTTATTTTTAAATATCTTGCAGAAAGATATTAGTATTAGAGAGATATGTCGCAGAAAGCCCGAAGAAGTTCTACCACGGGGGGCTGTAAGATCATTTGTCGGCTAACAAAATCAACCCCCAGATTTATTGAATTGGTTACTATTCAGCGTAAGAATTTTATTTATATATATTTTTTAAAATAAGATTTAAAAGTTTATTTTTTACACATAGAAAAACAATGACTTAAAATATTAAAGCTTAACAAATATTTAAGAGAGATAACTATACAACAAAAATAATAATAAAATAAATACTGTATTTGTTGGATGCTGCTTAAAATTTGGTTCTCTGATTAATATTTAATTTAAACACATTATTTCACTAAAAAATGTAACTTAGAAAAAGGTTAACTCAGAAAAGGTAAGATCAATAAATAAGAAAATTTTTATGTCTAAATTCATAGGTTTACAACGTGGGTGAAGACCTTTAAGCATGCAAGGTAATGAGGAGATAATAGGAGGAATTACTAGAGGGTCATAAATCTATAGATTGAAAATTAGTATTGAGGACGCAGTAAAATTCATAGATGTGTTCGTTTGTTAACAAAGATTTATTTACATTTTTAACTCAGCATATAATATTTGTCATCATAACATTCATGTAATTAAAATTGTGGTTAAAAAAAAAAAAAGTTTTTTAATGATGGAAAAGAAAATACTGTAAAACCCACTTCACAATTTTAACATTTCACAGCGCCATGATTTTTCATATGAATTAGAAATTTTCGTGTGTCTACGGCTAACCTAAATTTTGGCAATAAAGATTGATATATTTATTAATTAAATAAAAAATGCATTTAAAAGTAATTAGAAATTAACTTTAAGGGTAGGTTCGAATCCTAGTGTTGGCAGGTCGACATGAATTCTGGCCCCGAGACGCATCGATCACATGAAATATCTTCAGTGGTAAAAGCAGCATGACTTAGAAATTCGAAATTCTCAGCCGTCGGGCTAGCCATGGGAGTCTTCGTGATTTTCCTCTCTATGTGACGCAAATGCAGGTTAGTTCTATCAATAAAGTCCTCCATTAATGCTAGTTTGTCCCGATGGTCAATCCAGGAGTATCCTTGTCTTCTGGACTGGGTTAGTAATAACAAGGCTACGGAGTTAAACTTTGATAGTCGCGAACTCAGAATCGAGTCGGCTGTTCAACGCTAGCAACAAGTATAAATAAATACGAAAACAAGTATAAATAAAAACGAGAACCAGTATAAATACAAGAACAAGTATAAATAAAAACGAAAACACAGGCGATGAATTGATTACCCGATTACAGTACTAAACATAATTTATTTCATATTATTAAATAAAATATTTTAAAAAAATACGCTGGTCAGTAATCGGAGAAAAATTGGGAATTTATTTTCTAAATTATTTTGTACGCAATAATTTTAAATAACTATAGCTACGATTTTAGGTATAAAAAATAAAAGTTAACATGTTATGAGGAGCTCTAGAAAATTTAGAATTCTTTAAATACTTTAGTACTTAATTAAACATAAATGAAATATTACATACAATTGAAGAAATTACCCAATAAGATATTAATAAGAAATTACCTATAATAATAAGAAATAATAATAAGTAATTACCCATAAAAGAGTGGCTTGTTAAAAATTGGGTAACTAGTTAATTTAAAATTATTTACATAATTTTCGATTTTGTATTTTTTAAAATCTGATATAGCGCATTAAATAGATGCAAAATGCCAATTTATTCAAGTTAAAAAGCTGTGGAAAATAATGAACTCTTCCAGTTCAAATCAAAACTTTCTTGAATAAATTTTTTATTTATTTATTAAATGGAGAAAAAAAATTTATACTAAGAGACTTTCGTATTCAATTATTTTTTGTATTTTGTAAAAATGAAACAGAACAAAATAAACATTAAGAATGGTTACCAGAGACACATACTTCTTCAGTGTTCACTTTGGTTATTTTATCTGATAGGAAAAACTGCAATTTTTCATAAATGCATGCATCTTTATTTATTTAATATATTGTTATTAGAAAGAAGAAAAAAACACTTTTTTATAAGAAACACTAAAAAAAAAAACACTTTTTTATATATATATAAGTGAATGTGCGTCTGTTTGTCCTTTATAGACTCCTAAACCATCCGACAGAAAGCTATAAAACTTGGCATACAGATAGTTCAAAGCACGAGAAAGGTTTCTGTCGACATTAGAACATTCTGCGACAAACCGTTCCAACGGTATCTGCGAAAATCGAAATGGAATTTTCTGATTGGTCAAAAGTTAGCCATTGTTTTAAATTTTGATATAAACGATTCAGTTTTCAAATATCTCGAAGACAACATGAGTGATATTTTCTATCTTATAGCTCTACTCATTTAGAAAAGTAAATTACATATGCTTTAATATTTAATTATAATTCGCGCAAGTTTCATTGTTGTTTTTGAAGGTTTCATTGCTGACAGTTGTTGTCATTTGAAAACTATTAGATTGTTTATTATTACAAAGTTTTCGAATTCACATTCATTTTATTTCTTTCATTTAAAAAAGAGATTTTTGTTTTAAATTTTATCATTCTTATATTTCTTACTTAATTTATTTCATTTTTATTATTTAAAATAAATATGTGAATTTTCGATTCGGCAAATTTGCGACCACTGTCAACTTTTACATTTCTTTTTGTTTGAGAGAGAATATTTGCAAAAATATATGGCCTAAACGTATCGGTTTTAGTAGATCAACATCTCAAACACGCAAAAAGAGAACTACCCGTGTTTCAGAAACATCGGCGCAACGGGAAAAAAGACTTGAAACTAATCGAGAACACAATGCTTTAGCCCGTTCCTTAGAGAAAGAGCAGCGGGAAAGAAGACTGTTGACGAATCAACTACGCACCACTCAAGCCCGTTCGTCGGAAACATCAAAGCAACGGAAAGCAAGAATGAAAACCGATAGAGAACTCACTACTCAAGCCAGTTCGTCGGAAACATCAGAGCAACGGGAAGCAAGAATGAAAATCAATCAAGAACGCAATTTGCATTTAGATGCTGCCAATACCCTAATTTGAATCTCAGTGCATTTCACTATGATCCGACAACCAACTATAGTCTTCACCCAAGCGTCATCATCGGAAAAAAGGATCAATTATGTATGTTTTGTAGTGCTCTCAAATTTAAGAATGAAACAGCTGGAATTTGTTGTTCTGGAGGCAAAGTAAAACTGCCAGTTTTAATGTCGCCAGCCGAGCCATTATCAAGGTTCTTATCAGGTCAAACAAACCAATCGAAAAAATTTTTGGCGAATTTAAGCCGGTACAATTCGTGTTTCCAAATTACTTCATTCGGTACTACAACAACAACAACCATATGGGCTACCAGAGTTATTTATTGCATTCACATGCAATCCTGCTTGAGCTGAAATTAAACAGCTTTCGTAACCTAGGCAAACATCATCGGATCTTCATGATATTACTGCATGTGAGTTAAAACAAATACTAAGCTCTATACTTGGTTTCATTGCGAAGCGTCATGTTTTTCGAGAGACACAGTGTCTGATGTATTCTATTGAATGGCGAAAAAGAGAATTGCCACATGATTTGGCTTATTGAAAAAATCACCCCATGCCAAATTGGTCAGCTCATATCAGCAGAAATATCTGATATCACCATTAATCAGACTTATTTCAGATCATCATCCAAAATATGTTTCATGGTCCGTGTGCATCACCATACATGTCTGTTTGAAAATGCAGTAACGATATCCTAGAGAATTAACTGCTGAGACTATCACTGTTTTCTTTCACCATTAAATAAAATTATCATTTCAAATCATAATTGCAAATCTTATTTACACCCTTAAATACAAAATTAAAATTCAAACTGAAAGTGTTGCAACGTACACACGGTACAGCTAGTAATTTTATAAAAATAAAGGAAATAATAAATTATGCGTAATTAATTAGATATAAATTTAATTACAGGTTCCTAAAAGCATAACTGGTAAAAAAAAACACAATTTGGGAACTGCTGGTCTAGTGCACTGTGCCATTTATCCATCTGTTTCTTTAAATTTATACCACCTATAAAAATTATTTCAATAGACAAAAGTGATGTTGCAGGACTAAATAGAAGTTTCAGAAAACCTGAAGTAATTCGAGACAGTGGCGTAGTTTTGGGGGACAAAACCTCCTCCGAAATTAATTAAACATTACAGGCTTAATGAGCTATTGTACAGATAGTAGAATGTAGACATAAAAAGTTTACATTTTTCATTTTTTTTTAAATTTAAATGCTTAGAATATATATATATATATATATATATATTGATATGTAACGTCGTTGCCGAGTGGAAGGAAGGATTAAAACAGGTCTTAGGCAGGGAAGGAGTGTACGAAATTTATTTATTAATTATTAGACAGAGCAATCATGAAAAGGGTACACGAAAAGTTGCGCTCCTCGGTTATATGTTAGGGAAAATCTTGCGAAGTAAAATCCATAAATGTCTTTATTTAGAGAAAAGAGGGAAATCTTAGAAATTACTATTGGTTTATGAAGTAGGTCGAGTGATTCCCACGAAGATTAAAGGGAAAAATGTCCTGCTTTTAATTAATGCATAGTTGAGCCAAAAATAGATTTAAGGACAGGATGTGAATCTAAAAGTGTGAGAAAGTATTTCGATTAGATTAATAAAATAAAAGAAAAGGATATTCAGAAAAGAACTAACATAAAAAGATTAATTGAAGCTTTTTATGTTACCGCTGTAACATAAAAATTTATTATACCATGTAATTAAATAATATTTTTTATGTGATTTACATAATGTTTAAGAATTATGGAAAAAAACATGGAATCAGTATTGTCCACTTATATATTAGGTTACCACATACATACATAATATATTAAGATACTACATTAACTTGCTCATTCCTTTCCTTCTCTGAAAGGGGCATTTCTTGCCCTTGAGGTGGTTGCAAGACAAATGGGCTTAGTCATACTCGTAGAGAAAAGAAAATGGGTCCAGACTCCTATCTTGAAATAGATTTGAAAGAGTAAGTAGTTTTACTTACTTAGGATCAATTATTTATATTGATAACAGGATGTCTCCTGAAATAAAAAACTGACTCTATCTGGCAATTAAGGTTGTCTATGGGGTGAGAAGATCTATTAAGCTTAGGTTTCTTTCTAGAAAAACAAAGTTCTTAATTTACAAAACTATTGTCAGGCCGGTCTTGACATATGCTACTGTAGCTTGGACAATGAAAAAACTGGAGGAAAATTGTATCGCAATATTTGAGAGAAAGATTTTGAGGAGTATATTTGGTAGTGTAAATGAAAACAATTACCGGAGAAGGAGATTCAACTTTGAACTGTACAAGATCTACCACCAACCCGATATTATTAAATACATAAAAATAAATAGAATGAAGTTGATGGCCCACATAATTGGAATAAATAATAACAATACAATATAAAAGATATTGCTTTTTAGACCCACTGGAACAAGAAAGCGAGGAAGGTCACGGTTGCGACAGGCTGACTCGGTTGTGTCTTTCTTGCAATTAATGAAAAAAATTGGAGATCAAAGATAAATTGGCAGTCGGTATAGAGAAATCTTCAGAGGAAGGCATTGGCCCACATTGGGTAGTCTGGTCAACTACAATGATGACTACATTGACTAGTATACTAAAATACGTTAACTATTACCATAAATTATTAAGCATCACTGTCATCATTAAATGTTGGTCAAATTTTTAATAGCATAAATAGCGAAGAAAAATTTTTTTAATAATATTCAAAAAATTATTTTCATAAATTTACAATTGAATGTGCATAAATAATGCTTCGTACAATATTCTTATAAGAAATTAATAACTTCTAAACTTTCAATACTTGATATGTTTAATTAAAAATTGAATTTTAAGTATTTGTTTGTTGAAAAATTGAATTTTAATTAATAAAACTAATTTTAATAATTAATGAAACAAATTTTCTTGTTATTTTATAAAAATTAGTTAAAAAAACTCAAATAACGATAAATGTATTTTATATTTTTTTCCCTCAATATTCTGTAAGCACAATTCCAGCTTGGCTCCTTAGTTCAACAAGTGTCAAGTCTACAGTTTTTTTTTTATATATATTTTAGAAAATCACATAAAAAATTCATTAAGATTTGTTCCGAGATTATTTTTTTACAATGCTAAAATCTTGTTTTTCTTCTGACATATTTTCGCACAATATGTAAATGTACAAAGTATCTATTTCAATGATATTTTCACAAATATTATGGAGACAGCATGCAAATAATTACTTAGAATTTAAAATACAAATTTTAATTAACAATTTGTAAACCAACTTCGAAGAAAAATTTGTAATTATTCATTTTGAGAGAGGATAGGAACAAAATCTTAATATAAAATAAAACAATGACAAAAATCTCTTAAAAGAAATTAATAAATAAAACTAATTAATTTTAAAACATACTTTAACTCTTAAAGAAGTTCATTCCAAAATACTTCAGCTCGTTTGAAGAAAATTTAATGCTCTACTTTTCATCCTAATCCAGCATAACAAAATAGTAGACCGGAAAATCGAATAAATACTACAATTTTCTCATAACATTTGATGTTTCTTAATTAAACAGATTAATCATAACTTTTTTATTATGCGAATTTTTGCCACCTTCGAGTTAATTGATCCATATAGTCAAGAACTTCCACTCGTTCTCTGACACTTGAGCAGCGATCACTAAACGAAACAAATCTAAACAAAAACAAAAACGAAGTTCAATTTCTATTCACACAGCTTCAGTTTTCACACTGATGTAAATCATTTTTAAGTGATTTTAAAGAAATAAATGAAAAAGAACAAATTTGATTCACTTTTATGCAGATGTTCTAGACTTTGCACCGAACAAAAGAGTTTATTTTATCCAAAATAAATACTTAAATAATTATATATATTTTTCAAATATAGCTGTAACCATGATTCAGAAACTGACTCGTCTGTTTATTTACTTTCTAACAGCTAACAGCTCTTTTACAAGAAACAGAAGTGCTTGTATTTTATAAGTGTAACATGTATAAATTAAGGAATGTAAGAAAAATAAAATATTTTCTTCATTCTAAAATTTAATTTATTTACACTTTTGAAGTTTGCAAGAGGGATTTGCAGATTAATCTTTTGAATTCACCCTCAACCTTAAGTATGGATTTTTTTTTTTTTTTGTCTATGATAAAACTTATACAGTACATGCAAATTATCCGACAAAATATAGACTCAAGTATTACTTGTTCTGTAAACTTCTTTGCTGTTTATTTCTTATTTCCACAGAAATTATGGTGTTAGGTTGGGCGTTTCTAAAACTTATTAAATCATCTACGATTTATGATATGAAATTAAAGAATAAACTAATTTCCTTGGTACGTATCCATTTCAGAGGGGGGCTGTAAAAATGGACAAATTGTTATTGACGCCAATGAAGCTCAATTAAATGTAATAGTTACTAGTATTGTGGTAATAGATTATGAGATGAATTGTGGTAATTGGTAGGTACCCCTAAACTACTTTAAGTACTGATTATGGGTTTTTTACGACCCCCCGAAATCGATACGTATCATGTTCTGTTTCTTAAAATTTTAATTATTTGGTAATAAAAGAGTGTTGCAGGTGTTTATGTATCTTGTAAATTCCTTGTAATGTGCTTTGATTTATTTTTCTTGATGATTGATAATTACAAATGTAGTATAATATTTTTAGTGTTTGTTGTTTCTGCTTAATTTCAGAATATTATGGATTCTTTTCAAAATCTTTCTAAGTTAGAAGCCGAAAGTATTCAGAAAGATTCCAGTGCTGTGGCAAAAGCGGAATTAGAAAAATCAACTCTACAGGCCAGTTCAACGAATGTTAACAAAGATATGTCCACTGCTGTTGGACTTGTTCAAAACGATTTACTTGAGAGTGCAGAGATAACAAAATCAGATGTTGAATTTGGAGTAATGGAAACTGTATCATTAGAGACATCAATTCAAGAAAAAAATCTTGATATCCAAGTGAGTGTCAGATTTTAAAATTCAAGTTAAAAATAAATATTTTATGCATTAAAATTGGTCTTATTTCGCGTAAAAATTTAATAAATGTTAAATGTAATTAAAGTAATGCTTAAAAAATGTTAAACTTATAAAAAATTAACTTAATAAAATTTCAAAGCTAAGTTATTTTTAGTAAATGTGTGCTGTCCAAATCAATAGGGATCTACTTAGGATCTAAGATCTTGAGTTTTGTGTTAAAGAAAGCACCTCAAACTCTGTCATGGTTAGGGTAACTCGAGTTTAGCAAGAAAATTTTTATTATCTTCAGGAAAATTATTTTGTTAAAGTTGTCAGAAAAAAAATTTTGTTGATCAAAGAATGAAAATGATTTTTTTGTAATTAAAAAAATGAGGCTTTAATAAAATGGTTTGACTGCTTAATAAACTGCCAAGTATTAAGTGATATAGTTTTTAGTGCCTTGAGTGTTGTTTGTTAAACAATGTTCTCAGGGTCACAAATTTAATCCCTTCAATCTTAATGAAAACCGTAAATGAAATGTTTTTTAGTGCATTATAGCACTCTAGTGCTCGGTTTTAACGAGTGCTCCGATTTTTGAAACAAATTGCCTTTGTCCCCGTATTCTTGTTTTAGGTGAATTTGACTGTATATGTGATTTATCAATATATAACTTAATTTCCTTATATTAATTTAAGTTAACCGGCTTTAGTTCAATTTCAGCAACAAAAATTTTTATATATATATATATATTAGCTTTGATAATGCTTAGCAGCATATTTTAGTAGATTTTTTAATAGTTTTAAATAGGTGGAATTACAATTGTGAAGTTTAAGAAAAATTATATAAAATTAAGTGTGGTACCTTGGAGGGACCTAGTTATTGATGCTGTTTGATGTTCTGTGCACTTTTTTATTTTTAACTTCACTGCTCTTGCCCAGTGTTTTTTACTCTAATGCAGTGATTCTCAACCTTTTTTTTTTGTTGCGGCGCACTTTTAACGATTTCAAACTTTGGCGGCACACAAAGAAAAAGATAAGTTTAAAAGTTGTTTACTTACCTGTAATACACTGTGTAAAATAGTTTATGATTATAATTTGAAATGTAAAATAAAATAATGTAATATGTACTGCAAAAACAACGTTTATTAAGGGATTAATTACACATGAATAATAGGAATACTTTTAATGAGAAATTTGAGCTTTATGTTTTTTGATAGTTTCATTTATATTTGGTCTTAAAAATGACAATGCTACTCTCATATCGTCTTCTACATTTAACAGTCTCGATCTTTTTTTCATTTTTATGTTGGTTAATACTGAAAATCCGAATTCACACAAATAAGATGTAGAAAATTGTAATAATATTTCTAAAGTTTTTTTTTTTTTTTGGCTATCATGGGATAATCACATCTAATGTTAATCCAAAATGAATTAATTGATTCTTCCGAATATTTTAAAATTAAATCTCGATTGTTAGAAAGCAAAATTAGTTCTTCCTCTTCATTCGAAGTAAATTCAATTATTTAACTATATACATTTTTAAAATTTGGCAGCACACTTTAGGAATTTTGCGGCACACAAAAGTGCCGCGGCACAGTGGTTGAGAATCACTGCTCTCATGTTTTTTTAGATTGAAGGGCCATTGTCTGGTTGTTGTTATTTTTTATAAATTAGCAAGTTGTTTGCTATAGATTAATGTATATATAGATGTACAACAACTTATTTATTTATTTATTTTTTAAAACTATGTATGAATTAATTATTTTTCTTTTTTTGCTATTTTATTGAGACATTATTGCATTTTTTTTTCCAGACTGCCAATGCAGGATCAAATGACTTGAGTAAATATTTTAATGTAAATGATATTAATAAAGAAATTAAAGATAAAGAAGGGGTAAACTTCTTCATCGCTTTAGCTGAAAACCCAGAAAAAATTCAACAAACTTCATTTCCTAATATTGAACAAAGAAATATACTGGATGATAAACAGAATGAATCTTATTTGGAAAAAAATACAGTAATACCAGCCACTGAAATTCCTATAGGTACATATATTTTATACTCTACATAATTGGCTTTGTGAATCCATTTATCTTTATGAAAGCTTATTATTTTACTTTTGATTGCTTGATACAGTTTATATTATGCTATCATTTTAAACAATTTTGCCATACATTTAGCATTTCAAGAAAAATGTCTATTAGAATTTTGCACTTATACAAGCAACCCTATTTCTATTTTCTAACCTGTACAAAATTGTACATTGAGTAATTATAAATGATTCTGAAAATGAACTAAAATAATAAAAAATATAGAAGTAAAAAATATATATGTATTTTAAAAAGATAAGTAACACTGTATTTGTGGAAATCAATATATATATGGTACCAAAAATAAAGTGTTACTTAAAAAAATATATGTTATCAGATAGCAAAATGTTTTCAAATTTTATAATTTTTTTTTTATTTTTAGGAATACTGAAGCAATTCCCTTCTGCATCTTTTGGGTTGGACTAGTGCTGTTTATCTCCACTCCCCTTATTCTAAAGATGCAAAATTTTGAAAACTATGAAGAGTAACCCAAAATTTACATAAGATTTAAATTAAATAGAAAACACAGTTTTTTTCTTCAAATTATAGTTTTTTTATTTATTGAAACATAAAGTACATAGAGTAGGGTTATATATGGAATGGCATATTGGGCAAATAAGCTTCACAGCTTTGCTGACACATACTCACTCTTTTATTGAAATTTTCTATAACCATTTTGCATAAATGTGGCTGAATTTCGTTGACCTAGTGTTGAATCTCTTCCTTTACAGCATGGGTGGACCTAGGCTTGTTGTCTTAGATCTTTGACCTTAAATAACCCCATAGATATAATAACCATTTTCAACTGTTATAACAGTACTTTTTAGTTTTCATTTTGAAGTAAACCATAATTTGGTTTATATCATTCATTTTCTGCTTATGTATATTCATCAAAAACAAATTTAGACTAGACACAGCGCAAGGACTATAAGTTTAACTGTCGTTCATAGATCCTTATTTAAGATTATTAATAATATAATGATGAAAGATCTTCATTCCTCTAATTAAATATTTTAAAAATAGTCTTTTATCAGTTAATGCCTTCACCTTAATAGACTTTATTAAGAAAGTCAGGATTGTGTGAAAAAAGTTAGAATATATAGGAGTCAGTAGCCGAAAAAAATTGGGAACTTCTGATCTAGAGGACCAATTCATATCACCGAAACAAGCGAATACAGGACCAGGAAATGACCCATGCAGCAATTGAATTGGTTCATGAGCTGTATGGCGTGTCGTAGAGTCTTGTTGAAACTACATGTTGTCTAACATGTTACCACTTGTAGTCTTGTTGAACCTTATCAATCCAGTCTCCTTAAATTTTTCAATAACTCTTTTAGTTGACGCAGTCAAATCAATATTCCAACCATATTTTTTATGAAATTTGTGAACTGTCGCAGCCAGAATTTTATTGCAAATATTGTTCAACAGTGAAAATCATATATGTTCATTTCCTATAGGGCTGCATTTTTACCTAACCCTATACTTTAGCTGACAAACTGTATTATTTTTTATTTTAGTTGCTGATACTTAATTAATTTTTTTATTTAATTCAAATCTTGCATATATTTAATAATCATTTGTTTACATTTTCTGATTAATTTGTTATTTTTAATTTTTTTCTAATCTAATTATTTTTATTCATTTGCTTTCATCTCAAAGACTATTCCATAGTTATTAGAGTAAAAGCCTGGCTATCTGAATTCAATTAACTGGAAAGCTCAAGTGACCAGAATTTTTGGAAACTCATGATTTTTTTTTTTTTTTTTTTTTTTTGCTAAAGATGAATTGGAATGTTGAAAAATATGTAAATACTGATGGATCTTCGATAAACGTCCCCTTTGTTTTAATTTTTCTACTTGATTATAAGAAGCAAGTATTCAGAAGTTTATTTCATTTCTCCTCATTTTTTTTAATCATTTTAAAAATTCTTTTTGTGTTGAGCAGTGATTAGTTTTTTCTCCTTTACCATTATTTTTTAATAACCGTCAATTGTGTTAGTTTTTTTTTTATTCAGATGGGTTATCCTCCCCTCCAGAAAATAAGATAGTACTAAAAATTAAGATTTTTGGATGCTGAAGTATCTGGAATTGTAGAGTCCTGCCTACTCTGGATAGTCAAACTTTTATTAAATTATTATTTTAATGTTCCTTTAACAACATTTTGCCTTATGATGCTGTATTTTTTGATTTTGTTCTCCATTTAATGGTTAATAATTTTATACCACTATGACTTCAATTCTCGTAATAATTGTGTGTATTACTATTAAAATGTTTCTGAAATGTAATTACATGATTTATTTTACCCTCATTTTTTTAAAAATATGTTTATAGTACAATAACCTGCCTGTAATATTAATATATATTATATATATGTATGTATATTTAATCAGACAGTGGAAATTGTAAGGATGATCCAGCCCCTCCTCTCTTGAAATTCTTTTCTGATGATAAAAGTGGTCAAGATAAGGATGGAAAAGCATTTTTTGATAAAATAGCTGAAGATAAAATAGTTGGAGCTTTAGAAATTGAACAACCCACCTTGAAAATACCTGGTCTTGATAACTTTCTGGATTCTTCTAACTCAAGCGATATTGAAGATTCATGGATACCATCAGATCGGACTCGGCAAATTTTAGTAACTTTGGTTACATCAAAAGGACAATTCATACCAGATCCAAATGACTTAACTATGCCTGGAGTAATAATTGAAGAAGAAATGGTATTACACTATACTAACTTATCATTAATATGTGTGTATGTATTGCTTTTCAATTGCATAAGGATAAGATGACCACACATCCTCTAATTCTGCAGTCTGTCTCAAATTTAATTGGTTGTGCTCAAAAGATTTCAAACTCTCTTAAAACAAAAAATGTTTCCTAATTTTAGCATGTGTCCTTAAACTTAGCTGAAAACGTTTAGTTTTTTTATTTTTATCTGCAGTAAAATATAAAAAAAATGCAGAAACGTACATGTTTTTTTTATTTATTTATTTAAAAACAAGATAGTTTTGTCTAACAGCAAGTGCAATCAAAAAGCAAAAACAGCACCCTGCTAAATTTAAGGGATAAAAACGCAATACTCGTCTTATAATAATTCTAGCAAAATGTAAACAAATTTTAATTATATGCATATTATGTATTTCAAAACTACTTAATAATGAAATCAAGTTTGATGAAGATGGTTATCAATTTAAAAAAGAGTCTTTGTTGCAGATGTAAATTAATATTTTCCATAAATATTTTGTGATCTGAAATCTTAATTTCTTTGAGGATTTTCTGTTGGTTTGTCCTCAAACCATGGTTTATAAATCTGTTAACCCTATATTGGGGAAACCAAGGTACAAGGTGGCCTTTATTTTTGCTGCAACCTAACAAAACTGTTGCCATAGGTACTATTAGAACTATATGTGATTTTGATTAAGTGGCTCACTTCTCTGTTTTTAAAACATATCTAGTTGTGGCAAAAGTCTTTGACAGTAATAATGATCTAATATATCACATTTTTTTGTTACTGCTTCAAGTTGGGCAACTTAGCTATGCAATTTTCGTATGCATGGATAGATAGCTCTGCATTGATTTTAAATATTAAAATTGAAAAATGTGGTGTTTGCAATGAAAAGTAATGCCGAGTACGATTGTAAATTTTGCAAATATGTAGTCTTTTTGTCTAATAAAACAAACAGACTTAACAAAAAATTTACTTTATTGTATCATGATTACAAACACTTACAAAGAAAAAACTTAATCTTAACTCTGCTTAAGATTGTTTTGATGAAAGATTAAGTACTCTTAAAATAAGCTGAAGTATTAACAGCTCCATAACACAGGATCTAATAAATGGAATGCGAAATAGAATTTGGCTTAATTTTCAGCTAAGTCCCATTAAAAGAAAGAAACACGAAAAACGAAGCAAAGTGCTTCAGCATTTTGGTGTTGTGTGCTCAGCAACTCAGTATGTGGTTTCATTTTCTAAAAAAATAATTGAGTTCTGAAATTCACAATTGGAGAAAGATTTGAAAATTCAAGCATATCTTGTGTAAAAAATTTTGTGTGAAAATTCATGAATTCAAGTCTGTTTTAGGCATTTATTTGTTAGATCTATGCAAAGATTAAATTTAATACTGGATATCTAGATCTTTTTTTAAAAAAAACTTGTTAGATGTAAGATAGATATTTTATTACAGTGAAGCTTCTAGGAAATACCACCTCTATTTGTGACCACTTTTAGGAGACATGGAATTTTTTCCATAGACCTTATGTTAAAAATAACCTTTAGGACAGGCTATTTGAAACCTCTCCCAGCGACTTGGCAAACATTTGCACCAAATTCAGAAAAGGTCAAATAAGGTAACACGAAAAAATATGAAAGCAAAAAATTTTACAAAAGAAATAAGTAGGTTAATATATAATATTCGTGTGAGAGGCTCTTATGGAGAGAGCTCTTTTTGACGATCTAACCTCATGTTGCAATCAGAGTGCACTAGAGACGATGCTATCAATGAGTTACTTTTTGAGTTGAAAGTTAAATTAGGAAGAGAAAAAAAAAGTTATTTTAGAAATAAGAAGCATTTCAAACAAACCTTTTCTCATCTTTTGAAGCTTACCAATTTTTATGATAAAGAATTAAATGCAAACTTAAACAAAAAACATAATTATTTATTTATTTAAAATATCTTTATCATTCATAATTGGCAAATTTGTTTTTACGCATAATTATATCGGTTGGGATCATTTTTATAGACACTAAATTTTAATCATCGATCCGTCTTTTCATGACAATAGAAGTGGCATTTCCTTAATATTAAGTGATAGTCACTAGTAATAAGACTAGTCACTAGATACATTCTCAACTCACTGAGTACATTCAAGGTTATATTAAGTACGAGACATTGGTTGAAGCAGATATTTATTACATGGTATTTTACAATTCTTAACAGATATAGGTAATTAGCATTTCAGTGAACTCCAAAACAATGTCAGTCATGTGATTGCTGGAAGAAGGAATTAGCTTAAAATTATTTTCTCCTTGTATTGTTTTTTTTTTCTTTTTGTACATAGAAGACTTTTAAAAACTTTTATTTTTATGCGCAAAAGTAATAATTACAAAATTTAAAGAGAGTACATTCTACAACATGTTAAAGAATATATATTGACAAAAATTACATATTCCTCTTTTTTTGTATTTAAGTAGTTGTCATTGCATTAACATATAATGTAATAATGTATAAAAAAACATTGTAATACCATATTAAAAATTAATTCAATCTAATTGTAGCCAAATTTACAAAGAGGCAAATATATCACATTGGTTAAGTAATTCTTCTGTTGCAAGTAAGAATTTGAAACAAAATTACTACTCATTAAAATGTAAGTTTTAAATAAATAAGAAAAAAAACACTAGAGAGAAATCTTTCAATACTTACTTTTCAGGAATTATTTTTTAGATTACCACCAATTTTATACTTTTGCGCTTGCCTAAGTTGTTCCTTCATTCCAGCCAAAGTTATTCTGGAAATTTTTTCTCATAGTTTATCTACAGTTGTATTTTTGTCAGTCTATTATGAATAAAACAAATCTGCCTAAAAAAAAAATTCAATATTATGCAGGAATTAGAACTTAGGAAGAAAAAAGGAAGATGCTTGTAAGGGCAGAAAAATGTCTAGCTAACGAGTTTTTGCTAAAGTAGCGAAATTTTAATTTCAGATTAGAGGAACTTCGAGAAAACTTTGACGGAATATAAATTATTAATTCACAGACTTCCGCAAATCAACAATTTTGAGAATTGCTAACTTCCACAAGTTAGTGGAAGAATCACAGGCCTGCATTCTACATTTAAATTGTTATTTTATTTCATATCTGAAAAATTTAGAAAAGATGATAATACATTATTATTTATTTCCCTCACTACTATCAATAAATAATAAAAAAAATTTGCAGAAAGAAATTTGTTCCGTGAAAATTTTGTATACATCCTTCACTAGACTAAGAGTTGTTGAAGGACAAACTCTTCAATAAAATCTTTGCTGCCTGGCTTTTTTGCGGCTTCAATGATATCCACTTAATTGAGATGCTTTGCTTAACTTGAATTATTTTTACCTCCATGCAATAAGTAAATTACATATGAAAATAGATTGAATTTTTATTGAAAGAGATCTTCAAAACACAAACTGTTTCTCTAAAGTCTATTTCCTTTTTGGCATATTTTGGAGTTTTTAATATTAGTTTGTTAGTATAATTAGAAAAGTTAATATTTTTTAAATTTTCATGTTTTACCATATTTTTTTTCAACTCAATGATTAAATTTTACATTATTTTATTTTAGGAAGATCCTGTGAAATTTTTATTGATGGAATGCAACTCTCCTTTTGCTCAGCAGAGAAAGGCTTTGACGGTAAATGATGTTTCTGAAGATGAAAATGGTCTTAAAAAGCTGATGGTAGGTGTAATTGTTACACATAAGCAAACTTTCGATTTCCTCGCAAGTTTTTCAAACTGACGTTCTATTTTTTTTGTGTGAGGATGCAATAATGATCTCTTTGATTCTCAATAATGTGAAGTATATTTATATACTTCACGTTTTGAAATTCAGAGGAAATATAGAGTATATCTATGTACTCTATATTTCACTAAATTTCAGATCCTATATCACGACAACTTTGCATATATTTCTTTCTTTTTGGAAATGGAAAAGTGAAAAAAATAATAAAAAAATTTTGGTCTCTATTCTGATGAACAAATTAGTTCTGATGTTTCAATGAGCACTAGAACAATCTTGCATTAATGGAATGGAAAATACTATATTTTGTATGAATCCACTATAATGGAAGTGTTGCTTTACTGGGAGTCTTGCTAAAGTGCATTGACTGTATTATATTTAATTGCTTTTGTACACAACAAGAAAGTATTAATTTTATTCTAGTAATATCAACATTTATTTTTTTAGGTAATTTTATTGAGTACTTTTTAAGCTAATTTAATATTGCTCTAATTCTTAGTATAACTGCCAAAAAGTTTAA
Organism: Parasteatoda tepidariorum; assembly: GCF_982258835.1. Taxonomy (NCBI): domain Eukaryota; kingdom Metazoa; phylum Arthropoda; class Arachnida; order Araneae; family Theridiidae; genus Parasteatoda; species Parasteatoda tepidariorum. The sequence continues at coordinate 4,459,607 of NC_141755.1, read as the reverse complement.
GTTCTACTGAAAAAAAACAACTTGTTACCAGTTCAACAAATATTCATTGTCTAATAAACAATAAAATCTCAAACATTTCAGAAATGAAAATATTCTTATAAAATTTCCATTTCTTCACAAATACATTCTATTAAACCATTTAGTACATTCTATAGTGATCACCATTTGCTCTTCAGTAACGTTGTTACAAATTGCTTCATAGAAATAAAATCATGTAAAACCTAATTGTTTATGGTTTAAATTGAATTTCCTCAGTACTATATTCTTGGCAATCAGTGTAAAAGATGTTGTATAATTTATAATATATGCCAGTATATATGATAATTATAATAGCAAATAATATACCACATTTATAAATATAAGCTAGTTCCCACACTGCTCTATGTTTGTTTACAATACTTGTTATAAATACTGTTTCCAAACATATGAAAAAACTAATTAATATTTTTTTTCCATCTGAAGATTAATAGGAACTTTGATAAAATTGAATGAATGGGTCATTCTTACTGAATCTGGTTTGATCATTTTGCTTAAAATGCACCAATTATATTCTCAATTTCTTAATGAATATTTTCCATGATATTTTTATTTTGATGAAAAAGTTACAATAAAAAATGCTTTTAGTGCTGCAGTGGAAAATATTTTGTATTAAAGTGAAAAGTTTCTTTTTAAAATATTTTCATTCAACTTGGAATCGTTTATTTATAACAAAAAGAGTGGGATGGATAATCTCAACTCTTCTCTTAACATTAAAACAGAATAAACTTAGTTGTCTCTTTTCGAACAGTATTGTCAGATTATCTTGGAGCAGAAGCTGACCCAATCTTCTTAATTACTAAGGAGCTGTGATTTTTTTCTTAGTTTTAAACAATACCAAGCTTTTTCTTCTTTAAATTTATTTTTAAACACTTGCCTTGCTAAGTATGAAGAAACAGTGTTTCATTTTTGCAAATATCATAACTAGAATATCATCTTCTTTTGGATTTGAATGTATTTTTTAAAATAAATCTAATTTTAAACAATGTATTTACCATTGACAGGAAGGACAATGTTACCATGCAGCTATAAATCTTACAAAACGACTCTTAACATCTTGTGGTCAAGGTCCTGGTAAAGATGGGAAGCCGAGCACTCATACTCCTTTTTCTTTAAGAGTACGTAAATGTTTTTAAACCAAAATCTGAACAAATATTTATTTTAAAGTTTTTCTTTTCAAACAATATATCCTTACAGTATATGGTTATAAATTAATGTTCAAGCAATTTTAAAATATATATTTTTATTTTTCAATATTTTAGATATGGTATACGCGCTTGGCTTTATTCATTAAACTCAGAAAGTTTTCATTGGCTGAAGTCGAAAGTGCTGTTTTTGGAGTAATGGATAAACCAGATTTGTATTATGAATTTTATCCAGAAATTTATAGAGGAAGAAAAGGTAAATAAGTATATTACATTCAAGTTGACCCCTTAACCTAAAAGCCCAAGATAACTTGAGCATTTTCAATCTTTTACAAAAAAATGGTTAAGTTAAGAAGTTAAAGATTATAAACCTACCTAAATAAGGAATTTTTTAACATCTTTTAACTATATTGTTTTTAAAGTTAAATGAGACATCAGTTGTAACGTTTTTGGTTTCATAACAATGACGTGTTAGCAAAAGTGTGTAATTTTTTCTTTTGATTCTCTAAAAGTACTGGCTAATTTTTATTACAATCAGCGTAAGGCAGTAAACTATTTTTCCTAAGTATATTAATTATTTATGTGCCAGATTTTGTATAGATTTTCCTTTTAAGAAACAAGCCCTGCTTCTTTTCTTTCACACTCATAAAATTAGTTGTAAAAAATAAAGGATATTCGAAAATTCTTTCATTCAAAGCATTTCAAAGATACTTTTTATTCAAATAAATATCTGAAATGAAGCTTTTTCTTAAGTTCTCTTTTACGTATCAACACTTTACAATTTTAATGAAATAAAAGCTACCATATTTTTGATAATCTACTTATTTCTACAATTTTAGGTTCTATGGTACCATTTGCACTCCGTCTTCTTCTAGCTGAACTTCCTCAATATCAAGGAAATCATCAAACTGCTTTGGATAACATGTATCGAATTCTCAATATTGTACAAAAGGTAGTCACTTTTATGATTTATTCATAGAAAGTGCAGGATATAATTTTTATCTATAAATCTAATATATTGCAATTTAATATTGTAAAAATTTCTCTCATTTTAATGCAGATGTTGAACAATGTTGAAAGTGGTTGCGCTGAAGATGGAAGCATGATAGAACTATCCGACCAAAGAAAAGCAGGTAATTTGTTTTATTTTTAGCTGTACTGTTTAAGTATACAGGGTTTCCACTGGAAACAATATTCCCTGTACATATTATACACAATATATAAGAGGAAACACTGTGCTCTTATTTGAGTTATATTCGGGCTAATTATGCTATTTTTAATTCCTGAAAAGAAACATACTTAAAACAAATTATGCCATAGTAAATGAAGTATAGCTGAAATATCATCCTTAAATATCCCATAAATTGTGCTTTGAGTGGCATCCATTTTTTAAAAGACAAAAATAAGAAACAATATTCCCTACAGTTTCCCAGTTTGTGAAGAAAAACTCTAAAATTTCCTGTATTTTACAAGTTTTCCCTTTTGAGTGGCAACCCTGAGAAAGAACATCACAAGTAAAAAAATATGAATTCTTTAGTGTACACTGTACATGAAGAAAAATAGACTTTTCAGCTGATTTGCTACTACCAAGTTTCTAAAAAAAAAAAAAAACTATTAATTTCTACAAAAATGTCGCTGCCAGGACCAGAATCTTTATGAAATAAACAAAAAGGGAACAGCAATTTTTCATGTGATGAAGCAAAGAGTCCGTAACCAGGACTTTAATTGGGGTCAGTGGTTCGAAGGTTGTGACATTATAGTAACTGATATGAAGTGAGGAGTAGGTAGATAGAACACTGACTACCTGGCTTTCATCCTCAACCTAATTTCCATTTATTTGATGCCAACAATTAACACATAATTATGTAAATTTTAAACTCAAAAAGAAATTGTTGCTACTTCTTATGTAATATGATTTACATGGGCTTATGTTATGCTTAAGATTTATACTTCCTAGCAAACCGCCAAAACTCTAATTTAATCAGTAATATCTATGAACTGACCCCTTTCAGTTCATTGATCAAAGGTATGTCATAGGGTTAATGTTGTTACTTGATTTCAAACAGTTAGAATAAATTTGATTACCACAAGAATTGATTCATTAATTAGAGTTTCATATGTTTGTATTCAGGGTTGGGTTTTTGACGTCAAAAAGTAGTTTTTGACATGACAAGGGTATAATACTGGTTTAAACCGTCAAAAACCCGTCAAAAATGTCAAAAACTGAAGTTTGCCAAGAAAATATATAAACTTCAAAACTACCAACAGTTGCCATGCATTATATTGAAATTTAATTATACTATAGGTAATCAGCAGGTTTTAAAATATTTTTTAATTAAAATTAAGGTAAAATAACAGATTTAAAATCTCAGAAATTTATATTTAAATGCACGTGCAGAAAAATTTTGCGCAAAAATTGTTTAAATATTTATATTTAAAAAAAATTTTTTTCTTTTTGATACTTAAGAAAATTAAAAGTTTATTACTATGCATTTTTGACATATAAGGAACATATAACTAATATTTATAAGGAACTTACAAGTTATGCTGTATAAATACAAACTTGATATAAGATACAAGTGTATAAAAAATTTTTTTAATGTTATACCGAATATCTTTATTATCCAGTATGTTAATTTGAATTTAAAAGTAGTTATATTTATGAATAATGATAAATATAATTCATATTGTTTATTATATTTATTTATAATTATTACACTTATCATTTTAAAACAATTTTTATCTCTTAATTTTTTTTCTCCACTTGTATTAAGAATACAAATAATGCATATCTTGAAAGCAAGAAGTAATTATTCAACAGCTGAATATTTAGATATTCAACAAAACTATATCGTATTCAGCAAAATGAAATTCACAAGTATTTGGATAAACTAAATTTTCAGCATAGTAAATGAATAGGCTGAATATACTGTAAATCGACACTAACTACTCTGTGTATTTAACAGAAAGCACTTAAATTTGTATTGTCTTATGTTAAAAAGATTATTAAGAAGATTTAAAAGAATATTAAAAAGATTTTTCTTTAAAAGAAGATATCTAATGTACAAAACTGCTAATGTTTATCTTTAAAAATGTCTAATTTTTAGTATAATCTATACTATACACTAAATTTGGTTATAAATAAATTTCTTAATATCACTGCAGATTTTCAATAACACATGAAAATGAATACATAATATTACAAAAGATGTCAGTTTTCAAAAGTACAAGATTTTGGTTACTATTCAAAATATAAGTGTTTCTTCAAAATTTTAAATTTATTTTTTCTAGAACATATTTAGAAACACTATCCTTTAAAAAATATATAAATTTTATGTATTAATTAAATTTCACATATGAATATAGGTTTTTGACATTTTCGACATTTTTGACAGTGAGGTTTTTGACGTGACGGTTTAAACCATGGTTTAAACTGTCAAAAACTGTCACATGTCAAAAACCTGCCAACCCTGTTTGTATTATACTTAAATTGGTATTTGGTCCATAATTAAAAGAATAATGATAATAACTTTTTATAGTATGTCACATGTTTCACCAATTTATTATTATTTTTTTAAAATATGTTGTAGTCATTTACCTTTTTAAATTGTTGTATTTAATTAGCTCAGAATTTCTTAGCTTTTTATGAAATAAAGAATGACAGTTAACTAGTATTAGTAAAATAATTTTTTTTATTTACTTCAATACCGTTCATAGTTAAAAGAACTGTTAATGTGAATACTTTAAAAAAATGAGACTATTTTTTATAAATTTAGGTAATTACATGTTTTCCGTTATTGTATATGGATTAATATTTCCAATAAAGCCATATGTAACAACATGTTTTCCGTTATTTAAACTTTTAGATAAACCATTAAGTTTAATTATCATATTATTTAGCTTCATTAGAAGTCTGGAAACGAAGAGAAAAAGGGGTATTATTTTCAATTCTGAACTGTGTACTTGCACAAAAGGTAAATTGCTCTCATTTTATATCTGTAAATTTATAATTATAATACAAATGATTTATTAACTCAAATTATTTATTAATTGGTTTTCCCATCTTGATACTATACTCAAAGATAAAAAAAAATAAAAGGCTAAAACATTTTCAAAAATATCTCTAAATTATACTTAGAAACATATTTAAATTCTAAAATAAAAATCTTAAAAAGTAGTAAAATGTAAATTTTATTTAGAACACAAATTGAATTTTGATATCTTATTTTTTTCCTAACTAATTATTGAAGATGTCTAAAAGGCAGTTCTAATAATCTCTAAGAACCTGTTTTATAATTATGAGTGAAGTATGTAAAAATCATCTGCTATTACACATTCGCAAGATTAAATTCATTTCCAAATATAACCAGCACAGTAATTAATTTCCTTTTACCTAATCTGTTTTTCAATGCATTCATATTCAAATACGATGGATCTTGTTAAAGATATTCTTTCTCTATTGTACTTTTTTTTATCAAAATATGTTTACTGAAGTTTAAGTATCTAAAAAAAAATTTTTTTCTACCCATGGAAGCCAAGATGGGAAGTTCTTGTGAGCTTCCAAAGATTTTTATTATTCTGCAAATTTCGCTTCACCATTTGGCTAATTTAAGAAATTTCATGCTTGCTTTAATTTAGAAAACTAAATGAAATTAAATAAATGTATTACACATTTTTGATGAACAAAGATAGATATCTGTGTTTCAATTCTTATATCTTCTTTAAATCTATTTTCCTCCCTGCCTTTGAAATGCCAATTTGTCCCATTTCTGGGCAAGTTTCATCAGAAATTGAGAGACAAGACGCCAATTAGAAAAATTTAAAAGTGTATCAATGAATAAGTAAATACAGTTTGGTTGGAAATAAAGGCTAACGTTACATGAAGTTGTAAAACAAATATTGATTCAATAACCTACTGCAGAAACTTATCTTAATTTTTAAACACATAAAAATTTTATATTATTAATAGTAGCAATGCACATAAACAATGCAAAATTAAATGTTAAACCTACTTTTAATGTTTATCAGTACCTTTTGATTATCTTTCTATATTTAAAAAAATAACAATAATAATCATCGAGCATGTTTCTCATTGTCAGAACTCAAAAACTATTACTTGAAACAATATGGCATTTCTCACATTTTTAGAGAATTGATAGACCATTCCTGTATTAAAATGTTTTAGATATGGTTGTTATATTTTTAATTATTTCATGTCAAATTTGAAGTTTTTTTTTTTACTATTTTCAAAGGAATTATGATATTTTGGAATTCATATATGCCGCATCCACATTGTAAATAAATAATTTGCCTCAATTTGTTTAAATTTCAAATTAGTTTTAAAATTGTTAAACAGTTTAGATTAATGGTTTTTCGGATTTTTAGGAAATTCAATCGCGTAAAATATTTTTTCTTTTTTTTTGCAGCCATGATACTCTTATGAATAAAGATCAACAAAAAAAAAAGCACAATTTTTGATCTTTTGTCAAAATTTTCAATTCGTTTTTGATTTTTTTTAATTGAAATTGTTTTTTATATAGCTTAAAAGATTAACAAAAAAAAAATTTTTTTTTTTACCGAACAAATATAAAATATTTTTTTTCAAATAATTAGTGGTCTTGATGTTAATATTTCTCTAAACTAATATTGCTAATTTTTCAATTTATTCTTTGCCTTCAACTCTTGTGCTTTCCTTTCTCAATCGTTTATATGACCTGTAATGTGTGATGTCAGTCTACTTTTTCCCTCCTACTTTTAAAGTTTTTTATTCATTTTAAAGGAATTATTTTTTAATTTAAATATTTATAATTCTAACTTTTAAACATATATGTTATATTTAAAGTTTAACTGTCTTTCAGGTTGCATTTCACTATTCAAATGTATTTACCAGGTTGCATTTCACTATTCAAATGTATTTACCATATAAGATTGAATTTAGCATTTTTGGATTTTCATTCTTTTGATTTACAGATAGCACAACAAGTGAACCACTTTCAAGATATTTTATTTTTATTCAGCATTCGATTACCTAATTATTTATTATTCGATTCATGGATAGTGTAAAATTATTTCTTCATTTTCGCTAGAAATTAATTTCTTATATTTATTGATCAAATGGTTCATTATTTATTTGATTGACTTTGAAAGTAAAACATTCTGCCCAACAGCCTATTGTGAGCCAAGGGGTTCAATGAGGTTAAGATTCTACAAACTTTTTTGACTAACTGCCTGATTGAGGCAGTGTGGTCAGCATTGTGCATAAATCATGGATTCAATAATCACATTTGAACTAAGGCAGGGGATCGAACATCAGTTCTGCATAATAACAGTTCAGTATCCTCAGCCACTAAGCGATCATGGCTCTTTTGTTAGTATAATTAATTAAGCAAATAATCGTTAAATCAAAAATAGATTTGTGGCAAGAATATAAAATAGTGGGAAATATCAGTAACAAATTAATTCCTTTTTTTATTGAAGCAAATGAAATTCCACACATATTTATGATTCGGTCAGATTAGGAATTTCATTCCACAAAATGGGAATTCCCAAAAATATTAGTTGGCAGCACCACTGATTCTACTGTTTTATTTCTGAAACAGTTTGTTTAAAGGCAGTAAATATGAAACTCAATATATGCAATACAATCTCTCAAGATAGCCTTTTTGTAGCAAATATTATATAAATTTTGTAATAAGCATATTTTTAAATCAAGCAAATTAATTTACCTAATTTTATTAATTTAGCAAATGTATGTCAAGTGTTGTATATTGTTCTTAGCGTCTTATGAACCAAAGATTTATTCGAATAATTTTTTTTAGCTCTCACTGTATTTTTTGTAAGCTGATACCACCGCCCTTTTTATTCTTTAAGAAATGAAGCTTTGCATTTGTTTTTAATTATTGTCATTAAAATAAAATTTATAGTTTAATGCTCATCACGGTTTCTAACATTTAGTAATTAATCATGTGGTTTAGTAAACAATAAAGTTTCTATAACCTGTAAATTTTTTAATAGGACTATATTCTAGCTGTTTCTATAGCAAAACTCTTGATAGAGAAAAGTGGGAAAGATACAGCACATCTTCACTCTGCATTAGGCAGAATTTATTTGCAAGTAAGTGTAATTTATATCTTAAAATCAAAATGAGAGAAAAAAAATTTTATCTAAATTTCTAGTTATACTATTTTTTATGTAATAAAATATTTAAAAAAAAAACATTTCTATGGTTTTGAACTAAAAATTAGAAATAAATATTAGTGTAACTTACAAGAATTAAGTTTATATAAGCTAAGTTAATTTTCCAGAAATATTTTTTTTTCATTTTTTATCAAGTTTATCTTAAAATGTGTTGCAAGAATTTATTAAGAAATTTTAAAAGAAAGGAGATGAAAAGTCAGCAGCTTATATGATGCTATTATTGTTTGTAAACTGGCGACTTTTCATCTGCTTTCGTTACAAATTTTAAAAGAAATTATTACAACACATTTTAAGATAAACTTTATATAAATTGAATGTTATATTTAGACAATTAACTGAAGCAACATCTTCTGAATTCTTAGAAGTTATATTAAAATATTTTATTTCTTAATTTTTTGCACAGAACCATAGAAAAGTTTTTTTTTTAATGATTTTATTTCATACGACATCTTAGAATTCATTACGCCTTGTTTTTGAAAAATTGAGCCTTATTTTTTTTCGCAACATTTTCTCATATTTATAAATTTGGTACTGTCATTAAAACTTTATTTGAATGCACTTGTATTGCATGTAACTAGAGAAAAAAGTTTTTATAAATCTGCTAACCTGCATAATTAATTATATTATGCTAACCTGCATAATTATGTCAGTGACTATGGTAACGAGGTGTAACTATTTCAAGTAGGGGTTTGGGGTCTTGCTTAGGAAAGGTTTTAGGTAAAGGTCAGCAAAAGAAAGGGAATCTTTTTCTTTGGTCTATTGTGTTATGCCTAGAGAGAAGAGGAACTACCCTCCCTGAAATGCGCTATTCTTGTTTCCGTAGCAACAGATGACCTCAGACTTTATGGCGGGGGGAGTTCTTACCGCAGACAAACTATAATTCTTTAAGCCATTGGTAATAAATTGCATAGATTAAATACAATAACAAACACAGTAAAAAATTATAGACCATAATTATAATTGTTAAACTGGTCCTTGTGCTGGACCTAACTCATAATCTGATGATCAATTAACCCCACGTTATGAATATAAAATAATGCCTATGTTTGATTCTTGTTCTGACACAGAAGATTGCTAAAAACTGGTATACTGAAGGAAAAAAATTTGAAAAAGTTAATTTCTAAATACAGTCCGGTTGAACAATGTATTAGGTTTATCATATTCATTCGTAAACAGTGAATTTGCTAGAAAATTTAAAAAAATAAAAAAAAATGTTTTGAAAAGTGTGTATAATGCAATTTAAATTTCTAAAAATTTTAAATTCAGTCTAAATGTGGGATGTAACACCAAAAACTAACAGTTATTATAATATACATTTATAGTTGTAGAAAAAAATTACTGCTTATCTGAAAATGAGGAAATTCTCTATCTTATAACACGATGTTAACTAAATGCTTTAATGAAATATTTTTGTTTTTATTAAAATTTTATGTTTAATTTTTTGAATTTTTCGAAAATTATGGAAAATGACATATCTTGAGATGGAAAAATATTTCAGAAAAATCAAGACTATCATGCTCTTTATACAGATGATATCTCTGTAACATATGCACTTAATAATGAAATTTTAGTTAATTATTATTTACATGTAGAATAATGCAAGTTTAGCTTTTATAGTTTTTTTTAAAATTATTGCATAGTCATTGTTTTTTTAAGATTTTGGTTAAGTGTCTTTAATTAAAATATTATAAGGAAAGTCAACGAATCAAAATTGAAAGAAAAAAAATAAAGCCTGGTAATATTAAAATATTATATTTTTAAAGTGTTTAGGTCTTAAATATATACATATAATACATAAAAATTCCATTTATTGTAGCTTGGTGATGTGCAAAGTGCTGAAAGCTATTTTAGGAAAGCCACAACAATTGCCAAAGATAATTCCACAGATTTTAGAGTGGAAGAAAATATCAACAAGTTAGTATTCAATAAAGGATACTTCTTATCCTTTAATTATTGATTATGATAAAAGCTGGTCTCTTAATCTCTAAACGAAGTTAATTGTAATTTTAATAATTACTTACATTAAGAAAAGCTAATGAAAAATTACAACGAAAAATTCAGTTTAGTTATAAAACTGCATAATTAACAGATGCATAATTTTTTTTTATTAAAAAGGAACAAAAATCATGTCACTACCTAATTTACTGTCTTTGAAACAGGGTTGGCAAGTTTTTGACACATGACGGTTTTTACCGGTTTATACCATGGTTTTTACCGTCATGTCAAAAACCCATAGTTTTGATAAAACTGTATTTTAATTTGAGTTTAACCGCTTATGATTTAAAATTAATTCATTTTTGGGCAATAAAATTAGAAAAAAAGTTGTTAAAAGATATTTAAAAACAGATTTTTGCGTTTTCCCAACATGATTATATCAAATCATACTATTTGAAGTAAAATATTAGGATACTGAACAAAATTTTCAACATTTCCAAGCAACATTTTGTTAGGCATATTACATTATTGAAGAATGTCAAGTCATTCCTGACTTAGAGTTTGTTAGTAGTTACAACTTTTGAAAGTTTTGTTTAGCTTATTTCTAATGTTTAAGAAATGCCAAATTTTAAATTCTTCATTTTAGTTCTTGAATTAATTAATAGTTCCAAGTTTTTTTTTGTTTGTTTATTTCTAACAATTAAGAAGTGCAAAATTTTGAATCCTTTGCAAATCAAGCTAGAATCATAAAAGTTAAGTATCACTATTTTCAATAAGTATATTACAATATTTCTGTATGAATGTATATCCTTCTATAAGAATACATGTATATAGTTGCAAAACCAATAGCAATTGTTTACAAATTCATTTATAAAGGCACTTAAGTGAAAATAATATATTGTCCGCTATATGCCATAAATTAAAGAAAACAGTAGGTTTTTGACAGTTTTGACCGGTAAAAACACGGTTTTTACCACTGTCATGTCAAAAACCAGTTTTTGACGGCAAAAACCCAACCCTGCTTTGAAATTATTCAATGGAGACATTAAGATATGGGTAAAAAACCTAGTCTATTTTTCTTTTTTTTACAAAAGTATAATTCTTTAAAAAATTTTAAGTTTTGTTATATTTATCATTTAAACTCAAAAGGAATGGTAAAAAAATTAAAAAAAAAAATTAACAAAAGTATGCAGTGGATAAAAAATGACATTTAATATTCAAACATTGAACTGTTTTAATCTAAAGGTTTTAAAAAATGTATTTATCAACAAAAAAAAATTAAGATCGTTGATGAACAGATGTTACCATTTGGACTTGGATCCAACCTCAGGTAAAAAGGAATATTGCAACTAAAATAATTTATTAAAAATGTATACCAGAGTGAATACTATAAATAACAGTCATTACATATCATCATTAACAAACTTATTCATTTTTGTTTATCTTATTGTTATCAAGTCTACAAATTACTTCTAAAAAATGTAATCAAAAATTTTTTGATTTTTACTTTTACTGAATTAAGCAGAAAAAAATCTTTAAATTAAAGACAAATGTCTACACTGTGTACAACAGTAAATTCGTGCCGTTCCAAACATAAAATCTGATCATCCTTTTACTAAGGTATGCAAGTAGTTTTACTTCAAATTACTTTAAAAAAAATTTTCACTTGACAATGAAAAAATCCTGAACAAAACTTCTTCAAAATTGAACTATATAAATTTAGTTTTTAATCATTTTTTATACGAAAATTAATCAAAAAAGTTTTTAACAGGAACTGATAATTGGAAGTAATAATTCTTGTAAAAAAGAAGTAAAAAAAACATTAAATATGACCTTACTATATTTCCATCATGAAAATTATAGTAGTGAAGCATTTAACTCATTTTAAAATATATTTTTTATAGGCCTTTTTTTTTTTTTTAAAGAAAAGAAATTTAGCTGTTACATGCCCATGAAATATCAAACTGATGAAAGCAAGGATTTACAAATCCCAAGTGCACAGTCACCTAAATAATTTTAAGTGGTGCTTAATATTTTGGTATGGTATATGTTAACAGAAAAGCAAAAAGTTGTTATGTTACTTTGCACTCTTATATCATGCTGGCTCCTAAAAATTCACCCTGGCTCCTAGGAATTTCGTATTTTGATCTTTGCAGGTTGATTTTGGAATTAAAGTGCAAGCTATATAAACAGAATTTTAAAGCATTGGAATCTTCATTTAAAACTTGTTTTTAAGAGCATATTAAATTTTTAATTAATCTAGGAATGTGTGGTTTCTTTAATTCTTAAATTGAAGAATGACTTCTAAATTCCTAATAAATGTTATAACATCAAAATTTAATAAATAGTTAGGAATAAATATATAAATTTTATCAAATTTGAGTGAGAAATCATTATAGAAATGAAATATGATTAATGTTATAAAAAATTATAATATTATGCATAGCCATAACATTTAATTTCGAATATAAAAATTTTAATTCTATGCATTTTACTCAATATTTTATAAGCAATGACCTATTTTCTTAAAATATTTTAGTGCTTTGCTTGCTGTTGCCTGCGACGAAAATGAAAAAGCTTTTAAGTACTTTGAGCAAGCTAATTCATTCCAACCAAATGCTATGGTAAGGAAAATACAAATAGTTTTCATTTTATTTGAGTATAAAAAGATATTTACAATGCAATTAAAAAAAAATTTCTCTTTCAGCTTGTGAATAACATGGCAGTTTGTAAACTGTACACGGGGCAGTTGAAAGAATCTTTAAGGCTGCTGGAGTCAGCCATTCAACAATCACCTTCTGCTTGTTTACACGATGGCTTGATTTTTAATGTTTGCACACTTTACGAATTGGAATCCTCTCGATGTCCACAAAAGAAATTAGCCATGTTAGAATTAGTATCAAAATATGCTGGAGATTCTTTCAATGTAAATTGTTTAAAAATTCAAACAGCAAAAGCTTAGCCTGCACGAAATGCACTTCTGTAAAAAATTAATTATGTGATGTAAATAATAAAATTATCTTTCATTCAAAGTGTTCATTGCAACCAGGACACGTATTGTTGACTGCAACCTTTGAGAAATAGTTTTCCTTGCAATGGAAATGGATTTTTGTATCACAAGATGCACAGTTCACACCCTAGCAAAGAAACAAAATAATTGTTAATATTTCTACAATTTGTTAAAAAAATGCAACACAAAAATTCCTATTAATTAGTGTAACACACAAAATAAAATAAAATTACAAGAGTAATGCTATGTGATAATATTAAAATGCATTTAGAACAATGTGTAAAATTTATTAAAACCTATATGTGTTTTGGTATCAAATAGTACACCTTCATCAATGAGATAAAAGACAGGAATGGTAAAAACAGATGATTTAATTCAACAGAGGACTAAACTACATTATACTAAAGAGATAAATGTAGAGTTTAAGAGTAAAAATGACAGAAGATTGAAAAATTAAATAATAAAAAAAAAAAAAAAATAGGATTTCCAAATATTTGACAAAAATGGTATATAATTTTACAATTATATACCATTTTTGTTATCATGGAGAGAGAGAGAGAGAGAGTATTGTTATGTCATTTAGAGTTTTTGATGATGTATAAACTCTCCCAAAAAACCAGGTTTACATATGAATCAAACTTGTAACCCTTTGTCCAACAATGTTTTAAAATGGATGAATGGTGAAGTTCTCGATATAGCTTCGATTTTAGCCGGTGTTTGAGTGTTCGTTTAGTTTGTTCTATGTATGATAAACCTCATTGGTGTGAAATTTTGTATATTCCCCAGTTTGTTAACATATTTAATAGGTTGTTTGAGGTTCAAAAAACTGTACAGAGAAAAGATAATTTTGAATTTGTCTTTTGAGAGAATTTTAGATATCTGGGTTTGTTATATTCATGCTTAGGATTGTAAGCATATTTAGAAATCTGGGGAGAGGAGTATTCGACCATGTCAACCTTCTATGAAAAGGTACCCCAACATAGAGTCGAGTTAACATGTCTTATATACTAGTGAATTGTAGTTGTAATTTTGTAGTGGTAGATACGCTACAGTACTCCCCCACCAGAATTATAGGTATGATAGAATTCGATGAATGGATGCCAATAGTTGATTCATTGCTGTTTTGTGCGAAGCCGGGAGAGCTGTATTAAGAACACCGTATTTTTTTTAGTGCTGAATGTGAGAGGTGTATTAACTTCACGGTTGTAGTCGCTCCTGTGTTGCCGTTAGCAGTCGAGTGTATGCAAGCCAACGTTGTGTGCTCGAGGCTGAGTAGCAACAGTGCGAGGAGGTGAATACTGTTGCAGTCACAAGTAGCAAGTCAACTGTTCAATGTGGACCATCCAACAAAGTAGGCGTTACTGCCGATGTAGGCGTATCCAGATCAAAGTGGGCGTTTTTGCCAAGGTAGGCGTGTTCACATCACGTCCGGGTCACCAATGTGGGGAGAGTAGTTACAGACCATGTCAACCGTCATCTATGAAAAGGTACCCCAACATAGAGTCGAGTTAACATGTCTTATATACTAGTGAATTGTAGTTGTAATTTTGTAGTGGTAGATACGCTACAAATCTTTTTAATAATATTGATTACCTTGGGAGGGAAACTTTTATCTTTAATGGTTTTAAGTTGATCCAATTTACTTAGATAAAGAACAAATGTTAAGAGCTCTGACAGCGTTAAATGCTGCAATCTTTTGATTGGGTGGATGACAAAAGAAACAGCAAAGGGCTTGAGATGCACAACGGTTTTAAGACACTTCTCTTTATGGGGGTTACTAGAAAGTTAGGAAAAGGAAGTAAATTGTCCAATTCTCTTTTAGCTGTGAATTGAATGCACGGGTCTATGAAATTTAGAATGTCCAAAGTTTCCTTAATTTCTATTTGTCTTTCAGCAAAACAGTCTTCATTATAATGAGTGTAGAATAAAAACTATATAATCTCAAAAAACTAAAGTTTAAAATAATGCATGTAAATATCACTTAGTTTAGAAATAAATGGATTACCCATGGCCAAGCTATCTATCATCTTATGAAACCAATTATTAAAAATAAACCTATTTTGAGCTAGAATTCAAAGTATACAAATTACCGAATTATAAAAAATTGGTTGTAAAAACTGATTTCAGCTAAATTGAAAGAGTCCAACAGCTATTATAAATTACAACTTAAGATTCAGATAATTTTGTGAGTGTGTGAGTTTTATTAAATAATGTTTATTTCTATGACTTTCCATTCATTTTTTGTGTAAAGTTTTGTCATAATACACTTTTATCCACTTATTGCAATTATATAAAGATTTTTAAATTGCCCACAAATGAAAGACAAATCACTGACCTTTATCAAAACTTTGAAAAGAAAATAATCAAGTTTTCAAGTAAAAGACTTTTGGGAATTAAAATTAATAAAACATGTCAGAGATATTTTATAATTTGAAATAAAATTACTAAACTTTTGTGTTATTAAATAATTCGTTGAAACACCATAAAAAATTACAATTCAAATATTAAATATAACAAAAGGAAAAATCTTATCAGAAAAAAAAAATTTCAATAAAGGAATTTGACATTGATTTCTATACCAAATTACAATTTTTAAATATACTACTAGCACAAGATCTTATCTTTACAAAAATTTCTGTAACCTATAAGTACACAAAAATATTTTTACTTCTTGAATTTATAACCTAATTAATATTAAACATAAATTATATTTAAGTCCCAGAATTTCGTTTATAAATTTATTTTCATTTATGAAAATTTGTGAGTATAGAGAGAACGGATTTTAAGTATTGTAAGAAGGATCAACCAGTACAAGTAGAAAGAAAATTTAGGCATAGTTGATAGCAATTTTAATTTTGATTGAACCTTGATGCACCAAATGTAGAAAAGTTAAAATAAGGAAATACAAAAATAAAAATCGAAAAAAAAAAACTATTAATAAAACGAATAACTAGATCAAAATATTTGTGAGCGGCCATTATTTAGAGAGCTCTTTTTAACGATATCTGAAAGAGATTGGCAACCTCATGTTGCAGTCACAGTTAGTGCACTAAATATGATGCTATCAATGATTTTTTTCATAGGGTTGAAAGATAATTAGAAAAAAAAATTATTTTAGAAAAAAACTAACCATCTCAAACAAACAAACCTTTTATTTTTATTAAACTAAATTTTATGATATAAAATTAAAAGCGAACTTAGACACAAAACTGAATTTTTCATTTATTTAAAATAGTTCTAACATTCATAATTGATAAATTTGTTTTTACACATAATTAGATCAGTAAGGGTCATTTTTATTAGCGATAAATTTGGTTCATTTATCCAGTTTTCGTGAAGCCAACAAAACTGGTATTTCTGCACCAAGAAAACGTCACTAAGTAAAATTAAAATCGATTACGAAAAATCGTACATTCAATAAAATTTTGAAGTTTAACGACCATTTTACTGTGAAACAGAGAGTGGTCTCTCTTGAGAGGTTTCACTGTATATTTTTTTAACTAATTAAGTTGTGTTAAATACTCTAAATAGCCACTAAAATTAAGCACAGAGAAAGTTTGTCGATTTTCTTTTTACAGACTGCCCAAATTAGACGTCATTTTTTAGTTAAATAAATTTAATCTGAAACAAGCCCATTAAAAATTGGGAAATTGTATCATAATTTGACGATTAAAAAAAGGAAAAAAACGCGAGATTTACATTTTTGTAGCAATTATATAAATAAAATGTGAAATGCAAGAAAATTTTAATAAAATTTAAGCAAAGTATTAAAAAGAAACATAAATTGAAACTTATAGGAAAAAAATAAATTTTTTCTTATCTTTTTAAAAACATCTGATTTTTATTCACAAGGATACCTATAACATCACTCACCTGCAATACAATGTTTTTACAAACAGAGCAGCGGGAGACAAGTTCTCCATAATTTGTCATCAAGAAATGCTCTAATTCAACAATAGCCCTTGTACTAAAATATAGGCTGCCTTCTTGCTATGTACATAAAACAAAATGTTAACATTTTTGGTATATAAAATAATCTTGTAGATTTTTTTATAAGTAAGAATGATATGACAGTTCATTCATACATAATCTTTGGTTTTGTCTTATCAGAAACTAAATTAAAAAGCTTTTGAACACAAAATATTTCAATTTCTAAAATTATGGCACCGCTGACAATGCAATTATTAATAAAGACTATTAAGTAATAAGACTTAAAAATGCAAGCAGCAAATAATACAATGCAAACGCTAAAATATTGTTATACTAAACTATTATGGTATATTTCTTTACAGTAACATCTTCATCCACTAATGGTTGAAGAGAAGCCGTGATGGTTCAGGGGATGAAGCGTTCGCCTTCCATTGAGGTGAACCGAGTTCGAATTCCAGCTATGGCTGGTTCATACAAATTCTGTGCTTTTCCTCACAAGGATACCTTCAGGGGATGAAGCGTTCGCCTTCCATTGAGGTGAACCGAGTTCGAATTCCAGCTATGGCTGGTTCATACAAATTCCGTGCTTTTCCTCCCCATGGGCCAAACAGTCCTGTACGAAATCCAAATTTCTCCCAATACTTGATCCAGGAGTTCCCTTGTCATCTGGATATGGTTCAAAATGACAAGGCTACGGAGTAGAACATTGGTAGTCCTAAACCCAAAATATTGGTTCAGCTGTTCAACGATGGTTATAAAATAAAAATGGTTGAAGATGTTACTTTATTCGTTTTAATTTCCTTAGGCTAAGCATTCCACATCCATTCTGCATCACAGTAAAGCCAACTTTAAAAAAACAAAATAAAAACTATCAATTAAATACCACAGTTTAAAGAAGCTGATTAATCATGCTTATACTGAAAAGAATGAATAAAAAATTTATGTTTGCACACAATATAAAAAAGATACAGATGGAGAAGCCAAACAAATACTATTTTGAAACCAATTTTAAAAAAATATCAGTTTTAAAACACATTACTTAGTATTAAAAAAAAAATAATCTGGCCAAACACCTTTTTAGTATAAATATTTTTGACTGTCCTAAATGCAAGCTCTGTTGCCTTGGGGAGGACATGGACTTGCCCCATATATCAGTCTGTCCTGCGCTCATCTCCACTACTGTGTGCGGACGCTACTGGGAGGCTAAGGCCCGTATGGGCTAAGCATTCTATTCTATTTATCTCTTTTGCCTTGCTTTTCTTGTTATTTTATCCTTTTTGTTCTTTTAAATTGGCCGGCCATTGGAAATATTAAAAAAAGTATTAAAATAAATAAGTCTTAAAATTCATTTTTGAGTTATTTAAATTCTTGGTTTATGGTAAGAAATTAAATGAAGTGAAATAAAAGCTATCATTATTGTTTAATTTTAGCAAAAATGCTTCATATAAATATCTTAACATTAAAGGTTTTTTTTTTAATGGAAAGATTAAATGTATTACCTCAAGTAACCATCCATCTTTATTAAATCTTATAATAGTTTCATTTGCATCTTTTATTCTAATATCCACAGCACTTGCATTGTTTAATACAGTAGAAGATGACACTTTTCCATCTTCAGATTCTACAATACCAATTATCTAAAAATACGAAGCTTCTTTTAAATTCTACATTTTAAGAAATATTTTATTGTAATTAGATAGCTGGAATTAAATAATAATGTCATTCATTTAAATTTAGCAAGTGTTAGTAAGTCATTTAATAATATTGAGAAAGGAGCCATGTTAAAACATAACATAATTAGAATAGGCTTAGGATTTTAATAAAACATCATTTTAAATGAACATAATGCATTTTTCCCCTTAAGTGCTATGCAATAAAATTAAAACGTTCATAAAACCTGAATACAGTTTCCTTAGTACATTATTAATTATATCTTCATTTAATTTTAAGTTCTTCGCAAACTGTAAGCTATTCTGAAATTTTCTTCAGAACACAAATTTTAAATAGTGCGTAACATGCCAAATGGACATACAACTTTGGCTTTACTTGATTGAGTACTGGGTTCAAGGATCTTGGGGGAAGCAATCTTGTGTTTCATCTTAAAAATGGTGTTGGTATAGTCCATGTCTGAGAGGCAAGTGAAGTTAGCATCTTCGCCTACGCAAATCACCTTTAAGGAATTATGTATATTATACACAAACGTGCAAACATTGTTGGCAGAAAATTTCTTAGTATCGCTCATTGTAAGCAAAAAACATTCAAAATTTACACTCTAAACAGTCACTTTACCCTGCAGTCAATATTTTTAAACACAGATCAGAGAATAGAGCATTTGCCCTTCAATGAGGGGAATCAGGTTTGAATTCTAGAGATAGCTGGTTGATACAAATTCTGCACCCGCCTCACACTAAATAACAGTGCTGGCGTAAAATATCATCAGTGGTAGGCGGATCATGGGTTAGAGTCCCCTTACCGTCAGGCTAACCGTGAGAGGTTTTCATAGTTTTCCTCTCCATGTAATGCAAATGCGGGTGAGTTCCATCAAAAAGTCCTCAAAGAAAGCAAATTTTTCCCGATACTTGATCCAGGAGTTCCCTTGTCTTTTGGATTGGTTTCAAAGTTACTAGACTACGGAGATGAACATTAGTAGTTGTAAATCAAAAATTGGGTTGGCTGTTCAACACCGGTTATAAAATCGCAGAAAATAAAAAAATTTCCGTGATGTAATATTAAAAATTTAAAAAAAAATTCTAAATTTTCCAATTTTAACCCACAGGTCAATTTGCAGAAATCGACCTGTGAATTTGATCTGACTGTGAATTGACTTCAGAAATTGACCTTTTAGAAAGAAAAAAAATATCAAGTTATGAGAAATTTTTTTTTCTATTTTGCACAGCCATTCTTTTCCTGTGATTACAGGCATGCTGGTATGCATGATAAATAGTTTTTAAAATTTAAAGCATATTTGAAAAAAATTGATGATTTTTAAATAAATTTTGCCAAAATAGGTTGAAACTAGTTTTAAGAATTTATAAATATTGCAATATTTAAGAATTAATTATAATTGTTAGCAGAAAGCTTTATACAGTTGAACCTGTCTATCTCGTACCTCTTTATCTCGAAAACCTCTATATCTCAAAATTTCAAAAATTCCCTACATTTACTGACTAAAATCAATGTATTTTCCATGTTTATGTCGAATTTTTTTTTTTCAAAACCTCCGTTTTTCGAATTTCTAATAATAGAGCATAAATGTCAAAACATTCTTTATCGGTAGAACTCGCAGACAGAGATAAATTTCGTGAATCCACAGGAAGTGGGGATGAACAGGTTGGGGGTGTTTCTTGGAATTTCAATCACTATCCCTGCACTTCCTTAACTGGAAAGGAATACGATTCTGGCAGTAAGAGTGGGGTTAATGAGTAGCGACCATCAGGAGTCAGCTTTTCAACACAAATAAGAAAGCTAAGAATAGAAATTCCTTTTCATCTCAAAATTGCAACCCATGGATCAAAGGATAATTAAGAGTTTTAAACTGAACTACGGAAAACAGTTGGTAAGCAAACTTGTAGGCGCCATCGATGAAAAAAGTTAGATGCCATCAGAATTACTGTTTCGTCTGGAGAAATGTGTCGGTATAAACTATCCAAAATAGTTTTAAAATGCTGGTTTTAAGAATAGCTGTGAAGATGATGAATAAGAGGTTGAAGGCATCAGTAAAGAGGAAGAAACTGTTAATGCTGAAAATGCAGTGCCAGAATGGAATGTAATAAAATCTGGATTTAATGTTGACATTAATTTAGAAGATTTTTACAAGTGCCTAGCAACGTGCGGAACATTGACCGATGCGGAAATCATAGATATTGTCAAAGGAATACAGATGAAGAGGAAGAAGCTGAAGATCATATTAATGAATCAAAAGTGAATGCAAAAGAGGTAGAAAAGGCTGTAGAATTCTTATAAACTATTCTTGAATTCCAGGAAAGTGTTGGCTATGAGGGATTTGCGTTTTTTCTAACCTCAAAAGAAAAATCGAAACAAATAAGGTTATACATCAAAAATCTTAGAAAAATTATTTTTAGTGTTAAATGTACATTAAAAATTTTTTATGTAAATAGATTAATGTGGTATAATTAATTTAAAGAAATGTCTATATTTTTTCTACTAAAAACAATTAAAGCACTTTTAATAGAAATTCTTAATTAAATTTAATTTTCTTTTAAAGTACCTGTATAACCCGAAACCTCCTTATCTCAAATTTTTCGCCCGTCCCGTGAGATTCGAGCTAAACAGGTTCGACTGTAATTAAGATTTTGTGTTCACGGAAGGTTTTTTATTTTATCCAAGTCTGCCTCTAAGTGGGGTCAATAGTGGAGGCTATCAACAATGCTAAGAAATTTTGAAGTGTTTTCATAGGAAACTTGTGGAACAATTCGCTTTCTAAAAGTCTACATTTACTAAAGAAAGAAAACAATATGAATAGTACAGAAATGAGCATGCTAAAGTTTCAGTCCAATAAACAAGAACCTTCCCTAATGTCTATGCACCAAATAATTTCCTCTTTATTGGGTGCGTGCAACCTCAGAATGCCCTCAGGGAGGGGTTTTGTCCCCTATCCTATGGTGTATGGTTATAGACTCTTTGTTAGTTCAGTTAACTGATCTTAGCATTCCCTGTGTCGGGAATGCTGATGACGGTGTTATTGTTGTCAGAGGCAACCATGGTAAAACAGTCTCTGATATCATGAATAATGCACTTCTAGAAGTAGCTAGATGGTGCTCTGACTCTGGCTTATCTGTCAACCTGTCCAAGATAAGTTTTGTAGCCTTCACAAGAAAAAGGCATCTTGATCTAGGTCAGGGCTGTCCAACTGCAAAGAGCATATGGGCCAGAATTCCGGTCACTGATCACCTGGCGGGCCGCAGTTTGAAAAAGTTGAACAATAACCTCTTACCTCTTATACAATAACAATTAATAGTTGAATTATTAATTATAAAACAATGGAACAGAAGGATTATAAAACAATTTGCTTACATTTTAATGGGAAAACTGAGGCCAATCAGCCTGAATAAGAAGTTGGTGGGCTGCACAATATGTGTTGGAGAGCCGCATGCGGCCCGCGGGCCTCCAGTTGGACAGCCCTGATCTAGGTAATGTATACTACCTAGACTATAAATTGGAACTCACAGAGAAAGTCAAGTTTCTCGGGGTGTATTTTGACTCCAAACTTAATTGGGGTTATCATCTAGAATACTGTATCAGTAGGGCCAGGAAGATTTTCTGGTCTTGCAGAAATGCTATTGGTAGAACCTGGGGATTATCCATCAAAATAGTCTACTGGATATACTCAATGATTATTAGTCCTATTATCACATATGGCGCAATTGCCTGGTGGTCAAGGACTAGATTGAGCTCTGCCAGGTCTAATCTTAATAGACTACAAAGAATGGTCTGCGTAGCCCTGTCAGGCTGTCTTAGGACCACGCCCACAGCTGCTCTTGAGAGCTTGCTTGGGCTTCTTCCATTGAATTTACTTATTGAAGTCGAAGCTCAAACAGGCATAACGCGTCTTATGTACCTTGGCCTATGGAAAGAGTATTCCAAACACTTGTCATGGGGTTATTTTGTTTCACAAGTGATGGATATACTCTCTTTTATGCCTAGTGATTATATGTCACGAAGATATGCTTTTCACAAGCCTTTCAAGATCCATTTTCCTACTAGAGATGAGTAGTTTAATTCTCCTCAGAGGCTTAAAGGCAAATGTCTAATACGGTACACTGATGGTTCAAAGCTTGGCCTCAAATCAGGAGCAGGAATTTATTGCTCCAATGATGGTACCAAACTTCACTTTCCCTTGGGAACATATGCCACTGTTTTTCAGGCTGAGGTCTATGCCATCATCTTGTGCTGTAAGATATGCTTAGACAGGGGATATCAAAATATGACTATCCGCATCTGTTCTGACAGTCAGACTGCTCTCCTATCACTGCCGAAGTGCAAATTCACCTCTTTGCTAGTATGGGAATGTTTTTCGGTCCTCTGTGACCTATCTACTCATAACAGGGTATACCTGCATTGGGTACCTGGACATATAGATATTCTTGGAAATGAGCTAGCTGATGAAGCAGCACGGGCTGGCTCTAATGCAATTTTCTGGGGCCCTGAACCTGCATGGGGAATTTCTCCCACCTCTTTTAGGGCATCTATATTGAAGCTCTATGGCAAAATTTGCCATGAGCAATGGCGCATCGCTGACAGTCAGAGACAAATTAAGGAGCTGAATCGTGACTGTCCCAGCATACGACAAAAAAGAGCTTTTAAAGTTTAATAGAAACAGTTTGAAGAAGATCATTGTTCCTCTTACTGGACACTGCATCTTCAGGAGACACCTATACATAATGGGAACTGAATCCAATTCTCTTTGTCAAAGTTGTCATCTTGAAGAAGAGACATCACGACATATACTTTGTGATTGTGAGGTGTATTCTGCTCAAAGATTTGAGCATTTACTGGAGCATTGCATTAAAATCTGGAAACTGCAGGATATTCCTGTAAGGTGCTTGCTGAATTTTATTTCAGCTATAGGGCTTTCATGCTAATCATGATTTAGGGTTTGGGTACAATAGACCTCTGGCCGATATGCCCTGCTCTTTGGAGCTGCCCAACCTCTAAGTCTACACCAAATAATAGAAAAGAAGTAAAGAGACAAACACCTGCAAAGTGGTGAAACTAATAGGGACATAGAAACAAGTTTGAAGAGAGAGTAATCGTTTCATCAGATTAATATAATGATACAATTGGATACAAAATCGATACATAATCGAAGTCTATGTTTGCTCTTTGTTGATATTGATATGATTCTAAAATGAAAATTTTTTTTAGTTAACTTAATACTTCAAAAAAGAATTTATATAAATATACTCACTATTTTCATGATTTCATCATTTAAAATTCTAGGTACTTTCAAGTAAAATATCACATAAAGTGATACAGACCCTTCACATAAGAAGGACCATAGGAAGTGATTTATATAATACCTAATGAAAACACTATTAATTAGAAACTGCACATGAGAACAACTGCAATTTGGATTTGTTCTTTAAATCATGAGTGAATTTTAGATTGTTCCTCCTTTTTTTTAACAAATAAATATTGTTATTCCGTTATGTACAAACTATTTAAACAGTAGTGTTTGTTCCACTCTGCACTTTTTAATTCTTGAATGTGTATCAACTCTTGAAAGGACATTGCAAATTAAGTTTAGGTTATTTTATCATAGTTTAACAATGATTATAATTTAATGGTACAAAGTATGGGTTACATAACCACCTAAGAAATTCAAATTCAAGGTGGTGTGCCGAGTAAAAAAGGTTTTGCTTGATCTAAATTAATTCAAATGAAACCGTAAGAATATACAGTATATCCTCACATTACAGACACTCCTAGAAAATAAATACCTCTCATTACGTGCATCTTTTAATGCCACCTGAAATTTCCATGAATAAACCATTATGTACCTCGAAGCGAATAAAGCATGTCAATTTTTTGTCTTATCCATAACTAAAAATATTTTTAAACTGTTTCCGTACTAAAGTATTAAAAAACTGGCATTCAAAAATACTTTCTAAAGAAGAACCAAAAGTGAAAACTTTATATGATGTTCTAATGGTATTGAGGAACTGAGACATTTTTACCTATCCAAAAATGATCAAATTGGTGTAAAAATGTTAAATGGTTTAAAAATGTACCATAAAAAAAAACTTCTATCACATCTTTCTTTTAAACCAGATAAATAGAAAATTAAGACATTTATATACATCAAATCTCATCATAGATGGTTTTGTACTCATTTATCTGTAAGCATTATAAGTTTGTTAAGTATAAATAAATATCGATCTTTATAATTATTAAAGATTATTTAATTATTTCTATATCATAGTACTTCATCTAAAATCAATTTAAGGAGTTAGCCTTCGTAATAACGTACCCTTCCCTTAAACAGACTTTTTTTTTTATCCCAAGAGTGTCCGATTAACCGAGGTTCCACCATATTTATCAAGCATAATTTGTACTGATTCAATTTATACTTACGATTCTTTTAAAAAGTTCTAAATCCTTCGACTTATATATTGTATTTAATCTTGATAATTCATCATTTGCTGTATTGATCAGAACATAATACTCTTCACCTGATATTTCATCCTTTCCTTTTTTAATAGCCAGATTATGAGGATTGATTGCATTATTAATTTTTTCAACAAATTCTTTCAAATCACCACGCTGAGCTGTTGGAAAGTAATAAATCATTTAGTAGATTACTTCTTTTAAAACTAAGAATTAAAAAGGAACCATGATGGTTATTCACTTAAAAACAAGTCATTTACAAAATAATTTATAAATCTGAATAACAGCTTAACAGTACAATTTATAAGGAGAATGAAATACTTCATCGAAAGACATGATTTGTGAATAAACTTTGTTCAACATGACTATTGAGAGAAAGAGTATATTTGCCTATAATTTAGTGGAGAGAATATGTTTGCAAAAGAAGAAATGAACAAAGAGTTGTGTAGAAATAAACCATGCTCTAATGTAGGGCACAATCCTTTTCACTTGCATAGCAGGTTGGTTAATGAAAGACCAAAGTAACATGGCAGGGCAATACAATAATTTTTGCATAAATAATATATATTTGTGTTTTAAGCACTGAATTTTCTTTATCAGTAAATTTAGTAACATATTTTCAGAAAATTAAATGCTTTTAATTGTTAGAATTCATTCAAAATTGAAAAAACTAATACTTTTTCTAAAACATTTTTCCCCTTTTATCAATAATTGGTCTCTCTCTCTGTACAGGGAGAAAATATAAATTCTAACAAACAAACAGAAATTTAATGATCACAGAATGAAAGTGTTACAAAAAATAGCTACGCATTTTAATGAATAATGTAAATTTGAATTAAATATTTTGATTAAATTTATAGGATTTAAACAAAAACCAAAAATTAAAACAAAATAGTTACAGTAGAAAATAAAATTTAATATTTATTTGGTATAATACTTCAAATATTATTTCAATTTCCTGAATTATTCGAGGTTTTACAATTTTAAGTAGAAAACATTTTCTTTTTCACTTTTTTCTAAAACAAATTTTTTAGAAAAAAAAAATCTAAGCATCAAAAAAACTTAAAACAATAAATAACAAACAGAGAGTAGTTTAAAAAACTTGCACTTTCATCCTGTTTCCAAATTATAAAAAAAATATTTAAAAAAATTACATTAACAGCAGTGAATATAGTAACCAAATAAACTTTTAATTACTTTGTAAATATTTAATTTTTTGAACAAAATATTCAATATTAAGAATTTTTTTATTATGAGTATGAATATTATGAGTATGCATAGGCTGAAAATAATTAAAATAAGCTAGGTTTTTTTTTTCAAAAAAGACCTATTATAAACAATGAAAATATTGAAAACAATGAAATTCCTCTTTGAATTTAGTTATTTTATTCTGAATTGAAAGGCTTGATAAGAAATACTTATGAAATATTTATAAATGCATAATCTTTTCATAATTTATTCAATATATCGTTACTGCAATATATATATATATATATATATATATATATATATAAAATTTTACAATATTTTTTTCATTCCTGTTTCATGCAAAAAAAGCTCATATAAACAAGCAAAATATTAAATAAATTATGGATTATTGATTGGATATAAATATTATTATTATTGGTTAAAAATATCCCAACTCTCAAAACCCCTGTTATCCTTCCGCAGAACACCTTTCGGGAGCTGCTGTTCTAGACAATATACAGAACTCAGCTATTATATAAATAGAGGGCCCCAAGTTAATCATTAGTAAGGATCCCAAAGGGACCATAAGTTAAATCAGATTGCTCATTAATTGAAATTGGCAGAAATAATTAAAAATTAAGGCTACAAATAAATGAATAATGATCTATTTAAAGTTTGGCATAGCAATATGTTCCGTTATTGCAATCAACTCAAATCAACAGTTTTTTGTTCAACTATTGGCATGCTATTGTTCCATGGCTCACTTGTTGATTCATGATGACAAGACAGTAAAGAGAGATCTCATATTAATATTCTTTATTTAAGATCTAACTATAATTTTGAAAAAAAAAGTTTTTCTTTAAAACTCTTTTAAAGGGAATTGAATTTCCAAAAACAGTCCGATACTTTTTTGACAGCTTCAATAATATAATTCTCAAGAAGTTTATCAAACATTCTAATTTAAAATTGCGCCTGTTGAAAAATTTTATAATGGCTTTTTAACATTGCGTAAACATTACATATATCTATTGAAATCTGTAATCAAGTTAAATCAGAACTTCCAATGAAAGAGTGCAACTAAATATATAATTAACTATCATCTATTAACAACTACACGCATAAATTTACAAGGAATTGTTTTTCTTATGCTATCAAATTGTTTATTCTGTTAACAAAATTTATTTAACAATCACATTTATATATATATATAAATATAATTGTTAACACACACACACACATATATATATATATATATATGTGTGTGTGTGTGTGTGTGTGTGTGCATTAACTTTCTATAACATAAACTTTTTACATGAAAGAAATGAGAAAAGAATAAAAAATTTGATATTACTTAATTATTTTGAAGGCAAATTTCATATCTTATTTTTAAATTTCCCATTAGGATTATATTTGTTAAACAGCTTTTTAGACTCATTATAAATGCGACATATTTAAAAAAGTAAAAATGGATAGCTAAGAATAAACACAGAATACAATTTTTTGCATGTGCAACACTTCAAACTTTACTCCCACTCTCTTGATCATTACATCACTTGTATTTGTGCGTACAAGGACAATCCAAATCTAATATTGGCAGTTATTATCATTGATGTTGAAAAAAAGAAGAAAAAAAACGAGAAAAATGGGTGCATATGCGCAAGAAATCTACTCCGAAAGAATAAACTAATCAGGTAAAATAATGCTTAAAAAAAATTTAAAAAAAAGAAACAGATTTGACAAATCAGCACTTTCAGGATTGCAGGTTGCAAACACAAATATTTTTTACATATGAATGCTGCTTCCACATAAAGACAATCTAAAACTTTATATTTAGATTTTTTTGAACAGAACTACAAAGTTTAACATTGTTTTATTTAATTTACATCCTTACATTTTCTTAATTAAGCCTAATAAGACTTGCAGTCAAACACAAAAATAAGAGGTATCTTAAGAGGTAGAGAATGCCTTGAAATACAAAGAAGTCGGGGAAGACAAAACGGTTCCAGAGATTCTCGCCCTTCAAGTTGATATGTTCTGCTCATAAAATGCAGTAAGGAATATCAGCAAGCCTTCTACAAGGTAAATGTGCCTGAAGAAAGTTGTGTCCAGTTAGTAGCCTGAAATCCTGATAACCATAAGGAGGTCCCTTTAACACATGACCTTAAGAGGCTCTCTTGCTAATATCAAGCTATACTGTTGATATATTTACTAAGTTTGGTAAAATCTTATTTAGGGTTCTTTAGACAATAAAAGTAAACCGATTCACCTTCTTTATTTTAATTATTAAATATATAATATGCCAACATGTAAGAAATTGTAAAACTAAGTAACATATACTGAAAATAACTAGTAAATTTCTTTGGTAGCAGATGTATGGCCTAAAGAACTTATTGATGTGACCTTCAGGCACAAAAGGTTGAAGACCCCAGTCTACATAGAAATATACATAAAAACATGAAATAAGAACTTATTAAAATTTATTACAATGAAAGAATAACCAATGGAAAAACTGGGGATGTTTTCGTATCGGGATTTGCCAAGGTGCCAACTGGATTTTAAACTTGAATTTCTTTTTAAAAAATATATGTTATGAGTTATAACTTTTAAGTTGGTCCTTTTCTGTGAGTTTTCTTTTCTTATTTCTCGCGGGCCGCTGCCTAGAAGTTGCGAAGATTTGGCGATTATTCTGCCACAGATCACGATACGGAAATCACCCCAAAAATTTCATAACATCGAATCCTTAAAAAAAACTTACTGCCATTTTTTTCATGACAATCACGATGTAATCTTCTAATTTCCTCAGCACTGCAAATCTTTTTACCCATCATAATTTGAATAAACATTCTATGAGTATCTTGTAAAAGGCTAGACATTTTCTAAAACAATAATAAATTTTTTTAGACAAAATCATAAATGCATTTTTACGGAAAAGATGTACTTATATTAAATAATAAAATAATGATCAAATTTTGCAAAAATTTGTTTTAAAATGCCCAATTAAAAAATACTAGCAAATTATTACAACTATATATTTTATTTAGAACCAAATATTTTTTTAAATATATCAGAACTATATACTTTTCAGAATATTTTTTAACAAATAACAAACCACTTAGGAAATTTTTTAAAATTTGGAATAAAAAAGGTTTTGAATGCTTATTTTTGTTTATTTGAAAGCTCTAACTCTAGCATTTGACAAAAAAAAATCATGAATACAAAGGAATGCCTAAGGAATTTTTACTGCATTCAATTCACACGCCCTTTTTAAGCAAAAGTTGGAATTTGATTGGTTGTTTGGGTTTGCGTTGGAGGTGCGTTAATTACGTCTAGTGAGATTGACCCTTATATTTTCATCATTTGTGGCAAATCCATGAATGAACAAATCGCTTGCAACTAGCAAAGACTTCTACTTTCATTTAGTTTCTAAAAAATAGAAAAAGTTATTGTCATCTTCGCTGGATAGTTTGTCATCATGGCTACCGATTGTGTTACAAGTTTGCCGACTCCTGGATTCAAATTTAATAACTGTTTAAGGTAAGTATTTAAACTATCATTCTCAATCGATGGTACAAATAGAAAAAATTTCAATTCTTGAAGAAATGATCCCATTGAGAGCCATTGGTATAAAGGACCATCACCAATAGTTATGCCTTATGAAAAATTATTTTTATTATTTTAACGCAAACAACTATTTTCAATACAGCTACGCTGGTTTTTTTCAGATTATAATTTCTTTTTTTTTTTTTTCGTTATAGTTTCATTAAAAATGTATGTTTAATTATATGGTATGATGCGTTATGGCGAATTACTAACTTATTGTTATTTGAATAAAATGAAACATTAGATTTAGTAGGTTGCGTTTACTTTGATTAAAAATATAAGTATTCTTTCATTGTTTTTTCTGGTAGGCTTATATATCTCGTTGTTACGTTTTCTTTCTTCCATTTTTTTTTTTTAAAGATATATTCAGGGATGAGATTTTTCCGCTTTTTAGCGGATTTCCGCTTTTTTCACTTTTATCTCTTAAATTTCAGCTTTTTTATCAAAAATTCAGATGTTCTAAAGATTTCATTTTTTTAAGTATTCCGCTTTTTCAGAAAATTCACTGATTTACAAAAAGAAACAGAAAATTCAAGCTACATAGCTACCAATCCTTTCTCATTTTTACTTATTTTACCTATTTTCTGCCCTTTTACACACAGCAGATAAGATTTTCTGAATTTTTTACCCGCCCTCCAGATAGATCCGATTTTCGTTGTTCAAACGACGCTGCTTCTGACAAGCCTTTTAGAGGTCCCAAGCCTGGAATATGCTAATATCTCGATTCTTATTCACACGATTTTAATATCAAACATAGCTTTTCATATTTGCGTGTTGCGATTCGTATTCACGCGATTCGAATATTGTACGTTGCGATTATTATTTACGAGATTTAAAAATCCGATATTGTGATTCGTTTTTACGTCTTTTTAAAAACCTATGTAGCGATTCGTATTCACGCAAGTTTAATATTCAGTGTGTTGATTTGCTCATGCGGTTTGTAATATCAAACATTGATTTTCATATTTATACGTGATTTTAAAATAAGGCATTGGAATTCACATTCACGCATTCTAAAAGTTATTCATCATAATTCTTATTTATGCAATCTAAAAATTACGCATCATGATTCGTATTTACGCGATCTAAAAATTATGAATCGGGATTTGTATTTACGCTTTTTAAAAATTCTATATCCCAGTTTGTATTTTCTCATTTTCAAAATCGTATATCTAGTTTCATATTCATGTAATTTCAAAATCCATAATTGTTATTCATATTCACGCAATTTTAAGATCAACTATCACGATTCTTGTAAGAAGTAACTTTTTTTTAAATTAGTTACTATAAAGGTGACTGTTTTTCTAACGGCGATTATTAGTATATGTAAGTGTTAAAACATCAGAGACACTAGAAGGGAATATATTCAAAACTTACATTCTGTGCTTGCAAAGAAGAAAAAAAATAGGATTTGTCACAAGATGTTTAAAGATGGACTAATGACTAAATATAGCAAAGATAAAAGATAATGCAAACAAAAGCAGTAACTTAAAAAGGGATTTAATTAAAAAAAAATTTGGGAGGGGGGAGAGTTAATTAACTCATCATCAAAATTTTATTTTTAATTGCTGTTATTTATGCTATAAAATGCAAAATTCTAATCAAATAAAAAACAATTATCTAAACAATTGCTGATTGTCATGTAATTTTTCAAACTAGAATAGCAATTTTTATATGTTGAGGAGTTACTATATATTTCAACTTCACTGTTATTGATATGTTTCAGAGGGTTGTAGTTAGATGAGATTATAATATGAACATAATGATTCGGTCCATTGTTAAAGTTTTTTTTCTCCAATATAATTTAAAAAAGTAATATTACTGATATATTTGCTATAAATCCCATAACAGTATTTATTAAAAGAAATGAAATAAATGAATATTCTCAGTAGTTTTAATTTGCTAAGCCAGGTAGTTTTTCAAGTAGTAATTGTCTCTTACGTGAACTGAGGAAAAATATAATTTCCAGCTTTATTTTTTCAATTGGTAATTTTTTCCCCACTAAATGTTAAGTATCAATGTAATCATTTTTATAATAATAGATTAGTACACAATTGTATGTCAACACATTATTTATTACCTTAAACTGTCTGGAATTTATTATTAAAGGGTTGCACTTGCGTAAAATTTACCATCGTGGAAATTCAGCTTTTTTGCGTTTTGGCTAATCTCATCCCAGTATATTAGTGTTTGTGATGAAAATGGAAAGTATGATAAGCATAATTAATCATAATTTGCAAGCTTTAAGCTCGTGGTTCAATTGAATTTATACCTTATACAGGGTTGGGTTTTTGACGTCAAAAAGTGGTTTTTGACATGACAAGGGTATAATACTGGTTTAAACCGTCAAAAACTAAAGTTTGCCAAAAAAATATATAAACTTCAAAACTTCCAACAGTTGCCATGCATTATATTGAAATTTAATTATACTATAGGTAATCAGCAGGTTTTAAAATATTTTTTAATTAAAATTAAGGTAAAATAACAGATTTAAAATCTCAGAAATTTATATTCAAATGCATGTGCAGAAAAATTTTGAACAAAATTTTTTTAAATATTTATATTTTGAAAAAAAAAATTTTTTTTTTTGATACTTAAGGAAATTAAAAGTTTATTACTATGCATTTTTGACATATAAGGAACATATAAGTAATATTTATAAGGAACTTGCAAGTTATGTTGTATAAATACAAACTTGATACAAGTGTATGAAAAAAAAATTTTAATGTTCTACCGAATATCTTTATTATCCAGTATGTTAATTTGAATTTAAAAGTAGTTATATTTGGGAATAATGATAAATATAATTCATATTGTTTATTATATTTATTTATAATTATTACACTTATCATTTTAAAACAATTTTTACCTCTTAATTTGTTTCCCCCACTTGTATTAAGAATACAAATAATGCATATCTTGAAAGCAGGAAGTAATTATTCAACAGCTGAATATTTAGATATTCAACAAAACTATGTATATAGTATTCAGCAAAATGAAATTCACAAGTATTTGGATAAACAAAATTTTCTGCATAGTAAATGAATAGGCTGAATATACTGTAAATCAACACTAACTCCTCTGTGTATTTAACAGAAAGCACTTAAATTTGTATTGTCTTATGTTAAAAAGATTATTAAGAAGATTTAAAAGAATATTAAAAAGATTTTTCTTCAAAAGATGTCTAATGTACAAAACTGCTAATGTTTATCTTCAAAAATGTCTAATTTTTAGTATAATCTATACTATACACTAAATTTGGTTATAAATAAATTTCTTAATAATATCACTGCAGATTTTCAACAACACATGAAAATGAATACATAATATTACAAAAGATGTGAGCTTTCAAAAGTACAAGATTTTGGTTACTATTCAAAATATAAGTGTTTCTTCAAAATTTTAAATTTATTTTTTCTAGAACATATTTAGAAACACTATCCTTTATAAAAAATATATAAATTTTATGTATTAATTAAATTTCACATATGAATATAGGTTTTTGACATTTTTGTCAGTGAGGTTTTTGACGTGACGGTTTAAACCATGGTTTAAACTGTCAAAAACTGTCACATGTCAAAAACCTGCCAACCCTGACCTTATATAATAATTTTGCTAAACTGTTAATTTTTTTGCTTACTGAAAGTTTCCTTTTTCTTATTATGGATTACCTTTTAAACTGAACTCAAACTCGACAACTTTCATCTCTTGACAATTTTATGTCATTATTTTAAATGCTGGGAGGGCTTCAATATCTTGATCTGCTGCAGAATAACCTCCAAATTTTAGCACAGGAAATTAGAAAAAAACACCAACTTAAAGAATATAACATGTAGTCACTCCCTGGGAAAACCTCTACATGTTTTTTCAAAAAAATTGTTTATTTGGAGCCACGATGCAGGGTTCGTTCTAGACGGGATTTGCGGGGCGCCCCATTTGTCTTTTGAATTAAAAATTCCACCCTGCACTGCATACCCAATGAATCTGAATATGTGATTTCTATTTATTTTTTCTTAATCTGATAATTTTTATACAATGTTATTAAAACAACCTGGTTTGATTTGGATCACTAGTTTGAATCACTTTTTGGCATTCTCAATTTAGATCTATTCTACCGACAATCCACATTGTTTATGAATCACTTTTCCGGCAGCTGTTCGTCATTTCTTAATTATTTCCTCATGAAATTTTGGATTCCAATGTAATTAATGTGTCTTGGCTAACGAATTTCATGGTTTGGTAATAAATTTTTCACGTGCTTGATTCGCGACGATTCCATCTTAAGTACACATTAATTTTCGATCGCTTTTTCTGCAAGTATTAATAATTTTTTCATTGACTTTGATATTGTTCTTTAAAATCCATCTTAAGTACACATTAATTTTCGATCGCTTTTTCTGCAAGTATTAATAATTTTTTCATTGACTTTGATATTGTTCTTTAAAATCCCGATATATTTAATATGTTATTACGACACGCAACATTTTCGAAATTCGAGAATTTTGCTCATTTTAAAACTAATTTATAGACTGTGCAAATTTAACTGAAGAATTATTTTTTAATTTAAATTTTATCTGGAGATAAAATTAAAAACTTTGTATATTTTGGGTCTCTGAAAAGTTATGCAAATATTTGTGTACAATGCCCTTTTTCGTGATAGGTACCCTTTTTAGGGGAAAATAATGCCCTTTTCACTTTCTAGCATCTTGCTCTTTTTAAGGTCTAGAATGAACACTGCACAGAGCTCATTCTAGGCAGGGTAAACATGGTGCAGCACCCTGCTGCCCTTTTAGTCAAAAGATTCCACCCTGTTGCCCCTGAAGTAAATTAGTGCCCTGATGTAATAGACTCCATATCCTTTTTTTACCCTTTCTTTCCTTAACCCTTCTTTATTTTTTCCCCAAACTTTACAATGGATTTCTTAAACTTTTGTTATTTTTAACTCTTTTTAATTAGTTTGTCATCGCTGTCAATACATAGATTTATATGGGAAAGAAAAAATAGCCACCACACCCCCTTGTTGCACTTGTCTTTGAAAGTTTGCAGTTACTTCCACTATCATTAAATCATAATTATTATTAATCATATTAATTATTAAATCATAACTACAGACACTCAATAACATGCATTTATTAGGTACTTTATTAATCTATGCATGCATTTTAAATAAATTACTAAGCTAATTAGCTCATAAAATCGATATATGTGTTAATTTATTAATAAAAATTGGTATTAATATGATTGCTTTGCTACTTTATGTAAAGTTTAAAAAATAAATTCTTTTACTAATTGACAATGTTATTTAATACAACGTGCAAAGCCCATAGAAAGAAATTATTGCCTTTTTAGAATAATAATGCCCCTTTTTTTTAAACTTTTGCACCCTGCCCTTTTTTCTGCCTAGAATGAGCTCTGATACAATGTTATTATGGCATGACACTTTTTGACACCTAATCAAATTTAAAAGTACCAATTTCATGAAATATGGTACACAAAAGTTTTATAAACCCAGTGCACAAAAACAAAACATAACATGACTTTTAATTCAGTTATCTATTGTATCTTCGCACACTGGAACTCAATTTTAATAGTTTAAAGAAGTCACCCCAAATATACTAATTACTTAGTGTAGACGATATTTTAAGTTAAGAATCTTGAAAACTTTTGCTAAATTAATGTAATGTTTTTTTTTTAACAGATGCAGATTACTGATCCTCTAAATGTGGGGAATAGCTGCAAATTTGGAATTATGACCTTAATAAATTTAGTCAGAAAGAGCAGTAGGAAATTTGTACCCCTTAATGTTTTCACATAGTTTCTCATATCTCAAAACTCTGAATCTAAACATTTGCACAACTGTTGAATTCATTTATGTATCAAAAATCATTTTTGATATGAATTCATCGCTTTTTGTTTATTGTAAAGTATACAAATTTGAACATTATTGTTTAAGC
This sequence comes from Parasteatoda tepidariorum, assembly GCF_982258835.1. Taxonomy (NCBI): domain Eukaryota; kingdom Metazoa; phylum Arthropoda; class Arachnida; order Araneae; family Theridiidae; genus Parasteatoda; species Parasteatoda tepidariorum. The sequence goes on along the minus strand of NC_141755.1, from coordinate 4,423,485 downwards.
AGTTTTTGAGAAAACAAATGCGTACCGACATTTTAAACATTCGATAACTTTAATGATTCCTGGAAATAGCTTAAAAATCGAGATGGAATTTTTTATTAACTAGAAAAAGTTGACTTTTCTATCTGTTGGTAATTCTAAAAATTACTTTTGCTTTAAATAAGTTAAATAAATATACCGATATAAACTTATTTATATTCATAATGTGCTCTGTAAATTTCTTAATAAATCTTTGCAACAAGGGTACACAAAGTTTTTTAAATAATAAATATTAAATATGTAAATTTTTTTATGGCTATTTAATAAGTCGACCTACCTTTTTTTTTATTATTTTTTTTAAATAATTTAAAATTGGATTTCATAATATTTAGTTTAGACAATGATGCTTATTTGTAAATGTCTCTTGTTCTTCTCAGGTAATCAGAGTGATCATATTATTACTTCACCATTTATCTAGATTTATTTTGCTCAAAAGAGAAAATTAGTCATACTTTTATGTTATTCAGCAAAAAACTTTTTCAATTTGATATAAAAGGCTTATAGCAAATCGATGTGCAACACTACTTCCACAATACATGTAGGCATGGAATTGCCAAGACGTTTTATAATTAGATTCTTGGACAAGCTTTGTGATCAGAATATTTTAACTTAGTTTATGATTTTAGCTTATTACTCTTTCACATATTGAAATATGTCATGCTCTGTTGTTTACTTATTTTTTTGTTACATAGTTATTATGATATTTAAAATTGTTTTTTTTTTCTTTCTTTCTTCTAATGAAGAAATGCATACATGACTTCAAAAGGATATCCTGTTCCAAAAGCTAAAAAAACAGGTACAACCATTGTTGGCATGGTCTTTAAGGTAAATTTTCTTCTTTTATAAACTATTTTTAATTAAGTTTCTGTTGATAGTAAATTTTTATTTGACATTGTAAATATATATTTCATGTTTCACTGTTAATTTAAAATAAGGTTTGTTTAGATAATAGCTGCTGGAAAGAAAATCAACTTTTACAAGCCAAATAAGTTGATATTAATGAATAATTTCTTTATTCCTCAGTATGGAAAAAATATTAATGATAATCATGTCTAATGTTAATCACTGTCATGAACTCATGAAAATTAATGACAAAGAACAGTGAAATCTTTACAGTGTTGGCATAGATGTACAGTGCACAACCCCGACAATCTTGAATAACTTTTGATCTAATAATCAATCTTAATGGTTCAATAGGGTGACCTGGAATATGCAAATTATTGCACATGATATTTTAAATTATGAAATTAGATACAAATTTACTTTTTCTCAATAAACATACCCTTTATTTTAAACGGCTTCGGGTTTCTGTCCCTAAAATATAGGGTAGCAGAGACTAGGAAATATGGCCCCTACCACTACAGTTTAATCAGGAGAGCGATACTAAGTTTGGACCCTTTATTGTTAATTTTACATTTTATTGTGGAGTCCCAATCATCTGAAAAGGGAAGTACGCATCTTGAAAATTCTTAGTAAATAATTGGCACTGTCATTGTGGGTATATGTACTTCACCATTTCCTGAGAACATTTTAAGCCAATTTTTAGTCCCTATCATTTGTCTAAATTCATTTGTCTGAATATAATTGCATGCAAAAAATAAATTTTAGTAAATATTTATTATTTTATTTAATAGTAGTCTGGAAAATTTTTTTTTAATGTATATAATTTTTTACATCATTTTACAGTACCTATATAATTTTTACATTGGAAAATACACACTTTGAACAAAATCGGCCAAATTGTTCCTGAGAAATTGAATTTTAAATATACAACTTTTTTAAACTTTGATTTCTCGAGAATTATTTGTCCGATTTTGTATTGTGCCATGCAAAATTACGCATTTGTTGCTGTAATAAATATTGTTTTTCAATCTTGTCATTTGAATTACTATGAAAGAAAATAATATGCATGCATCATCATTTTACCTTTGTTTCATATATATGTATATTTTAAGGATGGTGTGATTCTTGGAGCTGATACTCGAGCTACTTCAGGCTCAATTGTTGCTGATAAGAATTGTGAGAAAATTCACTACATGGCTCCCAATATGTAGTAAGTATTTGTGATGTTTATACTATATAGTTTCATATTAGGTTTGCGTGTTTTCTTGGCTTACTTTTTGATTGATTCTCTTTTATAAAAAGAGAACCACATAAAAGATTTTTTTATCTTTTTTGCCCAAAGTCTGTAAGCTGTAAAAGTGACTGAATTTCAAGTTGATTAAGTGAAATGTGACTTCATGTGTGATTTTATTATGTATTTTGTGAATAAATGATTATAGTGCTGCTTGCAAAGCCTATATACACTAAAAACTCAACATCATAAACTTGTTGGGTGATACATAAATTCGGAATTTGAGTAATTGCAAACTTATCAATTTAATAGGGTGACCTGGGATAATTCCTGATCAAAAAATGCAAACATCTATTTTGTGAAAAAACTATTCAAAATAGAATTTTAATATTTACTGGAAGTTTGAGGCTATATGAGATGAGTCCTATGCCACGTTCTTTGGTTTGAAAATCTAATTAGAATTTAAAAGATTTTAATTTTTTAGTGATCAGGAATTACCCCAGGTCTTGATCATTTCTGGGGTAATTCCTGATCACTTCTGGGGTAATTACTGATCACCAGTTTTTATTGTAAAGGGGATGTTTAAAAATAATTATACAATGGTAATTAACAAATAAGACATCAAGATCAAACAAATAAACCAAAAAGATATATTTAAGCAGCTAATAAAACGATTTATTTAAAAGCAAAAAGAACGATTAACACTTTAAATTTTCAAAAATCTTTGCATCGTGCCATACATTTTAGGCAATCAGCCAACTCATTCTCATGTTCTTCTGAAATATAAGAGTTCCCACATGGGTTACTTTTGCTGGATTTTTTAACTTGATTAAGGGAAAGTGTAAAGTTAAGTAAGGTATGTCAACAGCTCTCACACTGAAATTTTCAATCATTAAAAGAAATTCACTAATTTTGTTTTCTAGAAGCTTAGTATCCTTTTTAGGCTTATATTTTCTCACCATATTTATACTAGGCTAATTTATAAACCTAAAAATTATTCTAACAATGTACACACATAAAATTAAGATAGAAGCAAGGTAAGACAAACCAGAAATGGTGCAAATCAGAATACAGTCTTGAATACAGTTAAAAACAAATTTTGTGATAACTGTTAAAATATATTTTATAGTTGTTCCACTTAATAAATATGAACTGTTATTTAAGAAAAGACAATTAGCTATTTATAAGCTATTTTATATACTATTTATAAGAAGAAATGACAATGATCAGGAATTACCACAGTGATCAATAATTACCCCATATGTAGGGGGCAACATTTGATATAGTTTCCTATAATCAATTATAATGTTTACAGTAGATGTGAAACAATTAAACAAAAGTTTACACTACTTTTATATAAAAGAAATATAAAGTGACTCAAAATATTTATTATTAAGAGAAGGAGGGGGATCTTTGCAGAAATGTGCACATTTTGAAACCCATCTTTGAAATGGAAAATACAGAAAGCAGTTTAAAAGATACTTATTTTGTTAGATTAAACAAAACATTATTATTAAGTTAATGTAGTTATACTTTAGTAAAGTGTACAAGCATCCTTGTCCATGTCTCAAATTTTAAAAAAAAAATAATTTTTTTAAAATAAAACTTAGGTGATCATTATTTACCCCAGAAACAGAGTGATCGTGAATTACCCCGGGTCACCCTAAATGTCCTGAATTTTTCATGTATAAGTAAGTCATAAAATTTGTAAAAACATTCTTATTAATATTAAATCTTTTTTTTTTGTAAATAATTGATCAATTTATATTTATTCATAAAATTAATTACTTGAATGTTACGTAAATAAAAATTTTGGACAATTTTTTTAACACTAGGTTGTCTGAAGGAAGTCTTTTTGACTGCTTTTTGGCAATATAGATAGATACTAAGTTTCAGTCTTTCTAGTGTTAATTAAACTATTATAAATTTAAGAATTGTTTAAGTTTACTTAATGTGTAACACATTAAAAGTGATACATTACTAAGTTGTGTTATTTAAAATATGTCTATTGAAATTATTAAAAATGTGAGTGATTTTGTTTCCATTATTCGTCCAAAATGAATATTCTGTGTTGAGCAGTATAGGCTAAATACCAAATATTTGTATGTTGTATTTCTAATTTAGTAGCAGCAATTCTTGAGCAGAATCTTGAATCTATTTACAATTTAAAAACTTCTTGAAAAGGTTTTTAGCAATTTTTTAAATAACAGGACCCTATTCGCACAAATTCACAAAAGCAGGACCCTGGTTGAAAGAATGTGATTTGACGCTTATTTTATATTCACAAATTAAAAATAGTTTTTTCACAATTTTACAAAAACAGGACCTTTCACAAAATGTCTGGGCAAACCCCTGTTTCATATTCACTGGTCTATTTCTTTATGTACCGTCATGTGGGGCTACTTTGTGCAAATTCGAATTTGGCACTTTTCAAGTGCTGCTATTCAGTATTATGTTTTTTTTTTCACATTAAAAATGTGTGGAATTTGAAGATAGAAGTCTCCTCTATTACTGCAAACATTTTTTCGAATTTTAAAACAATCTCAGAGTGTGTTTTGTTTATCCAATGTCAACAACTTTCCGAGAACGTCGGACGTTGAAAAGTGTGCGTGGAAACTTTAGCTGTGAAATGCAAAGACGTTGATAAAACAGTTGTCGTAGGTGCAAAATTTTTTATTTATATATTAATAAACAATTATATCATGTTAGCGTTAAAAATTTTGAAAATTAATAACAAATAAACGGAAAATGGAAAAAAAATGCAATGTGGGGCTATTTTGTGCAAAGTTTCATTCATTTTTTTCGACAGAAAAATGGTCAGGCGTAAAAAAAGATACCTGAAACGAGAAACTACCGTGATTACACTTTAGAAAAGCTGCAACAATGTTTGCAAGCAGTTGCTGGTGGTATGTCGATTGAAGAAGCTTCTCGGAAGTACAAAATCCACAGAAATACAATCTCTAATAAAACTCACAAGAAACACGTGAAACGCGATGGTAAACTATTATTTTTCTTCTACAAAGATTTTTCAATGAATTTATCAAATGATTTAACACATAAAAATATATTTTATAGGACATCAGGTGATTTTGACAGAAACTGAAGAGCAAATTCTGTCATGTTCATTCAAGCATGTTATTCTCAAATTTATCAATATTATAAATGTTTATGAATATGTAATAATTATTATTTTTGAAATTTCATCGATTTCAATGTTCAAAAATGTATATGGTTTCCTTTTGTTTAAACTCAAATGTTTTGAAATAAACATTCTTTTTAAGAAAAAATTCTTTATAAAAAATGTTTTTTTTAACACTGAAAATTATTTTCAAACTAATATCTTTACATATCTTGATGTTTTTCTTATTAAAAATGTCAACAATTAACTTTTTTAACAATTTTATATCAATATTTTACTGAAAACATGATTATTAAACTGAATTCCTATCGCTGCACAAAGTAGCCCTACCTGGGGGCTACTTTGTGCAAGGTATGTTTTGACTTATTATTTGCAAATATTACATGCAAATAATGCCAATATTGATCAAATTCACTCGTCTGAGTCTAGTTATGAATATAATATCGATAAATTTTACTAAAGTTTGAATTAACATGGTTTTTTTACATGTCAAAGTTCAAAAACTGCGAAATCCTGCACAAAGTAGCCCCACATGACAATATATATATATTTTTTTTCTAATTTTTTTTTTCAATAATTTTTTTTCAAAAATGAATAATAATATGAGTTAAAATGAAAAATTATGTTATTAAGAATTTATGAAATGAACCATGCTATTTTATGACAAAATCACGAGCAAAACCAAAGCAGTATACCACACCATCTTTATACATCGAATGCTAGTCCGGGAGCACGCTGATAATTTTTTTCATGGGTAGGGCTCAAAATTAAATAGAAACCACACTTTTGACTAAACTATTGTTATTTAGAAATGAATGGAAAATAGTATCTGCTGTCATGTAGTTGTTTGTCGACACGAACCTAGGGATTTGAGTTAGTTCAACATTTAATTACTCCTTTTAGATAATATTTTGATCTGTCAAAGCAGGTTTTGAATCACATATTAATCTTTAATCACATCACACGTTAATCTGTTGTATTTTCTGGAAAAAAATATTTCGAAAACTGCGCAAACACTTAAATTTCAAATAATTAAGAATTTTTTTTTTTCAAGTTGTTGTGGTGCTGGCACAGCTGCTGATACTGAACAAGTTACTAAGATGATAGCATCTCAATTGGAGCTTCATCGACTGGCAACAGATCGTGTCGTTCCTGTGTGTGTAGCTAATCGTTTACTCTATCAGTACCTTTTCAGGTTAGTATTTTGTTCTATAATCCTGTTTCAAAATATACTGATGTCTTTGATTTTAAGCCGCCATAAATTTTTGAAAAGTAAAATACTTTAATTTCTGGCATTGTTTTTCATTTGGAATGATTCAATTCTACGGTGATTTTATTCCGGGTGTACCCCAGATTTCCAGGTTTTTCATGTCATCTCTCCTTGTCTAAAAATTAGTAAACTAGGCTTTTTCTGTGCATCAAAAACTTATAATCAGGCAAGTTTTCAGTTCTGCAATCTAACATTCTTATTTTGAAACTTTTTCTAAATCCCATTGAAGAGACTTTTGTGTGGGATTCTTCCTCCAATTATATTCTTTTTGTTAGGTGGATTTTTGCCATTTTAAATTTTTAGAACTGTGTCAGAATCCGCTTTTACTGTGGCTCTTTTTCATACGATTTTAATATCAAGTTTGTCGGAAAACGTAAACAAATAGATGGGCAGTGTTTTCCTCCTTGTTTTGTCTCAACTAGAAGGAAGTTTGTGTTTTTGTAGTTAGTTATGTATTGCTTTTGACAGTGTTATGTTCTTCTCTTGAAGAGTTGTGTTTAGTTTTGTCGGGTGTAGTTTTCTTTTGTTGTATTTAAAGTTTTATCTTCTAATTAAACATGGTTGTACAGCTTTCTGTGAATTGTCAGTCTGTCAATTTTATAGTTATTAAGTATGTTTTTGTGCTTTTGGTTAGTTAAAATAATTTTTGAAGTAAGAATATTGTTCTCCTTGATTTTTCTGAAGTGTATTTTAAAACCAAACTTTGTATTAGCATAAAAAATATAGTCGCTTCATTTGTATTACCCATTGTTAAAATCAAAACTTTCTTATTAAATTACGTGCTAACAGGACTCAAATTCTAGAGAACCTAAAATGATTTTTTACCTACAAAACATTGGCACAGATAGCATTCATACAGTTATTATGTGACTGAACTTGTTTAAAAGAAAACAGTTTAATAAATTGTTGAAACTGTACTGTTGAACAATAATAATCCTTTAATAAATTTTTTACCATAACTAGTTATAGAGGATGGTGTACTTTAAATGTAAGATTCCTACTTTTGTGTGAAGTAGGGTTCTGAAACAAGCCAAAGCATGATTGTCAGATTGCTTGATTTGAAAAATCTGTGAATAAATGACACATTATCAGAATTGGAAAATTTCTGAATTCCTAGTAGAAAATCGTGTAGCAGAGCTTTGCAAAGTAGCAAAATTGAAAGGTCTAACTAACTTTGGATCTAGATGGCAAATCATGTGGATTTGTATTACAACTTATTAAAAAGCAAGTGAATGTTTGATGACATCATTGAAAATATTTTTGAATTTCGTTGTAGTATCCTAGCCATGTAATTGTCATATTCTTCAGACTTAAGTGTGTAAGCTATTTTATTTTCCAGTTTATTTTTTGACCTTAAAACTCTTTAATTTATATATGTATATTTATAGAGTTTCAAGCAAATAAAGTTTTGGTAATATGCTTAAGTAGTAATTTAGATGTGCGGAGTTTTGCTGTAAAATTGAATTTGTATGATAATGTATCATTCGTTAAGAATTATTCATCTATATGTTAAATGTCAAGAATAAAATGATGTGCAATTATATTTTAACATAAAATTTTTAGAAGGAAATATTATTAACTGGTGAAGCTCTACTAAATTTGAATATACTTGATAAAATAAAAACGTAGATTATTTAAAGGTGGGAAAATTTTTGTTTTAAATGCTATTGATTCTCAATACCCACCCAATGTGAATGAAGAAATGTCAAATAATAATTTAAAAAAATGGAACAATAAAAACAAAGAAAAAATGCAGTAGCTGAGCTGTAGCAATGATTTCTTAAAGAAACTAATCAGAGCTGAATGTATTCCCAAGTGTTACGGTCGAAGAGAGAGTGAGTTTTAGTCAGAGTCAAAGCATTAGTTATGTATGCGGAAAATGAAATTACGTAATGCCGAGACTTTTTGGCAAATAATGTAGTTAAAATGAATTTGAGGATTAAGTGCCAAATGTTAACAATAATCATAGGAAAGAAAATGATCAGGCTACTTTATTTCTAGATTATCTGAAAAAGTTGTGTCAAATTAATTTACTTGTTTAATTTAAATTGAATAACTCACTTGAACAGTGAGAGAAACTCTCTATAGTTTGTATATCAGACTTACTCTAGTGTTTTAAATTGTAATAATAATATGCATTAAAATGTTGAAGCTTGTTTCTTTTGTTAGATATCAAGGTCATGTTGGTGCTGCCTTAATTCTTGGAGGAGTGGACGAAAGTGGTCCTAGTATCTATTCTATCCATCCTCATGGATCTTATCAAAAGGCACCCTTTGACTGCACAGGTTCAGGATCCTTAGCTGCAATGTCTGTCTTTGAAACTAGATGGAAACCAGATATGGCAGTATGCTACTTTATTGTTCTTCCTTTTATAGAGGCTTCACACCAAATGTTATCCAAATCAAACATAGTTGCCTTGAAATATGTTACATTTTCATTTAAAATTCAATTTTCATTCAATTAATTTTTTATTGCAGGTGGGAACCGTGTATATATAATATATATATATATATATATATATATAATTTCTAATTCCCTGTAGATCTTGATAGTTTATGGAAAGTTTGAAAATAATTTTCTTTTAGATTAAAATCTTAGTATAAGTGATAAATAATTTATGAGTAAAAAGCACTTAATTTGAAAGTGAATCTTAAATGTGATATCGTCTGAAATTTAAATTTCAGAACTTTAAGCTACATTTGTCATTTTTAAGTGTGACAGTTATTATAACATATTTATAACTCAAGCAATATTATCACTCACTTTAATGAAAGGTTTGTAATTGTCCTGATGATCGTGATTCGAAATTTGTCTTGATTTTTAGCTTTTTGCAATAACACTCCTGATTTTTTTTTAAATGTTTGAAACAGTCAAGTTTCTACGAATGCAGATTTTTAAATAATCAATTTGAAGTATTGAAAGATTTGTATTTTAGTTACAGTAGTTTTTTTTTTTTTTTTAAATTTTAGCTAGTAATGTTAATAAATATTGTAAATTTTGATAATTCGAACTTAGAGACATTATATACAAATTGTTGGACAGCATTTGCTATTGCTGGGTGGTGAAAAAAACAGAACAAATTACAACCATACATGTACTCAATTATAAGTTACAAATTTAGTTGGGCTAAAACGAGGAAATGGACAAACGGCTACTGTGCATTAACAACTAACAGCATGTTCTATATATAATTCATGTATATGATTCATTGTTTCGCATGTGTGGGAATTTATACCCTAATTATTGAATTGCCACTTCATCCTTACTTTGAAAATGAAGATTCCAATCAACGTTACAGTAATTATATAATTTTTAAATAGTAAATATATAAACCGTCCATTAAATTACTGTTACAAACATTGAATTAATGTTACTGTTAATTACTGAAAAAAATTTTAAACAACGTATTCACTGTGTTTTTGTTTAAAGGTTACTGAAACCTTACTTTCAAATAATTTGTTTGGGGAAATCTTGAACTTTATTACAATTTTTTTTTAAATATTGTTATGAGGAAATATTAACTAATTGATGCTGGTTATTATTTTTTTTTTTATGTGCCTGTTCTTTGATGCAAATTTTCCATGCATTGATCTCAAATAATAATTATTTATTCAGTGCTCCATCAATAAAATTATACTGGAAACTATTAAAATATTTGGATCTACACAAAATAGTATATTTTATCATTCTTTTGCAATTAAATTTGTCTTTAGTATACTTCAGCAGGGTAATTATTATTATTATTATTTTTTTTTTTTTTTTTGTTGCTCTTATTAAAAATAGTCTGGAATGTGTATATTGTTCCAAAACAATGTCGTAATTTTTTTCTTTGGCCTTCTTCTGCAAACAAGGTCTGCTTTAATGGGTTTTATTTGTTGGTAATCACTCATGAAATATGCTTTATTTTGAAGCTATACATATTTTTACTTCATTAATACTATTTTTGTAAAATGTTGATTACAACCATAAAATGTATGAGCTTCCAGCTCATGGTAAGAAATAATTTCATCCACAACAGTTCGTCCTAGTTTTAGGATTCTGTATTTTGCATAACCTAATCGAATGAAACCTGGTAGATGTTTAAAAAAAATAAGATGCTAACTTTTTGTCACTGTATTGATATAAATTCCAGTATTTAGTTGGCTAGGTTTTCCGAGTTAGTTTGGTCGGGATAGCGATCCAACATATGCACTCCTTAATACTAGTTTTTCTTTTGCATATTTTGCCATATCTCAAGAACAATTTAAGTGAGTGGAAAATTTTTTGCACACAACCATAAAATTCGTTTATCCAAAGAATATTCCATGCAAAAGAATGACATTTTAAAAATACTTACTATTTTAAAAATAGTAAAAAAAAAATTTAATAGTGAAGTTTACATTTTTTTACATCATTTTAACGATTGTTTTTTTACATGGCAAAATGCAACATTTGAGCGAAATCGGTCAAACAGTTCCTGTGTGGTTCCTTTTCAATTCACTTAAAAAGTTAAAGTTCTCAATATATAACAAATATGCAAAAAGTAAAACTATTATTAAGGGGCCCAATTTTTGGATCCCTCACCTAACCAAACAATGATTGCAACTATCCCCAATATTTTTGGGGTTCAGAACGTTTTGTGTTCAGTACGTTGCTGTGTCTGATTTTGTAGCTTAAAATTTCGCCTGTGCTTGTTCATTATCATATAAGTTTGTATTGTAATAGTTGTCTTCACTTCTTTCACATGCACACAAATTTTTTTTTTCCAGCTTGAAGAAGGGAAGGAGTTGGTTCATGATGCCATTGCTGCTGGTATTTTTAATGATTTAGGATCAGGTAGCATTGTTGATCTGTGTGTTATTACAAGTGATGGAGTAGATTACATCCGTCCCTATAAAGTTGCTAACGTGAAAGGACAAATGTGAGTTTTGGTTTTCATTCTCATTTTACTTTATTTCTTAATAGACTTTTGCCATTTAAAAATTAATTATAATAATTTCTTTTACAGTTTTGGAAAGTATAGCTATCCTCCTGGTACTACTCCAATATTATCTTCGCAAACGGTTGAGTTAGAAGTTGTTGAAACAACTGTAAAACAAAATGATGAAGATATGGAAGTTGAAGCATAAAAACCATTTAGTTCTGTAATTTTTTTCACTATTTAATGTAATTGTTTACATAAACATATGTTTTCCAATAAAAGTATTTTCTACAATTTTTTTCATGTTTTTATACATCAAAAATATATTTGTCACCTTACTGTTTTATGCATTCTCAGAAAAATTACGACAATAAGATATGATCAGATACGATCATTATGACAATAAGATATGATCTCTTTTATTATGTTTTTAATTATCATTCAAAATTAAAGGTTTAAAACAAAAAGTGCTGCTCCTTTATTATAAATTTATTGCATGATATTACTGTATTTTGCAACATTTAATAATAGAAATATTTAGTTTACCATTTAACAATAAGTAAAAAAAAATTCTTTTTAATAAGTTATATCTATTTTTTATAAATTGTTATGTGAAGATGTACTGTCAATTTATGCAGTTACAAGGCTTGTAGTTGTCCTAATATTCCTGATTAAGAATATTCTGTAGGAATTCCTTCCTTCAGATTCCTTTTTTCAACAAAATCGTTTTTTCAAACATGCCCTCTGTGAGAAGAGCTAATTTTTTTTTTACGCTAAAGTATTGTTACAATTCCTGTTAATTACAAAAGAATTAATCAAGTCTTAGGAAAAAAATTTTGTGTGTTTTACATCTGGTGTTTTGATCTAATAAAAATTGACAGATGTTGCATAACGTGTGAAATGTTGTATATGTAGAAACAAAAAATATTTTTAAAAAGAAAAATTGCTCTGTCAAAAAAAATTTCCCTCTTATTCCTATGTGCCCAATATAAAAGTCAAAGTTTCAATTCTACTACAAAATATAAATTTATTTATTGCATTGTAACTTTATAGTGTTTATGAATGAATAATTGTTTTGTACCTAAAATGATCTGTGGATATTGAAGTTGTTTAAGACAGCCGTTTCCAATTTATTTCGGCTACGGAACCCTAATTGAATATCATTCTTTTAACGGAGCCCTGATGATATAACTAAAGTATATAAAGACATTTTGAACGTATTTGCTCATAAAAAACTGCTTTATTTTGAAAATAGTACTTATAAAAAGAAAAACATCCTTTTTTCATCTTAATTTATTTTTATGATCTTAAATTAGGTTTTATGTCCGACAGTTGAATTCACAGTTCTGGAGCTGAGTTTAGACTTGTTATGAATTTGATTTGGTATATTAGCATTAAATGAAAATGAATGAAATAAATTGAAAAATGGTTTTTAGGGAAGCATTTCTTTATTAACAATTTAGTTGTTTGTTTGGAAAGTACTAATGCAATGTTGTTGTCGTCAGATGCCACTAAGGCAAAGAAGGTTCCATTGGTGCCATCTATGGCCAAGAATTTGACTTCTGTCACCCCCTTTTATAGGTCAGATCCATTCATTCGTCCGCAGATCGTAATTTTGACCTGAACCAGACAACGATCCATCTCTAATTCAGTACCCCCAGAGGTACTGATTGGTTGCGGAAAAATGGAGGACTTTGTTATTCTGTCAGATTTAACGTGCACCAGACATCATTTAGTAGACAGGGCGTCTTCAGTCGGCTGGATTCAAACTCCCGTTCTGAAAAACGTGGGTCCTGCCAACCAGGCTATCCCAGCCAACTAATGCAATATGAATGCATGTACTTTTCTTAGTTTATTCAATGCATTCTTTGAAAAATTATCCCTTCTATTATCAAAAAAATGTACAATTTCTTTTTTGTTGGCATTTTACTTTAGAACTATTAATTCAAACTAAAATATTAAATAAATGATAAATATTAACCAATAATTGAATGAATGATGAGTTATTGATTGGAACTTTATATAATTACAAATTTGTAGAAAAAAGAAGTCCTTTATGTGAATTCAGTCCTAACTCGTTGAACTCTTGCAGGAACTTTGAACACCATTTGGAACTGCTGGTTTAAAAGTCTTAAAATTCTATGGTTTTTTTTTTTCGGCGTTTTATTTTATTGTTGTTAGACTGTGTGCATCCTTGACGAAATATCCCAATGAAGAATCATGGTGAAAAGTATATTTAATGAACCAACAAAACATAGATGTATAGCAAAATAACATTCTTGCAATTAGGTAACAGAAGAGTAGCAACAAGCATCAATTAGTTGAGACACTCTCTGGATCGGTGAGGCAGCGCCGCTGTTCCGCAACTAAAGACAGTCCTCATTGATTTGTTAATAATAACGTCGGTCCGCTGACATCACAACAATTGTAACTGTAACGAACTGAAAGTTCGTCGTTGATCTTAGAGAAAAGCGTATAATTTAATCTATTTTCTCAGGAACAGAAAGGACAGTTTTCCTTAGCATCTAAAACACTGATACTAAATTGATGTATCGTGAAATACCGTTTTTTTTTTTTTTTAAATATTGCGATAAATATCGAATATACGCTAATAGAACGATAATTATTGAATACGATATCATCATGAGTGAGCTAGCGTCTTTATTATACTTAAAATATACTGAATTTTGAAAATTGAGGAAAAATGCTTCCCTAATAACCGTTTTAAATGTTTATTGCAGTAATCTTTAGTTATATAATGTCAACGAAAATAAATAATTTGGTTTATTTCATTCATTTTCAGCTTATGTATATATACGCTATAAACAAACTCATAACTAGACTAGATTCTACTCCAGCACTTCAACTGTCCAACATAACTTAAGATTAATGATAAATAAAAAATCTTTTATTTTATTTTGTAACCATGGTTTACGACTGTGAATGTTCAACCCCGTAGTCTTGTAATTGTAGTTAATTTACGTCGTACTAGAGCTGCACAATGGGCTATAGGCGACGGTCTGGGAAACACCCCTGAAGATGATCCGAAGACATGCCATCACAATTTTGATCCTCTGCAGAGGGGATGGCACCCCCGCTTCGGTAGCCCGACGACCTGCACGCGAAGTCGAGCACTTTACTGTAGAACAGTTTAACGAGGACCAATACCGCACACCCTCGGTCCCTACGCAGACTGATCCAAGTGGTCACCCACACGCACACTGACCGTAGCCAGTGATGCTTGACTTCGGTGATCTGCTGGGAACCGTGTCTTAACGATCAGTCCACTGCGGGACCTTGTAATTGTAAACCCAACACAGAAGACAAGGGAACACCTGGATCAAGTACTGGGAGAAATGTTGCCTTTGTGGAGGACTTTTTGATAGAACTAACCCGCATTTGCGCTTCATGGAGAACCTCCCACGGTCAGCTTGACGATAAGGGAACTCTTGACCCGTCTACCACTGAGGATATTTTACGTCAGTTTTGTGGTGGGTGCAAGCGGAAAGCGAACTTAATTCCACCGCTGGGATTCGAACCTAGCTCACTTCTTTGGGAAACGAACTCTCTATTCCGTAAACCACCGTGGTTTGACATTCGCTTATTTTATAACCGTCGTTGAACAGCCGACCCTATTTTGAGTTCACGCCTACTGATGCTCGATTCCACAGCCTTGTAATTTTGAACCCATTTCAGAAGGCAAGGGCACTCTTGGATCAATTGGGAGAAATTAGCCTTCATGTAAAGCTTTTTGATGAATCTACCTCGCATTTGCGTTACATGGAGAGGAAAACCTCTCACGGTCGGCCTGAATGCAATGGACTCTAACCCGTGATCCGTCTGCCACCGAGGATATTTTATATCAGCACTGTGGCCGGGTGGGGAAAATTTCTCGTTTTAAAAATTTTCAAGATAAAGTAGTATTTTACTTGTTAATACATTCACAATTGTCTTTACATACTTCGTTTATAAAATAAAATCGGTGTTCCGCAGAAAGATGGTTGGCTACCTACGGTTCAAAATGGGAACCGTTGGTGTAGATAATTCTTATTTTTGAAGAAAATCTTTTCGAAATGAAGCAAGTCTCGAAAATAAGTTTTTTTTTAAGATTAAAATGAGTATAGTCACCTTTCCGATAATAATAAAATGTAGGTTACGGTTTCCTGGCGAAAAAGCAACTATTTGTTGGTGGTAAAAAGTCTCGAACGAATGTGCATTCATTAAAAGATTTACTGATAGAAATCAGTAAATCCTTTATAATTCTTTGCACAAAATCTCATTACTGTGGGTCAGGTTTATTTTCTCGTTCTACCAAGATCAATTGAAGATAAGTAAATAAAGTTTATGGTTAACATTTTGATCGTCGGATATTTTTATGCGAGATTTCTTTTCACTGTAATGCTAATCGTTATAGTGCAAAGTTTTTTTTAATCGTTTCCTTAAAAAAAAAGCTTTACATTATAATGATTAATACTGACGGAAGAGTTGTTAATGTTTATCTTGTAGAATTACAAATCTTTTTAGAAAATTCTCTATAGTATGTGATGGAAATGTCATATATTATAATGCGACCAAAATACGGAGCTCCCGTTTTCTTTTTAGTTATTTATTTATTATTATTTATTTGCGTGTCACTTTTTATTGATGAAAATTTTAATAGCTTTGTCAAATAAATTGTTATTGCAGACTCATCAAATACTAAACCCATATGCAGGGCCGGATTATACCTTTCGTAGGCCCTAGGCACAGAGCCGGATTATACCTTTCGTAGGCCCTAGGCATAGCCGTTTTTGCCCCCCCCCCATTCCTCCCCTCTTTCCCCGCTAAAATTTTCTTGCATATTTTTTTTTTTACATTTTTATTAATATGGGTTTTAATTTACGAATTTGTTTATCTAACTTTATCTGCAATACCGACATACTGCCGATATTGCAGTTGATATCGATAATACCATTTTTGGTGCAAATTTACTCTTCCGATTTAGAGGAAAACTTTGTAGATGAATTTTTACTATTTTCAAATTTGTATGAGCATAAATCTGCACAAGAAATGTTGAAGGCTCAAATTAAAGATAAACTTGTGAATACTTTTCCTAACGTTCACATTGCATTAAGAATATATTTGTCGATTCTTGGATCAAATGCAGAAGGAGAAAGATCTTTCTCCAGATTAAAATTTATAAAAAATTATTTACGTTCAACAATGAATCAAGATCGTTTGGCATCTCTCGCACTTATGTCTATTGAATACGACATTTTGCGTAGTTTGGAATTCGACAGCATAATACAAGATTTCGTTGAATCCAAAAATCGCAAAAAAGTAATATATTAGATCATAAGATTCTGCAAAATAATTTATTACCGAAAAATATTATATTTTTATTTGTATCTTCATAATTTTGTGCAAAATACACTTGTTGTTTTTAAAGCTAAATTATTTTGGTCAATAAATTTTTTTCTCCCAAGTTTTTCGTAGGCCCCTGAATTTCGTAGGCCCTAGGCACGTGCCTAGTGTGCCTATAGGATAATCCGGCCGTGCCCATATGGGTTCGTCTTGCAAGGGTCAATTTCATTTAGAAATCGAAATGTGACCCCAGGATCGCAATGGATTTCCTAATCAGTCAGACAGGGTTGGATACATGCGATTTTTTATTTTGTTGAAATTTTCAGGATAAGTTCTTTATAGGAAACAATAGGGTACTTGCATTTCAAGAAGAAAAAGATAGCACGTACCCACACATTTGACCTATGACGTCATTGCCAGCTGATCGTTTATAGGCAAAATGGCTTGTTAAAGTTGAGCTAAGTTTCTCCACAAAATTTCGAAGGTTAATTCACGTGAAGCTAATTTAAAACAGCGCCCTATCGCGCATCAAATTTGTTGAAATATAATTATTTCGCGTTACTTAACTTAGATTTATTATCTGTTTAAGTATTTTATTGTAACCGTGATAAATTTTTACATTGTGTGACTTCGAAGCATTATTGGTTTAGTTTATGTTCCACATGGTTTCATGCCTGTTTTTATGTAAGAAATATATAGTGAAAAAAAAGTCTTTCTGAAAGAATATCGAATGTATCGCTTCAGAGAATCGATACTTGACGGGATTGGCTTACTCGAAATAGAATGGAAAGAACAGTTGCTGAAACGTAAGCAAATGCCACTTACAACAGCCAATCAGGATCGAGATACCCGCACATCGTCACATGCAGATATCACATTAAACACGCTTTTCTTCTTCTTTTTGTTGTTGAAGTTTTGGGGTTAAAACTGTAGATTTCCTGAAAGTCAAAAAAAAAAAAAAAAAAAAAAAAAAACACACACACACACAGTTATACGATAGACACTGACCGTTATTTTATGTTCTACTGCGTTCAAACTAATTATTAAAACATAAATGCTTTTAAGTGAATCTATGTGTCCAAAGTTAAAAAATCATCGGAAAAAAAACAAGAAAAAAAACTGCTACTTTCATAGACTTTGACCGTAAAAACTAGTTGCACCAACAGTGAAGTACAAAAATATATATTTCTGTACAATACATATAAATGAGTAGTACCTAAAAACATTAACATATGTGTTTTGTATATGTGTCCTGACCTTAAGTACTAAGAAACTGAAATTTGCAGAACTTTCAAGGTTTTTAACTGCCTTCGCCTAAACTAGACAAAGATGATATTGGATAAGAAGCCTTAAGTATAGATAGGTTACTGATTCAGCTTTTCTATAATATGGCCCTAAATTTTTTAGGCCCTCACCTGATTTATTAAATACCAAAAGAGTTATGAGGAAGCTGTGAATTGTTTTAAAAAATGTGATTAAAGATTAATAGGAACATCTGAAGATGAAGGTTTTCGCGATGTCAGAACTTGCAAAGAGGGACAGATGGAACTTATACTTAGCTATCTAGACAAGTGACATATTTGTTCGATGTATTTTTTTACTCTAAATCGATTTAAAACTCATCTATGTCGAATAAATCAGATATTATAAAAGCTTTTATGGATAAAAAAGTATAGTACATTGTTGTGCAGTCAAAGTTTCAGTTCCTATGATAAAACCAAGTCAAATGAAATCAAAACCATATTATGAACAGTTTAATAAATATGTAATACCTTTTCTTGAATTTATCCTAAACATATACATGCCTACAAAATTTTAATCGTGACAAAAAAGAATATATTTCCTATTCCTATCTATAATCGAAGTGTTCCCACAGATAAAAAGTATTTCTTCGTGTCATTCATAGCTATTTCTTTTAAAAATGTGATGAATAAAAAAAATATTTTCGTTTATTACATTTCATTTATTAAATTGCTAAAAGATTTTCATTTATGTAATAAAAAAGGAAACTTCAATGTTTATTGCGTTACAAAATTTAACATGCACTTTAAGTACGAGATTTTCTTTTCTTAAAGTTGAACTAGATAGGTAGGCTGCTTCATTTTTATTTTTTTTATTTTTTTTTTTTATAATTTAAGTTTCTATTGTTATATAGATATTGTTAGAGGATATATTGTAAGAGATGGATTGATATTTTTTGTTGAAATAATCGCCATTTTTAGAAGATGAGGCAATATCAAACCTTTAGAAATATAAAAATTTCAATATATTACACAGGAATTTTTTTTTCCGCATCAGTGTTTACCATTGATTCTTTGTAACGGTTGCTGGAAAAAAAAAAAAAAACAAGAAATTACCTCCAATTATTAATGATTTCAGATTTTACCTCAATTTGCAATTGTTATTGATTTTCTTAACTGCTTATGCAATTCCTTTTCTATTTCCGTTAGCACTCAATCAGTTATTTTCAATAATTTGTCTGTTTTGCTTTTAAAAAAAAATCTTTCTCATCATAAATAAAATAATCAATAAAGTATTTTATTATCATTAATCAATAATGTCCTTTTTATTCTTTTGTGAAAATGCTGACCAATCAGGTAGTTCCATGGTCATCTCTAATCTGAGTTCAGAGTTCTATAATGAGAATCGCATATTTTTATCGTTCGATTAAATCAGACCATAGAATCCGTTTGAAGAAAATGAACTACAATAACCGTTTCCTTTCTTCATGGTCTCATAACCACATTTAAATATCGGTGCAAAAAAGTTCAATTCTTTATGTCAAGCGTCGACCGTGTTTGTTCGTAAAAGCGGTAAGTTGCAATCAAGATGTCACCCTTGTTCTATAGCCTCAGCAGATGCATTTGGTGAAATGTTCTGGCGGGATCACTGGGAAATTCAGTCAGCAGAACATAGCCTGTCGTTTTTCGTTTCGTTCTTCGCGGTCGCTTATTCTTGACAGTTAACTGTCTCTAGGTTGACAAGATAAATGCCACCTAAGGCCACCAAAAGAGGCTTGATTCTCGAATAAGTTTTTTATATGCATATTTTTTTAAAAAAATGAAAAATGTGTCAGAAAAAGGTGTTCTAGGAAGTAGTTAACGCTATTTTTATGCGATGTGTAAAAATTAAAACGAAGCTCAGATATCTTTTTTGGTATCATTTTTTGTTTATTTGGATTTTCAATTTATTTTTCTGTATGTTCTGAAAATATATTTAAGAGGTTGCAACAAATTCTTAAATTTCGAAAAAAAAAAGAAAAAAAACATACGAAGATATCAGAATTCAAATTTCATGATTTAAATTTTTTAGTTTTGAAAAGAGAAAAATTTTTTCTTGGTAGTTTTCTAAATTTAGTATTTAACTTACAAAATTGTTAAAATTTTTAAATGAGAATTTTATAAAATATTATCCGCATTGTATTCTTTCGTATGCCTTAATTTTCAATTAAATAATTGTTTCGACTGTATTAAAATAAATAAACAATAAAAATCTGATTACTTTTCTTCAAAATATTGCAACAGCTTTACCTATTTGCATCGTTTACGCAAAGTGGAATAATTTCGTTAATAAGATTCACAAATACCCATAAAAAATTAGTTCATAGTAGTTAATTTATATATAAAGTTGACAAATATTTAAATTTTAACAAGAATTTTAATTTATCTAGATCACATTAGACGGTTTTAAATTATTTATATGCTCAGATAGTAAATAGCCCTGCAGTGGACTGATCGTTAAGACACGGTTCCCAGTAAAACACCGAAATCAAGCATGCGGGTGGGCGACCACTTACACAAAGGAACCGAGGGTGAAGCAAACAACATCTCTACTTTTTATTTATTTTTTATAGGAGACTTTATTTGCTGTTGTAGATATGTTTGGTAGAATAAGTAATAGCAAAAACCTTGGCGAACATTATCCTTTGGTCAAGGCAAAAACTAATGGATTTCGACATTTTCATAAAAAAATGTAAGTGAATTGAAGAAATTATTAACTAGTTTTCGAGTACATTTTTAATACTTTTTATCTACTTAAGAAGCCGACTAGGCCATTTGTGCATAAAAATTAAACACAAATCGTATTGCACAAATTTAGTTTGGCTAGCATAAAGTTTTTTTTTTGTCTGAACGAAACGGTGAGGACGTGTAGTAAACGGATTTTATAAACGGTTATGAATAGCCGACATATTTTTGTAAGCTTATTACTATAAATCATCCACTTCGTAGCCTGGTAATTTTGAACCCAATCCAGAAGACAAGGGAACTCCTGGAGTATTAGGAGAAATTTGCCATCGTGGAGGACTTTTTGATGGAGCTAACCCGCATTTGTGTTACAAGGTGAGGAAGACCTCGAGAACCTCCCACAGTTAGCCTGACGGCAAGGGGACTCCAACCCATGATCCGTCTACCACTGAGGATATTTCACGTCAGCACTGTGGTCGGTGCAAGCCGGATGCGGAATTCGTATCGACTGGGATTCGAACCCGGTTCGCTTTATTGGAAGGCGAACGCTCTATCCCCTGAGCCATCACGGTTCTTCCCTAAGCAATTGCAAAGATTCACGATTCACTGACGGCAAGCTGTCTGGGAATAGAGCGCTCACCTCCCAATGAAGTGCCCCGGGTTCGTATCCCAGCGATAGCTGAGATTCGTATTTCACAGCCGGTTCGCACTGACCACAGTCCTGACGTAAAATATTCTCAGTGGTAGACGGGTCATAGGTTAGAGTCTGTACCAGCTCCAGTGCACATTATTGTCTTTGTTTTGTTTTGTGTTCTCTAATTATAAGTCCGTTTGTCGCCAGGCTGACCGTGGTTTTCCTCTCCATGTAACCCAGATGCGGGTTGGTTTCCTTAAACAAGTCCTCCCCGAAGGCAAATTTCTCCCAATACTTGATACAGGAGTTTTCTGGATTGGATTCACAATTGCAAGGCTACGGAGTTGAGTTGTAAACTTAAAATTAGGTCAGCTGTTCAACGATGGTTATAAAATAAAATGAGCTTAGAGGGAGCCGTGGTGGCTCAAAAGATTGAACGTTCGTTTCACAATGAGGTGGGACTGATTCGAGATTCGTGTCTCAGCTTTGACTGGTCGATACGATTTCGGCTTTCGGCTCGCACTGACCACAGTGCGGACATTAAATATCCTCAGTGGGAAGATGGAACATGGGTTAGAATTCCCTTCTAGTCGGGCTAACCATTGGAGGTTTTCGTGAATTTCCTCTCTATGTTATGCAAATGTGGTTAATTTCATCAAAAAATCATAACCTTGTCTTTTGGGTTTGATTCAAAAACTAATAGCCTGTGGAGATGAACAACGATTGTCCTAAACCCAAAAGTCGGTTTGCTGCTGAATGCTGGTCATAAAACAAAATAGAATGGATTAGTGCACTTAATGCTCTAAATCTTACAAGTTTTAACAATATTTTCGATAATGATATGATGTGATTGTTAAATATTTTAATTTTCAGCATTTATTAGTTCTTTTATTCAAATGCAATTTGATGGAAGCTAATGTGAAACTGAATATGTTTCATCTAATAACAAACATTAATATCTGAGACACACGTATCCGTTAGAACTGCTACAAGAAAATCGTTTAATACAAGTAAGTCAACTGAGAGAAAGTATAAATTACTTGTAAAATTTGCATGAACCGAGGTCTTTATTTTATAGCAAATATTTATAACAAGAGAAGATTCGAATCGTGGCAGTTGTTACACATCACTTAAAAGCAGGAGTTACACTGTAGGTGTTAATGAAATAATTTGAAAACACATTTCTCTTCAATGGATTGACATGTCGAAATTTTTGTTCGTTTGAAAATTTAATTAGTAAATTGAGAATAGCTGACATCTTTTTGTTAAATCCTTTACTCGCTTGAAATGAATGAGTAAATTCTCTCTTTCAAAATGGAGACAAATTTTTGAACTCAACTGGAGTTGATCTCACCTCTGTTTGAGTCAAATATTTACTTTGCGTTATTTCAAACTTGAGTTGCAGATATTTAAGCAGAGTTTTTGCTCAAGCATGATTTGGTGATTGGTAACATACCAGTTCGTAGAGACTGTTAAAAGTAGATTCCATTTATTTATTAATTAATTGAGTATGCGCCATAAGCTAGAATTTGCATAGTTTTATTTTAAATAAAAAACGATTTGGATTTCAGGTTGCTATAACGATTCGCAATCGCAACGCTTGGATACGCCCTCTAGCGGGAACGATATTCTCAGGCTTTTATTTACTTAGTTTTCATTTAGTTCCATCAGAATCATTGGCAGAGTCAGACGCCATTTTCTAAGCAGCAAATAAGAAGCAAAATTTCCCTAAGAAAAAGGCCGAAGAACTTGAAAAAACTCTCCAGAACATTGGTAAATCATTCGGAAACAAAACGCACCCAACATTTCAAAAAAAAAAATTTCAATAATTTTTTTCTTTCCATTATCAACAAACTTGCAACCTATAACTTCCGATTTCGTGATCGCATACTGTTAAAGGTGTGTGTATTAAGGTAAAATATATTTTTTTGTCTTCATTTCATTATAAATTAAAGGGAAGTTATTTAATTCCACATTGCTTACATCATTTCAATGAATAAATGTGATTTCAGAGCGTGCAGAACTGTAATAGTTATAGAATATTCTTCTTTATAGAATAGCATATACTTTTGTATCTATATAATATGGAGAACAGCAGCAAAGAATCATCCGAATTACTTGAAATAGCGTCATTTGTGTCGATTATTAATACATTTTTATAGTTTTCTTGGCAAGTATTTTTTTATTTTGAATGCTTAATTTCAACTAGAATTCGGCTATTCTGTTTTTAAGTTAAATAATCTCATTGCTCTAAAGTTATTGAAATTCATATTGAGATCTCCGAATTATAAAATTTATTGTGTGGTATGTCATGTTAATTAATGAACGGATAATCTATGTATACATCTATTTGAGAATAAAATGTTAAAACGAGTAACATTTCATTTTGGAATTCTCCGGATTTATAAAGCAGGTAAGTATTATGATTTTTATAATAAAAAATTTACTTGTAAATAATTTTTGTTCTAATTTGATAATTCTTTACAGAATGATTTTCTACGTCTAATTAAGAACTTTATGACTTAGAAAAACAAAACAAAAAAGAAAAACAATATGAAATTTTCTTTTATATGAAGAATTTTTAGAATCTTTTTTTTAATTGTTTCGTAAGCATTCTTTATTTTAAGTCTTTTAGTTTATAAATAATGATTTTTTATTGAAACCTTAAATTTTTTGATAAAAATTGCTGTCAAAAAACGTTTTTTGCAAAATTAAATGATGTAACATTATGTGTTTCTGTATATTTTCTTCTGCATATTTTAATGTTTGAAGTAATATATTTCAGAAAAGTATGGAATATAAAGTTCAAATAGACCTTTAATATTAAATCATTAAATTTAATACAGCGATTTTGCAGGCATTGGGCTTTCTAATAAGAAAGTAACACATTTTTTTCTGTTTATTTACAAATATTTTTTCTGTGTGTTTTGGCGATTCCACTTTGCGGTTGCTTGCATAAGAAAGTATATCAAGCATTTTTCTTTTTTAAATTGAGTAAGACACAATAAGGAAGGATCGCTACCATGCTACACTGATGAAATCTCTAGTGCAACTGATGATCGTGTTGTTCTGCTAGCAATCATTTGTCTAAAATAACAACGCCCCCTATAAGCCGTTGCGTTCGCGAATACTTGAACAACCTGTGTAAATAAAAGTGTTATATTTTCTTTTGTAAAATGTAGTTTGAATTTTTATTTTAATTAAGTAGAGAACGACAGACTATTAAATTTTCAAATAGAATTTTGCAACAGAGACAAACGACATTCTCACTTTGGTTTAACGTTTCGTTGGATACTTAATTTTTACTTGCGATTACGTCTTTGAATTTTTTGAATGAAGAAAAAATAGAAGATCTTGTTAATAGAAGTTGAAATTCTAAAAAAGGTGCTATTTTACTTTTTGGCTAGTAAATATATTTTGTTATTTTTATTTTTAAAATGTTTTTTACAATATATTATATACACTTTCCATTTAAATTGGTTTTGTATGCAGCGTTTTTAAATAAAATACTAATAATAATTTCTTTTTCAAGAGGAATTTATTAATATTGAAAGTGTTTAATCTCTATGCTAATGGAATATTGAAAAATCTGATTATAGGTGATGAAGTAAGAATATAATCGGCTAACAGTTTCGAATGCTATTATTACTTCATTAATATTAGGAGAGCTGGTTCCGTTAAAATTTGCAATTGCGGGCAACTATGAAGTTAAAATCAGTCGATGCCGCTCCATTATTCCGTTCCATCATTCAATCCATCATTGTTGTCACTTGATAATTTTAAAAATCGATTATTATTCTCTCCAGTATCTCACAATTCCTGTCAATCAGTTCTGGCACAGAAGACGTAACCGCACTCCGGGCGATACTGAAAATGGCGCTCTTCACTCAATTTTAGAAAAGGATTTTTTTAAAAAATATTCGTATTTATCTATCAATTGATTGGCTCATTCTTACTTTATTCACTCGCAATATCTAAAATTGTTCATGATGAAAGTTTTCATGACGAAACGATAAGCGTACTCGTAGTAAATTGTTTATGAAATATATCTTAAAAATAACCGTTTGAAAAAATGACCTCGTATAAAGCACATATTATTAAAAGAACTGGCAGTCGTCACAGTAATATTAAACGATTATTCCTATCCATTAACTTTTAGGAAAGATTAGATATTCTCTACTCAGATTAATATTGGCTATATGTAAAAGTAAAGAAATAATTAAAAATCTGCATGCAATGCTAAATAAACAATAATAAACGTTTGAATATATCAGATGAATAAAGAAGTTATCAAGCCCGTTATCAGCAAATATTTTTGGAGATTTCCCAGGAAAATCTTTAATAATTATTTTAAATATGTATCAAAGAACAAAATATGTAAAATATTGTAAAAGTTTGTCTATGTTTCTTCTTAGTATAAAAATTACTAGATTTTGGTAATTATTTAATTATATCGGAAATTAATCGTTTAGTCTTGTTTTTAAATAGTCCCGATTTCTCAAAAAGTTCACCGAGATTTGAATGAAAAACTTAAATTTAAATGACATTTTGAGACGAAATAGAAGTATTTTCTACATAAAATATTAAAAAAAATTGTATCAGTAAATGCTTATTATATTAAAAGTATGTTTGACACTCAGGCTCGATGGGTACAAAATTTGAGCTTATGGTCATTACTCCTCCCCCTGTTTTTAAATTTTGAGAATATTAGCTTATTTGCTGGATGGTTTACTGGACCCTAAATTTCTAGAAAAAAGATCGTCCCTGGAAAACTCATTCTATTCAATGTCAAACTAGTGGTTTTTCTGCTGCACTCTCCGTCTTTAGTAAAACTTTTACTTGGAAAATTTTAACCTTAAAAAAGCTGAACTAAAAATACGTAATTAATAAAAAATAACTTATAATTATATTTTTAAAACAAACAATACTTTAAAAAGGGAAGAAATATATAATTCACTGAACATTAAATTTCTGTCTCGTTCGGCGCCCCCCCCCCCCTTATCTTGCCCACCCCTTTCACCGGCTCTGATGTCAATGAATCCAACAAAGAAATTTCTGACTTTCTCGAAAACATCTCATGTTGCTGAAAAGAAAGTCATCTATAGAACAGACCTGAAAGTAAGAGAGAGAGAAAAACTGATAGCAAAGATATTTCATTTATAACTGGTTTTCAGTTATCTCTGTGTCTCTCATTTAGCATCAAATGTTTTGGGAGATTTTACAAGGCAAAACTGTTGGCCACAATTCGAAAGATTATCTTAGAAGCTTTCAGAAGTGGTAACTTTTTTACCATGCGAAGTTTTTATCGACCCAAATGAGAATTTAAAAGCTTATTTCCTTCTGCAAGAAAACTAAAATTAAAAAGTATTCGAATTTAAATATTGTATAGAATGATTTACTAAAGCTGGAAAGAAGTTTCTCAGTTCATTTTAGTCAATCCGAATTTTGCATTGGCAGAAATGACACATGATTAACATGACAAGTATGATTTTTCAATTGTGCTATGTTCTGCCATGTGAAATCTTTCAAAATTTTTAATGATAAAAACAGTATATAGGTATTAAAGACGGTATAGTGGTATTTCCATAATTTTGTCCAATTTCTGTATAATATATATATATATATATATATATATATATATATATATATATATATATATATATATATATATATATATATATATATATATATATATATATATATATATATATATACATATATATATATATGTAATACAAAAATTAAATACTTTTGTATTAATAAAAGCATTAAAACTTCATTCGTTTTCATAAAATATCTTTAGTAAAAGATAAGGGTAGAAATTCTATTTTGGGACTTCAAGGCTAAAAACATGCCAATGAATAATAATTAGATTTATTCTTCAAAAGAGAAGTTATTTTAAGATCTTTCACTTCCATATATGGAAAGATTAAACGATTTGCTATGAGTAATAAATAAATTGATGAGGCGTAAGAATACACAGAAAAAGGCAATATGACTAACCTCTTCACAACCTTTAATCATCCTATACAATGCAGGAGCAATGTTTTAGCGTGGCTTTTTGGTGTATAATGTTTACCATCTAAACTCCGTCGGATCTGACCGGAACTTTGTCCCCCCCCCCCTCTCCAGCCGGGAGAGCGGGGATGTGACTTCGGCTTCACGATCTATTTAGTAAATAAAATCTTGCGCACAATATGTTCTCATTATTCCTGCTTTCTTGACAAAGAAATCCACCAAAATATAGGGGTTGTTGCCCTTATATTATATATATATATATATCTTAACGCAGTTTTAGTGTTTATACTCCTCCGAAACGGCTTGACCGATTTTGATGAAATTTTATATGTATATTTAGTAGGTCTGAGAATAGGTTTATAACTAATTTTTTTCATTTTTTGGGGAAAATTTAACGTATATTTTAAATATATTTTTATTTAATCGTATTCGAATCCAAATTAGACATAGAAACATAATTATTCAAAAACAATGTTCACGCACGTTGCAACAAGTCATATTAAACTTTAATACTTATGCTCGCCCTTAAAAGAAGAGCATAAAATATATTTGCAAGTATGTGAATAAAGACAGTGATATGGCAATATTTCGAGTTGAAAATACCAATGTGACGGCTCTTCCAGTGAATAACAACAATGAAATAACGCTGTACCAAATTGGCCGGTACATCAGCTCCAATGAAGCTGTTTGGTGTATCTTTGGTTTCCCAATTCATAAACGGGATCCAACCGTTATTCATTTAGCCGTCCATCTTGAAAACGGTCAGCTCGTATATTTCACGAACGAGACAGCGATTGACCGAGCTATAAATCCACCAAAACTACACTCACCGAATTTTTTGAATTGTGTAATCGTGCGGGTGCTTTTGGTGCCTTTGCACGGACAATACTCTACTCAGAAGTACCACACTATTTCACATGGGCTCAAACAAAAAAATGGACACCCCGCAAGCAAGGCACACCGGTTGATGCATGTCCCGGTTTATTCAAATTAAACGCCTTGGGGAGAGTATTTACAGTCAATCCAAGGCAGACTGAATGCTTTTATTTTCGACTGATGTTGGTTAATGTCACCGGCTCATTGTCATTTAAGATATACGTAAAGTCGATGGACATCAGCATCCAACGTATAAAGATGCATCCTTTGCAATCGGCTTGCTGGAAGACGACAACCAGTGGGAATGTATGCTTGCTGAAGCAGCATTGAACTGTACTGCAAAGCAAATTCGTCTACTATTATTAACTGCATGTTTGCCGGCCCGTATAGAAACGTTGTGGGATAATCACAAAGATTCGATGATTGATGATATACGGTATCAACATCGCACACGTTGCAACGATTAGCATTCAGCGATGCTATGTACAACGAAGCACTGATTGCTATTGAGGATCTTTGCATTATTATTGCCAACTTGCCACTCAGTCATTTCGGTATGCCTTTGCCAAATCGAAGTGCATCTGATTTATTAAACACTGACATGAATCATGAACTTCAATACAATGCGATGGAAATAGCAGCGATTGTTACTCGCAATGTTCCACTAATGAATAAGGAACAAAGGAGCATTTATGACCGCATTATGCTTGCAGTTTCGGCAGGACGAGGTGGATTTTTGTTTTGATGCACCAGGTGGAACTGGCAAAACATTTATTATTTCGCTAATTCTAGCTGAAATACGATCAAATAATGGCATCGCGTTGGCCGTTGCATCATCTGGCATTGTAGAGTGGCAACTTTATTGGATGGAGGCAGAACAGCTCATTCAGTATTTAAGCTGCCACTAAATATTCAAAACAACCCAGATGAAGTGTGTAACGTAAAAAAGCAATCGTCTATGGCCACAGTGTTGAAACACTGTAAAATTATCATCTGGGATGAATGCACTATGGCACACAAACATTCGCTTGAGGCGTTGAACAGGACATTGAAGGATATAAAAAACAATGACAAATTATTTGGCGGCACTCTGTTACTCCTTTCAGGTGATTTCAGATAAACACTTCCCGTCATTCCACGTTCAACTTACGCTGATGAGATCAATGTTTGCTTGAAATCATCTCCACTGTGGCGTAATGTTGAAAAAGTTCAACTAAAAGTAAATATGCGCGTCCAAATGCTTCAAGATCCATCTGCTGAAACATTCTCAAAACAATTGTTAGATATCGGTGATGGAAAAATTACTAAGGATGAAACTGGATGCATGAAATTACCGGACGATTCCCACACAATCATTGATTTACAAGATGCTCTCATTAATCTAATATTTCCCGATGTACACACGCAATACATTCATCATGAGTTGCTGTCAGAAAGGGCGATCTTAGCAGCAAAAAATGTGGACGTCAACAAATCTAATCTGAAGATACAGCAGTTATTGCCAGGTAACTTGGTGACTTATAAATCCGTTGATGCAGTTTGCGATCCCATTGAAGCTGCAAATTTTCCAACAAAGTTTTTAAACTCATTGGATTTACCAGGCATACCACGTCATAATTTAGTACTCAAAGTTGGATCTCCAGTTATTTTGCTTCGTAATTTGAACCTACCACGGCTGTGCAACGGCACGCGATTAGTCCTTAAAAAATTAATGAACAACGTTATCGAAGTCATTATTTTAGATGACCAATTCCGGGGTGAAAGTATATATTACTTCCACGAATCCCTATTACACCCACAGATGTGCCAATTCAATTTAAATGCATTCAGTTCCTCATTAGATTGTCATTTGCAACGACAAGGCTAAACAATGTCTGTTTGTGGCTCAGATTTGAGCACACCATGTTTTTCACACGGACAATTATACGTGGCATGCTCTCGAGTGGGCAAACCATCCAGTTTATTTGTGTAAGCTAAAGATGGAATGGCAAAAAATATTGTACACTGCATTGCACTAAGAGATTAATATTGTTGACTAATATTTTCAGAATTCGTTGTATATATATAATTTATAAAAAAAAAGTTAACATAAATTATAAAAAAAAAATATTATTTGGTGTGCTCGTATTTTCACATTCCGTCATCGTTCACAGCGCTCCATGCCTCTTCCACTCACGTACCACATACGCACACACTTACAATAAATAAGATATATTTTCATACTCTAGAAATAATTCATATGGCAAAACAACGTTTGCTGGGTCAGCTAATATATATATATATATTCGAATTCGAATTATCGAAAATCGCATGTTATCGATGGTAGAATAAAGAAAAATGCTCTTTACATACCTTTTTTACTATTCATATTTATTCTAAAAACACTTTTTACTCTTAAAAAGATTCAATTGTTGTTTGCTTTAGAGATGAGTAGGAAAATTTGTCTATAACATTTTCTAAGTGGACTATAGCTTTAATGTCTCCTCTGACATATTTGTCTGCCTCTCAATAAATCTCCTTACAGTGTCCACTGCAGAAAATGTTTGAGAATTAGTTATGATTTTGAGAATTGATTATGATTAAGAGAATTGGTTTTCTATTCTTATTTATATCTAATTTTAATCTAATTATTTTTGGGAATATTTTTTTATTTTCAGAAAAAAAATCTACTCTATTTATGGAAAAAAAATTCAAGTTATTGAGGGATTAGAAAAAAAATCGAGAAATCTACATTGAGTGTATAGGAAATTTGACGGGAATTTTTTTTCCTTCGAGATATCGAAAAATTCGTGAAATCGAGGTTCGACTGTATAAGCTTTCAGTTTGAATATTTGAAAAACAAATCTGAGGATCACTACAAATACTTTGCTTCTGTCAAACAGAGTCTTCTTATTCGACAGTATATTAAAAAGAAGTAAGTAAACAGTGATAGCTAATTTATGTTTAAAGGTAACAAGATTTGAGGTGTAGAGTTTCACTTTATTTTAATTATTTCAAATCTTTGAGTTTATGAGCTGAATCTCATCATTTTCACTCGTTCATTTATTGATGTATCATATTATGATTGACTATAGCAACATGTCTTCATTGTATAAAATGTGGCAAAATTCTTGACATAGAAATCTTCCACATTATTTTTTTTTTCATATATTGGACAGAATAAATAATTCTAATTTCCTTTTACTAGAGTGATTTTTATTTATTTTGTTACGAAAGTGGTTCGTGGCAGCTTTATTGCGATATTAATTTGATTTCTCTACATTAGTTCTCTATATTAATTTGAGATAAATTCTTTGCTCTTATAAATCACCAAATATTACGATTAGTAAATTAGCTCGTGTTTGCATTAGATCTAAAATAACGATTTCACGGGAAAATCTGGGTATTTTGTTAAGCATAGGACTTATTTTAGGGATAATGGCTTAGGTACATTTCAAAAAGTGAAGTAATGCTTGTTATTGAATTAGGTTCTATCGTGTGAGAAACTCAATAGTAGCAACAAAGAAAAGTTAATAAGAGGTCTCGAGGGCATAGGAATATAATTTTTTCTGAAATAGAACATATTATTTCAATTGAAAGTTTCATTATAATCCTTGCAAATACGCCATTGTGAGTAATCACT
The DNA here is from genome assembly GCF_982258835.1 of Parasteatoda tepidariorum. Classification (NCBI taxonomy): domain Eukaryota; kingdom Metazoa; phylum Arthropoda; class Arachnida; order Araneae; family Theridiidae; genus Parasteatoda; species Parasteatoda tepidariorum. Next base: position 4,391,608 of record NC_141755.1, on the reverse strand, counting down.
ATAATTAATAAGAAACATCCAAAAAATTTCTTTTCGCATCGATAAGTTTTATAAAAATGTTTGAAAGTTGAAAAAAACGGGTAAACCATTTTTTTTAATGAAAATCCACATCCATTGTTTTAGTCTAGATCCTATTCTCCAATCAACTTTCTAAATAAAAAAAAAACTTTCTGAATTACTACGTTTATGATTTTCCAGTTATTCAGTGTTTCAGTTTTATTCGAAAAAAATAATAATAATGGCTTTGGAATCAAGAAGCTGTTAAAAAAACATTCATATACATTGCTTAAAACAATTAAAAGATATTGAGGTTGATCTTGAACCTGGAGAATTCTTTGAATGATTGATGCATTTTCGACAGACGTAGTTAGGCTATACGAGATAAAAAATGACATTCGTTGGGCAGAAAAAAAAATGCGTTTTGTCGAGCTTTTGGGTACAAAAAGAAAAAAAAACACACGACACACACACAATTTGTACATATGGCTTCGTTGATACATTACACTCATCGAAACAGCGCGATTACTGAATTTTTTCCAATCGCGATCATTTTTTTCATCATTTTGTCTTACATTAAGTTGAAAGCCAAATCGAATTCGCTGCCGCTAGAAGCGTCGTCTTCAACGTCAAACTCAAAATTTGCATACTGCGAAGCTTGAAAACAAGATAAATTTGCATTTGTCCATTTTATGCACACAAAAAATTGCCTTATACCGTTATTTTATACAAGACTTAATTGCTTTGAGCAGTGTATTTATGTCGGCGTAAGACTGGCTAACAGCCACCACATAGACTGCTAACCTTAAAAGTTCCTACCACAACTAACAAAACAAACATGATGGATAGGATAGGGGCCGCTGTGCGGCCCAGGTGCCCAGCTCAAAGAACAAAAGAAGACCGTAAGACTGTGCGTTTTCAGTGGGGGGGAGGGGAAATCATAAGTGCAATTACGGGAATTCTAATCATATATGTTTCAATAAAATGAAAATCATAACTATGCCATTTTAATACTTTTGGAACATAGATAAGCTTATTTTAAAATATCACGAAGCATTTTAAAATAATAAAATGTTCTAATTCTTCATTTACAAGATCTAATGATTCTCAAACATGATTTCGTAGTCTAAAACCACATTAGTACAAAAAATACCAAAAATTTTTTTTTCCACATCGGAAAGTTTATACCTACAAATGTTTCAAAGCTAAAAAGAATTATAGTTTATAAAATTCGGGTGAACCATTTTTTTTAAATATAAAAATCCTTGTCCAGATACTTTTTTCCGTTCACTTTAGTAAATAAAAAAATTTCTGAAGTATTAAGTTAAATAGTATTTCAGTTAATCGGTATTAAATTAAAAAATGGCTTTAGAACAAATAGAAATGTCAAAATGCTGTCAAAAAAATACTTACATATAAACGTCGACCGTAAGACTGGTCATTTCCATTAGGGAAAATATTCTTAAGTGCAATTACGGAAATTCTTATCTTTTATGTTTTAATAAATAAAAATTATTAATAACATTGCCATTTTAGTACTTTTTTAACGTCCATAAGTTTATCGTAAAATATCACGCAGCAGTTTAAAATAATAAAATGTTCTAATTCTTTCAGTTACAAGTTCTAATGATTCTCTAACATGATTTCGGAGTTTAAAACCACATTAGTAGGAAATTCTATCATTTAACACTCGTTATGTGTTTAATGACCCGCGAATATCTTATTTAGAAGATGGACATTTTCTTCTCAGACAATTTCTTTTATTGAAAAATATGCGTTGGCTGATTGACCTATAGCATATCATAAGATACTTATGATATGCTATAGGTCATCTTATTATTGGTGATTGGAGCTGCTTTATTACCGGAAATCTGGACATTTTAATCCTGCGCAGACTTAGCTTTTACGATTTTCATAAGTTTTACGTTTCTGTTTAACACTCATTTTTCTCTAGACTTTCCGGTTTCTACATTGTTAAAAATTTTATAGCCATTTCTTTTTCTCGTTTGGAACGGAAAAACATTCTTTCAGAACGCAAAACAATAAAATTAATGAATAAAAAATAGATATAAGTGGCTTAGCAAAGGGGTTCGTCTACAACTAGAATTATTTCACACAAAATGGCGTGATGGACAAGGATGACCGGCAACAAACTCAGTGCGGAAAAACGTTCTTTGCCGATAATCCGCAAACAATTACAAGTTCAAGTAACGGTATCTGGATTAAAGAAAAAAAGTTCCTCAACATGGTAACAGTGGCCGTGGTCTGACCACAAACAGAGGCTTAGTGTTTTTGGCGCGCGTTTTGCGTAATGTTTGAAGACTTCTGAAGCGTAAATTTTTTTTTTTTTTTAACGGGCTATTGTGGGTCGAGGTGAAGGCGAGGGTGCCATGATTATTGTAAAAGACTTTTTCGAAATCCGATAAGTTCATCGAACTGTCACGGATTTCAAATATCGGTGAAAAGATGCGCGTGGTTCGGTCACGGCAGACTGACCAGCTGAAAATATTGGCTTCTTCCTGTATGGACAATGAAAATAAAAACGACACACTCAAACGGAGACAGTGAATTGAAGTGAAATGATTCAATTACAATTACTTTCATCCAGAAAGGCGACGATGACAAAAAAAATCAAGCAGAGCATATTAGAATGCTTTTCCTTTAATTTCTCGAAAAATTTGCATGCATTTTCGCCTACCGCCTAGTATTGTCTATAATATATCAGCTGATTCGAAATATTAATTGATATTTTAATTTTTTATTTATTTCCTAGAGTTCGATGCACTGAATGCATCAGTTAATATTTTTAGTTCAGATTAGGAAGGAAATGAAATGCTCCGTGCTAAGAAATTCCACACAAGTATCATTTTATATTTAATTACTAATAGCATATTAATAAATCATTGCTCACAGTTTATAATAATAAATTATTGCTAATAAAATAGTTTTTTTTTTTTAACTTTACAATATTTAAAAACCAATATTGCAGTTCCAAAAAGGTTTTCAGTTCGAACCTTTTTCTCCCGCCACAGCAGTTTTGGAAAATTAAAAATTGTTTAAATTAAGATAAAAGACTAGAGATTCTAATAACTACTAAGGATTCTTCGTAGTTACGAATTATTTTTTTCAGTGGTAGTGAATTAGAAGAGAATTTTTTTCAGTGGTAGTAAATTAGAACAGAATTTTTTTTTAAACAAACATATATTCTTTTAAAAAATTTTTAGAACTTAAGAACTTGAGCATTCGCTTATATGATTTTATATGTATCTAATTAAATTATTTTTGTTTAGTGTTGGGCGAAATTCTTATAATTCTAATTTATTAAAATAGAAATACATTACCCTTGCTACCACTAGGGAAATTTTCCTTCTGAAGCTACGGAAAATCCGTAGTAGTTGGAGTCTCCGTAAAACTAAATGTAGTCATTAACTTTAGTTATAAAACCAGTTTCAGTTTCCGCTTTTAGTACTGTATTATAATATGGTGTAAGCTATTATAATATATTATAAATCTAAAAGCCGAAACTAATAATTAGTTTTGTAACTAAATATAAATAGTTAACATGTCCTGGTAGTCAAAATATCTCATTTCACTCTAAAAATTGCAGTAAAATATCATCTTTTTATAATTAGTATGGTATAGAACCTTATTATCGTTGCCATTATGATAGATAAAATTCAAAGTCAGAGTTTTTTTAGTCAGTGTTGGGCAGTTAAATTTTTTTGTTCAACAGCCTAAGGGTTTCATAAATTATACAACTATTCTTATTCACTCTGGTACAAGACACAGACGATGTTTAGTCATAGATGCATCCTTATAAAGTATGCTTTAGACTATTGGGCTGTTTTTGACTATAAACTATTGGGTCCTCCGGAAAGTTGTGCCAATTTTCAATAGATGGATTATTACATTTTCTTGATCACCATAAAGATTCGGAAACTTGCATCTGTGGAAGTTTGATACATGCTTTGTTGTTGTTTTTGCTGCTTATCCTCATAGATCTGACATGAGTCAGATCAACTCCAAAGAGTTGTTGACAGCCAGAAAGTCGATGACAGGAAGTGGATCGGAAGTTAAGTCCGCCCTGGACAGTCCGACACAATCAAGTATATGTTTCGGTGAGGCTGGATGAACACAGCGTTTTTTACAAGTCGGGTAAATTTTTGTGCCACTTTCGAATGTTAGACATTTTAGGTGACCAGTTGAGAATCTGGCAGTCTGGGAACTTCGTGAATATTATCTAAACTGAAGTGGTTGAGAAAATAGGAAAACTTCAAACTGCTTTGATGAATAGTTTGCTACCGCTTACACATTTTTGGTGGAGAATTGAGGTCTCTGCCTTTCGAAATTCGGTACAAACTTACCGAGCGACATTCGCAAGTATAAATTGAAGGGCGCTCAGTTCGTGAAATGTCTCTTTTAAATGCCAATTAATTTATAACTTTGTTAGAAATCAATAGAATGCAATTAGAATAGTGTCAGACTAGTGTGGAGTTTTTTTTTTACAGATTTGTCAAAAAAAACAACAACTTACTAAATATAAATTCTAACTCGTGAGATATTTTTTAGGCAATTTGGATATTTCTCTGCATTCTGGTTTACATCTGGACTTGAAAAAGTTGTTTAGTTTTTCCATAATAAATTTTAAAAAAAGGTTGTTTTTGTCACATTAGCCCGATTGCACAGAGCTAGTGTGATAAGACCTTTAACTTTAAACACCTTACTTTACAAATTTCTACCAAAGTATTCCCAGAGTGATTATGCAACTGCAAATGGAAGTGTACAATAGTGTTACCAATTTACAATATCTCGATACAGAGTCGATTTGACCCATAAATACAAAAGTTATTCAAAATCTCCTCTTTAGCCCCATGTCCAGCATACTATCCCCCTTTCCTTTATATAAAGAATTTTTTTAATCATGTAGTAGATTTGAGTAAAAAAAAAAAACTCTTTAAGCTGTAGAATTATTGGAAGATAATATTTCCAATGAATAATATACACGAGGGACCCCACCCTTTGGTCGCTGCGCTCACTAGCTCATTTTAGATCCCTTCGCTCGCTCATTGGATACTCCGTCTCTTTTAATTTAGTTTTGTGTGCACGTTAATACTCTTTTTTAAAATGAAGTTCCAAAAATGTGCAACATATACATCTTAAAAATATCCAAAAACATCTCTTTCAGTTCATATGTAGATTACGAATTTATGCATACACAATTTTAAATTTCATAATTTAGCAACAGATTTTTTCCTTCTTTCATAAACTTATAACATTTTTAATTTAATGTAAACTCGTAAGATAAATAAAAAACCTTGGAAAAAGCTTAAGAATGCATAACTGACCGATCTTGGTTGATAAAAAAAGCATCTTTTTTCAACGCTAATGATGAAGCATCAATAAAACGAAAATATAGCTCTAAATTATGATTGAGCCCGCGTAACATATTTAAAATTAAAATATCGTACAGCTTTAGTTTATATGAATTGCGCTTTGTTTAATATATTTATGCGCTTCGCGGAACTACTTGGGTCGAATAGTACTGAGAGGCCAGTAACCGAACTTTTATATATTTTTTTCTTGTAACATTTTGTCAGGTTCTCTGTCTTTACAAATAAAAGAGAGTTGTTTCTGATTTTTTCACTTTTAACCACTTATTTCTGCCCAACTTATAGCTCAGTCGATTTAAGTTTTTTATTAAGGAAATTTCGAGAAAAAATTTCACTCAGAAATTTGTAAGTATCAGTGTTCAAGCGGTCATAGTTATGACTGCTCACTCACTTGATATTTCAGTTTTCAGATCTTTGTTGGCAACGCAAGAAGGTCATTTCTTCGTTTTCTTAACAATCTACTTATTAGTGTTTAAATCTTTCCTTCTCGCTCCCGTCAAAATGGTAGGGTGAAGTTTCGCCCTCTATTTCTCGTGCCCGTGATATTACCGGGCTAGAGTGCTCAAAAGTAACGAGGCCAAAAAGATGAAAACAATCTATTATCTATGTCAGAATCCTGTTTCTTTTCTGAATTTATGCACCAGAGAGCAGAATTAGGCTATTTCAGTGTAGACAGTTTATTTTAAACTAAATGTCAGGACTCATCAAACTTGTATAATAATAATGAAATATAAAAGGAACGCTATGTCACTACTCCTTTTTAGTTTAATTTCAAATAGATTTTTTTCGCAAAGAAATTTTTTGCTAAATAAATTTTAAAAAATAATTTTGTGAAATTAATTCTGACTATGTGGAACGTTTCTTCATTCCAATACTGCTAAATAATTTTTCACAACTGACTTATACTGATATTCAAAATTAAGAGAATTTTCAAAAGTCGTCGATTATTTAAATAACCATGGGAACAATTTTAAAGAAATCGGTGGGAAGATAGGTTGATGCCATACAAACAAAATAATCACTCCAACAGCTGCAACACAACAACACAGATCGTGTGTCACCATATATGGCAACGTTACTTTTAAAAAGTAACGAGTAAAAGTACAAGTATTTTTAAAAAAAGTAACGAGTAAAAAGTAAAAAGTTCTTATTTTAAAAAGTAACGAGTAAAAAGTACAAGTAAAAGTACAAGTACTAAACAAAAAAAGTAACGATTTAAAAGTACATTTCTAGGAAATCGAAAATTCAAAGTAACCTAAAATTTTATTGAATAATATTCTTATGTTCTTTAATGTTTTTGCAAAATTGTTGTTATTTATTTAATTATTTTTAATTTTGAAAGTTATGGATATTAATTTATTTTTAAATTCGGAAGTATATTATTATATAATTTTATAATATAATCGTATAATATAATTTTAAAATCAAATATAGTTTTTTCAAACTTTTTATGGATTTGCACGAAAAAGAAATTTTATCTATTGATTTTAATTTTTAGTTTCTTATTTTTATTTATTTAAATTACCATTGATTTAAAATTGTTTTACTCTTTAGAAACGCGTTTTAAAAAGCACAGTCATAAACAAAGCAAACACGGGGTTTCAGATAACTTTGTGATCTTTGAGCTAGTAAAAAATAATTGAATGTGCAGTATAAGTTGAAACAGAGGATATTTAAACAGGAAATTAGCTGTGAATGCATATCTATCGCACATTAATTTTATAAATTAAAAAAAACATAAGCATTTTTTTTAATGTAATTTTTTTACTTTTTTTTTTTAGAAAGCTTACCGAGTTTTAGAAAAAAGTAACGATTTCATTCGATATTTCCGTTACAAATACTTGTACTTTTTCCCTGAAAAAGTAAAGAAAGTACAAGTAAAAGTACTAGATTTAAAAAGTAACGAAGTACAAGTAAAAGTACGTACTTTTTACTTGTACCGGCGGTACAAGTAACGAAAGTAAAAGTACTGCCATATATGTGTGTCACACACATCGGAGTCGGAAAGTATTAAAAAGTGGTTAAAAGAATCGAGCAAAAAACTGGGTTTATAAAGGATATCCTTTCCCAGTATATTTTTAATGTTATGAAGCTTCATACTGGGATTTCATGCAAGAAGTGGAAAAGGTAGATTTAGTCCGATTCATCTGCTTCTAGGCCCTAAATGGTAGCCGGAAGGAAATCGCGATTATGTCTTACACCACCTAAATAAGATTGAGGTCTAGAAACATGGATGCTCAATTATTCTAATGAATATGTTCTCGTTTCTGAAAATCATAGGAAAGCTAATTTGTAAAAGACGCGTTGTCGAGCATTAAAATGAAATTAGGGCCAACAGCACCCCCTCCCCCAAAAGGCAAATATTGAGCTCCAAGTCCCCATTTCTATACTCAAACCAGCCACAGTGCCTCTTGCAGAGACGTGAAGGGGTGGCCAGTTCAGCCATCTCATTTGATACCTGCCGAGAACATCGAATTTCCATTTCCATAATGGTCAATTTCTCGGTGTAGAAGCGGGTTTTCGAATAATTCTTCACTTAATATGAACCAGACAACCCATTGCAGAGAATCAAGGAAAAGAACGGTTTATGTCCATTTCTTTTAAATGACGTTGAATTGCCATCTGTTGCATTTCGAAGATCACTACGTTTTGACAAATTAATAACGTGAAAAAAACGTTTCTAGTCGGGATTTATTATACAGTGAAGATAGACGGCAAATTCTGCGAGATATTTGAGATGAACTACTCGGGAGAATCGGGATGAGACAAGTGTCGAAAATTTTGAACCTGAAACATTAACTTCAGCTAGCCAGCTATGATAAAAAAAAAATTTAATTATTAAAGTAGAAGAAAGTGATTGAAACTGAAGAAAAGAGAACAATTTTACTCTCTAAATAAAAAAAACTGACTTGCGATGTAAAGTCATCGCATTCAAGCTACTGCGACGGATTTCCGAAGAAAAAAAAGTTTCCGACTTTTTAACTCGACATTAACCACATTTCAGAATTTTTAATGAGTTATGCGTAGTCTTCTTCTTAAGCTGTATTCTACAAGTATGACGAATCTGTAACCACAAAGGGATGTGACGTCGTTTCTACTATGATTCCACAAAATTTTGTCTTTAAAAGTTCGAGAATCGTACGTGTTCTGTGATTCATGCTCTAGCCGTGTTGAAAATTACACTGCAATCAGACTATTTTATTATTACCTGAATGAATGAGGAACGCCGTGAATAAGGGGAACTCGTACCTCGAGTGTGACAGACCCGCAACTGACTAAAGATGACCCCAAAATATTCTTCAAAACAACATTTTATGGCCACCGCATACCTGCTATATTCACCACCGAAACTGAATAAATAAATTTATTAATTCATCATTAAAAAATTGGACATAGGAAAGTTTTTGTGTCCTGGATTTTTTTAAAATTGAAGTTCGTCATATGCTTAAAAGAAAAGTTTAAAATTATATTATGAATTTAACCTAGCTCAGACAGATGGAATTTCGAATAAACGAATGATATTACAACAATTAACAGAGGTCAAAATTATGTATTAATCCAAAATTAAACTTAAAATAACTCAATATATTATTCGAGTTAAAAGTTGCTAGTATTGGAAGCATGCATTCTTTTTCTCTAATTCCAAGCATTATAAAAAACTAGTAAATCATTATTTTCTAAGAAATCCTTTTACACGTTTCGCTCTCCTTTTCTAACGTCATATACAGATTCAATAATAGCTTTCTGTCCATTAAGTAATTCCACACAGCTATTACTGTTAAGAAAAAACGAACGTCAAAAACTGTTATAAAAAAAACACTTTGAAAGGTTAAAGCGAGAGGGAAGGGGAACAAAAAAAAAAAGCATCCGTGAACTTTCGAATTTTTGAGCCATTTTGTTTGCACTTCTGCTCGTGATAAGTGATTTCTAAACATGTATGGAAGCAGTGCTCGGAAATGTAACGAGAACAATTAACCGAACAAAAGAAATTGTTCTCACGCAAAAGGATTCGAGAGTTGAGGAATAAGCGCCATTTGTTTGTTTTGTAAAATACTTTCGCAGCTGTGAGGGAGGTTAATGATAGATTTTAAGACATCTTATACCTCTAATTTACTCTTATGTTCTTCTGATTGTTAAGGTGGGATGCCGCCTCGGTGTTCGTTTCCTGCCATCTTCTTCAGGGCGATGAACATCAAAAGTACAGAAATGTTCTCTGTCATATTTCTTTAGATTTAGCTATCGAAGATAATTTGTTTCGTTGTGACAATTTTGTAAAGTTTCTTAAGAAATTTAATAAATAGTAGTAATTTTATGTGAATGCTAGCAGAAATTTAAATTCTTCTATGTTTAAATATTCTAATTCTTTAACCCATCTTCCAATCCTAATAATTTAATTAGTTTTAAACAATAATATTAACCTAATTTTTGTATCGCGTTGCTGTTGCTTGCGGCTGTGCCTGTGAGAAAGTACTTGAATTTCAATTTTAATTATTTTCAAGAGACGTCCGAGATATAGTTAAGGCTCTCCGTGTACTGAATCTTAGCAATGATTTAAAATCTGTCTGGCAGCCATTGCACCTCAAAAAAACCACCGTAAGTATGAGTTTCGGATTTCAGCATAGTTATGCTTCCCTGCACACCTTTCGAGGCATAACTTGAGTATCGCACAATACCTGTATATAGATATGCTGTTGTTCGAAAAAGGCAAGCCCCGTCACCAATAATTGGTATGGCAGTATACAACACCAGAGCATCGCTTATGTTTCAAATTCTTTCAGCCATTTGAGAAAGGATTGGAAATAAATTTACTAATTATTTCGTAACTAAGTTTTTGTTTCAGTAAAAATACTAAATTATTCTACGTAAATACTTAACGTATAACTAAATATTCAACACTACTTAAATTATTGCGTGAAATAAGTAAAAAAAATGAATCTAAATAAATGCTTAACGTGTGACAAATTTTTTAACACCACTAATATTACTTAAGACAACCTAATAAAATGAATAATAACTATAGTGTGGTTAATAGATTGAGAAATATCCGAGAATATGATGTCATTATACATACATAGTTAATTTTTTTTTAAAAATATTTTGTGTAATAATTGTCGGGAATTTAATTGATTTAACGCAATTATAAAAACGGTTTATACCCTCAGCAAAATATGTGTTTAGAATACTTATTTTTTTTAAAAAATTTAATTTAGTGATTGAAAATTGTTTGAATATAGAAATTTTTAAGTGACTTTCAATTAAGTAATTTTAAATGAGAAAATTCAAACTTAGAGCGGAATCATTTGAAAGATTTTTGAGCAATAAAAAATTAAAAATATGACATTTTGAATCTTTATTACCCAGAAATGTTTCGACTGATTTCGTTTAAAAATTGAAATGTATCATTGAAGACATATCTTAAAATGATGCAAAAAGTTGCATATCTTGCAATTCGAAATATTTCCCCCCATTATTAATGAAAATGAAAAATGAATACTCATAAAAATGTATCTTATCGGTGAGAATTAAATAAGTGAGTGAATTAAGAGGTCCTAACTTTTGATGGCTCCCCTCCACAAATTTCTGGAATCATATTTTCTACATTTCGACTACATTTTCACCCGTCATATTTTGAAGGTCAAAAGCTCAAACCCCTCTAAATCAGTGCTTCCCAAAGTGTGGTACGCGTACCCCCGGGGGTAAGGGAACAGTTTAGCGGGGGTACGCATTATTATGCGAAATATCTTGCAACTTATTTAAAAACAAAGCTAGCCATGAAAATTTACGATTACGTATTTTTCTATTGGCTATTTTTTGCAGAATTAACAGTTAATAATGAGTGGTGTCAACAGCCAGTTGTCATTTTTAATTTTTGTGCAATTTTGTTTCTAGTTGAAAATACATTCATTTTTTTATTCGTGGTACACAGCGTTACGAAAAGTTTAGAAAGGGTACACAAAAGTCATAAGTTTGGGAAACACTGCTCTAAATGAAAGGTATCTTTATTCCGAGAAACGATGTTTTTGGGCCTGATTTCATAGCACAAAATATCATTTGTATTAAAAGATTATAGTTTATTAAACCATATCATCGAGATGTGTAGTCACTCAGTACATAAACAAGCTCATTATCAGATAAAAAGTTTTAGTTTATACCGGGTTCTATCGTTCGATCTTTGATTATTGATTTTATTTAAACATGAAAAGTGTGGATTAGAAGGTTGTTTAAAAAGATCCAAAAAGAAATTGCTGCTGATTACACTGGGGAATCTAATTTTTTGTTGCATTTATACAAATACTTGATATTGCCTCATTCGGTTGGATTTTTTGGGGGGCAGATTTTTTTAAAAAAATGACATTTTTAGTCAATTTTTTGTCGAAATGTCTAAGTTTAAAAACGTTAGAAATTAAAAGGGAGGTCAAAAAATGTTGCGACCAACTTCTAGGGTAGTGAGGGCACATCGTCAGAAATCAAATTGCATGGAGCTCATGCCAGAAAGTTTATATCATAGAACGCCGCTAGGGCCGTTTATCTATGATTAACTGTTTCTTTGTGTGCTTCTGAGCGGGTAATAATAAGAAAGTTCCCCTAGCCGCAAAAAGAAAGCCATTTTACATTTTTTTCTTATTAAATCTTTTCTGTAAATTTTCCTTTGTATAATGTCAATCTACTGTATCCTATATTCTGAAAGACAAATAAATAAAATTACAAAGAATTGATTGTAAACTTGCATCAGTTTTGAGCAAAGAAGGCAGTTGAAGAGGAAGCCAGTGTGAAGCGAAACACAATCACCAAGTCGAATTTTGATAGTAATTCGAACTGTTTGGGTTTTCTAAGAATGATCACTAAAACGAAAATTAACAATTAAACATTCCAAAACTATTAGAAACATACTAAAATAGGATCTACGACAAATGACAGTCTCAAGCCTGGAAAAAAAATGTATAAGTTGCATAAAACATGTTGTCTTATATGTTGTGTTACAATCCGCCGCTACAGTTCCAACTCGATTTTCGGTAAACCGTGAACAGTAGAAAATTTTGTTGTTGTTGTAATTTCTGCAAAATAATTGTTAATGGGTACAACTCAATACTATCGTTTGACGAGTAAGAATCTCTAAAATTAAAAAAAAATGGTGAAAAAATATCTTGCTCTGAGTCTATTTCAAAAAGAAATCATGTATTGATTACTACCACATCATCTAAGCAGAGACATGATCTATTTAGTGTATGTTTTAGGTTAGACTTGATAACCTCAAATTATTCCAAAAATCAATTTGAAATTCTAATCATTCTTAGTTAAAAACTTATAACCAGTTTATTCGGCTGTTTTCTCTTAGTTTGTTTCGAGTCTATTGATCTCGAATGGCTTCATCACACAGTTTCTTAAGGGTTAAGCAAATGAGTTTTTGTCGCATGCTTTTAATTAAAATCTTGCATTCATCTTTGAAATCTGCGTCCTATGAAACAAATGCAATCATGGATGAAATAAGTTTATTTTACAAAGACCACCATTACATGCACCAGAAGAGTTATAAATGAGTTGGATGATCAAAAAAAAAAGTTCGATATTTCCGTTTTGACCCCGACGAGAAGATTACCATTCTTTACTTTGTCTAACAGCAGAAGCCATTCCCAACATGCATTTAAATGCGCGAATCCGTTGTTAAAAATGAAAATGACTTCAGCTGCCGGAAATGGAAGACGGTAGGCATTTACTTTTACCTCTTCATTCATTCTAAATTTCGATACGTGTTGAAAAGAGGTCGATGAGATGGCTTGGAGTAAAAGCGTTAGAAAGCATATTGAAACAGAGGTTATATGTCTTCTTCAAGAGAGTGGGATGGTCTTTAATCGAAGAAAACAATAGTAAGCGTAGGAAAATGCACTTCGACTTTAATTATTACCTCTAGTCACTGTGACAATTTAAATATCCCCCCCCCTCTCTTTATTTTGACTAGACCTGGTCGAGCGTGACTATTTTGTTGTGATTGAACTGAAAGTTGTTGCTTTTGAACTTCAAAAAATACCTCATAACTATTATCTCTCATAAGAAAAGTTATTTTTAATTTTTCTGAAACCAATACTGTTGCAAAAATGCAAATTTTTTAATGATGTATAAAGAACTTTTACGGAAAAAAAGTGGTATTCCAAAAGTTGCAAATTTAGAATAATCTAATACTTTCCAATGTTGAATACCATTTTAGTTTAAAATGATTTCACAATTAATTAATTTCAAATAAATTATTATTAAAACTGTGACGCTCAGTCACATACATTGAAAACATGTAAATAGTATTTTTGAGAAAAAAAAGGTGGTTATTTTCATCTGTTACTTACCACTTTAGCTTTGAAAAGCACTGCACTTCAAAATTAAACTGACTGTAGATTCAAATAAAAATAACTGTGCTATTTAGATTTTATAATGGACAGAACTAATTATGTTTTTCTTTTTTTCAAAGAAAACCTGTTCGATACTTTTCGGTCAAGGAAGCGCGTTTTTTTTAAATTTTTCTTTATTTAACTTTTTTATAATTTTATTTAATTTTTTTTGCAAGCGTTTATTTTGATTAGTGTTTATTTTTTTATAATCGACGCTGAACAGTCGGTCGAATTCTGATTTTACGACTGTCAATGTTCAACTCCATAGCCTAGTAGTTTTGAACCCAACTCAAAAAACATGGTAACTTCGGGATTAAGCGTTGGGACAAACTAGATTGAGTGGAGAACTTTTTGATGGATTGTTGTTGTTGATTTACATCGCACTAGAGCTGCACAATGGGCTATTGGCGACGGTTTGGGAAAAATCCCTGAGGATGATCCGAAGACATGCCATCACAATTTTGATCATCTGCAGAGGGGATGGCACCCCCGCTTCGGTAGCTCAACGACCTGCACGCGAAGTCGAGCACTTAACGGTAGAACAGTTTAACGAGGACCAATACCGCACACCCTCGGTCCCTACGTAGGCTGATCCAAGTGGTTCACCCACCCACACACTGACCACAGCCAGTGATGCTTGACTTCGGTGATCTGCTGGGAACTGTGTCTTAACGATCAGTTCACTGCGGGACACTTTTTGATGGAACTAAACCGCCTTTGCATTACATGGAGAGGAAAACTACGAAAACTTCTTACGTTTAGCGAGATGAACAAAGGGATTCTAACCCATGATCCGTCTACCGCTGAGGATATTTTCCGTCAGCACTGTGGTCTGTGGGAATCGTAAGCGGAATTCGTATCCACCAGCCACTCCTGGGATTTGAACCTCCGTCGCCTTATTCAGAGGCGAACGCTCTGTCTTCTGAGTCACCGCGACTCTGTTTGGTGTTGAAAAAAATAGAAACATTCCACAGTAAAATAAATAAATAAATAAAAAAGTTGGGTAGGTCTATATTTTTTGGTGACTTTTTGCTTGTGCCTGCCTCATCGAAAAGTATCAAATATTCAAATGAAAGCGCTGTATTTTAATTTTTTATTTGCTTGAAAATATAAATCATCTTTTCAAAGACACAAATGGATACAGAATAGAGTACAGTGCTCTGTTTGTCCAGTACAAGCTTTAAGAATGAAAGAATTGTGTCATCAGTCCTTGAAATAAAGGACCCTATTCTCTGCCTTCCAACATTTGAGGTCGTGAAGTATTTTTACCAGTAGAAGCGATCTAAAACGAAATTTCATAAAATAAATGGTATTTCAGGAACAGAGATTCCGTCAAAAGATTTTCAATTAAATTCTGTTCATTTCTCCTCCACTCTGCAACACTCATCACGAGAATAACTGCCCTTTCAATTGCTCATAGGTAGTGAGTTCGAAAAATAATTTTAAAACAAATTTACAAATCAAAAATGAATGAATAAGGGAAAAGGTTTGCTATCACTTGAAAAAAAATGACTCATAAAGCGTCTCAGTTAAAACAATTATTTGAACATATATTGATCATGTTCAGAAATCTGACGGACCCATTATATATTTGTTTAAATTATTTATATGCGAGGCTGCTCACTTCCTACGTTTTGTGGAAGAAATTTCTTCTAGTGGTTGAAAATACAGCTGGTATTTATCTTTAGTGTTTTAAATAATGGCGAAAAGTGAACCAAGTATTCGCTTACAATGTCACTTAAAGCCTGGTTTCTTAGGACAGGACGCCGTCAGCTGGAAATCAGCGCTAACCTCTGATTGGTCCATTTGTGAGTTTGATAGTATACGTCATTGAACGCTCATCTTGAACTACAATTGCCGTCCAACTCAACTGCAGTTGGATTACAACGTGACGTTAACCACAGAGGCAATGGCGGACAATATCCAACAGCACATTGAAATTAGCCAAGATTTTGATTTTGACCTTAAACATAGCTTCTTCATTAAACATAGCACTCTTCATTCAACTCAGCTATAATGTGTTTTTTCTTGGACAAAGTCATTATTTGTTCTCTAAAACACTGGTCGACAATAACAAAATCAATACAAATTCAAAATAAATATTTTTTTGCGTTATTAACGCATGCGCAATGAGAGATAATGTCTGAGTTGGACCGACTGCTCACGCTGAGCTAACAAAAAAGTATTTTTTTGGCATCAGCTCTACGTCAACTTTCCGCTGACGCCCAGATAAGGTGCTAGTTCTAAGAAACCAGGCCTTGAGCTAACAAACCAGTATTTTGTTGGCGTCAGCGGAACGTTGACGTCCCTCTGACGCTCAGATAAGGCGCTTGTCCTAAGAAACCAGACCTTTAGGTAGTTTTTTCACTACCACTGGAAAAAACTTTCTTAAAAAGCGTAAAAGTTAGCAGATAGGAAACTTGCTGCGCTTTGTGGAAATAGTTTTTCTAGCGCTTTTGTTGCACACCACAACATTTAAATAATTCTAATATTCTTTCTCCAATTTGTTCAAATTATTTCGTAGTGAATATTCAACAAAATTATGCAAGTTTGAGAAGACGCTATGCCCCGGAAGAAAACTGTTCATCGCAAATTCACTTTTACCTCCATAACTCATTTAAAGTATAGAAAAAGTGAGTTTAGACAAACCATGAAGTTTCAAATGCTGAAAAGAAATTTTCAAACTATCAAAAAGAAAATAAATCATGAGATGATAACTTATAACGGCGAAAGGGGGAAGTTCTCTTCTCATAATTTGTTTGCATTTTGATAGTTTGAAACTTATTTTCAGCATTCGAAACCTCATGGCTTACTCTAGGATAGCCTAGGCTCACTTTTACAATACTTTAAATGAGTTATGGAGGTAAAAGAGAATTTGCAAGAAAAAAAAATTTCTCCCTTAGTATAGCGTCCTCTTAAGCCTTCCTGCATTAAGAATAATGTCGGCCAAGGGGATCATGCAATTTAAAGCTTCACAATTTCGTGACTAACAGCAGGATGGTGGCAATCTGATCAGCATTGAGCATCGAAACAGAACGCATTTTATCATAAATTTCAAAAACCCTATGGGTCAAATTTGAGTTTGAATGATTTTTTAAACCCCACTTTAAACACATTTAAATACTTGCATATATTAATTCCTCCCTGCACTTTCCTATCGAAAAAGTAAACCAATGAGTCATTTTTTTAAAAGTAGAATTGGGAAAATGAATAAGTAAAAAGGTTCGGTAACTTTCTTAAGTCACAAAATGTTGAGCTATTATCTTTACATAGTTATTTTACTGTAAAATGTTAAAAAAATAAACTCTGGTGAAATCGAGAAGAATAGAAATAGCATGGTTAATCATCATATTTTTTTTTAATATTTATTTTACAAATCATTTTACTTTCACTCATGCATTTATTCCTTTTTTTTCTTTTTTTTTTTTGAAAAACATCACATGGACTCTATTTTTAAACGGAGAAAGAAATTTAATTCATTTTTCCTGTTTCAAAATCTCTTAATGCTGCATATTTTGAGCTTACTCTAGTATATTTAGGAAATTTGTGAACTGTCTATTTAAAACTCATGCAAACTATATTTAATTTTTTCATAAACTATTTTAACCTCAATTTTTCTCTCTCTCATAATGATATATATTATAGTTTTCAATATAAAAAAAATCAAGAGTATATTTGTTATTTTTGTCCATTAAAAGAATAAAAAACTAGTTATTACCCAAACTACTTCAATATTTTTTATAGTCTAAATAACAAAATTCCCAGATCTTAATCAAAACAAAAAACGCCCACTTTATTTTTTATATTAAAAAATATGACATTCAACATTACGAGAAAAAATTAAGGGCGGAAACTTTATTTTTTCGTGATAATAAAATCTTGAAGTATTTTGCCCAAAGATCAATTTTCTATTTTTTTACTAACCAAAAACCAGAAAACACTTTCTTGAATTTGTTTTATGTTTAATCTTTAGCATTATATGCGAAATAATTGATTGATTTATAAAAACTTTTTGAACTTTGCAAATCATCTCCCCTCCAAAAATAATTATTTCAATAATTAAAAAAGAAAAACTTATACATGTATTTCCATAATTTAAATAGTT
Source organism: Parasteatoda tepidariorum (assembly GCF_982258835.1). Lineage (NCBI taxonomy): Eukaryota > Metazoa > Arthropoda > Arachnida > Araneae > Theridiidae > Parasteatoda > Parasteatoda tepidariorum. The sequence goes on along the minus strand of NC_141755.1, from coordinate 4,373,738 downwards.
TAATTACACAGTTTTCACTTTTTTCTTCCAAATGATCACACATATTAAGAAATTTGGTTCATAAATAAAGCAGGGTTAGACGTTAGAAACATGATGAGCCACCTTCTCACGTTACGACATTTTCTTAAACTGAATCAAATTTCAAAATGACCCCCGCATTGTAATGTGTTCCAAATTACTTGATGAAAATATTTTAATCCTGTAACAGTAAGTGCTTTTTCACAAAATTTTTTTATAAAAATCTGAGTCATAACGACAACAGCTATTTCGCCAGTTTACTTAAGTAAGTGCGGGCTGGAATAGCCTGGTTGGCAGGGCGCTGGACCAACACCTCCTAGAAGTATGAAGGCCTCAGCACGGATCAATTTAGTAGTCCGATGTGACGAAGTTAACTGCGCAGTTGATGATTAATAAGAAAGATGTCATTACGTTCGGGGTACTAAGCTGCGCAGTGGTTGAAAATACGGCGTATGTCATTACGTTTGGACTACTAAAGGATATTTATGGTAACCCGTGCAGAGGCCTACTCTTTTCTAGGAGGTATTGGCTGGACACCGGGCTCTGGTTCGTGTGAAACGGGAGTTCGAATCCAGCCGGCCAAAGGTTCCTCGTGCAGTAAATGGTGACGCACGTTTAATCTGTCCGGTCACAAAGTCTTACCTGTTCCCATAACAAATTATACCTCTGGGGATACTGATTTGGCGATACATCACTCCCCGCTTCAGATCAAAATTACAATCTGTGGGTGAATGAATGGATGTATGAATGGGCCTGCCCTATGAACGGGTGAGGCAGAAGTCGAATTCTTGGCTATAGATGGCACCACTGGAAAAGATGAAAAATCGCATTCTTTGTGACCCACGGCAACAACAACTTGGATAAGAGCAAAATAAAAAATGAATTGTTTTAATACTTTAAAAAAAAATAATTCGATTGTGGAAAGCTAGTGCACATTTTTTTTATTTCTTCAAAAAACTAGAATTTTCGTTACCTGATGTGAATATTTAAAAAAAAATTCATTTCTCCCAACGTTCCTCGGGCATTCCTGTGATAATTTTGCAGTACAATCAGTCGAGACTTCTAGAAACCCTTTTCAACACTTGTGGCAAATCTCCCCCCTCCCCAGGATATCCTTTTGAGAATAGTGAGCTGTGGTCCCCAATTTTTTTATCGCCTACTGTGTCAAAAGCGCTTAACCTTCACTTTATAAAAAAAGTTTATGAAGGCAATTGTGAACAGCATATAAAAGACCACTTTCTTTTAAAATATTTAATGAGAAGAATGAAATTTTTTTATCGTTTTATCATTAATAATTTCATATTAGGTTTTATGTACGACAAATAATTTGCCATCTTTGTGCTGTATCTAGCCTATTTTTTCGTGCATAAACATAAGCCGAGATTGTTTTCTGAGAAATTAATAAAAAGAACTGCCATAAACGTTGAAAACAGTTATTAGGGAAACATATTTCTTTAATAAAGAATTAAGTTATTTTATTAGGATTTGAAAATAGCGTTAGCAAATACTGAAACAATATTTTATAAATGCATGTTCTTTTCATAATTTGTTTAATACATTGTTATTAAAAATGTTTTTTTTTAAGTTCAATTTCTATTCATATGCATTTTACTTGAATTAATTTCATAAAAAATTCAGTAAGAATAAATAAAATTTGAATTATTGATTGGATCTTTATGTAATCAGAGGCTTCAAAAATCATCACTGATTTTTATAATGAGTGATAATCTTTGAAACCTAAACACTTTATTTTAAATAGTTTCGTAATGGCAATCGAAATATTTAGTATCTATTGGAATATGGATTGGATCTAAATCTAATGACACGTTTCGAAATGTGTGTGGTTAACCGTTTCATATTGGTTCAGTCAGGGAAAGCAGTATCATTTTTTAAATCTATGTTTTTACCCTTTTCATAATACTGGCAAGCAATTGACCAGCGTTAAACCGTTTCATGTTGGTTTAAGTTGGGAAAGTCATATCATTTCTGCAGAACAATGGTTTTCGATCTGTGACCCTACCAGCAGACCATTTCAGACTTTCAGATAGAAAAAGTCTTGCACAAGCATTAGAGAGTATATCCTAATGTGGGGCATATGCTCAATTTTCCGCATGAGTATTGCACCATTCAGTGGACTCAACTCGTGGTCTTACCGTTGCAACGGTAAAGAGTAAACAGGTGAAAGTAAGAGTCCTCGGATTTCATTTAGGACGAAATGGCAAAAAAAGTTAACGCAACAAATTTTAACTCTTTTTTTCTTCTTCCAATGCCCACCTGAAGAATGACCTAGGTCATACAGGCATCTGATGGGCAGATTTGTTGACCACTCTTTCAGGGGCACCCTATTAGGTGGGCCAACGTTGCTCCCACAGTAAGGACAGATAGTACAGAGAAGGAAAGAACATCCATGCCTTGCCCGGGATTCGAACCCAGAACCTTTCTGATGCAAGGACAGTTCTCTGACCCCTACACAGGCCGATCGGCACAAATTTTAACTAGTAGGTATTTCTAAGAATATAAAGCGGATTGTTTGCGTTTGAGAATCTCTAATGTCAGATAAAATTTGATGAACTAATGCCGTTTTGTTTGAAAATAAAATTCGACAATTCTTATTTTAACAGATGCATCGATAAAAGTTGAAGAAGCTGCTATCTGTCGTTAAACCTCTCATTCCATGCATTTTTTTTTTTTACATTGCCGACACAAATGATGCTTTTTTAACAGACCTCATTCATTCAGACGGAAATCATCTATTATTTTGAAGTAATCAATTAGGGACTTAGAAAGTTCAGAAACTGTTATCCAGTGTCAACATGAAATATCTATCCTCGGCTATCAGTGAGAAAAGACAAATGATCGCCTATTGTAAATCCTTATCTCAAATAAGAGATCATCATTAGGCAGCACGTTTCTGATTATTTCCTGAAAAGAGTTCCTATAAAATAGGAAGCTGTTATTGAATTGACATAGATCATGTGAAATTTCACTTTCACTGTGACAAAATTAGATCTTTGAAGATTACAAACGCAGGTAACGTTGTCGGAGAAATCTATAATAATATAGTAATATTATATTTGGTTTACTTTTACGAGTCTTGGATTTACAATGTTTGAGAAATCAATTTGAAACAAAGCTCCCAATTAATAGAGTTTATTATGAAAATTGATTCAAATCTAATTTCACTTTCACTGTGACAAAATTAGATCTTTGAAGATTACAAACGCAGGTAACGTTGTCGGAGAAATCTATAATAATATAGTAATATTATATTTGGTTTACTTTTACGAGTCTTGGATTTACAATGTTTGAGAAATCAATTTGAAACAAAGCTCCCAATTAATAGAGTTATTATGAAAATTGATTCAAATCTAATTTCACTTTCACTGTGACAAAATTAGATCTTTGAAGATTACAAACGCAGGTAACGTTGTCGGAGAAATCTATAATAATATAGTAATATTATATTTGGTTTACTTTTACGAGTCTTGGATTTACAATGTTTGAGAAATCAATTTGAAACAAAGCTCCCAATTAATAGAGTTATTATGAAAATTGATTCAAATCTAATTTCACTTTCACTGTGACAAAATTAGATCTTTGAAGATTACAAACGCAGGTAACGTTGTCGGAGAAATCTATAATAATATAGTAATATTATATTTGGTTTACTTTTACGAGTCTTGGATTTACAATGTTTGAGAAATCAATTTGAAACAAAGCTCCCAATTAATAGAGTTATTATGAAAATTGATTCAAATCTAATTTCACTTTCACTGTGACAAAATTAGATCTTTGAAGATTACAAACGCAGGTAACGTTGTCGGAGAAATCTATAATAATATAGTAATATTATATTTGGTTTACTTTTACGAGTCTTGGATTTACAATGTTTGAGAAATCAATTTGAAACAAAGCTCCCAATTAATAGAGTTATTATGAAAATTGATTCAAATCTAATTTCACTTTCACTGTGACAAAATTAGATCTTTGAAGATTACAAACGCAGGTAACGTTGTCGGAGAAATCTATAATAATATAGTAATATTATATTTGGTTTACTTTTACGAGTCTTGGATTTACAATGTTTGAGAAATCAATTTGAAACAAAGCTCCCAATTAATAGAGTTATTATGAAAATTGATTCAAATCTAATTTCACTTTCACTGTGACAAAATTAGATCTTTGAAGATTACAAACGCAGGTAACGTTGTCGGAGAAATCTATAATAATATAGTAATATTATATTTGGTTTACTTTTACGAGTCTTGGATTTACAATGTTTGAGAAATCAATTTGAAACAAAGCTCCCAATTAATAGAGTTATTATGAAAATTGATTCAAATCTAATTTCACTTTCACTGTGACAAAATTAGATCTTTGAAGATTACAAACGCAGGTAACGTTGTCGGAGAAATCTATAATAATATAGTAATATTATATTTGGTTTACTTTTACGAGTCTTGGATTTACAATGTTTGAGAAATCAATTTGAAACAAAGCTCCCAATTAATAGAGTATTATGAAAATTGATTCAAATCTAATTTCACTTTCACTGTGACAAAATTAGATCTTTGAAGATTACAAACGCAGGTAACGTTGTCGGAGAAATCTATAATAATATAGTAATATTATATTTGGTTTACTTTACGAGTCTTGGATTTACAATGTTTGAGAAATCAATTTGAAACAAAGCTCCCAATTAATAGAGTTATTATGAAAATTGATTCAAATCTAATTTCACTTTCACTGTGACAAAATTAGATCTTTGAAGATTACAAACGCAGGTAACGTTGTCGGAGAAATCTATAATAATATAGTAATATTATATTTGGTTTACTTTTACGAGTCTTGGATTTACAATGTTTGAGAATCAATTTGAAACAAAGCTCCCAATTAATAGAGTTATTATGAAAATTGATTCAAATCTAATTTCACTTTCACTGTGACAAAATTAGATCTTTGAAGATTACAAACGCAGGTAACGTTGTCGGAGAAATCTATAATAATATAGTAATATTATATTTGGTTTACTTTTACGAGTCTTGGATTTACAATGTTTGAGAAATCAATTTGAAACAAAGCTCCCAATTAATAGAGTTATTATGAAAATTGATTCAAATCTAATTTCACTTTCACTGTGACAAAATTAGATCTTTGAAGATTACAAACGCAGGTAACGTTGTCGGAGAAATCTATAATAATATAGTAATATTATATTTGGTTTACTTTACGAGTCTTGGATTTACAATGTTTGAGAAATCAATTTGAAACAAAGCTCCCAATTAATAGAGTTATTATGAAAATTGATTCAAATCTAATTTCACTTTCACTGTGACAAAATTAGATCTTTGAAGATTACAAACGCAGGTAACGTTGTCGGAGAAATCTATAATAATATAGTAATATTATATTTGGTTTACTTTTACGAGTCTTGGATTTACAATGTTTGAGAAATCAATTTGAAACAAAGCTCCCAATTAATAGAGTTATTATGAAAATTGATTCAAATCTAATTTCACTTTCACTGTGACAAAATTAGATCTTTGAAGATTACAAACGCAGGTAACGTTGTCGGAGAAATCTATAATAATATAGTAATATTATATTTGGTTTACTTTTACGAGTCTTGGATTTACAATGTTTGAGAAATCAATTTGAAACAAAGCTCCCAATTAATAGAGTTATTATGAAAATTGATTCAAATCTAATTTCACTTTCACTGTGACAAAATTAGATCTTTGAAGATTACAAACGCAGGTAACGTTGTCGGAGAAATCTATAATAATATAGTAATATTATATTTGGTTTACTTTTACGAGTCTTGGATTTACAATGTTTGAGAAATCAATTTGAAACAAAGCTCCCAATTAATAGAGTTATTATGAAAATTGATTCAAATCTAATTTCACTTTCACTGTGACAAAATTAGATCTTTGAAGATTACAAACGCAGTTAACGTTGTCGGAGAATCTATAATAATATAGTAATATTATATTTGGTTTACTTTTACGAGTCTTGGATTTACAATGTTTGAGAAATCAATTTGAAACAAAGCTCCCAATTAATAGAGTTATTATGAAAATTGATTCAAATCTAATTTCACTTTCACTGTGACAAAATTAGATCTTTGAAGATTACAAACGCAGTTAACGTTGTCGGAGAAATCTATAATAATATAGTAATATTATATTTGGTTTACTTTTACGAGTCTTGGATTTACAATGTTTGAGAAATCAATTTGAAACAAAGCTCCCAATTAATAGAGTTATTATGAAAATTGATTCAAATCTAATTTCACTTTCACTGTGACAAAATTAGATCTTTGAAGATTACAAACGCAGGTAACGTTGTCGGAGAAATCTATAATAATATAGTAATATTATATTTGGTTTACTTTTACGAGTCTTGGATTTACAATGTTTGAGAAATCAATTTGAAACAAAGCTCCCAATTAATAGAGTTATTATGAAAATTGATTCAAATCTAATTTCACTTTCACTGTGACAAAATTAGATCTTTGAAGATTACAAACGCAGTTAACGTTGTCGGAGAAATCTATAATAATATAGTAATATTATATTTGGTTTACTTTACGAGTCTTGGATTTACAATGTTTGAGAAATCAATTTGAAACAAAGCTCCCAATTAATAGAGTTATTATGAAAATTGATTCAAATCTAATTTCACTTTCACTGTGACAAAATTAGATCTTTGAAGATTACAAACGCAGGTAACGTTGTCGGAGAAATCTATAATAATATAGTAATATTATATTTGGTTTACTTTTACGAGTCTTGGATTTACAATGTTTGAGAAATCAATTTGAAACAAAGCTCCCAATTAATAGAGTTATTATGAAAATTGATTCAAATCTAATTTCACTTTCACTGTGACAAAATTAGATCTTTGAAGATTACAAACGCAGTTAACGTTGTCGGAGAAATCTATAATAATATAGTAATATTATATTTGGTTTACTTTTACGAGTCTTGGATTTACAATGTTTGAGAAATCAATTTGAAACAAAGCTCCCAATTAATAGAGTTATTATGAAAATTGATTCAAATCTAATTTCACTTTCACTGTGACAAAATTAGATCTTTGAAGATTACAAACGCAGGTAACGTTGTCGGAGAAATCTATAATAATATAGTAATATTATATTTGGTTTACTTTTACGAGTCTTGGATTTACAATGTTGAGAAATCAATTTGAAACAAAGCTCCCAATTAATAGAGTTATTATGAAAATTGATTCAAATCTAATTTCACTTTCACTGTGACAAAATTAGATCTTTGAAGATTACAAACGCAGTTAACGTTGTCGGAGAAATCTATAATAATATAGTAATATTATATTTGGTTTACTTTTACGAGTCTTGGATTTACAATGTTTGAGAAATCAATTTGAAACAAAGCTCCCAATTAATAGAGTTATTATGAAAATTGATTCAAATCTAATTTCACTTTCACTGTGACAAAATTAGATCTTTGAAGATTACAAACGCAGTTAACGTTGTCGGAGAAATCTATAATAATATAGTAATATTATATTTGGTTTACTTTTACGAGTCTTGGATTTACAATGTTTGAGAAATCAATTTGAAACAAAGCTCCCAATTAATAGAGTTATTATGAAAATTGATTCAAATCTAATTTCACTTTCACTGTGACAAAATTAGATCTTTGAAGATTACAAACGCAGGTAACGTTGTCGGAGAAATCTATAATAATATAGTAATATTATATTTGGTTTACTTTTACGAGTCTTGGATTTACAATGTTTGAGAAATCAATTTGAAACAAAGCTCCCAATTAATAGAGTTATTATGAAAATTGATTCAAATCTAATTTCACTTTCACTGTGACAAAATTAGATCTTTGAAGATTACAAACGCAGTTAACGTTGTCGGAGAAATCTATAATAATATAGTAATATTATATTTGGTTTACTTTTACGAGTCTTGGATTTACAATGTTTGAGAAATCAATTTGAAACAAAGCTCCCAATTAATAGAGTTATTATGAAAATTGATTCAAATCTAATTTCACTTTCACTGTGACAAAATTAGATCTTTGAAGATTACAAACGCAGGTAACGTTGTCGGAGAAATCTATAATAATATAGTAATATTATATTTGGTTTACTTTTACGAGTCTTGGATTTACAATGTTTGAGAAATCAATTTGAAACAAAGCTCCCAATTAATAGAGTTATTATGAAAATTGATTCAAATCTAATTTCACTTTCACTGTGACAAAATTAGATCTTTGAAGATTACAAACGCAGTTAACGTTGTCGGAGAAATCTATAATAATATAGTAATATTATATTTGGTTTACTTTTACGAGTCTTGGATTTACAATGTTTGAGAAATCAATTTGAAACAAAGCTCCCAATTAATAGAGTTATTATGAAAATTGATTCAAATCTAATTTCACTTTCACTGTGACAAAATTAGATCTTTGAAGATTACAAACGCAGGTAACGTTGTCGGAGAAATCTATAATAATATAGTAATATTATATTTGGTTTACTTTTACGAGTCTTGGATTTACAATGTTTGAGAAATCAATTTGAAACAAAGCTCCCAATTAATAGAGTTATTATGAAAATTGATTCAAATCTAATTTCACTTTCACTGTGACAAAATTAGATCTTTGAAGATTACAAACGCAGGTAACGTTGTCGGAGAAATCTATAATAATAGTTATCAGCTTGTACACTCATTTGAAAACATTTTACCAAGTGGTATAGTAAAATAATAATATTAAGAGGTAATAAATTTTAAAAAAATGAAAGTACTTGTCTAACAAACTATAACAGATGGCTAACTTATGGATTCTTATGCTGGAATTTTACTGATGTGTCATGGTAGGTAAAACATTTTTATTAACTTTAAAAATTAAAATTTATGAATTAAAACATAAATATTAAAAGAACTGTGATAAAATTTCCCTACGACCCATTTGGTAGATAGAAAAATAACAGAATACTGAATAAGTGTATCCTAATGTTTTTTGAGGGGAAAAAAAGCGGTTACAAAATGGTCCTTTCTTTTAATATTTTTTTTTATATAAATAAAGCGTATAAACGCAATAGGTAGATCGGTAATTTATTTACGTTGCACCAGAATTGCGCAATAGGTTATTTTATTTTATTTTATAACCGTAGTCGAACAGCCGACCCAATTTTTGGGTTTACGACTACTAATGTTGAACTTCATTGCCTTTTAACTTTAAACCCGATCAAGAAGACAAGGAACTCCTGGATCAAGTATTGGGAAAAATTAGCCTTTGTGGAGGGCTTTTTTTTTTATGGAACCAGCATTTGCGTTACATGGAGAGGAAAACTACGAAAACCTTCCACGGATAACCTGATGGAAAGGGGACACTTACCCATGATCCGTCTACCACTGAGGATATTTTACGTCAGCACTGTGGTCAGTGAAAGCCAGGTGAGGAAATAGTATCGACTAGCCATAGCTGGGATTTGAACCCGGTTCACTTCATTGGAAGGCGAACGCTCTATCCTCTGAGCCACCATGACTCACAATAAGCTATTGGCGACGGTCTGGGAAACATCTCTGAGGATGATCCGAAGACATGCCATCACAATTTTGATTCTCTGCAGAGTGAATGACTCCCCTGTTGTGGTAACCTGACAACCTGCACGTGAAGTCGAGCACTTTAAGGTAGAACAGTTTAACGAGGACCGATACCGTCCACCCTAGGTCCCTACGCAGGCTGGTCAAAGTGGTCACCCACCCGCTTACTGACCGCAACCTGTGATGCTTGACTTCGATGTTCTACTAGGAACCATGTCTTTACAATGAGTCCACTGTGGGACAATGAATTGTCAGAAACTATTCTTCACTAAACAAATATTGATAAATATTAGATTGCAATTCGGCATCGATTTTTGATATTATTTTTTCATGATTAGAATGATAGTAAGAAAAATCGTGAGGCAAAAATCGTGTGCTATCATCTGTGATAGTGCCGAATCAATAATTTCAGATAAGAGACTCGTTTATTCTGATAGTCCAATGGATTTCGGAAGTGGACCTGATTGTTCCGAGAGCTTCCAAGTCACGCTCAAACCTTTAACCTCGCTACCATCTTCGTGGATAAGAAATATAAATAATTCTTTAATCTTAATTCCTATTCAGTGGATAAGAAGATGAATTAATGGATGATGTTTATAGGCAATCGTATGTATAATTACCTATTATTGTAATTTAAATAGACCCTTAGGTAATATTTGTGAGACATGCATATATATTAGATCGCAGGTGGTGAAAAGAATGTCTCTAATTTCATTTGTCACGAAGAAAGTAACTTCGTGATTGATATTTGTAAAAGAGAAAGTGTAAAATAATGCCTTGATATTGAATGTTATCTGGAATAATGATTAAATGGATTTAACTGAAGAATCTGGCATTATTTGTTGTTTTGTTTGTGGTCGCTAGTTCATTGTACTAACTATTTAAGGGGAGTCGGAAGAGGGTATACTAAAACTGAGCATTTTTGATTTATCTCTTCTCAGCATCTGACAGAATTTTTTTTAAAGAAAAAAATGAAGATTATGAGCTGAGAACTTTTAATTTTTCAAAAAGTTTCATCATTTTTGAGCAAAAATCTCTCATAAAAAGTATTCCTGTTAACGATAAATCATTATCACAGAAATTGATATTATCTCAAATATTCCCCAAAAAATTTCAAAGCGATACCATAAGTAGTTTCTTAGAAAAGGTAGTAATTACATCGAAAGAGGTTAGTTTCAGCATTATTGATATATGGCCAACCAACTCCGCTTAAACATTTTCGTATTTTCTTTTATAACAAGAATCAGTTTTTAAGCATTGATTCGTAATTGCGGTAATGTTTGTGGGAAATAATATTAAAAATGTAGCAAGACACTTCTACGGTAATAAATCTTTGGTCAATTCATTTCTAGAAATGAACTATTTTATCAGTAGATGTGAATATGGGTAGTTTACGTGTCTAGTTATTTGAATTATTTTATTACAAACAAAGACAGTAAAATTCCTCGCAGAATTATCCATTATTAATTTTAATGAATTAATTAAAATTTTAGATTATACACGATATCAGATGTAAGTCTAAAAAAAAAAAACAAAATCAAAATCATAGAAGAAGAGATTCAAAAACTTGATGAAGTAGGCTCAGTGGATTAGAATGCTTACGTCTGTTGCAAGTTGTACCTAAGCTGCTGAGGGGAATACCTAGATCCATGTACCATTTGAGACCCATGCTTACATTCTGACGACTAATTTTGGAAGTGTTAAAAAATTTGGAATTTATGGCTGTTAATCTGCTTTTAATGAAAAGAAACACTGTCGAGATAGGCCTAGAAGAGTCCAGAGATGCAAAACCGTATATCTTCTCCACATATAAATCAGTTTTATAAACTGTTTTTGATACACTGTGTTTTTTAAAATTTATCTTAAGAAAAATCATAAGCATTTTTTTCTTTTTCTTATTCATATTCGTGCAGTTGAAAGGTTTATTGCGATAAAAATCCGTGCAACATCTTTTTAAGATCCGTTAAAAAAATGTGACTTAATTTCCTGGATCTTAACCCTTAAATGCATAAAATTTTATTTTTAATAAGTAATTCTTAAAATCAATCTGTAAATGGGCTAATAGAAAAAAATTATTTTCATCTTAAAAAAAAAAAGAAAAAAACTTATTGATGTATTTCTACATCATTATGAACAATCACTACTGCAGTTCTACAAATCTACTGAGTACAATATTATAATATTTTAAGCATACATTATTTAAATATTTTTTTTTTAAATCCTTGGAGCCTTTTATGTAAATAATCGTTTTTAAACATTTACTTTTCATTCACATAATTATTTTAAAATATAATTACTTTTTAGTTAAATAATCATTTTCAGACGTAACTTTTGATGCAAATAATAGTTTTCGTACTTTTCCTGTAAATAATCATTTTCAAACATAATTTCTTTTTATATATATATAGTCGTAATCCATAACACTTGTCGAAATGAAACTATACACAGATAACGCGTCAAAAATTAAAACTGTCACAGATAGAAATTAAATTGTCGAAGATTCTAGTTGTCTTCGGAAATGATTAAATATTTTAGGCAAAATTAAAAACAAGAAAAAATACATTTTATTCGCTCCTCACTATGTAGATTTCCTTTCGTGTACTGTTCTCTAATCTCTTTACATTCAGCATATATATATATATATATATATATATATATATATATATATATATATATATATATATATATATATATATATATATATATATATATATATATATATATATATATATATATATATATATATATATATATTAGCACAATAAAAACAAAGAGAAAAACGAAGAAAATTAATAAGTTTTACTAACTGCGCGTAAGCTGCAAGTATATAGAACTCATAAGATAAGCTAAAATATTGAGAAAATATGGAAAATAATAAAAAATAACGACAAGAGAACGAAATTATTAAAAATAATTTTTCAAAAGTATTTAAAAAAATATAATTTTTGATATCTAAAAAAAAAATATTAAATATCCGGAAAACAAAACAAAGAAAGGATATATTCTCATCATCAGCCCACACGATTATATCCGCAAAAAAGGAGTGCTTTCTAATATTATATTAATATAGCCAAAGCAAAGTACATTAATACAATAGTGTGAGGAGCACTCAAAAAAATTGAAATGAAATTCGAACATATTAAATAAAAAATATATACGACGAAAAAAAAACAAATGTATCAAGCAAAAAACAGAAAATAAAATGTAAAGAGATTAGAGAACAGTACACGAATGGAAATCTACATAGTGAGGAGCGAATAAAATGTATTTTTTCTTGTTTTTAATTTTGCCTAAAATATTTAATCATTTCCGAAGACAACTAGAATCTGCGACAATTTAATTTCTTTCTGTGACAGTTTTAATTTTTGACGCGTTATCTGTGTATAATTTCATTTCGACAAGTGTTATGGATTACGACTATATATATATATATATATATATATATATATATATATATATATATATATATATATATATATATATATATATATATATATATATATATATATATATATATATATATATATATATATATATATATATATATATATATATATATATATATATATATATATATATAAAAGTTTACGGTGGCTTATATTAAAATTTAAAGAATATTTTTCAAAAAATAAAGGATTTACAAAAAAAAAGGGATTCTATTATGCTTAATTGAATCAAACGTTCTAATATTATACTTAATTGAATCAAAGCATTATATTATAACTTTATGGTAAGGATTTTATTATGCCTAATTAATACTATACTTAAATTATCCTTTAGCACACCTTTTTTTTTATTTTCCCGTTTTTCTTTCCTAAACATTGTTCACACAATGAAACCATGAACTGATAATTTAGATGAATGTTTTTTGATTTGGACTTAAAAATAAAATTTAACGTGATTTCTCGTTCCATGATGATCCCGAAGACGAGAATTACTGTTGCTTATGAAAAGTGATTTCGTGTTAGGCGAAAATAATCTAATATTTGGCGTGTTTAATTGAATTCCAAGCGTGCATACAATTCAAGGTTCGTGTATCCCTTATTTTTTCCAAGTTTTTCGCCTTAACTTTTGTTCCCTCGAAAGCAGGTCAGCCTTTTCAAGGACACATAAGTCAGGCAGTGACTCGAAATAACGGTGGATTTTTGCTCCGAAGTGCTGATGCGCACCTTCCGAAAGAGTTAAAGCAGCGAGTGAAACGATGTTCCGGATGTAAAAACCGTGTTCGAAATTAGAATTGCACTGTCCCTTCTTGTAAAGTCGGTGAAACCTGTAAAGAATAAAATAATCACCAGAGCATGGCGCCTCGGACCATTAAAGAAGGGCTATTTAGACGAGGAAGGGTTATGAAAACCTTTAAGTATTTCATTTGGTCAATGATGGATTCTTTGTGCTTGGACATGCAATCAATTTTATGTCTCTCAACGACCAGAGTTGGGTTACTCGTGTTATTATTAGCCCTCAGGTCACAATGAATTTCATCGGCATAAGGGAGAGTAATAAGAATTGTTTACGTTTTGGGTTTCTTATAGTAAGGAAATCGTTCAACCCAAAAATAATACTTTTTTCCCTTCAAAATTTTTTTAACTCGTGGTATAGCAATATTGATGAGAAATTTACTGTAGTGAATTACAAAATTCGAGAATTCATTTAATCATTAATGTAGTTTTTTATTCCACTATTAATATCAGTAAAACTCTTAAATGCTTCTATAGTGTTTCTTAGGAATTGTCTGATAAATTTAAAAGAAATTATTCAAGTATCAGGGAAAAATATTAAGAAGTTATTTTTGTATCAACAATTTTATCACTACGTGCTTACTATTGGATGCACGGAGTATATAAAGCATAAAAAGGCATCTATTTTCTGCCTTGTTTGCTGTTACGAAAATCAAACAAAGAGTATAAGACATTTTTTCAGGTTAGTCATGCGCTAATGTTGTGCACCGTTATTCGGTAAATATTTTTGACGGAATCTCACAAAATCCCTATTGTGATTTACCCCCTTAGGATAATTTGTCACAGACATGCGGTAATCTATGATAACCTATGGTAACAATAAAAATGTACATGGCTTTTATTCGTTAATACACTACTAGCCTAAAATAACAATAAAAATTTGTATGGCAAGGTACCATAATCTTATAGTTGCTATAAAAGTTAGTTTGGCATTCATATAGAAAATATAGAGAACCTATGGTGTCTAGCTATAACCATAAAAATTTATATGGTATTATATGGCGGAATACCATAACCTAATTATATGTATAAAGAGAATAACCATAGACATATTGCAAACTAATGGTAACACACCATACGCGTGCGTCATCTATATGGGAGAGTGGATATAGACATTTTTGCGGAAGAGAGTAGGTGAGTTATACTCCAGCTCCGAAATTTCATCTCAATTCTGCATTAATTAAACCAATCCATCAAAAACGACAGTGCTTTTCAATAAAGTTTGTTCACCTTATAGATATTTATAGTTGCTTAAAACTATTTTCGATTATTTTAACGAAAAACAAGTCAAAGTCAAAGCAAGCGTGACACCTATACTTCGATAAAGTACTATCCGGCCAAAAAGATTCTTAGATTTTTTTTTATCTTTTGATAATTTTCGTAGTCAGTCATTTTATTTAATTTTAAATTTTTGACTTCCTCGATTTTCAAATTTCTAGGAATAAATCAATATCTTGCTTGCTTCGATAACGTTTTTTCTGAATTTTTAGCTTAGTTCATTTTATAAACAACTTGGTTTCGGTCTGAAATGATTTCAAAGGAATCTAGAGCCAAATTAGCTCTTTCGTGGCAACAAAGTGTTGTGCTAATTGTGATCCAATGTTATATATATTTTGCACCCTTCTATAGTAGGCTCAATCCTTTAGTGATGATTAATTTTAGATTAAGGTACAGTAGAGAGTCAACAAATCTGAAAGTCCATCTCAATTAATTTTTTTAATTACTCATATTACCTTAATTTTACTACTTAATTTTTAAAAATTAATTTTTAAGTTTTGTAATTTAATTTAGTCTTCAGACTAGAATTATTTGGGTATTTACTTTCTTACATAATTATTGTCATTTCCCATATGTTCAATTATTAATCTCTCACCTTAATTTCTTTTATAATAATCGGTCTTGTGAAAAAGCTCCAAAAGTTTACTGTCATTCAATGATACTTGTTTATTATTTTCTATGCATAAATTTGCCTATGTATAATTGTATGATTAGATACTATAGGGCTATGGAGAAATGTTGCCAATATCGGATACAGAACACCATAGTTAAGTGAAAAAATTTATTTTCTAAAAAAATACAATAGGATATCCCTATATGGTTTCAACTATGGTAAAGTTTTACCAAACACCTTTGCCATATACGTCTGACAAAATTTGCCACGTGTATTTGGTAAAAATTTGCTTTATGCTTGATAAAATTTTACCATAGGTAAAACCCCTTGGATATCCTACGGCATTTTTTATGGTACACCTATGGTAAATTTTCCTAAGGATGTGACAGCCGACACACCCATGTAGATTGTGTGTAGAATTGTAGAAAGTTGATTATTGTTTGGCATGTATTCAATGATGAACTTCTAACGATTCTGTGTGTTCATCATTGGCGCTGCATGAAGCACAAAAGTTGTTAATCTATTTTCTGTCATATTATCCGCCGCAAAATTCTAACAATGGTCTTAAAGGATATGAGTAATCTTTAGTTTCAGGTTGCTTACATTTCAGTGCTCAGTATCCTTATTTCGTACACGATTGTCTTTGACAGAACCTCACCCATAAAATCAGTGATGAGATTCAGTGGATTGATAGACTAATGGCGGACTCATAAAATCACTGATGATTGATTATTGCCTAAGGTACAACCTGCATGCAATGGTGAACATCAATTATTGATTGATGTAAAAGAAATGCGGGATGGTGAGAATATTAAATGCTGCATTAATTTTATATCTTTGCGGACGACTGCCGCAAGAAAATAAAACTAATTGCAACACTTAACACCGTTTACTAATCTAGAATAGAATAAACCAAGCTCAATAATAGTGTCACTTTGTTGATGTTAAATTCACGAAGTATGCGAATGGAAGTTAGTTTCACGATGAAGTGATCTAATCTCATGTTTTTTCAAGCTTTTTTTTAATTCAAATTGTTACATATTTACTTAAAATGTACATTCTACCGAACAATAAAGATATATTCAACTGTCCGCATTATTATTCCGCATAAATTATAACTTTTGCATTTGGAGGAAAGATGAGGTAGTTAATTAGTCAGTAGACACAAGAAAGATAAGAAAAAATAAATAATAGTTCACTAAATCTTATTTTTAATTTTCCAGACTAGCATCCAGGGTTCGTTGATTTAAATCAGCTTGATTTAAATCACGATTTAAATCATGATTAAAATCAAATGATTTTTTAAAAAAAATCATTGATTTAAATCAACTGATTTTTATATATACAGGGTAACAAAAAATTATAGGGATCATTTTTGAATGTTTTTATTTCCAAAATTTATTACATAAATTCAGCGATGTTTCTCAATATGTCGACCTCCGGCATAATAGATTTGTCTACAACGCTTCGGCCATGATTTTAAAGCCCGCAAAATGATTTCCTGGGGGATTTTCTTCACCTCTTCTCTAATAGCTCTTTGAAGGCCTCTCAATGTAGACAATCTTTTCTTATTCAGTTTGTTTTTCAGATGTCCCCATAGGAAATAGTCTCATGGTGAAGCATCAGGACTGTTTGGAATCCATTGTTCTGGTCTCAGGAATTTCACTTGCTGATCTGTTAGGAATTTCTGGGTGACCTTAGATGCATGAGATGGGGCAGAGTCCTGATGGAACACAGCATCACTATTAGAGTACAATCTGCAGTAATCATCCTTAAAAAAGGGCTTTAATATCTTCTGTATGGAATACTCAAAATTTATTTTGGGCCCCAGGTTTCACAAACCGAGGTTTGGTCACACCATGGGCGGATATGCCCATCCAAACCATTTCGCCTTTGACATGAGGCACCGTGGTTTATGGTGTCAAGTCTCGCCTGTTCTGTCCACGGCTAAGATATTGAACTTTAGATTTAGCATTGGTATCAGATAGATAGATCCATGCTTCATCAGTTGTAATGAACTTTCGCCATCTGTCCTTACAGAGAAGCTTGTAGAGAGGCCATAGGCGTTGCCTCCTAATCTGCACCGATCTCTCACTTAAATGATGACATTTAGGTTTTTTATGGTATTTTTTCTTCAACTTTTGTTTTAGTTGATAGCTTACAACTTGCTGACTCCCGTTAAGAGCCTTAGCCATGCTTGTCTGTGTTGGAGGATCCGGTTTTGATGTCATCTTATCAAGCTTCTGCAAATCTGATTTCTTCAATTTGCTTGACAGTCCACTTCTTTTTTGTTTTGCATTATTTTGCATCGATCCAAGTTTTGAATTCTTGATAAGACTGATATGGCTGAGTGAAATCGCAATACCTTTCTTTTTAAAATGGGTTTCTATAATCTTGTGGCTCCATCGAAGTTCTAAAAATGCTTGTACTAGACCAATTAGCTTTTTGTCAAATTTCTTCAAAAGCATTTTTGTGATTTTATGAAATAGTATTGCAATTGAAAGTCAAATAGTAGAGCTTTAGATCAGTATGCTATATATGTAAAAAGGTTTTAAAACTTTAGTGGTAGATAACCACAAAAGTGATCCCTATAATTTTTTGTTACCCTGTATATTATATTGATTTCAAAAGTTAAAAAACAGTGCTTTAAATTATTGATACTTTTAATATTTTCTTTTCTAAGTTTTAAAATTTATTTTAAATAAATTGCTGCATTAATTAATTTTAGTTAACGAAATTACTTTCTTTCTTGGAGTGTGTTAAACACATTTAAAATTACATGTTTAAAAATCTTTTGATTCTTAACATTGAAAATACAGATTAAAGTAAATATTTAATGCTGTCTTAATATAGACTTGCATAGCTGTAGAAAGTAAATAAACATGCTTTTTTTTTCAAAAAGCAAATGTTAATTAAAGTTCTACCTTTTGATTAAAAAAGCATGAAATTCAAATCTACATTATAGTTTATTGATGGAAATTTCTATATTTCTAAAGCTTGAGGTTATATTAAAAAGAAATTACCTTAATATGCCAAAAATAGAAAGAAAAAAAAAAGCTGAGTTCAGATATTTTTTTCCTGATATAGTGTCATTCTTCCCTATCAAAGTCTATTTGAAGCAGTAGGGTTATTAACTGGTTTTTATTTTTCTTCTCATAATATGTTTACGGTATCTTTGAAATTATCAGATTTTCTTTTGTGAAAAAAAATTCCAATGAGTACATAGATTTTTTTAAAAATGTTTTTTAGCTTAACTTATGTATTTTGATAAAGGATTAAAAATGAATATTTTAACATAAAAATATATAGATTGAATATTTATTTTTTGATGAATAACAACATTTATAAACACAATCTGTTGCATTTATTTTGCCATTTTATAAATCAGGAGAAAAAAAAAGAGATCACAATTTTAAATTAAAATTATGCTGTGCTAATTGAAACTTTGTGTTATTAGTTAAAATAGTATTCTTTAAATTATCTATTTTATCTTGTCTTTTAATTTCAATCATGCCTTTGTATCAAAATGGTCGCTATGCATTATAATGAAAAATTATTTTAGTAAGTTAGAGCTTCTAAAATATTGTTATAATATAGTTTTAACATTAATTTAATTTTGATTAAGCATTTATAAAGTTTTTTTGATCATAAATTAAAGCTCTTATAGTGTATTTAAATAAAAATCAAAAAAATCTGATTTAAATCAAAAAAATCCGATTTAAATCAAAATAATCCGATTTTTTTTTTTTTTTTTTAAAAAAATCAAAAAAATCACGAACCCTGCTAGCATCCCGTTACACCCCAGAATTAAGCAAAAAACACAAAAAAAAATTTTTTTAAGGAAAAAACAAATTCTTACATAAAAGTATAGTGAATCGATATTCACACAATCATATAGCGTCCACCACTATTGCATGAATAATGAGCGCTTTAATTTCTCATATTCTGACTTGTGTATTTGTACCCAAGTAGGCCTGCAAACATAAGTTAACCTGTCTTACTCAATTTCACCCTGCTCTTAATATTAGATGATTTTCAAAAATTCCTTTTGTTCATTTTTTAAATAAAATATTGAATTTGGAAAGAAACTTTGTAAACATCATTACGTATGATAAATTTTCTTCTGAAAACAAATTACAAACTTATTTTCAACACAAAAATTAAATAGATTAAAATTATGCGCTTTCCAGAGTGATGAATGCGTCTTAAAAAGTTCTTTGAAGTAAATAAATCGCTATAATTTTTTAAGATGTAAAAAGCAGCTTTATTTTGACTGAGTTATGGGCAATTTTTTTTTCATGAATTGTAGTTTATGGCTGTTAAATCTCCATAAAAATTACACCAGATTTTTCTCTCGTTCCATCAAAGTTAATATGATTTTATGGCGCCAAGATCGTAAAAGTGTCGAAAATGACAGGAAGTTTCCACTTCAGTAGTATGACGATTGGGGCACGTGTAACATTGTGTTCTTTCCCTCATACACGATAGCATCGCAGAAGAAAAACTTCAGAAACAAAGCGAGAAAATGGTTAACTCAAATGAAGAGACTCAAAATGATGGGTGAGAAAGAATTAACCGCTAAGGTCACAGTGAAAAGAATCTCACGGAGGAAATTCTTTCAAGCCTATTCAACCATTTCAAATTGCTAAAAATGGATAGAAAATGTTGAAAGTTATAGTAATTGATTGATCAGATATCTATTTTCTTTAAAAAAAAAATAGTTAGAAAATAGAAGTTTAGTGTTTCTTTTTGAAACATTCCAATAAACGATTGTATTTTTCTGTGAAACTGACTGTGTGAAATCGCAAAAGGCTCTAGATCTGCTGATTTCTAGAATTTAACGATGTTCAGAAATCAAACAAAAGAAAATTACAGAGTAGTTTGAAAAGATTTTTTAGTCTTTTGAAAAACACACTTCATTTGTAATTTTTCTTTTATTATTGTTCAACGAAGTGAATTTTACAATATTAATGTAGAAGGAAAGTATTCGTACAAGAAGAAAAGTAATATTAAGAACAAAAGTTAAGCCACTTGTCAGCAGTGACTTTGATGTAGAATTGCCCGATAAATCCTTATAACTGTTAAAATACTGTGATATTTACTGGTCCGTGAAAATCAAAGTTTATCACAGTTATAAGTAGAGACGGATTTTGAGGACTTAAAAAATCCCAGCAAATGCACTTGAAAAGCACAAAAAATACTCTTAGAATGCAAAAAAATACCTTAGTCATTCATAAAATATTAAACAAAAAGAATGTTTTCATTTTTATAAGTACAGTAGAGCGCCGATTATCCGAACTGCTCGGGACCGAACGTGGTTCGGATAATGAAAAGTTCGGATAATTGGAAAGTTGTTTAAAATCTAGTTTGAATGATTATTATTTATGCACTAACTTGCCTTCACACTTTTTCCAGGTTTAGGACTGGCAGTACCATCGAAAATAGCTCTGTTTAAAAAAAAAATTCAATTTTTAAATATTTTTATTTAATTTTTTTAATTTTGAATTTTTTGTAATCACACTTCAGCTATTTATAATTTTTTTTTGTCAATTGCTGATTTTACCACATTTTTCTTTATTTTCCATTGAAAAAGAAATCCAGCAAAGACTTTTGTTTCAAAGATGCTCTTTTTTGAGCAGCGATATACCTTATTCTTTTTAAATAAATCAACTTAACATCAACATCATTTTGACGTTCTATCCAATTCATTGCAATATCTAATGAACTGCATGCTTCCATATGAGAAGGTTCACTATCTTGAACTTGATCATCTATTTGTTCCTATTCGTCTGTGGAGTTCCGATTTTCTTTCTAAATTTCAGCAAACAATTTCATCATCATTTAAAATTTGAAATTCAAGGACGTTTTCAGTGTCTCGACACCAGCCTTCCATTTCTTCTGATGCATAACCTGACATCTCTTCAACCGGAAGATCTACTGGCTCAGAAATTTTGAAAAATTGTTGATAAGTCAAAAATTATTCTAAACTTTAAAAAAAAAAAAATGAATTCAGACATAGTTCGGATAATAAGGGTTCGGATTATCGGATAATAATGCATTCATGTCTAAATATGTAAAACAAGCAATGCATGTTCTACGTTCTTTGAGGTTTGAAATAAATGTTTCATTCTAAAACTACAAAGGAACCAAAATATATTGATTCCTGATGATCAAAAAATGGAAAACGGAATACTCTGAAAAACTTAAAAAATCTTCGAACAAGCAAAAAATGACCCAAAATTTTTTTAAAAAAATGCCCTTAAAATCACATTAAAAGCGAATAAACAAATGTACGAAAAGGAAAATTTCAACAAAATCCGGGTCCAAGTTATAATATATATATTTAAAAGTATGTATATCTTAACAACATTTTTTTTTTAAAAAAACTGATAGGAAGTGAAGGAAGAAAATCATAATTATTTCACCATTTAACTAAGAATTCGCAATTTTTTACATTTATGTGCATTGGAAACAAATGACACCATCTCAAGAAGAATCAAGAATTCAACTGAAAATTTTATAACTATTTTGATTTCTCGTATAAAATCATAGAGTTTCGTTTAAATGGATGAATCAGCTGTCTTGTTCGGCAGTATTAATAGTATTTGTGCTCCACTCATATTTAGACTCTTTCTCACCAAACGTTATCGACTACCACAAGTAATGAATGAAATACACTCTATAACAAAAAAATCGACGCACCAAGAACGCACTAAGACGGGCAAGATCGACGCTCGATCAGGCTGGAATGATGCCAACTGGGGACGTATAGTCTTTAGCGACGAATCCCGCTTCCAACTGTGTCCTGACGATCATCGAAGACGTGTTTGGTGTCAGAGGGGGGATCCTGCCTTCACTCTTGCACTCAACACCGGCCCTCAACAAGGCATTACGGTCTGAGATGCCATTTCCTTTGACAGCCGGACCCCTTTGGTCGTCATTCGAGGTACACTTACTGCACAGCGGTACGTCGACGACATCCTAAGACCTGTTTTGCTACCGTTCCTTTTGCAGCGTCCTGGGCTGGTTTTTCAGCAGGATAATGCCAGACAACATGCGGCACGTGTTGCTATGAACTGTCTGCAAGCTTGTCAAACTCTTCCTTGGCCTGCCAGATCACCAGATCTCTCTCCCATCGAGCATGTCTGGGATATGATGGGAAGGCGATTGCATCTAGCACGGAATGATTCGACAATTGGATCGAATTTGGCAGGAAATACCGCAAGAGACCATCCGGGAGCTTTATCGGTCTATGCCACGCCGTGTGGCAGCTTGTATCCTGGCTAGAGGCGGGTCTTGAACTTGTTACTGTAACTCTGCAATAAATCATTCAATTGTTCGGAAATTTTAATCATTTACTATTCTGTACATTGTCTTCCTATCCACCAATTTTCGTTTCAATCGGACAACTCCTTCTTGGTGCGTCGATTTTTTTGTTATAGAGTGTATTTGAGTTATTAGATCAATTTTTCTCGGAGAATAGTATCCTAAAGGAATAACTATGTTGTGTATAATGTGTAATAATGTATAATAATTAAATATATGTCTATGATACGTACATAATGACGTATAATAATGTCTATGATGTGTAATAATGTAACTGTGATGAGCAAAAGCTATGACTGGTAAGATGCCTGGTGTGATTGTATAAAAAAGACAATAAAAGAAAATTAAGTTATGCTGAAGTAGCCATTAGAGATGAGTTATTCTATGAATGTGAGTTCAGACTAAATTCCGAGATCGAAGAATTTTAATCCGAGCCAGCCGAGCCCGATTTACAGAGGATTACTTAGAATCCGAAGTATTCCTCGAAAAGCTTCTTCCGTCCTTAGTATGAGGATGACCAATCTTTTAAAATATACATTAACAAATGAAAATCGCATAATTATAGAATAATAATATGCAAAATGCATGTGATATTAATTAAAAAAAGAGAGAGAAATGTTCTACGTTTATGCTTACCGTTTCTGTTATAACTTTAACAGACAAGAATTACGATATACTTGGAGGTACTCACTAGTTAAGAACTATTCATACAGAACTAACTCTCGTCAACCCCCAAAGGGTGCTCGCTTCTTCACATCATTCACGATATAGTGAATATTACTTTTTACTACCAGGCTAACTATAATCTCTCACTCCGTCATTTGAACTCCGTAAGTTCGCCATTTTTACTATAACTGCATTTCGCTGACGTCAAGAAACGACGTGTCCAATACCTGGTAGAGTACCGACGGAAACTCCAAAGTGAAATCAAAATCTTAAGCTAAGCATCTTTATTTTAAGCCTCACAAAATAAAAGCGCCAAACAGAAGTAGCAGATCTCTAATTTTTGATACCTTGTAAATTTTACATATTTAATACATAATAATTGAACTAAGTGTTTGTTTAAAAGTAGTGAAAGAATTCATCAACATTTCAAAATTTTATCATGAGTCCGAGCCCCAAAACTTTTTTCAATATACGTGCCCGTGTCGGACCCTGGCTCGGGCTAAGCCCATTTCATCTCTAGTAGCCACTGCGTACTTCATCTACACGCTCTTGATGTGAGAAAAAAAATTCCGCCATTTATGTACTGAATGAATTCTCATAAAATAATAAATTTTATAAAATTGCGGCCTAAGAATTATAGGGTGACTTGGAGAATCTATGTGTACGTCTTTATTTCTCCAAACTGAAATAAGGTGACTGCTTCGCACAGGAAGTTTTACGCGCGTCTTTTTTCTTAATTATTAAAAGTTATTTTTTCATGCGAGTGATTTTGTCTGCAAGGAGAGAACACTGCAATCATGAAAGAGCTTCTAAAGACATTCATTAAACAGCCAAATCTAGTGTCATGCAAACCTAAATGAAAAAATTAATTTGTATCGTCGATTTTATTGAGTCGTTCTGTTTAATAAACAATATAGAGCTGCGAGATAAAATTTAGTGTTTCACGTTGAATTACCAATTTCAAAAGTGCTCCTTTACATAAAAAGTTTGGGAACCTTGAGCGAAGTCATTTCCGAAACTAAAAAGAAGAAAATTATAGTTTATCTTTTCTTTATTAATATTATTGCACTGTTTATTATTTTTTTCTTTTCGAGTAATCTTCTTCATTCTTTTTTTACATATGAATTGAGTATGTTGAAAATTGTCAATTTTCTCTTAGCTATAGTATAATGAATTACAGAAAAAAAAATTTTTTCAATTTGTATAATCATTGGCTTCATATTCTTATGTCAAAGAAATAACAGCAATTTACACTTGTTATTAAAATAAATCCTCGTCATTTTCTCAAATTTGACTAAAAAAAAAAACGAAAAAGGCGTAAAAAATGAGAGAGTACTAAAACGGAGATTAGGCAATAAGGCGGTAATAATGCGTTCTTTTAAATCGTTTAAGTCGTACATGAAATCTTTAATGACGGGATTAGTTTCCACCTGTTTTTATGACTCTGTTAAGAAAGTTATGACATTTTACATTCCCTGGAATGTCATTTTAAGATTTCTGTGAGAAGTTAATTTTTGACAGGATTTAGAAAGAAAATAAGAAATAGTTTTCAAAGTTCAAATGTGTGCCTTGTTTTCTTCCGAAATCTTGTCAATAAATTAAATTCTCACAGAAATCTTAAAATGAGGGGGAAAATGGGAGATATTTTATGTCATGAATGAGTTTGCTTTTTACATATTTCAATAGTCGCTTTTGATGTAACTTTCTTTATTTTATATATTTAAATGATAATGAGCTTAGACGAACAAATACTTCCACAAGATAAATGGGAACTTGTCAATATCAATAACTGTGTTTCCATGAATCTTAAAAAAAAATTAATTCTTTAATACAGTGTTTCCCAACCTTTTTAGGGCGAGGACCTCTAGTTTTGTAAAAAAACTCTGAGATTCGCTATCTACTAAACATACAATTAATAAATAATAACATATAGAAGACATTTATTGCTACTATGGATATGAATAGAACAGTGCGATTATGTGAATAATTTATTAAAAAAAATTGAAAATGTGTTGAAAGAGACGCCACATCTCATTAGTATTTATAAATCTAGTACTACTAGCAACTTCGTAAATCGATATTGATTACGATTCTATCTACTGAACAGACGATTAATAAATAATAACAAATAGACGCCTATTACATGATATAGATACAAATAAAACGTATATCAATAATTAATAAAAGACATTGAAAGTGTGCTAGGACTACGATAACTTGGTAAATCGGTGTTGACTACGATTCGCTAGTTCGTACTAGTGACATAGGGCCAGTGAATGAAAAATGAAACCCAAGAAATTTCTTGGCTTAGACTCTCAACCCTTATCCACGGTCCAGTACCTCACTCTCTGTGGCCCGCTTGTGGTCAACGGTCTATGAATTGGTAACCGTTGGTGCAATAAATTGATTTTAATGTCGGCAGAAATTACTTTTTTTGAGACACCGCTTTAACTGTCTTGGTATGAGAGGTAGTTTTCATACAGATTTTCAGTTCAAAATAATATATAGTGAAGGTCATAATTTTTAATGCGAAGTATTTAATTTATTTACATTTTTCTACGTTTTGTTTCGATGGATACTTGTAGAGTGGAAAATTTAGTAAAAAACAACGTTTTAAGCTTTTTTTTCTCTATTCAAAATTGTGATTACATATTTAATTTTGTAATTTTTTATAGCAAATGTAAAATGTGAACTACCGAAATTATAAAGCTTAAGTTTCTAAGCTGACGCATAATATTAATTCGTTTTGTTTAGAGAACCAAAATTATGTTACTTTGTTTATGTGTCATTATTTGCATTTTATTCACGTCGTTTAATATTATTCATATGCAACAAAAAGTTGACCCTATCTTCATTTACTTATTTCAACCATTAATTATAAATTTACAGTTACAGATTTACCAACACGAAGATTTTACAAGTATATATCGATTTTTTTCGGCTAAGGAACCTTGAATAATCTTCTTCTTCTGGCGGAATGCCGATTTAATGAATAAAGTTTATTTATAAAGTCGTAATTTTGAACGTTATAGCCTATGAAAGACTATTTTTAAAATATTTAATTAGAGGAATGAAATTTTTTTTATAGTTTTATTATTAATAATCTTAAACTAGGTTTTACGTCCAACTGTTATATTTGCAGTCCTCGTACTATATCTAGTCTAGTTATGAATTTGTGTCTGGTACATGTACATAAGCTGAAAATGAATAATATAAGCCCAATTATGGTTTACTTCGAATTGAAAACTTAAAAGAACTATTATAAACGTTAAAATGGTTATATGGGAAACATTTTTATTTATTAAAAAATTTAGCTATTTTATTTTGATTAGAAAAGAACGATATAAGACACTAATGTAATATTTAATAAATGCTTTTCATAATTAGTTCAATATATTGTTATTAAAGATATTTTTTCTTTTAACAAATGTTCTTTCTATTTCATTGGCAGTATACTAGAATTAATTTCATAAAGGCAAACTGAAAGATAAAATAAATTATGAATTATAGGTTGGATCTAAATGTAATCAGAGATTATAAAAAGTACTCACTAACGAGAGGTTCTAAAATTACTCATTCCTAATAGTAAAAAGAAATAACTTGTCGAACTCAACTCTTCCACAGAATCCAAGGGTACCGCAGAACACCATTTTTGAACGACAGTATTTGAAGTGCTAGAGTAAACAATTAAGATAAGCGGAAATTTAATTCTTTTTATCAAGACTGATAAAATTTACTTGACTGTTATACTTTTTTTTAAAAAAAAAAAAGTCGTGGTGGTTAAAATCATTGTAAATCTAATTTATTAAATTGAAAGCGAAATAGTAAAGAACAACATTTGCTACCCTTTAATTATATCGGAAAAAGTTTTCGTTTAATTAATAGAAATTGGCTCTGATGTATTTATTTGGTTTTGTTGTTGTCGTCGACCATTAAGGCAGAGGGGGTGCGAGTGTTCTTGTTTTCCAGTGGGGCCATATTTGGCCAAGAATTCGACTTCTGCCACACCCATACGTCCCACCCGTTTATAGGGCGGATCAATTCATACATCTATTCATTTGTCCACAGATCATAGTTTTGACCCGAACCAGAGAACGATCCATCTCCAATTCAGTATTAATTTGTTAATGGAAGAATGGAGGACTTTGTGGTCCGACAGATTTAACGTGCACCAGTCACGCGGGTAGTCTTCGGCCGGCTGGATTTGAACTCCCGTTCTCACAAACGTGAGTCCAGCGCCCAATTGACCAGGCCATTCCGGCCATTTATTTGGTTTTAAAATTAACTAATGATAATGATAGTTAAAATTATTTAAAGAAGATTTAATTTTTTGTCTAAAATTAATTAAATTTCGCAATTCAATTTTCCCCTTTTATGCAATAATAGACAGAATAAATAATTTTATGATTTGTTTATACTAACCCCATGGCATTGTGCTACAGTGGACAAAAGCAACTTTTTATTTAAAGATAAGATTATTAAAAAAGCATAAATCCCAATTAGCTTTTGTATCATTAGAAATAAAGATAAATGCCCACATCTAAAAGAAATCCTGGATATATTCAAAATAATGATTAGTAAGTTTGTTTTGAAAAGTTTATAAAACTTATCGACTCTAGCCTCCGTTTCCAATTGAAATTTATTAAATCAAAATACTAAAAAACAAAATAAATTACATAATTGGGTTAAAATTGATAATTATAATTTTTCAGAACTAAAATACTAAATTCACCTTGATCAACATGATTACAAATTTTTTGATGATGTAATTCTGATACTGATACACTTTAAAAGATAGATATATTGTCTGATTGTGTGATTAAATTATAACCAAGTTGTGAGCTATCAACCAGCATCAATGTTTTTAATATAAGTATCAAATTTATGCTTGGCATCTGTTTTTTAATTTTTAGATTTTTTCCCTTTATCTTCAGAATAATATACCTATGAACGTGATATCATTTTTTAATGGATCAATAAATCAACTTAAGATGCTTTTTAGACAACTCCTAGTGGTTACGCCTTTAACTGTAAACTTACTCGTTATTCATTAGCGCTAAGAAATTCCAAAATTAACATTGTTATCATCTATTCTTTGTTATTTCATAATTTTCTAAAATAAGCTTCCAACATATACTTTATCTCATATAAAACCGGGGAAGTGTATCGATGAATAGACAATCGAAACTCAGTTTAATTTCGATAAATATTGGATTCAATTCAATTTTATATCATTTAATAAATAACAAAGACTCATTTTCGAATTTCATTATGAATGTGAGTTATTCTAAATGCAATTGAATCAGGCACAATTCAACTTCCTGGAATTGCAAACCGTTATCATTTTCTGCGCTACTATAAATTACGCTTTCAATAACCTTAATCATCTTCAGAATGGAACAATGGAGCACCAACAAGTCGTCGCCCACAATAGATCACGAAATTAAAAGAACATTAGTTGACTTAATAAGTAACTGGCTGTCTCATATACTCGAACGTTAACTACCTGTCAGGTGGAAATGTGAGACAACCAGTACTAGTTGATGATGGAAGAATAGAAATCCGCCATCTTTACCGAGTTTTCCCGTCACCCAAAGTGGGAACGTGCCCTGAAAGTAAATGTCGCCAAGCATACATTTGTGGACACAGAGGTTTAAAGAGAAGAAGTGGATGATGATACGCTTGATAATATTTGTCTTTTCATGGTCCATAGAGGAAGTAATAACAGTTAGAGGGAAGTGGTTTTAATGTCTGTCCGCCAAGAAAGTTAAGATGTTTGTGACTACTTGAGGAGAGCTTTCTTGGATGAGCGATGATTGTAAACCGCCAAATGAGTCTTCGGCTCAACTCTTCCTCCCCCTAGTAATTATAACAAAATTTGGGTTAATACGCACCCAGGAAAATTGAAAGGTTGATTGTAATATTAAGATAATAAGTTGCATTTTATCATGTGTGTAAATGCTAGAATATTTTAATAAATGTATCTACATCCAAAGTTTTAGGATTTGAATTTTTTTATTCTGAAATGGAAGCTAGTTGTAGAATTTTGCCAATTTCTTTTTTTTTTAAACAAATTCAATCTGATCCAAGTTTTTTCAGGCGCGCATTGAACTTTGTATTTAGTGGTTAGGAGTTATTTGTAAAAGTTAAAGAGTGATTTAGATGCATTTAAAAAAAATTTAAACTAAAGATATCATTTGTTGCTGTTAAGGAGAATGCTTTACTATATTCATACATTGGTAAACATACATGAAAAATCATCTTTAACATCGCGTTAGAGTACCTTCAACATTTCGCTCAATTTTTTATTGCTATGTTGAGATAATTGATAATAACATAAAGATGAATATTGAATTCTATGATGATGATGAATTCTAGAGATGAATATTGATCGAAAATATTGAATTCTATAGAGAAATAAAATTTTCCTGACTACTCCATGTATTAATATAGTTAGAAGATTTTATAAAAATTTAAAAACTGCATTGCGTGACCTTCTTTCAAAATAGAATTAAAGTAAAAAACTAAAGTATGAAATTAGTTTTATTGAAGTAAAGTGTATAGTCTCGTTAAAAATTAAAACATCACTTTAACTTCATGAGAACACTAAAATCTATGAAATGGACGAATGACTTTGGTACCAGACAAAATTGGTTTCAAATGCAGGGTTTCCATTTGGCTTAGAAAATGCTGTATAGTATTTGTTCCATAACAAGTTCTTTCGTCGGTTGAACACTGTTTTTAATTTGTTTCAAACTAGAGATCCTCAACAAGATACATTGCGCTAAGAAAAAGATTTCAAATTGTTCGAATGCCCAATAGATTGAATTGTTAACATCACCAGGTTTTTATTTTCTTTACATTACGACTCTGAAACTCGATACAACAAGAAACATCAATGGGAGGGGGAAAAAAGGATTATGCTAAGTTGATTAATATAGATACACCCTTACAAGCAGTGGCGTAGCTACCAAGGGGCTAGGCGGGGCAGTGCCCCAGGGCCCTCAAGCTCAGGGGGCCCTCGTATCCTTACCAGAAATCTCGATCGAACTGAACTTTTGGAAATTTCTCCCATTTTGGAAATTTCTCCCATTGGTTGCAACCCCACTTTAATCATGACAACTCAGTTGAGAGGAATTCAAAAGTTATGCCTAGGGAATTCCCCTAAATTCTTTCTGTAGGTTGGCAGTGTTGTCAATTTGACGGATAGTGATATGTGTGTTTTATTATTCATCGATGTGCGTTTTATTGTGAATTCGAGCTAAGATTTTTTTTTCGAGAACGGTTAAAAAATTAATGCTGTATCAGGAGTAAGTAAGCTAATGTCAATAAACTTTTTTGTACTGGTCAATATAGTGGTTCAATTTTATTTGATTTTACCACTCATATTGATGTTCGTTAAATCAATAAATCGTATCAAATCTATAGATTTCGGCTACAGCTCATTGTATAACGCGAAATATCGTGAAAAAATGCAAGTCACCTGCAGTAGGTACATTAATTCAGGTCCGCGGGCAGGAGATCGTTCATGGTCTCTGTAATGCCTTTCCTTTCCAATAAATAAGCAGATCAGATTTTTAAAACAATAAAACTTAACTTTATTTAAAAACAAAAGAAATAGGCATTGTTTTCCAGTAAGAGCTTCCAGCTTTTAGAATACCAAGGAGACCCTCTCCCGATTATATCAAACATACATCTACCTTTCTCTCTCTCGCATCCCTCCGACGGGAGGACAAAATGCGTCAAGTTCGCCTTAAAAGGTCACCAAACAGTTGCCAACCATTACAGTCTCCACCGTTAAGTGTGGTAACACTAACGGTGATAATTTTTTTTTCAGGGATTCCCCAACGACACTTGTAACGTATCATTGTGTTTCTCTTTCCTTTTATTTTACTTTTAACGTTGTCAGTGAACAGTGAGTACCTACCTACTCGAGCACAATCTAATATTGTATTGTTTAAATAAATTAGAAAACTGAAATTATGGATAAAAAGAAGAAACCCAGTGATGCATTTAAACGCAAACAACGTCAAGAAAGAGAAGATAGTAAACAAAAATTGCCCAAAATTGACAAGTTTTTTTAGTCAGCCTTCTGCAAGTACATCTGGCCAAAATATTTCTATTGATAGTGACTCAAATAATGTGGTAACTGCAGTGTTGGTTGAGAAGCCTACTGAAGACGATTCGACAATTATTTCATTTGGAGATACCTCCGCCGCTGATCATGTGAACGTGGATGATGTTTGCATGACACACATAAGAGAGGAGGGTTTGGAAGAACCACAGACCTCTACATTTTTCGAAAATGTGTACGACAATTCTTCTTATGACTTGGGAAACTTCCCGAACAAGATATTAAGGGGTAACGAAAAACGTCAAATTCTTGATATGGGGCCTTTGCAGCCTTCAGGACCATTTCCAACAGACATCAACCAGAACAATAGGTGTTTTTCAAAATCGTACTACGTTTCGTGTTCTAAATATGGGCCAGTTAATCGTGTTTGGTTGTATTATTCCAAAATACTAGACGCTGCCTATTGTCAACCCTGCTGGTTATTTGCTTCACAAAGGAATCATGTTTGGTGTACGGGAATTCGAGATTGGAAGCATTTATCAGAAAGAATTAAACAACACAGTTGTTCGAGTGGCCATTCGGAAGCATGTGCTGTGTATGAATTTTGGGGGAAAAAACGATGCTAACACTATCGACAAGGAACTTGAAAATGAAATTCGCAAAGAAGCATCATTTTGAAAAATGGTTCTTCAAAGGTTATTCGATATCATACTTACCCTAGCAAAGAGTTCTTTGGCTTTGAGAGGACATCAAGAAGACTTAAGTCAAAAAGGATACCACGGAAATTTTCTGTCCTTTGTAGAGCTTGTCGCCCGATATGATCACATTTTGCGGCAAGTTTTGGATATGCCCAAGGGTAATAATAATTATTTCTAAGTTTTTTTTATCGTTTTATTTTGTTTATAATTATTAACTGTTTAATATCAGGACTTTTTTGAAATTGCGTTTTTTTATGTTTTTAGGATCTACAATATATCTGAGTGCAACAATTCAAAATGAAATGATTGAGAGCTTGGGGACCAAACTCGAAACCCATCTACTAGAACAAATTAGAGCGTCACCGTTTTTTGCCATCATAATGGATACGACACTGGACATATCGAAGGTAGATCAGCTAAGCATTGTTGTGAGGTATGCAGTAATAACCAGATCGGAAAATGGACAGCCAATTGATATAGAAGTAAAAGAAGTGTTTCTAGGCTTTCATGCAGCCATCAAACATGGCGCAGTAGATTTAGTCAACCAAGTGACAACATTATTTATCAACAAAAATACTGATTTAAAAAATGTGTGGGGCAAGGCTATGATGGAGCCAGTGTGATGAGTGGTGTGTATAATGGTGTACAAAAACATATTAAGGATATCCAGCCTAGCGCAGAGTACGTACATTGTGCCACTCATAATTTAAATTTGGTGATAAATGATGGCGTTAGCAGTTGTGTGGGAAAACAGATTTTTTTCGTAACGTTGCAAGATTTGTATAACTTTTTCGGAAGCAGCATCAAACGTTGGGATCTACTGTCAAAATTCACTGACGAATCGGACACCACTCTAAAAAAACTAAATCCGACTAGATGGTCCAGTAGGGTCAATACGATATCTGCAATAAAACTTCGTTATTTTGATATTACCAAAGCATTATCAGAAATAGATGAGCGTAGTGAAGCAGAGAGTATTAAAACAAAAATGCTAAATTTCGAGTTCGCGTTGCTTTGCGAATTCATGCACAGTGTATTGAACGACGTCAATTATGCATCCAAAACTTTACAAAAATGCGACATCAATTTGGGCGAGGCGAGTAAAGTTTTCGCAGAGACTAAAAGCAAAGTTGCAAATTTATAGAAATGATTTCGAATTATTCAAGTTCTAAGCCAGTGAAACTGCAAGAAAATATGGTATTGATACCCATTTTCAAGAAAAAAGGCAAAGAAAAGTTAAAAAACATTTTGATGAATTAGCTGCTGATCACCGATTTCCAAACCGAGAAAAAATATTTAAAATTGAGATTTTCAATAATGTACTAGACACAGTAATATCTCAATTAGGTACACGTTTTAGTGGTATGAGTGCAGTCTGCCATATATTCGATTTTCTAACACCAACATTTTTATTACATGTTGATGAAGCAACTTTATTACAAAAGTGTGACGAATTCCAAAGAAAATATTCAGATATAATAGGCCCTAGTTTTTCACTTCAATTTATTAATATTTACCACCCAGTTTTACCTCAACTAACTCAAGCATGGACTGTTCACCAATTATGTAAGGAAATAATGAGCAAATATTGAGGGCTAGAATGCGACCTAACGGAAGTATTTACAGCAATGTTATTATTCTTTACAATTCCTGTCACTTCTGCAGCAGATAAAAGGTCATTTAGCAAATTAAAAATAATAAAAAATTATTTAAGAAATAATATGGGCCAAACTCGACTCCGAAATTCATCGCTAATAGCAATTGAAAACAAAACCGCATCAAGCCTAGTTTCAAACGAAGACATTGATACTTTTGCGAAAACTAAAGCTAGGAAAAAATTGTAAATATAATTGTTATTTAGTCAGTTGGTAGGCCCGACCTTCATATAATAAACCCTTGAATCTTCTCGATTTCGTTTTATTAGCCAAACCTACACCAAGTATTAATTGTAATTTTTGTTGCTACTGTTTAATATTTTTATTACCTGCCCTGCAGTGCACAAAAAAGAGCTTAAGTAGCTTAGCATTTTTAAAGTATTTGTATATTTCATATTTTTATTTGATAAAACCTAATCAGTTTACATAGCAGTGGGGCCCCATTTTTTAATTTGCCCCAGGGCCCTTGGTTACCTAGCTACGCCACTGCTTACAAGATGGTAATGTTCCGTAAAATCTTTGAATGCAAGGGACATAAAGATATCTTCTCTGCAGCCTTTTGTTCCACTGCCTTCTACCGTGGAACAAAGAAGCTCTCTTTGGAAATTCTTAGGTCATGTTTTATTGAGCTGATCTACCTCTATATGCACAGAAATGACCTAATGTCTTCTCTTATTAAATCATTAGCGCAAGAAAGAACACGCTTTTTTTATTTTATCTGAGAGTCGTCTCTTTTTTTTTTATTTAACAAATGACATTTCTGCTGAGGCTTTTTAAGATAGGTGAGCTTTGTTTTCAAAACTATTATATTTCTATAGATTGATATAGAAGCAGCCACGTTTTCTTTTTCAGGAATTGACAAGTATAAATTTAAAATTGTTGAAACATTCACATTTTTAATCTCTCGTGCCTTGTTTAAAGTTTATATAAAAATCTCCGAAATAATAGCCGCTGTCATTAAATGTATGTATATCAAATTTATTGAACCAAAAGTAAAATATTAAAGCAAAACCTATTTGACCAGTTGGAAAAATCCGTGCACCAAGATTATATATTAGAACCCATTTTAACCGGATTCCTTTTTTCTTCTTCTTTTTTTTAGTTAATTTTTTTTTATTAAACGAAAGAGGTTGGCACCATAAAAACTTTGTCTTGGGTTTATAATCCGTTTTCTTTGTATTGAGTGAACAAGCCAGTTAACTATGAAAACAAATTACTTAAGATATTTATATTATTTACTAGGAGGCTACGCCCCCTGCTCGCTAACGCTCTCCAACCCCCGAGAATTGTTACGCAATCCTATGTGGTTCACGCCGTGAACCATGGCTCGCTGCGCTCGATCGCCAATGAACACAATGTTCTAGCACAAAGACATAGTATATTATCATCAAAGACATAGTATTTTATCATCAAAGACATAGTACTGTACTTATGTAGAAGAATTCTATCAATGTTCTTATTGGCTTTTAAAAAAGTATATTAGCTATTTAGATTGTACATGGTGAAAAAATCAAAACATTAGCTAAATGAGAAACATATTAGCAAAATAAATTATCAAATATTGCAGTTACTCGCCTAAATTCAACTAAATGTGTACAATAAATTAGTTAATGCTGGAAATTCTGAAAATCTTAGAAAAAAATTTTAATATTTAAAAATATAAACTTTAAACCCTAACTTTTCCTTGTGAGATAATAACCCTCAAAAAGTCTCTCATTTTCAAGAACACAAAAATGTGTTTTATCGCCAAATGAAATATTTTTTGGTGATCAGCATTATTGAAATCAATTTCTATATTAATTAACATTTGTGATAAAGTACATAACATTTTAGAACAAAATAAGGATGTTTTACATACAATAAATTGAAATGCATGGCTGTTAGCATTACCCGAGAAATACCACGTGGAGGTCGCCATGCTGCATTTCTAATCGGGGAGTTTTGATTTTGGAAGTTTCCCTTGCCTACTGCCAATAGAAGTTTCAATTAAATTTTTTCCAAAAAACATTTTTTTCTGCAAAGCTCTAAGAAATTAACACTAAGCATTTAGAATTTCTTTGAAAACACAATTATTGATTTGGCATCCTGGAGCAATTACTGAAAGGCTGTCAAATGACTTAACTCTTGACAGGCCAACATGAAGTTGTTCATGACTAAAAACTTATTTAGTCAATACTAAACTGATTTTCTCAAAAGTCTGATCTTGTGACTTATTTATAGCCTAATTAATTCCTAATTGAGTTTAAATTAAATATTATCATGTTTTTAGGGCATGAATCTGAAGTGAACAACCTGATAATGCTCACTCTGGTTATTGTTTCCGTTTTTAAAAGCTCTATATGTTGAGCCACCTCATGTGACATTTGCCATGCGACATTTCTAGCAGCAATCATTGGTCGATTTTCTAACGTTGCCATTCGGGGAGTTGTAATGGGGCTTTTTTTTTGGTGCTGTGTAAGAGAAATATATATATATAGATTTCACTCGATTAATTTATTAGTATAGTAATTTAATCGTAAAAACAAACTGACTTTTCCAATTAAACTTTTAATTTTGAGGAATAAAAATAGCAAGAAATATAATTGAAGTAACACATACTTTAGGGAGTAAATAAATGAATGATTTAGAGGTAAATAATGTTTGTTATTTTTATGTTTGTGGAGCCTAAAAACTATCAAGATCTCTTTTAAAGTAAGAGACAGTGTCATAGTATAAAGACTGAACATTTTTCTACATAAGAACACTAAGGCTATTGTTTGGTTGGTTATATTTAACCTCGAGTTTCGATGACTATGACAGGTAACAGGTGGCAAAGAGGCAAAAAAAATGGACCCCTTACGTCATTTCATGAAAGCTGAATTTATCTGTGACAGAATTCGTTAAACGGATACCACTAGCGTGATTCATTGCTATTTTGTAAGACGTCGGGAAAACTGCATTAGGATCACCGAACTTTGAATATTGATCGTGAGAGCTGTATTTGGATCACGGTTGTGAGCGTGAGCATTCCTGCGTTGCTATTAGTAGTCGAGTGTGAACAAGGCCCCCGTTGTGTGTGATCGAGACTGAGTAGCAACAGCGCGAGGAGGATAATGTTGCAGTCACAAATAGAAAGTCAACTGTACACTGTGAACCATCCATCGGAGTAGGTGTGTTCAAATCGAAATGGGCATTTCAATCGAGGTAGGTATGTTCATCCATGGGGGGGGAGGGGGCTAGACTGCCGACAATGCCAATCGTCATTCGGATAGAATCGAGTTAACATGTGTTATATGCTAGTGAATAAGAACTGAATAAATGTAGTGGTAGTTACGCTACAAAAGATTAATGGTAAAAATACCCCCCCCCCTCCTTTGTTCCGAACATACTGGCAATGCATTGGGCTACAACGGTATTCTGTATAGCTATAAATCTTTCATAACTAATTTTATAGTTTTATAATTAAAAAAAAAAATCCAGGTTTATTTTTTTTAACATAATTGTTCCACTTTTCTTTTATAAAATATTGCGTAAAATAAAGAAAGAATGTAGATTTTTTTTATGGAACAAGAACAGTTCAGATATTTTTTTTTATTAGCCATTGCTGTCTCAACACAAATAAATAATAATAATTTTTTTTTTAATCTTCAATACTAAAATGAGAAGTTTGGTTCAGAATCAATGCCATTTCATTTGAAATCGAAAACTTCATCAAAAATATAACAAAAAAAAAATGTAAGAAAATGTCATAAGCGGAGAATAGTAGAAACAATGAGAGAAATCAATTCGGAAGTGTGAATATGGCGTGTCTCTCTCACGGAAGAAGAAAGAAGTAATAATTGGTCCCTTTCAAAAGAACACTTCTTCAGAATGACATGTAATTACGAATGCCAGAGGTGATTAAGAAAACGATGTTTCCAAAAGGATTGAAGCTGCGGTCATAAAGTTCATCCTCAGAAAAAGGATTAGAACAGACGATTATTTTAATTAGAATTCACGAAACAAGGCTTGCGCGAGACCTTTAAATATACAACAGCAACCGATCGGAATTTGAATTCATATTTATTTTACTTTCCCTCGCTCGAATGAGTCGTGCTCAGTAACCCCCCTGCGGTGCTCTCTAATCTTTAAGGTTACAGAAGAAGTAATTCATGCATTTGTTTTAATCGGTGATCTAGATTGTATTGAATAATGTTAATCGATTAATATACCAATAATAAGCTAGCTGTTAAACGGTGAAACTTGTATAAAAGTTTGAACTTTTTATAGGCATGATTTTTTTTATCACTGTATTCCTTTTTTAGTATAAAGGACAAAACCCGAATTGAATACTTTTTATAATTGAATTTTTTTTTATTGTTCTTTTTGTTTAACACAAAGGAAATTATGTTAAAAATAAATAGCATATATATCGCAATTGAAATGTCTATTAAAATTAAGTAGAGTAAAGGATTAAAAAAGCCATTATCATAAAATTAGTTTTTAATATATATTTAGCTTTTATAACATATAATGCAAAAAATTAAAAAGTGGCGGCAGAACTATTTTATTTTTACCGGTTTTAAAAGAAAAGAAAGCACAATTAATATCCACCTATTCGCCAAGTTTTGCAGTGACGTAAAAGTTTCTTTATACAAAGAGTTTTTGCCCAATGGTGCGTAGACTAATCTGATATTTTCTTGTGTTAGCTACCACGCTTGCGTTTAAGGAGGCGTTAGTTGCAGATTTTAGTCTTAAATACGCCATCACATAGTTCAAATTATTGATATTTCTATTATTAGTACATTAGTTCAAACACGAATGCCTTGTTTGTTTTTTCTTAGCGAATTACAAAATGAAATAATTGAATCATTATCCTATTCTTTTTTGCGAAAAAAGTACAAGTGTCATCACTTTTTGGTGGGTCAACTAATAAACAATCAAAATTTTTGTTTGAGGAAATGTATTTTTTTTTCAAAGTTGTAAAACGGCCTCATAAGATCTTGTTGGAAGAGTCCGGCTTTGAATCACATGGCAAAATAAACTAAGATACAAATTTTATAATTATCTTATCATGCAGTATTTTCTAAGTTCTTAAAGTAGTGAAAGTCCCTACTTATATTTTTTCCATTCTCTTAAAGATGAACCCTGATGGAACACTGTAGTAATATAAAGGTTATAATTGCTTAATTACGGTTTTTTTATAACTGACATGATAGTTAACATTAGAATATACTCACTAATTTCAAACATAATGTGTAACAACGTTTTCATAAGAGCCACTTTCTAATCATTTCAACATAAAAAGTCGGATGTTAATGGGTTAATAACTAAATGTGACACTTGTAGGGTAAGAGGTTGGATAGTTGAACTGTGGACAAAGTGCAAAGTTTTATCATTAACAAAAAGTACTAATTCATTAAAAAAATTGTCCGAGTCCACTAAATGGAAACGTCGGAAAGCTTTGGTCAGACAGCTTACTTAGTTTAATATAAACATAATATAATACACAATGCATAAGCTCAAAAAGAGCTTCCATATTTTGGGTTTTTAATCGGAGGAAAAAGATCATTCGGGATTTTTTAAGGACATTTATTTTTATTTAAAAGATAACTTTTTTTTAAATTAGAATTTCTTTTCACACCTGCGACAGCTCATTAGCTGAAAATTTTAGTTTTAAGTTATTTTAATGTCCATATGGAAAAGAAATTTCATCAGCATGGTGACGCTATGCATAAAAAAAATAATGCAGATTATTATAAAA
This sequence comes from Parasteatoda tepidariorum, assembly GCF_982258835.1. Lineage (NCBI taxonomy): Eukaryota > Metazoa > Arthropoda > Arachnida > Araneae > Theridiidae > Parasteatoda > Parasteatoda tepidariorum. Next base: position 4,333,843 of record NC_141755.1, on the reverse strand, counting down.
GATATTATAATTCACACATATAAAGCGAAAAACTACTTTCAATACTATGTTTTTTCATTGCATAATAAACTCAAAAGCTAGAATCCATCAAACGATAATTCTTTCCGTTTTCACAGTGAGAAAAGAAGTTATGGCTTAAAATAAAACGTCATACTTCAACCCTTCAAAACACTATTGTTTATGTCCTAACAATCAAATGTCGATTCATCAAATAAATAACCCGATAAAAGACTTTCATATCATAAAGTAAAACATTGAATCTACTATACTGACAAAGTTTTTCCTAAAGGTAGTTAGTCAGTCACCTGGAAACGAAGATTTATTATTATATGATTTTATCATTAAGTACAACCTTGAGTGGACAGATAGGATCAATAACTGTTTTCATTACATCAACAAGTTCCTCACAATTAATGTAACCTTTTATAAATGGATGCAACTTCAACAAATATCCAATGGAATCAAAACACGTCCTTCACTGTCTGTTGATTTACAATTGAATTTTGGAATCTTCATAGATTCTTTTACAAACAATTATGAGCATATAAGGTATGTTTTTAAAATACAAAAGCTCCTTTTTGATACGCGGTGAAAAAAATTCTGGTAAAAATACTGCACTGGTTTGGTGATAACATTTCTGGTGTAAAACAAAACTATAATTCTGGTTAGTGAAACAAAAATATGCGGAAATACAAAAATATAGTTCATATGGTAACAGTTTATTGGAAATTCCGGTTTTCAAAATTTTATTTTAAAACCGTCTTTGAACAGCCGATTCAATTCAGGGTATACGACTATTTCAACTCCATAGCCTTGTACTTTTGAACCCAATGCAGAAGACAAGGGAATTCCTGTATCAAGCGTAGGAAGAAATTTGCCTTCGTGGTGGACTTTTCGATAGAACTGACCCGCATGTGTGCTACCAGAGACGAAAACCACGAAGACCTCCCATGGTTAATCTAACGACATAGGGGCTTTAATCCATGATCCGTCTACTACTGAGGATATTTTACCGACAGCACTGTGTGGTCGGTGCTTACCTGGTGCAGAATTCGTATCGACCAGCCATTGCTGGGATTTGAACCTGGTTAACCCCATTGGAAGACGAATGCACTATCCCCTGAGCCACCATGGTTCACGTTTTCAAAACTGCAATTTTTATTACCACACATATAATTAAAAAATGCAAAACTGAAAAGTAAATTTAACTGAATAAATGGTTTTTACGCCATGAGTTAAGGTATCATTATAAAATTAAAAAATTTTACCACATTTGCCAAATTTTATCACATATTACAAAACTATATTTTATTGTAACTTCTACTAAAATCATTACCACCCACAGCGTTTTGGTAAAATATAATGATACACTGTTAATTTTACCAATTTCTGATTCTTGTTTCTCAGAATGATTCTAAAATTAACCTACCCTATTTTTTCCATAGGATTGTATAGAAGTGAAATTTAAAATTTTTAGTGGAAGCAGATTATCCCGTATACCTCATTTGAAAAGCATTTTTTTTTTTTGAAGCCTATGATTTATCCTAGTGATATAGTTCCAGAAGTTATAATACAGCGAGTTTCGTTATTTTTTGATAGATACTTAAAGAAATTTAATTTTGTAATTATTTAAATTTTATAAATGTAATTAAAATTGAGATGTTATTGAAAATAAATCAGAATAATACATTTGAAACTAGATTACTATTCTAAAAATCTTTTTTATTGAGATACATATTATACATTCGAATGCAAAATTCAGAATTATTGAATAATAAAACGAAAAGAAAAAAATATGCGTCATTAAAAACTGAAAAAGAGGCCAATATAAGCAAGTAAAAAAAATTTTTATTAAAAGAAACATTTGAAATTAAAAAAAAAATTGCCTCAATATTTGTTACCTTATACCTAATTGCAGGTTTAAAAATATTTCAATATAGAATTAGCTAAGAAAGGGTTAAGTAAATCTATAAGAAAAGTTTGAGTTTATATTTAAACAACTTTTTTTTATATCATATTGGGATAACTTCCTTTTAAAATTGTATATTAAAAATGTACTTAAATTATCAAAATTAAATGGAATTTCGAAGATTTCGTTTTGGAGATAGAAATAGGGAGGGTTACAGTCATGTTTGTTGTGACAAAAAACTATATTCTGTAACTACCATAAAAAAGAACTTCTTTAAATTTTAATTTTCTTTAGAATTCCAAAAAAATAGAAACGAGTTATAAGATATTTAAAATGTCATTTAAAAAGTCACTTTACAGAAAAATATACTAACAATCAATTTTAAAACGATGAAAATTTATAAAACAAATTTTCAATAATCACATATTGAAATGTGTTTTCAATTTTTAAATCGACGGCTTCTCCATAAAAACTCTTTTGATTTAAATCATGGTGTAAATCAATAAACCTTGTCAATAGGACTTAAATTCTCACGTGAGGACTTACATCATCGACATTCAATTTAGAATGTCGATAGTCTTACATAGTAATTTGGCACTTAAAATTCAAAGCAATACAAGTTTTTCTACAGGAAAATACTTTACTATAGTATCAAATATGGATCCATATATTTTTTATAAATATTACATTTTTAATAAAAATTTTAATAATTAGCATTTTTATAATAAACAGTTGAACCATTTTTTAAAATTATCTTTAATATAATAAGTAAATGACTTCGTATAATTTTTAATACGTATGAAAGGTTTTTTGCTAGAGAAAGTTTCATACCTACTAAGAATTAATAATATTCTGTACTTTAAGCTGACACAGTAACACTTTCTTAAACGCAACAATATTGAGTGTCTTAATTTATTTAATTAACATGCTTGACCACTAAACTTTTAAAAATATGGAAATTTATTTTCCTATTTGTCACAAAGCACCTATTATTGACAATGTATATTATTTCAGTGATATGTTTATGAAAAATAGAGATATTATCTCTATTTAAGAGACTTTAGGTTTCATATATTTGGATTAATAATATAAATCACAATACAAACTTTGTAGTCTTATATGTTAAAAGCGTTAACAATTTAAAACTGATCTCTAAAGATATTTTGTGTGACTTTAAAAATGCTTAAGACCTCCGGTTTAAAGCATAAAACCAGTTTATTTTGTTTAGAACAATATGTCACAAGTGTAATAATTAGATGCATTTGAGTATCTGAACTTGCACTGAAAAAACTATTTTTTTGAGCCGCAAGCTTATTTTCTTAATTTATGTGTCTTCTTGGAAATACGCGGAAGTTTTAACGAAGCGCAAAAACGTGATCAATTTTTGTAATTGTTATGCTCAGGTTGGATAGATTCTTTACTTTATGATGTGAATATTTTAGACTAACGCAAACATTTTAAGTAACTTTGTAAAAACAGAAAACGTGTTTTCAGATTAAAATAGCATTGCTTATAAAAAAAAGAAAAATAATCTAGATTTAATGACCATGACGTAATTGCTAGTTTGTGTCTAATGTAAAAAAATAAAAACATTAATACAATATTGCTTGTCAATTTTTTTTAAAGCTTTCGAATAAAAATATAAGTTTTTTTACAAAATAATTGTAATGAACCACGATTTCTTGAGGAAAACAAATGTTTTTCTGTGAGTTCTAGAATTTGGACACGAAAATTAAAATTGAAAATTAAATTAATCGCGTTCATCAAATCATTATTTTTCTTAGGAAATAAGGAAAACAATTATTTCTCCATGAATTTTGGAATCTTAGTGAAACGCGAAATATAATTTTGCCTTTAGAAAAAGCAATTATTTTTCCCTGAATTTAGAAATTTCAATAAAACGCGATATATATATATAAGTTTTCTATATAAAACAGTTATTATTTTTCTAGGAATACGTTGGCAACTATTCCCTTGATATCGCGAAATTTGTAGAGCAGTTACCAGCTTCAACGGAAAGGAAGAGCCACTTTAAGCTCATTTTTCAGTATTCAAAAAAAGTACTTTTTTATCGATTTTCTTAGTATTGCACACGAAGAAAAGTAAGCATAAATGTATTTTGATATTATTATTTATAAATTCGTCTTAATAGTCATAACTATTTTAGATAGATAGTAATATTACCCATTTTGGCTAAGGGGGATATTTTTCAAAATCAAACCGTGCCTTTGTGTAGTTTTCAGGTAGGTGCTCCACTCTCTACTTTTAGTTATTTCCACTAAATTGAACTTCTGAAAATAGCACAACACTCAAAAAAAATTTTTTTGCCTATTGTGACATTGGGTCACTATTTTTAGATCTCAAAATAGTGAGTGACCCAATGTCACACCTATATGGAAATAATAATGAACAATTAACATTTTCATGAACAATTTCAAAAATGCAGCTTATCATTATATAGATAATTGTCTTTGAATTGCATACGTTAAAGGTTTTACTATTACTTTTGTTTAGAGTCCACCTTTCAATCAATCTCATTTTTTCGTGTTTATATTATAATGAGCTGCTTGAATAGTGTCATTTATGATCTAAAAATATCGATCTATCTTCATATTTAAACTTTTATGAGAATCAATTTCCGGGGGCAACCTATAATCGCTCAGAAATGGGAGTATTTTAAAGATTTGTCACTTTCAATGACGGAGGTGATAACCTTGCTCTACATCAGTGTGCCCCAACCTTTTCATCACCTGTCAACGTTTGATAATTTTACCGCGGCCCACTGGGGGGGGGGGCATTGATTGTTTATATTTTAGATTATTTTGATTTATTAATTTTAATTTAATTGTATTTAAACATGACTGCAAAATAAAATACAGTTACACCACAAAATAAATATAAAGTGATTTAACATTTTAACTTACTAGAGCATTAAATTAATGAGAACCCTTAGCTTATTTCGTTGCAATGAGACGGTTCCATCTTGGGGTAATCGAAGACAATGATACATTACAAGCATTAAAAAATTTATGTCACTAACTTCGGGGGCGATGAATTAAATCGTCTTAAATCGATGGATGTAAAATTTTACGGATCCTTTGTAGAGCTCTCCCATTAAGTTCAATGATCACCGGGCACATAAGTGGAAATATTTCTGATGACCAGGGTCTGATGTCGCAGTAATATTGAGACATATTAATGTGAAAAGGATGAGCAATTTTTAATGGCATTTAAATAGATTACGGATGACCTAGAAAACAACTGCAATGGGGGGGAAAATTAACAAATATACATACTTTTTATTTCTTTCCTTGTTTTAATGACAATGTACAATACGGCAAAATTTAAACTAAATTGCTTACATCCATGTTCAACATCCAAATTCCATTATTAAATCTTATCAAAGTAAAATAAAGTTAGTTTAGAACTTAAAAATTCTTTTGTCTTTGTTTTCATAAAAATTTGACTGTAACAGGATGGCAGCTCTTTCGCTAAATTAAGCAACGCAAAAAACATTCGAATTGATTTTCTTGGAAATTCTGGATATTTTCTCTGAGACTGCCTTTGAATCTAAGTTCAGGTTAGGACTTTCTTCTTGTATGTAGAGTTTCATGGATATCATTCTGCGAATAACCCAGTTGACATCAATATATATGTTGATCATGTCTGCTGACTCAAACACTGTTAGTCAGCAAAATCTGAGCCTCACAAAAGAGAGATAGTCAAGGATAAAGTATTTTAATCTTCATTCCCTTGTTACAAATCCAAAAATTTTAAAAAAATTGCGCTTATATAATACAATGTTTTATAACTTAATTTTTTAAATTATACATAACTTGTCACACACATAAGTTGAAAAATAAAGTCTCCTAAATTTAATTCCGTTTTGATTTTTTTAGACTACATGAATGCAGTGTTCTGTGTGCGAAGAATTTTTAAAAAATATTTTTTTTTCACTAAATGGCGGTGTGTTGGAAAAAAAAGTTACATTTTCGAGAATTAGTCAAAAGTAGTCAACCTAATCCTACGTGAATGAAGAACTAAATAAATTGTGAAAATCGTGTTGAAATATCGCATTGCAAGTCCGTTAAAAATTGTATTAGAGATACAACAAATAAGAGAAATATAGGTTTAAGCAAATTGCTTTTATAGTTTTGTGATCAATAATCCACGTCAATATAAATTCTTTTGAAACTAATTAAAATGCATCTACACAGGTCCATAACATCATTTTCAACAGTCTGAATTGCTAGCTACAGCCTTTTATTCTTGTCGATCTACCTTCATATGCATTTAGAATACTTTTTGAGGATATTATTTGCCTACATTTGCTTCTAATGTTCCATAACTGACAATAATCTTTTGCAATCTTTATTACAAATTATTACAGCTAAATAATTCAACTATTTGTTGTTGTTGTCGTAGGCCATTAAGGCAAGGAGTGCGGTTGTTCTTGCTTTCCAGTGGCGCTATCTATGGTCAAGAATTCGAGTTCTGCCACACCCATACGTCACATCTGGTTATAGGATGGATCCATTCATGCATCCATTCTTTCATTCACAGATCGTTATTTTGACCTGAACCAGAGAACGATCCATCTCCAATTCAGTAACCCAAGAGGTATAATTTATCATGAGAATGTGAAGGACTTTTTGACCCGAAAGATTTAACGTGCTCCAGTCACCATTTACTTCACGGGGAGTTTTCGGCTAACTAGATTCGAGCTCCCGTTCCCATGAACATGAGTCCAGCGCCCTGCCAACCAGGCTATTTCGGCCATTTCAACTATTTACATTGAAAGTATCATTGATTTTTTTTCCTTCTTAATTTAAACAACTTATTTCAATGAAGTAGTTAAATTAATATGATTTTTCTGAAACGTTTTGATAGGGGTATGAAAATCAGTTGATTAACTGAGCGTACAAGTTCACATGATCATACATGTCACAACGAGTCTTGCATAGAGCGTATTATGCAGTAACTTTTACATTTTCACGGAAATCAATTCAATATTTCGATACAATAATTTTTAAAGGATAAACTGTAGAAAAATGCAATAAAATTGTTTTTCATTTCTTAAAAATAATTTTTACTGTTTTGTTCCGCTCTTAAAGCAATTTTAGAATTGAAAGAGAAGTTGAAGCGAAAGAAAAAAAACTATAAAAACAAGTTTATCTGGTAAACAAAAACATTCTGCTGAGATTTTTGCGCACTTTTTTCTAAAAAGAATTAATTATTGATTGAGCAAAAAGATCTTTATCACATTTCCGGATTGTTTTGATCAGAATAAAAAGAAGTATCATCAATTTATACTGAAGTCAGACATTTTTACTCAAAACTTTGTCAACAATTTAGATTTCATTTTATCAAAGCAATATAGGGTCCAGAGTTTAACAAATTTCGCATATTTTTGTGCAGATCTCAGCAAGAAATTTAGAATTCAGTTTGTTTTACAAATCAATATGTGGTTGAGATTTTACAGTAAGGACTCATTTTTTTTTGCATACAACTCAATCAAGAATTCGATTTTTGATTATTTTCTTTCTTTTATTTCCTTTTTAATCTTTTGTTTCGATGAAAGATGTTTTTTAGTGATTGAATGAAATATTTCTTCCTTAATCTTAACTTATTTTAAAAAACATCCACTATTATCGCAAGCCACATTTGTTTGCACGCAACTCGGTCAAAATCTTACATTTCAATTTTTAAAAAATCTATTCATTTTCAAGTACAAGCTATGCTTTTAAACTAACAAGTAATCTTTCATTTGCTAATTTCATACAAAACCACCACTAGTTATTTTTATTATTTACTGGGAAGTTACGTTTCTTCAAAAGGATCTCTGGCGCAACGAATTCTCATTTTTCTGTCTGATATTCTGATTTTTCTCTCAGTGGCAGTATTTAAAAAAAAGCATTTTTTTTTAATCTAATAAAAAATTACAGAAAAAATGTTTTTTTTTCTTTAAGGACCTATATAATTCCTTAAATACCTTTTTTCAATATTACATTAAAAATCGAATTGAAATTAATCGAATGAAACAAAATTTGAACTTATTTAACAAATCTCTGGAACAAACAAAAACTTCCTTTCTATTCGATTCATAACCAAATTATGTTCCTCGAAAAGCCATTGTGTTTGTAGGCAAGAATCCATCATTTCCATTTGATATTCTGTTCTAATTTGAAAGACGTGTTTCCATTAGGCCTAACTATCAACCGCCCTTTTCCCTTCTAGTATTGTTCCATTCCAGCCAAAACGACGTTCACCTCGACATTGCTCTGGAAGGCCTGGGCCAACGATTGTTGAAAAAAGGGTTGTGAAGACAATATTCAATACATTCTTTTCTTCGAGTGACAGGGCAAGAATTTTTCTAACCTATGCAAGGTCAGCGCTTTCTTGGCGTAATATTTGGCATCATCAGAAGTTGTTCTTATCTTGAAAACATCTAACTAACCACTAGAGAGCTATGAATGAAATTTGAGTGAAATAAAAATCAAAAGAAGTTATTTTCTTCATTTTTTGATGTCAGTGGTGAAATTGAATGGTTTGATAATATCAAACTTTGTAGAAAGAGAGCTGAGAATTCTATTATTCGAAACACTTCTCTTTTCCTTTATTTTTCAGTTTCAATATCGTGGGAGTGAGTTAAAGTAATAAATTAATAAGCCAACAACAAAGGTTTTTAAAACAGTTTTCTATTATAGCATTTTTTCCCGCAAAAACTAAGAAAGAAAGAATAAAAAAGATAAAGAATATGAAAAGTAAAAAAAAAGAACGAAACAAAGGATTCAAGGATAACTGAAAGATATAATTAAAGTTTCTATTATTTAGATTAAGTCAAGATGTTCGTAAATATATTTAAACTGTGCTGATTTAAAATAAATTCTTTCCCCCAATAATACGAACAAATATAGAAAATATAATTGCTTTTTTTTAAAATTTCACATTTTTTTAACATTGTTGAAAATGATTAAAATTTTCATAGATAGACTGCAAAATAAATGAATGTTTACTAACTAATAAATGAAATTCTCATATGTAGCATATGGGCTCTCATTTATTTGATATTCTCTAACAAAAGGATTTCCCTTTGACCTGCACATCAGAGAAAAATTTTTTTTAAATAATATTAAGAAGAAACGTTGTGTTTCGATGAGGATGTTTATGCACAACATTTTATGTCTAATTTCCTTAAATCGGCTTCTAAACTTACAGTTTGTGTTTTTATTCAATGTTCTTATATACTGTTTTACAATTATTAAACAGTAAAAAAGTCGCATTTGCTATTTTTGAATGCATTGTGTAGAACCTTTCTCAGTCAATATATTTAATCAAAATAGTTAATTCTAACTTCTGAAACAGTGAAAGGAGATTAAATAATTAGTTATATTGATTGTATTATAATTATTGCGTTAATGATTTAATTAATAATTATGTTAATTAATAATAGTAATTATCTGTTATTAAGTTATCTGTGGCGAAACACTTTTAACGAGTTGTTTCATGTAACCAAAAACTAAATCTTAAATTTAAAAAAAAACATAAAGACATATGAAGCTGCAATGGCAATCGAATAAATTTCCCACAGCAATAAGGCTTTAGTTAATTTGATTAAAGCAAAATTGTTTCTGTTTCCAATCGAACTAAAATGTCTTGATAAAGGAGAATGGGGAACGAGAGCATCAGCAAGTTTTCAAGGAATGATTTCAAATTTTGAAGAAAAACAACTGTTTTGTGCCTAGAAACATTATGATACAATCATGGGAGAAGGTGAGAGACTGCAAACAAGTAAATTAAAGTAGTATTTAGAAAGTTCTGCATCTGAAATACTGTCATAATTTTTAAAAACATAAAGACTATCCAATGGCGACAAAAAAAAGACTATCATATTTTAGTTCTCTTACTTAAATCTCACATTATTTTCAGAGCAATATAATGAGTATAAAAGTATTGCTACATTTTCTTCACTCAAGACACTCCCAATTTCTTATGTCACACACGAAAAAGGAACGTAAGCGAAGAAAAATATTCCTTGTTTGAGGTTTGTGGCTTAAATTAAGAAGAAACATTGTATAAAATTAGTTTAAATAACTTATGATTTCTTATACTACAGAAATTACTTTGCATTTGCAAACAGTTTAATTATTTCCATTCTAAAAATACTATTCATGTCCATTGTTATTCATTGCTTTTTCCATTGTTATTATTTAACAAAAATTTTAATTCTACGAAACTTTTAAACTTTTGTGCCAGTTTAAAAAAAAAGAACTTTGTTTTTGTATCTCGTACGTAATACAAATGATTTTTTTCTTCATTTCTTGGGTAAATTAATTGGATTTCTTGAATAAAGGTATGTCTAGTGTATTATACTAATCCTTTTGACATTTTTTTGGCTTTTTGAGCGACTTAAGACAAGTTTGAGACTTGGCCAGTTGTCCGAGGTTCTATTCTTTATAGATGAAAGAGGCTATATCTAATTTGATGCTTTATTTAATTTTTGAACGTCCTTTAAATGTTTATGGGGACATTTTCTGTCTCCCATTCACGTGTTTCAAGATGGAGGCTCAGTCATCCTGTTCACTATATACTAGAAATGTTCCTATAAATATGAGCTGTCTTTATTTAAATCATAGCATCCCAACGTCTGAGATATTCCCTCACCCCCTGTTGGCGTTGAAAACTTCTAGGGGAGCTGTGAGATTTTCTAGAGGCAGTAGAAAATAATTTAATGCATAGAGTACACTTTAAAATTTAGAGATAAATACATATTTAAGTCTGTCTAAATTAGTATGTTATTGAAGCAGTTCAGCATTTTATTGAGGAAAAATTGCTAATTTATTTTATAGTAAAAATGATACTAAAATAAAAATAATACTGATCTACATAAAAAGTTTTACTCTAAGTGGCTTCGAGGTGGGGTTTTTTTTCTTTTCAAAATTAAAACTATTATTTCCCAATGTTTTACTAATTATTTTGATAATTTTTTTATCCAATAATGAAATGATAACAATATTATCTAACGATTATTAAAACAATTATTGTACACGAATTTGAGATTTTTAAAATAATTTGTTTAAAAGTTAGTTTAATCAGTAGTCAGTTAATTTTTTTAGTTAAAAGTTAGTTTAGCGAAAAAAAAATTTACGAGAAAACTAGTTAGTTTCATAAAAATTTGCTAAATAAAGTTCAAATTTAAAATCACTGATCAGTAGAAATTCTCAATAAACTAAGAATATGATTAAAAGAACCATATCGAAAGCTACGAAGGCTTCAATTTTTTTTTAAAGAAATTGTTTAATAATAAATGTTTATTAAAATTTTCTTTAAGTGGTTGATATCGATATAATATGAGCTAAATTTTTATTAAAGCACATTTCAGTGGACTGTAGATTAAAATAAGCTACCAAACTTTCAAATGACTCAATAATGCGCAACTTAAATTCATATTCATATTATAATATACAGTCCCTTAAATCTATTCTGTATCGATATCTGTAGTTTTAAAGATTTATTACTTTTAAATATGATTGTTTTTTAATCTAGTTCATACGTGTCCCTTATAGAGGGGCACTTGTGAACGACTGAAATCGTTTTCTGAAAAATGTCTCAAGGTAAAGACGTCTTTCGTTAAAAATTCTGAAAAATATTCCATAAGATGACGAAATGTTTATTTGAACACTTTTGCTACAGGAAGTCAATGATTAATAACTGAAAAATTAAGAAATGAAAAAAATGCTCCCTCTCCCATACATACGTATATATATATATATATATATATATATATATATATATATATATATATATATATATATATATATATATATATATATATATATATATATATATATATATATATATATATATATATATATATATATATATATATATATATATATATATATATATATATATATATATATATATATATATATATATATATATATATATATATATATATATATATATATATATATATATATATATATATATATATATATATATATATATATATATATATATATATATATATATATATATATATATATATATATATATATATATATATATATATATATATATATATATATATATATATATATATATATACAAAGCAAGTAAGTGACAACACAGCATGCATGCATGCCATAAGGCAGATTCATTAACCAGGAAGAAGACAATAAAAACAGCAGGATTTGGATTTGTTTATTTTTATCAACAAGTTAAAAAAAAGAAGAAAAAAAAGCACTTGACAATAAAACTTGACTATCTTAAAATACTCTTTTTAATTTTAATCTAATAAAAGTAAAAGGAATGTGAATTATAAGTCCTTCAACACGCAAGCATCAACCATTTCCGCATGGAATAAAAAATCATAAAAGTGTGTATAAAATCGAAGGAAAAGGACTCAGAATAGTAATTGCGTGTCTGTTGAGATTTGTTTTTTATATATCTATTTTTATCGCAAAGAATTAAAAGTATTACATTAGACTTGGATTGAAAAATCAAATGAATCGAATTAGCTTTTAGGCTATTTTTAGTTATTCGAAGTTTAATTTATTTCATAGACTACATTAAACTGGATTAAATAAACTGTAATTAATTAAAGATAAACTATTGGGTGGAAAAATACTTAGTGAATGGTTTTGAAAAACATAAATGGCCAGATAAAAAGTTTTGTTTATTTTTCATGAAAAATATTTTGTTTTTTGAAGGTTTATAGTTATTCAAAATCTTCTTTAACTCACAGAACTAATTATATGCTTCAGTTAAACTGAATATTTTAATTTGATTGTTTCATATCGAAGCTAATTAATTTTATTCGAACTGAATATCTTACTTTGATTTGTGTTATTAATAGCGCTGGGATTTTAATGTTATTAATAGCACTGAGATTTTAATTAGTTGTGTGTGAAACTAATTAATAGCACTGTGTATGGTTTATGAAAGCATAATCCTATATTATATTGGAATAGAGAATTCAACATTGTTAACGTATGATCCTCTGAAAATCTCACAGTTTGTTTGTTTATTGATACACATACATATGCACAGACTTGTGTGTTCAGTGCAAGGAACTGCTCATAAGGCCTTATCGACAAGAAGGGACAGCACAATTTAGAAAAGGGAAGAACAAAGATACTTCCAGGGTTATGGTGGGATACGAACCAGCTACCTCCACACTCACACTACGGAGTGTTTGGCGGAACGGATTTACAGCTCTGTCAGGATAGCAATCCTCTTTTCTCGTATTTATTGATAGTTTTCTTTAATTTATTTATTAACAGTAGTGGTATTAATTTATTTATATCTAACTAAAGTTTCCTAATAGGCTATTGGTGATGGTCTGGGAAACATCCTTGAAGATAATCCAAAGATATGGATGACAATTTTGATCTTCTGCAGACGTTATGGTTAACTTTAGCAGATCGTCTACCTGCTCGCGAAGTCGAGAACTTTAAGGTAGAACAGTTTAACGAGGACTGATACCACGAACCCTCATTCCCTACGTACAAAGTGCTCACCCACCCAATTACTAACTGCTGATACTTGATTTTGGTGATCCATTGGGAACCATGTTTTACTAACCACTTTGGACCTTTAATTTATTTATTGTTACACATACATATGCAGGTTTGTGTACTCATTACAAATACGGCTTATAGCCTCTTGTAAATTCTTTAATTTCAAAGAATATCTTAACTTATGAAACTATCGTCAGAGCTTTTTAACAATACAATCATAAAAGCAAAATAATAGAGCTATAAGCGTTTGCAAAGATCTCGTCGCACTATTCTTCAATGCAAAATAATCATCGCCACCAAAATAATAAATTCACCAAGATCGGTCCGACTGGATTCGCTTTAAGTTTTTTTTTCTTCCAATGCCCACCTGAGTTAACATTTTTCGTCAATTCAGGCATTTACAGGTCAGATTTGTTGGCCTCTCTTTCAGGGACACCCTATTAGGTGGGCCAACGTTGCTCACACAGTAAGAACAGATAGTACAGAGAAGGAAAGAACATCCATGCCTTGCCCGGGATTCGAACCTAGAACCTTTCTGGTGCAAGGGTAGTTCCCTAACCCCTACACGGGCCACTTGGCGATTCGCTTTAAGTAAAGCATGCTATTTCTATTTCGTAAGTTTGTGAAATTTTATTTCTTATTAAAGAATATTATAAAATTTTAATGTTTTCAAATCAATTTAAATCTGATTTTAACGGAAGTCACATTGGAAGTATTTTACACTCCGTAACTTATCACACATGCCTAAATCATATTTTTTTCAACAAAAAAGTTAAATAAGTAAGTTATACAAAAGCTTTGTTTTTTTTAAAAAAAAAAAGCTTAATGAACTTTTTTTTGGAAAAAAAATTACTCTTTTTCTTTCAATTTTTATGCCTTACAAGTAGATTAAAACGAAGTCGCAAGAAACTATTTCGTAATTAGGAAAACAATTGTCAACCTTCTGATGGTTTGATTCAAGAAGACGTCTGTATGATAAAGATTATATTTAAAAACATAACAAAGTTGATCTTTTTTACCAGAGCTAATTAGTCCAATATTTTTGTAGTTTTGCCCTTTTTAGTAATTTGAGCTATTTTAAGGGATTTGTTTGAACACTTGTGCTGCATTCATTTTCAACTTAAAGTATCATCACGAATATAAAGTATCAAATGTAGTTTAGGGAAATTGCACTCACGTTATAAAAATATTGCTTCTTATAATTAGTAATATGAATGAAAGGTACGATTTTCTAGTTTGTTTTGTTTCGCCTGAGGATCTTGTTGGGTCTAATTATAATTAGTTTCTGGAACTAGTATTAATTATCTATAATAATAATTGAACCTCTCAAATTTTTCGATGGAATCTTCAAAATCTTTAAATCCTGATCCACTGCTGCTACTTTTTTTTATTGAAGGAAGGCGAGATTAGTTGGGCAAACTTTTTACCAAACTATTTTTTTAGAATATTTTCAATATATGTGACTAATGCTGTGCCTAGTTAAACTAGTTGGCTAAAAAATGTTGATATAAATCACTTAAAATGAAACGCTTGAACTTGCAAACATATTTCTGCAGTTTGCAATGCTAATTTATTACATGAAATGGTGTTGATCCACACGAGCTAGTCACCAAATTAAAAACAAGTTCTAATGACTAACAGATTAAATAAGTACTTAATTACTAATAAAATTAGTATTTAAAAGTTTCAGTACTTCAAAAATTTATTACGATTCCTGCAAAAATCTAAAATAGTCCATCTATAAAAAATCCACCCTCAAAAAATTTGGAAAAGTCTAACTTTTGCCAACATTGACTACTGTTCTGTGTAAATTAGAATACCAACTGACATCAACAAGACTATCCATTCTACCTAACTGTTAAAATAAATATAGTTAAAATGTATTCATACCATAACCCATTGTGGGCCAGGAAAATCATAGAGATTAAAGCTTTACAATTTCGCAACCAACAGCGTGGCAATATAATCAACAATGCGCACAGACCGCCTTTACTTCTCAGATAAGATGGCACCCATCGATCTGAAGTTGTTTGAGCTTCAAGCAGCCCCTAAGAATCGATTCTTAATTCTTCACAGTAACAAGTTCAGTGCCTTGACCACTGAGCCAATGAGGCTCAAAATATGAAAAATATGCATAATATAAATTATGAAGGCATAATAGTAGTGAGTAGAGCCTTAAAATATTTTTGATCTTCACTGAACTCAAGCCCTGGGCCGGATGCTAACTATAAAATATCTAATAGTAACACCCGTTTTTAGAGAAAATTTGGATTTTTTAGAAGAAAAAAAACCTGCCTATTTGATGTGAAGAACTTAGGCGTAATATAACGTCTAAGTAATGACAAGGGCGATACTGATGTATTGTGCCCAAAATAAGAAACGGACCACCCTGAATAACTTTTGATCTAATGATCGGGTATTCACATTCTGGGACTTAATCTTAATGGTTCGAGGGGTTCGATCGTCTGCCTAATTAATAACCACACATATGCTTATTAATTAGGCAGATGATTTGTTAAGCTACGTCATCAGACGCAAAACATACTTTCTCTGAATAAACTTAAAACTTTTTTTCGACGAATTCAGATTACTGACCCCCAAAATATAGGAAGTAGCTTAACTAACAACAATACTAAGTAGCTTAGTATAGGAAGAAATAATAAGTCTTTTTTTCCATGGAATTAAACGAATTTCGCGAATAGCTCGAAATATGGCAAAATACGCAAAAAGTAAAATCTGCGAAATATCGTCTCAATAGTTTGGTCAGGACAGCGATTTTATGTTTGAACCTCTCTAATGTTAATTTTACTTTTTGCGTAACTCTCTATTTCTTGAGAACTTTTCTAATAAATTGGAAATTATTTGAACACAATTATAAAATTCGTTTATCCAAAGATAATTCCATGTAAAAACTGACGTTTAGTAAATGTTTGTTGTTATTTTATAAAATAATAGTCGAAATGGTAAGGTACACAATTTTTTGAATAATTTTAAAGAATGTTACTTTAAGTGGCAAAATATAATTTGAAAGGAATGGGTCGACCGATTTTGCTCAAATTTTGTAATTCGACATTCTTTAAAATGATGTGATGCAAAAAATTGTATACTTCACAATTCAAGTTTTTTTTTACTATTATTAAATAAAATAATAAATAATAAATCTTAATAAAAAATAATAAGTCTTTTTTCCATAAGTCTCAATAATAAAAATAATAAGTCTTTTTTTCCATGGAATTAAGCGAATTTCACGAATAGCTCGAAATATGGCAAAATACGCAAAAAGTAAAATTAGCATTAAGGGCCCAAATTTTGGATCGCTCTCCTGAACTAACAAAACCATATTTCCCAGATTGCGGCTAACCCTTATATTTTGAGGATCAAAAATTCAAATCCATAGGAAAAAAGGTATGTTTATTTATAAATAGTCCGTTTCTGTGTCCGATTTTGTAGTTTAAAATATCGTCTCCACTCATTAATCAGCAGATTTGAGGTCGCCCCTTTAAACCATTGAGATTGAGTTCTGGATCGTGATGATCCGATAATTTGATTAAAAGTTATTTAGAGGGATTCGTTTATATTATTATTATTGCTCACTCTACCTACATAAACGTAAGCTTCGAGTGATGACTTGTGACTATATTTTCGGTAAGAAAGAGTAAGAAGAAGCCGCTATTTTAGATGTTTATTTAAGATTCAAAGCGCCTACCATTACCCACAATAATGGTAATCATTTGGTATATATTCTAGTTTATAACTTTGCTTTGACAGTTTCACAAGCTCGATAAAGTTTCACGTCGCTTGTCATACTTCCCACTTTTCCTGTCAACTAATACTAGTACTGAAAACTTCATTCACAGTGATTGACACCGTCTCGTGGAAACGTTAACGGATCATTTTCGGATAACTGATCTTCAATTTGTCTGTTTCTCCAAACGGAAAAATTAATCAATACCTTTAACTACTGTAACAATACTCGGACTTTTTAACGGTTTCAAGTGGTAAAATTTTTGAATAAAATTTAACTATTCCACCCACTCTTCGGTGTTCTTTGGCAGAAAGAAAAAAAAGAAGAAAGAAAAAAACGCTCGGTGTCGACGGTCACGCTGCCGTGAGGGCAAATAGAGCGCCAAGTGAACCGGTACACTTTGCAATCCTTCATGTGGCGTGGCGTCGGAAGAAGAAGCTGCCGATCATCATTTCACGCTTCGTTCCATCCCCATATAAAAACGTCCAAGGTCTCTTCCAAACGCTTTATTAACTTCCTTACCGGCAAACGGTCAAGTTCAGCATCTTCATCTTCTCTATCTTCTTCTTCTTCTCATTTTGGGACTTAACTCTTCATCAGTTGTTTGAATTTGTTTCTGTGGATGATTGAAAGAAACTGACTTTGAGTTTTAATTCTGTTCATAGTTTTGACTTTGGGAGATATTTGGAACTGAATTTCATAGCAAGATATTTGTGATTATCTTATTAAAGAAATTCTCGCCGGAGGTCATTACTCCGAAAAAAATAAGGTGAGTTTGCTTTTTTTTATAAATTTTAATCAACTTTTATTTGATTCATTTTCCAGTGCTCACTAAGAACTGATAAAAAAAATAATAATTTCCTTTACGAGAGCATTTTTAGCTTGCTAAAAAACTATTGAATTGGTTTAAAAACTACCTACCAATTAATTTTATGATTGTAACAGGAAAGTTATTATGGGTATTCAGATTGATCATATTTTTTGCTGAATTAATTTTTAGTAGTTTCTACAAATGAATAAGAAAAAATAATTTCTCTTTATGTTTACTCTTATATAATTTCTCTTTCTAATTTTGTAAAATAACTAATGATTCATTAGAAATTATTTGTTATTTTAAATGATGCGATATTTTCTGAAAATTTCTTTTTTTATGGTAATAAAATGCTGATTCAGATTTTTCCTACTTTTTCTTCTTAATTAATTTTTAGTCTTTTTCTTTAAAAGTAAATAAAAGATATAAAATTACTTTTGGACATAAAATAGCTTTTGTATAAATTAAATAATTACTTATTATTAGTTTGCGATATTAACAAAAAGGCTTTTTTTATGGTAATAATATTTTAATTCATTAAATATTAACTCAGATTTCTCATGTTTCCAGCATAATTACTTTTCGGTAGTTTTATAACGGAAAGAAAACCAATTCCTTACAAATGCAATTTTAATTTTGTAAAATAACTGTTAAATTAATTAAAAATTATCTATTTTTAATTCTACGATATTAACTGGAAAGGTAATTTTTTACGTAATTTAAATTTATTTTTTTCATAAAACGTTGTCGCAGATTTTTCATACTTCTTGTTTAAGTAATTTTTAGCCCTTTTTAAAAATTAACCGGAAAGAAAAAAATTTATTTTAATAACGAAAACAATTACATTTTTAAATCCAATATCTTAAATTAATTTAAAAGTGTAAAAAAAAATTTAAACAATTTATCTTTTATTTTTGAGATATTGGCAGAAATATTCATTTTATTATTACATTAAAATATATTATATTGTTTCTAATTTTAACAAATTTTTGCTATATGAAATTCTATTAATACAATTTTAATTTCAAATTAAGGGAAATAATTGTAACATATTATTGTCAACTAAAAAATATTTGTTTATACTTTTGTGATTACAAAAATTAATTTTTGAATGGTAAAATATGTATATTGCTTTTATATTTGATTTTTAATTCAATTTTTATACATAGAGAAAATTGCTTTTTTTACTTTTTAATGCAGAATGAAATGAAAAATTGATTTTCACTTTTTTAGCAATTTTAATTTCCAATATCATAAAATAATAATTTAAATGTGTGTATTAATTAAAAGAATATAGGTTATAGTTTTTATTTTCACGTTTTCATTGCATGAACTTAAAATACTTTTAAAAAAAATGAAAAAACAATTTTTTTCTGGTTTCATTTTTGTTCATTAATTTTTATTGACTAATTTTTAATTTAGTTTTTGTTATAATGTAAATAAATTCGGTTTTTTATGCGAAAAGTAAACATAGAAATTATGAAAACAAATTTAAAAAAGTTTTGATGTTTAAGGAAAAATGTGTTTTAAAAAATAACTCTCCGCAATAATAATAATTAGATATTGTCTCTAGTGAGCCTTTTTTAAAACTAATGAAACAAAATAATAAAAATTATATAGCAAGAAATAATGCGCATTATAATATTTTTCAAGTTTTTTATTCGTTTAAAACATTGTAATTTTCTTTTCATAATAATTCGAATTTAGTTTGGATTGCTTTCAATGTGCATTGCATATACAAAATGTAAAGAGTTTAGTGGAAATACACGCTAAGCCGCAAAAGGAAAAGAATCGAATTTATAAAACACGTTTGGTTTGACTGCAAATATATATCATTCTGCCTTCAATTGTAAGAAAAATAAATAAATAAATAACAAATGAAAAACAGCTTTTTGATAATTAAAAAATTAGTTAATAGATTTGTTATTAACTTGAAAAATTAATAACAAATTATTATTATTAACAATATTATTATACGTTATTACAAATTATTTATATTATTGTTATTAACTTAAAAGTTATATTTATTTTACCTATATGTTTAAAAAATAAGTTACAACTATTTCAATATATTTGTTACGTTTGTTTTGAGTTTCATCATCATTGAAACTTCCTGATGTTTCTACTCATTCTGAAATTGACTTTTCAAGGTTCGTAAGAAAGTTATTTCTGAATTCAGTTTAAAAAGAGCAAACAAAGATTCGATCAATTCGTTAATTCCATTCTATCTTTTATATAAAACTTTTGTAATAAGAAAAGTGGAATTAAAGAACTTTATTTGAAAAAGTGATATAGCAGAAAGTGCGAACCTAGAATGAATATAGAACTTAATATGAATATAGAACTCAGTTATAACATTTTACAAAATTTTTAAAATGTGTTTCGTAAGAGATTTCAAAAGGGTAAACTTTAATGTTTAATGAATGTTTAAAAAATGCGCTCTTGCAAAAAGGTATAGAGCACAAAATTCGTATGTGAAGAAATGAAAATAATTAGAAGTGTGTGATTAAAATAATGAACCTAGTACAAAATGTGCTATTTCAAATTTTAACAGTGAACCCAAAATTATTTTTACACCTACATACTCTTGAATTAATTTTAAAAAAACTTTTATTTGTCACTAACTTTTTATTATTACTTTTATTCATTTTATTTCTTTTACATGCGTATAATTAAGTTAGTTCAATTTCAGTTGATTAATTTCCAGTTTAAATTTATAGTTGAAATTTGTTTCATTTTTTAATTCTTATAAATATTCTATTTTTAAAAATTCCGTTAAATAATTGAACTTAAATATACTTAAAATATAAAATAAAATAATCTCTCTCTAGAATATAAAAAATTTCCTAACGCAATGCCTTATCAGAAGATTAAGTTGAAAGAAATGATACATAACATATAAGTCAGCTTTGAAGGACATAATAGTACACCTCAGTCGAAAAAGATTCAAATTAAAATGATAAAAAAATAGTGGTTTTGGCACTTTGGAATATATAGATACGCTTATTTTAACTTACCACAGTTTGTGAGCAAAAAAAAAAAAAAAAATGATGTAAAATAAATATTACACAAAATTATTTATGATCTAACAGTAATTTACTATTTTGTTAGATTTTTCTTAAATTTATATCAAGTTATTAAAATTATCAAAGTTTTCTATAGTTAAAACATGAAGTTGCCACTTTATTTTGTCATTGTTACTTTCTTAACCAAAGTTTTTAAATCATTATTTTTAATCAATAAATTAAAAAAGAAGTAACTTCAGACCCTTTCTGGTTTTAAAATGAAACAGCTTTTCAATGAAATGAAAAAAGCTTTTAAACAAATTATGTAGAACTTATTTTGATTTTTTAAAACCATTGCTTATTTGCCTAAAGTTTTAACATTTTTTTTTACATTTCAAGTGTTAAGTACGAAATATTATAACATTACATTTTATATAACTACAAAAGCAATTCTTAGTCGAATAACAAATTGAAATTATAATTGCAATTACTTCATGTTATTATTTATTATTAACCATTTCGAGATGTTCTGTAGTCTCGAAAATCATTAATTACATTACATTGAATGATAAAATCTCTTACAATATTTGTTGATTTAATTTCTTTCTTAAAGTTCTCGAACAATCAAATAACAGTTACGAATTGTTATCGTTTGGTTTTTAAAGATACATAACTAATCTTTATTTGTTACGAATTAAACGACAATAACTTAAAATCGACATTTGTATAAGGAACCCTATCTTGTTAACATCTTATTACATGTCACTGCTTCTGTTAATAACGTGTAATTATCTTTTAAAATGCCTCATCATTCTTGAACTAGCGATTCACACTAGATCAATTCATTTTTTTATATTCATTTTGCCGATGGCATCACCTTGAAATCGCGTGCAACAAAACATTTAAAAAACAAACAATAAGTTATTTGTTTCCTGAGCAGACGAAACAGTAAAGAAGTCTTCGGGACATTTGATACAACTCAACTCATTGTAAGCCTATTGACCTATAAATGCTGCTCAGCGGATATGTTTGAGAGATTTTGAGAATGGTTTGTGCTGTAATTATGACGATGAGCCAAAAAACGGTATTTTTTGGAATAAAAACAAAATATCTCTCTGCATTAAAAAAAAATCGTAAGGGCGTAAGCAGACGCTGCTGTTTTGAGTGTTTCGCTTTGCTGAGCAAAAACTATAGGACTTAAAGAATTTAAATTACTAAAGTGTGTAGAAAAGTGTATAGGTATTACGATAGAATTAAAAAATAACATTCGATAATTTGTTCGAGCATTATTAACTGTTAAACTTGTTGAGAAAAATACCATGCGTGCTATTCCCACCCTTAGGCTATTTCCACCCTTACAGTGAAAAAACAGTTAACGAAATTTGAAAAGAGATATAAAAAAGATAATTGTAGATGAAGTTGAATTGTAACCGAGCAAAATGGTTACTTAAATTTTATCTCAATAAAATCGAAACTAAATCCGTTAAACTTTTAATGTTGAAGTAACAATCTGTTTATCATCAAGAAAAATGCTTATTGCGGAACAATCATGGGGATTGGTGTGCAAAGATAGAAGAGAGCCGAGTTTCTTTCTATAAAAATATTTATTTGGGAATCGAGTTATTTCACATCATAATTTTTGTAAAACGCAAAATCTACATACAGTGTGACCACAAAAGCAACGCCCCATTAAGGAACGGCAATACTTCGAAAACCATTGTAAAATGCGCAAAAACTCTGAATAGCTTTTAATCGAATCTTTACGTTCCAGGTCACAATCTTAATAGTTTGAGGAGGTGACCCCCAATATGCTAATTAATAAGCGCAGACTATAATTATAAGATACGAAATCAGATATATAAAAACGTAATTTCTCTAAACAAACGCCTTTTTTTTTGACGAATTTAGATTATTAACACTGAAAATATAGGAGTAACCACAATTCAGAAAATAGGGTCCCAATAGTTTGGTCAGGAGAGCGGCTCAAAATTTGGACCAATTCTGAGCAAAAAAATAACTTTTAATAAGTATTTAATATTTTCTATTATTTCTTACATAAGATTTCTTACATCGTTTTAAGGAAAGTTATTTTACATGGCAAAATACGAAATTTAAACGAAATAAGTCGAAAAGTTCCTAAGAAATTGAGTTTCAAAAAAGTCAAATACTTAAAATTGCTTTCTCAGGTACTATTCGACCGATTTTGCTCAAATTTCGCCAATTGCCATGTGAAATTACCTTCTTTAAAATGTTGGAAAGAAAGGGTATACCTTACAGTTAAAAACTTTTTTGACAATTAAAAAATAAAATAATAATAATGTATATTAAAAGTTATTTTTATCATGGAATTATCTTAACGAGTTTTATATAAACTTACAAAACTCGTTAAGATAATTCCATGATCAATTATAACGATAAACGAGTTTTATATTTGTGTGCAAAAATTTTAGTTCGCTTAAAAAGTTCTGAACATTTAGTGAAATACGCAGAAAGTATTAACGGTGAGGGGTTCAAACTTTAGAGCGCTCTCCTGACCAACGATCCTATTTCCTAAATTGCGGCTGTCCTCTATATTTTAGGGATCAGAAATCTGAATCTGCCGGAAAAAAAAGTACGTTTCTTGAAAGGATTGTATCTGATTTTGTAACTTAAAATATTGTCTGCACTTATTAATCAGAATATTTGAAATCACCCCCTTGAGTCATTAAGATTGAGTCTTAGAACGTAAAGATCAAATCATTAGATCAAAAGTTATTCAGAGTGGTCCTCCGTTTTCTTTGTGGGGGGGGGGGGCAACTGTGCATAAATCGTTCAAACTTAGGGGAATAAATAATACCAATATCCAAATTTACTTTGATCTTACTGAAGTTTTTAAAATTTGCACATTGACCCGTTTTATGCATTTTACTTTTAGGGTTCTTTTTTTCTGGATTCTAAGATTATTTTAAAAAATAATACAAAAAAATATTAAAACAAAAAATGATGCAAAGCCAAAAAAATAATACATTAAATCAAGACAGTCGAGTTTTCCTGATTTCAAAAAAATTGAGAAGATTTTTTAATTTATTTAGAATATTATTTTGAATAATTTTATTTTCTATTTGTTGAATAAAATTTTGTATATTGATTAAACTTTGAGAGGGGGAGTACATATTTCTAATGAATTAAGCAAAAACTGCATAGCCGTATTTAATAAATGACTCAAAATTTATAAACTAAAAATGCATATTATCTATTTTTCTATTATCTGTACTTTTGTATGAAACTTTTGACCAACAATTGGAAGTAAATTGATTTGAATAAAAACATTTTGTACTGTCTCCCCTAAGCTTGTCTCCCCTAATCTTTTGTACTTGTCTCCCCTTGATTAACACGATTCTCTGGTTAGTTAAGTATTAATACCGCTATTTGAGCTTTATTTATTGTTTTAGTGCTGCTTTTGCAATTTTTAAAATAATTGTTTTAAATGTTATTACTTTTGTACACATACTCCTTTTCTCTTCTCAATTCTTCTAATTTAATTCATATTCTCATTAATTTTTTCTTCTCAATTTAATATCGCCCGCTTTTAAAACGGTTTTTAACTTTTTCTTACTTTCTTACATCAAATATTAAATTAAAATAAATGAGATAGTAGTAGTAATAGTAATAATAATAATGATAACAATAACAAATGCGAAATTGACTGTTAAAATTAGTGATTGAGCATATCATTATTTATTTTTCGAAAAGTTTGCTTTATCAGTTTTTTTTTTAGTAATTTTAACAATGTTGAAAGATAAGACTGAAATAAGAAATCTAAACATTACCAAACAATCATGTTAAAATAATAAACTTGCAGCCCTCATCCTAATTAAGGAACATCTCAATTCCGCCAGTCATAACAAGCAAAAGATGACCTTTAATGATTCGATCATTTTCATTGTTTGATAAACGAAAAAATACCTTTTCGTGAGTTCGCGTTTGAAAATTATTTTTACAGTTTTTACTTCACGAACTCATTATACAGATTTTTCCGTTCAATTTCGGAAAAAAATGGTAAACAAATTCGTGCCTGCTACTTAAAGTTCAACAATCCCAAAACATCTAATAGAATTTATAGAGTTTCATCCGGTTTATGATAACATAAAGAATTGTAATGAGATGAATTGAAACTAATCATTTAAAATGCATAAAAATGCTGTTTTAAAAACATTATTCAAATTCAAAACTTTCAGCCTCCAGACTTTAAACAACTATGAATTAGTTTGTAAATTTGTTCCATGCCTATTTTTTTACATTTTTTATGGAAAATAAATTGCGTAAGTAGCTATAAATAGATAAATTTTGAAATTCAAAATACCTATTTTCTATTAAAGTAAGTAACTATTATTATAGGGACATCTATTGATTTAAATAAATATAATATAGTATTAATATCTTGAAATAGGAAAATGTCTTGAATTAACATACGATAATAATTTAGAAAATTATGAATGGAAATTGATGAGAAAACTTTTTGTAAGAGTAACCTTATAACCAGCAATATAATCAATATTTAAAAATAGGCTGTACAAAGAAAAGCCTGAAAAAATAGGTCATCGCTTAAATTGATTTCTAGATTTCTACACACACTGACCAATGAATCAGAAACGGTTGACTAACATTTTATTGGGCCTCTTTTACACACATAACTGTCCGTGTTCATGGAAATAATGATATTTCAAGTGTTCGGGAGTGGCCAGAAAATACTATGCACTGACTAGACAGACTCTCAAATCCTGCATATTGGATAGAAGAGGAAATTGTTGTCGAACATAACTTTCCAACATGTCCGAAGTTTTTTTTTATTCAGTTAAGATTCGGGTATTGTGGTAGTCAAGGAAGGTGTTGGAAGTTATATTGATGTTTAATGAACCCATATTGAACGCTTCTGGCACGATGCGCAATGACATCATCATCAATGACGCATCCTTCACCTTCGGAGCAAAAATGTAACTTAGCAGGATGTATTTGATCTGCCAATATGTCCATAAATTGTGTAGGGTTTTGTTTACTTTCAATGATCAGGGTCTTACATCATCATCAAGATCTTACAAGATCAAGAACGTTATCATTTTACATCATCATCAATATCTTACACTAATCTGTTGGAAGCCAGAACTGATATTCATTGAACCCATTTTGAATGCTTCTGATTTTATGTGTAATGGTATTATCATCCATGACGCATGCTTCACCCCCCCCCCAAGCAAAAACTGTAGAGTATCAGAATGCTTTTTGATCTCCCAATATTTCTATGTATTACTTAATGTTTTGTTTACCCTCGAGAGACACCAGGACATGATTTTAATACCAGCAGAACGTGCCCACATCATGATACTCCCACCACATCTTAGCACAGTGTGAACAAGACAAGATTGATGCTTGTCTTTATGGGTTATCGTAGAATTTGATTAAGAGCCATCATTAAAGCAAAACAAGGTGCCGCGAATCCTATCCGACCACGCACTGTTTGTCTAAGATAAGTACTCTGACCGCCACAAAGTCTGCGGCAGTCTGGTGCTATGGAAACAAGAAGAGGGCATTTTAGGGAGAGCAGCTTCGATGAAGAGGTCTCCTTTTCTCTCACCAAAACCAGCCCCGCAACCCTACTTGAAATAATCATACCTCGTTACCATAGTCACGGCCACAGCTCCAGACGAATGTCTGGCAGAGTACCTATCTTCGACAAACAGTAACCAGTTTAAAGTCTTCAAATGTCCACTGTCGTTTTTCCAAACATCCCTGCAAACGAATTCTAGGATATTGGGCAGACATGTGAGGTGTCGTCACCAGCATCCAACTATGCATCCCCATCCTTTGCAAATCTCTGCTCATCACTTGAACCGAAATCGGTCAATTGTCATCAAAAGAATAGTAGTCCCTTTTCTGTAAAACAATTCGTTGGAGATGACGCCGATCACAGTCTTCGTTAATTGTGTTCGAACCACAGTTACGTTTTCTAAACCAGATGTTCAAAATTCTTTTCGGCTACGAAACCCTAAATGGCCAACAATCTTTAACCCCGAGTTCATAAAGAAAGTTTATAAAGACACTTGTGAACGTATCAGCAAATAAAACACTACTTTATTTTTAAAATATTTGATAAAGGTAGGGAAATTTTATCATTAATAATTTTAAATTATGTTTTATGTCCGACCGTCTGAATTTAGTCTAGTTATGAATTTGTTTTCAGTGTGTACATATAAAAAAGCTGAAAATAAATTAAGACGAATTATGATTTTCATTGAAATTAAAACTGAAAATAACTGTAATAAATATTGAAAATGGTTATTAGGGAAGCATATCTTTTATTTACAAGTTTTGTTACTTTTGTTTTCAAAACGCGATGTTTAACACCATTATAGCAACTTTTATAAAGACTGTCTTTTTCATACTTCATATAATACATTAATAGAAAATTATGCTTTCTTAAAGGAAAAAAACTTGCCATTTCTTTTGCATTGGCTTTTTTTAAATAGTTTTGTAAAGGTAATCGAAATATTAAGTATATACTGGTATATGGATTGGATCTAAGTATATTTACAGGTTTCGAAAATGTTAATAAAAACTGTTTTCAGAAAAGCCAAACTCTTGGAACCCTTTTAACTTTTCCAGGGAACCCTAGGGCTTCCTTGGGACACCGTTTGGGAAGCGCTGTTCTAGGCAATTACTTTAGGTTCCATTGCAAGCTCCAGAAAATCTTTGACATGGTTGTTTGTCCGAGTTCTGCTGTCTTCACCAGCTAAACAAATGACATATTCTTTTTCAAATGATGAAAAATCTGTCGTTCCTATGCTATAGCTTTCTAATCTGGTAATACCCACTGCATAAACAGGTTTTCCCCACTAACGATCACTTAATCGAAAAAATCTCTCATTCATTGGCCAGTGAGTGTATAATTACTGCGTAATGTGTATTTATACACTCAATTTGACTCATGTTGACTTTAACTAATGACTATGCAGTTGTGTAATGTTGTGTGTGGTGTTGACTTTTATAATAACATTTAGTTTGGATTTGGTTAATTCATTTCTTTTAATTATTCTTGAGACAAAAGTTTAGAAACAGATGTTCCGTGGTAAACACAACTGCTTCATTGTTTCTCCTCTCTAAACATTTATATTAAGTTCACTAGACTTAATTTAAATTAAATTTGATTTGCTATTCCAATTGACAAATTTTAATTGGAGAATTAGGCAGCATAAAGGACAAACAATGTTTTGTTCTTGTTAATGCTAGTAAGTTCATTTACATTTAAATTCAAAAGACGTGCATGTATTTAGTTTTTTTTTTCTTTTTTTCAAATAGCATTTTGGTTATAGATATTTAAAATTCATTCAGTTTAATGGAATTTTAATATTATTTCAAAGAAAATTTCATTACTTTAAATGAGTGTTTGAGGAATGCGAAATTCAAATAAGATTTTGCTTGAATGGTTATAATATTTTTTCTTTTTGTTATAATTAAAGGTATAGAGACATGCATATATATGATTTTGTTTTCTTTTTTTTTCAACACAATTTTATCGAGAATTTAGGTATATATGTTTTCATTTTTATTTCCTTAACACAAAAATGAATTGTACGAACTAGTTGGTTAAATTATCCGGCTTTAAAAATTCATATCGGCATTACTTTTCTAGTTTTTTGTGCACAGTGCACTAGAAAAAGATATAACACTGAATAACTTTTGTTCTAATAATCGAGACTTAATAAGGATGACCTCCTCTAATGTTAGTGCAATCTATATTTACGCTACCAGACACAAAAACGTACTTTCTCTAGAACAAACCTTTTCCCACGGATTTCCCTTTTTGCATATTTTACAGTATCTCAGGAAGTTTTTAAGCGAACCAAAAAATATTTGTACACAATTGTAAAACTCTTTTGCTTAAAGATGGTAAATAATAATTCTTATTATAATTGTAAATAATGTTTTTTTGTAATTATTTATAATTTTTTTCTTCTAATGACTGAAAAAAATTTGAGATATAAAAATTTTTACTCCATTATAAATTACATAATTTTAAATGACTAAATTAGAATGAAATTGGCCAAATAGTTTGTAAATAGAAAATAATAATCAATAAAGAACTATCTTCAAGAACTATTTGATCGATTTTATTCGAAGTTTGTATTTTGACGTTAAAAAGTACTTAATTCAACTAAATGTAAAAAATGTATGTACCTTTACTATTAAATTTTTTTCGACTATTAGTTAAAAATATTAAACACTAAATTTTATTTTAGTTATTATTATAAAAAATACTAAATTTCTTCACTACTATTTACATGGAATAAACAAATACCCATGGATCTTGGAATATACAAAATTTATAATTTTGTTCACAACTTTTTCGATTCGCTTAAAAACTTTCCTAGATCTAGCGAAATTCGTAAAAAAGGGGGTTCTAACTTTCGAAGGATTTCCTGCTTAAACTATAGGGATCCTATTTTCTAAATTGCGACTGCCTCACATATTTTGATATTCAAAAGAAAATGTATCTCTAGCCGGAGAAAGTACGTTTTTGTGCCCGTTTTCGTAACTTAAAATGTCCCCTGTGTCATCCCCTCTGCAGAGAATCAAATTTGGGAATAAGGCATGTCCTCGAATCATCCTCGGGGATGTTTCCCAGACCGTCGCCAATAGCCCAATGTGCAGCTTTAGTGTGACGTAAATAAAGTACCTATTTCAAATATATTAAACTATGATGTCTGTTTTATCATGCGATCATGCGATTTATTTATTCAAGCATGTAAATGGATTTCTTTGTGAATACAAAATAACTAATTAGAAAAACAGCACTAATTTAAGATAGCAAAAATATACGTCGAATGTAATAATGAGATTCGATCCCTTTACATCTAAGCTTCATCTCACATCTTGTGCTATCTTCGACCTGACAAGGTTTTTGAAAGGAGCACGCATATGTATGTAAAAAAGTAAATAAATAGCTGCGTCTAGGGTTGCAGTGAGATTCGAATCACTAACTCCACGCTTCCATTTAAAGATGTGAGGACAACCAGCTGAGTAACATTTAAGTTAGTTATCTAGTGCAGCCCTGTACAGTCATTTGTATCTCTGCAAATGTGTATTGTTTATGATTTTAAGAGTTGATAGCTCTTATAGACATAAGAACAAACGACAAAAAATGAAGTCAATAGGCCCTTACTAATTAAATTAGAAGTGAAAGAGATAAAAAAAGAATCAAAAAGATCAAACTGGGCATTTTGGAGTGATCTTATTTTAATAACAATGTTAAAATTACCATCTCTTTTGGCAAAATTACCTAATATTACCTCATTACTATCAAATAGCATGATAATAAAGCCATATTTTATTGTTATTACCAAAAGTTATTACTAAAGCTCTACGGTAAAAATGATCGCTGCTTTTGTTGTTCTCATAGAGCTAAAAAACGCCGTAAATTTTGCAATATTCTGGTAGTTTTGACCACACATTTTTTTTCTTCTTAGAGTTAGAAGAAACGCGAAAACTGATTTATAGATCTTGATCATAATTTTCAAATAAGTGAAACTTTTCTTTAAATAGCATCAATGATAGATTTAAAATGATTAGCAGCTAATTTGATTTAATTATAATTCTTTTTTCATTTCAGGGTGACTATAGACTAGAGAAAATTGTACGATCCCATCTAGTCAGACTGAAAAACATGGGAAAATTAACGCCGATTATAATAGGAATTCTAATAATTTTAACTGCACATCTAAGTGAAGGTAAGCCATTCTTATTTTTTTAGTCATCTCTATTCTTTTAGAATGAAAAGTTATAAAAACTTATTACACAAATACCCTCATTTCCAGTTGTCTTTAATAATTTCCGAAAAAAAAGGAAAAATTATTGTTAAATCTCCTTGTTTTTAGTCAATTTTTAAAAAAAGTAAGTTTCTAACGAAACAGTAATGAAATTGGAGTAATATAATGATAAGCAACGTTTCAAACTTGCTAAGAAGCGAGATTTTCTATTCTTCAGATGCTGTCGGCTCTTTTAGAAATGCTTTTTCAGAAACGCAAGTAATAATCTCATGTTTAGAAAAAGTGTAGCTTATCACTATATTATTCCTAGACCTTTATTTCTAAGATTCTTTTAGCTTTTTTCTTTAATTCTTTTAAAAATCTAAGTGGTTGTTAAAACAATAAAAATTATCAACTACACTTGATCACGGAATTATTAATTCATTCTAATTATGAATTCCTTTTTATTTAATTTTTTTTCATTACTTGCCATTGTGACATGAAAAGACCTTCGTGTAATTAGTTCAGTACTTTTAATAAAGGAGCACATTTTTTTTAAAAAAAGTTAGTTAATGTTATAATGTTTTATAGTTGACGATAATCAAATATTTATGTAACTATTATAATATCTATTTCACTATCGTTTAAAATTGCTTCAAGTTCGTGGAAATAAAAGTATGTCAATTTTTAGCAAGTTAACCCTTTATAACGTTAAAGGAAGTATACTCCCCCCCCCCACTTTGTTCATTTTTATATGGGTAACAGTAAAGGTTAGCGTTAGGTGAAGAAAAGACAGACCAACTTTGAGGAGCCATTTTTTCTTGTGCATGATGAGCTCCTTTATTTGACCATTTTCCCCAGAGTTCATTTCTAGTTTTAAGCAGGGAATTTAGAAATTCGAATATTTATAAGCACATAGTTCAAGTTTATGGCTGATTCCTTACAGTAGATCAAAATTTAAAAAATTCCACCTGCTTATCCCCACAGAGAAATTAGTTTTAATGAATTAATTTCTGGTGATAAGTTAAAAGATTTTTTTTTCTTATAAATCAATCTCGATCCCAAAAATAACTTAACATGACGAGAAAAAAAGGACGCCGTAAAAGGTTAATTTCCTGGTATAGAATTGGCACAATAAACTTTTAAGCTACGATTGTTTTAATCTAATTTTCTGCATTTTATCACTCCATACGATGCGACAAGTTCATGAAAGCTTCCCAGTAAATCGGAAGAAATCCTCAGAAAACTGCAAGTAAATTTCATGATCAAATTTTGCAGATTTTTATCGAAATAAAAAACTGATGCAGAATTGGCAAAATGTATATTAGAAATATTTTATTCCCATGTGCTTCATTATTTTATCTTTGATTAAAAGAAAATTGCTATTTATCTTTTAGATTAAAATGTTGCTTTAAAAATACCCGGATCATATTTTCAAATGATTTTTATCGTAAAAAGTACTTTTTATTTTCATAAACTTTTATGATGCAGAGGGATATCATTCAACTGCGTAAGATAGCTTAAGAAGAAGAAAAAAGAAGCAAAAGCACAATCCTATTTGCAACTTTAAAAATATAATCCTTGTGAGATAAGTTCATCTGAGCTTGCCAGGAAGTGGAATTGTAAAGAAACGTGGAAATTCGATTAAAAAACAGAAACAACAACCGAATACATGATCAAGGTTGCTGATTTCTATCGCAATAATACTGTTGCCACAACATGATTTACAAAAGATTACTTGATACAAAAAAAAAACAGCTTAAAATTTTTTTTCAAATAATAATACTACGCGGTGTTCTAATCGATGCAGACGATATTTGATTTGATAATTTGTTTCTAACAAGTAGCATGTCTACTGTCTAGTCCAATCCTCTCCAATTATTATCCTTAAGCCACGTTTTCAGGAAGGTTGTACTGTTGATTAAAACTAAAAAAAAAAGCTTTGGGGTAGTCTTATTACATACAACTTGTGCACGTTTGAGAAATTTTCGGCATCTTCTCTCCCCTTTTCAAAATAAATAAACATATTTTTAATCTCATGCTTACGTATAGTGATATAGTATCGAAAGAAGGCATCGATTATAGGCAATCAAAAAATAGGAAAGAATAGTTTTAATACATTTCGATATTATCGTAACAAAGTATCGATATTCCTCATATTCAATACTGATCATTATTAAATTTCGATTTATATTTTAGTCAACTGATATCGATTGTAATATGTCATCGATATTGAATTATGTTTTAATATGTCCCATTTTACAGTTTTAGAAATTATATTAGAAACTGAAGGCAATTGTTTAAACAAATCATCCACAAAAAATGTTGAATTTAATTTATTATGGGTTAGATAATCCAGTGTTCAAGTATTTACACACAAAATTTACTATGTGGTTGTGAGTGCAGTAGTTGTAATATATTACCACTATTGATTAGTTGTAAATAGTTCTTATATATAATGGTTTCTAGTAATTTATTTACTTCAATCTCGTAAGTCTTCGTAAGCCACAAACTGGATAATTGATTTAATAAATAAATTAATTTGATTTAATAAAATGATTTGCCCCGATAAATTTTGCACATACAAGTGAAATCAAAATGTAGCTCATTGGCTGAAATGTACAGGAAAAATGAGAATTGAAATTTACAGGGTACAGATAGCGAGGATAAATTTATCAATCAGGTTATATTCAAATAGGATAGTAATTTTACGTATTTTGTTTAGTCTAAGTATATATTCTTACTGTTTCTTTCTTCGTTCCTTTATTTCTCTCTTTCTTTCTTTCTTTTTTTTTTTTTTTTAATTATTACAAATTGACTTAACAACGAGTTAACTTAACCAAATTGACTTAACAGAGTACAACGAGAGAAAAATAGGGAATTTATGAATTGTAAATAATTTATTATTATTATTTCTTTCAGATAAATACATATTATAAAATTCTACTCTCCAATTTACTTTTATAACAACAAACACTACCATTAAAAAAGTTGTAACGACTAAAATGTTGTTTTTTCTAAGAATCTTTCAATGGGGCATGTCGCTATCCTATTTTTCTTTCCAAACATTTTCATCTTCAACAACAAATGAACTTAACTAGCAGCTTATCTTTTCACGCATTGTTGTTAGATATAGTGCCTACATCAAAATCTACTCGTTGCCATTATTAAAAAAAAGTTTTCAAAAAAATACTATTCCCTGAGAACAAGAGCTCGTTAATTGAGTTAAAGTACGTAAAAATCAACTCTGCAAGCTTATTTTTTTCCAAACATCATTCATCATCGTCATCGAAGAACGATGGTATAATTGATGCAGTACGTGTGATCGTTTACTTTCTGAAGCGAGCAATTTGGCCTGATAAATAGATCTAATTGTGGAGGTGTATCACGGTCATACCTTTTTTTTCTTTCTTTTTTCCAATCCAGACATAAAAGAAAATAGACGATTGCCCCACCACTGGAGCGTTTACTGGATGCGTGGAGGTCATTTCCTGTGTGTGCTGAAAATTTATCATTGCAAATAGAGAAGTTGCAATAACACCTCCCGTTTTCACCAAGGCAGAACCTCTCCCCATTCAAGGAAGAAAAACCGCTATCTTATTGTTGAATTCTTCTTTTTTATTCATCTTGAAGAGAGTTTTGTTTGAGTATTTTGATTTATATTTTTTTTAGTGCCGCGAGCGTCTGCTTAAGAAAACTGTTTATTTATATTATACGCTTGATAAATAAGGTTGAATTTTCCTGGAAGTGAATGGCCAATAATTACCGTTGGTTTCGTTCGTTTATTATTTTAACTGAAATCAATTATCCAATCGATTACACGGTGTTATTTTTTTGAAAAATATTTCTTAATTATGGAGTTTAATGAACATTCAACAATGATGAGATTGCTAGTATTTTTTTTAAATATTTCTTAATGCGAATATTTAAATCGAATTTAGTATTTTAACCCTTGGACGCAGAATTTTTATGAAACATGTTTTTTATTCCTTTTTTTTCTTCATTATTTTGTATTCATTTAGGTCAAAATAAGTGAAATATTTTGTTCAGCATTTTAATAATTTATGATTATGAAATAAAGCACGAAACACAGCTGTCATTTTCTGAATGAAAGGTAAAATCTGCCAAACCACAATTTTTCAAAGTTGCAGATATTTAGATCTAAAAGAAACAGTTAATCATCATTGAAATTTCTTTAATTCACACAATCAATTATTGATAAATATTTGAATATGAATGGGAAAAAAGACTAACTGCTTTTTTGGATTTTGAATTTTTGTGCAAATATAATTCCAATAATCTAATAGATTTTTTTAGTAACCATCAGACAGATTTTTGTATTCAAAAATACCAAAATATATTTTGCTTGCAATTAGAACGTCAGAAAAAAAATATACAAAAGAGACCAGCGGTTTCCCATCTACGTCAAAAACTAAACAAACATTCAAAAATTATTTTTAAAAAATTCATAGTGATATTTTTTCAAATATATCTTATTAGGATCGAATTTTATATTTTAACCAACATTTAATATTTTTCGCAATGATTACGTAGTGTTATTTTTTTTAAGCAAAAGTTTGAAACAGGTATAATTATTTTCGAGTTTTATGTTTTAACAAACATTCTCAGGACATACTCTTGTATGTGAACGTTGAGCTTATAAACATTTCGTTAAATGACTCACCGAACCTCTTTTAAATTTTAAGTAACACTCCAAACAATGTACTTGTTGCGCAATATAGAGAAAGCATTGAAATTATCTTAACAAAAGTTTATCGCAATTTATAAAGAGCGCCCTTAGATTTATTTAAAAATATGGATTTTATTCGCATATAGTTTTTATTCGCATATTATTAATTTTACTTAATTAATCATAATCATAGCTCATTAGCATCGTAGCACAAGCTTTTAATCATTAATTACCAGATTAATATTTATATTTTTATACATTTAATAATTTTTTATTTTCATTTATAATAATTTCATTATATGTATATAATTTCATTTATACCAGCTGTTTTATAGCATGTTATGTAAATACAGCAAAACACATACTGCACATTATTGATCAAATCACTATTTTTAAATGACAGTTGTGTAGTATTGAGAGCAAAAAAATTACTGTAAACACCGTATAACATCGAAATATTTTAAAATCTGTTAACTTTTAACTGCACAATCTCTACCCAAATAGAAAAGATTGATCTATTGCAAAAATTATTACAATTATAATAAATTTTATGGTAACTTTAAGTATTATATTTTTATAATTATTGTAAAAATATTTTAATAAAGCGTATCATTTTATGTGTAATATGGTTTACTGAATGAGTTGGAACATTTCAACCATAACTTGTTATTTATTTCTGTTTGTTGAACTCTGAAGTTTGACACCGAAGAATTTGAACGTTAATTTATCGTCATTGTCCGTCAATCATTGCTTTATCCAGCCATTAAAACTTTCCCCATAAAAAAAAGTTTTGAAAGAAAGCCACTATAAAAATGTATTAGATGTACTGAACAATTCATTTCAAACTTAGGTTGTTGGATAGACGTTAACCTCAGATCCTGAGAATAAAATTACAGCGATACAATATGAAACTAGTCCAGTAGTTTTTTTTCTTCTTCTTTTGATATTTTTATTTATTTATCGCATTTTCATAATATTTCATTTGTGTATCGTTATTTTTTGTTATTTTTTTTGCTTTGTAGTCGTTACAAATTAGGTTATATATTTTTAACTGATTTGTTTGCGTTGTGCATATTATTAAGAGGACTGTTTCGTTTTGTTTATACATTTATTAAACAAATATTCAAAAAAAAAAAAACTATAGACATGGAGAAAATAAATGCGACTGCTGCTGCAATAGCAGCAAGCCATGAAAAATAGCTGATGGGAGAACTTGCTAAAATGAACTTCCTTGTTTGAAGTTCTTCAATTAAACAAGATCCTGAACGGTGATTGGTGAGGGGATAGAGAGTTCGCTTTCCAATGAAGTGAAAAGGGGTCGAATCCCTGTAATAGCGGGTCGATACGAACCCCGCATCCGGCTTGCACCGACCACATTGCTGGCGCAAAAAGTCCCCTTGCCATCAGGCTAGCTGTGGAAAGATTTCGTGGTTTTCCTCTCCATGTAACGCAAATGCATGCTGGTTAGTTCCATCAAAAAGTCCTCTACGAAAGCAAATTTCTCCCAATTCCTGATACAGGAGGTCCCTTGTCTTCTGGATTGGGCTCGAAATGACAAGGCTACGGAGTTGAACATGAGAAGTCGTAAGCTCATAAAATGGCTGTTCAACCGACGGTGTTATAAAATAAAATAAAATTAACAAGATCCTTGATTCTCTGACAGCGATGCTAAGTGGAGTGAAAGGAGGGGGTGGAGAGGGGTAAAAAGTGTCGAGGCGTACGTTTTTAATATCTAAAAAAATAAAGAAATGTAACGTTTTTTTTTTTAGAAAAATTAAAAGTTATAGGATTATTTTAGTAATTCGACAAGTTTGTACCAGAATATCCAACAAAGACTAGAGTTTGTTTTGTGCTATGTAGACTAAAGAAAAAAAAAAGAAAAAAACGCGTGTAAAGCAAAAATGAAGGTAAATAAATGAATAATTCTATAGTTTCTATAAACAAGAACCTTCCTCAGTGTTTAAACTTGAAATGATCCATTTATGTACTTTCCTTTCTGTTTTATTCACGTTTTTTACTTTAGTTTAATTAGACGAGACGATTCAACGAGATTAAGTTGTAAGACTCATTAACCGTTAGAAATTTCAAATATATATATTTTTTATTTAAATATTTTTTTTTTAAATGAAACTTTTAAAAATTGCATTTTTTTCTAAAATGGAAAAGTTTACTTGAAAATATGAAATAATTGATTTGAAATGTTGAGTTAATACATCGTCATAAAAAAATGAACATTGATAACAAAATTTTTTAAAAACAATAGTAGTTTTAATCGAAGTATTTACATAAAACTAACCATTTTCATTTCACAATTTGATAAAATGACTGTCAAATTTGTATTTTTTCAATCAAAATTTAATTTTTCACATCCTGTTGTTTTTAAAGCGTTTAAGAAATTGGGCTTTCTTAAACATAATATCGAAGATTTTTAAAATGAGCGGGAATTAAAAATTCTTTGTTTTATACTTATTCAGTCAACCGTAAAACATTAGAGCATTATCTGTGACCTCCAAAACAAACATCAGCTGATAAAAGAGTACAAAATGGTTATTTTCGTTTCCAATTTTATGAAGAAAAAAAAAACTCTCTACTACCCTGCGGATATTCCATTTTCACATTCAATTTTATTCATTGTTTGATAGGCTTAATACTCAATTTTTAAAAAGTTGTTCCGGTCTGTCTCATCATTATTTTTTCTTTTTTAAACTTTAAGTCATTTAATTGTACTGATATGTTAAACACTAGCTGCTTTCTAAGAACAACTGGTTGACCTTTTAATATAGTTAGTTTTAAGAACAGTGGAGGAACAGAACTTTCTGTGGAAGGATATATTTTTGCAACACTTCCTGATAAACGACAGTCCGTTACGAAAATCCGTTAACTACCCTGTGTGACCCTGATAATTATCAAATATCGAAATGAAACTCTTTTTTTTTTAGTTTATATTTATAATTTAATGAATTGTAAATTTTGTGGCAGAGTACAAGACATTCACCATCTCATAAAATTTTGTCCCAAATTCCAGACGATCCGTGGCAAAAAATGGGACCAATATACTCAACATCAACTTTATGCTGATATTGACTGCAGGGGAAAAATCATTGAAATTCTTAAATATACCCTGGATGATCTGCTGGCCCCTGCGAGTACACCTGACTAATTTTATCTGGTCTTATTTTTTAAACTTTCGGCTTTTAGGTTTTCTGGTTTTAAATATCTGCTTTTAATATTTTACCTCGGTACTTACCGTTTCCATGACTTTGTTCTCCCCTTGAACTGGCATCTTCATAATACATAGGACATTCGAAATGAAATCTTGCTCTTGGTCAACTTCAGCACCCTCTGTCCTACCTGGTGTCATCTTTGCGCGTTTATCCTTTTAGTGAAACTTTGGTTTACCTTAGAACATTTTTAATCTTTGAGGCACTTAGCCTTGAAAGGGAGACACTTGAACTTTTAGTCGACTATTTTAATTATTCTATTAATCTTATTTTAGTCTTATTTGTTTCTAATGTGGTTTTTCATATTTTACCATTTGATGTTTTACCTGACCTTACTTTTATATGTTTTTACCTGTATTTTTGACACTTTTATTGTCGGTTGATTTTATCTACTTTGATGTTTTAAGCACTTTTAATTTTTATACTGCTTTATTTTTATTTTATTTTTTCGATTTTGGGATTTTTCCTATGTGTTTCAATCTTTTTAATTTTGTACTTTTACTTTTCTGTAGTTTTGTAGTGTTTAGTTCACGTGCAAACGGGTGAAACCCTTATCCGCAAACTCCTTCAGGGGTAGGTCGGTTACTATTGGTCTTATATTTATAATTTGATAAGAAGCATAACGTTCAAGTGAGAGACTTTAATTTTGGTTTTAACATGTTATTCGTTTTACTGTTCATGAAGGTGATGACCCCGATCATGACAAAATATCAAAATGAAACTGTTTAAATTTTTCATTATAATCTAAAATGGAACACATTGTTTGAAATTCGAAACTTGATAGAAAAGTGGTCATTTAGATTGAGTGTCGATAAGAGTATTTAACTCTAATTAAATGTATTTTAATGCGATTACCCCGATAGTTACAAAATATCGAAAGGAAACTTTCAATTTTTCTTATTTTATCTGATATGCAACACATTGTCTAAATTTGAGAAAAAACTTGTTACTTGGCATTACTCTCAATAAGGTTAATTATCCCGATAATTACAAAGATCGAAATAAATTTTTTTCTTCTAAATTTTATCTTGTATCCCATAAAAGTCCAAATTTAGCTTTCTAACCTTATGGGAAGTTTAAGAATAATTGATCAGTCATTAAATGAGAGAATTGCTTTTTACGTGTGTTGATTATTATATTTTTTGTTAGATTAAATACTTCTTTTAAGTTATAAAAATTAATTGAACCTGAGTTTTTTAATCGTTTTGCTTGATGTTTTCGAATCGAATGTTTTTTTCCTTCCTAATTCTGCATATGTGCAGAGTATCATTTACATCGAACGATTTTACTTCGAACGTACTGATGAAAGAGCAAAATCATGATTAAATAAAATATCATTTATTTTTCATTAATATCAACATGCAATGACGGTACATTGATAGACAGAAACAACAATTTTCCATACCTATGCTTGCAAATTATTTTCAGAATCCGTTATAATATGAGGGAGATAAGAAAAAAATGTGCGAAAAGAGGTGTTTAACCCCTTCTTTAATTATTTCCGAATTCGGTAGCGGAAACTGTTTATCATTCACAATCACTAGTCTGAAACGCTTGATTCGTTGCAATTAAAAGGAACAATTAAGATCCTAAATAACGTTTAGAATACATCACATGAAAAAATTAAAAACGTAAAAGTAAATGTGTATCGATAAAAGAATTTAAAGACCATATAGGCTTGTACTTCAATATTTAGGCTCTGACAAAACTTGAGATTGTTCATTAAAATTTAATTTACGCTTTAGTTTATGTCCAAGAGCAAGCCTGAACCTCTTGATTTGTTTTAATTAAAAATCAAGTAGCATTTAAGAATAACGTTTTAAATGCTTCAAATAAAAAAATTACACACACACATACACATACATATATATATATATATATATATATATATATATATATATATATATATATATATATATATATATATATATATATATATATATATATATATATATATATATATATATATATATATATATATATATATATATATATATATATATATATAGAGAGAGAGAGAGAGAGAGAGAGAGAGAGAGAGAGAGAGAGAGAGAGAGAGAGAGAGAGAGAGATCCCTGTTATCATTGGTTTTGTTTAGCTCAAATAATTCTTCAGTCGTGAGCCAAAATACGCCTTCAATAGTTTTATTTAAAGGTAGGCTGTTGGTGGTAACATTTCGCACCCTGAAGGGGAGAGGACAGCACTCTTGGACAAGTCCGACAGAGTTTTTCAGGATCACATCATGTTGAAAGAGACACGCAGAACCATAGCTCATGCATTATATACTAACAGAAAATGAGGTAAAAAGAATTAGTCACTGTATACCTTGTAACCCTACGCATTATGGAAAATCATTTAATGCTTCCTAATATGGAAGTGAAAGAGGGAAAGATTTTAAAAATAACTCCTCCTTTGAAAAATGAATCTAATTATAATTCATTGGTATGTTTTCAGCCTTGAAGTCCCAAAATATAATATCTCTACACTATTCTTTACCAAAGACATTTTATGAGAAGAGTTTTAATGCTTTTATTAATACAAAAGTATTTATAATTTTTGTATTACATATACAGTAAAACCTGTTTTTGTGCGGTGGATAGGGAGCGCATGAAAGAAATCGTACAAAAAAATATTCGAAAATTTTATAAATTCTTACATATAATAAACAACTTTGTACGATATACTATCTGAAAATTTTTTTATGCGGTAGATATCCCTATCTACCGCATAAAAAAGTCGGACTTAGAAAATACATCAATAATTTATGAAATAGATGAGAGAATGCTTTCGATTAAATTAAATAATTAAATTAGACCTAAAGAAATTGTAAAAATATTTAATTCTTCATTGTACATATATATGGATAAGTTTTCAAATTATACATTAAATAGTTTGCTGCTACTCGTCGTAATCCAAAACGCGCATCTTCTTGCGATGAATTGGTTGAAAATCGCTTTCGTCGCTTGAAGATAGGATTTCAATTGATTATTTTTTTGATACCATAAAGTCAGTGATCAGTTTTTGTGACGACGGTCGACTGGTCAAGGAGACCGCGTAATCAGAGTTCGTCCACAACATGTATATGTACATTGACAGAAAACATTAAACTGGTTTTGCACCAGTTTAATGTTTAAGATTCTGCTAAGATTCATATACCGCATAAAAATAAATCGCACAAAAAAAATCGCACAAAACCAATCGCACAAAAACAAAATCGCATAAAAAAGGACAGCACAAAAACAGGTTTTACTGTATATAATATAAAATTTGAATTATTGATGATTAATTGAAAATGACGAAGCCATTATGGTGGAATCGACCTATATAATTGGAAAATGTAAATACAAATTATTGTGTTGCCTATCGGTTGGATCTGTTTAGTGAAATTAGTATAACGCAAAATAAAACTTTATAAATAAATAAGAGTTTGAAAATTGCAGCGAAGTATCATAGCAATAATAGACAAGCGGTTTGTTTTAAAGTCAAATCACTCGCAAGAGGGTAATTGCTATATTGAGAGTTCATTTACATCCTATGTCTAAAATAACGTATCTTGTATTCATAAAAAGAAATTCATAACCCATAACGGAAAATAAAAATTATATAGATTTTTTTTAGTGCTCATAAAGAAATATAACCTTTCCAAAATCTAAAAGGCAATTACTAGTACCCAGAATTACAAAGAAAAAAAAAAGATTTCATGTTCGGATGATTCTGCATTGTTGCTAATCTTAAATGTATCTTATGTTCCATGCGAACAAAAGCAGCATTTTTCTTTCATTTTTGTAGAGTATCTGAATAAGTTCTCCTTCAATGAATTCAGCCGTCATCATGATAGCCTGAGAAAAAACAAAAAAAATTGAAGAAAAAAAAATTACCTGTTATCGTACACTAAAAGACAAGTTGTTGAAGAGATAAAAGCGCCATTTTAAGGGGTAATTTTGTTACTCTCAAATCGTCACGGATTTCCGCGTATTCCATTTTGTGAATTTTTATG
The DNA here is from genome assembly GCF_982258835.1 of Parasteatoda tepidariorum. Taxonomy (NCBI): domain Eukaryota; kingdom Metazoa; phylum Arthropoda; class Arachnida; order Araneae; family Theridiidae; genus Parasteatoda; species Parasteatoda tepidariorum. The sequence goes on along the minus strand of NC_141755.1, from coordinate 4,291,161 downwards.
CAATTACACGTTTCAGAATATCTTATTTCTTTGAAATCGCGATTCAAGATAAATCACTGAGCTACCGAACATCAAAAAATTCGTCATTCTGAAAAAAGATTTTCTGATGTTGATCTGGACTGAAAAGATTCTCGATGCATTCTTAGCCTTTTGACGCACACCCTTTCATGTATTGTTTTCCGACGTTCTAATTAAAAGCAAAAATGTATTTTGATTTTTATTAATTTTTAAGAAATATAGTAGTTACTGAAATCTGAAAGATTATCGGAATTATATTTGTACTAAAATATAAAATCAAGAAAGAAAAGTTTGAAAAATTCTTTTTTATTCGTGTTCAAAAATTTATTAAATTTATTAAATTTTATATTTCAATTGTAATTTTATACTCATCGGATGGTGACCCAATTTATGATAAATAGTAGCATATACTCCAGCTGTTACGATATAAATAAAACTATTTCAAATAGAAACATATACTAGTGCTGTTACAAAGCAAATGACTGCAACAAACCGTATATACCCTTGTTACTAAACAAATAACAAAATCTTTCTCGTGATTGGCACTTACGGAATAACTAGAAAAGTAACATTTCCCAGTAGTTGAGATGTAACAAGGTCCTCTATTAGAGCTTCTCATTCACACAAATTTAACAGAAGAAAATTTTAATAAGTATTTTAATATACTGAAATGTCACATTTGACTCAGATCAGCATTTTCCTTAACTGGAATAAACAATGGATTAAATATGCTTTTGTTACCTTATAGTTAGTTTTAATAGAAATAATCTTTACTCATAACATAATACATAGTTGAAAAAATGTGTTACGAAGATATTTTGATTTATAATACAAAAACAATTGTTGGAGCGTTTGCTTTTATATTTTGGGGAAAAAAAATATGTTTTTGAGAATCACGTAAGTGTTTAAAAGCTGCATTACTTCAATTCATTTTTTCTCTCATTTTCAGAAGCTGTGAACTTATTGTCTAAGATAATTCACACTGAACAAGACACAATCTTAATAAAGTTTAAAAATTAAATCTCTTGAAGTTTCACAATTTATCTATTTCATTTTAAAGACTACATTTACAATGTGAAATAATAATCCGTATATTTATGGGTACATTCATTCGTATTATTAAGGGGACCGGAAAGTAATGCATTTCATATTTGCTATCAGGATTTTATAATGTATTCACCCTCGTTAGCAACAACCTTTCAATGCCGGATCAGGGTAAAAAATGAATTGGTTTTTAAGACTAACGAATATTTAATACGCCGGGACGACATTATTTTTACATTAAGCTATCTTTGGATGAACTAGTTTTACATTCGTGATGAAAACTAGTTGAACAGATTCTCTTTAATAGTTCAAAAGTATGCTAACATTGAAACTGATATAAAAGGGACCCAACTTTTGACCTCTTTTAAATGAAAATAGATTAAAAGCATTTTAAGATAACGTATTGCAAATATCAGATAGTCCACATCATTTAATAATTTTTCCCCCACAAAAATTTTTGTGTGTGACTTTTAAAAAAATCTTAGCAAAAAATAATAGATTTTGATAAATGTAAGCTGTAACATGTGCAAAAATGTATTAACAGAAAAATTAATGCTAAAGTTATTCTTGGATACTTACACTGTATCATTATCATGCTATTGGTGGCATTTTGTGAGTTATTTTCTACCTCGATTACTATTTTTTATTACACAAATTAATAGTTTTTAAACTTTGCCGTCGTATTAAGTTGAAAGTTAAATATTTTACTGGTCGGAATTAATTTTGTTGAACGAACATAATTTAGATAATGATGGAAAAAATGTTTTAGGGGAAAACAAGATGTCATTCTCAAACAGAATTTGCAAAATATTATTCTAAATTATACATATCTTCAAAACCTATTGTTTTAGTGGACAGCATTGTTCGATAAAAAAACAAGTGTGTTTATTTATTGAGTTGACGGAGATTAGACATTAAATCGCAAAAGAATTAATCTTATTATTTTAACATGGATTTTTATCGCGAGGGAAAAAGGATAATACGAAAAAAGATCAGAATATTGAAATTTAAATGAAATTGGATTTTTTTTTATTAATCTCATTCCTTATATTTAAAAACAAGGGATATGCGACGCATCAATATTTAAATCCCGCTAATCCTATTATTGCGTTCAAAAAGTAATCTTAGGTTTGAATCATTTTATAAAAGTAATATCTTCATTACATTTCAAACTTCCTTTAAACATTCAATCAGTATTTCATACACTGTTATTTCATTTTCTGTTATCGTGCACTCTTTAGTTTTTCAATTAGATCGCTAAATGACTATCATCACTCAAAAAAATACCATCACCACCTTGCCTATCTCTTAGCTACCACTGCGAATTGATGTTTTATTTCACATTTTCTACACCCCAGCGATTCGAAAATGGCGTTTTGGAACTTCTAAACACGTGTTCGAGGTTTCCGCTCATGGAACTTGGTTATGCACCATTTTATTCGGAGTTCCGATATGCATCGGTTCACTGGCTTCGCACAAAAAGTGGATACAGTGTAGCACCTTTTCTCAACCGTTGCTTACAAGACAGTCTAATTACCTCTCTTGAAACATTCTTTGAATTCAAGCAAAGATGAACTTTAAGAGAAGCGGAAATAAAAGATGATTTCAAAAAGTGATACAAGTATGAAAGATTGTGAATGACTTCTGGCTACGCTCAAAGTGAGGCAAAAAAGAGTTCAGTAAGCAATAGCGTCGCTGCCAGCCTTTTTAATCCGCCCTATTTGTTAATACATTTGCATCCATTGATTTACATAAATTGCCTTAAATATGTAAGTCAGTGGGGAAGCAAAATAGTGAGATTGTTTGTTTATAAGTTTTCCGAATGGTTTCTTCATTGATTTTAACTTTCACTTTTTAAAGGGTGCTTAAAATGTTGAATGTATTTTTAGGCCAAAGGAATAGGGCCATAATAATTACTTAGGATGTTTCAATAATTACGTAAGTATAGTTAGGTGATTTTAATCTTCTTTCCTCGCCTTAATCAACAAAAATAAGCAAATTACAAACTCACCCAATACTTGCGTAATATTTCCTTACAGAAATGTAAATTTTTACCCAAAATTTAATTAATTTGGAACTTACCAAGGATTTTTTCTTATTATTAACAGAATTCTGAGGATTATGTAAGTTTTGCTCATAGCCTACCCCACTGATTTCTTAATAAAAGAAAGGGAATGAAAAATCCTTACCCCATTAAATGCTAGCTTAATATTCGAGCTGCCCTTCAATGCTTTTTTGATAAAACGTTAAATTAAAAATTAATTCTACTTTTCCATTTTATTAGGTTTTTAATTATAACACGACAACAGTTTAAAAGAGCGCAAGTTTGAAAGCTAATTTTAACTTATACTCTGTTTGTATAACATATTAAAGAAACTATGAAGTGCGTATTACATGGGCCATATAATGCACAGAATGTAAATCAATAACAATAACAAAAAGTCCAAGGATATTTTTTAAATAAAAATGAGGAATATCCCACATTTCCGGAAACAAATTTCAAAACTGGTAACAAAAATTAATACAAACATTAATACTTTATGCTTGGACACTAAAAATACAATTTTCAGTTTAAGTGGCATGCTATAATCCAATTTCCCAACGTTCCTGGCTGAGTTTAAATCAGAGCTTCTCGCTGGCTGTTACATTATTTTAATATTTAAGGAGGTGAAAACTACGTCAATATTCTTCTAATACTACTTTTTCTAATTGCTTTGAAACTGCAGGCAACGAGGTTAATCTTCTTCCATTTCAGCACAACTTAAAATTAAGAATTCTGACAAAATTTGAGAAAACTTCAAGAAAGAATTTAAAAGTACTTGTTCAAAAAAAGGAATTCGATGCATTATTTAAAGAATTCGGGAGATTTTTTTTATAGTAATTGAGAAGATTTCGGGAAGTTTAACAATGTTGTGTATGTTAAATAAATAATACAAAGAAGCTGAAGTGGTCAGATATTACTTTATTGAAAAAAATTTTATTCCCTTCAAAAATATACAGATTGAATGTAACAGTCGACATGTTTTAAGCCCTCGAAAATAGGCGCCCTTCTCAAGACTTGCCAGGCGGGAATGAGAAGAAACAAAAGTGATTTGAAATATAAGACTCAAAGTTGCCAACGGAAAATGGAAAATAAGGGATATAGTTTCAATGAAGCACCTTTATTTTCCATTTTTCGTTGGCAACTTTGCATTTTATATTTCAAATCACTTTTGTTTCTTATTATTCATGTCTGGTAAATCTTGAAAAGAGTATCGTTTTTAACGCTTGAAACATGTCGGCTGTTTCAAGCTTTCCAATATGCATATTTTTGAAGCGTTGAGTAATGTTCTGTATGGTTACAGAATGTTGAAAAGCTACCACGTTTCTAATAGACATTTTTGAAAACGCATGAGGATTTAGTTTCTGTCGCTACACATGTGCAATGAAAAATGATGTAAGGAAAACGACAGCATTGTACGCACTTTTTTAAAAAAGAAATGTTTGATTATTCCGTGAAGAAAAATTTTCAATTTATATACCAAATAAGTACAAAATTAGCGAAGATTTGAATATTTACGTTATAAATGCGTTTTTGCAGTTTGAGGACGATTATATTGCTATAGAAATGTTTTATGATCTCTCAGTTAAGAATTTAAAGATCACGCGTATTTCATATATGATGCTCATATATTCTAGCAAATCTTTTCAAGAAAGCTTTTCAAAGGTTTCTGAAATCGAAATTATTTTACGACGCAGTGAATAAACAAAGTTTTTTTTAGAGAATATTCTCTTGTTAGTCTCAGAGATAATGCTTATAAAACATACATCAAATATAAGAGGATTTTTTTTTCACTAAGCTTCCAAAACTAAACGTAAACCCTGAACTTTCGCTGCACTTCAAGTAGATTAGACGTCATAAAGGTCATTTACCATAACTTCGAATCCAAAATCCAACTCAAGAATAAGATGATGGGATTCGTCTAGTTTAACCATGTCCTGTATCGACACAGAATGATAAAAATCCACCGCTTTTCTGACATATGTTGTTAAAAGCTCGTGAAGTTTTAGGTTTGGTAGCTACAAACGTGCAGGAAAAAATTTAAAAAAAGAAAAAAAGCTACATTGAATGGAACCATGTATATGGACTTTTTTTTAAAAAATGTTTGCGTGTGCTGTTGAGAAAAACTTTCCAGTTACAAACTGAATGTATATAAAATTAACGAAAATTTGAATATTTAAGTTTCAAATACGTTTTTGTGATTTAAAAAACGATCAATATTGCTAATGAAATGTTTTACGATCTTTCAGTAAAGAATTTAAAGGTCACACATATTTCCTACGTGATATTCACATATTCTCGAAAACCTAATTGCTTTAGCAATTAGTTCAAGCAGAAACCTTCTCAAAGGTTGCCGAAGTCGAATTTATTTTACGACGCAGCAAATAAACAAAATTCTTTCTTAGAGAATATTCTCTCTGTGGTCTCCGAGATAATGCTTAAAAAGCATACATCAAACATAAGTGGATATTATTTTTGTTACTAATCTTTCAAAACTAAACATGAACCCCAGACTTTCGCTCCACTTCAAGCAGATTAGACGTCATAAAGTCCATTTACCATAACTTCTAATCCGAAATCTGACTAGCAAAAACAAGATTATGGGGTTCTGCTCGGAATGATAAAACGTGTTCGCATGGAGTTTTTTTTTCAGATAAAAACTAAAAGGTAACGTATTCTGATCCTCGTGGCATACAGACTTTGAAGATTCGCAGATTTTGAGAATGTTCTATTTGACATGGTCATCGAGCATGAAGCGCGTGCGAGCTCGCGTTCTCACAATAAAAGGGCTACACTGTAACGCTGCTTGATTTTATGTGCAACGTTCTATTTAAGAAAAAGATTTGTTGCAAGAGTTTATATAACCTTTCTCTATATCTCGTTATTTCTGCAAACATCAAAGCACTGAGATTAGATTTATGTGCGATTGTGAGTCTAGTCTTCATCAGACAGTCTCATCAATAAGACAGAACAGAAATATGAAATAATGTTTAGTGAAAAAAAGGTTGGCATATAAATTTTTTCTGCTGCAGTAAAATATATTACAAAACGTTTAAGATCAGAAGTTTATATTTCTTTGTGAAAAAGTATTAATTAAAATATGAGATGTAATTATATTTAATAATCAAATATTTAAAGGAATATCTTGCAAATAATATAACTTGGCATGCATAGGATTTAGTTATGATTATTTTTAGATATTAATAAATCGAAATTCAAGTCATTTAAATTTTTATGTTTACAAATTTATAAAAAAAAATTTATTACGCTAAATTCAATTCATTTTAAATTTATTTTATTTAGAAACCTAAAGATAAACTAACTCAATAGCATTTTTTAACTTTAAATATTATTTATGTACCTAAATACTTTAATAAAATAGAGAAACTTTACAATTTTCTTTTTGCTTTCCAGGAGAAAACTTTTGAGTTTTTTTTTTTTTCAAACTGTTTTTAAATCACTTTTTTTGCCAGATAAAAAACTGCAAATCTGAGAAAGATTGATTAATTCTGTAGATTGCAGTCCAAATATCAAAGGTTATTTAATATTGGTTCTATCCAAGGGACGACCTTATAAAAAGTTTGTCCTGATTAATTCTTCATTAATTCTTTGATTTTCCACATCCTTATTTAGGTTAACCCTTCAACTCAGAATTTTTGTTGAGCGCATTTTCAAACTTTTTCTTTCTTTTTTTTTATTAATTTATATCAAAATAAATGAGTGGAAAATATTATGTTCAATATTTTAATAATTTATGGTTATGCAATGCAGGATAAAACACCTGTGCATTTATATGCGTTAAGGATAAAATCTTCCAAACATGACTCACTTCCATAATTTTTCTAATTTGTTTTTACTTGCAGTTATTGAGATCAAAAAGAAACAATAATTCATCATTGACATCTCTTCAATTTTCAAAATCAATTATTGATGATTTGCAATATGAAAGAAAGAAAAAATTGGAATTTATATTTAAATACAAATATAATTCCGATAATCTAGCAGATTTTTTTAGTAGCTATTAGACTGTTTTTTTATGATAAAAAAGTATACATTGAAGATTCATTTAAAAGAATATCTCTTAGCAAAGAAGGCTTGTTTTAAAGGTATGTTAAAAGGTTTAAAACTAATTTAGAATTTTCTCATAAATCTACTTTTGAGTGACGGAAAGCGTCACAGCATGCATAAATATGCTGTGTGGAAAATTACATGAAAAATGAGTGGAGATTGTAAATTATTAATTTCATGAAATCGAATTAAATGATTTAACCTCAAAGATATGTATTTTAAATTTTGAAATTTATTTTATGATTAGGACATTTTTTACACCTTGTATTTAATTCAAAAAAGGAGTCTGTGCCTTACTAAAATAATGTTGAGTTGTATCATGTTTATTCATGTCTGTATCAATAAAAATTTATTTTTTTTCTAAAGCAATATTTGTTTTAGGTAAATTATCGTCTTGGATTCAAAAAAAGAGTCTGTTCCTTACAAAAATAATATCAAATTGTGTAAAGTTTCTTCTTTTCTGTATCGTTAAAAAAAGTATTTTTTTCTAAAATAATATTTGTTTTGGTAAATTTCGTCTGATATTCAAAAAGCTATAAAGTTTATAAAGTCTCCTTCTTACAAAAATAATGTTGAATTGCATACGTTTTTTCTTGTTTCTATCATTAAAAATTAATTTTTTCTCAAAGACGATATTTGTTTTAAGTAAATTATAGTCTGAAATATTCGAAAGAAGGAGTCTGTTACTTACAAAAATAATGTTGAGTTGTATAACCTTTTCTGTATCGTTAAAAAAAAATTTTTTTTCTGAATCAATATTTCTTTTAGGTAAATTATAGTCCGACATTTAAAAAGCTATAAGTCTATGGAGTCTGCTCATTACAAAAGTGATGTTCAGTTGTATAAAATTTATTCTTGTTTGTATCGTTAAAAATTTTATTTTTACTATAAAGCAATATTTGTTTCAGGTAAAGTATCGTTTGAAAAATTAACAAATCAAGATTACAGTGGAACTGTTTATTACACTGTGTGGAACGTCTCACTGTATGAGTGCCTGGGATGGTGCAGAGAAGAAACAGAATGCGCGGCAGCTGCTTTCAGTTTCGTGGTCAATCCTTTAACACCCACTCAGGAGACAACGTGTCAACTGCAAAATGAAACTCAAGCCACTAGACCCAATGCAGTATCACAGAGAAGTGTCAACACTTATTTCATGGTGAAACTGAATCTACGTTCGGGTAATGAACTTCATTTTTAAAAAAAATGATTTAAGTGCAAAAATTAATGTTCTCGATATTATTTTTTTAAACCAAGTGTATTAAGCACATTTCATAGATAAATCTAATTTTTAATTTGTTAAACGTGAAGTCTTTGCATACAAGTATAATACTCAGTCTAATAATGGTGTTCGATAAGGAAAAAATTGAGCACATATTTAACAACATCTACGGCTAAAGCCTTGAAGATAATAGTACATTTTTACAGCACATAGATGAATATTTAATGCGTCTGATTGTTATGAAATAAAACTCTACTCAACAAGAGCTGTTAGTAACTAAACTCTTTAAATAGATAATCCCAAGAAACTGAAGCGATAAAATATGACTTAATTAAAAATATTTATTATCTTTAAAAATAAGCAGACGAAAATAAAATGTTTTAAGTACTCAAAAATAGTTTTTTAAATAAACGCCTACATTTGAGTTCTGTCCACTTTTATCACAAATTGCGTACATTTGAAGCCAATGAAGTTATTTAATCGAGTAATAACTAAACTCCATGCTTCAGCATTCCAATTGGGTATACTCGTATTTGTTTCAACTTCATCTTTTCAAAATAAAAATAAGAAACATTGATAAAAATTCAATTTTTTAAGGATAAAAATATTAAATATAGTTGGTTAAAGAATGGAACATATTAATCCCAGAATCTAGATAAAGTATTTCTCAACAAGTTGAGCAAATTTTAAATAAAAACGATAATTAGATAAGGCCACGAAAAAATAAAAATATCACATTTCGATTCGATAATCCATAAAAATTTGTTCTCCGCACTCTATTAAAGATTAGAAGTCCTTTAAAAAGCAATAAAATCAAAATCATTTTTTAATTATATTGTTTGGAAACGGATTATTTTATGAGTAGTATTGTAATTCACAAATTGTGAATTCGTTGGCGATTCAGTAAGAGTGCTTCTCCCCATTGCACCATGTTTTCAAAGAACAAAATGGGGAGAAATGCAGGAAAAGAAACGCTGCGATGGTTTCTCCTCAAACATCGGAGTATAATAATCGCCAGATGATCAGCTTAACTGCTAAGCTTCTATTGACTTCTTTCTGACTAAAGTTGCTTAACTTTTGGATTCATAATTTCTAAAATTTTTTTGTAGCTTCTATTCAGTAATAGTGTTTCAGTTATACATTATAAAAGTCTTCTTCTATTTTATCTTTTAAACTAACAGCCATTATTGGTTAGCCAATCCACTTTAAAGTTATCTTTAAGGTGGATTGGCTAATCATTTAAGAATATTTTGCCCATCGGCATATTCTCTCTAAGATTTTCAGTCAATACTTTAATTTCTCATAGTGCTTCTCATTCTAAACAATCCATTGATGGTAATGAATGTTGAATAAGTGCATAGCTTAGCATTTTTTAAAAGCGATTAAAAAAATTTAGATAAACGCTAACGATGATTTCTTTAAATTAATGAGATAATAAATGAATCTGATATAGTTATTTTTTTCATATCAAACAGACATTAAATAAAACATCTACAGAAGCATTTTTTTCACATTTAACTATAAAACTATTTGATACAATGGACACCATTAGACTGTATGACGTCTAACACCTTCTAGAATACGAGTTAGCAAGCATTACATGCAATTCAAATATTATATTTTAAAAATGACGATGTGGGACTATCCATTTCCAAGACTGAATCTGTAAGACTTTATGTTTTTGAATGTATAAGACTGAATGTGTCAAAACTTTATGTTTTTAAAATAACATGAATCTGCTATTATGTAAGCCGATATTCGTCTGTAAAAATCTTAGGATCCATTTTAAAGTCCATCTTTAGAATGATCTTGAATTCTAGCGTTCTTATTGTTTACACATCCTTGAATTTTTCAATTCTTGGAAAGAAAAAGTATTCAAAAGATTTGTCAAAAAAATGGCGAATGCTTCATCTCCACAACTACACTTTTAAAGAAACAAGATTTTTATAATAATATAAAACCACAATGTAATAATTAACGATCTTTTTTCCAAATGAGATAATTAAAAGTCACATCTAAAACTTTTGCAACAATTAAATGCATGTAGAATTCAAATATTTCAGGAGTTATTAAATCAATCCTGAAAATAATAACAGCACATTGTACTATTGTGAGGTATGAGCATTCAATTTAATTTTTAAAAGGGCTTTAAATTGAAATTCGAATTGAAAAGATGTTCTAATGACGATTAGTGATACTGAATGCTCAATTGTCAGTCTATTCCTAATATAACTTCTCCTGGAGTACATTGTTGAAATAAATATAACAGCACTTAATTAAGTCTAGCACACAATTTTCGGCAGTGTGATAATAAAAATCAAATTCGTTAATAAGTTTGTTAAGTTTAGAATGTTGATATAGTATTTTTAGAAACTTCGACATCATTTTTTTAGAATAACTTTGAGGTATATTTTAGAATCATTTTGAAAAGACATTTGTGAAAATATATCAAAGTTTGTTTTTAAAATATTAATTGTAACTTTTAGTTTATAAACTTTACTGCCGGGTGTGAAACTTCACATGTTATGAAATATTTTTCATACGTTTTGATAAATATCACTAAATTTAAAACTTGTATTCTGAAACTAAATAACAAAATCATTTTCTCACATACCTTTATATACCTAATACTAAAAATAATTACAATGCTAGTGTTCATAACCCAAATTTACCCTTACTAAAATTCTAAATATTTTTTTCTGAAACTCGTTCCTTCTAACAAATCACAATTATGACACCTTAACAACCTGTTTCATCCTGATGCTCAACAGAACATAAAAGTCTGCTTAGACATTTTGAGAGCTCTTAAGAAGCAGTGATTTTAACCCATCCTGCACTAACTCACCTGCCTACCTCTCATGAAACATGCCTCAACATGCTGCTTCTGAAAGGGCACTCAGAGTGGATAAGCCTCATTCGATAACTAGTGTTGTTTCATGTTCTAGTTCTTCTCTCAACAGAGAGTGTATGTAACAGACTATGGTCTTTCGAACGTGTCCCCAACCAGAGTCTCCGGGGTCTGGAGAATGCAATCATATTCACATCCAATAAGGAAGCTTGCCTCTCCGCTTGCCTGGCTGAAGTTCGATTTGTGTGTCGCTCTGTGGAATTCAACTACCTCACCAAGGAATGTAGATTGAGTGAGTTTGATCGAAGATCTCCAGGAGTCTACGTTCATATGGTGGATTCACAAGGAGTAGACTACTTCGAGAATGCTTGTCTCCAACGTAAGTTTATCCTCTTGTTATTACTATCAGGGATGTGTCTAGCGTTTTAGCAGCCCTGGGCTAAGTATATTAAAGTAGCCGCCTTAGGACACCATCCAAAATTATCTTGTACAACTTATAAAATTTAATAGTAACCAAGCCGAATGCGCAGCACAACTGTGTTTAAATATTCTAATTATTTAATCCCTTCAATTTTGACAGCTTCATTAGTTCTGAACAATATATTAATTAAATTTCCCCCCGTTTAGCTGTTGACTGAGGAATTGCCCGTGTGAAAGAACACTATTTCAATTTTAACAATTTTCAAAAGATGTCCGTGATATAGTCAAATGTTTTTATTTTTGAATTTCAGTTATAATTTAAAATCTGTTCGGCAGCCATTAAATTTTACAAATGAACGTAAATATGAGTTAGGGGCATTTTAGCATAGACGGCAGCAGAATATTTCTTTTTTACTATATTACTTTTCTGAAAGTATATGCGTAAACATTTTGAATCAAAGCATATACATATAACATATCAACGTATACAGTTAAGCCAAACATTAATAATATCTGATCACGCTATTAACGTTCTACTTGAAGATAATCGGGTACTTAGGCCCGATTATGCGATTTAAACCACGTGTTTGTACTTACAGCGGATTAACATTGCAACTGTAAGCCATGAGTTTAAGCTGAATCCATTTTCAGATCAGATTCAATTGGATATATGTATCGCGTCATAAACGAATGCCACGATGATGTCACGTGCAGGTATTCGTTTATTCAGTTTTTTAACTTTTTCCATTTATTTAGCGAAATTTATTGTTTGCGATTGCATGTTACTAAATTAAAGTAATATTCATTTATTAAAAAAAATTAAGAGGTGTATAAAAGACAATAAATTTCGTGTTTATTCTAAACATGTCATCGATTATAGAGGAAATCAAGTACTTCATTTTCCATTTTTTAATAAAGTATAAAAAAAGTTTTCTTATTTTGAAATCAATCACTTTAAAGTCTCAATAATAATTTTCCTGTTATTCCAGCTGACAAAGTATGCCGAGGACCCAAGAACTATGGTTATGCACCAGTCAATCTGCCACAAGCTTCTTTAACTTACTATATTGATCTCAATTATTATTTGGACAAACAGATATTAGTATGTATCAATCATCATTACTTAAAAAATATAAAGGGGTTTTAAATGTTTACGATATAACTTTTCTTTGTGAAATCTATAAAAAACAACTTTAAATATTATCTTTTAATTTAATTTGAATATTAAGTATTCAGCATATTACCTGATTGAAAACTTCATCCGCTTAAAAAAACAGTCGACATGATTAAATAAAAAACTTATAAGTTTTCCTATTTCAAATCTCTTTTGTATCGTTACATTCACGTCTGTCAAGTCTTGAAAATGGGCGCCTACTTTTTGATGCGCTTATTGTCGATTGTTATTTTATTTTTGCATATTTTTGAAGCAAGCATATTATAATTCATCATAGAAAAATCTTGGAAAATTCTATATTCTTAATTTGCAGCTCCTAATCTCAAACTAATCAAATTATAATTCCACTTTAACTTGTTGCCCAGTAATCATATTAATTTTTGTGAGGCACACGATATAGAAATCTTCCGATTTTGCGCACTATAGTAACTTTTGCTAAATGTAATATTATTTTATACTGAGGGGTACGTTACATCAGGACAGAATCCCTCGCTGCAATTTCTCTTTGAACTACATAAGTAATTTAAAGTTTAGAAAATGTGGGATCAAGTAAACCATGAAGTTTCGAATGTCGAATTTCTTTTTTTAGAAAAATATAATGCAAACAAATTATGGCAGAATGAGTCAAAATTTGATTGCGCTTTGAAAATTTTGGAAATATTGATTCAGAATTGTTTTTTTTTCCCTAGGTTTACCTAAACTTCCTTTTCTTTAATTTTTAAAATGACAATGGAAGTGAAACAGAATTTATCATGATGTGTTTTAACCGCGGTATAGCTTCCTCTTTCTTCCATATTTCATCTAACAACCTTAGTATGAACCCATTTTATTTCATTTTATAACCGGCGGTGAAAAGCCAACCATAATTCTGAGTTTACGGCTATCCATGTTCAGCTCCGTAGCCTTCTAATTTTGAACCCAACTCAGGAGATAAGGTAACTCCTGGATCGACAAGCTAGCTTTCGTGGAAGACTTTTTAATGGAACTAGTATAGCGTTAGATGGAGAAAATCACGAAAACCTCTCACGGTTAGCCCGATGGCTAGAGGATTTTTAATTCTGTCTACAACAGCACTGTGTTCGTTGTGAGCCTAGTGCGGAATTCGTATTAACCAGTTCGGACCTGGGTCACCTCACTGAACGTTTTATCCTCTGGATTATCCTTTATTATAAATCTCGTACAGAAAATTATTCATTCGATATATCATTCGTATTACACTTTCCCAGTTTTATAAGTTCAACAGTATTCAATGAAATGAACGGCTCCGTTATGTGCACATATTTCTGCGATGTGCAGACTTTTCTGATATGCACATGAAATCTATGAGAAACAAGCGTGAACTTCTTTCAATTCTACATTTTATCATTATCTATATGTTTTCTTATATTTCATTCTAATCTAGTCATTTTTTTTTCTTTGACACCTTATAGTTCAAAAAATAAAGCAGAGATAGTAGGTCAAAGATTATGCCGTTTGGCACATATTTCGAGAAACTTCGGACTTACATTTTTGAAATAGCTCTGAATAAGGTCGATCAAACCAGTCGTAACATCACCTTCACGAATGTCAATGTATTGCACGAGTCTTTGACACGAGGTACAAGTGTTGCTAAGCAATTCACGTTACAACTTATCTCGATATCTTATCATTATACTCTTCAGTTCGCCACATTTATGACTGTTTCAAGACCTAATGGCTCTTCGTGGCATCTGTCGGAAAAGAATTTGATTTTCTAAGAATTACTTACCGTTTTAAAAATGCATCTTTTATTCCATCCTTATTACTATATTTTAAACGAAAAAAGATCACTAAAATTTAAAAAAAAAAAACTACTTTGTTTAACGGTACTTGAACATTCTATTACAAAGATTCGAGTATATTAGATAAGAGATTCAGATCGATTTTTAGAACTATCCTTACCTGAACGCTTTTAATTTAAAAATAAATGGCAAAAAATATATCTAAATCATTTTTAAAATTTTAGACAGAAAAATTAAAAACTGTAGTAATGAGCAGGGCCAACTCAAAACTATGTGTGTGCATAAATTATGACACGAAGAAAGTTGAGCACAACTTTATTATAATGTTCCTAAAATTTAATTTGATGACAAAAAGTATCAAATATTTTTTTTTTTAATTTCAGTATTTTTAATGACATGATTGTGCCTTTTGTACCAACATATATAGGGTTGCATACTTTGACCTCAGATTCGTGTAAATTATTAATAGTTAAAAAAGAGATCAAATCAGAAAAAATCACACAAAAAATCAGAGGTCAGGCTATATTAGATGTTTTTAGAACATTGAAACATAAATAATTTTTTTAACAAAAGTATCAGGGAAGTTTACTCTGACATAAGAGCCAGTAGAGTGCGCTCCATATCGCTTTAACTTTTAAAATCTCTTATCTAATATATCCGAACAATCCAGTTCATAAGTCTCACCTGACATTATAATTATTAATTTAATAATAATTTTTCATCAATATTTCAAATTGTATAAATTATTGATTACGCTATAAACAATCGATAGCGTAACAGATTAAAATCTTAATGAATAATGCTACTCGATTCATGACATTAGGTTTGACTAAACAGCACCAGTCCTGCTATTCTCAAATTTCCGATTCACATTTCGTATGAATTTCCATTTGAATGAAAGTAATTATGATAAATGATTATGATGAAGTGATCACATTAGCAGTTGAAAAACTTAATAGAAAACCGTGTTTTAATGTCAAATGATATAGTATTGTTAAAGAGAGAGGTACTTTTTAAAGTTTAGATTTTTATTTTTAATTTCCGTAACGATGTTCCCTAAATCATTATGATAAAAAAAAGCATACAGTAGCAATTGAAAAATGTAATGGAAAAACATTAGTGAGTTTTTAGATACTTTTGTGTTTATTAAAAAAGTTTAAGTATGAGCATAATATAAGATATGTAATGTCTGAAAATGTTTACATGACCTCCCGTGCATGGTAGACAAAACATCCCTTTTGTATACAAATTATTGAAAACTTATGAATGTACCAACTGTTAATCTGTCTATACATTGCAACTTAAACTTTTACATTTATTATTTTTATGCACAGTGATTGAGATAATTTTTTTAAATAAAAACAAGCATTCCACGGGAAATAATAAAAAATAAGCTAACTTTTTTTAATAAATTCTTCTTTACGTAATTAAATCTTTTAACATTTAGATCCTATTAAATATGATCTTTTTTTTTCATTGCGGCCTCATTCTTGAATAAAATAAAGGCAATAATTAAAGGTGGAGCTTGATGCTTCATGGGGAAATAATGTGTTTAAGAGTTCATATGATGTGTCTTGATCGTTTTTGTTTTGATAAAGATATATACTTCTGAGCGTTGCTGCTCTTCCTTCTTCAGGAAAGTATTCTTTTTTTGTTTGTAAACAACCCATATGGCATCTTGGTGTCTTACGTCAAAATTTGAAGGAAAAATAAGTAAATAAATAATAATAATAATTAAAAAGAATAATAAATTAAAAAAAGATTTAAAAAAAACGTTTAATCGGTATTTTTGATCAAATACTTACTTGCCTGACTGAACTTGTAAGCGTAAAAATGTATGTTTGATTAGAATTTTTACAATGACCCCGGCATGTCAGCCATTCAACATAATTTATGAACTCTTAATTTGTATATTATTTATGCGATAATGATCTATTGAAATTCAACTATCATTAAAAATCTTTATCTTAGTTAAATATCTGAATAATTTATGGCTAATGATTTTATTTCAAAATAAAAGTTTTTTTATTTGTTTCCATTTGAGATACGGAAGGGTATTGTTGTGTTACAAATGATGCCACACAACTCGTCTGGATTATTATCTGGTCTTGTTTCAGACTCACCTGTCAGTATTTTATTAAAATAATTCCATCACATCATTAACTTTTATATTACGGAACACTCACAAAAATATGAACAGCAAAAAATTTTCTACACTCGTAATTTTACGCTTGAAGTAAACATTTATTTTCTGAAGGAGTTAGGCTTATGCGCGAGGTAACTATTTAGGGATTTTTCATTCACTTTAATTTTACGGAACACTCGCAAAAATATGAACAAAACTCGTTACTTGAAGAAAATTTATATGTTCTGAGTGAGTGAGCTTACGTGCGAGAGAACAAAGTGAGGGATATTTTTAAACCGATAAATTTTGATTCCTTGCATCAAATAATATATTCTTTTTTTATGATTTCAAAACAGGTCAACACTCGTCAAGAATGTCTTCAGCAGTGTTCTCTGGAAAGAGAGTTCGTGTGCCGGTCAGTTCTTTTCCGTGCGGAACCGAGAACAAAAAAAGCCATCTGTAAACTTTTCCACCTCGATCACATCATGTTTCCCGATGGAGCTGAAACTTTTGCAACACCCAATCCTTTCCCCCTCTTGGACACTGGTGATAGCACTGGAGTGTATTTGGAGGCTATCTGCGCAAGTACGATAATTGTTTTCGTGTTCATGCTTTCATATATTAGGGGGACCGGAAAGTAATATCGTTTCATGCATTTGACGTCAAGATTTTATTTTTAAACAATAATGCATTCACCCTCGTTAGCAACAACCTTTCAGTGCTGGATCGAAAATGAATTGGTTTTTAAGATATTTATGATTTGGTTAAGATATAGATTAATATTTAATGCTCCGAAACGACATTGCTTTCCGGTCCTCCTAATGTACTTTTTTTTATTTAAATTTCTTCCCGAAAGAAGGCAAATATCTCATTTTCTTTATAGAACTTCCGGCTTTTAGCCCCAATATTTTAAAAAATTAATTTAGTTTCAAAATTAAAGCTTAATCCTTTTGACGCAGAATTCTTATGAAACACTTTTTTTCTCATTATCTTGTAGTAATTTAGGAGAAAATAAATGAATAATATAGCATTTTAATAATTTATGGCTATGAAATTCAGCGTGAAACATGGGTGACTTTTTCTGTGCATGAATTAGATAAATTTAATATAATTATTACCCATCAAGCAAGAAACGAAAACATTCATTTTAAACTTGTCACAAAAAGTTTTTGCGAACACGAGTGGTAAAAATTGCTATATTGATGGGGAAAAAAGTATAATTGGCAATATTTATTTCAATTTTGTTACACTAAACCATAAACTATCTTCAATAAATCAGAAAAATACAAAAACAAATTACGCACTTAATTGCATTTTTAGCGAGCAGAAATAGATCACTCGAAAAATCAAATACGAAATGTTACAATTACAAAATTGTATTAGAAATTAATCAAACAGATGCCAACATAAGCTTGGTATATATTAACCCTTTTATGCGGAATTTTAATGAAACATTCTAATCAGAATGCGGCCATACTACACCAAATGATAATGATGTTAAGTAATTTAAGTGAACTGATCAAATGGTGATATTAATTAAGTCTAACACATCAAAGATAAAACGTCATTGAGGCATATGATAGTTATAGAATCCATTTAAAAGGCTCGTAAGACTTTTGTAGTATCATTTCATAACGTTTCAATGATTAGAATATATTTACCATAGTAAAATACCCAGTAGCACGCCCCTTAAGAATTGAGTAAAAACTGGCATCTAATATCTTTTATATTCCAGATAATGCATCTTTTGATGATAATTTGTTTTATTTCCCAGATGATACATCTTTCATTTCACAGATAATACATCTTTCATTTCTTAGATGATACATCTTTTGATAATACATAATTTATTTCTTAGATGATACATCTTTTGATAATACATAATTTATTTCTTAGATGATACATCTTCAAAACGGAATAAGCCTTCGAAGGGTACCATCAATTTGAGTAGTGCACAGCAACAAACTCCCCAGCTACCCACTAGTGTACCATTTTATCCAGAGAATCAGGATCCTTCCTGCGACGTATACGGTGTCTGTTACGATGGTATGACAACGACTTCTTTTTTTTTTACATCGAAACTTCTTCATAGATTGGTTTTTTTTTTACACTTATTAGTCAGTTATTTGTTTTAATTGAATTCAGAGAATTTAAAGTTAGTTCTAACTCAGATGAATCTTCCAATATGAAAATATGCTGCAGCCTTTAGAAAATTTTGCTAACTCCAATAATGCTATAAAAAATTTTAAATAAAATTTAGTAAATTTCTAGAAAAATGTTTGTTGGTTTTAATAAGAAACTTATTTATGAGGAGATTGATTATGGGGTTATTTTAAATAATAATGATCATTTTTCCTACCCACACCGCGTCATTTAGTACTCGTATGTTTAAAGTTGGGGACCTTGCCAATCTCTTCTAAAAATTTTGAAAGATTTTGTATTTATTAAACAAGTTAGAGTTATAAAAAGTAACATGATAGTCACATAGTCTTATTTTATTTAAAATAAAATAAATGAAAAACTATCTAGTGGACTTTTTTTAAAAAATTTTATCCTAATGGTTCTTCAATCCATTAAAGTACGGACTCGGGTCATCGAGAATAAATAGTTTTTTTTTTAAATTTTATTTATTTATTTTTAAGAAATTTGAACTTTCCTAACATAATTTCCCTTTGTGTAGTGTCCATCCAATGCACGGACTCTAAGATCATCGTGTTCGTGAAGACAAATCGCCATTTCCACGGCAGAGTATATGCTTTAGGTAGAAGTGAAACATGCCACGCCAATGTACTCAACAGCAATCAATTCAGGCTCGATCTCTCTCTAAACGGACAAGACTGCAACACGCAATCCATGGTACGACCCCTTTACACTCCTATACATCTTCATGTTGTCTGACGTCATTTATGTAACTTAAAACTTTTGTAAAATAGGGAGGTGTGTACACGAATACAGTTGTTTTGCAACATCACAATGTCGTGATGACAAGAACGGATAAAGTGTATAATGTACGATGCACATATGAAGTCACTTCTAGAAACATATCTTTTGGAATGATGCCAATCAGGTAATTAAGAAACATTTTGGTATTCGTTGAAC
Source organism: Parasteatoda tepidariorum (assembly GCF_982258835.1). Taxonomy (NCBI): domain Eukaryota; kingdom Metazoa; phylum Arthropoda; class Arachnida; order Araneae; family Theridiidae; genus Parasteatoda; species Parasteatoda tepidariorum. The sequence continues at coordinate 4,271,345 of NC_141755.1, read as the reverse complement.
ATTTGCAATTTTGTACACGACTTTCTTTAAAAAAAAAAAAATTTCCATTATTTTGTCGAACCCCTGTCGTGTGTGTGTGTGTATAATATATATATATATATATATATATTTATAAATCTGTTATTGTAGGGATCCAGATACCATGCAAGTGACAGCCTCTCCAGAAGCCCCCCTTCCCAAAATAGTCATCCTCGGAACGGAAGGAAGAGAAGCTTCCACAGTCAGGATAGGAGATAAACTTACCTTCAGGATAGAAATTCCTGACGGAAGTAAGTGATAAAGTTCCTTCCCTTTTATTAGCAATCATCATGTACCGCGATTGCAATAGAGTGATAAACCATACTTTTATCAAAGGTGATCATTTTATATCAAACCCTTCCCTTGCAATGTTTCCCTATAGTTAGCTTAAAATTTTTCGGAATTGACAATAGAGAACAGCACAATGCATATAAACATCTTTTTGACAGGGACGTATTTTCAGGAAAGTGTTTTTCTCCCAACCATTAACTATAATTGACAGTAAACTTATCTTGGGTAAGTATTGACAGTATTAAACTTATTTACCGGGGTAATAACAAGCTGTGATTACAATAAATTATAATAGCGATGAATGGATTATTGGCACTATAAAAGACATTAGTTAAAGTTTTTTCTGCATTTTTCATTCATTCAATAGAAAATTTCGTGCCTCTGAAGCACTATTTCAGACATAAAATAATTGAATCCAATATATGCAAATACACAGAAACATTAATCTATTTACAGCTGAGATTATATCTAAAAGAAATACTTAAAATATTTTCTAAATAAGTTAGTTTTTCTCTATATATACAACTGAAGATGATATATTTTTTACAAATAATTTTGGTTGGGTTGTTACGACACACTCATGAGTTATTGGTGGCAATCTAAGATTTTTCCAATTGGATCATCATGATGATCCGAAAATAATATTAGCGCAAGCGCATTCTACCCTATCACAATTTAGATCGGTGTGCATGATGATGGTAGAAATAACCCAGTCTCCGCATCACACTTCACAACTGTCTGTGGACTTTTCCGGCTCCGGAATTGTTAGGGACATCACATTTGAGTGGATTAGGTATGATTGTTGTGTGATCAGACATGGTGCCTTCAGCATGGGACTCCAGCTCAACATTGGCAGGCGAATACTTAAAACCAATTTTATAGTTCCTTCAAATTAACAATCGAAGTTTAAAACAAATATATACATTTATTGTTGCCTTAAAATAAACAGTCATTGGAAATAATTATAACATCAAAATATATTTGTGCTTTAATTTAAATGTTTTTTTATGGATAAATTATAATTTGTAATAGTTGTTACTTTTGTATTATTTTACAGCTCCATACGGAATATTTGCTCGCAGCTGTGTGGCAATGGCAAAAGATGCAAGAAGTGTCTTTGAAGTGATTGACGACAGAGGGTAACTTTTAAATAACCAACATTTAACAATTTTTTCAACAGTTGTGCGTAATAATACCTACCAACTTGCTCCTGATTGTGGATACACATTATGTTTATAATAACAAAATTTATGTTTATGTATGATTCCGGGCTTAGTAAATGCGATATATCCACCACTCATTCTAAACAATTCAAAGCCTTCTATGAAATACCTCTTTGTTGCCACTAGAAAATCCGTTTAATTGTTAGTCGTAAGTAAAGGCCGTAGTTACAAATTGATATTTAAACAAAAGGCAGTTGTGTTAGGTAAATCTTATGGTAAAATTAATCACTTCTTTAGATCAAAAACAACCTTCGTATGCTTTTTCCATTATCCAAAAATATCTGTCCAAAACAGTTTTTCTATGTTGTTCCATAATATTTATGCGATGCACTCTTTTCTGTGTAAAATAAACGTAAATATATGGGAGTATATTTAATAAGATATTTTTTACATGTTTTATTAATAGAATTTAATCATAACCACTTGCGCTAGAAAGATGCCTTTATCAAATATACTAACGTGACGTGTTATACACGTCCATAGACAATTATAATCACTCGAAATGAAACTCGCATCATGGAAATTGAAGCATCGAAAATTTAATGCCTTTCAGTCGACTGTCTTTGTAAGCGCTTCTGTAAATTTCTTTCCAACATAAGTGGTTAAATCGCACTGCAGCGTAAGTATAAATAACAAGAAAGCTTATACGTGGTAAGTAGAACAAAAACAAAACTTGCACTGCCTGTATTTTGAAAAATAGTGCTAAGTTTACCTAACCTAGGTTAAAACAGAAAAAAGCATTTTTTAATCTTAGAAAGCTTAATGAGTATTTTCTGTTCGTACTAAATCTGTCATATGATTGATCATCACAACTTAGAACCATATATATATATATATAGCGCTGCGTTTCGAATCAAGGCTCCACAATATTATAATTTTCTGCTGCAATTGTAGTTCCATTTTCCAAACCATATAATTTTTTGTGAACAGAATTGGTATTTTTTGTTTTCTATCTACAGGATAGTCTATAATTGTCACGACCCTTGTTTTTGTAAATCAGAAAAGTTAAAATGTTTTAATTGTGTCAATGAACTTTGAAAATGCCATTGTAAGTTGCAGTTTTTATACTAGTACTATAGATAATTAAATTTGATGGGGGAAAAACGTACTTTAAATTTAAATGCCAGTGCTTCAAATTCTGGTAAATTAAGACTTTTAAGTACATTATTATTGAAATTTTACAATTGGAACTAAAATTACCATAAATCCGTAACGGTTATTATTATTCCTAACAGCAAAAAAAAAAAAATTTAAGTATGAATTTCCAACTTTTTTCTTTGGCCTCGACCCCAAATCAACGGACCTTTAGGCTTTTCGATCTAATTCTTAATGGTCGTTAAATAAGGAATAGTTATAGGTTGAATTTCAGTGAATAATATAATTAAATGGGAAAGGTGTTTATAAAATTGTGGAAAAAAAAGATTGAGTGTTGTATAATAATAGAAATAATGAATACCTTTACCATCTAACGATTTGATTAAGAGTTCAGTAATCATAATTAAATGATTATGACTTAAAATAAAGTAATTTAATTTCCATTTTTGGAGGAGTTTTAGCGATCCACTTTTGAAGACTCAACAATCCAATACGTGGTATTTTGTAATCACCAAATCACACACCCTTATTTCATGCATATATATAAACATATTAGGGGTTGAAAACTAATATTTAAGGAGGCGTAATGATAACTTTATGGAAATATGAGGACTTTCAATTGAGGAAAGCGAGATGAAGAAGATGCAAACCAGTTTGATGTAGAAATTAGGATTGAAGGCGACATATCACTTCTCATTTAACTCGGACAACGAAACAGGTATTTATGTGCCCAATCATGCCTTCCTTAATTGTGATTCGTCAGATTTTAATACGATTTTTGTTTTTCTCTTTCCCTCACATAAATACTAATATGTGGTTTTGACATTTTTTAACGAGGGTCCCATATATCGTTGATTACGGAACATACTGTAAGTTGGTAGCCTTAATATGTATTCAGTGTTTTCCTTTCAGCTGCCCAGTGGATGCCAATATATTTCCCCGATTCCGTGAAATAGGCAGTTCTTTGGAGAGCAGTTACGAAGCCTTCCGCTTCACCGAATCCTACGGTGTGATATTCCAGTGTAACGTCAAATATTGCATTGGAAAATGTGAACCAGTACGTTGTTACTCTTTTTTACTTCTTTTTTGTAAGATTTGCAACTAAACAGTTTGAGATGAATCAAATATTCTTTTTCAGGTAAATTGTGGACACGGTATGGAGAAGAGCACGTCTTGGGGTCGTCGAAAGAGGTCTCAGCCTATTGAGAAGGACAACAGTGAAATGACCCTAAGCCACGAAATATTGGTCTTGGATTTTGGTGATGAAGCAGTCAGCTCGATGAGGGATGTTAATTCTGTTAATGGTAAGGCACTAATGCTGTAGGTATATTTATAAATTTGTTAATGAAATAAGTTCTATAGAATGCCTAAAACGGCAATGTTTAGAAATGATTCATACTTCACACATTTCCTATACATTCTATAGAATACCAAATGAGAAACTGGCAAAGTTTGAAATACATCTCCAATTCGTTTTGAACGCGATGAAATGTAATTCAAACTGTCATGCAAGCCTACAATGTTACAACAAGCAGCTTAATTTTAATTTCTTACTTTTCATAGGAAAATTTTGTTTCCCTTAATAAAAAAGAAGTAGATTTTGTTTAGTACAACTTTCATTTTTCTTTACGTAATTTAAATAAAAAAATTTTAATGGCACTCTCAATATCGTTATCATCTCTATATCAGTGTAATATATGCATTTTGTATAAAATGCACTTCATTTATATAATAGCCTTTCCAGAACCTTTTTTCATATTTTGCGTAAATAGCATTTGTCCTTCTATAGAATGCCTAGGTATTATATACAACACCTCGAAGGAAAAAACTAATTCTCATAGTTCATACTTAGCCTAAAAATGTCTGGTTTTACATACAATGCCTAGGTATTCTATAGAATGCTGGCGTTTCATACTTTGACAGTAACATGTAAAAAAAAATTATAAGTTTATACATACCTAAAAATATTGTTAAATGAATTGTTAAAAATTTAAAACATGATTAAAAATATTTTTCTTATTAATATGAGAACAATCTACGCTAAAGAGGAGAAATTTTTTAAAAATCTAATTTGTTGCTTAAAAACCAAGTACTGAAAAAGAAAATCAATAAAATTCACAAAAACTTTCACATTTTTAAAGGAACAAAGAGAATTTAATAATATTTTCCCTAAACACATTGGGTTGCTTCTTTGCAAACCTATTTTGGTGCTAGCAAGAGAACGATTTCCATTATTCAGTGACCTTGAGCAACAAAAAACATTTTTTTTAAAAATTTAAAATTCTGTAACCAAAAAATCAAAAATAAGTACATCAATTAAATAATGTAATATTCTGTTAAGAGCAATGATCATGCTCGCAATTTTCAGTAATTATTTTTTAATTCAGTTATTATATTGACACGAATTGTCGGTTACTTATAGTGCTGTATAATTGAAAAAAACAACATGAAAGACTTGTACCTACGTTGTTTTTACAATGGCATAGCAGTACAGAAGTTTGAAATCAATATATGAAGAAAAAAAAATTGTTTTAAAGGGTGTTAACAATAAATGAAGCGGTCAATGTTAAAAGAGGGTATGCTACAAATCTGCACTTTCAAGAAAAACCAAAAAAACTGTGTCAATTGTTTTATTCTCTTCTTTAGAGCAGTCTAGAAAATTACTCAGTATTTGATAATCAGTGATTGATATACCAAAACCAACAAAAACTTATTTTCGTAAAACCCCATTTAAACATTGACCGCTTCAAATGTATATTACTGTATTTTATTAAGAACAAAGACCATGCTTGTCATTTTCAGTAATTAATTCACAAATAAAAAACTATGTTGATATGAATGATGGTTTTTCATATCAATATAATTTTATACATTCCTTTGAATCTATAAAATTGAATAAAATTAATTTTATTATTTAATACTTATTTATCTTTTTATAGATAGTTAGTAAAAAAAATTCTTTATTAAATTAGTAAATGAAAAAATGATATAATTTTATTAATTTTTCAGAGAGCACTCACTACAAAGAATCAGTTTTAATGCTGGAAACATGTGCTTCGAAAACATCTCTAATGGCTTTGAGCGTCACGAGTGCTCTTCTTTTGGTATTCTACATCTGTACTGTGGCATATTTTGTGGCACACAAACGAGTTCGCAAGGAATTTCGATAAAGAAAACAAGCTTTCTGACTTTACTTCTTTCATGGCTCTACTTTCCAAAGAATATGAGGTTCTTATAAGAAGCAAAACTACTCTAAGACTCATGAAACAAAATTCAATATATGCGTTATACATAACATTTCGGACTAGCAACACCAGCAGATATATTTCCTGATTAATTTATTTTTCGTGAAGATTTTAACGTTTCTCAATCATGCATTTTATCATCATATATTTATTTCATCTATTACATGTTTCATCATTTTTTTTTATCATGCAGACATCTATGTGTTTGTTAAGTTTTGCATGTGCAAAACTTTATTGGGTATAGGAAAAGGAGGTGCCGGGTTTTGTACTGCAAACTTGTAAATATTTTATGAGACGAATTGGAATGAACATATTTATTTTTTAACAAAACTGTACATAAGCCAAAAATAAAAAAAGTATATTTGTAACTTTTGTTCTTATTCAGATTAAGAGTACACACACCAAGGCCACGTAATTTTGATGGTATATCACTACTTCACTAATATTGGATCATATTCACTGTGATTATTATTTTACTTTATATTTTCCCTGTTGGTTTATTTTTTAAACCAACTTTTAAAAAAAGTAGTTTTATAAGCCTGTTGACATATGGAACACACCCAGGAACTTTCATTAGGCTCAAGTTCGGGCTTCTGAACCCGAAGATTTAAATAAGGACTGCCAAACCCAAGATTGTTATGTACTCGAGTGCAAGAATTAATATGAAAGGTAAAACTAAAGTTAACTAAGATACGAAATCAAAACTTGCAGAGAAAAGATCACATATAAATTTATTGAAATACCTATTTATAGTTATTTAACTTAATTTTTACATCAAATTATTATTTTTTTTTTACACTTAATAACTAAATCAAAGTAATTTTTGTTAGGGAAAACTTTATAAGCCTGTCTGAAGAATTTTTTCAGATAATGTACCTGTGTCAGACTCAAAAAAAGAGGTATGCATCTTGAAAAATTCCTATTAAAATAAAGTTACGCTTAAATTGAAGAGCATGGTTGAAAACATTGGATAAAGTACAAATTAGCCACCTAATTTGCCCTTAGTGTAAAATATACTTCATTAAAGTTTCAATTTTAAACTAACACATTTACTTTTAAACTACCAAAAAAGTCTGAACTTTTATGTATTCATGGTGTAACACTTTGGCTGTCGGTTCAAATCTCAGCTGGGACGGTTGATTAGTATCTAATATATTTTATTCAATTTATAAATGTTATGTTTTATTTTTTAATAAACATAAATGCATAATTTAAAAAATTCAAAATTAAAATTTTGCAATTGTTTTTTAAGACATCCATATATTTTAATAAAAAAATTAATATCCTTTAATTATTTGTTTTAAAAAACAATTTATATATTGAATAAAATATATTAGTTATTAACCTTTTTTAAAAAAGGAAAGCTAGGGATAAAATTCAACCGTCCCTGCAGGAACTGGAATTTGGGATCTCTCTGGCAGAAAGGCGGATACCCTAACTCTTACCACATGATTACACAAAAGTTCACAAGTTTGAAGTAAATGAACTGAAACTTTAATGGGGCATATTTCACCCTAGTGGCAGATTAGGTGGCTAATTTGTACCCTATCTAATGTTTTCAACTATGCTCTTTAATTTTAGCTTCACTTTGTTTTAATAGGAATTTTCGAGATGCCTACTTCCTTGTAAGCCAATCTCGCATCTAATACCAACGTAGTTCATTTAGTAATGCAAGTACCTAAATAAGACTGTTTTAGCTCTGCATTTAAAAAACAAATTTCGTTTGTGGATTTCTAATATCTTTCATATTAATTAAGTTAATGTGAAATTTTTTTTAATTTAAATTTAGTGACAAAAGTTTTTCCAAAGGATTGAAGTTTAAATATACTGATGTCGACAAAGTATTTGAATAAATCATGAGAACTGAAGACATCGCTCTGTTCATAAAAAGAAATTAGATTAAATATTGTTAGTCATTAATTGGGTTCTTAGATTCACAACTCTTAGTTAAATGATACAAAAAATTACGTGTAGAGGGTTTGTTAATACTTTAAAAAGAGCAGTATTATTTAATCATAAATATAAAGATAACAAATCAAATTAAGGATATATTCATCATGAATAAAATCGGTGAAGTTATAAAAACACTAAATACATTCAACATACATGGTCTTAGTAACTCGTTTAAAAACACTTAAGGGTTGTATGTTAGTAGTAAATAGGGTTCTCAGTTCCACAAGTCTTTCTGAAATTGGTAGAAGCATAGAGTATCGTGTGATGTCTCGTGGTTAATATTATTTGGCACTAAATGAGACAAATATCTCTGAAAAATATCAAGGTTTCAGATAATTTTCTTGATATAACTGACGAAAATTTTGTAACGTGTGGTTTAATTTTTTGTTAAAGTTCGAACTTTTTAACAACAGCCATACAATTTCAAAAGTATAATTGGCCATAGTGCTTTAAAAAAAACACACCAAAATTAATTTGTGGAAGAAATTGGTCATCCTACCAAAAAGTTTACATTTGCATAGAATACACAATGCATAGAGTGGAGCCTCCTAAAACAAAATATTCAGATTTCTTTTAAAATTAATATGACTTACAAAACAGATAAGTTTTATTAAATAACTGGAAACGTGAAATATTTTTATTATATCTCACATTTACAACAGTTTGTTTTGATGCATTTTATTTAATATTAAAAAAATTATTCCTTCAGTTTCTCTTAATGTGGCTCCCAAAGACACCTAATCCATTAAAATGACAAATACAAAAGAAATAAACATGGTTTGAATTACGAGATTTAATATTCATTTGCAGTCATAAGTACAAAAGCTATGATTGTGAAAATTTACAAATACAATATTATATATTTGAGAATTGCAAAATTTGTTTACAAATGATATACAATATACTTACATAAATACAGTTTATAAATCTGTACAATTCTTTATAGAGACCAACAATTCAATAAAATAATAAAAAAACAACTCAAAATTTTCATCTACGAAAAAATAAAAAAAAAAACAATAATCACACATGTGGTCCCTAAGCAAAAAAATAATAGGGAAAGGATGAAAATATCTATGTTTTGCTAAGATCTATTATGAAGTAGGACTTTCTTTCTTAGCAGCATCCCGAATAGTTGAGAATGTTTTCTGAAACCAAGTGTTTTTTGAAGATTGCAACTCAGTCATCGCTGTATTCAGCTGATGAGTAAGATCCTATATAAAAACAATTATTTTTTTTAGCAAAATATCCTTTTTAAAATGTTTACAAATAAGGCTTAAGTTCACAAAAAGCAAAAAAAAAAAATTTTTTTTTTTTTAAATTAATATTTGAAGACAATAAAAAGCAGTCACTGTGTTCACATCTTACCATAAAATGAATTGAACCTCTTATTTTTATGGATAAAAAAATGTAATTTTAATTTTTTAAAGAATGAATGTAAGATAAATCCACCTGTTCAAGCTCAAAAATAAAAAGTAATGGCAAAAAAAAACTAAAAAAATTAGACATGCATGAAAACTTTATCATGATTGATTGATAAATGCCTGTATTTGGGATTTTCAACCCAATCTTTAGGTTTGGTTACGTCAATTGCATGTTAAATTAATGTTTCTGTTTAAAATTTGTAAGACCTAAACGTGACACTTCGTTGACGTTTTTTTTTAATGTTACCATACATTCTTAACTGTACATTTTTGATTTTTAAAAAGGAAACTTTAGACTAATTTTGAATTAAACATTTTTCCATTTGACTAAAAATTGTTCTCTTAAAAAACAGACAACCATAAAAATAACTTTTTATCATATTAAAATTTAGAAATTAAAAAAAAAAAAAATTGGGACACAACCTTAAGCCAAGTGCTCCCCTTTAATTGCAGTATAAATATTCATATAAAATAAAATTTTCTACTAATATAAAACAAAAAGTTATCCCCGCCTATCTAATAGTAAGTGTATATACCAAACATATTCAAACCAACCGCATGTGATTTATCAATAACAAATATGTTTGTTTAATAGAATGGTCTAAAACAAAAACATTTCAAAACAAAAACTTATATATGAGATTGAAAGGATTATTTTGAGAGGAAGAAAGCTTTAGTTAACTATTAAAAATCCAAAATCATATTTCAATCTTATTTTAATTGTTGGTAATGCAACTAAATATACATTTGAAAAATCTTAAGAAGAATGTTTAAACCCTGACAGTGATTAAAAAAAACTAGATAATTAAATAATATAAAGCAGTAAGTGAGAGCAGATAAAATCTGACTAATTAAAAACTATTGTTGAAGTAAAAATGACTGGAAAAAGCTTTTGACAGTTAAATATATATATATATATATATATATATATATATATTTAGCTCTTATGGAAAAAAATTGAATCATGTAAAAATATTTCAAAATAGGTTATTGTAGCTGCAAGCACTTTACCATCACAAGATGGATAGTGTGACCATATTATGAGAAGAAATTACTATAACATTTAGAAATGTTTATGAAAACTGGTCTTTAAATTTGAGACCAATAGACCTTATTGTCTATGAAAGAGACATTTAATAACTAACCTGATTTTTGCACTCAGCTTCAACTAAAGCTAATTTTGTCCGTGCCAACTCTAACTCTAGTTCTCGCGCTTGACACTCGGCTGCTTGAATTCCAGTTTCTTGATCGGTTAGAGATTCTTTACGAGATTTATTGTTGACTATGCTAGGAACTGCGTTTTCAAAATATTTGGAACAGAGCCTGCATGAACTAATTCGAGCCTGAAATGAAAAAGCATAAAATAGGTGTTTCTAGAATAACTACAATAAGTATTCGAGTGACAATGTTTAAAACTACAGCGGATCCAAATGAAGAAAGAGTATTCCTAGAATAAAGCATAAATAGTGCAGCAAAATCAGACACACTATAATTTTAGTTCCGTAATCACAAACTTTCCTCATTGTAAAAACACAGAATAAGAAAAAAACACAAAAGAAAAAATCCTAGAGTAGTATTTATCACTATTTTAATATATTTCCTCCATTTTATATGCTTTAATATGCTTCCTCCATTTTCCTTTTTGACAAAAAGAAAACACAAAATGAATTATAGACCTGAAATTATAGTATATCTATTTTCAGGGTACCGTTTGTGCTTTATTTTCTTCATTTAACTTCATTCACTGGGGTAAATGTTTTATATATCTCTATTTTTTTCAAAGTCTTCACTCTTTCGAGTACAAAAAAAACACAAATGCTTAAAACATGATACCATTTAATAAATATCAGCTATTTATAAAGAAAAATAAATATCATATTTCATAAATATCAAGTTTTAAAGCCCTAATGACGTTTATTTCTCCTGCTCAAATATTGATGTTTGTTTTCTAGAAAATAAAAAATCTTTTAAAAAAAGTCTTGATATGCTAATAAATATTTTTAAGTAGATGCATGCCTCTAAACATTTATTTCTGAAATCATGAATAATTTTAAATGATTAAATATCTTTAAAATACATACATTAATTTTAAAATTGAAGACAAAATATACACAGAATATAAATTAGTAAAATTATAATTATTACTTAAAAAAAATACTAAACCATTATAAGCTCCAAATTTTGCCTTGCTGTCGTTTGTTCTTTTTCTAATCTTGTACTCAACTGCTTGCATATCTTTGAAATAAAAGAAGAATTTTATAAATAACAAATTTTAGAGATACATATGCATGAAACCATCAGGTGAATCTAAAAGAGTTTAGATGAACTGATCAAGATACACACTAAAATTCAGAACACAAATTAAAATAACTCAGAAGTGAATCTTATTAGAGAAAAAAATATTAAGGTATAAGAGTGAGAGAGAGAAAATAAAATGAAATAATAAAATAGAGAAAAGTAGAAGAGTAAGAGTAGATAGATAGAAGATACCTCAATAAAAGAATGATAGAATAGAGGATAGATTTTTTTTTTAAATTAAAGTAACTGTATAACAATAACAACATTAAATAAAATAGTTTATGCATTTCAATTTGAAACATAATGTTTACTCTTCAACAAATATTTAAAGACTAAAAAAATTAAAATTCATCTTTCATTATGTATATTAGATTATAATTCTAATTTAAATAATGAAAGATGAATAACATTACGATAGAGGTGCACAACCTGTGGCCGGGAGACCTTCTAAACACAATAAAAAACAAAAACAAAAAACGTTCTTAAGTTTTTAAATGAAAATCTTATGTAGAAAATCTAAATTTAAATGTTTCATATTGCCATATTTTTAGAGGAAAAAAAATTGCTATAAAATGAAGTTAAATAGTAACGTTCATTAAAAGGAAAATGCCGTGTCATAATAAAAGTGCCTATAAAAGAAAAAGTTAATTAAAAAGAAAAACAGAAAAAACAAATTGCTCTTAGTTCCTAAAACAAAACCTTAACACTGAAAATCACAGTTTTCTATATTACTGGTTAATTATATTACAGTACAGGGAAAAAGTGATAATAAATTAATAGTATGAGACGTTCTGTTAAAATGCTATGTTATAATGAAAACAGAAAAAAAATGAGAAAAAAAAATTCTTCTCAATTCTTAGAATTAAAAGTATTGAAAAAATGACAAAATTTACTTGTCTGAATGTAATTTAAAAAAAAAAAAAAGCATAAGTGCCAAAACTTGTGGTTTTTTATCAGAATTTTTTTTAATGAATTTTTGTATTGCAAGATATGATAAAAAGCATTTCTTTTCTCCAATACTTATTTATTTATTTTGATAAATCTACCTTTGATATGATAAAAACGGCAATTTTTAAAATAAAAAAAGTATTAGTGTCTTTATTTTTTAATGAATTTTAATGATAGAATGCCTTTAATTTTCTTCAAATATATTACTAAGTTTATTGATAAAAAAAATTATGACACTAATGTCTAAATAAATCTAACTACATTCGCCGTTAACATGTCTAAATACATGTGCGGCCCTTCATTAGTCAACCTGCTGCGCAAGTGGCCCTTCACTCAAAAAGGTTGTGCACCCCTATATTAAGATATAAGTGATATTAATCGAATAATTAATATTCTAAAATATTATAGCTTAGAAATCAAGTACCTGTTTATATTCAGATATTATTGTAGAGTTTTGTGTGCTTTCAGTTTCAGCTCTTTGAAGTTCTCTTCGACACATTTCTTTTAACTAAAGATAGAAAAAAAAATAATAACATATTCACCATTAAAAATACACAGCTGCCAACGTAACAAAATTAAAATTGTTGAGATCCTGATATAATTTTTTGATGGCCAAGAAAAATAACTGTATCTATAAAAGAAATTCTCACATTTGACTTGCTAAAAAAAATTATAAAAAGAAATACAACAATTTATTGAAAGTAAAAACTGTGAAATATTTGAAGCGCATATATAAAAAGCTAACGAAAGAAACTTTTTTTTTATAAATTTTTTTTACATCTAAAATAATTGTATCAACAAAAATCGGAATAATTTCTTTTTTTTTCTTTTTCTAACAGCCTTAAAATTATTTTTATTAAAAAATATTTGTGATATACTTAAAAAAAAGTATAAACTTAAATAAATCACTAAAAAAATTATTCAACAACTTTTTTATTCTTTCACTATGTTTCGTTTTCTTCAACATAAGAAAAATACAATATAAAGGCAATGTAAAAAAAAATGAGGAGGTCATACTTTTTAATTTAGAATTAAAGTATCATAAACAATGAAATACCTGAGTTACTTCCAAAGACAATCTTTTCTTTTCATCTTCCAACTCAGAAATTGTGTGCATAGCTGCCTGCAGCTCTTTATTTACAGATTCCACCTTTTCATCTGACTGCAAAATGCACCAACAACAATTAAAATACACAAAGTTATTTTATATCAGATTTCAGAACCAAATAAAAGTAACACAGGAGAGCCAACATGCAGTATCATTATTTGTTATAAAGTGAATTTCTTCCCCGTTTATTAATATAAGATTTAAAAGAAAATTAATACAATGAGTTGAATAAAGAGAGAATTATCTCAAAATCAGGATAATTTAAATAAAGATTAAAGTTAAAATAATTAATCTCCTAGTGTTTTGAAGTGTCTGGAAGAGACATTAGTTTTTAATTAAATAACTTCTGATAAAGAAAACTGCAATAGCTGACATTCCTGGTTCAGGGTGCGACTCAATTTTTAAAATACCAATGACCTATAAATACAAAGTGCTGAAGAAAGATACTTGTACAACACCACCAATAGAAAAATGCCTTTACCAAACATTCCAGAAAGGGAAAAAACCCATATTGATTAATATAATCATACCAATTGGAAAAGGCAGCATTACTCAATCCACTATTTGCTATTAAAATCATTTGACCGATATTTATTTTGATACTTTAACTTATAACCGCCGTTGCACAGCTAACCCGATTCTGAGTTAACGATTATCAATGTTAAATTCAATGGTCTTGTGATTTGAACCCAATCCAGAAGATAATGGAACTCCTGGATCAATCATTGAGACAAATTAGCCTTTGTGGAGGACTTTTTGATGGGACTAACCCGCATTTGCACTACATGGAGAGGAAAATCACAAAAATCTCCCATGATTAGCCTGACAGCAAGGGATCCACATATCCCCTGAGGTATTTGACTGAAATTTAAGAAAAATGTTGTCAGAATCGTTTTTTAAAAAATATTTCCCATCCATGACATAGAAATTTTATAATAACAAACAATCCAATAAATGCCCTAAAAATTCTTACAAGATTCAATACAAAAATGGCTTTTTGTAAAATCTGGTCTGAAAGTATCATTCTTAAAGTTGAAGATAGAAAATTGATTCAATCAAATCAAAAATGTAAGACATGTTTAAAATAAGGACTGAGGAACGCTGCATGTTAGTGAAGAGTTGGAAAAAAAAAAGTCTTAACAAATGTTAATTTTTTTGTTACTTTAATACCTTGATGAAGTCAACTGGTTGATTTAGATTAGTTTGCATTATTCTGTTATAAATGATGCGGTATGCATATGATGCATATGGGTATTTCCATGTATCAGGCAGGGTTTTCTAATAAAAAGTAAAAAAGGGTAATAGATTTTTATCCTCAAACTTCCCTCATATAAATATGATATTTATTCATATTAACATAATAATAAATCTATTTTTAATAAAAATTAATAAAAAAATAACCCAAAAGGACATAAAGCAACTCTGGAAGAGAAATTTTTTTAGTAATCAAAAATATGAATAATAAGCCACATTTTCCAGCATTTGATGATTTTGTTTAATGTGCTGCAATCAAATGAAATTTTGGAAACTAATAAATAACCTATCTAACAATATGAAAGTTTAGGGTTCGCCTTTATAAAAGGGTGGCTAAGTCTTTGATACAAATCCATACCACATAATACACTTTTTTCAGGGAAAAACTTAACAAAGAGAATATTCTTGATAAACAGATTACTATTGAAGTTAAAATATTTATAAAATATAATTTTAAAAAATATAATATTAGATAACATGTATAGTTTGAACATCCATTGAAGAAATTATACTCATTATTTTAACACCTCAAATCTTCGTATTAGGGTTTACATAATATTCATTGACAAAAATAACCAAACATAATATTCACATTATGTTTGGTTATTTAATTTGGTTTTTACGCTTAAAACAATTTTTTTAACAGAAATTTAAACAAAATAATAAAAAAAATTAAAATCATTTTTTTTACTTTTTAAAGGATATTGCAAAATTGTGCAAATATTGCAAAATTTTGAAACAAATTATATACATTAATTACATGTACCTGAAACATAACCAGATTTTTGTAATTTCTTTTAAAATAATTAAAAATGATAAACTCAAGAGATTAAGAATTAACTAAAATGCTTGAATTTTAATTTCTCGTGCAGCTCCTTCACATGACTGTTCTTCACTATGACTGTTCTCTCATGAAACTTCAAAAGTCTTTTTCAACTAAAAATATTTTTAAGCACATTTCTTCAAATCTCCTATCTGTATATTTTAAACTGGTTGGACAAATCTTAAATAACTCAATTCAAGCTTAAGTTTCGCATTTGAAATTACACTTTAAAAAAAGTACAGAAGATTCTTTTGATCTATTATGTTGGACTAATGTGGCAAAAAAATTTAAAATTTAATTCAATAGATTAAATAAAAAATAAAGCAATTAAATATACGGAATACAAAAGCCTCAAACTCAATCTAAGGGAAATGAATTGACATCATGTCATGTTTTCCGAAATTCTCAAATAAATAAATTAAGAGAAAATTGGCATTAAGAAAACACTTGCATAGTATGGTTATGCTGTGCTACACAGTTACTTTATTGTAATAATTGCACATACATTAAAAAAATTATAAATCAATGCTATGAAAATGCAAAAACACTATACCCATATTTTATAAAATCTGCTAAATTTCCAATGAAAAATAATAATTAAAGATGAAAAATAATGAGAATAATAAGGAATGAAAAATAATAGCCCTTTTCATAATATGAGAAGCTAAACAAACATAAATAGAAGAATGAATTTTAAATATATGACATACTTTGACTAGATCATTGCAATGCTGCAATTTAAGATTCACAAGATCATGCGCAAGATCATCATTTTCTCGATCTAAAGTTAAATTACTCTCCAGAAGTCTTTTGTTTTCTCTCTAGAATAAAAGGAAAATTGAAATAGTATGTATAACCAATTTTATTTTTATGTTTAAAAAATAAATAAAACTATACAAATGTTGTTAGTGCGACAAGATAGATTGCACAACAGTCCACATCTCATAACTGATCAAAAACAAAAACAAATATATTCTCAACTTACCTTTACTTTTTTCTAAAATAAAATTTAAAAATAATCCTGATTAACTTGTAATTAAATTTTTAACACATGGAAACATATTCATAAAGTATAAACCTACAAAACAAAGTATAAATGATTTCATTTTCAAATAAACCACTTTTGTATGATTTTAAAAACATAGGTTTCTACTCATCAAATATCAACCCTAAATTACATTTAAGGAAGATATATACTATCAAGTAATCCAGGAAGTATGTTCGATTTTGAGCAACAACAAAAAAAAATGAAACAATCAATCATTATGAACTAAACTTTATTAAATAAAAAACAATGTGCAGAAAATTTTCGGATATAGGTATGCAATTATTCATAATGAGGCAAGAGCCAAAGAATGATGCAATAGCAATCATTGTGTAGTAACAGATCTGACGTATTAGAAAAAAAATCACCTGGTTTAAAATATAAGCTGTAGAAGGTGGTCAACCACTAGCTTGTTATCATGAACATTTTCACATTAAATTACCAAATCCACCCTCTAACTCATAGCTAATTGCTTTGGGTCTGTATAATTCTCAAATTTGTCCATGAAAACATTGCATGTTCAATTAATAAAAATCTAAGCCTGGCAAATAAAGGACTAGAAAAACAATCTTCTTTGGAAAAAGTAATTAATGAATGTTTGAGAAATAAATTATGATAGTAGTGTTCTTGTTTATGCACGATAATGTGTCAAAAATTGAAAGAGTGCAGAAAAAAAGTTGTGATACATTCTCTGGGAAATAATTCTGTGAATCCAATTACAGTGCTGTTTTTCCTGGATGCAAATTTTGATAAATTATCATTAAAAATCTTAATGTCAAGTATAATTATTTCCTTGTTTTATCTATCAATATAAATGAACATATTAATAAATGGATAAGGAGGTAGAAATTTTATCAAAAGCTCAAAATCACAGATTATTTTTTTCTCCCATCTTGGGGACTATCTTGCTCCTTCCTTTTTTCTAGGTACTATTTTTTTTAAATTGAAACATTATTTGAGGTAGAAATTTATATTCTTTCACATAGACTTTTGCAACTTCTAAAATGTTTTAAATGACTTATAGTACTTTAAATAAGGAAATGCTTTTAGCAAAAAATAACGCAGATATTTGGTAGTTCCAAGTTCCCTGGATTTCTAATTTCCAAAATCTACCAGAATTACAGGTTAGGTTTAAAAGACACTTAAAGTTCATACTTTAAAAGTATATCTATTTGAGATAACGACAATAGTTACCCAACAATAAGTTCAGAAAAAATGATAAAAAAAATAGATTTAAGACAAATTTTTTTATTTTGCTGAAAAAACATAGATTTAAAGTATACGATATTCTATTAAAAAACTAAAGACAAAACAAAAAATTTTATACCCGAATATGAACATTACTAATATAGATGTTTAACCAGAATGTATATATCCTAATTCTAACAAACTGCATCATCATACATTTTAGGAAGCAGTTTTTTTATTTATAGGTAACAGATTCCAATATGTTGCTTTGTCCACACATTCTTCACTTAGAAAGATTAAGGAACACACTGAATATAAGAATACCTCTTTATACAGTATTACCAAATAAAAATTCAGATGATTGATTTGAAATTGATTTTTAATACTAAAATAAATTGAAAATTTAAGAATTTAAGAATATTTAATACAAAAACAATATCATAATTCATTAAACGTATAAATTTAAAAACACACACATTTGATGACTTACTTGAAGAATTTTTATCGGATCTTCTTGGAGTTTTTCCTGCTCTTTAATGGCTGCATACTCTCTTTCATACTTCTTAAGTTTTTTAACCTTAATGTAATATTAAATAGGACTATAAGTTTTGGGTAAATTAATTGCATAATTTTACAAAAATACAATAATTTCTTAAAAGTAATGCATAGACTAGATAAATAAACACAGAATAGCTTTTATAAATAGAATTAAAAATTAGAAAATAAAGTAAAAAGAAGCCTTACTTTAATTTTAGTTGCATTTTGAATTAAAATTTTTGATGAATCCTCTGTTCTGTATTTCTTAGGTAGTGTGACGCGAAAATGCTTAAGAATGCCTTCAAAATCAAGAGCAAGCAGTTCCTTTTGAGACAGCTATAGAAAAGCAAAACAATAATTAAATTTTCTTTAGATTAGACAATACTGATAAAATAATTCCCAATTACATAATCAAATATAACCAGACTTCTATGCACTGATATATATTTGATGCATGCTGAGAGAAAAAATTATGTTTTAAAATTACATTAAGGAAAATTTAACTATTGCATAGTAAAATCACTATAACTCATGATTTCAGATTCTAAAGTAAAGAAAACTGGGTATTTATTCATCCGGAAAATTGAATACAATAATTTTTTGGCGGTAGATATGCGAGGAAAGCTCCATTTTTTGTTTCTCTCAGGTAAGTTGCGTACATTGCATCATTTAGGTAAAATGGTGTCTTGAAAATGAAGTTCATTTATAATAGCAGGGCAACAACTTTTTCACCTACTTGAGCAGCATTATGTGAATGTGAAAATTGTTTTCTACTTAAAATTACTCTGTAAATCTATGATATATTTCTTTGATCTATATTTTAACAAATCTTTTGATCTATATTGGCATCTTTGATCTCTTTTTATCTACAGTTTTACTGCGGTTCAGATGGGCTGACTTGGTGGAGTCTGATTTTCTTGCAATTAATGAAAAGAATTGGAGATCAATGATAAATCGGAAGACGCTGTGGAAAAATCTTCAGAGGAAGGCATTGGTCCACATTGGGCGGTCTGGCCAACTATGATGATGATATTTTAACAAATATTTGTTAGCTGGCACTGTTTTATCTCGGCAAACAATATTTTTTGACATACCTTAAACCAGATGTACCAAATAATATTAAATTAGCATGTTTAAGTTGCAAATTATGCAGCACAAAAAATATTTAATTGCCACTTTTCATATTAATATTATTTATAATTTTACATTTAAAAAAATGCAGCCATTTTGCTAGCCATTCTTATTATTTTCAGCAAACTACTCATTTGATGCATTTATACAAGATTTGTAAAATGGTGTCAAGTGGGGATTTTTATAACCGACCTACTCAAAGGAAGGTTAATTTAACTCTAGAAATATTCTTAAGTTCAAATAAACTAAACGAATAATATGGTTGAAACTAAATTATTAGTATGATGATGGATAAATGATGAGTAACATAATAAATTAAAATTAAGGTAGATAACAAAAACCTAGTATTACTCACTGATAACAATGCAATAGCAACTTGGAAGATGACGTCCATTCCCTAAAAGTAGTAAAATAAATAGCAGGCATAAATAAGTTCAGTTTTTAATCAATAATTTTTACAACAATTTAAAAACATTCTAGACATCCATTTTGCTTATTATTTGAGCATATTTAAAATATTTTCTTCTTAGTTACATAGTGCTGCACTTAATTTGCATAATAATATTTGAATATAACAACAAAATTTGCGAAAACATGTTGAGAATTTTCCTATATTCATTTCAAACCACTCATTTTATTTCATTATAAACCACTAATATATTTTAGCAAGTCCTTAAAATATGCTGATATCAGTGGAGGAAGGCACAATCTTTGAAACTTCTCAATGACAATCTTTGGGTGTTTTGTAATCAAGGAAGGTTCCAAGAGCATATGGTAACAGAGTGTTGACAAATAACCTTAAAAAATTTTTACAACGATAAGAGCTAAACAGAATGACAAGAAGATATTAAATGAGTATTAGAGATTTATTGATTTTGTTAATACAGTCAGACCCTGCTATAGAGAACATGGTTTATAGTGAACTCCCAGATATAGTGAACGAAATGTTCGCTACTGTGCCTTGCTATACACAAATATTATTTTCTATGGATATAGCAAACCATAAGAAGAAAGGAAATTGGTACTTATGAACTTTTTTCTATCTTCGACAGATTTCGTTTCCTTATTTTTCGGTAATACTGAAATTTCTACATAAAAATACATATACCGATTTTTAAAACTATCTATTGAGTGGAATGTAACCGTAAGCATTTTTTCTTGTCTGCTTCTTCCATCTCAGTTTCCCATCTCTAAATTTATTGTACACAAGACGAAGAGTAATTAAATATAAAAGTTAACACATTTTTGCTACTACATATCGCTTAATAATATTTTTTATTTCTTTTCATGGGTCATTTATTTAAATAATGTGTAATAAAGAGGAACAGTTCAAAAAAATTAACTAAAATTGTTTGTAGTACAGATATAATGAACTCCCGGTTATAGTGAACCGAAATTTCGATCCCTCGAAGGTTCACTATAACGGAATTTGACTGTATAAAGATTGTGAACGATAAATATAGGCAAGGCATAATTCTTCTATTGTCATTGTCTTAAAAATTTACTTAAATTAACTAAATTGCCTCTCAAGCTCATCAAAAAGTATATTAGATTAAAAAAAACAACTTTTTTCAAATACCATACATTATATTTAACGTTTTGTTATCATTTAGGTACTCCAAATTTGCCTTTCCACCAATGGGGTTTTGACATCTATTATCTAAGATATACATTGATACACATTTTTTTTTTAACATTACTTATCTTAAAATCTGTAATAAAAGTTTAAATTTTTAAAAATAATTTGATAATATAGAGAAAAAAAAGCTGCAATACTTACTTCAAGCAAGAAAACATCAATTATAAAGAAGACTGTAATTAAAGGAAATTTAGCTGTGAAAAGAGTTAAAAACCACTGAGATGCAAACATATGGACTTCGATTCCAAGATCTTCAAAATGAGATAATAAACCTGGCAAATGATCCTTAAAAAAAGAAAAAAAACTGTGCAAAACAAAGTACAGATCAGACATGAAACTGCAATATATTTTTTAACTCTTAAATAATTAATATGAAATAACACTATCATGTCAGAATAAACTGATAACTAGTAATTGGTAATAATTATAACTGCCTTATAGATAAATTTTTTCCATAATCTAAATCAAAAGAAATTATAGCACCAAAATATGAAAATATAATGATTAAAAATAGCACAATTTGAAGAAAAGAAATTATACTAAAATGCAAACAAACTTTTTAATAACAATAATTAATTTCACAAATACATTTAGAAAATAAATAAAATCCTACAGGCTTAATTTATACCTCCATTAATCTTTTCAATTGAAAAAATTTGAGATGTAATTCTTCAAATCCATTTCGGAACATGTTACGAGTTTGATACTCAAACATAATTTTCATCATTACTCCAAAAGCTTGTTCCTCAGGCATCTGCAACAAGAATTGAAATTAAATAAAGATAATTAAAAACACAAAATAATATTTTTTATCAGAGTATAATGATGTATTTGATTGTCTTTTTCTAGAAATTTAAACACACTGAAAATCCAGTTTCTTGTTTGTCCACAATAAGATTTTCAAAGGTAAATATTTTTAACTTTATATTATAGCTAAAACGAAAAAAATATCGCTCTAGATATAAAAACAAGTTTCCTAAAATTTCAAAAGTCATATATAAATATATATACATATATATACATATATATATATATACATATATATATATATACATATATATATGTATATATATATACAGTCAAATCTCGCTATAGTGAACACCCGGATATAGTGAACGAAATGTTCAGTCCAGTGCCTTGCTATACATGTATAATGATATTTTTTGTGGATATAGTGAACCAAAAAAGTGAGAAAGTTGGATATAGGGAACTTTTTTTGTCTTCGATTGATTTTTTTCTTCATTTTCTTTGTAATAATATTGAAATTTCTACTTCAAAATAAATACATATACTAATGTTTAAAACCATCTATAGAGGAGAATGTAGCGATAAGCATTTTTCCTTGTTTGCTTCTTTTATCTCTCTTTCCAATCCCTAAACAAACCAAGCAGATGCTTCCAACCAAGGCAGACGATGCACCTGTAAGGTGTCAGTGGGATTAATATGCATTTTCTGTCAGAGGGAATTAGTAATTATTCGTTATTGGTCAAAGGGTTAGACACAAATATGTGTTGATACGGCCCTCATTTTTGCTCTCAGTTCAGTTAAAAAAAGTCTGCAAACAAGTGTCTCAAATTTAAATATGGCGACCAGTAAACGTAAAACGTTCTCTATTGATGATAAAATGGGCATAATCAGAAAAATTGAAAATGGATGCAATCAAGTTGATATTTGCAGGGAATATAAACTATCAAATCTGCAGTTTATAACATATGGAAAAATACACTAGTAATAATTTCTGCTCATGAAAAAAAATTTAGAAGGCGGAAAAAAGTTGAGAAAAGCAGATCACAAGGATGTTGATGAAACATTACTGAAATGGTTCACCATTCAAAGAAGTCGCAATCTTCCAGTATCTGGACAAATGTCGATGAATTTGCTAAGCGATTTTATGAGACTACTTTTATGTGCTTGAATGGCAGGTTAGACAGGTTTAAAAAGCGGAATAACAGAAATTCAGGAAAAATTATCTGAGAGTCAGGAAGTGTTTCCATATCTGATGTTGAGGATTGCTCATCAGCTAACAGTTAATTTTTTTTGCAAGCAAGACGAAGAGTAATGAAAAATAACACATTTTTTGCTACTACATAATATTTTTCAGTCATTTATTTGAATAATTTGTAATGAAAGGGAGGAGTTTGGGAACTTCCATTAGTTAAATTGCCTGCGTAATGGATATAGTGAACTCCCGAAATTTCTGTCCCTTGATGGTTCACTATAGCGGGGTTTGACTGTGTGTGTGTGTGTATATATACATATATATGCATGTATTAAGAATTTAGGTATCAATGAATATATGTGTATACACTTAAAAGTTCTGTAACATTAAAAAAAATAATAATAATTATAATCACATCACTATTCAATAAATACATCATAAATTTCATTTAAAATCTGCAATGAAAATTAACTGATTTCAGAAAACATTTTTATTATCTTTTGATATTAAATAAAATAAATTGATAGGAATAGTAAATAACACATTTATTAATTAAAATAATTTCCAAAAATAGCACTCATGAAATTTAGGCTACATAAATTTTAATAAGGTATGCTTTGTAACACAAAATACTTTTAATGTCCAATAGATTAAACATACTCGCAATAAAGTTTTAAGTGAACACTATACAGCTAAACACTCTAGGATTTTCCAGATTTGATAACAAGTTTCCTTTAAAATATCTGATTTTCCAATGTCGTTTTCAAATTACAGATTTTCTCTATTTCCAGATGGTGTAGCCACCAAAAAAGAGTTTGTGGAGCATTGGATGAAACAAATTTTCAAATATTTAAAAGAAACAGCAAAACGAGCATTAAAAAAAAGACAGCACATTCAGTATTGCCAAGTGCCAATAAACAACCAAACGTACATTACATTGATTTTTTTTATTAAACTCTTCCTATCAGCTCTAATTATTTTATTCGTGTGGGTCAGTGTTTTCACTACAGAGCAAAAAAGCGAGAATCTCGCATATTTCTTTCTTTTCTCGCATTAAAAAATTATTACCGTGCTAAATTCGCGCACTCTATAATTCAATTTCAAAATGCGCGAATCTCGCGCAATTTGGAAAAAGTTTAGTCTCCTGCCATTTTAAATAAAATCTGTTTCACTTTTCTACCTTGATCTTTCATTATTTTCAACATTCTTTTGCTGGCAGATGTAGAGGATGGGAAAATGTGTGCACAATGCTGCAAATTTACTTAGTGATTCCGAATAGTTCAGCATCTGTTGAAAGGTCTTTTAGCACCCAAAACCGAATTAAGACAAAATATCGTAACAGATTGACTGATAAGCATTAGAGCAACCTAATGAGAATAGCTGATGAAAAAATAGATATAGAACATTTTCCATATGATGATGCAGCAAAAATATTCAATGCTTTAAAAAATAGAAGATGAGATGTTAAATATTATAATTAAAGAAATAATTTTTTTCAGAGTCTATTTGTGTTTTTTTAATTTTGAGAAATCTCACTTAACTTTTTGAAATCTCACCCTGTTTTTGAGGAAGGGTGAGAAATTCTCTCCCATTTTTTTTCTGTAATGAAAACACTGCGAGTGCACAATAGATCTACCTCCTTACAGTGCAGCTGTTAACACTTTTTAGGGGCTAAAAAGATCTACATTATGGCATTATGTCTCCCTCCCCTCAGTTTGATACTCTTTGAGTGGAACGCCGGTGGACTGTCCCAATTCAAGATTTTGCAGACTCCGTGTGATGTCTTTACTATTATGGAGGCTAATTTGACTATCTTTTTAAAGGACATACACTTGAAAAATCTAGACATGTTGCCAGTGGCATATTGATCAGAGTAAAGAGAGAATTAACAGCTGATTTATGCATCATAAAAGCGATAGGGGTCGATAGAGATAAAAGTAAGTCCCATATTTGGATGTCTGGAAAAGTGGAGCTTATTTTAAAATATTTTCTATATACAGCCCTCCTATTAACCATCCTGACTTTTTCTATGTTAACCACCTAAAACATTCAATTTTTAGAGGTGATTTTAATGCTCATTCTCCCTTTTGGAGATATAAAAACAAAATCTTTCGGGAAAATCAGAAGAGTTGGCTCCGATGTATATACACGCAGCTGTAAACAAATGGAATACGTCTTTTTCACTGTTTCTTTATACTATCTGATCTATAAAGTGTTACTGTTAAATCAGCCAGTCATGTATAAATAAACCCGTAAAAACAGCCAATAAATTTTCTGAAAAATTTTCTAATCATTTTAAGTAATCTAAATTTATCCTTGAATAATTTCTTCAAAATTAAATGCACTATATTTTCATATATTTCATTTACTATATTTTCATTTTGTAATGCATAATTTCATATGCATTACAATGCATTATTATTTGAAAACTTTTATTTAAAATAAAACTAACACTAACAATAAAATTTTACTAATAAATCGATATATTTCCAAGGATATTGTTAAAAAAAAAACTCACATTTATGTATAAAAATGAAAATAATCAAGAGAATAGTTTTCAAACTAATGATTTACTTACATGTAATAAGAGAGCTGCAACAAGAAAGGAAAGGCCTTGACAGTATCCTATTTCAGGATCATAAATGGAATATGCCTATAAAAATAGATCGACCACATTAAATATACATTAGGTAAGAACTTATGTTTCTAATCATTTATCATAATGTTAATACCAGAACACTGTTCCGTAAAGATTTGGTGGTAGAACAACATTCCGGTTTGAATTTATCATAGGAAGGCAAAAGCAGTCGAATTAAAATTTAAAATTGTCAGACCTGCGTGCTAATGATATTCAGGTTCTATTTGCCAAATGTTTAATTCTTTTTTTAAAGTAAAAAAATAAATAAAACTATGCTATTTATTAATTGAAGATTTAGGCATTTATGCGATTATTTTATTATCATTTCAGTTTTACTCATAAGAAATGAAACAAAAGGCAAGGTTTTAGACTAAATAAAGATAGCATTACCTATAAATAAATTACAGGTATTTTCAACCAAAAATAAGCTAACCGAATTAAATATTTTGAATATCAGTGTTCATTCAATATTCTTAATAATTCAATATTCTTAATAATTCAATATTTTAAAGAATTGAATTCAAAATTTCAGAAACTTCCCTCAGAAGTGGAATTCATTTATGACATTTTGATGCAAGAGACCAAAAAATAATCTGAACTTAATTTGCGGTTAGTAATTCCAATAAACCTATAGTTTGTGTAAAGTAAGAACTCCCCTAGCCATTCATCTGGACCTGTGTGGTGACTATGGTAACGAGGTATAACTATTTCAAGTAGAGGTGTGGGGTCATTGTTTAGGACAGATTTTGGCACAGGTTGGCAAAAGAAAGAGAATCTTCGTTCTACTCTGCCAAGTCCTAGAGTGAAGAGAAGCTACCCTCCCTGAAATGCGCTATTCTTGTTTCCATAGCAGCAGATGGTCTCAGACTTTGTGGCAGGGGAGTTCTTACCGTAGCCAAACTATAGTCATAAAATTAGGTGCAACCAAACAAAAGTATGAGTGAAATGCTTACTTTACAAATTTTATATAAAGATTCTTGACCACTACCATTTCTCTCACTGAATAATTCATGTGCTGGAAATGTCCTGTAGATGTCTCTTTGAATTATGCTTTCAAATGAGCTATCCTGCAACAATTGCAATAAAAATATATACAAAATTATAAAAAAAATTATGCTTTGTTATTTTATTTTATGTTATATTATTTTATGCTGAAATATGTCATTTGTCCACAATGAAAAAGAATAAAATTTTACAGAAAATTATTTTTAAAAAAATCCTCTAAAGTACTTAACATTTGTTAATTATAGTAAAAAGAAATGACTAAGCACAAATTTTGGAAACCTATTTTATTATTTTTATTCCTTAAAAGATTTTTTTTAATCAAACAAGTCCATGAAATGTAAGAGAGCATACTTGGACAATCAGTTATAAAAAAAAACAGACATACTTACACGCATATACAATCTTTAAAAAAAGGCAAGAAGTTTGGGTGATCAACATTTTTTACATAAGTTTTCAATCAATTTGTAAAAGGCATTTTGGTCTCCCTGTGGGGTTTTTTTCTGTAAAGTTTGTTTCTTTTGTTCTTAATCAAGCTAACATACATGCTACATCGGTATAATTAATCTTCATGCTAATTAATCACAAATGTAACCTTTAGATACATTTTAATCATTGCACATAACTCAGCAAAATATTCTTTTATTTATTATATATACTGAGTCATGTAAGAACAAAACAACAAAAACTAATGTCAATACAGGGTATCTGCTACATTTTAGGTTTTCAAATCCATGACTAATTCCAAGAATTTTTCATGACGTAATGAAGTTACTATTTTCTCTCATAAAAACGCAACAATAAATTTAAAAGAGTATTATAATAACATTAATTGTAATGATAGGTATAACTAAAACTGTTATACTCTGCATCTTCATGCTTATACATCTTAAATTTAAAAAGCAGAGTAAAGAAAGAGTTGAAGCAATAAAACAGCTGAAAAAAATACAAAAGCAAATAATTTTTTTTTCTGCAGAATTATAAAGATACTTTTCTTGTCCATCGAAAATGAAAGAAATACTCCTGATTTTTCTGTTCTCAATTCAGAATTTTTAAAAATTTGCCAATGACTAGCTTGTTTCAGCTAGAATTTTAAATTGATACAATAAAAAATAAGTAATAACAAAAATTCTGAAATCACAGAAGTTTAAAAGACTATTCGTTCCAGAAATGAAGTTTTTTCTTTCATTCTTTTGAAAGAACACCATAATTATTAAAGAACATGATAAAAAAATTTATATTTTAATAAAATATGACTGAGAGGGGGGATTTTGTTACAAACTCAGATATTCGTAACATCATGAAATTGGGGAGAAGGGTAAATTCCATTTTAAAATTAAGATTTTTAGTCGACCTAATCCCATGACTTTTCATGATATTTTTTTTAAAAAATAGTTAAAATCATGACATTTTATGACAAATGTCATGATTC
Source organism: Parasteatoda tepidariorum (assembly GCF_982258835.1). Lineage (NCBI taxonomy): Eukaryota > Metazoa > Arthropoda > Arachnida > Araneae > Theridiidae > Parasteatoda > Parasteatoda tepidariorum. The sequence goes on along the minus strand of NC_141755.1, from coordinate 4,243,114 downwards.
GGTATTGATCAAAAAATTTTGTTCAATACCGAAATTCATGACTTTCCATGATTTTTCATGACTTTCTAGCTGCGTGGATACCCTGTCAATATGAAATTAATAATATACACATAAAATTAACAATTAGAATAAACAAAGAAGCATTTTATTATAAATAATGAAATTCATCTAATACTGACTTTGATGTACAGTCGGCAAAAAAAAAAAGATATCACCCTGAATAACTTTTGTTCTAATGATCGGATTTTCACGATTTAAGTGTCAATCTTAATGGTTCCTGGGGGTGACCTCAAATATGCTAATTAATTAGTGCTAACTGTTAATTAAGTTACGAAATTAGACACAAAAACGTACTTTCTCTGAATAAACATGCATTTTTTTTTACGTATTTGGAATCCTGACCCTTAAAATAGGGGGGGTAGACAAAATTTCGAAAAAAATGGGTTGTAAATTAGGTCGCAATAAGGATTTATATATCTGGCGATGGTTTAAAAATATGCCAAATTACATCGCCATAGAAGGGGAAATAATTTATAACAACCATAAAGAAACTGAATGAATGACAAGATGGGAAAAGATAGTGCTTCTCGTTGCTAAGCAACCAAAAGAATTTTTCGCTTTGCTTTCTGGGCTTTTTTTTTTTTTTTTAAATCTCCTTTAAAAAGGAAATTTAAATAAATTAATAAATTATTTTTGATTCTCCAAGATTATAGAATCTTTGACTTTTTATCTGACATTATTTATTTTTTTAAAGCTGTTTTAATGTAATTTGTAGGACAGTTTTGAATTAAAACCAATTTTCATAAGTTATCATAAATTTATGAAGAGTTGTAGGGTTAAATGCTTTTGCCCCTCACTTCGAGTTTCTTAGGAAAGGAAAAAAAAGTGATCAAGCAAAGGTGGACCTGAAAAAAGATAGCTATTCTGATGCATAATCGCAAAATTTTATAGAAATCACGGTATTTATTTTCGATAAAATTGTAAAACTTAATAAAGTTTATATGGCATTTTAAAAGCATTTTGATATATATATATATATATATATATATATATATCAATATTATAATAAATAAAAACAAAAAAAAACACGAAGAAAATTACGAGTTGATGTTATTTACACACTCCTTTCGTTAGTTCTTTAAAAAACATGATTAAAAGAAAATTAGGTTTATAATACCCTAAATTAAACAAGAGTAACAATTGTTACAGTTTTTACAATACTTTTTCAACTCTGACACTCTTTTCATGAGATAACTTCTTTTGCCAACGATTTTGTCCCTTTTTTTTTGTTAGTTGAAACCAGCTTACGCATTCTTGTAATTTTTACATTTTATCTTTGAAATTTCAATCTCGAAAGACATGCATGAAGTGACGCCTAGTCCAAAGAATCTAAATTAAATAGTTGTAAGGCCGATTATTACGAAAACAATTAACTACTCTGGTTCAATGAAACAATTACAGTAAAACTTGTGTAAGTTGATCACTTCATGTGCATTGTTTTAGTGGCCAACGTAGACAAGTGGTCAACTTATAGAAGGGGTGGGACATTGTTTACTTTTTCGTTTCCTACATGTTGCTATACATTTAAATTTTTTTTTTACTTGACTTAAAAATTTGATTTAGCAAATGGCCAAATGAATATCTCAAGAAATGTGTTTAAACCTAAACGAACTTCAATTTGTTACACAGAAATAATTTTAATATTTAACTAACTTTTTAAAAAAAATTATTTTGTTAGTTATGCATGTGAAGTGTTTAATAAAAATAATTTCTTAAAATATCAGAACACGAAAACATTGAAAACTTTAACAAAACAAAATTATTTTAACGCTTCAAAATTTATTCTGTTATTACTACACATATAAGCCTATTTGCTCACTATTGCAACTGGAAGAGCAACTTTTCAACTAACACACCTGTTTTCAATGAATGGTCAACTCACAAAAGGGTTTAGATTAGCTTTTTACACTATTTCACCAAACAAGTGAAATATTAACATACATTGCAAAATGACAGAAACTTTTCTGAATTTTTTTTCTGGTCAACTTATGAGGGTTTTAGAATAGAATTTCATAATACTCCTAGACAAAATTAACTTATTTCAGTGGTCAACATACAAGATAGACAGGTGGTCAAGTTACAAAGGTTTTGCTTCTTTATTATGTAGGAAAATTTCCGTTCTTGATAATTGAGGTCAACTAATTCAGATGTAAAACTTACAAGTGTGGTCAACTTGGCAGGTTTCACTGTATAAATAAATCATTAATATTCTTGTTTTTTTATTACGAAATATTAGGAATTTGTTTACATAATTTCTTCAAAACGTGTGTTAAAACTATGATTATAAGTTATTTAAGAAGAAGAAAGTCAAATGGAGTAAAAGAACAATTTTTGAGATGATGATTCTAAAAATAGCACGTTTTTCTAATCTTTTTACAATTTTTTATTTTAGTAGTTGTTTAACAAAACAAGGCATATCAAACATTTTCCTGATATAGCAATATTTTTTTGAACTGTGCAAAAGTTGAGAAATCATACAAACAACTTTTAAAGCAAATATTTTCAACTTTTTAAGACAAAAGGGTTAGCGCACAAGATTTTCTTTGAATGTTGAATTAAAATTGCATGCCCATAGTTTTTTTGTTCATTTAAAAAACAAAACAATCTGTTAAATTTTTCCCCTGTGCGCACATACGCATTTACTTTTCATTACTCGAATAAATAAGAAGCAATAAAAAAAAAAAAATTAATAATTTATCTTCATTTTTCGTAAACAATAGTATTTTTAGTAAATAGTCAGCTGTTCTGCTTCGAATGATATTGTGTGTGATCAGTAGAATATTTTTAATTTCTTAACAAGATTTAATTCTCAGATAGCTGGCAATAATTCTAAGTTTTCTTTCAATAAGAACTTAGCAATAATTTAAAAAGTAATTTTATTTTAAAGAAAAACATAAATTAAAGTACTTAAACGATTGATTAATATATTATTGGACAAAAATATACATAATAGAATTTTAAAAAAATTGCATTAAAATTCAATAAAAAAGTTAGAAAAATAATTCTGCGAAACACGCAGAGACAGGTAATTTACAAATTTATTTTAAGATTAAGGCGATATATAAGATGTAAAGAAGTTTTAAAAAACTCTACTCTAAACTCAGCTGCACGACAGCCCATGGAGGGCCAAGGCCTACTGTGCCCATCTCAGTTTTCTGGACCTAGGGCTCTGGGGTGCAGGAGCAGATGTTCCGTTCAGGTGGTCAGCCGAACGCGGAACCCCCAGTGTTTAGTTCCCAATCATGCTTGGTACTTATTTATCGACCCACTGAAGGGATGAAAGGCTGAGTCAGCCTTGCCCGGCCCGAGGAACGACAGCGCGAAGCGCTACCGCTCAGCCACCGGGCGAAGTTTTAAGATGATTAAAAATGTTGACTACGCATTCGTATTAATAATTATAAAATATATATTCAAGAAATTGATAAATATATTATTCCAAATCTATGCATACGTATGTATATTATTGAGATTGTATCAGTTATTGAAAAAGAAAATCAAAAATTAAAAAATAATCACATTAAGTAAGCACAATCTGGTGCATAATCATATTCTATCAGAAGCACGCCTTTATAAAACTAGACATTCGTTGAATAAAGTGTTTTTTATTCAAAATGCTTTATTTATAATTTCTTTACTAAATTACAAATAAATTATTAAATGACTAAAAAGAAACATCGTATTTTATAGTTTGAAAGAAATAAAAATAAAAGGATTAGCAAACGATTATTAGCGAAAAAAATATGAATGAAATTTTACACTACGCGCGAGAAGTCAAGTTCCTCGCAAGTTTATCACATTTTAATATTAATCGCCCCATTTAATCATTTTTTTATTGTCGCCAAATTATTTTTTCAAAAATAATTCATTTTAGTTTTTCTCAGCTTCTAATAAATAAAAACAGTTGAAACTTTAGATTTTTGTATTGAAAAATATGTAGATTATTATGGTATAAAAAAATTCATACCTTATAATTCAAAATTTTTTCATCCTCAATTTAATTAAATAATAAAAATAATTAATAATTACTAAAAATTATTTTTTTCATGAAATTATCTTTGGGTAAATGAGTTTTATGAGTGGGCGCAATTTTCTTCAAATTGCTTCATTAGTTTTGAAAATATGACTAAAAACGTAAAAAGTGAAATTAACATTAACGGGTACGAACTTTGGATCGCTCTCCTGACCAAACTATGGGGACCATATTTCCCAGATTGCGGCTACCCCCTATATTTTGAAGCTTAGAAATCCAAATATGTAAAAAAAAATACATGTTTATTCAGAGAAAGTACGTTTTTGTGTCTGATTTCGTAACTTAATTAATAGTTAGCACTAATTAATTAGCATATTTGAGGTCACCCCCGGGAACCATTAAGATCGACGCTTAGATCGTGAAAATCCGATCATTAGAACAAAAGTTATTCAGGGTGATATCTTTTTTTTTTTGCGGACTGTACAAACACCACTATACATTTAATAGCTGACTGATATGAAATTTGTGTTTGATTTAAAGTAACTTTCAAAGTGTTGACTTTGCTTCTTTGTAGATAAGCACAGAAAGCAAGTTCAGAAAATAGAATTAACGTTATTTTACTGTAATCCAAACCAACAATCTATGATATTGAATCAGACCAAAATTTTTTGTATATTTGCATGGTAGTGGAAAATTAATTACTTATTACATAAAGGATAAAGTAGGTTGAACTCCGACCCACCCCAGGGGGGTATACGGAGATTTTATTACATATTACAATAAAAACCAATCGCATTTAAATGATTAAATATGCAGTCAAAAGATATCTAAAAATTAGATAGCAGAAAAAAAATTATATGCATCTTTATAGAAAGTATAATTGGAAAAAAAAAAACATTAAAAAATTTAAAATTGTAGATCCAAGCTGTTTCTAAGGAAATACTTTTCAACCCTCGGAAGTAAAATTTTTATCAAACATATAAATATTCCACGAATAAAATACTAGAATCTAACCTTATTGATAAGAGATTTGTATGTTTCTATCAAATCTCTCTGATCATGACACCCAGCAAGAAGCTGCCAAACTTCACCACGAAGAGCTTCCGGAATACCCCTTCGTACGAGACTAGTGAGTGATTTTGGTCTGAGAGATAAGTTTTGTCGCCATTTCAAAAGAACTTCTGACCAACCTTCAAGCTGGGTTCTTGTACAGTCTTTGCTTACTCCACCAGTGCCACTCAATAAAGGTTCATCATTGTCTAATGAATAAATTTTGAGTTGAACAAAAATGTATGCATATAATTTAATAGTAAACAAGAGTTATTTAATTTGTAACATTTGAGTATTTGAAATTTTGATTGGATTTAGAGAAAGTAGAAAAATACATTTTGGGAAATTTATATCAAATTCTTCATGACTCAGCAAATAGGCAAAATTGGGAGAATATTTCTCCCCTATACATTATTCCCTTATCTATTAACATGGAAAAACCGGTTTTGCTATGTAGTTGATGTCAGATACACTACAGGTTAAAATATGATTTTTTACGTGCAAAACCGTCAGTGGGTTAAAAAACTTTCAAAATAAACTTGTGATTTTCATCATCAATCATACATGCAAATACTTATCATAGTTATTAAAATATACTGCAAACAGAATTTGCAACATTTCATAACGAATTTTTTAAGACTGTAGTTAACCAAGTATATTATGTCAGATACACTGCTGAAAAGTTCCTTTTTTTAACATTTAATAAAAAATATTTAATATTTCAAGATATTGATGAAATTCAAAGCATACTTTAAAAAGTTAAGATTTATTTATACAGAGAATAAAATAAAATCAATCTTGGCTAAATTAAATAACTGATAATTATATCTATTCATTTGAAGATTTAAAAAAATCAATTTAGACTAAACAATTAATAATTAATACTAACTCAATTTAAAATTTTCAATGAAACACCTACTTCAAATTAATATCAAAATCTGATTGATAAATATTGAATTGAACAAATTGATAAATATGCATAAATAAAACACAATAACTATTAAAATTAAATCATCATAAAATATGATATTTTAAACTGGGAAAAAAAATTTATTGTCCATGACATTTTGATCTTTAAATAAAAAGTAAAAAAACATTATTTATGCAATGAAAATAAAATTAAGGAGATAATTTACTTAAAACAATTTAAGTTTAAGTTAATAAAAAAATTAGAAGATTTCAAATTAAACTTGAATGAATAAAAAAAAATATAAAAAATAGTAAGAATAACATTGGAAAACAATTACCTTTTTGTTTCTGTTGCATGAGATTTTTTTTAACAGATCTTAGATCCTTTTGTATAGCTGATACGCAATCTGCAATCCGTTTCTCTCATCCAGCAAGTTTTTTTTAATATTTTCAGTCAATTTTTTCACCAAAATGAATAAGTTTAAAAACGTTACACAGAATAGGGGTCGAGCAAATGTTGCGACAAACTTTTAGGGAAGTTTGGGCACATCAAGATTAGAATTGATTGCGTAGGAAACAAAGCCCGGAAATGTCCTCCGACTTGGCTAGGGGCCATTCTCTATTATAACCGGTTCAGAAGCACAGGAAGAAACAGTTCATAATAGGGAATGGCCCCTAGCAGCGAATGACAACAGTTCCAATCACGGGTTTCTATGCAAATTTAGTCCTGAAGATGTCTCTTAACTTCCCTAAAAGTTAGTCATAGTATTTACGTGACCTGTTATATATAATATTTTTAAACTTGCATCTTCTGACAAAAAATAGATTTAAAATGTCAATTTAAAAAATTAGTAGTTTTAGGAGCAAAACTAATTTCAGATTTGAAATATCCACACCCGAATGAGTCTAGATCAAATATTTGTATAAATGCAACAAAAAATTTGTTCTCCAGTATAATTAATCAAAAACAACTTAGTAAAATATTTCGTTAAAGTAAAAATTTGAAGAGAAAAGAAAAAGAATTATGTTTGAAATAAAATACTTACCAGAAACTGAATCAGGCTCATCAGGACTAGATGGTGTAGTAATATTAAGTGACTTAGTGACTGTGTTTAAGAAATTTAAATTGAGTGAGGCTTTTTTATTTTGCAGTTTAGATGAACTAGTAACACCAACCACTTGTAAGGTATACTCTCCAGTTTGATCTTCATCCACCTATATGTGTTGAAAGAGTACTATGACACACAGATAGGAACTGCATATCAACAAATACAGTTTTTAGAATAGTATTTTACATTTTAATTTCAATTTTAAAAGGTGTTTCTCAACATTTATGGTCCTTTCACTACTATACCACGAATTACAGAATACCACGAATTACAGAATACCACGAATTACAGAATTACAAACTTCTTGAACATGTTTGTGATCCTCATTTTTTAACATAAGTATTAAAAAGTATGCAGTCATCAATTACTTAACTACAAATTACAGGACTAAAAACTTTTAATTTATTTATAAACTGATTAACTCATTTATCTGAGACTTATTAATTTAGAGCTGCCTGAGTTTAAATTAGTTCTGCATAAAACATGAAAGTAAACATAAAAGAATGATATTTACTTCTCTCAGTTTCAAGTAAAACTGTTCGTAAAGAGTCTTTTTAGAAAAGTACCAAAAACGCTCAGTGGGTGGGAATATTTTAGCTTTTGTTTCAATCACAAACCTGACAGGTTCTTGAATACCACAAATCACTAGATCAGCTGCTACTGTCATATACACTCTAGTATCTGAAAAACAACATTTAAAAGTGATCAAGCAAATACATGATACCAAAATACATAAATCTTAAATAACAGGCAAATAAAAGATGTCAATATACACTGTTGGACAATTGCTAAGGACGGATAACACTATCATCCATAGCAACCATAAAATTAAAGGAAGCAAAATGTGGAAAATTAGAATAAGTGCGGGATATAGTAAGAAGAGGTATGCGTATGCAAATTTTTTTTCCACGTCTGTTCATCACGTGATTGCGCTGATAAGAGCTTTAAAGGTTTTGACGCGTGTGGAGAGTTGTTGTTTCAAGTCAAAGTTTTACAGGAAAGATTTAGTTGACGAACTTGAAATTTTCGGCATGTCTTCCCGATATCACTTAGATGATTTTAAGTGTGGCCGAATTATTGGAAAGATCGAAGAAGGGCGAAAAATAACAGATGTTGCCAGGGAGTTCGACATCGCTCATAGCGTTGTTTCACGGCTGTGGAAATCATTCAAAACTACTGGAATGTGCAGTAGGCGGCACGGGGGAGGTCGTGTTAGAAGTACGACGCCTGCAGAAGACAGATACATCGCCCTATCAGCAAAAAGGAACAGGCGCACCACAGCTCAGCAGGTGGCAAATCAGTTTCTTGCTGCCACAGGAAAGCAGATCTCCCGAAAAACTGTTTCCAGACGTTTGAGGGGAGGAGGACTATACGCCCGAAGACCTGTTGTGTGTGTCCCATTGACCAGACAGCACCGTACTGCCCGTTTGCAATGGTGTCGTGAGCATCACAATTGGACTGGACAGGACTGGGCATGCGTATTATTCTCAGATGAGAGTAGGTTCCGTCTGTCATCGGATTGTAGACGCCAACTGATCTGGCGCGAGAGTGGTACTGGTTATCGTCCAGAAAATATCCAGGAAAGGGATCGATATACGACATGCAGTGTCATGGTGTGGGCCGGCATCATGATCAATGGCCGCACGCGCCTACATGTGGTTGAGAATGGGACTATGACGGGCCAACGATACATTGATGAAGTTTTACCTCCTCATGTTCGTCTTTTCCGTGGTGCTGTCGGTGATAAATTTATTTTTATGGACGACAACGCAACATGTCATCGAACACTTGCTGTTCAGGATTGTCTAGACAGCGAGGGTATTCAGCGCCTCGTATGGCCATATCGTTCTCCAGATCTAAACCCCATTGAAAATGTTTGGGATGCTTTGGGGAGGCAACTTGCTGGTCGAAACTATCCTCCGACAAACAAGAACATCCTCATCCGTGCACTGACAGAGGAATGGGATAAATTGCCTCAACAGCTGCTGGATAATGTTGTGCAAAGTATGATACGGCGTGTAGAATGTTGCATCACACTACATGGAGGACATATCCCGTACTGACACCTTTCTTCAAGTTGCCTGCTGACATTTCGATGCATTGTTCCATTTTTCCGTACGCAGCATCAAATGAACATTTTCTTTCTTTCAGATGTTTCATAGCTTTTGTACTTTCCAGAACAATGAATATTCTTTATTCTAATGTCTGAACAGTGTGGCAACTATATTTTATCCTACTAGACCATATGTCTCGCTTAATGTTATGCTACATTGCAATTTGTGATCCGTCCTTAGCAATTGTCCAGCAGTGTATTAATATTACCCATAATGAAATGTTTTTTCGACATTTCAATAATAGAAATGGAAGATAGTAACATTTTCTCATCTAGATTATTTCAAAAATGGGGAAAACACTCACTTTTTATTCATGATTTTTTTTCAATATGTTGATTGTCGGTATATTGATAGTTATTGCCGCACTCACTGAAGCAAAGATTTAATGTTAGAGCACAACTCTTCCCTTGCGAATGCGTGACCAACTAATTACTAAGATGTCGCTCCATATTCTGCCCTTATAACTGATAGGTTCTTGTGCATTTTCAGCAAAATGAGATATCCAGCAAAAGTGTTAAAATATTATAAGTTTTTCCTTTATTGTCCTTCTATTCTTAGTTACGATTTTCTATAAATAAACTAATTCAATTTTTGACTGAACAGTTTTTCTTTTATTTTCCATTAAATAATAAATAAACCTTCAAAAAAGGATTAACTAGCTGCAAAAGTAAAAAATAAGTATATGTTCTCTACTTATGTAATTGACCAATCTCTAATCAGTAATTGCTCCAAAAAAAAAGTTTGTTTAATGGCATGGAAAAAACAATGAAAAAGGATGTCATGTTAAAGGTAAAAAAAAAAAGATTTAAGAGATAGTCATCAGAGTTAAATGGTCATTATATCAAGCTTTATCATAAATATTCTGAAAGCTAATTTTATCTCTGTAAATAACTGAAACTGTTAAATGACATTTAATTGAATGACTTTAAGGTATATTTTAATCATAAAGCAAGAAATGAAACAGCCATTAATTTTCTAATATTAAGTATATGATTTCCTTTCAGAGAAATCAAGCATTTCATTTCCTGATTTATGTTCGTAAACCTTCCCCTAACATATCAGTTTGGTAGGGTTGTCCAAGTCACACTCAGGCTACATATTCTTGGGTATCTAACAATACATACAAACAAACTTTTATGAAGAAAAAATTCATCGTTTAAAAAATAAGAAAATTCATTCATTATGAATAAATTTTTTCAAAACACATCAACACTATATTAACACCATTTTTTTTTAATATGATGCATAACTTACTGTATTGAAATTATATCTATATAAACCAAAAGTAAGAACTATAATAAACCATTGTAAAAACAAATTGAATAATAGATTTAAATTTATGAGGTTACAATGTTAAATGAAACAACTTAAGCGTCAAATCAAAAATATATGAAAGTTTTTAAACCTTTTGGTGTCTCTGTGTTAAGAATCTCAAACGCAGGTTCATTTGGATCCCATAATCCAGAGATAGTGTACAAAGATTTCTCTCCTATTGATGGTTTATTAAATGATACCTAAAAACATACAACTGTATCACAAATTGTATCACAATAAAAAAAATTAAGAAACATAAAACAGCAAATAACAATACAGTAAACCCAAGTTTATTTAATCTGCTGAGTAAAATGAAGAAAAACATAATGTATGAAAGATTAAAAATAAAATAAACATTGATGGCAATAGCATTTACAGTATTTTTCTCTTTAATTTTCCTATTGTGTTTCAATATCAGGTGAATGATGTCATTTTAATGTTCTTTTTCAATGTAATTCTTTAAATTACACAAGCATTAGACAAGTTAACTTATAAATTACACAAGCAAATTGTGATTACTTTATCATGTCTACACTATAACTTTTCATGTAAAGTAAGACATTTGAACAACATATAGGTTATGCCAATACAGATACTTTTCATTGCCATCATATCCCTTTGGTGACCCTTTCATAGATATTTCTTTCTGAGGCTCTAGTTACAAATAAAAATATATTCTATAAATAAAAATATATTAATTATAAAATTATATTAACTATAAAAACATATTAATTATAAAAATATATTACCTATAAAAACATATTAATTATAAAAATATATTAATAACACAAAACAGACTGACAGTTACTAGAAAATATGCTAAATTTTTGGAATAATATTTGTTCTAAAACATAAAATCCAAAAGTAGTAGTTTGAATTTTTTTCCCCATTCATTCTCAAAATTTTACCAACTATTGATTTAGTATGTAAAAAAAAAATTCCATCATGAATTACTGTTTCTCTTAGATTTAAATAAATACTAATTTGAAAAGTTATTGTTTGAAATTTTTTTTTCTTTAATGCAAAACTGGACAGATTGGTCTGATATTGTATTTCATAAGCAAAATTAATTAAAATGCTAACTACAATATTTTTCACTTATTTTTCCTAAATTAACACAAAATAGTGAATGAAATAAAAATATGTTGAATGAAAATTCTGCATCAAAGTGATTATTCAGCATATTTTTGTAAGTGCTATTAAGACTCAAAGTGCTAAAATTTCTGAATTTTATAAATTATTGACACAATCCACAATATCTCGACCAATCCACAATATATTTTATTTGTGAAACCAATAACTATTTTTAACACACTATGATGTTTGAGTATGTATTTCAACTGATATTTCTTAGGACACATATGAATGAGTGAATTTTTATTTGTTTTAAAATATAACTGATTCCTCACAATAGGAAAATTTACAATAAAAAAGTTTATAAAACATTTCAAGGCTGTATTTAATTAAAGGATGAACTTTTAATTTATAAACAGCTAACAATGTCACACTTATGAGCCATTCTTACCATCTCTATTAGCTGCATGTCACTGTTACGCACATTCCTTCCTGGAGAGATTAACAGACCGAAGCACCTAAAAATTAATGTTGGAATAATTACAGATCATAACAAAAAACTAATAAATAAAGATTGACACAAGAAAAACCCACCTTTCAATAATGAGTTCTTTATTATCAGAAACTTGCTGAACTGTCAGAGTGACACTCTTTTCAAGTTTACTACGTAATTTAAAATAATCTTTATCCTTAGGGCAGGATGAATAACCACCCTTTAACAAAAAATAATAAGTACTTATATTTGTAAGTTGTGAATGAAAAAGTACTTACAACTAATAATATGATATACATATAAGAAAAAGTTGCAAAGGCAAATTCAAATTAGTTATAAGTTAACAAAGTTATTTATCAGGCTCAAAATGCAAGAATAAACAGGGGTGAATAATGGTAGGTACAAGATTAAGCAAATATGCATACATAAATGAAATGGCATTTACTTTATTTGTAACTTGGAACTGAATAAAAAAAGAAATTATGTATTAAATGTCATCAGACTAAACTAATAACTGACGTAATATGAAGATTGGTTACACACACCCTCACAACAATAGTTCAATTTTCCTGTTGATAAACAATAAATTTATCATTTCTCTGTCAACACAGCAATGAAATCATAAAATCTGTAACCTACATACCTTATTCTTCATGAATTAACTATGAGGGAGTTCAGTAATTATAAGTGTTACAATTATTTTTTAATTAAAGAATTATAATTTGGAGTGTTGATTACAAAGCTAATTTGGCAGTAATAATTTCATTTCAAAATAAATATGTTTTAATTTTTAAATTTTTATATGAAGTTGTTTTTAATGTCAGTTTAAAATTATTATTACTGAAATATTAATTATTTTTAGATGTGAAGATTCTATAGTAATTTTCAAGTATGTAAAATATTTAAAAAAAATTAAATAAGAGTTAAGAGAATATTATTATTCCCATGGTCTACTTATTTTTAAAATATGAATATAGCAATATAAGAAATTTTTTAAATGATAGTGTAATAGATGTGTTAATTGAGAATATTACTTTTGAAACAGTGTTTAAATCTTGAAAAGTAGATTTGTGTGCTATATAAAAAACAGATATAACAAAGATAATACTTCTTTGATAAAGAATTTCTTAATTATTTTAAGAACAATTTTTAATCTAATGATTAGGTTATAAAAATATTTAAAATAACTTCTTTAACCGTTAACAATGCAGAAATCTCAATTCTAATTCTTATATCCAATCTCTCATGAATCTCTATCTCTAATTACTTTCAGAACTGCTTATAACAATTATTATTTTATCTGAAAATTATAAAATTTAGTATAATCTTTAATCATAAAATGTTGAAATCCTAACATACTGGTTAACTTTAATTACTAATGTAATCACAATAAGCTTAGATTTAAGAGGAATTTTAATGAACTAATTAAATTAGAAAAGAAAAACAATTAAAAATATACCTACCCTAGAGTCATCCTCTCTAAATTCTAAGGTGCCTTCAAATATATAAGTGTATAAAGTGGAATTATTTAAAGGATCACTTGAGTTCTTTTCTATGCTAAATGATTCTGACTTAGGAAGGAGTAATTTGGGAACTTTTTTTACAGCTGAAGCAAAGCATTGCATGATTTTTGGTACCTGAATGAAATGTGTAACAATAATAAGGATTTCAAAAAAAAAAGAAAAAAAAAAGGATAGCATATTTTAATAACATATTTCAAACGTATTTTTCAATGTAAAAGGAAGGGTAAGAATTGAATTTGAAAACAGTTAATGAATGGGAAACTAACGCAGAATAAAGCATATTTTCTGATACAGGAATTATATTTTATCTTACAATAAACAGTGTAATTTTATAAAGTTAATCTATTTTTATAATAAATTTAAAATATGATTTTGACATCTTAAAGACGGAATAGAGAAACAAATAATGAACCAGTTTGATCTTATTTTACATTGCGAAATTGCAAGATTGAGGAACTACTATCTTTTTGAAGCTGCAGCAAAAGGGATGCATTTATTTTTGGTACAATGCAAACATATTTAAATGACAACACAGAGGGTGTTTTTAAAACGTTAGAATGGTTAAAACATTTTCTTTAACTAAAAGACAAAGAGAAAAAAAACTGATGGTTTTAAAACTGATAACATTTAAAAATATAAAATTTTTAAGATAATCTCACACTTTGAAATCTTAAATTAAGGAACCTTACTTAAAACAATTAGGAGATTGAAAGCCATCCTTTAAGTTACTAGATTTGAACATTCAAACGTTGATAAAAATAGCCATATATTTGAAACTTTAGTTTCCTAAAATATAAAGCAATATAAAAAGTGAAAAAATGTATAAGCACCGAGCAAGAAAATAAGTTGGTGTGAGAAGTTAAGACGTTGAAGAACTGTAGAAAAATGAATTATCTCATGTGAAAGGAAGTGAGTGAACTCAATGAAGAAGTCAACTCATTAAATCATCAGAATCTTATAATGTGAGAAATTTATATTTATACAATTTACTCATTTGTACTGCAATAAAAAAAATGCAAAGCTGAATGTGAAATTTTGCCTAATAACTTCTACTAACTGACTTTAATATACCTAATAACTTTTTTGCATTTATAAAACATTAAAATTTTTTTTTAAAAAACTTAATTACCAAATTTAGAGATAATCAGCAAAATTTTCTTTTTAAAACATTATGTGTCATGCATGCGTTTATTTTAACTAAAGTAAAAATAAGTCTATTTTAAACAAATATTGCATTCATTAAGCATGAAAAAGAATTTTTTTCTTTACTTAATTCAATAACTTACTTTAAATTTGTTTGTTTTGTGAAAGACGACTTCATGAATTGAAAAAAAAAAAATTCTTTATCTATGAAAATTAAGTGGTAATAAAGAAAACTTTTTCACTATCTAAGAATTCGACAATGGAATATTTTTCTTCCATAAATCACTTGCTTAATGATTAACTTGAGAGGACAAACGGATTTGCTAGGCAGGGAAGCCACTCTGCTTAAAATAGTTGATTTATAAATTAATTCCTTAGTATGATAAATTAATAAAAGTTGCTATTTATTTCACTAACTCACTATTAAAATTACTTTGTTTTATAAAAAAAATAATCATTATGGTTTTTTTAAAGAAATACTAAATGCAAAATTTCAAAAAAAAAACGTCGCAAAGGAAAAAAAAATTATTAAACCTCATATTCATAAAGCATGAATAAAAGTATTACTTGATTCATTGAATAATTTTTTTTAATATTATTTTGCTTTATTGGAGAGAGCATTAACATGATTGTTAAAAAAATAATAATAAACTACAAACAATTAATAAAACTAACAATATAAATAAGTTATTGTAAGTTGTGCAAAATTTATAAAACAATAAGTTAACAAGAAAAAAAACTTTAACTAAAAAACTGTTACCATATGTTCCATTCATTGAGCATTAACAAAGAGTGCTACATTTTAAGTTTTGTTGTGCTTTATCTAAAGTAAAATATTATACAGATTATCAGAGTGGATTATAAAAAATATTACCCACTAGAATCATTTTAATACTATTGCAATACTATGCAAGATAAAATAGACAAGACTTACTGCTTCAGGGATTTCACAACGAAAGACATGGCATTGAAAAATTGTTGATTCTGGTATTGTTCCTAAACTACATTTGTGCACCAAAGATAAGCAATTTGAATCTTTAGAGCGTATTTCTCCAGCAAGTGGGGTAACAATTTGTAGAATTGGGAAACTTGCTATTTCATTAGAAGAGCTAGGTTCATACAAGCTAAAAGAAAAGAAGAAAAAATCAAATTTGTATAAAAATAATATTATAAAAGTAGTATACTTCTAATTCTGATTATCTGTAAAATCAGGTGATTTAGTAACAATGGATAAGTGATTTTCAAGGATAATGCAGAAAAAAGTTTAGAAACAGTCAACAATTTTTGTTAATTTATTGTAAATAGAAACTCTTATAAAAAAATATATTGCAGAAATAAGAATTAGTATGGATGGTGTTTTCCGTAGAAATGTAAACAATAACAATCTCGAGCTGTATGCCTGCTCTAGTTCCAGGTTAGAAAGTTTGCAGCTGCTTACAGCATGTTATTCTGCGAGGCGATATTTTCAAACGGATAGTTATGTTTTCAATAAAAGAAATAAATTAGATAATTTCTGAGCACAAATCTGCCATATTTCATAAGATATTAATGTTATTATGTAATTCTGGTGAGTTTGAAGTGAAAATTTGTCTTAGTTATTTAGAGATATGTTGTTAAAAAAGGTGACATACTAGACTTTGAATAACTCGCTTTTTTGGCAGTCTTGATATGGCCTCTTTCCATAAGTTTACTACTGTTTGTTCTTGTTACAAGCTGTGCACCATCTTACGTTAGTGTTAACACTTTTAGCATTGTAAACACAAGTAATAAGTAATCAAATACATTGTTTGCAAGAATCTCAAAACACAATGATGCCAAATGGTTTTAAAATAAAACGGAAACAGTAACCCGGAAATTTAGGCGGTACCGAGCTTGCAGGGTTCCCTAGTGTAAAAAACACCATCCATTGAGTATAATATTTCATTGTTATTAAAGTGGTTTACATTAAATTTCTATGTCTGTAGAATCAGGTAATTTAACAACCATGAATGGACAAGCGCAATATAGGTCAAAAATTTAGTGTAGGGCAGAACAACAAAATATAGTGGAAATAAGAATGAAGATTAATTATACTATTATTCCACACAAACAAAATTCTATCCACTCAAGATAAATCTGCCCAAGATTTCATACTAGAGCAGGCCCTAAATTCATTGTTTAGGCAAATTTTACATGCTAATTTTTAGCATTGAAAAAAGTAAAAGTGCCTTTTAACTTAGCATTACTTAAAAGATATTGCTATGCTTTAACCTTTTATAAGGCCAGGGTAAGTATACTTACCACCAAATTTGTTAATTTTTAATTGTTGATGGGAAGCTATTTTCCTACTTATGCTTTGATTCAGAAAATGCCCCATTGTTAATAAAACTTTTTTTTTATTTATCTCTAATTTTTTTTATCTTTATTGTTATTTTTAAACATAATAAAATCTATTAAGGCACTTTGTTTTGCAAATTATTTTAAATAATAGTTTGTAAATAGTGAAAAGTTTGAAAGCAAATTTTAATGTATTAAAATACATTAAAATTTGCTTTCAATTATTTATATATTTATTACATAAAATGAGAAGATATAAATTTTTTTCTAGGAGTTTGAACTAAGAAAGGCATCCATGAGAAGTTCATTGTCAAAAAGTTATTTAACTGGATCCCATTCAAACACTTATAAAGAACAATAAAGCAGGGCCGCAACTATAGCGGGGCAGTTGAGGCATTGCCTTTAGGCTCTGACAAAAAAATTATAAAGAAAGAACTGCTGAAAAGAAATTTTTCAATTTGTAGTCATAAAATTAGATCCCTCTACCCTTGAAATAGAAAGAAAAGAGAAGATTCTTTCTTCCCCAGAAGAGCAATAATGCTGACCAGAGAGGGGTGTAAAAGGTCAAAGGCATTCAGTATAAATTACGTCAGCCTGTTGTAGTTCACAGTTGCTTCATTGATCTATGAGTTTGACCACTAAAAAAGAATACTGTGTGTTATTTTTTAGTTATGTATTATTATGAATTATATATGTCATGTTATTAGTATGTATTATAAATGTATTCATATGTTTATTAAATAAAATAATACATTATGTTTATGTATTATTATATTTACAAATGTTGTGAATGAGATTTTTTCCCTTTGAAGTCCTTCCAGGAAAATCATTTGACAGCCCATTGACCATTATCCATGTGATGCCATTTCTAGTTTCTCAAAAGAATATATATATTTCCTTTTATGAGGGGGGAGAATTTGCAAAAAAAGCATTGTACCTAATTTTTGTTAGCTTGATCCGAGCAGCAATGTTTCATTTTGTACAAAAAAATCAAATTTAATATTCAAGCCAAGCTTTGAAAATTTTTCTTAGATGATTGATTGTTAATCAATTTTGTGATAATAGTGACTTATTGATTTCCTGTTTCTAAAATTTAACATCCTTGTTTTTGTTAATTGTTAAGATTTATTGATTACATTAATATTTTTGTTACTAATTATCGTTTTCTTCTATGTTTTTAAAATGTGGCAAACATAAAAACATGAAACAATAATATATTTTGTCTAAAACTGATTCCTTTTTGCAAAATCAATATTGCTCTGTATGTACCTAAATTTGTAAGTTATTTAACTTTTGAACATTTCAAAATTTTTAAACTAATTAGTATATTTTTTTAAAAAATGTTTATATTTTTACGATTTTACTATTTCTTTCTGCCTTCAATAATTTCTTCGATTTATTGTGTTCTTTATGTGTCAAGCTGCAACAAAATTAAAAATCTTAAATCTGCTCCATACATAAAATACTATATTAACTTTTACAGTTAGTGTTGATCTTCATATTCCAAAATTTAATGAGAAATTTAATTACGTTAAAAATTATTAAACAAATTTTAAAATTATTAATTTGTTTTTCTAAACATTTCGTAAAATTTTGTTAGTCTGAATGCTCTAAAACTTCCAGAAAATGAGTAATTTTATATTCTTAATATTTATATTACAAATGCTGTTATTAAACATTTTATTAATTATGATAATGGTTTGTGCTGTTAATTTAGGCAAATTTTTCTGTTTCTCTTCTTTTTTTCTTGTATGTTTAAACAAATTTTTAAAAAATATCAAGCAGTTCCATTTAATTATTTGTGGTTTTTGTTTTCAAAGATTTAGAAGTAATTCAATAAGTAATTTTTGAAATTTTAAAATTGAAAAACTAATTATTCGCAATGGCTTTGGGGTTGAAGCACTGACCTGTCGTTGTGAAGTACGAGGTTTATTGAAGTTCAATGTCCAGATTAATTAATTTGAGATTTTTTATCAATTGTTTTCTCTAATTTTTATCACTGTATATTTAAATTCACCAAGTTGAAACAAAGATTAATACTTCGAAATTGAAATTATTTTGAGAAAAAGTATCCATGGTAGTGATTAAAGAATAATATCCAATTAATGTTTTGCATTAGATAAAATTAAAAATAAAGTGTCAGTGTAAAATGCTAAGTTCTTTAATGTAGTTAAGTTCTTGAATATGGCTGCGTCCATATAAATTTTACCAGATACATTTGTGTAACAATAATAAAATTTTAATACAAAAATCAATCGTTTTTAAGTTCTCTAAAATAGGTTACTTCGAAACTATATATCATGTCGTCAAACATGAATACCTTTTAAAACGATTAAAAAGAAAGTCTCAAATATAACTTTATTTGTTCACGCTATAAACAAAGTATTCTTTGTTTTACAAAATACTTGCAAGTGTAAAACAAATTTTTGGTTACAAAATCTGCTTAAATTTATCAAAAAAATTGTAATCCTTAGAGTCAGATAAAATCTTAATATCTTCAACACTATTAAAAAAAATGTCCTAATGATGAAATATCCGTAAAATAAATCTCTTGTATTTTGAGTACATACTTCGGCAAATTATCTCTGTAATAGTTATATTATTAAATAATATTGGATAATAAAGGGTATTAAAAACTAAATTCATTAAAATATATTTTAATTAATTATTATTTTTGTTGTTTTCAAAACAATGGCAAATTGATATTTAAACTAAAGCCTCTCCAAAAATGTATGTCTCAGGACCCCGAATGGCGAAGTTAAGGTATGGCAAAAAGCCTAAATATTTAAATGGTATGGAGAATATAAAATAAATTACTATTAACTCTTCCTTAGATAACTATTTTATTATTTACATTTTCATTGTTCCTGAAATAAGATTCCATCTTTTCTAATATATATAATTTCTATCATTTCTAATAGCAGGTACTTTCAATTTAGAAACGGTTTTCTTTTTATTATTTTCTTTGAGTGAGATTGTCTTTCATTTTCTGCTACTAAAATATCTTTAAACTTATTTTTAATCCATAAAGTTTGCTTAACCTTCTCGAGAGTATTGCCTAAGGAAAATAAATTTGAATAAACTAAAAAAAAATTAATTCTGATTAATCTGAATCATTAGCATATAATGTTCAAGATTTTAGTTTTATTTTTGAAAACAAATAAACAAAATTACTTCTGATAATAAACTATATGAAACTATATTCTTTAAAACTTTGTTTTTAAATATTTTAGTAATGTCAAGAAATTTGCATTACTCAAAAATGGGGAATTCATATAATAGAATTGTAACATTTAACTACTAATTTTGTAATTATTAAATGGTTTAAGGCATTACAAACTAAGAGCTGTTTAAATTTAAACAATGTGCAACTAAATTTTGGGGCTTTTAAGTGATGTAACTACAAACAACTCTAACTTTTTGAAGATTTCAAGCCACACAAATTTTATTGCATTATTTTTTAGCATTTACTATAGCAGCAAGTTTTCGGTGGTATAATAGGTTTAAAGATAGACAAATATTACAAAGCAGCTCCTGGTTGCTAGTCAATGTTTGCATTAGCACTCAATTTTGTTGCTTAATAATTATTTTAAAGATAACATGTGATTATATATATGACTAACAATTTAACACTGAATGCATTTTTAAAAAAAATTATACTATAAAAAACTATACTATTAAAAATGCTTGCCTTAAAGCAAAAATTGTACTAGTATGTATGTTTGTTAAAAAAGCAATTTATCAGTTATTACATATTTTTGACAAAACTTTTAACTGTATGGCATAAAATAATTGATGTACTTAAATAAAATTTTGCAAAACGTTCCAATATCAATGAACAGAGCATTCCAAACAAATCAAAAATCAAGCTCTTGTTGTAATAAAGTCTATAAATATAATATAGATGAAGCATAATAGAAAAAAAACTTCAATGCAATATCTTGACAACTGAACAAAAGAGTATGAGAATTAGAAAAATGTTTTTATAAAAATACGACATAAACATACAAATAATTGCATTCACTCAAGATTTTCAACCAAAATTGTCTTAATATCACTAACAAAAATTACTTTTAAATACTAATCTGAAGACAAATTGCATTATGCTGTGTTCATTTTTGAATTATAAAGATTGTTTATAGCTTATTATTAGAAGAGAACTTAGGCAATACTGACAGTACAATTTTATTTTCAATCTATTTAAAATGGAAGACAAAAGAGAAAAACATTTTAACTTACATAATGTATCCTTCAGAGTTAATAGGCAGAGACAAGGATATATTAAGGGCTTTTGATGAATTCTCATTCAATATTGCCATATTCTTGCGAATTTCTGCTTCGTTTTTCGGATCATTCACTGCAGCACTTCCCAAGTATGTAATGCGATCAAAAACAGTATATTCCCCATCTGCTAATGTCACGGATATTGACATCAAATCTAAACAAATCAGAATAATTTCAATACATTGTGACAAGATACATATTGATTAAAAAGAACACTCAAATTATGAAGCGTAACTTTTTTTTAGCAAGAACCATAAGCAATGAACATTAGAGACAACTTTAATTAATAACAGTTCCTTGTTTGCAAAAAAACACATCAGTTTCTCATGAGTAATCACAATAACTTTAAAATTAGGAAGAAAATTTCTGCAATAGGAAGTCTGCAGAATTTGTATCATATAATAATTTGCATATGCAAATATTACATCTAGCTAACTTTAAAACAATTTACTTATAATTTTTAAGAAATGCATATTAGTAAAATTAGAAACTTGATGTTGCATCTGATGAAAGTGCAATCTTGCAACATTATGCCTGATTACTATGAAAGAGTATTAAAGATAATCGCCTATGTAAAATGAGTATAATTTGGCAAGTAATGTGAATGCATTCAGGGGTCTGTCTAGGTTCTTCTGAGAGGTCCCTATTTCGTGAAAATTTAGACACAATTTGTGAAAAATTATATTTAAAAATCAACACAAAAATATGGTAAAAATATGGATTTATCGTTTCTTAAGGGATACAAAAATAAAATTGTAAGAAAAAGTATTTTGCTAAAATTGAATTTGTGAAACTACCGTTTTTCCTAAAGTTGAATTTATGAAGGTACCGCTAAACGGTAATAAATTCGGCCTGGGCAGACCCCTGGCATTAGAGCACTTGATGCCATTTAAGTGGTTAAAAGTTACTTTACTAATATAAAGAGTGCATAAATTTTCGAACTTAACTAAATATATAAATACATTTTTATGGGAAGGTGCTGGCAGAGTAATGTATATATATTTTTCACTGAAATTTCTTCCTATTTTGTCAAAAAATTAAACATGCAATTAAAAAAAAAATTTGAAAATTTATTAAAAGGAATAAGAAATTATTTAGGTTTTATTTAAATATTACTTTAATACCCAATTGAAAAACAAATTCAATTTTGCATGAAGATAAACAGCATGCTTTCTGAAAACTTTAATAAACAGGGTGCGTAGCCAAATTATTCAACAAAATATATGCACCTTTTAAGCACTTTTCAAGCACTCAAAAAATATTTTTAAGCACTTAAAAAAATATCATAATTAGGCAGAGTTGGAAAGTTTTTGACAATTGACAGTTTTATCTTGTTTTAACCGTCATGTCAAAACAAAAAAAATAGTCTTTTAGCATTGTTTTTGACAATTGTCAAAAATCATGAAATTTTGAAAATTTTAGAACGAGTAGCGTTTTCATACGCTATGGACTGACAATACGCCGAAATAAATTAGGGTTGAATTAATTGTGAAAACGTTGAATAGAACAATGTGAACTGTGTCTTTTTGCATAATTAGTAGAGAAAATCAACATGGTGAAGGAAAGATCTCATTTTGAAAAAGGGGAAATGAAGCACTTTTTAAAAACACCCAATGAAAAAAGCACCTTTAAGGGCTTTTAAAAACGAAAATCGAAAATAAGCACCTTTAAGCACTTTTTAAAAATGCTACGCACCCTGATAAAGCAATTTAAAATAAAGTCATTTTGTTGCACTTCAGTTACGTCACACAAGAGCTACATATTTTTGCGACGGTCTGGGAAATATCCCTAAGAATCACAATTTTGATCCTCTGTAGAGGAGATGACTCCCCCGCTTTGATAGCTCTGACGATCTGCGCGTGAAGACGAGCACTTTAAGGTAAACAGTTTAACGAGGATCAAAACCATGCATACTTGCAAGTTGATCAAAGTTTACACCCACTTGCTCACTAACCACAGCCAGTAAGGCTTCACTGCAGTGTTCTATCAGGAACCATGTCTTTACCATCAGTAAACAGTATGAGTGTGCAATTTCTTATTTATATGTTAGATATATGAAAAAATTATAAATAAAATAGTACAAATTAACAAATGGTAGAAAATAATGATTATGAAACTTTGTAACTGAAAGCCCATGTAGTCATTCTCATACAGACTGATCATTAAATAATAGATGTTTAAAGTCTTGAAGCTAGAAAAAATTTTCTCTGTAATTTTTTTTAAAATCTAAACTAACCTTAAGCGACATGACAGTTAAAGAAAGACATTTTTAAAGTAAACAACAGTTCCAATATCCTAATGTGATTTGGAAAATTAGGATATACGGGCAATAATCTGCAATTGGTTGAGAGCTAAAATATACTAAAAAAAACATATTCTTGTTTGTCGAGTTAACGAGGAGTACAAAAAAAACCTGATACTGGCAGAATCTCAAAATTCTAAGTATGTACTTCTTTTTCATCCTTTATAAATTATTATTAACTATTTAAAGTATCAAACTACAGATATGCAATATTAGTGTTTAATGCCCTTAGATTTTGAGAGCTTTTAAAAAGTATTGTAATCAGACTTGGAATTTTTAAATAATAGTTCAAAAAATACATCTCCCCCCCCCCCATATAGATTTTCAGCAATTTTTCAAATAGATACACCAAAAATTCATTTAAAAAAAAAAATGAATATAAACATTATACCTTCATCCATGGGACTTGGAGAGGTAGTATACATAAGAACATTTTGATCAAAGGGATTCATTCTAGGAAGTCTAGGGTGTTGATGCTCATCAGAGATTATCTCAATGCTGCTACCACTATCAGACTTTTCATTGGGGTGCTCCTCTTTTTCAAGATTCTGCAACAAATTAAAAAGAAAAACTTTTTTTTACATGATCCACACCAAAAATAAAATATTAAGTCTGCAGAGAAAGGGAATTCAAAACAGTCCATTACAAAACTTTAGAACAAATTACAATAGTTGCTTTACAAAAGAAATTTTTATTAAACACTACTGATAATAAGAGTTTGTGAATATGCTTTTTAATGTCGTGAATATGCTAAATTTATTTTATGAGAGCAAAATATACTTTAAACTATTTTCCTTCAAATTCTGAAACCTTTTTAGAAACATTGTCCCCTAATTAGTTTTATGTTATTCTTTTTAAAAAAATTATTACTAAATTATTTTTAGGAAAAAGTTATTTTTCATGAGTTTGTAAACTATTTATGAAATTTTCTGACTTTTTTTTAATATCAGAAAATGTATATAAATTGAACTTTCATTTGAATCATATGTTTTAAGAAATAATTCTATGACTACTATCAAATTTCAATACATCAGTGGTTCCCAACATTATTCGGCCTATCGTTTCTCTCCGGATGATGATTGCCTCCTCCACTAAGCATTGATAATACTGAATTTTGCCGGGTTTTATTTTTTAATTTTCAGGGCTCTGTCTAGGTTTTTATGAGAGGTACCTATTTTGTGAAAATTTAGACATAATTTGTGAAAATTAAAAATATTAAAAAATCAACACAAAAATATGGTAAAGTAAGAAGATATTTTCAAAAATTTTCACTACAAATAAAAATCACTTATGACAGGTAAATTTTTATACATTGTTCCCCTTAGATTCAAAAATGATTTTGCTATTGTAAAATTTAGGGTTTAAAATTATACCTTAAATTAAAAATCTATAAAAATCATTGTCCATTGTTAAACTTCAAGTTGAATTTTTTTTAAAAAAAACAAACAAAAAAACATGCATTTAACAGTACTTGCACTAAAAGTTATTTTCATTATGAGAACATTTCCCACAGGGTCATCTAGAAAAAAGTTTCACAGAGAAAAAAATGTTTCATAAAAAAATAAAGGTCTGTTAGAATAAATTTAGAACATTGTTGGAATGTTTAGAATAATGTTGAAATTTCAATGTCCTGTAAAGTTTACAGAAGGAGCGACTCACCATTTAATTTTTTTAAGAAAAACTCAGCGAAAAAAAAAAGCTCGCTATAATACCGGTTAGGCTACCATACCGCACTATCTGACCAAACACGTGCTACCAACCCGGGAATTATAGTTTCTTAGGGGGATACAAAAACAAAATTTTAAGAGGCGGGGAGGAGAATAGTAGAACTTGTTTTTTTAAAAGCATTTTGTGAAACTACCATTTTTCCTAAAGTTGAATTTGTGATGGTACCGCTAAACGGTAGTCAATTTAACCTGGATAGTCCCCTGTTTTTTCAACAACAAAAAAAAACCCAGATATTTAAAGGAAAATTATTAAAACAAGAGTGCATATTAATTTTTTTAAATTGGAATCTGTGAAAATTGAAAACAATTGATAATTGATATTTTAAATACTCTATTAATCTATCATTCATATTGTACATTGACTGCCTTGTGTTTTCAGCTAGAGCATGAATGTTTGTCAGATCAAGCAAATGTTCGACCTATTTCTTAGTTCTGAGAGGATCTGGAAGATAGATCTCTTTTCAACCCAAAATATGATGAGAAAGTTCAGAAACTTTAATTTTGTATTTACTTATTTTATTTTTTTTAACCCGTAATTCTTTGTCTGGACTATAAACAATCGGTTTTGTATACGTATTCAATTTCGATATTGGATCGCAAAAACTTTCTTCGAACACAAAATCAAAGCACATGCAATTAATTAATTTTCGTAACATGTGTCAACCATTTCGTCGTCACCTCTATTTGACGAAATTTGTTTGAAAATTACTGATCTTTTTTTAAAAATTATTTAATTTTTATGAAACTTTATATTGATTCCTAGCACAAGAATGAGTTTGAAAAAAAAGCTAAAATTAGAAATCCAAAAATGATATGTGCAAAAACACTTTTTAGATAATTAGAAAAATGTTTGAAAATTAAGCAAGAAAAAAGTGTATGTAGGAAGCATTTATCCACAAAATGTTATTAACGTTTTTCTAAAAATATCAATGTGAGAATTTTTTTTATTTATTTAAAATTTGTGAATATGAATATCAATGTGGGATTTTTAAATCACGCGAATACGAATCTCGATGTTTGATTTTAAAATCGCATGAATACAAATTTCAGCATTTGACTTTAAATTTGCGTGAATCCCGTTGTATAATTTCTAAGTCACTTAAACACGAACTTTGGCTTTTTTAAGCGATATATGATAAGAATCGTGAAAATACGAAACACGATGAGTGAATTTGAATCACGTGAATGTGATTTTAAATCGTCTTAGCACAGGTGGGGTGAAGCATGAAAACGAATGATTTTTTATTTCTCGGAAATTTGAAAACGATAAACTTTCTTCAAAAAGGCGGATTTTTTTTTTTTTTAAATTAAATCGAAAAAAAGCAGACTACACTCAACTAGCATGCCTATAAGTCAAATGCAGAAAAGTCGCGGGAAAAGTGCGAAACAAAGAAAACAATTCTTATATCAATCTCTGTCACAAGAGTTAAAATAAGGTAGTAATGATTTTTTTTTCCTTTTTTTTTCTTTTTTTTTTGTAAAACTATAATTATAACAGCGATTGTAAGGAATTTTCAGTGAACAGTTTTCATATATTAAGTACAACTGTCGAAAGCTTTCTATTGTTGTTGTTTTCTTTTTTCTTTTGAATATTCATTGTTCCCTGATAGCCCATTAGGAGCAATCGCCCCAACTGTTCAAGATCATAGTTTAACGGAATACTCTTAATTGAGTTGTTTCTAATAGCTTGCACTATCTGAATACCACCAGTACTTTAACATAAAATGGAAATACATTACCAATTCAATATTTAAACAAAAAAAAAACAATAATTTATAAATTAGAAAGATAGTAATCCATGGCATATATAAAAATATTGAAGATTTTCTTATAATAATCTACATACAGGCAGGCAATATTTGTAATAACCAGGGTTCGTCAAAGTGAACCCAATCTAGAAAAATCCAGAAGAATTTTTCAGACAGAGATCACTTGAGAGGGGAAAGAAAAACCGATTTAAACGTAAAAAAAACGTTAAAAAAAACACCTACCAAGTGAGTTTTACCCAATCAATTTTCTTTGAAATTATAAAACCAAATCGGTAGTTGAAATGATCAAACTTCTGTTTTATAATTTTACGTTTTTATAGAGAACTATATATATTCAAACATGTTTCAGTAATCAGAATTTTGCTAACAAAATTTAATTTAAATGAACTAAATACTCTAGAAAAATAAAGTACATGATTAAAAAAATATATTGCAAAAAAAATTTGGATAAGTATTGTTTAATATATTTTCATTAGGCAAAAGAAAACCATACCAGGTGATTATATATCAATAAATTTTTATATTTACATAGGCTCCCAAAAGTGTTCATTCACTTCAAACTTTTATTGAAATAGGGCAGTATTACTTTATTAAAATGAATATTCCAGAATGAGTATTTAATAATGTATGGAATATTTTAAAAATGAAGCAAAAGTTTATTTTTAAGAAAACGATTATCAATAAGTAATAAAATTTTGACCTTACAAAAGTCAACCTACACTTAAATGTTTTCGGATTTCAGAATTAAAATTATCGTCCATTGCTTTAATATTTACATGCTAAGTTTTCTTTTTAAAAACGGCTCATAGTCGTAATGAAAGAATGAACAACATTTGAAAGTTGAATATTAGTCATATAAGAGGTAAATGCAGCAATAAAGGAAACGAAGGAAATAAAAATATGACCAAACAAAATACAAAAAAAAAGTTGCATTTATTTACAGACTTTTAAAAGCTATTGTATATGCGAAAAGGAACTCGATTAAATGTTAATTTAACGAAAAAATTATAATACTTACTGAAAGGCGGGAATTCTTTTGAAACTGTACGATGACTTTTGTGAAATAAAGTTTTAGTTTCTTTTTGATTATTGATTTCTTTTACTTCTTTTTAACAAAATATATGTTATACAGTTTTGCTAAGAATATTATATTTTTTTATTATTAAATATCCATTCTGAAATATTCGTTTTAATTAATAGAAAGTCTTATTTAATTGAAGATCATAAATGTAAGAACACTTCAGGCAGTCACTGTATTTACCTTTCAATATAAAGTCATTTTATACTGTATTTTATCTAAACAGTGCTCTTTATAAAAGTCATTGTTCATCTTTTATTTGAACCAATATCTCAAGTCAAATGTTTAAATAATGTTGTATTGAATTAGCAATATTATTTTAAGAGATTCAGTGTACAAAAATGAATGTCGCAAATGCAAAATTGTCTAATTTCTTATTGCATACTATATAGAAAAAATTCATTTAATTTTATTCTTTTTTTGTTTGTTTGTTTGTTTTTCTCTTATTTGAAATTAAAATATTTAAAGAATTCCAATCTAAACACATTATTTTTTAATTTTAGCATCGTCAATTGTTTTTGTTATTACAACTAGAAGCTTGTACAGGGTAGAACAAAAAAAAAACAAAGTTTCGTTATCCTTCTTCTGAATAAACGATGAATAAAAAAAAAAATATGTTTATACATCATTTAACATGTTTCCTATACATTCCTTAGTCTTTTTCAGCTTTTTAGGGTAAAAGGAGAAACAATTTTGGAAATATCATCTCTGGAATGCAAACAACTTTTACGAACTTTCGATACTGTGATTACTATACAATTCGAATTTTGAATCAAAATTCAAATACTCACCAACAAAACAGCAAAATTAAATGTCAACATATTGTTGGTTCTTAAAAAAACCTTTTTTTTTTAATTAAAACATGTTTTAAAAGGTTAAAATGAAATCAAGAAAATTAGCATTAATGCAACAACTGTAACGATTTGTAGACTGTTAGCGATTGTAAGAAAATGTCCGATTGGTAAAATTTGCTGAGTAAAAATAATTCACAAATTTTATTGGATGGGAGTACATGAAATTTCAGAAAAAGAGTGCAGTATAAAATCTATTGTTACTAAATTATAACCAGCTAATTTTCGGAGAATTTTATAAAGTTAAAAATACTAAAACATTTTGAATATTTTTGTCAAAATAGAAGGGAAAAAAATACCACCAAAGCATCGGAACAAATATGAATCATAAATGGATTCAGCCCGCGGACTAGGAAAAAAAAAAAAAGCAACCTACTTTTAAAAACAGAAGCAAATATTCTTAGCCCCTTCTTCCACCTCCACCACAATCTTTGCCTATCCTAAACTGCAGTCTCCATAGAGATCAAAGGTTTCTCCATTCGTTTAGAAACCATGGGAGAAATATAATTTATTTCAAATTTTGATGCCGGCAAAGTATCGCTATGTTGATGCTATTTCAACTGTTGGGTGATACATAAAGTGAATGTAACGGATGGTATAATAATTAAGAAAATTAGTAAATAAATTAAATTAGAAAAATTTTTAAAAAATCGAAGAAAAAATTTCCAGTTTTTCTTTAAAATTCCCTGATAATTCCAGGTTTTCCAGGCAGGTGGCCACCCTATATGTGTAATATCTTTACTCATTTTACTCATTGCATAATTTATTTGGATTGTAAACCCTTCAGGGTTTGTTAAAATATATCAAAATATATATTTAACATTTTTAAAAAAGAATATATTTTTAGACAAAGAATTGTGCTTTATATTTTACAAAGAATCATTTCAGTAATTTCATCATTATATATATATATATATATATATATATATATATAGAAGGCAGAAAAATGACTAAAATAGTTAATCTTATTACCATTTCTTTTATAAATCCCTTAGTAATACTTATTAGATATATACTTTCAGTATATATCTTATTCTTAGATTTGGTACGCATAAAAATGTTTTGCATAAAAATGATTAAAAAAAACGCCATTTATCTCAAAGGCTGACATAGACTGGTTTTAGTACATATATTGTTAAATAAATAAAGCCTTTAATACTTAAACAAAAATTGCACATACTTCTTCCATGGCCTTTACATAAATGAGAGTAGAAGGTAACTTTGAAACAAAACCATATCTCAATATTATAAACATTAAAATTAAAAATCTTTTTTGAAATGCAATATTTCCTTTACGCTCAAATGATGAATCCTTTTGTTCTTGTTA
This sequence comes from Parasteatoda tepidariorum, assembly GCF_982258835.1. NCBI lineage: Eukaryota > Metazoa > Arthropoda > Arachnida > Araneae > Theridiidae > Parasteatoda > Parasteatoda tepidariorum. Next base: position 4,212,701 of record NC_141755.1, on the reverse strand, counting down.
ACACAATAAACTTAACTACAGATCAATACTTCGCATATTAATTGGCAATAAAATAGACGCTTAAACTAAGTAGAAAAACATAGTACCATTTTTCTTAGAACAATAAGCTCAAAGGTTGCAAAAATACGAAGTAAAAATAATTTTAAAAAATGGAAACAATTAATCACGAGGAAAAAAAAACAGTAAATAACGATTACACACGCACATACAAATTCCGAAAATTCGATAAAAGAAAATCATTTAAATAAATACAATTAAAAAAACGTTTAGAACTTTTTAATAAATTTGAATTTAAAAATGCACTTGTTTCTCGTTTCTACCACAATCAACGAAGCAGATCGACAAATGATTGCGGAAGTTTCAGTACGTAGAAGTAATCGATACATAACCCTCTAATTAAGAAGCCATAGTAAATAACTCGTCGAAACACAAATTTATGATTTAGAGACAAATACTATCGTCATCGGATTTACTCGTTCAATGTGTTTAGATTGGAAACTAAATCCGATGAAGATTATCGGTTTAGGAGATCGCGCTCGATGAAGAAGAAAGGGATTCCAAAAAAATCATGTACTTTTTTTTTTATACATAATTTAAATTAGTTTTTTTCCTCAGTTAATCTTATCTATGTTAAACAAAAACAAAAAAATTACCGGAAACTTCACGTGCTTTTTCACTCTCAAAGCACAAAAACTATTGGTAAGTATAAAATTTTGCACTATTTTAGAGATATATTTTGGTAACAATATGAAAAGAAAATGCTTTTGTTGCGAATATTATTTGAGTATTTTATGTAAAAAGTGGGAGTTTTTTTTTCTTTCACTGCGTTATTTAATTAAACAGTAAAATTATTATTATTATTGCAGTTATGTACTCTTACGCCATACGAGGGGTGATCTCAAATATGCTAATTAATTAGTGCAGACGATATTTTAAGTTACGAAATCAGATATAAACACTTACTTTCTCAAACATGCCTTTCTTTCGACAGATTCGGATTTTTGACCTATCTCGAAATATAGGGAGTAGCCGCAATCTGGGAAATATTTTGGTCCCCATAGTTTGGTCAGGAGAGCGATCCAAAGTTTGGACCATGGGTGAAAGAGAGACAGAAAAGCTGGTAGTAAAATCATTTCAGTTTTAACTTGCTCTTGGGAGGAGCAAATCTATTCTCTTTTAACTATTTATCTTTCTTCTAAACTATTCAACAATATCTACTTATTCTCAGGAAAGAATTAGTTTTATATGTATGCTACAATTGTAAAAAAAATCTCGGTAGTTACAAAAATGTAATGTTTCTCGAAAAAAATACTGAACTAGTTTTTGCTCTTTTCCATCTTGGTATACGAGTTCGTATATAGGCTGTCAGCTCCTTAAATAATGTTAACTTTACTTTTTGCGTATTTCGCCATATCTCGAGAATTTTTGAGCGAATTGAAAAATTTTTGCACACAATTATAAAATTCGTTTATCCAAAGATGATTCCAATAAAAAAAAAATTTTAGTAAACATTTATTATTTTGTTTAATAACAGTCTAAAAATTTTTATTTGTAAAGTATAAAAAATTTTACGTCATTTTTAAAGTATGTAATTTTGTATGGAAAAATTTGAAATTTGAGCGAAATCGGTTGAATAGTTCCAGAGAAATCAAATTTTAAGTAAACGATTTTTTCAAAATGCCATTTCTTATTTAACCGATTTCTCTTAAATTTTGTATTTTACCATGTAAAATTAACTACTTTAAAATGACGTAAAAAATTTTATACCTTACAATTCAAATATTCTTCGATTATTATTAAATAAAATAATAAAAAATAATTATAACATTTACGAAAATTTATTTTTTGCAATGAATTATCTTTGGATAAATGACTTTTATAATTGTGAGTAAAATTTTTCCAATTTGTGTAAACGGTTCTCGAGATATGGTGAAAAACGCAAAAAGTAAAATTAACATTAAGGGGTTCAAATATTGGATCGGACTATAAACTATGGGGACCCTTTTTCCCAGGTTGAGGCTACTCCCAATATTTTGGAGAGAAAAAGACATGTTTATTTAGAGAAAATGCGCTTTTGTGTCTGATTTCGTAACTTAAAATATATTCTGCATTAATTAATTAGCATATTAGAGGTTACCCCTTCAAACTATCAAGATTAAGTAGTAGAACGTGAATATCAGATCATTAGATCAAAAGTTAATCAGGGTAGTCCGTCTTTTTTTTCTTCTTTTTATAATCAGCACTGTACAAAACTTTTCCTTTTTTAAAAATTTTCGCATCCAGTTTTGACGTTAGAATATAAAATTCGCATACAATACGCTACGATTAGCAGTTAAGTGTTTAAAGGTTTCAAATTTAGACGTATTAAATTTGCGCAGAAGGATCGAATATCAATTCACACCAATATCTTCATCACAGGTAGATGCGAGTTGAGCGAATATGCGAGTGAAGCGAGCACAATAAAACAAGTTCTGGACTGTCCTTCGAGCCGTATCGTACCGTGCGTCGTCCAGACAAGAATAAAATCAAATAAAACATAAAATTAGAATAAAAAAATTAACAAAATAAAAATTTAAGCGATTCACAAAAAGTTTCTAATACATATAAAAAAAAATTATTTTTTCATCATTACACAAAGATGGTGCTCAATGCTTTAGATCTAAGAATAAATGTTATTGAAAAACTTAGCATGTAGAAAAGAGGGGGGGGAAAAGGAGAAATATATATATTTATGTTTAATGAATGTTCGAAACATTAAGGAAAGTGTGAACTTGTACTTGTGTGAGTTGGATTGCAGTATTTTAGATTGAGGGGGGAATAGGAAGTGACACAACTTCTTTCCGTTAATAAGTTTATTTCCGTTTCGATTGCTCATGAGCAGTGATAAAAGTTTTCAGAACAGTATTTTTGAGGAGGGGTGAGTAAATAATAAGTAAATAAATAGAAAACTGACTTAATATTTATAAATTTTCATCAATTCCTGGTTAAAATCAAAATTTCATCTACTTACAAGCAAAACAAAGTTTTAAAAAGCATTCACAAATACTTATATAGATTTTAACGATATAATTTTAAAAAAGCAACATGAGAAAAAAATGAATGCTGCTTAATTTTATGCATAACGTTGGCTTATTAAATCAATATTTGAAATATGTTAACGGAAAAACAGGTAAAATAAAGTAGATTATTAAAGTAAATAAATTTACGATCCAATAAATGCAACAAATGACAATTTATTCAAAAATCACTCTTTACATTCAAAAATAGAAACCTAACGGTATTATAAATTTAAAATCTAAATCAAAATAAAGTAGTGAAATACAAACCATAACTATTTATCCAAGTCTTTTTTTTTTCTTTCAAACTTTTATTGATTTAATAAAAAGAGGCAAACACTTCTGACTCTAAACGTGGACCAAAAAGGGACACATTTAGAATTTCTGTAAAATAAATACTTCGACTCGAGACGTTTTGAATGGGTTGACTGATTGTTTGAATATTGAAAAAAAAAATTTTTTTTAACATTTACTGCTAACTCGATCAAAAAATCAATTCTCAAAATCACACTAATTCTGAATACTCAGAGAGAAAATACATAATTGACGATTATTTAAGTTTCAAATACACTTTGCTAGTTTGTCTTTTACCGGCCATAAAATATTAACGAAAACAATTCATTTAAGTTAATTTTAGATGTAAATAAATAAAATAAAAATTCGAATTAAATTTTTTTTACTAAAATAAGTGATCAGAAAAAGTGTCCAAACCAGCTATAACACTGGAATTTTAAAAGATGCGTTTAATTATTTAATTTTAAACAGAGCTCAGTCTATTTAAAAAAGAAAATAAACAAAAATTTCACTACAGCAGAGACAGAAGGGGAAAAAAAGCACTCATTCCGGAACTTCAAACTGTCAAGCATCATTCAGCATTAGCATTTGAAGAAAAAAAATTAAACTGAGCTTGTTTCATATATAAAAATGTTTCATGAATTAAAGTTGGATTTTGAAAATAAAAGCTTTTATAAATGTATAAGTACTAATGTATTTGTATGTACAATATGTATAAGTAAATGTATTTGAGTACTATGCACACACTATATTTTTTTTAAAAATGAATGATGCAAAAAAAAAAAAGAAACATACGGCAGTATGGTGAGGAGGAGGCGAAATGTCCAGCATTTTGCCATCAATATCACGCAAAACTTCCTGCAGAGATTGTTTCAGATACTCTTCATTTTTATCACCTCCAATGCAAAGCTTAGGCTCAGTGCTGTTTCCAACTAACTCAAATTCTTCGCTAGTTGGCAGGGAATCGGAACTTCGATTCACATCATCGTCCATTGTCCTTGTTTAAGATCACATTGCACACACACTTTTATTTGGATTCTGTAAAACAATAAATATATTTACAGACTGAAGTCTCATTTTTTTTAAATTTTATTTTGTAAAATGAAACACAAGTTTGAAACATTTAAAATAAACATATTTGTTGGACTTGGAGCATCAAAAAAGAATACCGAGATTTTGAAATCTCTTTACTCTTAGTTACTTGTGACCTCACTTGCGCGTTAAATGACTCGTAACATCAAACTATAATATTTTTAATGAATCAGTTAATAAATGTTAAAATTTTAATTTCTTGCGTTTAATTGTTGTAAAAGAATGAGAAATTTTCCTCCCCTCATTAGAATCACATTGAAACAATTACTGATATGAGCCACCTAGAAAATCGAATCATAGTCGCAACTGAAACGGTTAATCCAGAAACAAGCTATTATTGATATTATTATTTTGATGTCTGTCGAGCATGGTACTCTTTTTTTTTAATTTCACTTTTTTATTTTCTTTTGCATAATGTAAAATTTTAATTCCAGATTCTTTTTCGATAATACTGTATCGACTTTTTCCAAACGTGACATTTTCACATCAAACTGTTGCTTAGAACGGATTCCAGGCTTGTACTTCACAAGTTTCTGTCCTTTTCCACTCGATAGTAGCATAATACACAGAAATATATAATGGCCAAAATGCTTTCCAAAATGAACGTTCATATAAAAAAAAAACACTCCCTTCTTAACATTTTGAAAATGTGAGCATTATTTATAATGACACTTAAATACATATATACATTGTAAACGAAAATGAGCTATTCAAATAACCACAAAGACAATGTTCCCAAATTGCCACACTCTTACACGATTTAAAAATGTCTCATCCCAGTCATATAATATTTGTCTATTTTATAATAATTATTATATATACTTATAATGCTTGTTTCATAAATGTTACACTTTGAAACAAACTATGGATGTAAGTGACGAAACTATAAAAATAGTTAATACAGCTAAAACTTAACCATTCAAGTACATTAATTGTAATGAATAATAAGTTGTAAATAATATAAGTACTAAAAATATAAACGAAATACAAAATTAAGAAATTACTCTCGCAATTATCGTGAATTTGTCGCACTTTAGATAAACAACTGATGAAAACCTAGATTTTCCCCAAGTATTGCAACATAAGGAATGAAACTATTTTTTCAGTTTTAAGAGCAAAAGATTATTATGAAAGAATTAAAACCAGACTTGGAGTCATGGACACCTTCCGAACCCTGACCTGGCTAGCAATATGAAGATGGGCTTTCTTCCCTTTATTGTTAAAAGAGGAATAACATATTTTCTGATGCTCTAATTGTAAGCAAAAATATATTTTGGTAATTTTTTTTAATTATAAAAACAGTCTAATAGTTTCCAAAAAAATATGTTAGATTATCGAAATTATATTTGTACTAAAATATTAAATCCAAAAAGTAGTTTGAAAACAAATTTCATTCATATTCAAAAATGTATCCATAGTTGATTTTGTAAATTAACAAAAATTTCAAGGATGAATAGCTGTTTCTCTTAAATCTAAATCAAACCATAAATTATCAAAATGCTTAATATCATATATTTTTTTTATTCAGATCTAAATTAATTCAAAATAATGAAAAATATGTTTCATAAAAACTCTGCGCCAAAAAAAATTATGAGAGCACCAACTCTTCTTCGAAAACGAAAGCAAAACCGGCACATTATGTTCAAATTTTTCATTATTATCAGTTTACAAATTAAATAAAAGTGTAGTTTACACAATTTTGAAAAATTCAAAGGAAATCGTATCGTCAGCTGCAGGTGCAATGGAATAACTAACTCATTGTAACAATTCAAGGTGAATGCTGATGACATTCGAATTCGTGAAGGAAAAAAGAAAGGCCGAAAAACGCATTACATTATGCGGAAGGTAAATCACGCAATACTGATGCACGTATAATTTTCAAAGATATGTTTTTATGCGGGTAAAATATGAATACTTATAGAGTCTTATACCAGACACTATTATACAAACTAAAATTAATTGGAACAGATATTATTCACAAGACGTAAAAATTAAATAAAATAAAAAAAGGGCTCTAACTGCTGCGAAATTTCCCTAGTTTTATATATTTTTCCTAGTGGTAGCATAGTATATGTAATTAGAATTAAAAGAAGCTGGCTTACTAATTATAAATAATTTTAAAAAGGTACATAAAAAATATAAAATACATAAATGGCCTAGCTCGTAAATCCTGTTAAATGTTTAACCCTTTCCCGATAAAAGTTTTTATAAAAATTCAATTTGTTTTAAAATTTTATGCTTCAGTTCATGACCACTTGAAAAAAATATTTCGAATAAACCTAAAATGTTGCAGGGTATGGCTAAAGAGCATAAAAAAAAATTTCGATTTGAAAAAATTGTTTCTTCCACGTATTTATTCTTTAAAAGCAAAACGGATAAGAAAACTTTACCTTCATAGATTTTTATGAAATTCATTTTAAAGAAAATAAATTAAAACATTAATTAAAGCAATAAAAAAGAGACATTTTAATACAAAATATACAACTTTCTTTTCAATTAGTCTTCCTTTTGACAAAAAATAAATAGGTATCGATTTGTTAGATGTTAATATCGAAGTACTGATATACAATTTACGTTTGCCCACGGTACCACTAAAAAGGATAATTCTGACGATAAAATGTTAATAAAAATGCAAAAATGATAAATAAAAAAATTATGAAAATTTTAAGTTCATTGAAGAAAATTGCATCAAAAACAGTAAATCATCGTATTAAAAATATTTTATTGTTAAATATAAAAGTGAATATTTTATTTTGGTTTAGGTCAATGATTAAGAAAAATACATCTAAAAGGTTTGAAAATTCAAAATAAATATTAGCTACAAGAGAATAAAAACTTATAGAAGCCACAGTACAAAAAAAAAAAAACGAATAGATGAATCAGAGAATAAACTATTTGTTAACTAATGAAATGCAAACTATATCGCTTCGTAGATTAATAGGTCAAAAACCTATCCTTTTCTTTTCACAGCTGTAATCTATTGATAAAACGTTGATATCCAGTCGAGCATAAACTACTGGATTGAAAAGGTTTTGAACTGATGAAAGAGGAAAATTTCAATTTTGAATAGTGATTCCAAGATGATTCAAATATGGAAAGTAGCTCAAGTCTAAGAACGTTTAACAAAAGTGTAGCGAAGAGTAGGCATGGAATAAGTATTTTGTCAGTAAGGATGGGTTTAAAATCCAAAAAGAAAAGCTAATACCACAGACAAAAAAATCCAGTAGATTTTACGAAATAATATAAATTTCATAATAATTGTTGCATAATGTACCAAATAATTCACTACAGGGAATTTTATAGTCATCAAAATAGAAAAACTGCAATATTTTCCAGTTATGATGGACATTAAATGAACTTGAAATGTTATGCATTATGTTGACTCATAATTTTGAATAGTAATAGGCATTTAAATTATCAAAGATAGTAAAATATTTTTTTATTAATTCTAAAAGGAAGTTCTGAATGAAAATAAACTAAACATTTTAGGACAAAAACAGTTTTAAACAGATTTTTATAAATGAGGCTAGCTTTATTATATATAATACTTATTTTAATATAATAGCAAGCAATAATCTGTGCAAAACTTCTATTTCAATAGAGATTTTTTAGGAAACTTACTCAATTTTAGGAAATTTTCTAAAATGTACAAAAACCAGGGGAATTTTTATTAAACCAGAGAAGACCAGGAGAAACTGGAAAAATCCAGTAGAGTTGGCAACCATGTAATACACATAACCAAATAGCCAGTCCTTTAAACTAATGTATTCAGAATAGTTTTAATACTTGTTCAAAAACATACAAAAATTAATACAGAACAAGAGCTAAAACTGAACTCAAGGATCTGAACTGAAAGAGTTGAAATAAATAAGAACAAATAATAATTTCATAAATGAAATATGGGGGGCATTAAAAAAAATCACGTAAGTACAACCTGGATTGATTATATGCCATATTTTTGAAGATTTTAAACTTTTCATTTCCCTCCCTTAATCAGTAAAATCAGAGCTGTAGAGTTGAAGAAAAATGTGCAAGTCAGAGTAGAAAAAATTTGTTCTACTCCAATTCCGGTTGGTCAAAAGTTAGATCCTATCGGGTTAGAACAAGAAACGAAGTTTTTGATTTAATGAAAATTATTTATAGAAATATTATGATTAGTACGTGAACAAAACTATTACTCAAATGATTATTGAGACAATTAATTAAATCATAACTAATCACAAATTTGATAATTTGAACGTTTTTTAGGCCATGTCTTGTTAAACTATTGAAAAAATTCAAAAAATTAGAATTTTATTTAACTTATGAATTCCGTGCGTCATCAGTTTCCTAGTTCTATAATATTCACTAAAAATGTATTTATTTATTTGTAACAATATGGTTAAAATCTGCGAGTAGCACGTAGGAGATAGATTTTAAGCTCTTTTTCTTATTAAATTAAATATCTTTAATTGTAATCAAAGATTCGGTGAAAATTTTAATAGAATGTAAATTGTAGTCGAGCTCTTAATTAGTCTGAAGTTCGAAATTTGAGTCGAACAACCGACCTCACAACACTGCTGAAAATGAGAACATAGCAACCTCTGCTAATTTCAAATAAATGCAAAAACCAATATTAAGGAGTTGATTCGAGATCATAGGTTCCCAAACTTGTTGGCTCAGTGCCCACTTTGCAAGATAAAAGTTTTTCAATACCCCCTAAAAAAATTTAAAATTTTATAATATTTTCGATATTATACATTTTTAATCATTAAGTTACTTTTTATTGAAAATTTCTTCTGACAACTTACTAAACTCCTACTCTTATATTTGAATTTTTGTAAGCAATTTTATGAAATTAGCTCTTGAACAAAAATTTTAGGTGCTTGCATGAAAATGATGCAGCAGATCACTTTTCACAATAAATTAAGTAGACAGTTAAATATTATTAATATGAAAGTAAAACAGCATATTTTATGCATATCTGGAAAAAATAATTAACACAATTGTGTTAAATTGTAATATTTTTTACATTACGTACAGTACCTAAGTATAGGCCTTAAAAAATGTGAAGCTTATAGAGAAAAAGAATACCTTAAATCCATTGTGAAATAAAATTTGATTATTTTTTTAAATGTTAAACTATAAAGTGAAGAGTCTAGCTGTTTAAGAGAAATGGGAATCCATATTTATATTGAAAATTTTAAGTTATGAATAATTGAAGTTGAAATCTAATTGTTTCTGCAGAAATTTCACATAAAATTTATTTTTCATTGCTACAAGTTAAGGTCTAGAGCAATGGGATTTATTGTAAGAGTTATAATTGTAGGTTTGTATGAAATTTAAAAGAAAGAAATGTCCAGACATAAAATTATTTCAAGGTATCAAATTAAATGTTATCACTTTCTAATTTATATGCAATGCTTGTTGAAACTAGGCAAATGCTAATTCGTTATATATTGAAAAGTATTCAATTGTGAGCTTTTTGCTGATTAATATTTTTTGACCACGATGACATATTTACAAATAACATTTTCAGCGAAATGGACTAAAACCTAACGTCCATAAATCATGGAGATATGAACAGAGGGCTTTTGCATTTGAAATTTAGAATGATGAAATATTTCCTTAAATTTTTTTTTTTCAAACACAGTTTTTCCTAATATTTATAAACAACGATGCAATGCCAGACAATACTAATAGCTACATGAAAATTAGAAAAAGATACGGCACTTTATACTTTACCAAGGCAGTAGTCACTGCAAACTTCGAAGAAGAATGTTGCATAGTATTGTAAAAGTTTCAAATTGTAACATCATCATGTTTATGATGAATAAAAAAAAATTTATTTGTCAAAAATTCACAAACAAAAAGTTTGAATTTTGAAAATAAAATCGCTTCAAATTTGCAAGCGTTAAAAAAAAAAAAATTCAGCAGAATAGCATACAAAGTGTTTTTTTTTCCCACTCAATAACATGTTATGCATGTAGAGCTAAATATGTATGAGTTTTTCGATACTATATCAAATAAAATTTTAAAAGTTCACTCGATATTTAAAACAATTTCTTTCCGTTAATAACATCAAAACCCTAACGCCTAACAAAAGTGGTGCTAGCTTAAGTTTGAAACCTATGTTTCAGATGATTTCTTATAATTCTAAAGTATCGTCACTTTTATTTATGCGAATAAAAAAATAAAAAAAACTCCTTCTAGCTAAAATGTTTCATAAAAAATTATGGAGAGTTCTGGATTCTCCGTATTCGTACATTTAACAAGTTCGATAACCTGAAAATCAACTGACTTTTGACAGATTTGCAACGCCAACTTCTAATAAAAATATATAGTCAATGACTTCTTTATGTAAAGTCAAAACAATGATGATAAAAAAAAAGAAACTCAATCACTCTCAATGTAGAAACATGCAGTGGCAAAAACAAAAGGTTTTACAAGTTGCGAAAGATGAGACGATTTTATATGTTTTGAAAAGATACAGTCGCTTGCTTTAACGGTAAAAATTAAAAACAGACAACGTACACTGTAAACATACGAATCCAAATTAACAGCTCTTGATAACGAAGAAATTCAATTGTAAGGCAGAAGAGCTATTTTATGATTATTACATAAAATAGTTATAAAATGAAATTACCAATATCTTATACTATAATACGAGGAATGGTTGCCAAGTCGAAAATCGCCCCAGAATTAATAAACTCCGGTAAACTTGGGGGTCTGGGGTTTTTGGCCACGAGGAATCGATTGGCGCCGGTTTTGAAGCGCTACGGTCGAGCAGTTCGGAGTTACAGATGGGATATTTTCAAACTTTATTAGTTCGCCATAATGGCTATAGATACTTTTCTCCATTCTTATAAATGTATGCTAATGCAAACCTTACAATTGAAATATTAATTTTAGACAACTTAAACCAATAATATACGAAGGAATTAATAATTTAATTGTAAGGTTCGCATTAGTTTACATTTATCAAAGTGGAGAAAAGTTTAACTTTTGTGTTAAAATCACCGTCAACAAAGTCCGACATTTCAACATTCGTCAGATTTTAAGCTACATTTTCAACATGCAGAACGCACCTCTACATTAAATTCTTCAAGGAGCCGGAATTTTGGAACAACAAGCGATCAACTCAATTCTACCCGCAAATGAACAACTAGAAGAAACCGTCATTGTCAAAATGCTTCTCCATTACGCCGAACAAGCTTACCCGACCGTCAAAGTTGCCGTACTTCACCCTGAATTTGTCGCACGCTTCTACGTTACAACAGCGGATTGCGCTTATGAAGGAATGGCTCTTCTCAACGATATCAGCGACCAGAACAAGGCTTCCAACTATCTATACGGCGCTCAACAAGGATTCGACGTGCTTCTCATTCCCATTCACAAGAGAGCTCAAATGGATAGAGGCTAGCACTGGATGCTAAGAATTTACGAAGCTATGGCGAACGTCAACTATTAGTCTGCGATCCAGTCGACAACCCGCTGCCCATCGACGCTGTTTTGAGAAAAATACTGCGACACGTTCTGAATACCGTTGTTACGAATGAAAAGCTGAAAGGATGCATCGTGAAACCTCGCAACGCTGACAACCACCAAGATGACGCGTCTTCCTGCGAAATTTACATCGTCTTTTATGCTCGACAATACCTCTCTCATCGACGCCTTTTCCTGGACAAGAATTTTCAAGAAGCGGATGAACGGAAGCAAATTTACGAATTCGTTGTGAACAGTGTCTTTAATTGTATAATTTTTTGTTATCAATTACATTTTATTTCCTATGACTTTTCAAACTTTACCTTTGTATTGAATAGTTCCCTTTCCAAACTTTGTTTAGATAGTTTACAATGGTGCACTTTAACCGGTTATCTTTTCACAAATTTTCTTATGGCATGTATTGTTTTGATAAATCACAATTGAAAATTTAAATCTTCGAGTTAGCTTCGATACCTGTTTTCTCCGAGCGGAGCTCGGTCACCCGCTGGTATATAAAAATTAGTGTCTATGTGTCCTTTGAAGACTCCTAAACCACCCAACCAAAAGCGATGAAATTTGGCATTCAGATAGTTCGAAGTACGAGGGAGGACACTGTCGACATTAGAACATTCTACGACGAACCATTCGAGCGGGATGAGTGAAAAGGGAAGAGGAATTTTCTGATTGGTTGAACATTAGCCATGGTCTTAAATTTAACTATGGACAATTTAATTTTTTTAAATATTTTAAGGATAACATCAGTGATATTTGCTAGCTTATAACTATTTTGTCGAAAAAAAGTTTATTGCACGTACTTTAATATTTAATTATTTTTTATTCGCTATGTCAGATAAATTCAATAAACAACATTAACGAGGTACATCACCAAATTAATGTTTTAAAAGTGTTTATTTTGTTTATAGTAATTCTTTTAAAATGTTTTTGACAAAAGCAAATGATTTAAAATCAACGGTAATTTAAAAAAAAAAAAGTATTTATGTGTTTGACGGCAAAATTAAAGGAAAAGTGGCTGTGATTCGCTAAGGAGAAACATAAAAAATCGCCGTATTATAATTGACACCAATGATTCTTAATTAATTTAGATAATATATACATATTGAAATAAGCTGTGTAAGAAAAGGCAACATTATTGGAAGGGTACTTATTCGTTTATACGAACCGCAAGAAATTGCAATACTATTATTGACATCAATAATGCTTAATCAATGTTGCTAAATTGAAATAAAAAAATTATAACCTATCTACTAAAATACTTAATGGGAAAAAATACTTATTAATTTTGGGATATTATTATTCTCCATTTTATTGATATCAGTACTTAATTATTATAAGCAATATGTATTAATTGAAATTTTTAAAAAAAAGCTATGTACTAAAAGGCAAAGTTAATAAAGAAAAAATAACTTGCAAATACGCTCGGGGGAACCATAGAAAATTTGCCACACGCAGATCATAATTAATTTCGGTAATATGTACTACTGGTATTACAGTAATTGGTGAAGTTTTAATAATAATTCTACAACGGGTTTGAAGTAGTTTCAGAACATATTTTTTTTCCTGTGGTAGCAAAGATAAGGTATTAATATTTTAATAAATTATTATTGAACCCCCCTACTACTTAAAAATATTTTAAACAGTAAATTAAAAGTCGATGGTCATGCTTCAAAGTCCTAATCAAGGACTTGAAAAAATCGTTTTTAAAATTTCGATTTTAGTTAGCTGCTACTGATAAATGTAATTCGCATAAAACTCAAATATTGAAGGGTTATGCAATAAGTACCAAATATATTAACGTAGGTACCAAATATTACATAGATATATTTTATAATTATTAAAACGGCAGCGATACTAAGCAATTTTAAAAGCAATGCTGAGGAAAATAAGTGCCTTACGTCCCCTGGAAAGGAGAAAATTACTTGACAGTGGTCAATTTTGACTATCACGAGTTGGCCGCGAACAATATCATCACCGCCAAATGATGCAAAATACTGTTAACTTCTATTCTGATTAAATAAACAACAAAAAAAGTGCTTTTCTGAATAAAGCTACCTGGAAAGGCAATAAATAATAATGAATAAAAAAAAAAAGGAAAATTACTTAGTTTTATTAATTGAAGAGCTTAGGTGGAAAAGCCAAATAAATGATATTTTCAGATAGGCTATAATCAGGGTAAGAAAAAAGGAAGTCTTTGAACTGTTTTATTACTGATGTATTAAGAGACGGAATTAATAATTTTTTGCTTTATTTTATTTACTACTACCTAATTTGAGAATAAAAACCATGCAAGCAAGCATACTAAAACCTATAATGGACAAATTATGATAAGATTAAAGTGAAAGCAAAAACAATTCTGTTACATTAAATTTACCCTAATTAATACAACTCTTACTCCGTTATTTTCACTGATTCATAAATACTCTTAAAAATGACACTTTCCAAGTTCTTCCACTAAGCACTTCAATTGTGTCGGAATATGCCTTTCAATTCTTAGTGTTGTTCAGTACCGATTAATTGTTTCGTTCTTTTTTATTCACCCCGTACGAAGAACGGGTAGTATAAAATAAAAATTTTACCGTTTCAACCGGATATTCTTAAAAATATCAATGAAAACTTTTCTTTAAACAACCAATAAATTTAAGAACTAAAATCAAGTTATAGAAGTTAACAAAGTAGGTTCCTCGGCAAATTTGTTTCTTTCAAGTAAGTATGGCTCCAAAGGATTCTGATTATTTCTCTTCCTCTCAATTTATTTGATTTTCATTTATTTTTGAATAAAACTCCGTTTGTAACACCATTTGGTTTCGTTATGTTATTCACATTGTATTTTTTTTAGTTAAGTGTAGTATAGCCGCTTCCGACTCACGTGCCATTAATCTCATTATTTCCTTTCAGTACAATGTGTATTGACATGTGTTCCTTCAAATGGTATGTTACTCCGTTTAGCATAATGAGTTTACGGCTGAGTTAATATTTGGTCATCATGACATAGCGCAACAACGCTTTTATTTATTTTCAGATTATAACTACATCATTCTGTTTCTTTATACATAAGCATGCAATGTTGAATGTGCTGTCGCTGCGTGCGGGCCGGTAATTATTTGATGCGATGTTCCTACCTATGTGTGTTAGTAACCTAAAATTCAGTAAGATGTCAACACTGTATTGGATACAGTTAATTGTTTTCAATTTTTGTGCTATATCGAGGAGTATTTAATAAATAAGCTCTTTAAACCAATTATGCTATCATAACACTATTTACCGCTTTCTATACTAGCTCTGCAACAATTTTTATATGTATATAGCATTTCTCTTACTAATTCTCCACAACAAAACCAGTACCACAAAACTAAAATAAAAAGTAAAAGAAGGTTATTTTTCACACGATAATATACGCAAAATTTTATTACTACTTGTAAACCTGTACGTCTTAACAATAATCACTACTTGGAAACTTATAGCCTTTAATGAATAATAATCATAAAAAATTACTTAATTGCATCCTATTTTTTAACTACGATTATCAATTTTCTTCAAATTATTTTATTAAGACATGGACAAGATATTAATTTGGATTACATCTTTAATACCAATGAAAACGGGGAAAAAAGTCAGCCAATTGCAAGCCTAATTCGGTTACCTTAGATAACCACCCCTAATCGGGCCTTTACAAAATCGAAGACGATTTTTTTGCAAAACCAAATATCTCACTAAAACTAACACATTACCTAAATATTACACACATATCACTTCTGCATTATAAGAAATAAGTTGTTTTTTCTTTTGCTGCGAATTTTTAATTACTTGTTTAATCGTAAAATAACAACTATGAAAAGTTTAAAACCAGTTAATAAATATGAATGCTTAAATTTTAGAAACGTAACACGCTATGTAATGTTTGAATACTTGATAAATTAACAATTTTCACATATTCCGTGACGTAGCTCAGAGAATTGCTTTCTTATTTTCACGGACAAATATCGAAAATCGCATTTGGTATATTGTAAGCATAATGAATAAAAATATTATAGCTTTTAAATCGAAAAATAAATTTAAAAAATACACAATAACAAATATTTCATTAAAAAATAATAATCATCTTTATCAGATAGGCTAGACATTTAATGACGTCGTTGTTAATCACCTATCTTAACACGCAGCTTTTTACTTCAATCATATCTCCGCAATAAACGTAAAAAAGCAAAATGTCAGAAGTAATTAAAAAATATAAAGAACATAAAAAAGACAAAACAGCGAGAAAATATCAGTCAATTCGTAATACGTTGTAAACATGAAACAAAGAAACGATAAACGAGCAGATAAGATTTCACCGTCAAAACAAAGACGCCGTAAAAGTGAATGAACGCAATTCTGAAAGATCCTCGAAAATATTCTACTTCCTGAAAAAAATGACTCTTTAAAAAATAAGACTATATTTGAATTGAGAAAGACCAAAGACATTTAGCCCCCAACAAAGTTTATCTGAAAGTCTTTTAGCACTTATTTTTTATTTTTCATAAATAGTTTTATTTAATTGCTTCTTTTCAAAAATGTAATAAGTTCATGGAGCCTGTTACCTATCTTCAGAAAAGGAAATTAAATTGAAAAATTGAGGTATTAAAAACATTTATCAAACACTCAAAACTTTTTGGCCGTTGTTCAACCTACAATAACAAAACAAGATTTACAAATACACAACAATAAATAAAACTAATTTGCTATCAAATAAAGATTCACCTCTACGATCACCAAACCATGACCGTTATGCTGATGATTCATCTGGAATGTCAACAATTTTACTTATCCCGGTGTTATAAACAAAGGTAAATAAAGCTTAAATAAAAACAAAAAATCTTGCGTTAGTGAGTCCTTTTTTTAATAATTTTCCGTATTTGAATTACTTAAAAGAAATAAAACAGATAGTTACGTTTGAAATGTATCGAAACTTTTCACGTATTCCTTCTTACTACACACTTTGTCTTTAAAACAAATTAAGAGTGGTTACAACATTAATTAATATTAGTAGAACCATTTGAAGAATATTCTTAATTTTCTGGTTCTCCATCATTAGATTACACATGTTGTTTTTACAACAAATCTTCAGAAAGTAAGAGCAGTAAGAAGATTAAAGACTAAATAAAAGCTGAATCATTTGATTAATATTCTGTTGAAACTGACTGACATTCACAAAAAAATTTCCATAAACTCTACAATTACAGGAAAAAGGAAGAAAAAAATTCATTTTGCTTTTAACAAATACAATTTCCTCCTTATTATAATGTTGTTTTTAAACAAATCTTTAGAAAATAAGAAGAGTTAGAAAAATTAAGACTCAATAAAAGAAGAATCGTTAGATGAATATTCTGAAAAACTCGAGGATAAATTTAACAATCATAAAAAAATTTCCATAGACTTTAGGATAGTGGGAAAAAGAAACAAGAAGATAAAAATTTATTTTGCTTTTAACATTCATTTTTTCATTTTTTACTCCTAATAATTGCAGTTTTCAACATCATAATTATTGACATGTAATCTAAGTATATTGCATAATATATTGTTAAGAGACACTATAAACATGAAAAACACAATTTTAAGATAACGGAAATAAAAATGAAACTTATATAAGTCCTACTAACAAATTATACTATGTACAGAATCAGTTGCCAGCAGTCAATCCCCCCCCCAAAAAAAATTATAATAGTTAAAATAATCATCTCTACTATTTTATAATAAAATAAAGGATAGATTTTTTGTAAAATAATCTTAAAGTAAATTACGTTGAATAAATTACTTGTAATTGCGAGTATAACTCAGATTTAAAAAGGAAATTTCACTAATTTAAAAAAAAAAAATTATTTCATTGAAACTGCCGCAAAAAAAGAATTTTACAGTTCGGGAAAATTTCAATTCTCTCGAAAGGATTTCAAAACACCCCATTAGATCAAAATAGTTAAAAACTGAATGTAGATTACGTAATGACAATAACTAAAAGATGATATTGCAATGCAAATCATTGAAAAGATTCTTATACTTACTGCTCCTATGTCTGCATTCATGTTCATGACCAAGAAACAATTAAAACAATGAATTCACCATCCAAAGACAGGGAATCAACTTTTTTATAATTAATAAGAGTTCATGAAAATGCATTGCCTGACTCATTTTTGTACATAATTCTGGCCAATTTGAGTTTAAACTGCATTCTGATTTCAGATGAAAAGTTTTTCGATTCTTCATTCTTGTTATTAATGGGTTCTACACTTCAGTACTTTAAAAAACAGAAATTTTTTGTAATTTTTTTTTTTACATTATAATACTTTTATTATCTTTTAAAAAAATTAAACAGGTAGTTTAAATACATAAGCAAATAGCTAAACATTAAAAAAAAATTTTTTTTCTTCTTTAAAAAACAAATGCTTTTTATGCTAATATAAGTTGTGTATAAGTCAATTGCTGAATATTGGTGTATGAGTCAATTGCTGAAAAATCAAACCAAGAAAATTTTCAACATTAAAGAATTTAAAAATTATTAAGTCTAGAAACTTTTCTCAGGTTAAAAATATTTCACCTTATTCTCTTTAAATATGACACATTTGCATTCAAATAATGTTCTTGCAAAAAATCTTTTAAAAAGAGTGGAGTTTCGAATTCTTTGGATGGGGTGAAGACAATTTTTTGTGGGACTCATTTTAAATTCATAGCTTTATGATACATTTTAAAAGTTTCCATTGAGTAAAATTTTCATTGTGCTTTTTGCTATACTCTTGAATAAATGATCTTTTATTCTTAATTTTTTTTCTGAACTGAATTTAAAGTCTTGTTTCTATAAAAGAAAAAAAAAAACATTTAAATGTAAAGAAAATATGATGAAAGAAAAAACGAAGTTAATTATATAAAACATATTAAAAATAGTTTTTTAAAGGGGTAATTAATACAGAGTTATTCATATATTTATCTCATTGAGATATAAGGTATATGTAAATAAATATATGCTGGTCGATCTTACAAGAATTCACCGCTTCATGATATAACATAGTCCTTCACCTGCTCGAAACAACCACTCTACGCCTCTATGATTGTTCCTGCTGACTTTGACAGCCTAGCTCAAAATTCTCAGCACTAGTAAATTTTGAGCGCTAATAGGAGGATTAAAATCTTTCACAAATCTACTATTTGGTCCCTCCAAACAAACTCATCGTTGAGCTGTTCCACATAGCGTCATCCACCCGCACAAATTCAACTTTTTACATTTAATGGCACGAAAGGGCTGAATTAGGTATGTTTTACCAAATACATGGTGACAATTCGCGTGAATATGTTATTCAGCATACTTGTCAATTACACTAATTACTCCGATTGTTACAAAGTACCAAAATAAAGATTATTTAGTTTCAATTTGTCTCAAAAAACACAGATTAAATCCAGAACTTCTATCTTATTAAAAAGGTGTTATTTAGCATTGCTGTCAATTTCAGTTAATTACCCGGATAATTACAAACATCAAAATGTAACTCTTTTAGTTTAACTCTTTATCTGATAAAGAACGCATGAACGAAACTTGATAAAAATCTTATTAAGCATTACTAACAACTTAATCATCCAATTTAAGACTTCAATCACGGTGAAAATATGCTATTAAGCATTACTCTTAATTTTGGGTCGGGAAAGATCAAAAATTGGGAGAAATTAACACAAAAAATCCAATTTTCAGATACTCAGTGAAAACCCTAGTATACATCCTATACTTGTGTTTTCATTGAGTGTTTGAAGGGTGGCCTACCCTGCTTGCCCTTTCACAAAGGTAAATGCACCTTTCTCGCTTTTTTTTTTTAAAAAATGTCCCCTTTTATTCAGAAAAAATGCCCCTTTTTTTTAAGAAAAGAGATGGCAGTAGCAAAACCATGAACTACAGATAGGCATGACAAATTATTTTTAGGTTAAGTTAATATAAAATATAATTTCTGATATTTATTTTAGTATTTTTAATTCAATTTTGAAGGGCACTAATCTAGCCAAAAAGAGAATTGATTGAGTTATCTCGATTAGTGCCCTTCAAAGCTGAGTATTATTCTATAACTTTTATAGAATAACACTTTTATTTATTTTGAGTATTATTCTTTAACTTTTTAATCTATGTTACAACTTAACAGAAACAAGTTTTGCTAGTTTGTTTTTCCGAAGCAAAAGGAATACAAAATATATAATTATTAATTTAAATCTTAGCATGATAAATAATTTTTAATTTAGATATCAGGTGCTGATAATTTAATAAATACCAATATCAACATTATCTTAAATAATAAACATAGTATTATGAATATGTAAGAAATGGATACCTGGATGATTGAACAGAAACCAAACAATAACAAATCCAAACAAAATATCACAAAATTGGTTTGAAATATAAAGTTATTTTTTACACTTATGAGACATAATTTTTCCATGCATATAAAAAAAGATTATTTATTTTCAATTTCCGAAAAAAAAAAATTTAAATTCCCTTAATCTCACTTCCCAAGTCTGACCAAAACTTTCTCTTAAACTTATTTAAAAAATTTTAAACCAACATTTCAGTGTTTAAAAAATATTAATAATTATGTAGAGAAATAATATTTTTTCAAATTGATGAATCATTTTACTGCTCAACTTGTATAATTTAAAAGTTTGTCTTTGAGTTTTCATGTCAAATAATTTTAAGAAGAAAAAAAAAAAAAAAAAAAAACAGAGAACTTTTAGTCTAAATTTTAATTAAGAGTATTGTGCATGGCAGCTCAGTTCATTCCCACCCTTTTGTTGGATTAATAACTGCTTTTAAAGATCAGATTCACCTGATAATCTTATCATAGATTTGAAGTTTGATTAACTAAAGTACACTACATTTTCTGCATTCAATCTTCTATACAACACATTTATTATGTACAAAAACATTTTTTTAATAATAATACATGTTACTATGTGCAATAATGTGATCATTCTCGTTAAAGAACTTCTTAAAGCCCATATTGGTCTTTAGAACTCTGCAGTAAGAATAATATAAAAGGGAGACACTCTCCTGGCATTTTCTGAGCCAGAAAATGGATTTAATAGCCAACATCATTATTTAGTGATACAAGAGAGATTCCATAATTTTTTTTATTGTTAAAAACCTTTTAAATAGTAATTATAAATATTTTCGGATTTTGTTAAACACTTTTAAGAATTTTAACACTTTTAAGAACATTACACATTTTTAAAACACTATTAGTATTTGATTTGGAAATGTCAAGTTCATGAGAATCACCCACCTAAACAGATTTAAAACCATGAAATATCAGAAATTTCATTAAAAATTTAATTTCTTAAGCCCAGTTTATTTTTATTATATGCTTTAAGAGTTATGGAGATTTTTAAAAAGTACGATATGGATACCAATGTCAATATTGATTAAAAAAATTATTACGAAAAGAAAAGCTTAGAAGAAAAATTCTCATAGTTATAAAAATAATTATTGAATTTATTTATTATAAAATTGTAGAAGAGTGATTAAGACAAAAATGAGGGGATTTTAGAACAAGCAAACACAACCGGTCTTAATTTCATATTCCATCTTATGTTTATTTGAGTTAAATTCAAGGACATTAAACAAAAAGAAACTCAAGTATAACAGTAAAATGCTTAAGTGAATACTTACTATTGGGTTATATAAACATTAAATTCACCAAACATGCGCATCTGCATGAAATTAATGTCTTCCTTGGTTTTCAGCAGACGATACTAAATTTGGAATGACAATGACGATCAATTAATAGGTAATAACAATTACAAATTAATAAAATGTACAATTGAAAATATATAGAAATATTTAAGTAATACTTCAGTTAAAAATTTAAACTTGAAATATAAATAATAACTGGTATATTATTCATAAATGTCCATGACCCGATCCCGAAACAATTCACAAAAACATCAACAATTCATTGACAGTTGCCATCTATCTTATAATAAATGGAAATGCTTCTAAGAATCTATTTAAGTTTTTCTTGAATCAAGTACGTTTTATCTCACCTACAAGAATAATTTTTAAAAAAACGAGACATTCTTGCTGTAACATCTTTTCTGCTATGAGTAGTCGGATTTACGGCAAAAAAAGTGAAATCTCACAGGAAGCGTTCTCACTGCATGTAATTCACAAAAAGGAGAGAAACCGATTCGTGAGTATTTATTGGGGATACATATTTCACCAATCATGTTTTCGTTCTTCCTCTACGTTGATCAGAGGTGCGTCTGTTAAGTTCAAATGGGAGTATTGGTTTAGCCTTACCATAATATACTATTTCCCAGATAATTATGGTTTACTTTGTTTAAATACACTTAAATAAACATATAACCACTTTTTTAATAGAAGCATTGTTCACGTGACTTCAGCATTGAAATTCGCGAGCTAATTTGCAAAATACCATCATACATTATTTTATTATTATTTAAAGTTGCATATTGTAAATGCTAACTTTTCTCTTTTTACACGAAAGATTTTCCTCAATTTATTAATGCGCGTTTAGTTTTTATGGGTGCTTTTCCTGTATTTATCTTCATTTCATTTATTTTGAAATTATTATTATAAATTTCCATCAACGCAAGTTTAAACATCCTAAAGATTAAATTAACGCCCGTATAAAATTATCACATGAGTATCATAAATACGCATTTCATTGATTTCTTGAAGCAATAGTAGCCTTTTATTTACTCTTGAAACTATTAAACACGTTCACAAAAGCAATTAATCATTTCCTATACTACAATAGCCTTTTATAATACCCCCCAAAAAAAAACGAAGCAGGTAGTTGCCAATTTTTGCTTTCTCACGGAAAATATCATCTACAGTTGTTGCATAACTAAATTCCGGTAAAAATTGATTTATTTTTGCCATCATTTATAAACATAAAAACGTAATAATCTGATTATTTATATGTTTTATTAAATTATTTATCCTAAAATTTAA
The DNA here is from genome assembly GCF_982258835.1 of Parasteatoda tepidariorum. Classification (NCBI taxonomy): domain Eukaryota; kingdom Metazoa; phylum Arthropoda; class Arachnida; order Araneae; family Theridiidae; genus Parasteatoda; species Parasteatoda tepidariorum. The sequence goes on along the minus strand of NC_141755.1, from coordinate 4,189,799 downwards.
TTTTTTTTACATAACATTCATAGGGGCCTGGATAGCCTGTCTGGTAGGGCATCGGGCCCATGCGCAAGAGGTCGTGGGTTCGATCCCCGCCAGACGAAGACTCCCCGAGTAGTTAATGGTGACTGATGCACGTTAAATCTGTCGTGTCACAAAGTCCTCCATGTTCACATATCAAATCATACTTCTGGGGGTACTGATCCAAGAGTTTCCTTGTCCTCTGGATTGGTTCAAAATTGCAAGGTTACGGATACAATATTATATATATATATATATATATATATATATATATATATATATATATATATATATATATATATATATATATATCCGAATATCATATATATATATATATATATATATGATATTCGGAACTTTTCTGCGTTAACATTAACAATTTATGCACAGCTTTCTTCAGTATGTTATAGGAATTAATTCAAACGGAAGCGAATTAGCTAGAATTTTATACTAAAAATTTCAATTGCTCCACCCTGTAATTATTTTACCTAATCTAGGTTTGAAAAATGTAATCCTTAGAAATGTTAAGCAGTTGCACTATTCTGGGGAAAAACTTTTTAATGAATCTGTTACTAGCTTGGTAATGAAGTCGGTTGAAGGTATATTTTATACCTAAAACATATATTTAATATGGTTTGTCTAAAGTAAGAATTTCCCAAGCCTTTCTTCTGGATCCGTAGCGGTGACTATGGTAACGAACGAGATATAATTATTTCAAGTAGGGGTGTGGCGTCATTGTTGAGGACAGGGTTTGGCTCGAGTCGGCGAGATCCTTCGGACTATAACGTTAGCCTTAGAGTGAAAAGAATCTACCCTCCCTGAAATGAGCTATTCTTATTTCCATAGCAACAGACGGCCCCAGACCTAGTAGTTCTTACAGTAGACAAACTATATGTTAACGCCCAGCGTCATCAAAACATTCTCGTTTTCAAAAACATTCATTGTTGTAGAACATTTTTTTATCAGTATTATCATTTGTTTGTCTGATTGAACTAAAAGATTCTCACACCCATCATAATTTATAAATGGTTTCTTTATCTGTGGTTTGATCGAGAATTGTAAAGAGCAAGGATTTTTTAAACTAGTAATGACTTTTTGAATGAATTGGTGCCAACAGCAAAAGATATAGCCAATTAATTTACATAATATACTATACCAATTTCTCCATGCAGCCACTTTTGGTATCAATGCTATATTTGTATTTGATACTTGAATATAAAGTTGGGGAAAATGGGATAAATCGGGTTAGATTGAAGGAAAAGTAAAATAAAACAAAAATGATCTACAAGTTTTCATTTTTAAAGTAAGAGATCAAATTGATTCATCATTAACAAAATAATAAAAATCATTTATTTTACCTAAATTCCTCATTATGTTACATTTTTTAATTTTCATCCGTTTGGGCCGAGAGCTTATAACTTCTTACGAAAGAGTTTTTATAATTTAACGAATCATTCGAAAGACAAAAAAAAAAAAAAAAAAAAAAGGAGTGTGACGCATTAAAATAATTTTTAGAGTAACAAAATCTCAAATCGCTATTGCGGTTAAACTGTAAAAGCCAGTTTTTAAAAACTTTCTCTGCCCTCCTATTTTCGACATGATAGATCCCAATTTGGGGGATTAAAAAAAAAAAGATATGTTTCCTTAGAAATTCACTGAATGAAAATCGGACCAGCCGTTCAAAAGTTATAAGGGTAACCCATTTTTCTTTCTTTTCTTTATTATTTCGCTTTTTTCCTTGATTATATAATGGTAATTTTTTTATCCCGTTAAGTTTTTTTTTTATCACAGCTCTTAATTTGTCTGCCAATTAAGTGAACACACAGCGTTTTGTTTTGTTAAATAATCTTAATAACAATCAGCAACATAGTTCGACAAATCTTTTATTAGAAATGTCATTTCAATAACATCGCATAATTTTTATAAGTTATTTTAGTTTGATATTTTACAAATGCTAACACATTTTACCGATTGCCCATGGAGTTTATTATAAAAACATTAGATGCGTGGGCTTGCTTTCTTTGTCTTCTGAGTTAGATTTCAAAATCAAGACTAGGGAAGTGAGATTAAACTGAGATATTCTTTTAGAAAATCAGCTGTCACTCACCGACGATATTAAAAATCGAAACAATTGTGAGAAGGCTTAATTATAAGCCATTTTTAATGTATCATAAACGATGGAAATGTTATTTCGTTATAATTTGTTTATGGCGGAAGATAGGCGCAAAATATTAAAAGGTTATACTCAGATTTATATGACTAGATATATTACTCAGATTTCATAAAACTTTATAAAATTAAAGTTGTAGCTAAAACGAAAAATTACCTACTAGAAGTAAATACAAACCTGATCTATTTTTCTCCCCTTTATTATTATTATCATTATTTTTTGCAATTCAAAATGAGAGCTTTAAATGCTCTTCTTCCCTCTTTGAGAATAATTCGTCTGACTTTGACATAGGGTACATTTAAAAAAAAATTGGATAATAAAGATTTTTTGATCAACTATCAGATGAAATACGATCTTTCGACTACCAGGTCATGTTAATAATTTTGGTGATTCAGATTAGTTCAAAAACTAACAGTTGCATTAAATAACTATTCCCGAGAAACGGAAGCGGTAAGATAGTATTTGATTAAAAACTCATTCGCTTCAAAAATATACAAATTGGAAACAACAGTCAAATCCTGACTAAGGCAGGGGCAGTTGTCCTTGACCCCCACATCAGAGGGGCCACCAAATCGAATCGAAAGCTTATTTTACGTTTAATTCTTTATTGAACTTTTTTAAAACAAAATACCAGTACAATGTAAAATTCGTAAGTTTTATGTTAGCTTCTTCATTAATCTATCGTATGAACACAAAAAATCTTTATTTCGTAAATCCCCGGTTTCCTAGGGTGATATTCAGCTCACGGGAAAAATACGGGCTTTTGATTGATTTAATTGAATTATCGTAATTGCGAAAATATAGCTGAATTCCGCCCTTATGTCAGCAAGCATAGGAAGTTAACAATCAGAAAACTGCATTTCAGAAACTGCCTTCGCATGATGGACATCAATAAAATGGACAGTTTCGTCTGACGATTGGAGGGGAACTTAATAGATATTTTAGGTATTCAATAAAATCAATTTTCTTGTTATGTTATCTATAATGAGGTGATAAATTTTAAATACCTCCATAAAGTTCGGTTCTTCATTACTGAAGTAGTGAAGCAGAGGGGGGCCCCCAAAAGAAGTTTTTACCCCGTGAAGAGAAAAATTTATAAGACGGACCACTCCTTCTTAAAAAGAGATGATTTTATTTTATTTATTTTAATTATCGCTAAATGCGATTTCAGTAGTTTTATTTTTAATTAGACGGAGCTACATGAGAGCCGTCTGTCATTGTGGAAGTAACAAAATCTTCTGCCGGTTGGGGCGCTGACGCGCATGCGCGCCAACATCCCGCCCGGCCCTGCAATGTTCATGCAAGAACTTAACATATGAAATTTAAAAAATAAACACAAATATTACATAGCTTGACAATATAAAACATAAACATTATAAAATGTAAAACAGAATATATAACATTATGAAAAATACAGTATTTTTTTTTATTTTTTTTATGTATGGATAGGCAAGACAGCTATTTTAGATACAGCTCTTTTAAATACCTCAGATTTTGTGCGAATTTTTACAACACGCACTTTATTATCCGAACCATGATAAACATAAATTATTCGGCCTAAAATCCAGGTATTTAAAGGCAAGAAATCTTCTTTTACAAGTACCATCTGTCCTATTTTTAAATCATTTTTTGTTACCATCCATTTTGATCTAGCTTGTAATGTATTTAAGTAATCTGACTTCCATTTTTCCCATATAAGTTGCACAACTTTTGTAGTTTTCTGCCACCGACTTAGACGATTATCATTGAGATCAGTTAAATTTGGTTCGACAATTGATGCTATAGGCCTCCCTATTAGGAAATGACCTGGTGTTAAAACATCAAAACTGTCATTATCACCGCTTAAGGGGCAAAGGGGGCGACTATTCAGAATTCCTTCGATTTGAATAACTATTGTTTCCATCTCTTCGTAAGTGAAATGAAATTTTCCAACTGCTCTTTTAAGATGATGTTTTACTGATTTTACACCCGCCTCCCAAAGACCACCAAAATGTGGTGATTTTGGTGGAATAAAATTCCATTCTATGCCTTCAGAGGTAAAATAATTGATGTTTTACCTTTAAATGAAGTTCGTGATCTATTTATGACATCCATAGGCTTAGCCATTGTTCTGGTTCAAACTCCGGCTCGACGGACCAGATGAAGAGAAAAATTTATAAGACGGACCACTCTTTCTTAAAAAGAGATGATTTCAATTAGGCTAAGTCGGGCCCTGACAACAGTCAACGTGTTTCAAGCTCCCAAAATCAGGATCCTTCGCAAGAAAACAGCTCCCTCTCTCGGCCACAGTGGTCTTTTTTCTTGTCTGTTTTTTTCTCTTTTTTTCTCTCGGTTATTGTGATTTTCCTAGTTTATAGTTTCTTACCTTTATTTTTCGGGATATTTCCCAGACCGTCGCCAATAGCCCATTGTGCAGCTCTAGTGCGATGTAAATGAACTACAACAACAACCTTCATTTTTCCTTTTTTAGTTGGAAACTTTACGATTTGAATTTTAAATCACTTTTATTTCTTTTCATTCACGTCTGGCAATATTTGAGTTCGGGCACCTGTTTTTCAGTGTTTGTAACATGCCAACAGTTATTTCCAATTTGTATATTTTTGAAGTGAATGAAGTTTTTAATCAAGTAGTAATAAAACAGTTGAATTTTTTTTTTTAAATAGGAAGAAAGCTAAACCTTAAGTATTTTGCAGTTTTTAAACATGAATTGGATATTACTTTTTTAATTTATGATAAGATGCTGCAGTTACTTTAACTGTATAAAATTAAAATTGAATTGAATGACCTTAAAAATCAACCCAATATTGAAATAATTTTTTTGTAAGCTTTTATGACGTATTGAAAACTCTTGTCTTTAAAGTAGTAATTTCTTAGAATTTTTTCTATTGCTTGGACTATATTCTAGGAGACTGTTTTAGCCCCCAGTTTCAGTTAAGAACTATGATTAACACTAGAAAGACTGTACCTATATTGCCCAAAAGCAGACAAAATAACTGGATTGTGAAAGAATAACTAATGTGTAAAGAAATTTGTTTAAAATAAATTTTTATTATTTACACTTATATAACAAGTTATTAGTAAATATTAACAATAAAAACATTACGTGTTGTACAAAAAGTCACAAAATTCTAAAAAATTGTGCCATTATATGCATTATTGTTTTTCTAATTGAAATTAAAAAGCAGTCAAAATGACTTCCTTGGGCAATCTAGTGTTAAGAACTAAAGTTTTTTCCAAAATTTTTATGATGGTAGTAAAATTTATAGGTTAATATTTGATTTAAAATGCATGTTGTGGTGATTTTAAATGCAGACCGAATTTTGAAACTAGTAGTCTTCATTCAATTTTTATTTCATTACCTCTGTCGAGAGATAGAACTTTCGGAATACCAACTCTGATTTATATATTATTATTACAAAATAAATTATAATGCAAATTATAGAAAATGATATATTTATGGAAATTTAATTTCCTTTTAATAACTGGATGTTAGAAAAACTAGCAATTTATTTAATGGTGATAAAATAACTGAACATACATCTGTTGAAAGTAAAAGAGAATAAAAGTTAAATTGTATAAAAATAAAGACTTTATTTTGACGTCCACGCGCCGTCTGTCATGGGCATATGAGTCATAATTTCGAATCGATGTCTGGTAGAAAAACGTTGGCCGCATATGGATGAAGGATTCGGGGCATTTCTGAAAAGGGCGGACGTATGATTCATTAGTTAAGTCTCATTTCTATATCGATTTGTGGTGTATACAAAATTATATTTAACCTCGTTAGTACTAAGTCTTTTTTTTTTCTTTTTAAGTTTCATATAGTTATACTATTTTCAGGGGATGAAATAAAAAGCGTGAAAAATGCATAGTTATCAACTGTTAAGATCGACCAGGAGGATTTTCTCTATCGGTAGTAAATAGCAACTGAAATAAAAATTGCAAACAGAAATTTTTCAAATTTCGGAAACATTGTCAATATACAGGGTGTCCTGTAAATGTTGCTACAAACTTCTAGGGGAAGTATCTCACATTATAAGGATTAAGAATTAAATAGGAAGCCATGACAGGAAATGTCATCTTACGCTGCTAAGGGCGCTTACCTATTATGGACATGTTGTTCGTGCTCCTTTGAACTTGAACTTTTATTTTTCTAAACTCTTTTAATTTCATGTTAATTTTATACTACTATTATTTTATATAAACATTCGTTGAGAAGCCGACCCACTTGTTTGGGTTTACGACTACTAAAGCTCAAATCCGTAGACTTTTAAATTTGAATCCAATACAGAAGACAAGGGAATTCTTGGATCAAGTATTGTGAGAAATTTGATGGAATTAGCCCGCATTTGCGTTTCATGGAAAATAAAACCATGGAAACTTCCTACGGTTAGCCTGACGGCAAGGGAACTCTAGCCCATGATCCGTCTACCACTGAGGATATTTTACATCAACGCTGTGGTCGGTGCAAGGTGTGTGTGGAATTCGTATCGATCCGCCATCTCTTGGATTCGAACCCGGTTTATATAAATATCTTTATAATTATTTATAAATTATTATAAAAATGTATAATCCCGGTTTATTACAACTCTGTATTTATAATTGGATCTGAAGTCAAAGCAAGGTTCATTTTTAAAACTGAGAGGGTAGGTTACACAAAAAAATATCCTCTTGGTTTAAACTATAGTAAATTTTTTGTAGAGGCTATTTTTACATCATTACAATGTTTGTGGTCGGTCATTTAAAGATTTATGATAAGTTTGCTATGGATTTTTTTTATTTTCTATGACTGCTACAAGCTTTGTTTACCCATTACAGCTGCTTGGCAAACAAACTTGACAGTTCTTTTTTTCCCAAAACTAATAGCTCAATTATTTCATTCTTAAATTTTTTTCTTGGAAAAACAAAACATGACTGACTACCCTAATATACTAGAAACAAGACACTTCTATGTTTTTGAATGTAATAAACAGAATTATATTTTTAAACTAAACTTTATAACCACTCGTTACATCATTGGAATATGAAAAATGCGACGTTGTGGGGATGTCAGAAATTTACTACAGTTTAATATGTTTCCAACGGTATCTGAAGGCTTTGATTCGAATAAACTGCTGATTCTTCAAACCTAATATCACTTATCATTAAAAATTAGGCAGTATTTTCTCAGTTTTTTAGGGCATTTCGAGTTGCATTTACACAAGTATTTTATCTTATCTAATTCAGTTGTGGGGATTTCAAATCAGAAATTAGTTTGCTCGAAAAGCTAAAAATTTTTTTTTCAAAATGTTTCTTTTTTTTAAAGTTTAGTTAATTCTTTTTTGTCTAAATATTCAAGTTTATAAGAGAACGTATAGGTTTACATGCATACATATACCCAGGGACTAATATAGGGGATAAGGACATTTAACTTTCCCCGGGGGGGTTCAGAAAAGCAACACGCTTTTGACAGACCGGTTTTACGCACAAAAAGTGGCGTTCGCGTCGTTCCAGTGATTATTTTCTAACATCCCCGCCGTACCTTAGCATTGCGCGTAATCGATGTTGATCATTAAAAAGCAATTTAATTTAAATTCTAAAATTTTTTCATTTCCGTAAACCAGTATATTATTTTGTATATTGTTTAAAGATGTCTATTCATTGCTCATAATTTATTTGTTAGTTTATTGAAGCTTTAAAAGCAGAGATCATTCAGATTACGAGCAATTATATACTATAGTTTCGGTTTTGTTTAGTTTCGGTTTACAGAACTTAGGTTAATTAAAATCGAAGGAAGGATATTTGCTTATTCAACCATAGTTATTAGTTTGGAGAATCTGGTTCTATTATAACTGAAGTATAGATGATTATATTAGCTTTTTTTTATATTTAAAAATATGATTTAACAGAACGAGTTCAAAACTAAAATCCTTTGAATTTTATAAGTTTACTATTATTGTTTTAAAATCGTTAGAATTAAAAATGCACATTAATGACATATTTTTTTTTAACAAAATATAAGCCATAATTAATTTTGTTAAATTTTCGTAATCGTAAATTTGTTAAATTTTCCGATGAGAATTAAAAATAATTATTTGTAGCATTTATTATGAATTCGATTGTACTATCTATTAATTTCCGATCCTTATTAATGCCTTTGCACAAATAATTATTCAAATTATTATTATAATATATATGTGTGTGTGTGTGCGTGCGTGTGTGTGTGTGTGTGTGTATTTAATTGCCCACAATCAAATGCTCTTCATTTTGTTTTTAATTAACAAGGAATAAAGATTGAATAACTCATAATTTATGTAAATATTTAAACATTGCTGCCTTCATGAATGCTTTTTTAATAAAACAATCATATTTTGCGTTACGCGTAAATGGAAACCACGAAAAGATCATTCAGATTGCTTGACGCTTAAGGAGTTCCAGCGAAATGCTCAGTAATCGTAATGAATATTTTTATATAATAAATCATTTTTTTAGCGTCTTTGACAGACGGTCAATTATTTCGGTTAATATAGCGAGATGCTCTTCATATTTTTTGTAATTTTAAACTCATTCCAAAAATCAAACTAACGTGCAATTTAAATATTAGAGTAAAATAATGTTTATAAAAGCTTTTGTGGTAACCTATATATTATTTAAAATTAAATTAAAATTTAGACAAATCAAATGTGGCGTTAAATGCAAAGGAAAACCACGAAAAGTCTTCTAGATAACTGAACAATAATGACAATACAGCTGTATGTTCATTATCGCAATGAATTATTCTTTTAACCATTAATTTTTTTATCATTCTTGACAGACAATTTGTCATCTTAGTGGATGTTGTGAAATACTTTTCTTATATTTTTAACTTTTAACACGACCCAGAAATCAAAGTAACTTGCAATTTAAATATCAGAGAAAAATCATGTTTATAAAAGCTTTTGTAGTATCCTATATATTATTTAAAATTTAGACAAATCAAAAGTTGCGTTAAATGCAAAGGAAAACCACGAAAAAGTCTTTTAGATAACTGAACAATAATAACAATACAACTGTATGTTCATTATCGCAATGAATTATTTTTTTAACTATTAATTTTTTTATCATTCTTGACAGACAATTTGTCATCTTAGTGGATGTTGTGAAATACTCTTCTTATATTTTTAACTTTTAACACGATTCAGAAATCAAAGTAACTTGCAATTTAAATATCAGAGAAAAATCATGTTTATAAAAGCTTTTGTAGTAACCTATATATTATTTAAAATTAAATTAAAATTTAGTCAAATCAAATGTGGCGTTAAATGCAAAGGAAAACCACGAAAAAGTCTTCTAGATAACTGAACAATAATAACAATACAGCTGTATGTTCATTATCGCAATGAATTATTTTTTTAACCATTAATTTTTTTATCATTCTTGACAGACAATTTGTCATCTTAGTGGATGTTGTGAAATACTTTTCTTATATTTTTAACTTTTAACACGATTCAGAAATCAAAGTAACTTGCAATTTAAATATCAGAGAAAAATCATGTTTATAAAAGCTTTTGTAGTAACCTATATATTATTTAAAATTAAATTAAAATTTAGACAAATCAAATGTGGCGTTAAATGCAAAGGAAAACCACGAAAAAGTCTTCTAGATAACTGAACAATAATAACAATACAGCTGTATGTTCATTATCGCAATGAATTATTTTTTTAACCATTAATTTTTTTATCATTCTTGACAGACAATTTGTCATCTTAGTGGATGTTGTGAAATATTTTTCTTATATTTTTAACTTTTAACACGATTCAGAAATCAAAGTAACTTGCAATTTAAATATCAGAGAAAAATCATGTTTATAAAAGCTTTTGTAGTAACCTATATATTATTTAAAATTAAATTAAAATTTAGACAAATCAAATGTGGCGTTAAATGCAAAGGAAAACCACGAAAAAGTCTTTTAGATAACTGAACAATAATAACAATACAGCTGTATGTTCATTATCGCAATGAATTATTTTTTTAACTATTAATTTTTTTATCATTCTTGACAGACAATTTGTCATCTTAGTGGATGTTGTGAAATACTTTTCTTATATATTTAACTTTTAACACGATTCAGAAATCAAAGTAACTTGCAATTTAAATATCAGAGAAAAATCATGTTTATAAAAGCTTTTCTAGTAACCTATATATTATTTAAAATTTAGACAAATCAAAAGTTGCGTTAAATGCAAAGGAAAACCACGAAAAAGTCTTTTAGATAACTGAACAATAATAACAATACAGCTGTATGTTCATTATCGCAATGAATTATTTTTTTAACTATTAATTTTTTTATCATTCTTGACAGACAATTTGTCATCTTAGTGGATGTTGTGAAATACTTTTCTTATATTTTTAACTTTTAACACGATTCAGAAATCAAAGTAACTTGCAATTTAAATATCAGAGAAAAATCATGTTTATAAAAGCTTTTGTAGTAACCTATATATTATTTAAAATTAAATTAAAATTTAGTCAAATCAAATGTGGCGTTAAATGCAAAGGAAAACCACGAAAAAGTCTTCTAGATAACTGAACAATAATAACAATACAGCTGTATGTTCATTATCGCAATGAATTATTTTTTTAACCATTAATTTTTTTATCATTCTTGACAGACAATTTGTCATCCTAGTGGATGTTGTGAAATACTTTTCTTATATTTTTAACTTTTAACACGATTCAGAAATCAAAGTAACTTGCAATTTAAATATCAGAGAAAAATCATGTTTATAAAAGCTTTTGTAGTAACCTATATATTATTTAAAATTAAATTAAAATTTAGACAAATCAAATGTGGCGTTAAATGCAAAGGAAAACCACGAAAAAGTCTTTTTGATAACTGAACAATAATAACAATACAGCTGTATGTTCATTATCGCAATGAATTATTTTTTTAACTATTAATTTTTTTATCATTCTTGACAGACAATTTGTCATCTTAGTGGATGTTGTGAAATACTTTTCTTATATATTTAACTTTTAACACGATTCAGAAATCAAAGTAAGTTGCAATTTAAATATCAGAGAAAAATCATGTTTATAAAAGCTTTTGTAGTAACCTATATATTATTTAAAATTTAGACATATCAAAAGTTGCGTTAAATGCAAAGGAAAACCACGAAAAAGTCTTTTAGATAACTGAACAATAATAACAATACAGCTGTATGTTCATTATCGCAAAGAATTATTTTTTTAACTATTAATTTTTTTATCATTCTTGACAGACAATTTGTCATCTTAGTGGATGTTGTGAAATACTTTTCTTATATTTTTAACTTTTAACACGATTCAGAAATCAAAGTAACTTGCAATTTAAATATCAGAGAAAAATCATGTTTATAAAAGCTTTTGTAGTAACCTATATATTATTTAAAATTAAATTAAAATTTAGTCAAATCAAATGTGGCGTTAAATGCAAAGGAAAACCACGAAAAAGTCTTCTAGATAACTGAACAATAATAACAATACAGCTGTATGTTCATTATCGCAATGAATTATTTTTTTAACCATTAATTTTTTTATCATTCTTGACAGACAATTTGTCATCTTAGTGGATGTTGTGAAATACTTTTCTTATATTTTTAACTTTTAACACGATTCAGAAATCAAAGTAACTTGCAATTTAAATATCAGAGAAAAATCATGTTTATAAAAGCTTTTGTAGTAACCTATATATTATTTAAAATTAAATTAAAATTTAGACAAATCAAATGTGGCGTTAAATGCAAAGGAAAACCACGAAAAAGTCTTCTAGATAACTGAACAATAATAACAATACAGCTGTATGTTCATTATCGCAATGAATTATTTAATAACCATTAATTTTTTTATCATTCTTGACAGACAATTTGTCATCTTAGTGGATGTTGTGAAATACTTTTCTTATATTTTTAACTTTTAACACGACCCAGAAATCAAAGTAACTTGCAATTTAAATATCAGAGAAAAATCATGTTTATAAAAGCTTTTGTAGTAACCTATATATTATTTAAAATTAAATTAAAATTTAGACAAATCAAATGTGGCGTTAAATGCAAAGGAAAACCACGAAAAAGTCTTCTAGATAACTGAACAATAATAACAATACAGCTGTATGTTCATTATCGCAATGAATTATTTTTTAACCATTAATTTTTTTATCATTCTTGACAGACAATTTGTCATCTTAGTGGATGTTGTGAAATACTTTTCTTATATTTTTAACTTTTAACACGACCCAGAAATCAAAGTAACTTGCAATTTAAATATCAGAGAAAAATCATGTTTATAAAAGCTTTTGTAGTAAATGAAATGAAAAAATTTGAAATTTTGAATGAAAATAATTAGAATTTCCATTACACATAAATGAAAACCAAGAAAACGCTTTATTAGCAAACTAATTGTACGCTAACAGGCTAGCTTGGAATGTTTACTAAAATGCTCTTTATTTTATTTATTTTTCGTAAGTACATAAATTGTGTGTTTTATTTCATTTCAAATATTTGAATTTCAGAATGATATAGAGAATTAATTTTAAGAACATACTAGTTTTCTTTTTTTTTTTTAGTTTTAAAATTTAAAAATTATAAATCTTTAAAAAAATCTGAAAAAAAAATTTCATAAAATTTGCGAATTTCAGATTTTTCTGGCAAAGAAACTAAATGTTATCAATTATTATTAATCATTACAACTTATATAAATCAAATAAAAAAAGAACAAATTATGTACAGCTGCAATAAACAAAAACCGCAGTTCACTAGAGGGCGTGGATATAGAGTACAAACTGGTTACTAGACCAGTGTTGTCAACGTTCACCGTGACGTCCGTTTGGTCGAGTGATTGATCTTTCTGCCTTTATATCTATGCATATACCTAAGACCATAACGTATCGCATCATAAACTGAAATGCATTATCGCCTTCTGCCTACCCTCCATACGTAGCAGAGAAGTGGGAGCACTTGAATAAATTAAAAAAACCTCTTGTTAGGAGTATTATTATTGAATTGCATAAAAACTGCAGCAGATTGCTGGTTTGAAATCAACGTCTCGAAAATATCTTAGATCCGTCCAAAAAATTCACATGCGGGAGAAAAGGAAAAAAAAAAAAATTTCCGAAGCTATAGTAAAAGAATTCATCGAAGTAAATTGATGTAAATTTATAACGTTTAACTGTTGACTAGAAATTTTAACTCAAATTAGTACAACTATTTTAATTCAAATTCAATGTCAGTAAGCACTAAGTCCACTTTCTTGATTCCTTAATGTAGGCAAAAGTGATAAAAAATCATTGCTGTTTACCAGTGAACTAAACAAATTATGTACTTCGCTGATCTTCATTAAAAGGTTGATCAGGAAGCAGTATTTGATTCTTCCTCAATCTAACAGAAATCATCTGCCTGTAAGAGTAAAGAAAATACCTATTAGTCATTCAATTATTATGATAAAAAGAATCGTCACCTGATATTTTATTTAAGCAGTTATAAAAATATTGAACTGGGTATTTCTGACCCACCAACTTAAGGCTCTTTCTCACTGTTACAAAATTTCGATGAGTTGCTTAGTTACCGGTGATAGTGAGTCTGATAACAGAAGAAATTTTAATGCTATCATATAAGAACAGTCGTGGGTTCAGGGAATAAATCGTTCTCCTCCCAATGACGTGATCCAGGTTAGAATCCCAGAAATGGCTGGTCGATATGAATTCCGCACCCGGCTCACCGAACACAGTGATGACGTAAAAACACACGAACACAGTGATGCTCACCGAACACAGTGATGATGTGCGGACATCTTCGCCAGAGGGCGCTTCGCACACTCACCTCCGAAAAAGAAATTAATCAGAAAGAGAGAGAGAAGCATTCTCGGGACTGACTTGCGAAGTCAGATAAGATCTTGTCACTAATTTACCTTTTCTTTTTATATTATTTTTATATATGTTAATAATAAACAGTGTTGTCTATATAAGTGATAGTTATTTATGAGAACCAACCACATAATATTCGTGAAGGAATATTACATTGGCGCAGTAGGCGCCAGGATACGAACTGAATCACGTGAGTAACTTTTCTTCATATTTTTATGGAAAATGGCTTTCCTAGCGAAAGGTAGGAAAGAGGATTTGCAGTTTATTGCTGCTGAATTGGGTGTTGAGAACACCCAAGATTTAAAACTTTATGAGTTAAAAACAGCGATTATTCAGAACACTAATTACGAAGAACAGTCTGTTAGAGAAATGTTATCTTCAATAATGGATAGACGAAAAGAAGAAAATGAAGAAATGAAACGAAAAGAAAATATGGAGTTAGAATTGCGAAAAGCTACTTTAGAAGCAGAAAAGGCGAAGCTCGATTTGGAATCCCAGTTAGAACGCGAGAAAATAATTTTAGAGAAAACAAAACTTGAGAAAGAATCACTTTTGGAATTAGAGCGTATTAATTTAGAGAAAGTTAAATTAGAGAGTACGCTTAAGAACCCAAATAGTGTAATGATCTCCGAAAATATAAATATAAATTCAGTCGAGAATTTCATACATAGCGTTCGCACTTTAACTCTGCCGATTCCTAAGAGAACAGAAGGGTGGAATTTATTTTTTTCATCCCTAGAGAGAGCTTTTAATACAAAAAAGGTACCCGAAGAATTAAAGGGAGAAATTTTGTTAAATTTAATGGGGGAGAAAGCTGCCAATATTTTGATTTACATTAAGGATGAGGATATAAAGGATTATCAAAAAATAAAAGACACTATTCTTAGAGAATTTGAACCAACGCCGGGAGCATGTTTGCTAAATTTTCAGAGAGCAAAACGTTTACCGAATGAAACCCATGTCCAATTTGCGTCACGTTTGGCTACCGGTTTTGAGCAGTATTGTAAATTGCGAAACGTTTCTGATTTCGAAACATTAAAAGAACTAATAGTTAGTGACAAATTATATCAATCACTCGATCAGGAAACCGCGACGCACATAAACATAAAACAGGAAAGAAATTGGTTTAAGCCTTTGATTTTGGGTAAGGAGTGCGATTTATATTTTACATCAAAAAATAAATCTTTTTACGAAGTCCATTCACCTAACGCTAGATTTATCACAAACGAATATAATTCGCGAGACGAAAGGAAATATATTCCTCCTCAAAAGCGGAGAGAGGAATTGAAATTAAAAGAAAATAAAATAAACAAAAAACTAGAATGCTACATATGCGGAGATAACCATTTAGCAAAACATTGTGGGAATAAATTTTCAAAAGTGAAAGTAAAAGAAAATGCTGTCATTGCAAAAATCTCCGAACATTTTTATCCATCTGTTGACCTTCACCCTTTGAAGTATGTATCAGTGTATGTGGGAGGGGGGAAGAAATTGAAATGTGTAATAGATTCTGGAACTCAAATTTTTGTTTGTAATTCGAATTTGATTCCTGGCGCCGCTGATGAGGAATATGGAAAGATTATTTTGAGTTCGGCGTTCGGTGAGCATGTTGAGGCTAAGTTAATAAAAGCAAGGGTCTCATTGAATAGAGATTCGGCATTAAATTATCCCGTAGAATGCATAATTGCACTGACAGATAAATTAAATGTAGATGCGTTGATACCACCGTTTTTGTATGAGAAACTGATTTCGTCAGACTTGGAGAGTTCTTGCGAGGGGGAAAGCAGTGAAAATCGGTGCGTATTGCAAAAAGAATCAGCACACGTGTTATTACAACAAATTAATGAAAAGGATATTTTGTCAGAGGGGGAAGAGAGCGGTTGCTCATTGAGTGGGAGTGAGACGAATATTTTAAATGAAGATTCTAAATTTTTTTCGGATTATTATAAATTAAAAGAAGAGCAAACTAATTGTATTTCATTAGAGAAAATTCGCGCGGAATTAAAACAAAACAAAGGCAATTTTATTTTAATGGATGGATTAATTTACCATAAGGATAAAATTCTTAATGAATCAGTTATACAGTTAGTTTTACCAAAATGTAGGCAAAATAAAGTTTTAAAATTGGCACACGAATCCGTTTTTGGGGGTCATATGGGGGTTAGGAAAACAAAAGAGCGAATAAAATATAGTTTTTACTGGCCGAATATGAGGAAAGATATAACGGAATTTGTCCAAACTTGTGAAGGATGCCAACTTAGAAAAACTGAGAAAATTGGCGATAGAGCGCCCATAACTCCTGTGGTTCGTCCCGAACTTCCTTTCGAAATTGTGAATGTGGATGTCATTGGTCCTATAGACCCACCATCTAGCAGAGGACACAAATATGTACTTAGTCTTGTTGATCAAAATACTCGCTGGCCTGAAGCTGTGCCGTTGAAATCGCTATCTGCTAAAACAACTTGCGATGCTTTACTTACAATTTTTACAAGAACTGGTATACCCAACGTTATAGCTAGTGATCAGGGGACTAATTTTAAGTCTGCCCTAACTCAAGAATTTCAGAAGCGTATTGGTTCGAGTTCCAGATTCTCCTGTCCGGGTTATGCTGCTGCGAATGGACTAGTGGAAAGGTGGAACCGAGTACTAAAGGATATGTTGCATCACGTAATACGTGAAGATCCAAGAGGTTGGGACCTGCAACTCCCGTTTCTGCTATTCTCATACCGAGAGATTCCAAACACCACTACTGGGGTATCTCCTTTCAAGCTACTCTATGGTAGAGATGCCCGAGGTCCATTGTCTATCCTTAAATCATCTTGGTCTGGTGAAATTAGAATCCCTACCACTTTGTCTCAATCAGCTGTTGACTATCTTCAAGAACTGAAAGTCAGACTGGAAAAGGCTGCTGAAAGTGCTTCATTGATGGCTGCTGACAAACAGAAAGCATACAGTGACTATTTTAATAAAAGATCTTCAGTACGAAATTTCAGTGTCGGTGAACAGGTAGTGCTTTTAATCCCTGATTCTGCCGATAAAATATATGCCCGATGGACTGGTCCAGGTGAAATTGTCAAGCACTGTTCCCCACATTCTTACATGGTAAAATTACCAGATGGGAGAGTGAAACAAGTGCATGTAAACAAGATAAGGAGATTTCATGCTAGAGTTAATTCAATTGGTGTGATATTTGAAAATGAGGACGAATTTGGTGAAATTATTACAGTACCTGAAACGAACATTGGAAAAGTTATGTTTGATTCACAATTGGACTTAGAACATTTGAGTGATGATCAGAAAAGAAAATTAATTTCTTTGCTGAGTAAACATCAAGAACTTATGACTGGAAAATTAAAGAAAGCAAATGTTAAAGAGCATAAGATTCGACTCATACCTAACAGTGAGAGGAAGAGGCCTTATATATACCGTATTCCGGATGCTTTGAAAGGAAAAGTAGATGAACAGATAGAAGAGCTTTTAGATGCTGGTTTAATAGAAGAGAGTTCAGCTGAAATTGCTTATCCAGTGGTGTGCGTTAGTAAAAAAGATGGAGGGATGCGGATGTGCATCGACTATCGAGCGTTGAATGCTGTGACTATAACGGACGATTTTCCTATGGAAGATACTACTGAGTTAATACATACTATAGGGAAAGCTAATGTAATCTCAAACCTAGATCTGCTAAAAGGTTACTATGCTATTCCCATGGAGGAAGCAAGTTACGATTTAACTTCCTTTAAAACTCACAATTCTCAGTACAGATTTCGAGTTATGCCGTTTGGACTCCGGAATGCTGCAGCAACGTTTCAGAGAGTGATGAACAAGGCCCTAGCACCATTTAAAAGGTTTTCACGAGCATATATAGACGATATTGGTATATTTTCTAATAGTTTTGAGGAACATCTGGTACATCTGGAGTTGATTCTGAAAAGATTAGAAGAACTCAATTTCACTGTTAACCTAAATAAATGTTCTTTTGCTAAACCAAGTATCAAGTTTTTGGGACATATCATCGGTTCGGGTGAACTCCAGCCCGATCCAGAAAAAGTTCGAGTCATTAAACAACTTCCAAGACCAAATACTAAGAAAGAATTGAGAAGTGTACTTGGATTATGTGGTTTTTACCGAGATTATATTCCGAAATATGCTGAATTAGTGTATCCTCTAACAGAATTGACAAAAAAGCGAGTGCCGGAAGAAATTCCCTGGAGTGAAGTGCATGACTCTGTGTTCTCACGTCTCAAACGAGCCCTTGTAGAAGCCCCATCACTTTACACACCAGTGCCCGGTAATCCTTACATTATTTACTCAGATGCATCACAGATTGGAATAGGAGCCTGTCTTTCTCAGCGAATAAAGGATAAAACTTTCCCAGTGTCTTACGCTAGTCAAAAATTGACCAAAACACAACAAGCCTGGTCAACTATAGAACGAGAAGCTTACGCTATTGTGTGGTCATTAAAGAAATTTGAGTCGTTGATATTTGGCTCTGAAATAGAATTTTACACTGACCACAACCCCTTACCGTATTTAACGAAGTGTGCTCCTCAGTCATCTCGATTACAGCGATGGGTGTTCGCTCTTCAAAAGTATAATATAACTTTGAAACATTGTCCTGGTTCCAAAATGCCGCATGCGGATGCATTATCTCGTCTGTTTCCAAATACTCTGACTTAAATATTGACTGTTTACATTTTGATAATTTAAAGTTTTTTTTTTTTTTTGATTTATATATTATTTTGATTTTATAAGCAAGTTATAAATTTTAATAGTTCAATGCTAAGTTATGTTAAATAATTGAGTGCATTACCTGATTATTGAAAATGTTTTATTATTTGAATTTAACTACATTATTTGCATTATTTGAAATATTCATTAATATTAGTGATGAATGTTAATTGTCATTTTAGTTTATATATTTACGATATGGTTGTTTACTATCAATTTATATGTTTTGTCAGATTAAGTATCAAGGGAGATACTTCAATCTTGCGTGGGGGGTGTAGTGTGCGGACATCTTCGCCAGAGGGCGCTTCGCACACTCACCTCCGAAAAAGAAATTAATCAGAAAGAGAGAGAGAAGCATTCTCGGGACTGACTTGCGAAGTCAGATAAGATCTTGTCACTAATTTACCTTTTCTTTTTATATTATTTTTATATATGTTAATAATAAACAGTGTTGTCTATATAAGTGATAGTTATTTATGAGAACCAACCACATAATATTCGTGAAGGAATATTACAAACATCCTAAGTGATAGACGGATAATGGGTTAGAGTTCCCTTACAGTCAGACTAACCGTGAGAGGTTTTCGCGGTTTTCCTTTCCATGTAACGTAAGTGCGGACTAGTTCCATCAAAAAGTCCTATACAAAGGCAAATTTCTTCCAATACTTAATCGAGGAGATCCCTAGTCTTCTAAATTAGGCTCATAATTACAAGACTAAGAAGATAAACATTGGTTGTCGCAAACTCATAATTAGGTAGACTGTTCAACGATGTCTATAAAAAGTTATCACGTAAGAGCCGTGGTGGCTCAAGGGATAAAGTGTTCACTTCCTAATGAGGTGACCCAGGTTCGAATATAAGTGATGACTGGTTGAAATAAATTATACTCCCGGCTCACACCGACCCTTTGGTTTTTCTCTAGTAACGCTAAAGCTGGTCAGTTCCTTCAAAAAGTCTTCCACGAAGGCTAGTTTGTCCCAATGCTTGATCCAAGGCCGGGATAGCCTGGTGGGTAGGGCACTGGGCCAAGAGTTCGTGGGTTCGATCCCAGCCGGCAGATAAATCTGTCGAGTCACAAAGTCCACCATGTTCTCATAACAAGTCAATACCTCTGGGGTTACTGATCCAGGAGTTTCCTTGTCTACTGGATTGGGTTCAAAATGACAAGGCTACGGAGTTGAACACAAGTAGTCGTAAACCCAAAAATGGGGTCGGCTGTTCAACGACGGATATGATATAAAATTAAAAAAAAATGCTTGATCCAGTAGTTCCTTTGACTTCTGGGTTGGGTTCAAAATGACAATGTTACGAAGTTAACCATTGTTAGTCGTCCATTTAGAATTGGGTCAGCTGTTCAACGCCGATTATAATATAAAATAAGATGTTATCATGTAAATAATTGGAAGCGTGATGATTCCAGTGATTCTACAAATCGACACCCACTGTAATTTCACCAGTTACATCGAAATTTTAAGTGGTGTTTTCAAAACTTCAAATCAAATTTTCCTGGAAAAAATTTTTGAACAATTGTTTGTGATGAAAAAAGAATGCAGGTGCATAGAAGATGAATAAGCTATTCGAACTATTTTTTGAAGCTGAGAAAGACGATATATTTTAAACCTTTTAACCATAATCAGTTAAAAAAGGATGATTAGTAACAAAAAAAAAAAAAAGAAGTCGAGGGTGTTGTGAAGGATCGTCTCATTGATCTGTCCTTTTTCGACCAGTGAAAAGTAGGCGCGTAGGATGTAAGCGTGGGGAGTTAGCCTATTCTATAAGTGACTCCCCGATCTGCCCTAAAAATCAGTTAATAGTTCGTGCTTGGAGCCTTTACTTCTCCTAGAGCTTGCGAACACCACTTCTTTCTACATTTTCTTTATTGAAAAGTACTTCTAGTCTTACAATATGGTGAGTTTATAGAGTGTTCATAATATTTTAACTTTGAAAAGTGGACAATAAATTTATTTTTTTATTAATTCTATTTAAATAAAAAGGTCAGATAAATAGCAGTTATCTTATTTTCATTTAGAGTGCAAGAGTTAATATTATCCTGAGAAATAATATTTTTAATTCTGCAGTTCTTTAAAAAAACATGTTTTTTTTAAAAAAAATTACTCAAAATATTGCTAAATGTCACGTTTTCCTCTTCACTTTTTATTATTTTTATTTTGTCTTTAATTTATAGTTTTAAATACACGTGCGTGGAGTTTCTACTTCTCCTTAGTTCCCAAAATTTCTTTCGCTCTTTATATAGATTTTTGGTTAAAATAAAATTCTAGATTTCCAATATAGTAAGTTTTAATTTTGTTTATAAACCGTAAACATTCGGAAATAAATATTTTTTCGAGGATTATTTTAGTTTTTATTGGTAGTATGTGTTAAAACAACTCAGTATTCAAAACAATAGTAAATTTTTAATTTTTTAATTAAAGGCACTGATGTACTTTTCTATGCTATGTGTAACAATGATTTTTTTAAAATATATTCTTTTTAGCAAAAGGGATTTTGTGTTTAACGTTCATGCTAACGAAAAAATAGAATTTTCATGTTGTATTAAAAAAGTTAAAACCTTTTTTTACCGATTTTTCAGTAGCAAATAAGAAAGTTATTGCGAATTTATTATTCAAAAAACTTTCATTACCCAAGTTATATTCTTTTGTGAGTCTTTACATTGATTGAAACTGACTACGAATAAAAGTATCTTGTTATTATTATTTCTTGTTTAAATTTTGCATAAAATCATAGACAAAGCAACTTGCGTCTTGCAAGGGGCCCTATTTTTAAAATTATAGTGTTGCGTTTTATGGAACTTTAATAAATCTTAAACTTTGTCCCCAGTAATTAAATTTTAAATTGTGGTCGTAATTTTATTAAAAATTTGCCAAAAATAACTTAAATATTTTGATTTTATTGTTGAATTTTGAAGAATTAAAAATAGACTGTATATATATATATATATATATACAGTCTATTTTTAATTCTTCAAAATTACAACAATACAATAGACTGTGTATATATATATATATATATATATATATATATATATATATATATATATATATATATATATATATATATATATATATATATATATATATATATATATATATATATATATATATATATATATATATATATATAAAGAAAAAAATAAAAATATAAAAATCAAAGAAGTGCCTGGAAATTTCTATCTGAATGTATTTTATGTTTCTTAATATATTTTAATTTTATGAAGATACTTAAGGAGAATTTTCAAATATTATTTGCACAGAGATGCCATTGCTTTCTTTTGTTTGTGGGGAAATTTTTTTTCCTAAGTGGTAGCAAAATTTATGTTTTAGTGCAAGTTTCTTAGTTTTGTAAATTTGATAATTTAATTCAAAAAGTAACATAAAACACTTGTTTGTAGAAGATATCTTGTAATCTTGTAAGTCTATTAAACTGATGTCCATATTAACCAAATTTTAATAAGTTTTTTTTTTCTTCTTTTCTTTTTTTTAAAAAGAAAGAAAAGACATAGAAGCAGGTTTTTTGCTAAATTATTTAACCTTTTAACTTCGACTGAAATTTATTAATCAACTTTACAATCACTTTCCTTTTTTTTTCCATGAACATAAAAGTGTAGAAAATCTTAACAATTACCAGTTAAGAATATAACCTTTCCACTAGTTCATTTTTATTGGAGTTAATAATAACTTTGACTGTTATAAAATCAATGGAACTAGCCGTTTTTAATTTTACATCTGAAATTTATTTGCAAAATATGCTCTTAAAATATATTGTGTTCTTAAAATTTCTCTATTTTACCACGAAATTTTAATTTTTAAAAAAAAGTAAAACGTATAAATGTGTCTGTTATGTGTAGTAAAAACAAAAAAATTATTTGCAAATAAAGACATTTCCATATATTTCTATACAATGTAATAAATGCACTTAAAACTTATTGTTGATTTCCCTTTATTTATTTATAATTTTTTCCTTTAGTAGCAAACTTTTTGTGAATTTAAAAATTAAACAGAAAAAAATAACATTACTTAGTATTACTTATAATATATATATTCTTTTCACTTATTTTTTATACCTTTCTCTTTCAAATGTATTTATTTGCATATAAAAAAGAATTTTTACTAATTTATTTATTATTACCTTGAAGAACATAATAAACTTTAGTTCTTTTCTTTTCAATAAGATTCCTTTCAATGCTCTGTTCACTTGTTAGTTAAATGGACAAACGACCTTAATTCTTATTGCAATGTTCGCATAATTAACTTTCTTCTGAGCTGAAATTCTTTTTGTATACTATTATTCATCCTACAACTTCTGGGTGTTGACCTCTGCTTTTTATCAAAGCGTTGACAAATACTATTATTTTAAGTTGTGTTTCACTACAGGTAGTAATATTAACTGAACCACACCTTTATTTAATTTGATTGTAATTACAAATCAAGTTTTGGAAACATCTGCGTAGCAGTCACCAGAAATTATTTAAATTTGATTTTTCGAGAAATAAACCAAGAAAGAAAATTTTTTTCTAACATTTTGATCAATGTCGCCTCTGAGGTATAATAAGTAATAATAGGTAACTGTGTTGAAGACAGAATGTTTCAAGTTCATAAACACTCTTGACTTAAAAATTTATAAAAAGAATGAATTTTCTGATCCATTATATTCCTCTACATGTAGTAAATTTTAATTACCATAAAGAAACTTCGTATCAGAAAATTCTTTGTAATATATTGCATAATAATTTTATATTGAATCATTATTATATCAATAAACTACATATATTAACTATAAGTAGTTTTCTTTAATCATAAAATATTGAAAATTGTTTTACTACTTGTATAATGTTCGAGTAAAATATTAAAGCTTGAAAAGTTATTATATTTATTTTAAAGCATTTCTTTATAGAAATGAATTTTTATTTTTCATTTTTTATAAACCAACTGGAGTTTATGAATAGAAAAAAATATTAACGATGAAAGAAAACGAAAAATAAATATTTTTAATTTGCAAATAGAAGTTAATTCTTTGAAGTTAATAGAGGAAAAAACATTAATTATGGAAAGTTAACTGCTAATAGAAGTTAATTGTTAATTCGCCGTTAAAAAAAATTTTTGGCGAGGCAAATACACTATCCGTTGAAAACTTCTAGACAAATTGTAAGAATATTAAAAATTATTTTCCCCAAGGTGTATGAAAATAAATTTTTTCTCCTTCTTCTTTTTCTTTCATTTCAAATCCTTTCTATCTTTTTTTTTAATTTTATTCATTTATTTAATTTTTTTTCCTTGTTTCTCTGTGTTATTATATATATATATATATATATATATATATATATATATATATATATATATAGTGACTGACGACACACCTTTTTTATTCTCTTTTAACTATAAAGACAGAGAGAGGCAAGGGGAATGTGAAGAATATACCCCTAGCTAACCCCATTCCATTTTATGGAGTAAATCCCTCAAATGAAAAGTTATAGCCATTATTTCCTTACTTTGTCAAGCAATAAAATTCCCAAAAAGCGTGACAAAAAAAAAAAAAAAAAAAAGGGATCAGTGTCATCATACCCAAAAAACACTTTTTGCCTCATAAGTATGGCGATTGATGGTTGATCCCTGTTACCTGCCGTGAAATCAGGTGTCACAACGTGTGGCCTAAAAAAGTGACGTGACCCAAGGTTTAATTCGGCTGGAAGGATAAATGAAGTCTATCTAGGTTCACGTGAGTGTTACCATTTATGGAGATGGAAGAAAAAGTTGACTCAGAAACACAGGTTAAATAAATGGGCGCTCCAGAAACCGGATCGCGAAACAAGCGGGGGGGGGGGGTGTGTTTGTCGAAAGGTAATAAAATGTGTGGGTAAATTGCGTAGGATACATTGTAAAATTGTGAGGGAAAAAAAAAATTGTTGGGTGGGACAGTGTTAGAGTAAATCCTTGAAATAAACCTCACGGTATATATAAGGCATTGCATATGAAACTTTAAATAACAGAACAAAAACTTGCAAAAACATTCAATTAGATGCAAATTGTTTCTCTTGAGACAATATGTTTTCTTTTTTTTTTACCCTATGTTAACAAAGAAGGATATGGACGCTAGCATACCCCACTTATTTATATGATTAGAAATTGACTTTTAAAAAAAAGTATTTTTGCTTTAAATATATACAGTTAAAATAAAATGCCTATGAAATTAATGTTATCGTAATTCTTGTTTCCTTAAATAAAATTTTAAAAAAATGGCGTCAACACTGTAAAAAAGAAGTTATTAATTTGTTTTTATTAGCTTTCACTTTAAAATTTCAAAACCTATAATTTCGTATCTTGACATATTTATTCAATGTTGTGGTGAATATATCTTAAATGTTATGATAAATATAATCTTATTAAAATACTTCTCTTTGTGATTTCGGTAGTACACTTTAAGTATTATAAGGACCTACGAACCTTGCGTTTATCATTGAGTACCAATGCTCCCCAGTTTTTTAACAACACGTTCTTTTTTTTTAAAAAAAAGAAGAAAAAAATACTAGAAAAAATAAAGAACTGTCTTACTTTATTCTTAGCACTTTTCTAGCAGCAAAATAACTTGGGCTCTCATTAAGCCAATATTCATGAATATTGGCTTATTCTAAAATTTGAAGGGCCATTATTTTTCCGATAATTGGCCCTATATAGAATTTGCCGATTCCCTCAAAATTTTACAACCAATATCGGTCCTATATAGAATTATCAGATTCACCCGATATTTTATACCCATTATTTTGCCAATATCGGTTTATATTGACCAATATTTAAAAAAAATCTAGACATCCTAATATTGGTCCTTCCATACATGTTCTTCTAGGACTAATATGGAGCCAATTTTCAGCTCAACTGAGGCCAAGAAAAATTGTTGCTAGGGTTATTTGATATTTTTTTTAAAACTAAACGTGGCGGCTAATTATAAAAAATTTCTCATTTGTTAAAGCTCAAAAGTTTTTAAAACTTTCTCTATCATTCTTTAGTCACCTCCTGAAATCAAAATTTGATGAAGATTCATGTTCCACAAAATGGGTACCTCAGCGTTTCAATAGAGCATTAAATTAATATTAAATTTTATGCTTAAATTTGAAGTCTAAAGTTCCTAAACTATTACAAATTGTAACACCCTAGTCCAAAAGTATTTCAATTATAATATTATTATCAAAAAAATTTCTTCGTCCATTAAATTAAAAGAAAACTGAATTTGTCCATAAAAATAAATTTAACATGAATATGAAAGGCCACTTCTATCAGCTTGTCTCTTAATGAGAATTTTAATAAGTTTTCAAAATTCTGAAAATTTTAGTGCTTAATTATAATTTTAGTGCTTAATACAAAATTTTAGTGCTTAATACAAAATTTTAGTGAAAATTTTAGTGCTTAATACAAAATACTTTATAATTTTTTTTTTATCAGAAAGTAGTGCAGTGGGCATCCCTCTATAAGTTCCATAATTGGACTGTTATGCTTTTAAATATTGGCGAGGAAACCTAATTTTTTGCAAATTCTTCCTGCTTTAATTATTTTTTTAGGACCAGTTTGCGAAATCTTTTCAAACGACCACGCAAATTGATAACTATGCAATCATATTCAATTTCGTAACTGTATATGCAGAGGGTTCCTACGAGTTTTCGAAAGCAGAACTGAATTTTATATTCATTAAAAAAACATATAGTGATGAACACAGAAATGCTCTAGATATATCTCTTTCTTTATTACTGTTAATTTTTCAAAATCCTGTGGGGGGACCCTGAATGCTACCGTTTATCCAGAATTTAAAACCTAAACTCGCAGATTAATTATTTAATAACGTATATTTGAAAACAGAAACTGAAATAACATGTTATAAATGAAGTATTCTTGAACAGCATTTATTTTTCTATTCTTAGCGAGAGTGCATCAGTGTTCACATTGGTCAGGCTGGAGTTCAAATTGGCAATGCATGCTGGGAATTGTACTGTTTGGAACATGGAATCCAAGCTGATGGCAACATGCCCAGCGACAAAGCCGTAGGTACTGGAGATGACTCATTCAATACTTTCTTCAGTGAGACGGGAGCTGGAAAGCACGTTCCAAGAGCTGTTTTTGTAGATCTCGAGCCAACTGTGGTTGGTAAGTACTTATTCTAATATGAAGGAAATATTCATGAAAATTAAGGCTTTTTTTTTTCAATCGAAAGAAGAGAAATTACTTTCGTAAACGGCTGTTCTAGAAGTATTTAAACTTTATTCCGTCAGTGACTCAAATTGCGCTGACAACTGACATAATTGATTTTTGTCTTTCCCATTCCGCAAAGAAATTATACATTTTTTCTTCAAGGTTATGTCTAGTTCACCTTAAGGCGGGTCAATGTGGGCTGAAATACACTTACTTTTACATTTAAAAGTACTCATTCTGTTTGTTTTTGCAATGAACAGTTGATATAAAGGAAAGTAAAAACAATAATACTTAAATATTATTTGAGTTTGAGTAGGGGGAAATAACACACCGCAAAATTGTGTAACGCAGATGCCGAAAAATAAATTTAAATTTTGAAATCTGTTTTAATATAGAATAGAGAATATTCAAGATTAACTTAGATGTAATACATGAGCGGACTAATTCACTTTTTTGTGTAAAGTAATGTGTTGTAAAATAGCATTCATGTCATAATGATAAAGATCTCAAGAAAAAGTATTGTTATTACTTAGTTCCCTCAAGAAAATGTTAATTAATAATAGGTCAATGAATATGCAATAGATCGAGCTCAAAGGGTCAATGAATGTGCAATATTAAGGGGGTATTAGTTTATCTCACATTACAGTGAATCATATCTAAACCACAGGCTGAACTATATTACAGAATGAAATAAATCAATTGTCATAACATTGAGGTTGAGAATGGCAACTAGTTATTTGCATTATTCCTATTGGAAGATTCGTATTCCCATCGCAATCGAAACGTATTCCTATTGGTTCCTCTGTGACTGATTGGTTATTGATGGATTTCCAGTGGACAGGTAAGTGAAGTGACATCTGTATAAGTGGATATATGAGGATGATAATTAGTTGATAAAAGATGAGTATATCACATCGGATAAGAAATATGCCATTCATCTACAGAACTATTTATCTACAATGATACTTATCTATATGGATAATGTTCGTCGAGTTTTGACAGGTGAAAATATGTTTAAGGTTCAGTTCTGTGTTGGGACAGTTTCTGCAGTTAAAGTACGTTCCGTTGGTGTTTCGTTTAGTTGTTTTTCATGCATAGACCACTTTTTGTGGTTGGACGTTAAACTGTTTAAGTACTCCTTTTATTGTTAACAATAATTGAAATTTTTTTTCTCATTTCAGACGAAGTTCGAACAGGAGGTTATCGTCAACTATATCATCCAGAACAACTCATTTCCGGAAAAGAAGATGCAGCTAACAATTACGCAAGAGGCCACTATACAATCGGAAAAGAAATCGTCGATTTAGTATTGGACCGGATTCGTAAACTAGCCGACCAATGTACCGGTCTTCAAGGATTTCTAATTTTCCACAGCTTTGGCGGCGGTACTGGTTCTGGTTTCACATCTCTTTTGATGGAAAGGCTATCTGTTGACTACGGAAAAAAATCTAAGCTCGAGTTCTCCATTTATCCAGCTCCACAGGTAATAATTTTATTGAATGTATTGTTACAGGCTGTAATATTACCTATCTTCGGGTCCCGCAGTGGACTGATCGTTAAGACATGGTTCCAAACAGATCACCGAAGTCAAGCATCACGGTCAGTGTGCGGGTGGGTGACCACTTGGATCAGTCTGCGTAGGGACCGAGGGTGTGCGGTATTGGTCCTCGTTAAACTGTGCTACCGTAAAGTGCTCGACTTCGCGCGCAGGTCGTCGGGCTACCGAAGCGGGGGTGCCATCCCTTCCGCAGAGGATCAAAATTGTGATGGCATGTCTTCGGATCATCCTCCGGGATGTTTCCCAGACCGTCGCCAATAGCCCATTGTGCAGCTCTAGTGCGACGTAAAGTAACAACAACAACAACTACCTGTCTTCGGCATATTATTACTGAAACACCATCGTTAATGGTCCTCTTCAGACGCTTATACTTGTGTTAACTTATATAGAATGATGGGTACGCACAATTTACTTACTTATAAATCCGTTGGACTACGCTGAAATTCGCAACAAGCTATTCCTAACATATGCACCCGAATGTTCGCGAAAAGACAACAAGACAGATAGAGGATAAGACATTAGGAGACGAGATTTAAAATACCTATTCATATAAAGAAGAGATAAGAGCCCATTCAGATGTTCTGTTTTAACCCGAGATTAAGACCAAGAGTAGGGCTTGCGATATTCATGTTTGGCCCGAAATGTCGATTAAAAGCCACACTCGTGATATTCGCATTTGACATGAAATTAAACAACGAGCCTAACTTGTGATATTCAAGTTTGGCATAAAATTTTCATCACGAGTCAAACTCGTAAAAATAGTGCGAGAGGTTAATTAACTAATTAATATGTGGAATATATTTTGATTCATTTTATTCACTTTGAAATGCTTTTTTAAGCGTAGTTAACAAATTTTACATTTTAACCATTTCGGTCCTAGCACCCTAGTATTAGAAGACATCTTTACATTACTCTAGTACCGCAGTGGACTGATCGTAAAGACACGGTTCCCGGTAGAACAAAGAAGTTAAGCATCACTGGTCAGTAGACGGGTGGATGACCACTTTGATCAGCCTGTGCAGGGACCGAGGGGGCGGCGTATCAATCCTCGTTAAACTGTTCTACAGTAAAGTCCTCAACTTCGAGCGTAGGTTGTTGGGCTGCCGAAGCGGAGGAACCATCCCCTCTGCAGAGGATGAAAATTGTGATGGCATGTCTCCGGTTCGTCCTCAGGGATGTTTCCCAGACCGTCGCCAATAGCCCATTGTGCAGTTCTATTGCGACGTAAATAAAAGACCTACCTACCTCACATTACTCTATATTCCTCATTTTTATAATTTTAACTGACGCATTCGCAGAATTCGCTGTTAAAAAATTTTAAAAATAGGGAATATTGGTAGAATGTTATACAATTTCATATTTAAAATACTTACATGGAATCCAGTCATTGATTTTTTTTTATCTGTCATATTCATAATTCACGGCCAAAAAGGTAAAGGTAGAAAATATTTTTAAAATTTTCTGAATTGGAATTAAAATATTGAACTCTCTTAGGAATTAAAAGTAACCGAACACTTTCTAATGAATAAAATAAAACAATAAATATTACAAAATATAAAATAGTTATTTGAAGAAAAAAAATGGAAATTGTTCTACGTAATTTCTGGTATTTTAATACGGAACAAGTAGAATTCCTTTTCTGTCTGAAGAAGACTACTCATCATGTGTCGGCACAAGTTCTAATTTTACATTTCTATCGACTATTTTCTATCGATTATCTATAGACGGTGAAAAAAAAGTTAAGTCAAAGTTCTCCTTTTACTCAGCTGAACGGGCTATTAATTTTATTTATTTGTTTAACAACAAGGCTTACGCATTAGACATTTTACTAATGATATTGGGTGTTATGTAAACACCACCCTTTATGTTTCCAGATTGCTTTTCAAAAATGTAATCCAAAAACGAATATTCTTATAATAAACATATCTAAAAAATAAAGGTTACATTGGTTGGAGATTTTTGCTAAATCAAAGGGCAGTATTCCTCACTTTAACTCAATTTTTCTTAATTATTTAAGAAAATATGATATCTGTTGAGTCAATAGCTGCAACTATTGCGACTATATCATGAGACAAAGTAGTTGTAATGAAGATTTTCTTTACCCAAATAACAATTTAAATTTCATTTAGGCACACAGCTGTTTAAGCTGGCATCACTTCACATGCCTACCAATTAAAAAGGCATCAATGATCAATCTGTTACTAGTAGATTAATTACTAGGAAATAGAGTAGTCATTACCTTACTACTTTTTTTATTTAGTTTAGTCGGTTCGCTTAGTTGAAATATTACATTCCGTATTTCCGAGAAAAGCGTGTATTTTGATTGTCAGTTTAGAATTGAATAAAAATATCAGCATTAATTTTGCTGCGAACTTGCGGGGTAGTTAATTCTTCCTTACGTATCTCTCAACATACTTCGTTACTCAGATATGGTCATAAAAAATTTAAAAAAAAAACAACAATAATTTAGAAAACAATAAAATAACTTTGAAAAATTTTTTTAGTAACTTACAAAACAAAATCAGGATAGAATTTCGATTTTTCACTAACACCGTTTCGTATTAAAGGGAAATAATGTAAACGCTTAGCTGCCATTAACAAACGCAATATTACGGTAATTAATTTAATGTAAGTAAACCAGTCATTCCAGTTCACTCGCAGACTCTGACATCTCTACAATTTTATTAATAATAGTTAACTTATTTGTTTTCTTTCCTATATAGATATTTATGTCTATAACTATCAGGGTGTTTTTCCTTAGAACAAACTTTTTATAGGAATCTAAAAAATGTACATTATATCGGGAACATTATAATGTTCCCGTAAAATCACCCTTGATTCCACCACAGTTTGATGTTCATGAGTGTTTATGTTCATCTTCATAGTTGGCCAGACAGCCCAATGTGGGCCAGTGCCTTCTTCTGAAGATTTCTCCGTAACGATATTTTGGATTTCATTAAATAACGATAAACAGAGTGCCATATTTTTATTTTAGGTGTCTACTGCTGTTGTAGAGCCTTACAATTCTATTCTAACCACTCATACCACACTGGAGCATTCCGATTGTGCCTTTATGGTTGACAACGAGGCCATTTATGACATTTGCCGACGAAACTTGGACATCGAAAGACCAACGTACACCAATCTCAATCGTCTCATCAGTCAGATAGTATCATCCATTACAGCATCCCTCCGATTTGACGGTGCACTGAATGTCGATCTCACCGAGTTCCAGACAAATTTAGTGCCCTATCCAAGGTAAGACTAATCACTCCCTATTAACACGATTGTAGCAATTCATTTTGATGCTGTTAAAAAGTTCGGATTGCTTTGAAACATTCAAATTTTCGGCAATCTAAATGCATATTATCGTGCAAATTAATCAGTTTTTATTAACTTGATCTCCAGTTTAACACCTTATTAAGGTTGGATCAAATTTCTCGATAGTACGGTTTAGAGTAGCGGTATTATGGTTCGGTCATAGAATTTTTCGAGAGTGTACTTTTGGTGTGAGATTAATTCGGAACACGGTTCCCTTAGAGGTTAAATCAGCATTACACATAAAAAAAGGGGGGGGGGGACAGTGGACTTTTAGAGCTAGACAAATCCTTCAAAAATCCATTAGTTGGTTTATGAGATATTAAAAGATCCACATTTCACTTAGTAATATGCAAGAAACCGCGTTTAAATCGGAGTTTTCCTTTACTTGTTATAAGATTATGAATTTATGAAAGGTCCATACATCAATATGTAGTTCTTGCTGACAAAGTTGCTTTTTCTTCTAGTAATGGAATTTTTTAATGTTCTCACAACTTCAAAAACTTTCTTGCGCACCAGCTTTTATTTTATTGTTATGAAAAAAATCAAATGCTCTTCAATGTATTTTGTTTAATTTTAAACTCAATGACTTAATTTAATTTTTCAGTAATTAACAAACATAATTGAAACAAGTAATTTTTGGTGACAAATTAAAAATTTAAAGCCTATAAGTACATTTTATTTTAATATGGGTATCATAACTACTTAAATTTATTTAACTACCTATAAACAACGTATTTAGGTAAAAATTTAATGAGAAAAAATTAAAATTCGTTCGCAAGAAACTTTTTAATTATCAACAATTAAAAACCATGCTTTTAGCTATAACTTTAAAAAACTAATTATCATTTTCTCTAAATCATTGCGCACAGACTTTTATTAATGCTACCACTATTCTGTTGATTTGAAAATGATCAAATAAAAATTGCACTTTTTTGTTTAGAACGTTCAATGTCCCCCTAAATAGTAATTCATAAATATATCTTTTTTAATGTTAGACACAAATTTAGAAATGTGTTATTTAGTGCTGGCTATGAGATAGTTATTTAAATAAAAGATATTTATTTGAAATATTTAGTTGCGTTATAATAGAAATATGTTTCTTTTGATGTCGGACATCAATTTAAAAATATGTTCTTTTTCAGTTTAAGATATTAATTGAAAAATATGTTCTTTTATAGAATTCATTTTCCACTTGTAACGTACGCACCTGTGATATCTTCTGAAAAAGCTTACCACGAACAACTGAGCGTTGCCGAGATAACAAACGCATGTTTTGAACCAGCCAATCAGATGGTGAAATGCGATCCCAGACACGGAAAGTACATGGCTTGTTGCATGCTTTACAGAGGTGACGTCGTTCCTAAAGACGTAAATGCCGCCATTGCTGCCATCAAAACAAAACGATCCATTCAATTCGTAGATTGGTGTCCAACTGGTTTCAAGGTAATTCATATTTATTTTGTGATGCACTTTAATAGATACTCCATCAGATTAATCAATTCATTTCCACACAACTGGGAACATGCAATTCCTTTCGTGAAATATCGGTTTCTTCGTTTGAATCCTCATTATGGCCGGGACAGACTGGTTGATAGTTGGACTCATGTCCAAGAGGTCGAGAGTTCGATCCCAGCAGGCCAAAGACTTCACGTGTAGTAAATGGTGACTGGTGCACGTTAAATATTTCAGGTCACAAGGTCCTCTATGTTTCCATAACAAATCATGCCCCTGGGGGTACTGAATTAGTGATTGATCGTTCTCTGATTCAGATCAAATTACGATCTGTGGATGAATAAATGGATGTATGAATGGGTCAGCCCTATAAGCGGGTTATGACATATGTGTGTAGCAGAAATCTAATTCTTGGTCGTAGATGGCGCCAGTGGAAAACAAGAGGAAGCGAACTTCCTTTGAGCTAGTGGCCTAGGATAACAATAAAAATCCTCATTGTGAATCTCAAATCCTCATTTCTCTTTTCGATCAGACAGTAAATGTTGACTTTTAAGAAACAAAACACATTCATGTTCCTTTAATGCCTGGTTCAGTTAAACAAAATCTCATAAAATTGGAATAATTTTTTGGAGAAATAATGTTAACAAAATAAACATTTATTTTAATAGACAATATGAATATCATTGTTTTGCGTGCTATCAATAATTTGCAAGTAATTTCAATAGAATATCGATGACTTGTAAAATAGACATCGATGATATTAGTAGTTTACTATATCCTTAACTGATCTATTCTGTCAACTAAACACTGACTATTTATAAGTAAAACAATTAAGGAGATAAAGATCAGTCGAAAATGCTTTGAAATGAATTATTTTATTCTGGTTTAATGAGCAACATAATACACCACTGCGAAAATATGTAGTCCAAAAAATCGTAAGCATCAAACGTTCTCTCAACAAAGTGGGAAATCACATTAAAATATTCACATCAGGAGCAAGTAAGTAAATAAAACTGACCTGATTTATTATTTAAATTATTTTGGTTTCCATCTTATCAGTAGAGAAATAAAAATGATACGACACAGCAATAAGCATCAAAATACATACTTCAAAATTGAAAAAAACAAATAAAAAAAACTAGACAGTGTAAATTTGTTGTTGCTTCTTGTATACCTCTAATGCAACGGTGTTTAGATCAACTTAGGCTCAGCTTCTCGATCAAATATTTCCGACAACAAAATGGCTCCAGCTATTTACTTATTTTGTAGTTGACAGTTTGGCATTTTAAGTTTCATTTCGGAAACTCAATTTAACAACAACATGATATAACAAACAAGTCATACATTTATCAAAAATTAATAAATATTACAATTTTCGTTAAGTTTTTTTTTATTTTTTGGCATTTATATTTTAAATTTTTATTCAGTTAAGATAGTAAAATAAGTTAAGATAATAAACCAAAAGATCAAACATCAATACATTTTATAAGTGTAGAAATTTTAACCAAAATTCTTTAATTTTCAATCTGCCATCTTCACATCACAATTTCAGTCTAGATTTTTCAAAGTTAACCACAAATGAACATTATTTTCAGGTTGGTATCAACTATCAGCCTCCGACAGTCGTACCTGGTGGTGACTTGGCCAAAGTTCCACGAGCCGTGTGCATGTTGTCCAACACAACTGCCATTGCTGAAGCATGGGCAAGACTCGATCACAAGTTCGATCTCATGTACGCCAAGCGAGCCTTCGTCCACTGGTACGTTGGTGAGGGTATGGAAGAAGGAGAGTTTTCCGAAGCTAGAGAAGACATGGCAGCTCTTGAAAAAGATTACGAAGAAGTCGGTTTGGACTCTAATGATGGAGGGGAAGATGAAGGCGAGGAATATTAATCTCCATTCATTCATGCCTTTTTATTCTCAATAAAATGCAATGCTCAATTTGTACTGTATTATTATTGTAAATACCAAGAGTTGAGCCTTGGGGGCTCAGCGAATAGAGCATTCGCCTTCCAATGAGGTGTTACGGGGCTTATTGTGGCCGTTGTCAGCATTGCGGTCAGTGCAGGCTGGGAGCGGAATTCGAACCCAAGTCACCTCATTGGGAGGCGAGTGCTCTATCCCCTGAGTCAAAACCGCTCTTAGTGAGCATCAATACAGTATTATTGATGCACTGTTATAGATAAACAGGCATAACTTATGAAAAATTTAATATAAGTTAAATTTTACATTAAAACCCAGTAGCAAATACAATTGCAGCACTTCTTCTTAAAAAAATATTTATAAAAAAAGAATCAGCAAGCATTTAAACTGATTAGGCCAATAAAATTTTATTACCTTGCATATTGAATATGTCTAAAAAATACTTTTGTGTTGCACAGTGGTTAAGAATCGTCATTATTCTTGAAGCATACCCAGCTTGTCTAACACGTAAAAGCGGCTGGTGTGCAATGGGGGCTACGTTGTTAATATGATGGGTCTATCTCGAAATTGTGAAACCTTAACTGCCCTAATTCTCTTGGTCAACAATTAGCAATTTCAGAAGTGCTTTAACTTTTGTTAAAGAACATCAACAAAGAAACTAATCAGTAAGAAAAGGTAACTTACCAAACATGTCAGCTTGCTACACTTTGCGGTCAAATTTTCTTTAGTCGTAACTCCAGTAGCAGAGTTTAGGAAGTGAATCCGCTGCACAATCTTCATAAAAAGCTAACATTTTCTAGATATTATGCATTAGCTAGTATTATAAAAAATTAGATACAAAGACAAAGTTAACAGACAAAGCTAACAGCTATGTACCAAAATTAGCAAATATAAGGTTTTTATATATAAAAAATTTATGTTGTTCAAATTTAAGTTGAATTTTGTACCATGGTGCTGAAAACATGGAATAAATCACTTACAGTTAAGCGTGTAATCTAATAACAGAAGGAAAAAAAATGACTTCTGTTTTCTGCGGAGAACATTCAGTTCAGCTATTTAATATTTATTCGGAGCAAATTTAGAGATATCTAAAAAAAGGAGTCTCAGCAATTTGTTTTGTTAGCTAGCTTTATAAAAAGAAAACTATGATGAAGAATAATCAGTAGATGCTGTAACAATCTGCAGCGCCCTATATCGTTTTAAATGGTTTGTGCTATCAGAGTTGTATAGTTCGACTAAAGTAAGAATTCCCCTAGAGCCATTCGTCTGGACTCGTAGAGGTAACTATGGTACCGAGATATAACTATTTCATTTAGGTGACTTTTTTTAGCTATTAGGGTTGCTGGGAGAAAGGAAACTTTTTCTGTGGTCTATTTTGTTAACGCTAGAGTGAAAAGAAGCTTACATCAAGGCGTCCAAACTTTTGATTACTGCATGTTTATTTAGATAAAGTAGATTTTTGTGATTTCTTTTTATAATTAAAAATATCATCTGCACAAATTATTAAGCATATTTGAGGTCACTCCCCCCCCCGAAACTTTAAGATTGAGTCCTAGAGCATAAAGTGACTGTACAGCATAGTAAATTAATGCGCAAATATGTATATTTTGATCTAAAATTACATTTTTGTAATACTAATACTTTGAAAATAAAGAAGGATCCAACGCTAGAAAACGTCAAATTAGTAATAAATGCCCTACATCTTTTTACATAGTAAAATATTGCATTTTCTCAACAATACTTTGGAATGGGTAAAAAACGGCTGTAATTTTCCTAAAAGAGGGAAAAACTAACAGTAAAACTACTTAATTTCTTGCTTTTTTAGAATATATAATGCTTATCACGAATTATTAATAGTTACAACATAATCATTCAAATCTAAAAAGTAAGTAAATAAGTTTCAGTTTTGAAAAAGAAGTATTATAGTCACTGTCAATTATTTAATTCACCACTACATTTAGTTCAAAATAAATATTACATCGTTACACTTCGGACTAATATTAATTAAAGTAAAAACAAGATAAGTCTGTCAAATTAGCAATGAACACATTTAATTAATTTTTTTTCCATCCTGATTATGTATGACTGCTTTTATGAATCGCCTGTCCCGAAGGGGTTAAACTACTGCCAGGGCTGAAAAAGAGACGAATGT
Source organism: Parasteatoda tepidariorum (assembly GCF_982258835.1). Classification (NCBI taxonomy): domain Eukaryota; kingdom Metazoa; phylum Arthropoda; class Arachnida; order Araneae; family Theridiidae; genus Parasteatoda; species Parasteatoda tepidariorum. The sequence goes on along the minus strand of NC_141755.1, from coordinate 4,152,431 downwards.
GAAAAAAAAGCTAGCATTAAAAACCATTTCATATCTAGGATGTTTTCGAGAGACCAAACTCTGTTAATAATTATAATATATATAAACTGATACTCATGTGAGCTGATCAATTGCACTTCGTTAATGGCCAACTTAGATAGGTAAAGAGGAATGAATATTTTTTTTTTAAATCTCAAACTATTTTATACCACATTATTCTTAAATATATCATGTTATTCAAGTTGTTCATGTTATTTATAGATTTTTTTAACTTACCAATCATAATAAAGTCAATTAAAATAATGAAATATTTTAAACATGATTTTAAAATTTTATTTAACAAATAATGTCCCTAAATTCCAAAGAATTGACAGCAATATTTCCAGTGCGTGCTTGTCATGTGCCATGTGTATATGCATTGCTGCAAAATAACAACGGTAAATCTTGCATTAAGAAAAGGAGAAAAATCATAGATTACACTGCAACTATGCATTTATAACATATATGTAATTTATACACAATGTATTCAAAATAATTATTAATATGGTAAATATATACAGTAATAAGGATTCAACATAGCGTGATTCTTCTGTAAGCCATTACTATTAATAACTCAATAAGTTGGAAAAAAACAACACGATTTTTAAGATTTGATTTCTTTGTCTTTAAATATGACAAAGTGACCATCTTTCAGAAACAAAAATATGAAGACAAGAATTAGTTTTTAAAAGCGTAAAAATTATGTAATATTTTCTAATTTGGAAAAAAAATTTACCTTAATTTTTTATCTGCTGACTTCAAATTCTTTTAAGTAATATTGCGGGAGGACGTTGAAATCGCTTTAATTATCTTACTGTTAAATCGTGCTTTGTTAACTGATTTTACGATTTTTTTTTAAACTCTGAAAACGTTTATTCTATCAATCATTAAAAAAAATATGTTTCCTAAAAATTAGCAATAACTGAGCAGACGATAATATCTTTAGTACCCGTTTTAAATGACGAAGCAATAATAATTACAAGTAAAATAAAACCGTTTGTAATTAATGGAATATTTTATCAAACTACTTCTAAAGCATTCCACTAATTGGAACACTACAAAAGACGTATGCTTTCATGACGACTTCCAGAAGGTTAAAACGTATTGTTTGCAAACAACTCGATTTCTTTTCATTGTCAAGTGCAAAAGATTTAACTTTCCTAATGTCCAATAAACATAAGAGCATTGACACCAGACGATCTTTTGTCTGTCCAAGGTTTGGTTTTAGCTGTTTTTACTGATCAAACATATATAAGTAGAACTTAAAGTTCCCTAAATTCATAAATATTTGAGAAGCAGAAGAATTGATATTGAGCAAGCATGAATTCCTTGGTGAGTAAACATTTTTTAGACTTTCATAAAACTTCTATTCAAAAATTTAATTTAGAATCAGACGATTTTTAAAACATTAATTAATTGCTTTAATCAGTAAACGAGATTGACATTTCTACAATGTTTTAAGTTACCCGGAAAAAAAAAATATATAAGAACTATTTTAAACTGTACTGTTTTTTTACAAGATATTAACAATTATAATATATGTACAGTTCTGTATTTTACTCAGGTGAAAATTACATAGTGGTAGATAATTTATTAGCAAAGAATACTGAAAGCTTTCTAATTAAGTTTATAATTTACTTAATTCTCTCAGATTTTACTTGTAAATACATGTTGAAACTGTTATTAAGTATTGGTAATCAGAATCAATCTATGAAAAGAAGTACTAATCAAATATGCTGATTTGCTAACCAAAAGTTCTAGTTCTTTGCTATATTTTAAGTGGTAGTGGAATAAAAATTAAAAGCAAAAGTAGTTAAATTTTGACAACACTAAACATACCATCACATACAATTATTCAATTGTTTGTTGTATCAAATCTTTTAAAGATATCATAAATTTTTTAAATGACGTAGGCATCAATACCATTTTAATTAAATGTAAAATAAAAAAAAATTGCTACAATTTTAAATATTTAGGAAAAATCTCCAGCAGAAAGACAAAAAAAGCCGGCAGGTCTGATTAAAAAAATTAGATATGTTAGAAATAAAGTGAAAGTTTCTACTTTACTACACATTTTTGCTACTCTTCCTTCGCTGATTATCATTATTATTACTTTTTTAGAAATTTTGATCATTTTACTTATAAAATTTTTTTTTCAATAATACTTCTAGATATTATTTTTAATATTTATGATTTATTATTAAAAGAAATTTGGATCATTATAATAAAAAATAATTTTTGCTAATATTTACGGTAAAATAATTAAAAAAGTCATTTTGTGTAAAATGATTCAGTCTTCTTTGGATTTCATGAATAACGTAAAATAATCATTTTATGTTATTCATGAAAACCAAAGAAGAGTGAATTGTAATTTCTTAATACATTAAGACAAGAATGCTTTAGTGAGAAATGACAAATTTATCAAAATTCAAAAGTAGTAGATAAGCTCAATCAATTTTAAAAACTATCATACACTAACATATTCATATAAGAAAACAGCTTATGGTGATTCACTTATTAGGTATTATTTAATTTAATTTTAATTAAAAAATTTTATTTACTTATTAAAAAATACACGGAGGAATGGTAAATTCGAAAAATATTTTCTGATTTGATGTAATGAAATGGATTCCACAGATAATGTTTCAGTGAGAAGAAGATGAAAACATTCATCTTTGCTATTTTATATTTCTAACTAAAGTTTTAAGAAAAGATTTTATATTGCGGTGAATAAGGAGTTAATATATTGTTATGAATGAATGTTAGGGTACGCAAAGAACGAACTTTAAAATGGTGCTTCGGTAATAATAAGGTCAGAAATTGTCTATATTTGCTTGTCTGAAAATTTATTGCATATTTTCTGTGAAATTAATACTTTTTAACAACTTATTTTTACTAAGCCAATAATCATTGTTTTCAAATAATTTAATTTCATTAAAACACGTTTCGAAAACGTAACTATTAAAAAAGTAAGCACGTCGTATCAGATAACTATGGCAATTCTAATTTTGTGACGAGACCCTCACATGCTATATATGTTGGCCTGACGTAGCCAATTATTAAACATTAAAGAAATGAAATTTTCTTTTAAAAATTAAATAAGCCTATAAGTTGGCAAACTTCATTAAATTTATCTTAATATTTAAAAAAAAATGAAGCAGAATCGTCTATTGTTTTATTTAAAAAATGGCTAATGCTAAAAGAATGAAGAAAATTTTTTTTTTTTCAATAGTCTCACCCAAACGATCTAAATTTTAAGCGATTTTTGAGATTGAGAGTTTAAAACTCCCCCAACTCTTCACCCGCTGTTCAAATTTCAGAACCACAAACAGTTCAGGAGTTATTCAGGAGAGGGACGCATGTGCGTAGAAACTTCCTTTTATTAGCCTAGAACCTATGAAATGGTTTTGCTGCATCTTTTTTAATGTTGAAACTATGAAAACGATACATAAAAAAATCGTCAGCAAATAAAGCGCGAAATATGAAACTGAAAAAAGAATATTTTACACATTCGCTATTCCAAAATAAAGATAAAATATATTTAAAAAAAATGTTGATACCCATCTTAAAAATGTAATTACCAATAAAGATATAAGTAAATTTGTAAAAGTTTTTATTATAATCACTATCCCTTTAAAACATAAATTAAATGTTTGAAATATTGTATCTACGTAAGTGCAATTTTAATATCAGTAAATATTTTTGATGAATTCTATATTACTTGCGTACATTAATGTTGCAGCACTTAAAATGAAGATAAAACCACCAATATATTGCATTTGCTTATAATTTTAAGAGTAAATAACCTATGTGCCCACATTAAATATAAAAGAATATATTGGTAAAACAAGTTTTGTTATTCTTTCCTGGCCATGTTTATCACATTAATAGTAAATGTTTAAACATGAAAATAACTGCTGTCAAGTGCTCTCTTGAGATACTCGGATTTTTAAGTTTAGTTAAAAAGAATTGGGCATAATTAGAGAGTTGGATAAAACTGGAACCAAGCACTTTTCACAGCTCTCACGCATCGAAATCACATTAAACTAATCGTAAACAGTCGCCGTGTTATTTAGAAAGGATAGAAAGTCAATATATGCTTTTTGCTGTCAGTGCCAATATTTAGAAAAAAATTTTCCCCATCGAAATTACTCAATGGTTTCTGAATACATAAAGATTTATTTATACAAATTATACATCAAGCTCTTTCAGCTTTTATTATAAACTATTAAAATGGGTTTTGCACCAAGTTGGAAATATGGTTCCTAGTTCCAAATAGCGTTGTCGTATGAAATCTGTTCGTACAAAAAAAAAAGAAAAAAAAAAGTTTGGAGCTTAAGAGTCAAGTTAAGTCTGAAGTAAAGAATGCTGTCAAAATCTCAGTAAAGTAAGAATTCAATGGGTCAACTATAAAAGATTGGCGCACGAAGCTTGCAGCAATTACTGAAAGTACGATCGAAGTTTTATTTTTATAACCGTTGTTGAACAGCCAACCTGATTTTGCGTAAACGACCACTAATGTTCAAATTCGTAGCTTTGTAATTTTGAACCCAATCTAGAAGACAAGGGAACTCCTGAATCAAGTATTGGAAGAAATTTGCCTTCGTGGAGGACATTTTGATGGAATTAACATGCATTTGCTTTACATGAAGAAAACCACGAAAACCTCCCATGGTTAAACTGACGGCAAGAGGACTCTAACCCATGGTTCGTCTACCACTGAGGATATTTTACGTCAGCACTTTGGCCGGTGCGGAATTCGTATCAAACCCGTTTCACCTCATAGGAAGGCTCCTTAACCACCATGGCTCTGTGTGTTGTATAATGGAATAAGGGAAAATAATACTTATTGTATTACATTTAAACTATGGGGTTTCGCTCCCTGCTGCTCGCAGAACCCCAAGGATTGCTTTGTAGTCATTTTTGATTCTACTGTTAGAAAATTAATTTACTGATTAATATCAATGAAATATAAAATGGTTTTGACTATGATATCCGATAACGATTCAAAAGTGTACAAACGAAACTTGAACCTTAAAATAGAATGTTATGTGCTTTTTTTTGTGCTAGTGAAATTTAAACCTTTTGGTGTTATTTTCCAATCACTAAACAAACATTTTGACATTTATGAGAATTAACAACTTTTGGTTATTTTATTTTATAACCGTCTTTGAACGACCGACCCAATTTTTGGGTAAACGACTACTCATGTTCAACGCCGTAGTGTAGTAATTTTGAACCCAATCCAGAAGACAAGGGAACTTCTGAGTCAAGTTTTGGGAGAAATTTGTCTTCGCAGCGGACTTCTTGGAGGAAACCCGAATTTATTTTACATGGAGAGGAAAACCTCCCATCGTTAGCGGCAACGGCCTAACTCATGATCCGTCTACCACTGGGGATATTTTATGTTAACACTGTGGTCGGTGCAAGCCGGATGCGGAATTCGTATCGACTGTCCCCTGAGCCATTACTGCTCTCACAGTTTTGTTTGCGATTTCTGTTCTGCAATATGATCAACTAACAAACATATTAAACCAGTACTTTCTGCCCGTTGATCGAAGACGATTCCCCAAACACCGAAGATTGCAAAGCATAAGATTGCTGCTCCTGCTTTTAAGTTACAGCCATTTGAACTGGGTTCTAGCGTAAAATATTAAGAATTTAAATCAATAATTAAAATCTTTAAAACTAATTCCTCTTTAGAAAATTCAAATTTTTAATCAGTAAGTTACTGAAATAAATTTTAAATTAAAATAAATGAAATGCAATAAGTAACAGCTTGCAGAAACTATACATTAATGTTTCTTTTCAGAAACTAATAAAATTAAAGAATAAAGACTCCTTTAAAAACAATATTATGGACTTAAAGCTCTCAATGACACTTTAGTATGTTGATATGAACTACTGGCTTTCAATCTTTCAATTCCTCCCAACTTCATAGCTCAGTTTGTTTCAGCTTTTTGTTGTTCACGAGAGAAGATAAATTTAAGCCAGAAATTTAAAACAAATATGTTTACGCTTTCATGCTTATGGCTGCTGACACGCTTGATATTTCAATTTTTGTGACCAACAAGAAAAAAGAACTTTCTTTGTCGCCTTGTAAGAGAAATATATGAGTATTCAGATTCAAACTTAGTTATGATCCTTGATTTTTTTTAAATACCTGCATGTTTGTGATAATAGGTCATTTTATTAATTTAATGCCAAAAATAAACATTCAAGTAGAAAAGAAGCATTTCCCCCTCTTAATTATTTCCACGTACAAACGGTTTTTACTGACCCCGTATTAGCATACCTCGAAAAAATAATTTACACACCAAGATAAAGTGTTTTCACATTAAATATTGGGACTTAACAGTTAAGTTATCATTTAATAAAAAGTTAAGTCTTTTTATTCAGTTGGTGATTAGGAAAAAAAAAAAAAGCCAAAACTCAAGGAACCGGTTTTTTTCCAACTTTCCCCTCATAATTTTTTCACAGTAACTATAGTTTGAAGTTTACTTTCAATTCAAGATACTAATTTAACATTTTATCGTATATTTATAAAAGTAAACAATCCAAAAAGTAATAATAATAGATTATTTCTCAATAAGCGCTTCAATCGCGACGGAAGCCTTTATCCCTTAACCCAGTGTTCCTTAACCTTTTTGATATAATGGACCCCTTTAAAAAAATTTTTAAGAAGTCACGGACCACCCCCCCCCCCCTGTGAAAAAAAATAATTTCAAAAAACGTCAATTATTAGAAAACATTTAATTTTATTATTTTAATAGTATACAAAATTTTTAAAATTAAAATTTTTAATGTGAAGGTTGCTGCTGCTTTTCCTTACTTAACAAATTGAATTGGGGGATGGTTTTCAACAAAGCAAACGGGCATATCATGTTCAACATTCAATCGATTTCGATGTTATGTTTTTATTGTCACAATTGAGGAAAATTCCGCTTCGCAAATATACACTGTAGCAAACGGAATTATAGCTGCCATAACTCGCTTTACAAGCAATGGGCAGGCTTCCAAACGTTTTAAAAATTAGGAGCAGTCAGTGGACCCCCAAAATATAACTCATGGACCCCTTAGGGGTTCATGAACCACAGGTTAAGAAACCCTGCCTTAACCTAACTGTTAAGAGTGTTTCCTAGTGCAAAGGTTGATCCTGGTACATGTTCTAAATTCTGCTGCACATGTTCCTATAGAATGAAAGGAAAATTTAAAGTTTCATCATTAATAAGGTTAAACTTAATAATGTTTAACTCTTTTTCAGACGCTGATACTTTGGTTGTCAACCTTTTGCACCACCATTTTGTCTTATCCGTACGAAGACACATACAGACAAGGTGACATTGTCGGTTATCCTGTTGGTAACCAAGTCAACATAAACAGAAATGTACCAAGTAATAGAAATACGGGAGGCTATTATGGAGGTGGAAATCCAAACAGCAGATATAATGGAGGTCATTATGGAAGAGACATAAATGGTATGAACAGAGGAGATTATTATCCAAGAAACATGAATCAAAGATTGGCAAGACCTGGTATATACGGGCAAAGGAACATAGGGCTAATGGGACACAATCAGATGCAAGGACAAAGACGAAGGCAAAACGGTTACTTAAAACCCCGTCTTGGATTAGGTGGATACAGAAATAATAACGATGGATATGATTACTATGGTCAAGGACAATACAGGAAGTTGAATAATCGTAATCGTCGTCCAAACTTGTTTTACAATGATTATAACAATGATGATTATACTGATTATGATAGAGCTTAGCATTTTTGTAAGAAATATTTCATATTCTATGTAAATTATTCATTTGTATGCAGAGCCTAAATAAAATAATCATTGGCAATTTCCTTTTTTTTATTTTTAAAAAAAAATATAGTGGAAGTACGATTCAAATCAATTAAGATTTTTTGTTAAAATTGTAGCAGCAAATAAAAACTTTAAGTTCACTTTACTCCCCCGCCCCCTCTGAGAAAAAATAGAAATCATACGACGGTACTCAGTACGCAATTAAAATCACCAAATTTTTTAATAGTTGTGAGCTATTATGCGATTCAAATACGTCATTAAATATAATAAGCAATTTAAAAGTTAAGATGCGCTTTCATTTTCCACAAATCAAATGTAAGACAAGAAAACTATAAAAAATCACAGTTTTTAAAGAAAATCTTCTGATTTTATACATTTGACAAAATGTAGTCACGCAAAAATTATAAAATCAATTCTGTTCAAAAATATAGAGGAATAACAAAAATTAGGCTAAATAATTTTTCTTCGATTATAATAAAAATCATCTTTTAGTTAACAACATGCTCATTTTTATTTAAAAAAAAAAGAATTATTTATACTAATTTTTTTAATTGTATGATTGTTAACTAAAAATTGGTTTTAGAATAAAACTGATATTAAGAGCCAAACTCCATGAGCACATGACGAACTCTCCCCCCCCCCTCATAAAACAAAGAATAAACATTTTGAAGGATTATAATTTTTTTTCTTTATAAAGCAGAATCTAAGATTCAAGAACTGCATTATTCGAAAATAAAAGTTTCTCATTGACCTTAAAAAATTTTCAAGAATTTTTTTTAGTAAACACCTTCTTCCCACGTATTAAAACTGACAAGTAGGTTTAAGAGAAGAAATTTTATTGTTTCTTGTTTTTACATAAACTTGGAACTCAAATACATATACAGAAACATCACAAACGTTATTTATGAACTAACAATAAATATCACATCATTCTAATGCTTACAAACCAGAACAAGGCAAATTTACACTTTTATAGAATAAATATATAAGTTGAAGATGAAGATATAAAGGCCATGTACACGCCATGTTTGATTCCGCAATTTCAAAAAAACACAAAATTGCAAACAGACTAGAAAATTAAATAAACTATCAGAAATAAATTAGAAAAGTATACATATAAGAAGAAATAAATAAGTATAAACACAAACTTCAAAATTGTCTTTTAAAAACGTTGTTTATTGCTATATTTATAACAGAAGCAGTTATCATAATTGCAAAGTAGCAACATTATTGTAAAAAGAAGAGGGAAAAATGCCTTCATGTAAATAGCAACATTAGTCTATAGATTTAAAGACAATTAACTTTTGATTCAGGCTAGTTCTTAAGTAGTTAAACATTCAAATAATTAGAATAAAGCTAGACATTGTTTTAAAAGTTGTAGCCTAGTCCCAATAGGAATATCTGAACTTAGTCCATCTCAAGATGTAGGCTTTAGTTACCCTCTTGAGATTACTAAGGAGTAGAAACTTAAACAATGCTATCTAGAAAGGTGAGGTATTGTTCTCAGAGTACATTGTTGAATTAAAAACCAAAATAATTTTTATTTTACTAATAGTTTAAAAGTTATTTGGGCTTAATGAATAATGCACAATTTTTACCTGATACATATTTATGAGTCTGACATTTCAATCTAGACAATTAAATTGCTAATTGCTTTAAACGAAATCAAATAAGAGCTGATATAAGTTGATAGAACTAATAATTTCGAAGATGAAAGGGTTACGTGTAAAGTCCAATAAGCCAAAAAACCTTTACAACTTATGAACTATTAGATTAACTCTTTTTAGGTCTTGATTCATCAAAACAAAATATATAAGAAACGATACCTCAGTTGTCTCTCTAGATAGTAATTTTTAGGTTTTTCTTCCTAAAAAAACTAAAGATGATGCCTAAAACACACTGGGGGAACAGGCAAACTTTAAATATTTATTTCAGACCTAAACATTTTGAAACAATTTCCAACTTTCCTCTCTATGCAATTTATATAACTCAATGCAATTTTTAAGTACAGCAGAACCTTGAATAGCTTCATATCTTTGTTGATCAAGCTCAATTCCAATTTTTTTCTTCTTTACATTTACATCCAATTTTATTCTTTTTCGAATTCAATTATATGAAGGAATACACAAGGCCTACAGAATAAAAATCACACTTTGCATGGCATGATTGCAAAGAAATGATTTTTTATGCCAGTAACAAACGACATTTTGTTTCCTTTTGCTAAACAAATCTAAGAATTGTCAATTCTTTTGTTTCCTCTAACTCCATAGTTAGAACCGAGAAAGACAAATATAATCATAGTGCGGATGGAATTGAGAGAAAGCCTAAAAAAGTGTCAAATGGATTATAAATAAACAAAATCGACTCGGGGGAGAAAAAAACTAAATCAGTTAACGATTCAATCTTAGAAGCTGAATTTGTTTAATTCAGTGTCGGTTTATCCAAAAAAGGAACGAAGAAGTTCTAAGAAAAAGTTAAATAGTAGGGCATAAAAGTTAATAGAGATTATAATAGAAAAAGTTACATGATTATAGAGGGCATATATGTATGGCAGAAAGAGATTAAGAAATAATGTCTCAATACAATCCGAATGATAATCTGGTTAATGTAGGTCTACTGTACCACTATAATTTTGTTTCATGATATTTTGTTACACAATGCTATGCATGCCAATAATTCTATTTGGCAATTTTTTTTTTACTGCTGTGACATGATTCTTTTGCAATAGACACTTCTGGCACTTATCAGATATTTCACAGTTTTATTTTTCTTCATTTTTGGCAAATGACTTTTTTCATTGAACTTTGATAAAATGTTGCTATAAATACCATTTGCAAACAACTAAGAGATGCTTCAACATTATAAAACGCATATAAGTGATATTTCAGTTCAATTTACATAAAATATGCAACACTATACTTAAGAATGTCAAAGTTTAAAAATAAGGTTTTTAGTGATTAATAGTTTGATCGATAAATTTAGACATTTATGCCCTTTGTTGGAATATTAAACATTACACTAAACAAAAAACTTTCTGCAATTTTATTTTTTTTAAAAATACAAAAATCGAAACTGTTTAAAAATGAATAAATAAATTTAAAAAAAAAAAAGAAGATTGAAATAAAAGAAATTGCAGATATACTATGACAAAAAAGTTATGTAAAATTCTTTATAAATTTGAGCTGAATGATGAAATAAAATTTGCACTACTGATTAAACAAATTTTAATATTTGTTATTATTTTTTATTAAGATCCATCTGTAGCTAAATTAGCAGGGATGCACAGCCTCTGGTTAAGATGTAAAAGAGGCCAATGAACAATTAATAAAATTTTCACAATTTTACTATGACATACAATTCTTTGAAAGCAAAATTTGTACTCTAACAATGATTAAGTGTATAAAAAAAGTAATAATTAAGTGGCTTTATATTGGTTTACACTAAACAATGATAACCCCAAAACTCCACAATTTTAATACTTTTTGCAAATTGTAACAGGATAACATCTGAACTCTAAATTAGAATAGTAAAATTAAACAGAATATCAAAATCACATCAATACCCTCAAAGACATCTTGCAACGTAATTAAATTTTCATCTAAGGAAAAAAAAAATGAAAATAAAATTAAAGTAAATACTAAATAACTCTAATAAATGAAAATTGTTAGATAAATTAAAAAAGAAATGAAACATCAAAGAAAGAACTTGAGATCTAAGTTTCATTTTTGCAAATAAGATTACTAAATTAATTTTTTATTTATTTATTTACAAATTTCTCAAAAAGCATTCAACTTCCGCATTTCAAAAATTATTTAATATTGATGTATTAAATTGCACGCAAAAATCAAGCAAAAATCAAACACGAGTCTTCTTTAGAAAGAAGGATTACACAACAGTAAAGGATGTCATTTAATTTGCTGTTAAGTTATTAATTTGCTTTAAATTTAAAATAAGACAATTTCTTACAATCAATTACAAAGAATTCATTAATGAAAACACCTGATTACAACATTGTACTCAAAAAAAATTTCAAAATTTGAAATTTAATTCTGTTATCTCTTTATTTATTCCTATACTCCCCCACACCCTGAAAAAAAAGGACTTGTCTTTCTTACAACAAGAATTTCCAAAGTAGAAGGGCCCTTGCATTCTATAAAATTTCAAAATGGCACTCAAAATCGTACTTGTTTCTGAATCCACTGAACTGATTTTTAATTGTCTTCTGTGAGTGTGATTGAATATAATTTAAAATTATTCCTGTATACCACCAAAAAACATGTTGCATGTCGATTGGTAGCCATCTGCCATCTCTGTCATAGACAGATATAAACGATGAGGAAATAAATTAGGGTTCATTCATATCCAGAAATTTTTTTTCTTCCTTCAATTAGAGAGTCCAATACCAAATAACAGATCAAAAAGCATTACAAGAACATCAAAAATAGCTCTTCAGAGTATTTAAATTAAAGATTACGATCTTACCATACTGATAAAGGAATATTTGACTGGGATATTAGCCAATGCATTACAATTAGATTGATATATATATATATATATATCATGGTTGTATGAATAAAGTCAAAGAATTTAAATAATCTTGATGTGATGAAATAGTATACATACAGCAAAATATAGAAATTTGAAACTTAATTATTGTATTCCATGCTTTTTTAAAATTTTTTTTTTTAGCTTTTTTATACTTAAGGACTGCCAGATACTTAAAGAAAAAATATTATTTAATAATACCAGTCAGAAAATAAAAATATAATAAAAAAAATTAGTAGTTCATTAAATTTATAAAAATTTTTTTCCATCAAAATAGTAAAAGTGAAGTAGTAAAATTATTTAAATGAAAATATGCAGCCGATAATCATTCTCACCTTAATTTATTTGTTTTTATTTAGTTATATTGAATAAATTGTCTAGTTTTAAAACAGTACTAAAATATTTTTATATATTTATGAAAAACATTATGTTAAAGTTTTTTAATTTATTATTTTAGGAAAACTATACAAAATATCTAGCAATTCAACCTAGTTAGGTAATTGGCTTAGGTGGCTGGATACTGAAGAGTCAGAATAATTAATGCATTCCAAGTTTTAATTTCAAAACCTAAAAATCTGATACTTCTTTAAGAATGTAGAAAAGAATATAAAAAGTGAAAATGAGTATACTGTGTCAAACATTAATGATACTAGAAATTTAAAGTAACAAAATCAAACTATGACAAAAGGAGTAAAAAAAGTGAAAGGTAACTGGGGATATGATGGGACTGTGTTAACCTAAAAAAAAGCAAACTCCATGAGGAGTATGCAAATACAGGGTTGCCACTCAAATCTGGAGAAAAAAAATTCTGTATTTTCCCTGTATATACTATACATAATATATTAAGAGGAAAAACACAATCACTGAAACTCTTGTATGAGCTATATTGGGCTAACCATACTAGTTATAATTGCTGAAAAATTTGAAGAAAAGAAGGAACAGATGAACATACTTAAAACAAATGATGCTATAGTAAGTGAACTAGTTTAGTATGGCTGAAATATCATCCTTATATATTCCATAAATTGCACTTTGAGTGGTGCTACCATTTTTTAAAAAATGAAAATAAGAAACAAAATTCCCTGTATTTTCCCAGTTTCTAAAGAAAAACTCAAAATTCCCTGTTATTTCAGCTGATTTTTAAATTCCCTGTATTTTCCTCTTTCTCCCTGTGGAGTGGCGACCCTGAAATAAAAAGTATCTGAAAAACAACCTGTATTGGAGTGTTTTCAATGGAGTAAGCTAAAATATGTTGCAGAAGCAAGACATGAACAACTCATCAACCAGCACATAAAATTAATGAAACACGTGGCAAAGAAAACGGCACATTGATTTGATCTTCATATCTTTAATTTTATTTATTTAAATTTTTTGAGCTAATTGAACAACAAACTTTGTCAGATGATTTTTATTTGCTCTAAATCTCAATGACTGCTCAAATAAATAAATTTTATTCGACACATTGTAAACAAAAAATTAACTTTCATTTACATTGGTGACATAGAACACTGAAATATAATGAAACCTTTCCTAATTACAACAACATCCTTTATAAAATTTTAATACCAATAAGCCTTGAGGACAAATATTTTAATTTTTTTAAAGTTATCAGTTTTTCCATTTTAAGCTAAAAAGATAGAAAGCTTATTTACACGTATGGGCCTTCTGCTGATGGGCTGATTTTCAAGAATGCCCCCCCCCCACACACACCTATACTGTACAACAGTCTTTAAAGAAAAATAGAAGAGAAAATCTGATGGGATAGGAATGATCTATAGCGGAAGACAGAATTCCACGTCTAGAAGGTTAACTAATCATAATTTTGAAAAATATGAGATAAAAAAGAACACATTTAATCTCTTCAGTCATTTTGTAGTTTCTAATTTTATTAAGATTTTATTTAATACTTTTCGTAATTAAAATTAGGATTCCACTGAGATCCAAGATCATTCAACACATATTTACAACAACAATAAACAGTATAATAGTGGGATAAGTATTACAATGGAAGGAAAAGTATTTTGCAATTATAAAAAAGAGTAAATATTATAAATAATTTGAAAGGGTACATGAAAAACAAGGTAACAATTGGTATAAGTATGATGAGAGAGGTTAGTAAAAAAACATGTAGTGTAACAATTTGAAAATACTCCAGTCTTCAAGGTCAAAAAACATGGTGTAAAACAGTTATGGTGCATTATTTTGTTGATTTATTAAAATTTATTTTCTACCTTTTAACTAACTAAAGTAGTTTTTCATTAAAAGCTATGTTTTGTTTATAATTTCCTGATGTTTCCCTGAAATATACTAGTTAGTACATTTCAAACCTTATTTAATTAGTAACAAATTAAAACTAATGGCCATAACTGTAAGGGGTGGCACATCTAAAGGATTGAGAATAGCATACTAACCCATAGGTCAAAAATGTCATTGCATACCAACCCATTATGGGTGGACTGTTAGTGCACATTCTAACTTGTACTTTTTTTTGTTGTCTCAATCAACATAATTTTAATTTAATTTTAAATATTTTGTAATGATTATAGTCAAAAGTTGCATTCAATTTAGATAGAAACAGGCTTATCATCCTTTCATGACTCAACCACAAACTAGCAGAGCTCTCCGACTCATCGAATTACGATAAAACGTCTCGTTCTGGGTCTATTTGAATATACTTTTTGGCATTATTCATTAGAAAATATAAAATGGAATTTAGAAGCTCTAACTTAAAGAATAGCTGTCGTAATTACCTTTTAACTCAGAAGGTAACTTTACTATGCAACAGATTAAAAAGTGTTTTTATAAATGTTAAAGAAGTGTGTTGATAAAATGCCAATATTCAATGCATAATGTTTCAGTTATATAAAAAAAAAATGACTATATACAGTTAAATATACTATGTTACATTAAAATTTGTCTTCAATCAGGAAATGAAATTTTAAGAAGGTATGGTATTACTGATCTACATTTTCATTAAAAAACTATAGAATAACTTTAGAGTTAATTTAAGTACAAACCTTAATATACACAATGAAAAAGAAATAAATAGCAAATTTTTTTCTTCCTAAATTAGAGAGCTTTATACATGTACTAACATTACTTGATTCTTTTCAAAACTTTCATCTATACAATAAATAGAATTTCTTAAATATACATTTTATTCAGTCTCTTACTATAGTAAAAAGTCAGCTTGTACTTTTACATGAAAGCTATTTACACTTTTGAAGTACACAGATTGATGTTACTGTGGGAATGGCCTGGCTAACTGTAATGAATGTTTCTCTGCATGATAAATACGGAAAATTTGACTAAGTATGGGAGCCGTATCTGGATCGCTCAGCCAGCGACAAGCACTTGTAGGGTTCTCTAGCATATGAAGGAGGGCTGGGAAAAAAATATCATCTTTATAATGATTTGTTTCTTGCAAATAAATAAATAATAAAAAGAATCATTCTATGATAAGGGAATTTAAGCAAAATTTAAAAAAAAAGCAATTTAAGAGATTAAGGAATAAATTTAAAGTTGCAAGTATTTTTATCATGACAAAATTTGAGTTTAGGAATTCCTAAATTGCAGTTAATTTTTTCTAACTCTTTTAACAGATAAAAATAATTTACAATGAGTAAAAAAGCAGGTACGAAAGATCGGTTAAAAACTGAAACAGAACTAGAATACTTAAAATTAGTTAACATGCTAAGCTTTGAATAAATGGGTTTAAATAAAGTTAGGCATATGTAAGCATCAAGGTAATTAGTCACTTAATTTACATAGAGATTCTAAAATTAGGTTTGACACATTTTTTCCCCTTTTCTTTAATGTGGCAATGTATCATTATGGAAAATTAAAATCCGAACAAAATACTTTTTTAATATACAAAACAGTAACAAACCAGGTGCTATGCCTCTAAAAGATATTTTTATAATTCACTATAATAAACAATGCGATAAAATTAGATTACATAAACATATGATCAAGCAGTGATCAAAAAAAATGAAGAACAGTTTCTAATATTCTTATGATTAAAAATTTTTTAAAAATTTATTTCTTTATTTAAACGATTGAAAACTCCTCATGCACTGCAAAGTATAGCATGAGGCTTACAGAAGTAAGTAGAAAACAAACAAGAAAATTTAAAAATTTACATTACAAACAAAATTGTGCAAGGCAGCAAGACTTTCGATACTTTTGACCAGTTCTGAAAAAACAGGAGGCCAATAAATAGAAAGCCGCCTCAAATCAGTCTTTAATTTAATTCGGACACTCGCATACAGTTTGCAATGAAGAAGAATGTGCTCAGCATCTTCATCAGCATCGCCACAAACACAAAGTCCACTGGTCACCAGATGGTAACCAAATAAATATCTCTTAAAATTTCCATGGTTTGTTAAAATTTGGGTTAATTTAAAATCAGTTGCAAAGAATTAAATTAATTTTTTAAAGATTAAAATTTTTAAAGATTTGGATAAAATTTTTTATAGACTCTAAAGGTCTTAAAAAGACTTTGAAGTACTTTTAATTTTACTAACCTTTGAGGTAGTGAGATGGCTATTTTAAAAAGTATCAGTAATAAGAAATTTAAAATGAATTTTCCAAATTATATTTTGACAAAGTAGAACTTTTTTTGCTGTTTCATAATGCAATTTCCACAGTAATTTATTCAAGTAATACGCAATTAACATTTGAAAATAAAAGAGTATAGAACATTTTATTGCAGTTAAAATTTATTCTTAATCATATAACCATTTGCAACTCACCTAGGAATGTCTTAGGATTACTTAAGCCCAGCTGCACTACAGGATTAGACATTATGGACTTATAGATTGGGCCATCAGGATCTAATCCCTCTTCAACATCTTCAAAATTTGGCTTTTTATCACTCAAAAGCCAGTCACACTGAAATTATTTTGATATTCTAATTCTTTACCGTAAAATGACAATTTCTAACGTTTAAGTAAAAATAATATGGTAATTCTTAATAATTTAAATAATGAATGAGTTCTTACAGCAGTATCTTGATTATTTCCATTTATTCTTAAGGCATCTAATATATCTGCTTCTGCAAAGCCCATTTCTTTCAAATTCGATAGTGCCTATAAATCAACATTAATAAATTGACTAAAAATTAGCCAGATAGAATAAAGAAATAAGCAAAAATATTGATATTATAATAGCTCTACTGAGAGAACTATATTGCAGTAATATTATAGTTTCACATCAGCTAAAAGTTTATTCATATAATTAAAATAAAATTCACTTAAACATTATTGAAAAAAAAAAAAAAAAAAACAGAAAATAATATACGAAATAAACTTTCCTTCACAGTCTTACAACGAAAAGTGAGATTATTATAGAAGAAACTACAAATCTAATACACCTTAATGTATATTCCTTTTGCAAATAAAATTAATATATCCAATCAATTAAGAAATCAAATTATATAAGGACAAGATATAAATTTTTTTTTAATTTTAAAAAAGTTATTTTGTGTTACATCGGATATATTCTAAGAATAATGAATAAAATATATGCTTCCAAGAAATCTGGACTTGATAGCAATCATCTAAATGATTTGTTTCTCAACTACCAGATCGCATTCATGGGTCCACAAATATTATTACTTTAAATTTGCAATTTATTCTACATCAATTACAATTAAGACTTTTTTCATATTTATTAGAAGAATAAACAAGCCTCAATTTTCATTTGATTTTTCCACTTCAGTAGCTACTATAAATATATATTTTTTTTTTTTACTTTTAACTAAAATTTTACTTTCCATCTTTCTGCAAGAACTGTGTAATGTTCTGCGACAATGTCGCTGTAATTCTGGCACAGGATTAATGCTATCTAGAGTTTCAACATTTTGCTTATAACATTAATCAAAATCAGAAAGAAAACGTGTATCACAATCTCTTTATGATTTAACCTCCAGTCCTCCACTCCAGTTGAACATGAAGCAGAAGCTGGCATACTAAAAAGAATTTTACGCTCTACTACCTTCTGCCCCATTCATAACAAACGAATTGAAAAACAAGTGCAATTGCAATACTTGACGCTAGAAGTCATTATTCCATCTCCTTGGCTGTCACTACATTCAAAGGGGAAATAGCAGAAATGACAGATGGTTTTGTAAAAAATAAGAAAAAATAGGAAATAACAGAAAAAAAGGAGGGGTGCAGAAATAATAGGAAAAACAGAAAAAATAGAAGGTCTGTGGTCCCTGTATATTTTTATTCCAAACTTTTTATCCATGAATTCATAATTTTAAGTAAAGGTTTAGAAAAAGATAATTGGTCCAAAGTTAAGATGTTTGACAAAAGAGTTAAAGACACATCTGAAATAAATAATAAATGCTGTATAGAAATTCTTCTTTAAGTAAAAAAAAAAACTTGCATGACCACAAATGTCGTTCTAACTTTTTCTTAAATCTTAATAAATTTTTCAGTACAGTCTCTTAAAAAAAGATGTTTAAATGTCGTTAATAAACCACAAGTGTTAAAAATATTTACATGAGAATATGCCAGAACATAAAACTTACAATAACATTACATTTACTGTAACACTAATTAGTTGTTTCAACCTAATAATAAATTACGATTAATGATATAAAAATGTAAAGAAGATAATCTAGTCAGGTATTAAAATCTATATTACACTGAGAGTCTGATGTGAACAAAAATTTACACATAAAATCAAATGTTTCTTACAGTAGCACTAGGTCTAAAAACTTTTCTTTTATAGGCTCGAAAGCATCGAATCATTTCTACAATCCTACTTTGTTCACTATTGGTTGAACCACTTCCATGAGAAGTACTTGGCATTTCGATTTCAGGCTTTGGAGTAGGTGTTGATGTTGGAAGTGTTTTTTCCACTTTTTCCACTGAAATGTTTAAGACAAACTAGAACTATACTGAGAAAAACAAATCTTCAAATATATTTAAGCACATAACATATTTTGTAATTTTTAATTGGGAAAAAAAATTGGTAAAACAGAATTGTTAATTTTGTAAAATGTTATGATTCTTAAAACTTTAACCATTGAATGACAAAATTATGTTATGCAACTTGCAATCCGAATAATTTCATACCCATAGAGTGTTTTCATAAATGCTACTTTTTCCAATAACAGTAATAGAAAACAAACAGAAGTTTGACATTTTTAAAACTGTTTGCTCAATAAATTTATTTTCTCTCCATATTTTGAATTATTACGTAGAAATAGTATGCTGATGCATGTATTATCAAGTGAATTTTTGGTAACTGATTACTAATAGTTTTAAGTTGTAGAAATTTAGAAAAATAATTTTAACATATTTCTCACAAAAATGTAAATGAGGTTTTTTAATGCTTTGATATAAGAGACAACAGCTAGCTTTAAGTTATTATTTTAGTTAATGTTTTTTTTTATTATTATTATTTTTGTAATGGTCAATTTTGTAACATTCAGCATTGTATTAAAAAATATTTTTTGAAAAATTAATATCTTTTTTATTTAACTACTTGAATTTTAACTGCAAGTTTCAGAACGTACATAACAGTTTGAAATAAAATAAGATTATTGTACTCATGACAGGATTGCATGCAAAAACATGCTATTAAACTATTCATTATTAATGCAAGTAAAAAAAAAATTATTCATCAAAAGAAAAAAAAATGAAAATTCAATAATTTTTTTCAATTTTAGGAATGGTAAGAAAGAAAACTTATCCGTGATTTCTTAAGTATGCTGAAGCAATAAAACTAATTTTAAATAGTTTTGATTGATACTAATGTTAAAAAAAAAATTTTTTTTCACAATAGAAAGAAATGTAATAAACTTACCTAATTTGGAAACTGAAAATTTTGCAAATTTTTTTATATGAGTAGGTGAACTAGATTTAGTTGGAGCTGGACTACTTATTGAAGTACTTTCAACTGATTGCGCCAACAGCCAATCCATAGCATCCGATACATTACTACGTGAGAAAGAAACTAATCTCAGCAAGGAATTAAAAATTTATGTACAACAATATAGTAATTCAAAGTAAAGAATTAGCATTTCTCAACTTATTCAAGTCATGGTCAGATTGCAAAAGGTAATATGGGTAATAAAAAGCAATGAAAAATTTTTTTTATATAACTTTAAAAGTATAGATATGATATATTCCTACAAATCATTTATATTATAAATAAATAATTCTAGAAATAAATTGTTTTACTATAATACGAACATGGCATAGAAAAAGCTGAAAAGTGAAGAAAAAATTTTTCAAAGCCAGTGAAGCGAGATCATCAATTAAGAATCAAAGATAAACAAAAATAATGAAACAAACCTATTCTGTTTTAATGCTTCAATAGCTTGGGTTTCAGCAAAACCCATGTCCATCAGCTGCTTCAAAGAAGTCCTATCCACAGTAATTTCATCTTCTCTAACTTCATCACCTATAAACAGTTCCATATAAATACCAAATCATACCATAGCAAATATATAAATTTGCTAAAAATTTCAATTTAAACAAGGCTACTATAATGATATTCGACACTTTAAAATGTAATGGAAAACAAAGATGAAAAATGGTCTATTATTATTACTAAACTCAAAAAATGTTTTCATCCATTTAAGAGAGTAGAGAGAGCCTGTCATCATTTTTTTCATATTCAGCTTCAATGAATTGAAAAAGTTAGAAATGCACAACCTGTGGTCCTTGAAAGGACTATGTGTGACCCCAGCAATAAAGTATTTATTTATAATTTTCTTTTAAAAAGTTTAATTCAGATAAGAACGTTTTATAATCATTCTTAAAACGTTTTTTTTTTTCTTTCTTTTTCTTTTTTTTTTTTTTTTTGGAAAAAAAAGAAAAGAAACATACAAATGATGATAGTAAAATTTTGTACTGAATTTCCCCAAGTAGCACATAGTTAAAAGAATAAACAATATGTTTCGACTCAATCTTTGGTAAAAATGGCCTAATATGAGCCTAATATGAAACTAACTAAGAAACATATAAATATAACTGAAATTAAGAAGAAAAAAAAAAGCCAAAAAGTATCAGCAAAAAAAAATTAAAGAAACAAAAAAAACTTTGTAATTTCTTAAACAAAGATTTAAACTTGACAAACTAATTTGTCCATATTTTCAGGGCAAAGTGATGACAAAAGAATGCGTATCTGTCAACACCCATTTTTTAGAATACAGAAGATTCACAACAAAAT
Organism: Parasteatoda tepidariorum; assembly: GCF_982258835.1. Taxonomy (NCBI): domain Eukaryota; kingdom Metazoa; phylum Arthropoda; class Arachnida; order Araneae; family Theridiidae; genus Parasteatoda; species Parasteatoda tepidariorum. Next base: position 4,130,860 of record NC_141755.1, on the reverse strand, counting down.
TTTATAAGATATTACCTAAAATACATAATACCTTACAGATTTTTATTCTTTCGAAGAATCAATAGTACCCTTAATTAAACTTCTTGTTATTATTATTTTTTTTTTAAAAAAAAGGATAAGAAAGAGATAGTTTAAAGATGTTATTATTTATCCCATGACAAACTACTTATCCTCAACTACGTTTATGGGTGATCTCGGAGCCCTTAAATGTTTCAAAAAATTTCATGAAAATACCAGCAACAGTTATTGGTATACATCGTTACAATAGTAGAGTAAAAGATTCATACAATCAGCTCAAATAATTCTGAAATAAAATGAAAATATTATTCCTTTTTTTATATACTATAAGATGCTTCACATCCAAATTCTGCACCAATGGTATAAAGACTGATAAATTTCAAGGTGACGTTATCTAATACAGGCAATAGAGCCTCACACTATCTTCCCACATGCATGTGCAATAAGTAGTTCTAAGAAAGCACAAAACTTTAATGAAAATTTTCAAAATGCAGATGATTTGAATCTCAATGCAGAAAGGTGCAAAATGGGCCATAAAAGCAGAAAGTTTCAGCAAAATGCAGAAGAGCAGGCAGCTTTAAAGGTCATAGCAGAAACATTCTAAATAAGAATGCTGATAGCAACAACGCTGATGGTAAAAGAAGGCAAAAATAATAATAAGTAAATTCATTCTTAAATCAAAACTTTGATGCAAAGTCTATTAGACACACTTTTAAAAAATTCAGTGCCATAATAAAAAAATTTATTAAAAAAAAAAGCAAAGATAGATAGGAAAAAATCACTTGTTCTAAATCTTACAACAAAGGTTTCATATTGAAAATCTCAGTTTTCAGCAATTTTATATATATATATATATATATATATATATATATATATATATATATATATATATATATATATATATATATATATATATATATACACGCATAAATAAATAAAAAGCAAAGATAAACAGGAAAACACACTCATTCTTAAATCTTAAAACAAAAGTTTAAAACTGGAAAATCTCAGTTTTGCATATAGCCCTATTTTCAGGAAAAAGTGATGAAAAAAAAAAAAAGATATACTGTTCAAAGATGCTGCAATATATTTAAAACACTAAAAAAAAAAAAGAAAAAAAAACTTGATATTACCAAGTCAAGAAAATGCAAGAAATAGAAAAATCCTTGATTGTATTGCAAAGAAAGCAAAAAACCTTTAAAAAGGCACAAATCAAAATATTACACAATCATAATTTCTCTCTTTTTATTTTATGCTATAGACAATTCAATCATTATCTTCTGCCTCATTTTCTCAAACACTATGAGAAAGTTTACACAATAAATAGCAAAATAGAGATTGATAATTCTGTTTAAATTTCACTCTCTTTAAGATAATTAAAAATATACTAACCTTCTGCCATTTCTTTAAATAGTGCAACAACTTCTGGATGATATCGCAGTAATTTTTCAGATACTATTACTAGAGAGACAAGTATTTTTCTAAGCTCTGTGTGGAACTATAATAAAAAATGCAATGTTAATTACTTTTAATAACAAACTTAAGGGCAATTCCATTATTTACAAATGTCAATTGTTAGAATTGATTTTTTTTTTTTTTTTTAAAAAACTGAGTTATAAGCTATTAAATTTTGAAAATTCATTTATTCATGCGAAAATTGGCCAAAATCACAAAATTACCCACCAAAACATTTTTTTATCATTTTAAACTTAGGAAAGTAAGCTTTGATAAACAGATTTTCATTAAATAGATTTGTTAAATATTCAAATTAAACATATATGAACATTGAATCTGAAAATATTTTCCTTAAATATGCATATATGTACAAGATCATAATCGTAAATTGCATTTAGCAATTCAATTTTAATTGTAAGATAAAATAAACTTTTTTTGAAAAAGAAACAGATTAACTTTTATTTACAAAAATCAAAATTACTTCTAATGTCAAGTTTTATAAGTAAATTTTAAGTTGAAAAACTTTTACTGAAAAATTGGATATTAAAAATCAGTAGTTATAAATAGTTTAATAAGATAATGATAATACATTTAGTTTCTACTCTCTTTTTTTTTAAAAAGTAAAAATAAAATTCCTTCAGTGTCATTTTTATCAATGAATTATAATATTGGCAGCACAATGATGAAGTTAATAACATAATTTTATAAAATATTTAGTTTTTAAGAACATAATATTTTGCAGTTTTATAATATTATTCAGCAAAATAACATATTTAAGAATAATTAATAAGATTTTGTTTCAAAATACTAACATCAACAGGCACAGGAGGACTTTCAATGGTAGCATCGTTGTTTTTCGAAAGAAGATGGCACGTCTCCTTCTGAATTTCTAGGTCAGTCGGGCCGCGACATTTCTCTTCTTTCTAAAATATTAATAATGGTTCTAAACATATGAATAAAAACTGTAACCAAATTGCAATTACAATCCCTTTCAGATACTAAGAATAAAATGTAGTGCAATTGCTTTCTAGACAGTTACTTAAATGTTATTTCCTTCTTAAATACAAAGGGGGGGGGGAAAGAAACCATTGGCTGGAATGCCCATTCTAAATGCTGTAATACAAGTTCATTATGCTTTTACTGTTAAAAGAACTTTATTCACTTAAATTATTACCCTTACTATCATTGTTTTTCTTTTTTCAGCATAAATAATAACCACACGATGAAAAATGATGATGAAAAACATAAAAAAAAATAAAACATTTTTGTTATAATACCAAAACTTTCAACAAAAAATTAATCACAAAAATAGCAATTGACTATTAAGATTTCTTGATTTTTTTATGTTTGCACAAATTTAGGTTCAAGGTTTTAGGTTGCACAATTCATGTATCAATCACTATAAAAATATTCTATATAAACAAAAGCTTGAAAATATATCAGAAAAATATTTATAAGGAGACAAATAAAATGTATTTAAAGTATTTTTGTAACAAAAATAATTTTTATAACCAAATAGGAATCTGAAGGTAAACATCAAATTTATTTTTAAATAATGATATTTCTAAGATATAAAATACTTGCGTCAGCTCATTACACAATAATTAACCATTGTTTTTGGACATGAAAACAACACGTAGGTATATGAAAGAAAAAAAATATATTTCTGATTATAATTTTGAAAATTTCATTCAAAAATGCATAGTATTCACAATCTTTTTATTTTATGGCACATAAATTAATTAATTAGAAAAACTATTTATTATCAAGTGAAGTATCAAAATAAATAAAATAAGAAAAGTGATATGATTCTGAAAAAAGTTACTGATCTAAATTTATCAAGCACAAGTAAATTCTTATTCTTCTTATATTTCTTTTATTTTTAAGGTAACTGTTATTGTTATTTTTTGCAAAATAAAATAGCTGAATTTAGTTGCACTGGGGAAATGGAAAAGTACTCAGAAAACATAAGTTATAACTTTAGGTCAAATATAAGCCGGAAAAAAAAATACAGCTAATGTATTAAAATTAAGGAGTTCTAAAATCAAGAAATTGCAGGAGAAAAAAAAAAAAAAAAACAATAAAGTTTTTTTCTTTTAGTTTCTCCTTTTAGACTTTCAAGAGAAATTTTAAATTTTTTGTAAAATTTGAGAGAAAGTACTTTTCAAGAGTTCTAAAGATGACACACACAAAAAAAAAAAAAGAAGAAAGAAATCTTCCTAAAAAGCAAAAAAACTTGTATCTATCTAAACATATTTTAGGAAGAATTACAATATATTTGTCATACTAGGAGCAGAATAATTAGTAAAAACAGTTAATAATTCAGTCTAAAACTTAATTTACCTCTTCCTGACTTTCACCTAATGGCACTAATAAAGGCCTCCTTCTTAATAACAATAATTCATCTGTAAATAAAATTAGATTTTTAATCAACATTACAAATAATTTCTTAACTAATTGATATTAATAAATTCCATATTATTAAACATTACATAAGCACTAACTGTAACTAGAATCTGAGATAGAATGTAATTAATATTTAACAGTAATTATATTGAATAGATCATTTGCACTACAGTAATTATGAATAGAATCTGTCATCAGCACTACAGTGATAGTGAACAGAATCTAGGATTGAATGGAATGTATTATTAAACATTTTATCGACATTTCATTAACTGTGAATAGGATGTTAAATTATAAAACATTAAATCTACATTACAGTAATAGTAAGTGAGAATATTTGGTCGTAAAAACCATGAATATTTTCTACATAAAATTTTTGTAAAATAATCTTTCTTTAGCACTTTTTAAATAATAAATATGTGAATATAATTCGAGTTTATAATGTGATTTGCAAATTAAAACATTTAAAAGCAATTCAATCTGCACTACAGTATAATTGTGAGTGAACTCTTAGGTTGTGAAAACCTTGAATATTTCCTAAATGCCATAAAATTTTCTATGAATAGAAATTTTTATAAAAGGAATAAGTGAATAAACTTCATTTTTATAATGTGAAACATTTAAAAGAACCCACCATTCTCCCTAACTTCTTCATCTCTGATAGTGCTTTCATCAGCAAGAGGTCGATTTTGGGATACAAGGATCAATTTATAACGATCAGATACTTTAATGCTGTCTATCGGATTAAAAAAGTGACTTAGAGCCATTAATTTTAGTTTATCTATGGTAAATTCAGGTAGAACATCCACAACCCAATAGGCCCCCGTTGAATTTATTACAGTTATTTTCATAGTTTCGATACTCCCTACAGATGTGTCAACGACATACATAACTGTAATTATTTCTGATATCGTAAATTGGAAACATTTAAAAAATATTTTGCATTTTAATAAATATTATTATATAAACAGCTGTTTTTGTTATTTGCGCTTGCGCTTTTGTAATTTCAAGAAAAACATTCGTGTTGTGTTGTTCTTGTTTTATTTTTGCCTCAATTAAAAAAAAAAAAATTGACCGAGGCGGCCGAGAGAATTTAGTTTCACTTGATAGATGACGCTGTATGCTCCAATTTGTGGTCACTTTTCTCAGTTTTATTTTGGGTTGCGACGTGTTCGTTTCATTGTATCCCCATAAATTTTGTTTTAATTGTTAATTTTTTCCCTTTCTTTAACAATTAACTATTACGAAAGTTTTTTTCTTTTTTAATTTTTAATAATAATATAAATTGCATTAGTTTCCCTGTTGAGCAATGTATTAATAATTTCATGACCGGAAGGACGTGCTACAAAATCTACAAATTTCGTTTGTCAGAAAATATTGAAAAAATGATATCGATCAACAGTTCTCGTCTAGCAAATTGGTATATATTATGGCAAACAACCTGGTCACCGAAGGCAGCTATAGTTTGTCTACGGTAAGAAATCCCCCCGCCACAGAGTCTGAGGCCGTCTGCTGCTATTGCCAAAACCTGCCATAAGAGCAATGATTCCACACTACTACTTGAAATAGTCATATCTTATTACGACAGCCAACGCCACGGGTCCAGACGAATGGCTAGGGGAGTTCTTACTTGACCAATTATCACTAATCTATATGGTATAATAAATATCCCATCCAGAGCCGTTTTTAAGGATGGGCCAAGTGGGCCCTGGCCCAGGGCCCCGAGTTCTAATGGGGCCCCCAAAAGTCTAAAATCTCATTGCATTAATTGTTTTTTTTTTTAAATTCTAACTCAATTATTATTTATAACTTAAGAGGGCCCCCAAACCCCACTTTTTTCTTCTTTTTTTTTAAAGTTTTATTCAGAGCTGAGGCCCTCTGAAGCCAATAATATACATATTTTTTTCTTTCTTACACTGTTGGATTCTTTTCAAAATCTAATCGCAGTGTTTACAAATATAAAATTGTTACTCTTCACTTTTCTAACTAAAAGAGCAATAAAAAGCTCTTTCCACTAATGAAAATATCCCCACTTTCGTAGCTACCTACCACACACAGAGTTGTCAAATAGCCTTCTCACCTTACACTGTGGGAAAATGTCTTTAGCTTCTTTATATTGCCTCGGGGCTCTTTTTTCCTAACTTCGAAAATATCAGATATCCACAGAAACACCCCTTTGTCTGATTTCTGCTCATAAATTTCTAGGAAGAAAAATTTCTTGGGCTGTAAATAGGGGGAGAGTCTTCTTAGAATTCCATTGGGTCACTCTGTCTTGAGATTTCCATAGTGCCTTTAAATTGGGCCTCGTTCAATTCTAAATTTTCTTTCATAGAAAATGTATATATTTTTTTTTAATTTTTTATAAAAGCATTTTTTTTTTAATCATCTTAAATATTTCAACTAGCCTAATAGTTTTATTTGCTTAACTTTTGTAGTTGATTTTATTTTGTTATTTTTCAAATTAATCGTAAGAGAATCCGTGAATTGAAATTTCTACATCAAATTTTCGTTGGATATTAAGAAGACATAAATCTTTAACGTTGGAGGTAAGCAAATGTTTTTATTATATCAATTTTGGTTGTGGTTAGGGAAAACATGAGAGGTTTGCGCTGTTTTTTATATATACGTTGTGATTTTTTTGTTTATTTATTTAAATGACCGGCCAATATTCAATTCCCTCTTTGACTGGCCTGTCTGCAAAAACTCTTGATTTGTTCTGTTCTGGATGAAATTGAGATAACAAATGTAATTTTGTTTTAATTTACTTACTGCTAATAGACAGAAACGACATAGGATTTTGTTTAATCGAGCATTGAAATCAAATGATCATCAACTAAACAAATGTTTAAACACGAGAAAAAAACTTTTTAAAACTCCTGTATGACCAAATTTTCCACGTTTCCCCTAAATTAGAAATATGTTTAATTTGTAATATTATATTTCGTACACAAAATTAATTTATTTAGTTTGCTTATGATTTTATTGTTTATTGATCATATTCGTTTCTATTTTTAACTCCCTGATTTTTGTTGTTATTATGTGTCTAAAGTTAATAAGGCTTCTCAAATTTTTAATTAATAAGACTTTTAAATTTCCAAATCAAGGTCGAAACAATTTCTTAAAATTGTAAATCGAAACTATATATGAAATTTTGACAGCTTTGTTTTTATTTTAAACGTGTGCATTTAATTTAATAAAATAAAAATAAATGAAAGAAATATAAATAAATGCCTGAATAAAATAAAAAGCTTCGTTATCATATCATCTTTTCAACAATTTGAGTATTAATAAATTATTTAAAAATAAGCAAATGTTTAGTTTAAAAGGTAAAATTTTTTTTATTTGTTTAAAAGGTAATTGTGCTCCATCATTCGATGATGAGACTATTTAATATCTGTTCCTAAGGATCAGAATTCTCTTTTATTTTACTTTATTGTGTAATATATTTAATACTTTCATGTGATATGCTGCAGTTTTAAATGCCTAAAAGATGACTGAAATTGTCAATTCAAAAAAACAATTAATACTTTTGAACATGAATTTAAATAACTCCATACCTTTTGTTTGGCTATCTCATTTTACATTATCACAGTATTTAGAGCAGACAATTACTTGTCGGTGTGGATGATATAAGTAAAAGAAGCATACAAAAAAAAAAAAATTATAATAATAATAATAATATTTCAGTTAATGCCCTCAATATTATATTTTTAAGCTTCTCGCAAAAATGTGTTTAAAAAATAATTGTCACAAACAAATTAATATTAAGTAAGAACGAAACAAAAATGATATCAAAATATGGTGAATCACTAATGAGATAGGTGGGATGAAAGACATCGAAACCAATTTGATTGAATAGTTAGAAGGTGTTTCTAAAATCCGGAAATCAATCAGGTTTCAATATTTTTTAGTCACAAAATTTATCAGGGGCTATTCGTTAGATTTCAATATGGGTTATGTTTTTTCTTTGATTAAATATTAAACATTAACAAATATTTGTCTTTTAAAGCCTTTCATTCTATAATAAAAATAATTATTCTATAATTGTAATTCTAAAACTAATTGCTAACTGATATAAAGCTTTAGTGTGTTTCATTGATATATTAAATGTCTTCTATCGGCGGAACCCCGACATTACGATTAAGGTAATTAACATTATAACCTAAAAGCAGACTATTTTTAAAATATTTAATTAGAGGAATGTAGATTTTTCATATTTTTATCATTATCAATCTTAAATAAGGTTTTATATCCGACAGTTAAATTTGCAGTCCTTGTGTTATATCTAGTCTAGTTTTGAATTTATTTTTGGTGCATATGCATAAGCTGAAAATGAATAAGATAAGCCGAATTATGGTTCACTTCTAAATGAACTGAAGATACTTGTTATAAACGTTAAAAATTGTAATTTGGAAAGCATTTTTCCAGAATGTCAAGTATTCAAATGACTTAATTTATTAAATTTAAAAAAAAATTATTAAAAAAATATCCGCAAGGTAGGTGTGTATATTTGGGGCTGATGATTATGAAATCTAACACAAAACTGTGAGATCGTGGGTTCTATTCCATCTGATGACAGTCTTTAATTACAATTTATTAATACTGAAAAATGTTTTTCTTATTTTTTTTAAGTATGCATGCTAAAAACTAATAATTTAACAATTATTTAAAAAACTAGAAGGCTCCGCTCCCTGTTCATTTTGCTCATTAACCCTCGTTGTTGTTTCTGCATTTATTGCAGATGCAGAATAAGAAGTTAAGAACAGATGGATACGAACAGTTTATTTCCATTTTTTTTTCTACAAAAATTACGATTGAATTACCATTTATATTTTGAAGATGACTAAATTTCGGCAAATCAATAAAATTGGTACCAATTAATAAAATTAGAAAATTGGCACCTGCCGCAGAGTTATTACTCAATGAAGATGGACTCAAGGAATAGAGCATTCTCCTCTGAATGAGGTGCACCGAGTCGAATCCCAGTGATAGCTGGTCGATATGAATTTCACACCCAACTTTTACCGACCACAGTGCTGACGTGAAATATTCTCTGTTATAGACGGATCATGGGTTAGAGTCCCTTTACCGTCAGGCTAACCGTGGAAGGCACTCGTGTTCTTCCTCTCTATGTATCGTAAATGCGGGTTAGTTCCATCATAACGTCCTCCATGAAGGCAAAAAATTTCTTCCAATACTTTATCCTGGAGTTCTCCTGTATGATGGATTGGGTTCAAAATTACAAGGCTACGGAGCTGAACATTAGTAGTCGTAAACTCGAAATTCATTGGGCTGTTATAAAATAAACTAATAACTTGGCCACGATAGCTTGGTTGGTAGGGCTATGGACTCCTGCTCGTGAGAATGGAAGTTCAAATTCAGCCGGCCGAATAATACCCATGTATAAAATGGTGACTGGTGCATGTTAAATCTGTCGGGGTCATAAACTCCTCCAAGTTCTTATGACAATTCAATACCTCTGCGAACTGATCCAGGAGTTTCCTTCTCTTCTGGATTGGTTTTAAAATTTCAAGGCTACGTAGTTAAACATTGGCTCAAAATTGAGTCAGTTTTTCAACGATTATTAAAAAAAAACTAATAATCAAACTGTATTTTCTTGTATTATAGCATACTTCCTAGCATATTTTCTGCACACCTTCATAATTTGATGTTTCTAAGTCTTACAGATTTTGAGCTGCAAAGCGAACTGTATGTCTTACAGGAAATTGATTTTGATGATGTGATAGAAGATTCGCCTCTCAAAAAGCGCGAAAAGTATTGTTACCTTAAATTTTCGATAAAAATAATGTATATAAGTTTTTATAATTATTTTAAATGTTTTTTACTCTTAAAATAAAAAAAAATTAAGAAATTATTCAAAATAAAAATTTTTTCTCTAAATTTACTCATAAAGGGCCCCCAGATAATGACAGGCCCAGGGCCCCTATAAACATAAAAACGGCTCTGATCCCATCGCAAATCAAAACCTATAATAATGTAAACTGTATGTAATTTTTAAATACTCATAATGTTGTTCTTTCTCAGTATATAAAGAAAAATTTTTATAGCTAAAGTCTTGCTATTTGTATACTTGCTAACATATAGTAGTGAGTGATAATACTCGCGATCGCGGAGCTCGATTACGCCATCTGTGGAGAAGACCAGTTCCATATCTTGTTCCCTTTCATAATATTTTTCGCATTTAGATTGTCAAAAATATATTTTAAAATTTCCACGATGCTAACTTTAAGCACTAGTTTTAATATAGTTTTGAAATCCATATAGTTGCCAACCAATTGGTTAGAAATTAAGCTTAAAAATTTAAAATCATGACAGAAATTAACGTACTTTCTTCTTTTATAATGACTACCCATTCGCTAACGGTGAAAGCCTACCTAGCATTGCTTTGGGTAAAGTGTTCAGCTATGCACCACTTGCCACTTGAAGTCCGTTTCGATAGCCAATAGTGGATTGGTACGGTATAATGATGCGAAGTAAATGTGCATTTTGTGACAAAAGTATGCATTTTGTATCATATTGTTTATACATGATATGAACATGAATTTAAGATATTGTGACACTTTATTTTCCATTTCTAAAGGTTACAGTGGAGATGATGATTTGAATATTGCTGTTTAGATAACATTCCAGATGCAATTTTTAAGCTGAATCAAATAATACCAATTGAGAGTCTAAAAGACTAATAATCTCAAAAGTGCTTACGATTTTATGTATATAAAGTGCAATTTTGTACTTAATCCTATTAACGCATCTGACATTTTTATTTGAGCAAATCGGGCATTGTGCTCTGTGAGCAATGCATTGTTACGCTGAATTGAATGAAATCAAAACAAAATCAATAAAGTTATCAGTTTAGAATTTATAAGCGTTATGAAGTTCTCATGAGTACAATTTTCAAGTACAATTTTTTACTAATACTTGTTTACGCATCTGACATTGCTATCTAATCTAAACAAGTGAGGCATTGTTTCTAATGTTCACTTTCACGCTAAATCTATTAAAATAAAATAAAATGTCGATGCCCTGTTCCGACTTAGAATTAATGAGGGTTTTATGTATGAAAATTATGATTTTCGATTATATCTTTATAACTATGATCTAGATTTGATGTTCATAAAAATGTGTAAGAAATAACGACTAGCTGCAATGTCGTAGTTGTAGCAGTAGTTCATTTACGTCGCACTAGAGCAGTGTTTCTTAATCTTTTTGATGCAATGGACCCCTTTTAAATTTTTTTAAGAAGTCACGGAGAAGTCACCTCTGAGAAAAAAAATTGCAAGAAACATAAATTTTTAGCATTTAATTTTATTTTTTTAATTGTATACAAAATATTTAAAATTAAAATTTTTACTCTGAAGGTTGTTGCTGCTTTTCCTTAATTAATAAATTGAATAGAGGGATGGTTTTCGACAAAGCAACAAGCATAACATGTTCAACATTCAATCGATAACGATGTTTTGTTTTTATTGTCACAACTGTGGAAAGTCCGGCTTCGTTAAGATACACTGTAGCTAACGGAATTATAGCTGAAATAGCTCGCTTTACAAGCAATGGGTAAGCTTCTTTCACATAAGACCAAAACTCTCCGACTGTTTTTGAATCGAAATCCATTTTTAGCAAGGACTTTGTTCTAAGATCAATAAGCTCATCTTTGGCAAGGTTCATATCATCGATACAGTCAATATCACAAAGAAAAGGATGATGAATCCACAACTCATCTTTTTTCTTTATCTCATCTAAATTAAAATATTTTTTCAATGAAACTTGAAGTACTTCCAGTTGTTCACAGATTTCATTTTTTAAGTTATTCAGTAACAAATTATCTTGCCAAGATCCATTTTCAGAAAGCACTTCGTCCAACATTTAAAAGTTTGCATATATCTCATTTTGAATTTGATTTTTTTCAAAGTGGCATCTTCAATTAGAATGCTTGTAATTTCTCGGTTGCATCCATAATGGTGATATCGGGTCGTTGAATTAAAAGACTTATATTGTTCATGTGGTAAAAATTATCTGCCAGGTAAGCCAATTTATAGGTAAAATCTTTTTTGTTTAAATATTCGAAGAATGAGTTATCTTTTTCTTCTAGAACAAGTGATAATTCGATCTTCAGCATGAAAAATTGTTTCAAAACCTGCCTCGTCACAGCCAGCGCAATTCCGTGTGGTACAGAAGTACCTCGTTTACTCCGGCCATTTCTAGACACAGCTTTTTAAAGAGACGATGATTAAGAGCTCTACGTCTAATAAAATTTACAGTTTTAATAACTATTGATAATGCATCTTTTAAGCTGGTAGGAAGAGTTTTTGTAGCCAGCGCATGTTTATGTAAAAAACAATGAGTAACAAGAACATTAGGAGGCTTTTTTTTACCAACAGGGCAAAACCAGATTTATTGCCAAGCATCACAGGTGCTCCATCTGTACGAAGTGAATGAAGTTTTTCTTTCCAGCCGAAGTCTTGTTTGGTAAAGAAAACATTTAACATTGCTAAAACATCAATTGTCTTTGTAGTTTGCAAAAGAGACTCACAAAATAAAAATTCTTCTTTGATAGTATCAAGAGACACGTAACGAACAAAAACAAGAAGTTGACTATAATTCGATATATCTGTAGTTTCATCCAGTTGCATACTAAAGGGAAATGGCGATACTTTCAATTCATGGATGATCTTTTTCAAGATATTGCAAGAAATTTCAACTATTCTTGAATGTGTCACTTCATTTAAAAATGGAATTGCCTCAAGTTTTTTTTCTCTGTTCCAATCTACAAACTAATTCAATCATCTCCAGCGCACATGGCTTAATTAACGTCTCTCCAATAGAATGCGGTTTCTTGCTTTTAGCAATATGATATGCAACTTTGAGAGATGCCTGAACCAGAGGTTTTTGTGGAATAGCAAATCCAAGTTTGTCTAATGTTCCAGATTTCAAAAACTGGGCTTTCTTCTTAGTAAAAAATTCTAGATCTAGTAACCTGAACAAGGTGTCAAATGTACGTAGCTTGATAGGGGATAATAAAAATAGTACAGCGGACGTCATCAGGGGGTTGCCCCTGATGGTGAAAACTGAAAGCCGGGAGGATGTTAAAAATGGAGGATGTTAAAAATATGACAGGGATATTAGAGGGCTGTGTGCAGTCCGTACTGAATTTGGGGTATCTCGTTCACCTAGTTTCAAATATGTATGTATTTTCACCTTTTAGAAGGAAAAAAAAGATCAATGTTATTTAAATATTACAGATCCAAACGTTTTAAAAATTAGGAGCATTCGGTGGACCCCCAAAATATGACCCATGGACCCCTAAGGGGTCCATGAACCACAGGTTAAGAAACCCTGCACTAGAGCGAGAGAAAAAAAGAGAAAAACATTAGAGAGAATTTTTTTTTATTTTTTACCCCAACTTCGACAAATAGAGAAAGAGAATGGCTATTTTCTCCTTAAAGTTATGCATTGAAATTACACATTTCTCACATCCCTTTATGGATTCCTAATTTTTTAAGAACTGTGTCGATTCCAAACATCGATACAGTGCATAATCCTGGTAACCCTTTCAATATTTCAGTATTAAACGCACAGTGTGCAATAAATAAATGCGTAAAAATATTTTATCCTGAATAAGATATTGCATTTTTTCGAATTAAGTTCTTTATAAGAGGTAATTTCAAATATGGTCATTATTTGGTGCTGATGATATTACACGAAACAGTAGATGGAAAATTATCTTCTTATCATATATGAAGAAAAGTAAGTAAATGAATAATTGATAATTGCTCAATTCTGTATTTTCCTGATACGAAGCAGAATGAAATTCAAAAATTGTGACGAATTCATTTGTTGTGTATGTGTAGAATCAAGAACTAAAAAGTCAGTTTGTAAATCTTTGTAAAAAATGAAATCAAAGTAAAGTAAGGTTTGCAAAGATTTGAGAAGAAGTGAAAACATTTTGTAACTATGACCTCTGGTTCTTTAGATCATGAAAAGCGAAAGGCAGGAATTAAAAATTATCTAAACTAATTTATTTCACCAAGTAAAACTATAGAATCTATTCATCATTAAAGAAAAAGTTATTCGCTAAAAACTGCCTTTGATTTTCATCTTTCAATCAACTGCTTTCAAATTATTTTAGTCCACGCTTTGCGTTTATTTACCTCGATAATCAGAGTTTGAAAAACCTTTTTGCTTCTCCTGTAATAAAAATATAGTTCTTGACTCTTAATGCAAAAAAGGAAGGGGGATGACCTGAATAACTTTTGGCAGAATGATCAGGTTATCAGTCAATGGTTCGAGGGCTTAACTTTAAATATGTTAATTAATTAGAGCAGATGATATTTTATGCTACGAAATCAGACACAAAAAAAATAAGCATGCCCTTTTTTTCCTTCACAGGATTTGGATTTTAATTCTTCTAAATACGGCGGAATAGAGAGAAGAGATGAGACGGGCCCGACACGTTTACTGAAAAAAGATTTCGCACTCGGGTGGAGACAGATTCAAGATAAAATTTTCATAAACTTTTTTATGAAACAAACATTTGATTCAATTATTGAGTTTAAAAAATGTAAAATTTATGAGGTATAAAAATTCACCTGTTCTTTTTTTCTGTTCGGTGCTTTTGCTTTGTGAGCTAATTGTTTTCTTTCTCAATTTTTGTTTTAGTCATCTTTCATTTCAGACGGTTCAGCTTTTTTCTTTGCTTCTTCTTTTACAGCAGTGTTTCCCAAAGTGTGGTATGCGTACCCCCAGGGGTACGGGAACAGTTAAGCGGGGGTACGCGTTCTTACGCGAAATATCTTGCAGCAAACGAAAATTTCAGTTTTTTTTAGAAACAAAGCTAGCCATGAAAATTTACGATTACGTATTTTTCTATTGGCTATTTTTTGCAGAGTCAACAGTTAATAATGAGTGGTGTTAACAGCCAGTTGAGACTTTCAACTTTTGCGCAATTTTTTTATAGTAAAAAATGCATTCATTTTTAATGAATGGTACGCAGAGCTACGAAAAATTTAGAAAGGGTACACAAAAGTCATAAATTTGGGAAACACTGTAAGGGATGGAAATGGTTTTAACTTACTAATTCCCTTGTTTACTCATCAAAGGCTTAGTGACCGCATAATTTGATTTTCATAAGATGTATATGGTATAAGATGTGTATGGGCTCTGATGGTTAAAATTATTCGGGCCCGGGCTTGGACCTCCAAAAGAATCTCTATCAGGTTGAGTCTGGGAAATGTAGTCTCAATTGCTTAAAGTTGCAGAGAAGTCGAAAGTTTTTGTAAATTTTACTTTTTGCGTATTTCGCAATGTCTTGTGAAAATTTTTTTTTTTTTTTTTTGCGAACGGAAATGTTTTCGCCCTGAGTTTTAAAATTCGTTTATCCAGAGATAATTTTATGCAAAAGTGAACGAAAAAAATTTAAATTGAAAGGTTTATAAAATTTTATATCATTTTAAAGAAAATTTTAAATGGAAAAACACGAAATTTGTACGAAAATTATTAAATAGTTTCTTAAGAAAACAAATATTAAATATAAATTGGCTGCCGAAGTTATTTGGACCAAATTTTCCAGCCTGCGGCTACACCTTATATATTGAGGGTCAAGAAACAGAGTTTGTCAACTAAAATGTCTGTTTATTCAGAGAAAATACATTTTGGTTTTGATTTTGTAAATTAAAATATCGACTACATTAATTAATTGGTGTATTTAGGGTTAGGGCCTCAAGCTATTAAAATTGAGTCTTATGTATATATATATATATATATATATATATATATATATATATATATATATATATATATATATATATATATATATATATATATATATATATATATATATATATATATATATATATATATATATATATATATATATATATATGTTAAAGATGCTTACAAAACACCGTGTATTTTCTTGTTAGCGTCGCTAAGCAAAAACTATTGGATCCAAATAAACGTTGAAAATATAAAAGCATATTTATTTGATCAGTTCATGTAAAATCAAATGGAATTACAATATCGTCGAAATAGAAACTTTTGATTTCATAGTTTTCACAATAATTATTTTCTTATTGAATTGGAAAAAAAATCAGATTTATGAGTAATTGGTGTGTTCTAAAATCTAAAACGTACGGTGGACAGAATTTCTAAAAAATCAATGAAAAACTCACTACCTGCCATACACACATTTTCTCTGTGCGTGGTTATAGATGAGATTGGAAGGACAATCCATAATATATGCGTTGCCATGTACACATCCAATAAATTTGTGTTTGTTTGTTGGGTGTGGATAATATCCCGTTTTTTCTGGACACACAAAACCGACGAGTACAGGATCAATAGTAGTTCCATATGCGTCAGATGTTGAAGATAAAAATAGTTCACTTCTCGTTTCCAAGGAACTAAATCCTTCCGTACTTGAATCACTTGCGATATCAACTATTTCACTGGTAACGTCGGGCTGAGTTGTCTTAAAATCGATTGAAGTTTGTTCAGATTCCGTGAAGATATCTTCTGAAGTTGTGCCATAAGATGATGGTTGTTCAGTCAAATAGCTAGTTGAAGTTTTTTCATTTGTAGAGACTTCTGGATCTACAGTTGGTAGATGACTAATAATTTCATCAACAGTAGCTTCACTGGAACTAAGTACTAAAGTTGATTCTCTTGTTAAATCAGTATTAAGAATTTCTTCTTGCGTTGATGCGCTTGTCATATCCAGAATTGTTGATGAATCCGAAGTTAGCTCAGAAGTAGGTTTTGTTATATCGGGAGAGGTGGGAATTTCTTTAGTGGATGATTCGCCTGTTATCTCACTAGGAGTTAGTTCTGAAGTGATGCGAACAGTAGTGATGACTGGTTGAGTTTTTGATTGACTCATAATTTCTGGAGTTTGAGAAACTAGTGTTACGATTTTAGTTAAGTCCGATGTAGCATCAGTTGCAGTAATCTCCTCATGAGTTGAATGACTTATTTCCATATTTGTTGCGTCACTAGTTGGTAGAGGGCTTTCCGTCTCTTCTGTTGTAGAATCAGTAATTGGCAAAGGACTCTTAACCCCTTCTGTAGTTGAATCAGTTACTGGTAAAGGACTCTTAACCCCTTCTGTAGTTGAATCAGTTACTGGTAAAGGACTCTTAACCCTTTCTGTTGTAGAATCAGTAATTGGTAAAGGACTCTTAACCTCTTCTATTGTAGAATCAGTAATTGGTAAAGGACTCTTAACCTCTTCTATTGTCGAATCAGTAATTGGTAAAGGACTCTTAACCCCTTCTGTTGTTGAATCAGTAAAAGGAAAAGGACTCTTAACCTCTTCTTTTGTCGAATCAGTAATTGGTAAAGGACTCTTAACCCCTTCTGTTGTTGAATCAGTTAAAGGGAAAGGACTCTTAACCTCTTCTATTGTCGAATCGGAAATAAATCTTTCGGAAACTGTATCGGGAGAAGTTGCTGGAGGTGTAAATACATTATCTGGAGTACTTGATTCTCTGGATGATTCGCTGGACTCACTGGATTCATTTGATGAGGATTCGCTGCTTGATTCTCCTAAAAAAAGAAGCAAAAACATGTTAGCCAATCTGCTATACAGTAAAGAATTCCTTACACTTTAAGAATTCTTTAACTCTTTCCTTAAAGAACCTCAGAATAAAGAATTCTTAACACCTTTTGTTATTGAATCAATTAGTGTTAAAGAACAGTTAAGCACTACTGTATTAGAATCAGAAATATGTCTTTCGGAAATCGTATCGGGGAAAGTTGATGGAGGTGTAAATTTATTACCTGGTGTACTTGTTTCTTTAGAGGATTCCTTTGATTCACTAGATTCATTTGAAGAGGATTCACTGCTTGATTCGCCTAGTAAAAGACCGAAATATGTTATCTAATCTACAGTGCATTACAATTAAATAGAAAAATACAATACTTAAAACACATTAAAAGAGATTTAAATAATTTACCTTCTTTGCAGGTAACCAATTCTTTCTTGACGCATTTTCTTGCTCTAGTATCAAATAACTGATTCTTTGGACATGTTTTTTCAGTAGCTTTACCCTTATAACAGTCAAAGTAAACCTTACATTCAGTTCCAGATTTCAAGAAGCACCCAGTTGGCTTGGGACAGTCTTCGTTCTTTTCTGTGTGAATTCAAACAATTCAATGTAAATTCTATTTTTCGTGCGCGGATAATTTTAAAAGTATTGACAGATATTTTTTAATAATATTAAAATTTGTTTTCAATAACATTAAGTGTAGCGTTTAGACAGGATTTAAAAATCTCAATATCACCGGCAATCTAAAATATTTTAAAACGATCATTTTTCCCAACATGTACTATTTTTGTTTATTTTTTGCCTACGTGTAAAATATGCTTAATCTGCATAGGTACACATGCGCAGAATATGATTTTTTTAAAAAAAATAATTGAAATTTTATCATTTTTTGATTGATCTTCAAAATAACCAAAATTACATTATTTCATTGTATCCATGATTGATGAATAGAAACCTGTACACTATCTGGTCAAAAGTAACCGGACACCCAATGGTATGGACTTAGAACGTCCTGAGGCACATATTAATATGATGTTTGTCCCCTTTTGCATATTGATGGCAGTCTGTACACTTCTTGGACAGGTTTTCCACCAGTTTTTGATAGGAATTGACTTCCGTCACAGCTGAAGTGAGTGATTGCAGTGAGGAGGGTCAATTTGGCTGGCTACATAATCTGCGCTCTAATTCGTCCTAAAAGTGTTCTATGGGATTTAGATCGGGGTTCTGAGAAGGCCAGTACAGTTTTTGATCACCCATTTTGTCAAACCACGTCTGTGCAAGCATCGATGTGTGAATGGAGCAGAATGGATCCTGCTGGAAGAGAAATGGTCCTTCCTCGAAATATTGCCATAGAGTTGGGCGTGCCACAGACATCTCAGAGTTTATGTTTCCAACCACAGAAACTAACGGACAGAGGCCCAACCACAAGAAACACTCCCACATCATTATGATTCCACCACCATAACAACCGGGTGTCACAGATATTTTTGGCAAGATAGTGCATAAAACTATTTTGAATGAAATATGCAAATATGAATTGAGCTTAAAGTAGGTTTAGTGGCATATCAAAGGAAATCTTAAAAAGAACAAAAAAGATTTGGGACGAAACGTTAAGTGACATTTTATGGCGAAGGGGGATACGGTCACAGGCAACTGGCCAATGGCATAGCTTCTGGTGAACAGCTAAGGACTCAAAACCTTAAATCTATTACTATTTCCTTTTTGTTCGCGGGCAAGAGAGAAAATCTCAGTTTTTATGTAGTAGCTTATGGTGTAGCTAAGGCGGCCAGGATTTTTGAAATCTTGAGAATCCTCGAATTTCAGTTGTAGTGCTCAGCATGTTTTATTAACCAAGATAGTTTTGTCTTACGAAGAATAATATCAAAAAGCAAAAAAGTATGATGCTAAAACTAATTTATGAAAACTCCATACTCGACTGAAAATAATTCCAACAGAAAATAAACTAATAATCATGTACTTCTTCATTTTACAAGTAGTAAATAAATGTAGAATATCATATGATAGATCAAAACCGCTTAGTAATGATATCAAGCTGGATAAAGATGGCTCTGCAGTTGATATTAGTATTTAATTAAAAAATAGGAAGCTTTGTCGCACATATAAATTAATATTTTCCGTAAATATATGGATGTTCCTCAATCACAAAATTTCTTGAGGATACTCTGCTGATTTTCCCTCAAGGTTTTTCCTCGTGGTTTAAAAATCTAATCACATTCGATATATTCCTGGGTATAGTATGGGATTTATTTTGAGGTTTTATATGAGGCAGTTAAATATTCACGTTTCGGTAGTTAGGTCGGTTAAGAGTTCACTTTACACCGTCGGAAAATGAAAAATTCGTTCACAAAATATGTACTCAGTGAGAGAAAATGTAGAGCGCAAAGTAAAAAACAGATCCCCCTGAATTACTTTTGATCTAATGGTCGGATCTTCACGTTGAGGGGGTGACCTCAAATATACTAACAAATTAATGCGAAAGATAATTTAAATTACGAAATCAGACACAAAAACGTACTTTCTCTGAATAAAATGTTTTTTTTCTCGACTGATTTGGATTTCTAACTTCCAAAATATAAAGGGTAGATGCAATTTGGGAAATGTGGTCTCCATAGTTTGGTCAGGAGACCGGTATGTTTATTTAGTGAAAGTACATTTTTGTGTCTGATTTTGTAACTTAAAATATTAATTTAATTAAAATAATAACTTAAATTAGCATATTTGAGGTCGCCTCTTCAAACCTTTAAGATGGAATCCTTGAATGTGCAGATCCGATCATTAGATCAAAAGTTATTCAGGATGGTTAATTTTTTGTTTTGTGTCTTGTAGCTTTGGTTTGAATATAAAATATACATACGGAGAGAGAATTTTTGGAACAACAAGGATTACTCTCCCCTCTGCCCTCATTGATTCGTCAATTTTATGAATATTATATATCATTGATTCAAATGTTTAGCCTTTCTATGATTTAGCTATCCATCCACTACTTTTGTAAAGGAAAAGGAAAGACAAAATTTTTTTATGGAAATTTAGTGTAATTACATTAAAAATGTCTATTTAGGAGAAGATTCGGCAAATCTTAAAAACCAATTTTATAGCAGATCATTAGGGGACGATTTTTTGTGGGGAAAGAAGATGACCTATAGGTTGAAGAAGCTAAAATGGATGAAACAGTTAGTAATAGCATTCTATGTACTTATGAAAATACATATATCTATCCTTATATATTTTTTCTGCTTAAAAATTGAAATGCGTTAAACTTACTTTCTTCACAAGTGACCTTTCCTTTCCAATCGCATTTTCCAGATTTCACATGGAAGATCTGATGCTTGGGACACTTTTTTTCCTTCGCCTTACCCTTCGAACATTCGAAGTAAATTCTACATCTTGTTTCGGGCTTCAAAAATTTACCGTTTGGTTTTGGACAATCTTTATTTTTTGAACCTAAAAATAAGAAAAACTTTAGTCTTACATGGTTTCATAACTTATTCCTGCTGTATACTTGATAGAGTTAAAAATTTGCATAAAACTTTTTTTTTTTATCAGAACCAGTCGTGAGGAAAAAAATAATACACTATGGAGAAAAATAAAGGAATAAATATAATAAATTTACTTAGTATTCTGAATCAAATTTTTTTAGGGTAATGTAGTTTAATAAACTAAAAAAGGAATAATTTTTATTTAGAATCTTAAAAAGGCAGACTTACTTCCTTCACATTCCACTAGTTCTTCATAATCGCACTTTCCTGATGTGTCATCAAAAAGTTGACCTTTGGGACATTTCTTTTCTGTCGGTTTCCCATTACAACAGTCAAAATAATTCTCACAATTTGTTCCGTTCTTCAAGAAACGACCATCAGGTTTTGGGCATTCTTTTCTAGTAGGTTCTAATAAAGAACAACTTATTAATTTATTGCATTTATGGATCTTACTTAGACTACTAAATTAGGTTATTGGGAAATAGACATAATGTGCACTATCAATACCATCCATGCTAGACAGATATTGATTTAAAAAAAATAGAGATTTGAAATATATATGAGAAGGTGAAACCATGATAACAACCAATAGACTCTATTTTTAGAATTTATATAAACTTGATAAAGAGCGTGCCGCAATGACTGTTCTTAATATACAGTGGTGAAATAAATTAAGAGAACTAGCTTGCTTTATAGAATTTCATGAACTGAGTGTGTCATGCCTCCATGTTGTGATGGCGCTGTCATCAAGGTAGATGTTGTAAAAAGACAGAGGAGGGAACGCTCTGATGGAGAGCGGAAGCGAATTGTTTAGATGTCTTGGTCATATTAATTTTCTAATCTTTTATCATTATTAATAAATGTTTCTTTTGTGTTGTTAATTGGTTACCATTTATTTGGCCAATTGTGATTTTGGGAAGTATCTGAATGAAGAAGGGAAAAGGAGGAAAAATTATACGTTATATCACAGCACGCTCTCATACGAGAACCAGAGCATAAATCAAGGTATGAGATTTATCATATTCTGTTTATAAAGAACATTTTAAGAATTGAATTATGAGAAGTATTGATTTTAAGTGATATTCTGAAAGAGAAGAATAATTGTATTAGATAGTAGAGAGTTGTAGGAGATTTAGAGAAATTATAATTATTTTGGGAATAGAAATAAATAGAACAATTATGTTTAACATAAGGGGGATGAAAAAAGAAGATTTGGTAGTAGCTGCCGAAGAATTAGGTTTAGAAGTTAAATCGGAGCATAAAGTTGTTGATTTGAAGGATTTGATAGAGAAAAGTGATCAATTTAAAAATGACTTTGATTTTGTTAAAGAATTTTTAATTACTACAGTTACCGAACGTATCGAACGAGAGAAAAAAGAAGCAGAATTGTTAAATGCAGAAAAGAATCAAAACAAAACAACAACTGAAGCAGCATTAGAACTCGAGAAGACTAGGCTTGAGATTGTTAAAGCACAATTAGAATTAACTAGAATGCAGACAGAGAGTAATAGCTGTAACTCCAATGTAGGGAATGATTTTAGTTCAAATAATAATAACTTAGAAACATTAATCAAAAGCGTTAAAACTTTAACTATTTCCGTTCCTAGTAAACCCGAATCTTGGAATTTATTTTTTACATCTCTTGAAAAAGCATTTGTAATAAAAAATGTTCCGGAAGAATTAAAAGTCGAAATATTATTTAACTTGTTAGGTGAACGAGCGGCACATTTGGTAGTTTATGCAAACGCGGAAGAAATAAAAGATTATCCTAAAGTTAAAGCTTTAATTTTAAAAGAATTCCAACCTACCCCAGAAGCCTGTCTAGAAAACTTTCTAAATGCCAAAAGATCTAAAAATGAAAACCATATGCAATTTGCTAGTAGATTAAGAGCCAATTGGGACTTTTATTGTGAACTTAAAAATGTAAAAGATTTTGAAACGCTGAATGAATTAATAGTTAGCGATAGATTACTAAGTGCGTTAGACAACGAAACTCGAAGCTATGTTAGAATAAAACAATTAGATACTTGGCTTAAACCTAGGCAGATCGCTGAATTGTGCGATAATTGGTTTACCTCTAAAGGTAGAAATTTTTCAGAATTGTATGATAATTCGGTTAACAATCGCAATTTGAATGGAAACACTAAGTATGTTCCACCACCTTTGAGAAAACCCCCATTTACTAGAGAAAACAAATATTTTCCCCACACACGCGAATGTTATATCTGTTCTAGTAGCTCGCATATGGCTAAGAGTTGCCCAAATAGAAGAAATAAATACTATGAACAATCAAATAAAGCCGGTAATGATATTCAAAACAAAACGCGAAGTAACACACAAACGTCAATGAATAAATCCAGTGATAATACTGCAGTTGTTACAAATGTAAATTCGAAACATTTGCAGAGTTCTAAAACTTTAAATGAAATTAATTTGTACCCGTTACAAAAAGTCTCCATTTCTATTGCAAGTAGACAAATAGACGCGATCATTGATAGCGGGGCTGAGATTTCAATTTTGAATACGACCCTACTTCCGTCTTTAGAAATAGAAGCTAAGGGAAAAATAATTTTACAATCCGCATTTAAAGAACAAGTCGAGGCGAAATTAGCTATATTGCCAGTATATTATAAAAACCCTAACGATTGTCTATTTTATAGTTCAAATATTTTGTTTGCTTTAACAGATAAACTAAACATCCCTTGTTTAATTACACCGGACGCTTATAATTCTTTGATTTATCAAAATGATGATTCAGCTAAAATCGAAAACACTTTAGTTTTAGAATGCGACACGTCAGTAGACGAGGGGGAAGAAATGAATAAAAGTTCATCAAGGTCAGAGGATTCATTTTCACAATCAGAAGAAAGTGAAACAGGGTGCGGTATTTATTTAATGTCGAATACTAATAAATTATGCAGTTCTAGTGATGAATATTCGGAGGCTAATAAATTTCGAGAAATGCAGAAAGATTGTTTAACTTTAAAGAACTCTTTTAAAGATGCTAGCTTGAAAAAGAATAATTTCTTTTTGCGGGATGATTTATTATTTCATAAAGATAAAATTTGTGGCGATACAATATATCAATTAGTATTACCTAAAATTTATTGGGATAAAGTTCTTCAATTAGCTCATAATGAGAATCATTTAGGAATACGAAAAACTAAGGAACGCATAAAATTATCTTTTTATTGGCCTAATGTTTCAAAAGATGTTGAGAATTATTGTAAAACTTGCAAAAATTGTCAATTAAAAAGTCCGGAGCGAAAATCTGATATAATTCCTATAACCCCTGTCGTTAGAGCTCCATATCCTTTTCACACGGTAAATATAGATTTAATTGGAGAAATTGTTCCACCCTCAGGTAGAAAACATAAGTATTGTTTATGTTTAATTGATCAAAATTCTAGATGGCCCGAAGTCGTCCCACTAAAAAATTTGTCTGCTAAGACAACATGCGATGCCCTTTTAGAGATATTCATGCGTACCGGAATTCCAGAAGTAATTTGTAGTGACCAGGGTACTAATTTTACTTCGCAATTGACGAAAGAATTTGAAAATAGGTTAGGAGAAAGTCCTCGATTTTCCACTCCATCTTACCCAGCTTCAAATGGTTTAGTAGAGAAATGGAATAGGGTATTTAAACAGATGTTATACCATGTTATCCGTTCAGATCCTACCGATTGGGATAAACATATTCCATACTTACTTTTTGCGTACCGCGAAGTACCAAATTGTACGACGGGAATATCTCCTTTTAAACTCATGTATGGACGCGAAGCTAGAGGCCCTTTGTCAGTTCTAAAATCTTCTTGGTCAGGTGAGATTCCATTACCGCTAAATCTTAGCAATTCGGCTGTAGATTATTTACAGGAATTAAAAATAAATTTGGAAAAGGCCGCAGATCTCGCTTCTTTGACTACGACTAAGAAACAAAATTCTTATGCCCATTATTTTAATCGAAGTACAAGAATGAAAGAGTTTAAGAAAGGTGAATTAGTCTATTTACTCATTCCGGATTCTTCGAATAAACTGTACGCAAGATGGACAGGACCAGGCGAAATAATAGAACGAATTAATCCTAATTCATATAAGGTTAAATTACCAGATGGCAATGTGCGACATATTCATGCTAACAAAATAAGACATTTTCATGCTAGAACACAAACCGTGGGAGTTATTTTTGAAGATGATGTTGAATTTGGTGAAATTCATCCCACACCAATTATAACACCTTTGTTAGGAAAAGATGACATTGAGGTAGATGTTAGTCATTTAGAAGAAAGTAAACAAAGAGAGTTGCTTGAACTTTTGCACAAGCATGCATCATTATTCTCCGGTAAAGTACAAGTTGCTAATGTAGGTGAACATAAAATTCGATTAATACCAGGTGCTGAGAGGAAGAAACCCTACATTTACAAAATCCCCGAATCTTTAAAGACTGAAGTTGACAAACAAATTTCAGAACTAGAAAATCTAGGTCTTATTGAGCCCAGTGAAGCAGACATTGCGTACCCAGTAGTTTGCGTGGCAAAGAAGGATGGTAGTATGCGTTTATGCATCGATTTCAGACATTTAAATGCTGTAACAAAACCTTTTGATTACCCAATGGAAAATTCATCAGATCTCATCAACCAAATTGGACATGCTAAAATTATAACTTGCCTAGATGTATTAAAAGGGTACTGGGAAATTCCTTTAGAAGAGGAAAGCCGTGATCTTACTTCATTTAAAACTCATCGAGCCCAATATAGATGGAAGGTAATGCCATTTGGTCTCCGCAACGCAGCAGCTTCTTTTCAGAAAGTGATGAACAGTGCTTTAAGTGAATATCGTGAATTCTGCAAAGCATATCTCGATGATATAGCTATATTTTCTTGTGACTGGAATACACATCTTAAACAATTAGATATGGTACTGTCTAAATTAACTGATCTGAAATTCACTGTTAATGTCAAGAAATGTGTTTTCGCAAAAACACAAATCAAGTATTTAGGTCATATTATAGGAGATGGTAGACATGAACCAGATCCTGAAAAGCTTCGTGCTATTGAAATCATCGAAACACCTAAAACCAAGTCAGCTTTAAAAAGTGCGTTAGGTCTCTTTAATTATTACAGAAATTATATACAAAATTATGCTGAGATAGCAAGACCACTGACGGATTTAACTAAAAAGAAAGTTCCAGAGCTTATTCCTTGGACTGACGTAGAGGAATTATCCTTCCAAAAACTAAAGAAGAAGTTGATTGAAGCTCCTTCTCTTTATACTCCAGATCCTAAGAAACCGTATGTTATACAGTGCGATGCAAGTTCCTATGGTGTTGGTGCTTGTTTATCCCAAAGAGATGATAACGGTCAACTTTGCCCCATCAGTTTTGCTAGCCAAAAACTGAGCAAAGTGCAACAGAACTGGGCTACAATTGAACGTGAAGCGTATGCTGTAGTATGGTCGATTAAAAAGTTCGAAAATTACGTGTTTGGTGCGAATATTGACATTATAACTGATCATAATCCTTTAATATTTTTACAGAAGTCAGCACCCCAATCTGCTAAGTTGCAACGGTGGGCTTTAGCTCTCCAAAGGTACAATATTCATATCACACACTGCCCAGGTGCTCAGTTAAAAAATGCTGATGGTCTATCAAGACTAGTAAGTGATTAAATGTTTTGTGTACTTATTAAAATACAATCTAACATATATGATAACCTGTTTTATAACAAGGCTTCTTTTCATCTGTAAGTATATATATAAGTATTATTGAAATTTAATATCTATTGCAATATTGTATCAAGGATTCTTTTCATCTGTAATTGTTTATATATACCAGTTTTATAGAAATTTGATTTGTATATATTATGTGTTATAACCAGGCAACTATACATCTGTCATATTTCTACTATTTTCATTCTCGTTTTGCATATTTTATGTGTAAGTAATTGTAACAAGTATTCTATTCATATGTTTTATTTACAATTAAGTGTTAAATATATTTTTATATATATATATATATATTATCCTATTGTGTAGATCAGATTTCGCTATACCAGGTGTAGCGCAATCTTGTCGGGGGGGTGTCATGCCTCCATGTTGTGATGGCGCTGTCATCAAGGTAGATGTTGTAAAAAGACAGAGGAGGGAACGCTCTGATGGAGAGCGGAAGCGAATTGTTTAGATGTCTTGGTCATATTAATTTTCTAATCTTTTATCATTATTAATAAATGTTTCTTTTGTGTTGTTAATTGGTTACCATTTATTTGGCCAATTGTGATTTTGGGAAGTATCTGAATGAAGAAGGGAAAAGGAGGAAAAATTATACGTTATATCACAGAGTGTAAAACCACTGCTTCTAGACAAAAATTCAAATCTTGTGCATCAAATACGTCACTGTAAACGTGTATGTAGGTGGAGCCAGTAGAGAACCAGACTTTTTAAGTGCGCGTAAGTTAAGACGCATTTCGCTCGCTAGCACACCTTGGCGAATTTCTTGGTGTTATTTTGCAGCAATAGGTTAAATTAAAATTGTAACAGTAAAAATGACTAACCACCAATTGTTTAGATGAGGAGACGAATAGGATTTAGATGAGGAATGAGGTGACGAATTTTGAAAAAGGCTAGAAGCTGGCCAATCTGTGGTCCAGATTTGTAGATAATTCAATTTAACTTATGTTTCCCGGACGTCGGATCTATCGAGAGAAAGCCTGGGCAAGATAGTCCAAGAGCCAAGACGGTCAGAGAAGATCGCGATTTGTCTATTATAGCGAAGCGTAACAGAGGACTTCTCAGTTCTCTCGTGACTTGTATGCAGCCACAGAAATCCGTGTATCAAGGGCGACTGTTTGCAAAAAGACTTCATGCGAGAGGGTTGTTTGCAAGAAGACCTGCTGCTTACGTCTTACTTCCTTCTACGAACAGGAGAGTCCATTCAGCATGGAGCAGAGAGCATAAGGATTGGAGTATGGATCAATGAGAGATTGTTTTCTTCACTGATGCGTCTCTGTTCAGCCTTAACACCGATTCTCGCCGTACGTTCATATGGAGAGAACCAGGGATCCTTCCATCCAATGTCCGCGAAATCGACCATTATGGCGGAGCAGGTTTGATGGTCTGGGCAGGCAACATGTTGGATGCCCGCGCACCTATAAAGAAAGTCTGTGACTGGTGTGAGGTATAGGGATGAGGTCCTATGTTCGCTTTTTCAGGGGCGCAGTTGGTCCTGAGTTCGTTTTAACGGACGATAACGCGAAGCCACATAGAGCTCTTCTGGTCGACGAATTTCTAGAGAGTGAGGGTATTCGCCGGATGGATTGGCCAGTCAGATCTCTAGACCTCAACCCAATAGAGCATGTCTGGGACGCTCTGCAGAGGCAATCGCAACTGGCTACCCCCCTCCGAGAACCACCCAGGGAATGAAAACAGCGTTGCTGAAGGAGTGGGACCCATTGCCACAGGAAATGATAAACTACCTTATTTCAAGTATGAAATCAAGCTGCAAGGCCTGTATATCTGTAAGAGAGGACCATACCCCCCATTAACCCATTTTTTTGTTTATTCTGCAACCATTGTTTCATATCTTACGACTCCAATGAGTGTTACACATGATCATAAGCGTGTATTACAATTGTTGAATGGTAATTTGTTTTGTATTGTATCAATGTATGTACAGATCAAATTTTATTAAAATCGATCCAGTAGTTCCAGAGGTAATCGACCAAGTCTGCACATTATCTTAATTTCTTACACCAATGTTTATTTTATAATCAATCACTGAAAAAGGTGCAAACATTGAAACCTATTTGATTGCCAGATGAAGCACCAGAGAAATTGAAAAACAATCATAAGAAAATCCTAATAGTTTCATCAGACAATCATACTAACTGTGTAATAAATTACCAACGAAATTGGTATTTAAACCCAGAACATTTGAACAAATTCGATTCGCAAATTGGGTCATTCTATTTCTCTTGCTTCTTTTTTTTAAGACAGATTTTTTTGTATATAAAGCATATTTTGTTTTGTATTTTTCGCATTAATTCAATCACATTTTACTGTATTTTTTATGATTATATGTTTTTTGATACTTAAGGTAGTAACTAATTCATAGACTAAAATTATAATGGTTAAAATAACAATATTACATTAGAAATGGCGCTTATAATAGTTAAAAATTTAGATTTTTTCTTTATTAAATAATTTTATTATATATTTTATTTTATGAATATTAATCTGAATAAAAAATTTCCAGACACAATTGAAATCAAAAAAATAAAAATATTTTGTATCTTGCATTGTTTATAAAAGAAAATTGCTTACATGAACAACGTTTCTGGAGTTGAGCTGCAGAGAAACATATTTCAATAACATTCAAAAAGATATCTCAAAGCTCTGAAAAATTAGAAGCGTACCAACCATATCTTAACATTTATTTAAGAAATTGAAAGAAATTAAGAACGATCTTTTGACTTTTACATTATTTTAATGTAGAGTCTTCACGAGAATTTATTTCTTGATATTGTTCGATTAAATATGCATAGTTCTGAGTAAGATTTATTAGATATTTTTACCTGTAAACTAAAGTAAATATTGCAAGGCTATACGTGAACAGTACATTTTGGAGAAATAATTTAGAAATATAACTTTTGAATTATTATAAATACAATAATTAAAAACCACTGTTAATAAATATTATTATTTTAATCATTATCATTTCAATCAAAGATTAACTTATTACTGAAATGCCAAGTTGTATCTATCAACTAAAAAAATAAATAATTATTTATGTTTAAATTAATTATATTTGTGAGCACAAAAAAAATCTTTGTTTAAAAGTTAAATTGTAAATGAAAAGTCACAGCTCGCAATACGTGTTTACGAAAATGGACACAATTAAAAATTCGTGTTAAAGAAAATAGACGTAGAAAACAGATATAGAATGTGATTCCGTTTTTCAATCGTCTTTTTTGAGTATTGTTTTCTTTGGACGAATGAACTAATGAATCCAAATAAAATCGTAATATGACATTGTACATTTGTACAAATCACTTGGTACGTTTTATTAATTTAATCTTTTTTGTCAAGACTTTAAAAGTAAATGGTTGTTTTTACAAGGTTGTCATGGATGCTACAAATTTATATTAGTTGAATTAAATTGGCGTTGCAGGAATAGAGTTTTAAAATTCACTTCATCGTTTAGAGTTTTGAATAAGGGAACATCGCCTGAAAAGTGACATCTGCAATATACCTAGCCGCTCCGACCTCGTTGTCCAGGTCTCCATCCCGAAATGATGATGCTTTGTGTTTAAATAAGTAATGAAAAGTAAGCGTGTAATTTCTCCTTAAGTTGTTAAATCTGAGTTAAAGACGTAAAAGACGCATTTTTTTCTCTGACCATTTTGTTAAACACGCATTTCGTGCTGTATCCAGATTTAGAAATTCAACGACGAATATTTATAAGAAAGGAAAAAAAACCTTTATTTAAAGAAAAAAGTAAGATGCAGTTGTTGTCATATGCCATTGAGGCAAAGGGGTTGCGCTATGGCCAAGTGGTGTCATCTATAGTCAAGAATTCGACTTTTACCATACTTACGTCACAACCCGTTTATAGGGCGGAAGTATTCATGTACCCATTCATTCATCCACAGATCGTACTTTTGACCTGAATCAGGGAATGATCAATATTCAATGAAACACACCCAAAGGTATGATTTCTTAAAAAAAATACCTAGGGTCTTAATTTAATTGAAAAAAAAAGTGAGGCAAACGAAATGAATCCATTACGTGAATCGAACCCCATACGTCTCAAAGTTTGTCTCGTACCCCACCACTAAACTGCTGTACTCTTGAAAAAGTGCAGGCTACGTCATAAATTGCACTTAAATTTTCAAATATAATTTTTGAGGATTTGGCTGACTAGTTCGCTTTATTATTCTAACACCCTTAATCACTAAATCACTAAAATACAGGGCTCTAAAAACCACCCGTCCACCCGTCCTCGGCGGTCAAAAATTCCCTGCGGACAACAAATTTCTCGAATCTGACGTACACGCGGACGGCCATTTTCCCGTTAATATTCGTGATACATTTTCAATTTTTGTTATCTTACAAGAGTCTAGCGCCTTACTTCTAAAATGACCCTCTAATCTAGAAATACAGCAACATACTGCGCTTG
Organism: Parasteatoda tepidariorum; assembly: GCF_982258835.1. Classification (NCBI taxonomy): domain Eukaryota; kingdom Metazoa; phylum Arthropoda; class Arachnida; order Araneae; family Theridiidae; genus Parasteatoda; species Parasteatoda tepidariorum. The sequence continues at coordinate 4,099,754 of NC_141755.1, read as the reverse complement.
GTGGAATTGATGTTTTCTCTGTCTGGGGGTACTGCAGTGGTTGAAAGAGGCTTTTCAGCAATGAGCTTACAAAAAAACACATTACGTACTGGTCTTAAACAAGAAGCGTTAAACACAATTATGAACATCCACCTAAATGGAAAACCCCTTTCAGATTTCTGTGCAGAAACCTCTGTAAATCATTGGCTTGATTGTGGAACTGGCTAACGTCATATTTGTTTCATTTAAAACCCTCGGATAAATTGACACTCCAGATAACTTGACTTTTGTCATTTAAATTATTTCATAAAAGAAATAAATTATTTCATAAAAGAAATAAATTATTTCATAAAAGAAATACTATTAGTAACCTAGTATTTGTAATCCTAGTAACTACTAATTCATTGTGCAATTTCTATAAATGTTTGTAATAAATAAGAGAAAATTATATTTTTATTTATTTAGAAGCTACGGGTTAGTTTCAAAGGAAGACGGGTACATTGTTGGACAAGCCGTCGTCGGGGACTGGTAAAATTTCGGCTTTCTTCGAGCCCTGCTAAAATACGAAGTTCCCTCTCGTAAGCGTTGAATGTGAGCTTTGGTCGTGGCTGTTTGGCTTCATTTAAAATCTCACCCACTATGAGGTATAGACTCAGAGAATTTTTTTTTTTTTTTTTGATCAATCATTGAGTTACCGTTTCAATGATTGCGTGCGCAACAAAAGTATTGTAAACTTGTAGTCTATTGCACGATCTAAAAAAATCCTCACCTGAGGGCACTTCCTTATCCCATATCAATTCATAGGTAAATGAAAAATCGCTGGCAAAAGTCGCCACAATTTCGAACCACGGACTTGATTGTACTGAGGCAGAAACTCTGAGTTTTATTCGCTGAATATTACTTATACCTTCTTCTCGGTTAGTCAGAAATATCGCGTTGGGTAAAAACAATAATTGTAGATTGATGCTGACGGAATGAAAAACATCACTTCTTTATCTGAACATGACGATATTAATAGTAATCAGATATTAATGATGATATTAATTATAGCACATGATGACCCATGATAGTAAAAATAACACCACACGAACGAAATGCAAAACAAAGGATACCCATGAAATTATTCCATTTAAAACGGAAGCAGAAAAAAAATAAATCGAAAATTTTTTGAAAAAAATTATGTTTTTACCAATTAACAGTAATGAGATTTGTGTCTAGTCATGAGACTTCTGACTATTCATAAGACAAAAGACTCATAATCGGACTTACGACTTATACTGACTAATAACAATGCATTCAGCTTCTTCTAAGCAGATAAGTAAAAATGAACAACAGCGAAGGAAAAAAGTTATAAAAGTCCGCTTCAAACGCTATATATGAAGGTAAAAAGTTGTTTGTCACGTTGTCTTTTTTTCAATCCAACGATTCATTATTAGTTCAGAAATAAAAGTCCTGTAAGGTACTAAATATGGATACATTTATTTTAAATACAAAGCAATACAAGTTTCTCTTACTTTCTAGGCATGGATAGAATTCCTTATCGTCACACCGTCCTTTGATTGGATTGAAATGCTGATCCGAAGAACAACTTTCTTCCCTCAATACTTTCCAGCTCTCGCATATGAAGAAGGAAGTACAGAAGCTTCCAGGAATTGGAAAATTACCGAACTTCTTAGGACATTTCTTGGAATGGCTAAATTCTCCTTCGATGGCAGCAAAAAGTATTGAGAGAACAACTAAAACGATATATTCATTAATAGTACAGGATTGTTGAATTTAAACTTCAGCAACTGTGATGGGCTATTTAAGAGACAGGGAGATATTACTAATTGTTTATACAGGATTAATGGATTTAAAGTTCATTGATTGCTGTGATTGGAATTGATTTATCCAAAATATAAAGACACATTGTTTATGACACTAGGGGATATTTTTTTCCACTGATGCGTTAGATTTTTTAACAGATGTAAGACATTTTCGTACTGCTGATTTCAAATCTGCAATCGGTTTTTTTTTCTCCAAGCTAAAGTTTATATTAAATCACATTTTTAAAAACATTGTATATAACAGGAAGTCGCAAAAATGATGGGAGGAAACTCTTGTTAGGGCACATATCAACAGGATCAAAATTTCACTGCAGCGTTTGCCTGGGAAATGTCGTCATCATACGAATAGTAAATTTTAAATTAAATTAAATTAAATTAAATTAAATTAAATTAAATTAAATTAAATTAAATTAAATTAAATTAAATTAAATTAAATTAAATTAAATTAAATTAAATTAAATTAAATTAAATTAAATTAAATTAAATTAAATTAAATTAAATTAAATTAAATTAAATTAAATTAAATTAAATTAAATTAAATTAAATTTTAAATAGTCTTTCATTTGTAATCACATTTATTTAACACAATTTCAGCACCTTAACTTTAAATACAAATGCATTTACCTGATTGAAAGCTTCATTCCCTCCAAAAATGTACAAATATGAAATAACAGGCGACCCGTTTCAAGCGCTTCAAAAGTAGGCGCCTATTTTCAAGACTTAATGGAAAGAAATAAAAATGATTTAAATAAAAAACGTTAAGTTTGCCAACGAAAAATGAAAAAAAAAAAAAAAAAAAAAAAAAAAAAAGGTGAGAAGCAAAAACTAGAAAAGGCACAGAAGCCGAGAGAAAAAAGAAAGAAAAACAAAACAAGAAAAATTACGGTGTCCGCGAGGCAAATCAGGGTAAAATGCATCTCCACGCGTTATGAAGAGGTCGGGAGAAACTAATGTCGTTAACAAGGGAATCTTCATTCAAATGAATGTAACAAGATTCCGGGGCATCAATATGAGCTGATGTGACTGGCGAGGAAATAATTTTAGTATTATCGAAATGGAATTCATACCCGAGATTCCAACAATGTAAAGCAATTGAAGTTTTCTCGATAACGAACATATCGGTCGAGTTCCTTTAGCCAAAATTTTAGAGCGCGTTTAGTTTGCCCGATGCACAGACAAGGAATGCGGTAAATGCCCCAGTGATTATCAAAACTAATAGGATCGTAAATAGGCTTAAATTTGGATTTGTTAACAGGCTTGAAAATGACTTTAGAGCCGAAACAGGAGAGGATATTAACAATTTTATAACAAAAGGGAGAACAAATAAAACTGTAAAATAAGAAGTTCTCTGTAAGGATTAGAAGAACAGGGAAGTTAGAGTGTAGTACTGAGTTTAGCAAATAGTTTAATATTTAACAAATAATGCCTTTACATTTCCTAATTTATAATAATGGAAGTAAATATTTTAATTTTATAAAATAAATACTACATAGGTATAAAATGATTTTCCTTCTTTACATTTCGACTTGAAAGGTATCTCAGTTTATCCTAATTTTTTTCAAATGCGCGGCGGTACATATTCATCACCTATGTCGACTAACACTTTTAATATTCGTCATCAACTAACTGTAATTATTGAATTTACTTTTTTAAATTCCGCCTTAGTTTGTTCAAGTTATTCGATAGAATATTCATAAATTTCGGAGCGTCTTGAATCAATCGAAAAAATCTAAAAAGTGATTAAAATATTATTTTATATTCTGTGCCGCTGGAAAGGCAATTTTTTGTATTGATGCGAAAAGAGCTTTTAGAAAGAAAACTTAAATTAAAAAAAATTCTCTCGTTATCTATTTTTCAAGTTTATTAAAAAGCGTATACATGGCTTCAAATTAGAAATAATGATAGTTACGGCATTCTTGTTTCTCTAAAATAAATTCTAAGAATTAAAAAATTGGGTTATATTTATCTTTTTAAGAAAAAGTATGACTACATTTCTAAAAACGAAAATTTGAACTTTTTGTAAGTCATTGATTTGCACGACTCACTTCCAAAATTGCTGTTTGGAAGTGAGTCGTGTTTGGAAGATTTTTACGTTTATCGCAGAAAAAGACACATGTGTTTCATGGTGTATTTCATAACCATAAATTATTAAAATACTAAATATAATATTTTTCACTTATTGCGACATAAATTGATACAATGAAAATGAAAAATATGTTTAATAAATAGTATGCGTCAAAGGGTTAATAACAATCGTAATGTATATTTGAAAATGTTAAATAACAATAGAACTTAATATTGAATATAAAATTGATGATATTTAACGAAGTCATTTTGAAAATTAAATTTATGAAAATCATTAGCTTGATACTTACCAAAAATACAAACCGTTGTTCCTTTAATAACTGTAATCATTTTGCAAGAGCTAGAACTGAAATTAAAATTGTTTTTGAACCAGTTATAATCAATTTATAAATATTCATTAGTTACAGCACAACAATACCCTCCCCCACACCCAAGAAGTAGTAAAATAAAAATTTAGGTAAGCTGAACTTTTTTTTTTAGCTTTTTAATGTGTTTTTTTTAAAAAAAAATTAAATGTTACTTTATGATTTTTATCGAATACATAACTATCTTTAATTTACCTATACCCATATAAATTGACCTCGAGGTCCTTGCCCCGAAGGGTCACTTCCTTTTCATCATGAAATGCATAAGGGATGAAGCAGGGGAGAGTGCAAAAAGCAAATCTAATGAAAAAGAATAGAAAAGAAAATCAAGAAGAAAGCATCTTATAGCATGCGTGTATATATATATATATATATATATATATATATATATATATATATATATATATATATATATATATATATATATATATATATATATATATATATATATATATATATATATATATATATATATATGTATATATATATATATGTATATATATATATATATATATATATATATATATATATATATATATATATATATATATATATATATATATATATATATATATATATATATATATATATATATATATATATATATATATATATATATATATATATATATATATATATATATATATATATATATATATATATATATGAGGAACTTATTACGTAGCTTTTAAAATCAGGAAATTAGACTCAATATAGCTATGTTCTTTTCGTTGTGAATACTTACTTTAGTGGGATAGTTGCTCTATATTGAAGCGACTGCTAAAAACCTAGCTTCGAATAGTTATGGGGTTTCAAAAAGAATACGAGATCTCATAGCTTTTTAAATAAGCACTCAAATCTTGAATGTTTCCCAATCAAGTGTACTTTGAATTTTTTTCTTTTTTTAAATAGAAAAGTATTTTTACTAAAAAAAAGTATATTAAACGTGAAGATATCTCGCGTTAACCCTCGTCATACTCAGCGGCACCCCTGGTTTCCGCTGTAGATCGTAAGGGAAACATTAATAAGTGATTAATTTAAAGTTGACGTTTAATCAAAGATTAAAATTTAGTAGGAAACTTCTTTCTAGTCCTTCTAAACTTCATTTAGATTACTGCAAACAAGGAGATAAAAACGAAAGGTTTTAATTGGTGTGAGAGTTTTGATTTAACCAATTTTTAATTCTTTTTTTTCAATTTAAAGCATTTTTTTAAAAATAATATTGAAAGAAAGAATGTTCTTATCTCAACGAAAAAAATCTACGTCGCAGAGGCCTCACCATATAAATATATTTCTACAAATTAAAATAATTCTAACTCAACAACACTTAGGAACATTGGGAGGAATATATACACTAATTTGATTTTCAGAGAAACTGAGTTAATTGAATGAAGCTTACCTCAATTTCTGCAATGACTTGTTTATATTTGAATCTTATTATTCCTTCAAACTCTTATCTTTTGAAGACGTTTACTTATGATAGATTTTCCTTTGAAAAGATAATTTCCATCACGTGATTGAAACAATAATTGAAAATATCCTTTCATAAGTCTCTGAGACACTTTTTCCTTTTTGTATAGGAGTGATAGGGTCGGATTCTTTCATCTTTTAACTACACAACATCCGACATTAAATAATTGTCTTTCCACATATTTTAAAAAATTCTTTTCTCCTTCCGATATCAGCCATCACGTATTGGGAACAGGGTACTTTCCTTTAATTGCGTAAAAAAACAAAAGTCGTTGCAAAATAGATTTTTTTCTCATTAGAACTCTCTTAGTTTTTAAGAGGTGGGATTTTCCACTATCCTTAATGTTTATTTTTAGAATTCTCGTCAAAAATTAAAATGAAAAATATACACATTGGGTGTCGCAAATTTATTATTTCTACGAGAGAGTGACGTGATTAAAAACATCAAAACCTATTTGACTAGGTGGAAACTGAGTGAGGATAACAGGTGATTAGGAAAAAACACCTTCGCATTTCATTGGACAATTGAACTGGTTTGAATGTCTTTAACCCTTTCTTCCTCTATAGTGATTCGTTTGATTAGGTTTTTTCTTTTTTAAAAATAATTTTTCCTTGCATCTAATTTCAATTGCAAATGTTATATTTTTTTTGCTTCATTTTTTACAAATGAATGAGTTAGCTGCAATTAAGCAAATAAATATAAATGAAGTGATATTTTCACACATAGTTTCCAATTTTTCGAGATGTACTTAATAAATTTTGTTATAAATTGAGTTAAATAAACAATAAACTTACGCTAACTAGGTATATAAAGGGAACATACGTAATAAAGTTTTAAGGAATCCTATGAACAGCTAATAATATTAACTATATTGGGAGTATTTTTTTCGTTATGTTCTTTAAAACAGTATTTATTTAGTGCATGAACAATTTTGTGTCTAATTTAGAAATTAAATACTAGTCAACGCTATTTAATTAATATTCATACCCCAAGAAAATTGAACCGTCACTAATGTAACTCATAGCGAAGAAAGAATGTAATTTAAAACTAATAACATAAATGTAAAGTTTTTTCTCTCAGGAAGATCCGGTTATTTCTAATTATTTAAAAAAATCTGTAGGTTAACTATTCCTTCATATTACTATTCCGTAAAGCAATTAGAACATTCTTGTTATCTTTAAATTATTATCTAAGTTGCACACTAAGGTTCAAAATAGTCAGAAAAATTGTACAAATATGAAAAAAGAAAGAAAAGAAAAAAAAGAAGGGGGGGGGACTACACTGAATAACTTTTGATCGGATCTTCACGTTCTAAGACTAAATCTTAAGGGTTTGAGGGTGTGACCTCGAATATGCTAATTAATTAGTGCAGACGATATTTTAAGTTATGAAATTAGACACAAAAACTTCCCCTGAATAAGCATACCATTTTTTCGACGTTTTCGGATATGTAACTCCAAACATCTAGGGCAGGGATGGCGAACCAATGGCACGCGTGCCATTTATGGCACGCGACACAATATTTTGGGCACGCCACCGATCACAATTGTTATTACACTATGAATTATTATTACTCAAATGTTATTACACTATGAAGCATATGTAACAATTAAATTAAAATTCACAAAAACAAACAAAATAGTAAACAATTATTAATAAAAAAATGAACAATTAATGCTAAAAAAACAATAACTATAAAAACAAGCTAAAAATAAATAACTAGCAAAGAAAAAAAAAATAACAGTCCTGCTTAAACTAGCATCTTACAACTTAATATAAGTTATTTGTCATCTAATCTGCAACAACAGAAGTCACACTGATGTTACTTGAAGTTGTTTTAAGATATGGCAAAATGTTTTTTTTTTTTCAATGTAAATAAAGAGTTTTGAGTTGATAGTATTTAATATTATAATTTTCTCAATAATCACAAAGTCAAAATTATTTGAAGGCACGTCTATGACCTCATTAAACAATTTTTTAGAAAAATTGGCACGTTGGTGTATAAAGATTCGCTACCCCTGATCTAGGGGGTAGCCGTAATCCAGGAAATAGAGCTCCCTAAGTTTGGTCAAGAGAGTGACATAAAATGTTGACCTCTTAATGTTAATTTTACTCAAAATTGTTGCCGACAAAACCATAACTGGTTAGTCGAAAAATCTTGTTCTTCTCAATGATCGTTTACGACACAATTGACACAAGACGCAGTTTTTCGAAAGTCACGCTATTGAAGTTTTTACATACTTTGTCTCCTACTGGCAACCAATTTCAAAAGGAATTCACGACACAAAAATTTTGTAAATTTTTAAACAATATTTGAAAATATAATCAAAAAAAACTTTTATTAATAATAATAGTTTTAATTAATCAATAATAGTAATAATAATAACAAATAATTATAATAAATAAGGCTATCCCTCCTTTTTCAAATGGGGAAAAAATTTTACTTGTTCTCAATCGGAGGCCAAGATAAAAGATTTGTTCCCCCCATATTGCACTTCTAATGATGATAAGATTTAAAATAATTTTCCACTATTTCTGCGATATTTTTATTTACTTATTTTAACTTTTAAATGATACATTATATTAATAAATAGAAACGATAATTTACACAAATTTGGGATAGATATTACTTTTCAGAACGATTATTTAATGCTTTTATTCTATATTTTTTTATATTTATTCATTACGTTCGAAACCATTAAAATATTTAAAATAAATTTAAAACTACTTAGATTTGAGTTTTATTTTATTAGATTACAGGATTAGATAATCCATTCACTGCACACATTGATTAATTACATAAAATAAAAATAAAAACAGTTTGAAATTTGATGAAAAAATTGTTGCTAGTATGGTTACTTAAAATTCCTTTTATAAAATATATTTTTATGGATATGTATATAAAATTTCTTATCGTTTAGAGGTGCTACTCTTTATTATTCGGAGAAATAATTCCTAAATATTAAAAGCTAGGACTGAAATTGACACTTAAATATAAGACATTTTTAAAGGGGGAGTTAGTCGATTTGTGCAATATATGTTCATGCAATATGTGCTCGTATATTAAGGCGTATATATACGACAGAAAAAGAATTTTCGAAATAACTCGGACTTGTAGATATCGTGAGTATCATGAATATGAACAAAATGGAGTTTAAAAAAAACTGATGTCGATTGTGTCATCAACTTTTTAAACTAATTGTGCGAAAAAAAGTGAATAACTGTATTAGATATTTGAAACAACGGTAGATATGTGAGGATACAAGCTTGATGGAATAAAAACCCTATTCTAAAGTGTGATGAGGTTTTGCGTTACTTTGTAAAAAGAAAATTTTTTTTACATTCGTCTCTGTTGTTTCCGCAGACAGTATTATCTGATACACAATATTAATTTTGATGAAAAACAATATTTCATTCTGACTGTATGACATGGTACTAGATAATGGATAAATAAATAAATATTTATAAAGTTCATTTTGTAGGTAATAACATAATATTAAAAAAAATAGTGCGTGGAGTCCCTCCGCCCGGAAGAAATGAAACTTCGAAATGTGGAAATGAAAATAGGAAGGGGTAGAAATTGATTTTTAGGGAAATCATATTGTTTCTTTAAGACAAACTTTATTAACATTGCTTACAATTCACAATTGATCGCATCATTTAATTATCATTTTCGAGTGGAGAAATATCCAAATCTATAACATTTACAATGGGATTATGATAACTAAAGTAAGATACGAAATGCTTGAGTTCTATTTTTTCAATATTTCTTGCAAAAACTGCATCTATGGTAGTTCCCCCTTTGGTTGTTGGATCATTCCTACCATTTATTATTTCCAGTCCAAATTTGTTTTTAAGAAAGGTTAATAATGATTCAGCTTCAGGTAACGAGAAATTCACATTAAAATCTCCTGCAAGGATCACAAGTCGCTTGTTGCCATGGTAGCTTTAAACGTTTAACGCAACCTTGTTGGAAGTCGCATTAAAGGTTTCACTTCAAAATAGTTTAAAAAATCAGAGTGAAAGATTATTTTATAATAACTATAACTTTGGAAAGTTGTGGAAATCGCACCACTTTCCTCATATAAATGTTTATCATTCACAAATCCTTAACAATCATATTTGAAATATTTTAACAATAAAACGCAGCTACTTGTATTATTTCCTTTGGTTATAGTACATGAGCAGTTAATAAATTATTTATTTCGCAAGGTTTGCAAAAGGTACGATTTAGGAAACAAGTTGCCTAATTCGTACCACCTGATCTCGAAATTGTACCAACCTCAAAACTATTGAGTTTTTATGATTAAGAGAATCAATAGAATGTGTTTAATCTAAATCAGTTGTTTAATAGCATAATACGAAATGTGATATTAAATTTTTCTAATTATTACAAGCATAGTAACAATATCATAAGCCCATAAAATGTCAATGAAACATGATGTTACGAGCTATAACGTTCAAGCGTGACTTTAACAATTATTTAACAATTAACATAACAATTTATTTCTACAATTTATTAACACTAAATAAACAATTTATTTCTTCTTAGGTTTTAACAGTTAGGATAACCATTTAAACCTTAGGATAAACAATTTATTTCTTCTTAGGTTTTAGAAATGTAGATATTGTAAAAATGTGTTCGATTGAAGCCTTTGACACTGGTTTATAAAACAACAACACAAATTACACTACTAATTAATAATTACTAGATCATTACTTGACTAATCAGACAAAAGGTTCATCACTTAGATTGTTTTTTTTTTTTATCACATTTTCCTTTCTGGTAATTAAATTTCATCATAAGGATTTAAATGTACTGAAACAATTTCGTTTCCTTTCGCTTGTTTCCAGGTATAGATTCAATTGTTGTTATAATCCTCACTCACAGGATGAGAAATTTTGTATTGGGTGCAAAAGTCTGCTCAGAAATAGTTCTCAGCCGTTTGCTGACTCTCTGAGTATTTCTCAAGTCAAATTTTTTGATGGTTTTCCATTGATGGACTAACATAATCCTGATGTAAGCCATCAATAATTCCATCGTGAACCATCTTATTTTTTGATGGTAACCAATATAAGTAACCATCACCCCCAATGTATGTCAATGTTCATGTCGAACTATCAAAAATGTCCATCACCGTTTCTTAGAAATCAAATGTTGGAACGATCATGAACCACCATCACCCCAATGTAGTAATTCGGTCTGATTCATGATTGGCCTGCATAAAAAAATCCAAATTGTTTTGATGGTATGTTCTTGAGAACCAACAAAAATTCCCATTAAATCATCATTAAAATATATAGTTGGGTATATCAAGGACTGTTGATTCATAAGAAAGTAACTTCTCTTGATAGTTAACCATCATAGTATTAAAGTAATATTTTCTATCCTGGAATGATGGAACTTGCTGTCATATCAAACCCCATGAGCGCAGAAGGAAAAATGTCGGATGATGGCGAACATCAAATGATGTTGGACAATTGTGAATCGCACTGAAACTAACATAAACCATCAAACATTTTTAATGAGGGCATGAAGAATTTTGACTCTGGCAGTACAGTTCAAATGGCATGAAAATCGATCTGTTCAATGGTTTACATGGAGTCCCTAAATCGTACTATGCTCCGTTTTAGGGCTTCAGACGAACGATGTACTATTTAGACAACAGGGCTACGTTTTAAACACGGTGTCAGTCTAAGCTCCAAACAATAATTAGCTAACAAAGAACCAAGTAGAACAAAGCCAAATAAGTTGCTTAACATTTACGAATGGCTTATTTAATAATCTGTACATTACTTTAGTCCTGCTTTGTACATACAGGCAATTTTGTCCAGAAGATGTTCAAACATTACAATGAAAGCTTATAAAAAAGGAGGAAAAAAATTCTAATTTATTCGATAGTGTGTTCTTGAAACATTGTTTTATTTTCCCTTCTTTTTTACAAATTAGAGCATGGTACGATTTCGAAAGTTAAAATTTAAGCAATTTTCCTCTAATAAATAAAAGCTTTTTGAATGGAAAGTGGTTCCTTTTAGTTATACATGATTATGTTATGGAAATCTGGTCTTGGAGTTAAAATATATATTTTAATAAAATCTAATTTCAAACCTTATAGTAATAATAGACTAGAAATTAGGTGATAGTGAAGACTGTATAAGTCATTTGTATATCAGGTTTGGCTAGGGTTTGAACTTAACCATTGGCTGTAGGTGATTTCCATTATCAAAATAAAAATAGCTGCTGCCCAACCTATACCAAGAATAATAAACACTCCACTTAAATCTAATAACTTTAAAACTGATGCTAATGAACTTTGAGAATGATCAATGTTTAATTTTCTCAAGATTTCGAATTTAAAAAAAAAATCGTCAAAGAATTTATTATATAAGCCGCCACTTAAAATTCGGAGTAAGATTGTATTGAAGCGCTCTTTGCAGCAAAAGTCTTTCCTGATTGCAACCCCGATCGGAAAATTTCCAAAAACGTCCTTCGAATAAAAATACATTTCAGGGGACCCAAAAGCTAGGTTGAATAAAAGGGGTGACCCAAGTATTGCTACGTCTTCCGGAACACTTGTGTTGATATAAGATCCATAATACCATTTATTCTTTTTAATGTATTCCCCTAAACCTTTGAAATGGGGTATATTGCTTTTCGACAAATAATCTGCTTCCAGTGTTCGAAACTCTGCTCGGCACTCCATTTTTCCTTCTCTGATTGCGGTGTAAAGATCCTTGAAATCTTTTATTTGTTTCATTCTGACTGGGGATGTCAAAAATGACAACAGGACTGAGCTGTAACACAGAATCAGAACGTATGAATAAGCGAGCCAAATTCCTAGTGGTATCCGCCTGGACATTGAACGAGGGTTGTAGTTTATTCCTTGTCCGAAAGAAGATCCCCACAAACTGAAGAAAACGGAAGTAATGGAATCTTTAGGCGAAATCAAAGCTCGAAATATCATAGTCACAAAGAGCATTACCATCAAGAATAAAATCCATGTGAATGTGCTGAAAGGATACAAGAAAGCTGACGTTTTTGGAAAGAATGAAGCATGATTCATCAGAAATGTTTTTTCGAGATAGAGGTAAGGTAAGCTGAAGTCCACTACAGTTGACCTCTCTTCGGTGATACCTACTAGCGAGAAGGCCATGTCAGCTTCATTCCTTGCGAGCATTCCGATTAATCCAGTCCAGTTTCCGAATGTATCCTTGAAACCGTAAGAATTATCTGAGTGAGCAAGAATCTCATACTCGAAATTTAATTTGCTTGACAAGAGTTTTATAAGTTCTTCTTCAACGCCTGATATAATCGTTGTGCTGTTGATTCTTTCAATTTCTATGGCTTTCACACCGAGTACAACTGCGATTCTAAGTATGGAGGGAAAATATGGAGCCATTTTTTACAAATTCTTTTTAGGGTGAAATTCAGTTGAAATTAGGTCAGTTCTTGGTGACTATGGAACTGCTGCATTTGTAAGAAAAGTTCTTCGTAAGGTGAATGAATTCTCCTTGGAAATATTCTTCTGGAATGTCTTGTCTTGTTTTCCTAACTGGGCAACTGGGCCACGAAGTGGCCCCTATACATCATGATGTGTTAATAGTTTGCAAGCACTCGTTGTGGTCAACAGTTGTTGTGGTTGATGTTAAAAGATTCAAGCATTTTGCTTGAATAAATAAAAATAAATGGAAATAAAAGGTTTAACTTGCTCTCCATTATGTGTGCTTGAAATTGTTTGATGTGGTTGTAGATGAGTGTTGATGGTCAGCGTGGAGAAACACTTGATTTATTAATTTCAGATGTAGGATTTTATTTCGAAATTGTAGTTGTAGAAGTTTAAGTTTTATAATTGAATCTGTAGTTGAATCTGCGGTTATAATTCTTCTGGAATGAGTGGATACTATGTCTTTATATAAAGTTTAAAGTCGATTCTCAATCGGAAAATTAGTTTAGATTCATTAAGTCAAGCCAGTTCTTAAAAGCTAACAGAGAATAAATAATACGAATTGACAGGGAAAATTGGCATTCTTCCTAAAGAGAATGAGTTTCTTTTTTCTCTTGAGTAGATTATTATTTTTAAAGAACTATTTAATGCTAAATAGTTTGGAAATTTTCAGTCTAGATAAAAAAAAATCATCATTAATTCCCAGGATTACATGAAATGCTCAAATTGCTTACACACAAGTTAGTCTACGATAGTAACCAGGTTAAAAAATGAATAGTAAAATTTCCAGATATTTAAGAAAATGACCGAACTACTAGGATATTGATGAATGCAAAACAGAACGATGAGTTTTCATTTTTGTTTCAGATCTTTAATAAATGAAATAGATTTCACATAAAATAATCAAATGCAGGCTTCTATAGGCATTTTCTTCATCATTTTTTTCCAAACAAAATTGATGAACAAAATGCCTGAAAAATGCGTGCTTGAAATAGTTTAATGCGTACTTGAATAATTAAATGCGCATTTGAAATAGTTTAATTATATATGTCATTAAATAGAATTATTGTGGTAATTTTCCCCACCTTTATATCGATACCGTAAACCGGGGCGAGTCTACCCATCCAGGGGCGAGTCTACCCATTTTAGTTTTATTTAATTCTCACTATTTTAAATTGCAAATAAAAAAAATTTTACTGACGGAGGACTTAGTTCAGACTCTAAGGAAGATGGCGCTGTAGTAGTTTGATCCGTTTTTATTTATTTGGTGTCTTTTTAACCGACCTGTTCAAACGTCTTTTGAGAGATTTGTATTGAAAATCAGCAAACTTTTAGTTGGTGTTCCGTAAGTATATTATTATTATTACTATTTTCACTTTGGTTAAGTGATAAACTTATCTAAGACTAAGATTACATTAATTTTATATGAAAAAAAGCAAAAAGAATGTAAGTTTTGCTGTTGTAAAAAAAAGCCAGAATTCGCGGGGCGAGTCTACCCATTCGTATTTAGTTTTAATAAAGCATAATAATATAATTTAGAACTTTATTTATATTAAAATTAAGTCATTTTAAATGAACTTGAGTATATTATTTTAATTCTGCATTGATAAATTTATCATTAATAAGAAAATTTATAGGTTAAATATAAATGTAAATATAAAATATGTTTATTTTACCTATTTTTTCAATTTTTATATTACAAAATTAACTTTTTATATTTAATGTAAGTTAAATAAATTATTATTTATAAAGTATAATTACCTCCCAAAAGAATGGGAAAAGGATTTTTTATGATTCCCAATGTTTGAATTTCGATTTTGTTAATAATCTTTAATTATTATTATTTATTAATTATTTAATTGTAAATTTATATTAATTTTAATTTATTTTTATCAACAATAATCAGAAAAAATTTTTATTTTATAATGTTAATGATTATAAAAACAAAACTGTGATCAAAATGTGATAATCGATTAAATACTCAATTTGTGTTATTTTATGAATAAAAAAATGGAATATATAATAAAGTTATGAATTTTTCTTCATAAATATCCTATATAGTAACTAAAAAAACAATTTAATAGTAAAATTTGATTATTTACAATGTTAACATTCATTTTAGTAGAATGGGTAAACTCACCCCATACGAGAGATTTGTCAGCAGTTCTATGAAAATATACAGTAACAGCGTAACTGTTAATATTTTCTAAAATCGATTTCACAGCTTTAAAGAGGGATAAATAGCGATTCCGAAACACCTATTAAAAGCCTTTTTTCTTTAATATTTACAAAAGTTTGACCACTTGAAAGTTGACAAACTGAAAAAAATGGGTAGACTCGCCCCGGTTTACGGTACTATTAGGCTTATAATGATTGGGAAAAAAAAAGTGTTTAAAATTTCAGATCTTTAATGAATGGATAATTCCACATAAAATAATCAAATACAGGCTTTTGCAGGTATTTTATTCATAATTTAAAAAAAAAAAAAACAAGCAAGCAATCAAAGAAAATAGAATGAGAGGCAAGATCCATTTTTGCGTGTCATGTTCTACAAGTATTTTGTTGTTCGTTAATGCATTTTAATGATTGTACGAATAAAGTTTTAGTTTCCATACATTAAACCTTAGTACATAAGTATATGATGTTTACTCTTAAGTTATTTACTCTTAATAGTTTACGCATCCGTATAAAGCGTACTTGAAAAAGTTTAAATGCATATGCCATTAAATAAAATTATTGTGATAGTTTTTTTTGTTGTTTTTACCACGAATCGATATTATTGAATAAAATATTGATTGTAAAACAAAGTGCGTGATTTTGTATCGTGAAATAAGTGGTAAAAAGCTAACTATTATGCTTCGGAAATGAAAGCTTCAAGATCATCAAAAATGATTTGTTATTGATTTCTAACTCATTGAAAACTACTTAATGAACTAACTATTTATTCCTTCCATGAAAAAACTAGTTATATGCTTATTAAAAGATAAAAGTAATCCATACTTTGCAATTTGTTTGTTTTTGTGTCGATACTTACCGCATTCCAAGTTTTTATTTAAAGGTAGTTTCTTTTATTTTTTTAAAGCGTTCAAATATGTATACTAAAACGTTTGAGTTAAGTTATTCGCTTTTATAGTTAAAAATAAAATTTCCCCTTTAATAAAGAGTGTTTTTCAAATTATTGGAATTTCAATTGTTGTGATAAATTATATTTTAGCAGAAATAATAACAGATAAATCGCTTTCTGTCAGGGTTTTACTTTTTGCAATTTTATTTATTTATTTTTGCACTTGTATAATATGGCATCTGCATAAATTGCGAGATGTCATTTTCTGGAATAAGTTAGTCGTTGTTAAATGTAAAGAGTAATATACTCGCAGCAATGAATAATAGTAAATACAGCAAGGAAAAAAAAACAGTTATAACACTTATAATAAATTATTACTTACTTACTTTATTTTTTTCTGTCTGTATTCGGCCTTTCAAATATCAGATAAACAAGGAAGACTTGATCCGTGTTTTACAAAATATTTTTTTTCTTGTGAGATCTCAAAATTTCTAAGATGATATTATTTTGCATCTCATGTTTGTCAACTGCTAAAGTAGTTTTTTTTAAAATTTTAATTATAAGCTACTCATTTTAAATAATGATTTTTCGTGAGTGTACTGTTTGCCAAACAAAAACATAGCATCCTGAATCCTAACCCATTTGGAATCGTATTTAGTAACCCATGAAAAAAGTCCGATTTGAATATCTTAATGTAATGTAAAAAGTTTTCAGCAGTTTTGGTAAATTTGGAAAGAAAGGTTTGAATGATAAGGGGTCTTAAACAAATTACACTTTGAACTATTAAACAGGATTTGTCAAAAATGACGTCGACAATATATGGGACCACTCCTTGTTAAATTATGTTTCATTTCACATGCTTTCTTTCCCAATACCATCACTTAGTGTTGTCTAGACCACTGTTTTTGGGTATTATCATTTGTTATTAAATTTTGTTATAGGACAGGGGTGGCCAAGCTCCTTGATAGTCGAGCCATTTTTCAAAATTTGAAATTTTTCGTGAGGCTCAATTTCATACATATTTAAAAGGTATGCAAAAAAAGTATTAATTTTTTTTTTTTTGCAAATTATATTTATTGAAAACATATAAATAAAAGTACAAAATATGTTTTTTGAATTTAAATATTAAACACATTTATTTTACTTCTCGTGATAGTTCTCTAAAATTTGGTGAATAATTGGTGACAGCACTTCTCAATAGTTCTTTGAGATGCAGGTCAGTTAATAGTGATCGGTGTTTGGATTTCACAAATTTTAAAGTGGAATAAAATGATTCACATAAGTACGTTGTTCCAAATATTGAAATAATTCGACAAGCAGCCTTTTTTAAATCAGGATACTTCGATTCTGGTACAAATTTCCAAAATTCTGTAATCGACGTCGACTTATATTTTGATATTCAGAAATGAAATTTGTTACAACTTTGCACTTAGTCTTTCATATCTGTTGTTAGTAAATTTAAAAGACATTTTGAAACACACACGGAACGATAATATTTTTTTAAAATATAATAGCACA
This sequence comes from Parasteatoda tepidariorum, assembly GCF_982258835.1. Taxonomy (NCBI): domain Eukaryota; kingdom Metazoa; phylum Arthropoda; class Arachnida; order Araneae; family Theridiidae; genus Parasteatoda; species Parasteatoda tepidariorum. The sequence continues at coordinate 4,082,001 of NC_141755.1, read as the reverse complement.
AAAATGAAAAGGGAACTCTGGTACATTTATCGAGAGCCACAAATAATCCTTCAAAGAGCAGCATGTGACTCGCGAGCCGCTGATTGGCCCCCCTGTAACTTTATTTTGTATCCTATAATATAGGATACTTTTTCTAAAACTATCTAAAAACTAATATCTAAAAACTTTTTACATTTTCAAGATATTCAAATAAAATTTTTCATAAGTTACCAAATACAATTCCAATAAAAGAAAACTGTTATGAATTTTTTTTCCTTCTTAATGTTTTCCGCGCATGCGCAATATGAAAGTATTACTTTAAACACTCATATCTTGCGCAATTTTTAACGAATCTTTTAAAATATTTTTAGTATTACCGTCAGATGGGGTGACTTTGTGCAAACTGTCATTTTTAATTTTTGAGTCGTGCCATCTAGGGATATTTTTTTTAAAGCTCAGTATCAACTGATTTGAGTTGTCAACATAAGGAACTAATGGCATACCAAGAACTGGTAATGTTAACATTATCGTTCGTGGAAAATTGTTACAAACAGTTTCAAATTTTTAACGTCGCAAAATCGGAGGCTGGAAAGTCTGCTCGGTTGAAGAAGTTCTAGTTATCCTGGTAGGTCATACTTTAAAAGTCTTATCAATTGAGATAGCAAATCATGCATAATTTTTTTGTTTTTAATTATTCTTATGTTAGTTATTTAATAATTAATAAAAAAAATGCTCACTGGAGTGACTTTGTGCAATTTTTTTTTCTGAGAAAAACATGCCAAGGACTTATAAAAGAAAGCGGAGCAAGAAATTATTGTGATTACTACACCAAAGAAGCGTTAGAAAAATGTTTGGCAGAAGTAAAAAATGGTTTATCCGTTTCGAAAGTGTCAAAAAAGTTTGGAATTCACCAAAACACGATTTCGAAAAAAATTCATGTGAAGCATTCGAAATTTCACGTTGAATGTCATGTTTCATTTTCATATTGTTACTTTTCACTTCAATTTCCATAAGTATATTGTTTAAGACATTTAATAAGAGACTGTTAATAAGAGAGGATCATTTAGAGTTGCAGAGTTGGAAGCAATTTGGGGGCGTTAAATGAGGGAATTCATTCAATTGTTCATTCATGTCAATTCATATCAAATGTTTGATTGTACCTGAAAATCATAAAAAAGTTACCTAAGATTTAAAAAATTTTAAAATGTTAAATTAAATGTTAAAAAATCTTAAAATGTTAAACAATCTAAAAATTAAAGTTTTTATGTTCATTTTAATTAGATTTGTTAATACATAGTACATATTTATATGTAATACATATACTTGTATTGTACGTTAGCAATGTTAAATATTGTTTATTAAACGATTTTAAATCAAAGTAAACGAAAATAACTGAACTAAGTCATTATTTTATTGCTCTGCACAAAGTCACCCCATCCCGGGGTGACTTTGTGCATTCGACTAATTGATTGTTTACAAATAATAAGCATTTCAAATCAGATCTTAGTGAAGAACGATATCTGTAAAATACCTTTCATAATGAAAAGAAGCTTAAATTAATGAACTTTGTCTTAAATATAGGGTCGGGTGAAAATTTGCTGCCACTGAAGCCCCAGGATCAAAATATGACCCCTTAAAGTCTTAGTTCAATTATTATTAAAACTGTGTAACTCAAAATTTTTTAATGGTTTTCTTATTGGTGGTTTAATATAATCATGATGGCAATCCTCAAGTGGTGCCACTATAAGCCATTGTATTTTTTAATGGTAACCAACAGAAGTGACCATCACTCTTATTTAGGAATTCGGACCACTTCAAAATGATTCAACATAATAATAATGATTTTTTTTGATGTCCTATTCATGGTGGACCATCAAAAATTTGCCTCATAGTACCTCGGAAATCAATCATAAATAATCATTACTGCAATGTAAGAATTCGGGATGATTTTGATGGATTAACATAAAAGACGAAATTTTTTCTGATTATGTGTCTCTGCATTACCATCAAGATTTCCATCATAGTTTCTCGGAAATCGCTTGTTGAGACTAGAGAAGAGAAAAAACATGACCATCATTAAGTGATGGACATTGTTAGACAAACAATGCAAGTCATATGTTATTAGTTGACCATCAAATCAGTAATACATTGTCGTCTTCCAACATGAAATGATGGATGTTATTAATACAACAGTGGCAAACATAGTATAATGAGGGACCATCATATCCGTGAAACAACTTCCATTATATGGTGCTTAAATTTTGTTGACCCATGAAACTCAGACATCTCTCGATGGTCAACCATCATAGTATTAAAACAGAATGTCCATCATGGAAAGATCGATGTCTGATGGCAAATCAAAACCCATGAACATATGATGAAAAATGTAGGTAGGGGATGACCCTCCTATGGTATCGGACCATCAAAAATTGAACTAAAACCATCAAAATCCTTTGATGGGACCATCAAGAATTTTCACTTGGATGCGCATACATGGCCGAATGTTTAAGAGATCTGAGTCATGATTGCGAGTTCGATAGTTTTATCCCAGCTGATGATTTTCTTAAAAATTTTCTTTCTTAATATTGAAAAATGTGTTATATTTTTTAAAAATTTATCTTAAATGTATTTACATTAAAAAATAAAAAAATATTTATGTGGGGGATCATCAAATTTTTAAACCAAAAATGTTTAATTTTAGGTTTTTAATAAGAACACAAAATTATTAATTAAATTTAACTTTTTTCATGACTGTAAAACTTTTTTTTTTTTAAAAAAAATTCAAGCAAATTAATAAGAATTGGTGTTAATTAATAATAAAGATATTATATGATTTTAAAATAATATTTGACTTTCATCAATGAGAAAAACTTTATATTTATTAGAAGATAAATAAATAATTAGAGGGTAAATTTTAATGAAGTAAAATTAAAAAAAAAAAATTAAGGAATCTATTTAAAAAAATTTTGAAAATTTCATTATTTTTTTTATTTTAGTAGGGATTTTGATTTTAAAAGCAATTTATTTCTTAAACATTATTAATTTAATAAAAATTGCACAGGAGTATTGAGGAACCCAATAAGTGTACCATTTTCTTAAAGAAACGTAATCAAAGCTTAATCATGCTTAATTTTAAGAACCTATCAATGCATCTTTATTTTATCACAACTATCTTAATAGCGTAATGTATGGTAAAAATTGTTTTTTCTTAAAATATGTTCTATGTTGTTGTTAATTTACGTCGCACTAGAGCTGCACAATGGGCTATTGGCGACGGTCTGGGAAACATCCCGGAGGATGATCCGAAGACATGCCATCACAATTTTGATCCTCTGCGGAGGGGATGGCACACCCGCTTCGGTAGCCCGACGACCTACGCGCGAAGTCCAGCACTTTACGGTAACACAGTTTAACGAGGACCAATACCGCACACCCTCGGTCCCTACGCAGACTGATCCAAGTGGTCACCCACCCGCACACTGACCGTAGCCAGTGATGCTTGACTTCGGTGATCTGCTGGGAACCGTGTCTTAACGATCGGTCCACTGCGGGACAATATGTTCTATGAATAACATAGAAAATCAACAATATTTTAAATCACAACAATTAATAAAAGAAAATTTTTTTTTCATTGTTTGACTTGTGAGATATTTTTATGCCTGAAATATTTGTAAAAATATGTAACCTACATTTTCAGAAATGAAACTTTCACTTTTGACGATTCAACAATCCTTGAGCAATATTTCGTTAAGTTTGAGAATTATTTCGTCACGAAATCACGTGATTTGTGACTAAACGGGAACTCTCAAAACTATGTCAGAAATGCTTCCTCAACACAAAACCAATCCTAGTGCATTGTGGGAAAATAGAATCACGAAACTAGGATTAAATTCAGACTATAAAAAATAAAGTGACAAAAAAGCCGACTGGCATATATGGTGGACATGGATTTGGCCTAGTACCAGGCAGAGCCGGGGTTCGAATCTCGCTCCAGACATGAGTGTAATGTATCTCTCTGTTCTATTTGTTTTTCTTGTGTTATTAAGGTGACATTGACCCAGTTGAATGGTGGACACGATAAAATGCTTATTAGAAAGCTAGATACGTTAGGCCCTACGAGGTTTTTTTTTTGCTTGGAAAAAATAAAATGAAGAAATTCGTAGAAGTGACGATGGTTATTTCGTTACTTTGACAAATGTTCGCTCGAAGCATATACCAGAAAAACTGTTTCGTAAAAAAGAAGAAAAGGAAAGTTTGTGGAATTTGAGTATCTACAGTGAAGTGTCATCTTTAGCATCTAATTTGTCCCTGTATTTATTTATTTATTTTTGCCGCAATGTATGAAGAGAAAGATTGTAGTAAGTATCAATTTAAAAAGGATTTTGGATTGAAGATTTGTTTTTTCTTTTTTTAACGGGTAAAATATTTAAGATTTTTTTTTCGGGTCTGAGAAACGTTATAAAAAACTAATTCAGACATTTTTATATCGGAATTCGCTTTACTTTATTCTAAAGTATTATGCAGAGAAAACTACTATGACTTACATTTAAAATTATTCATATTAAAAGCAAAAACATTCTATGCGTTTCTAACTGAGAAAAATATGCTAGAAAAATTATCTAATTTTAATCTCCTTTAATGAAATTTATGAGTCTCACCTTTTTGCATTTTTAGTCAACCATGGCAACCTTGATATTCAATTAATGTCTAAATCGTCACATCTAATGTATAGAGTTGGATGCATAAAATACTAGGGTTACTAATTATTAATGTTTTTAATCTTAGACTGTTGATGTCACCTCAGAATAAAATGGGTTGAAAGCCTCCTCATTGCAAGAGAGCTGAAATAAAATGGTTTTTCATATTGCATCTAGTGGTGAGAGAAATAACTTCCAATCAAATTTAAAAAATAAAGAACAATACATTGAAACATAAACTTAGGTACAACTAGAAGAAATTATCCTCAAAAGCGCAGAAAATGGTGCTTTTAAGTGAACGGGTGAATAGCTTCTTTTTTAGAAAACTCAATTTCTCTAATTATTGTTTTACTCTACCACTTTGTAAAATTTTTCCCAAAAGAGCACAGCTATAAAATTATAAAGTGAACGCTAATATTAAGAAACTTTTAGTTTCTTGACTTACGCAGCGAGCTAAGCATTCGCCACCTCGCCAAATGCGATAAAATTGTAAATTTGGCGATTAAAATTGTGTTTTGGCAAAAGTATTGGCGAATGATATTTTTTTACTAGAAAAAATTACAATTATGTCAAAATGATTTTTTCTAAACTAATTAATATTTCTTATTCGATAACAGTAATTTTCGGTTTGGACCCAATTAGAATTGGGTCCTAATAATATAAGCCTGAAAAAACTACCGTAAAAATAGTTTTCTATGGGAAAAAAATAAATCATAAAAAATTGTTAAGATTTGCATTTGGCGATTACTTTTGATATTTGACTAGTTAACTGGTTAATAATTTGAAATCCACAGCGCAGGCCCTGCTTACGCTACTTAATTTTATGAATCCTTTTGAGTTTACGAACCCTGCATGAATTTTGGATCATCGAATGGAAAATTTGCCCTCTTCTCAAACAGCATCGGTAGGAAATTCGCTGCTTGAAATAAATGAAAAGAATGATTTTGGATTTTCACCCACGCAGGCTCTGCTCAAGCTCTGTACAGAACTGATTGCTCGCTTTCACAGTTATTGCACTGAGTAAAACTTACACTACATAAAAATGTGTGATGCTACTTAAAAATGCAAATTCTCCCCTACGGCATAAAACATAACGGAAGAGATAGTTGGATGATAACAGATTAAATTTAAAAATTAAATTTATTTCAATATAAAAATTTTCAACCCATAAAAATTTCAAAATCAAATTTCAAAAAAAAAAAAAAATTGAAAATATTTAGTGCTGCGTTTTAGTAGCTGCTGCTGTAGACTGAACTAGATTTGCCGATGAGAGTGTCGAATAAGAATTGTCAGTCGCTGTAGATTTTACAGTAGATTCTGCTGTGTTGAATGATGGCATTGAAGAAGGAGAATTTTCAGTTCCTGTGAATTGCGTCGTTGATTCAGTTATGTTCTTTGATGACATTGAAACAAAAGAATTGCTAGTGACATCAGACTGTGCAACTGTGCTTGTTTCCTTTTCCCCGACTTGCTGATTCGATTCAGCAGTTGCTTTACCTTTAATCATAGATACTTTGTCAATCATCACAAAATTATCAGTTGCTCCTGGCTGATTCGTTGATTCGACTATTTCTGTATCAGCTGTGTTGATTTCAATGTTTGCAGATGAAACGGAAGGATGCAACTCATCTGTTGCCACAGATTTTACATTTAGTTTATTAGTAGAGGTCACTCCTGAAAAATTTAGAAACGTTTTTAGTATTTTCAAATTATTGGAACAAAAATAATTACAATTAATTTTGTTACACTAATTTAAGTATTAGAAATTTATAAATTACTTTAATTTTTTAACCAATAAGACTGAATAATAAGCTCAAATTTATATATATAATCGTACAAAAAAGAAACTCAATTTCATTTCCAAATGTTGAAAACTAATCTCTAAATTTTTCATAAAAGAAAGAAAAAAGTGCAATTAGTTGCCTGCTTATAATATGTATTTAAGACTAAAAATCTACTATTTGATTTTTAGTAATTTTGAGCGAGAAATTATTCTTCATATAATTTGTTTAACTTTCCGTCACTTAAGTTTACTTCTTGTTACTGAAGTATTGTGCTATATAAAGGTCTATCAGTGCAGGACCTCTGATTGATATCAGTCAGTCTCTTTTTTTTCTTGGCTTTGATTGTACTTAGATTATCGAGAAAAAGTTATTTTTAGTTTCAAATTACGATGGCTCTCTTTGCACAAATAATTTTTAATGCTATTCGGTAATTTATTCATTAGGTTGGAAACCACTGATTTAAAATGATGAAAATTGATATTTGGAGGAGTTTGATGTAAATTACGCGAATTCTCTCTCTCTCTCTCTTTATATATATATATATATATATATATATATATATATATATATATATATATATATATATATATATATATATATATATATATATATATATATATATATATATATATATATATATATATATATATATATATATATATATATATATATATATATATATATATATATATATATATATATATATATATATATATATATATATATATATATATATATAAAGAGAGAGAGTTCGCGTATATATAATAAATTGAACAATAATAAAATGTTGATCTAAAAAAGAAATAAATACCGAAAGGATTCGGTCTGTCCTTGCAGTCGACAACTTCCTTATCTTTGCATTCTCTGTCTTCTTCGTCAAAAAGTTTGTTCTTTTCACAGGTCTTCACAGTAGGCTCGCTCTTGTGACAGTTGTAATATTTTGAACAATCTTCAAGGTGTGCAAAATTTCCCGATGAATATGGACACATATGCGTCAGGAGAGCAGCATCTATCGGAAAAACAAAACTCGGGTCAAGACAGAAAGTGAGCCGGAAAAAAAAAAAAACTGATAATAAAACCATTTCATTTCTAGCTTATTTTCGGAACGAGTAAAACTTCTCTGATGACACTTTTATCTAGAGTTATAATTCGTGTATATATAAGAAAGGAATGATCAAGTAGGCCCTTTAAACTGAATTTGAGAAACTCTATTGGAAGGAGAGAAATATCTGGTAGATACTTTTAGCAAAGAATTTCTAATGTTCTGAGGCGATCTCGTCGTTTTAATGAATCTTTTATAATGTATTTACGCCAGAGCAGAAAGCTTATATATAAAACAAGACGGAAAAGAGTAAAAATTGGTACAAAAAACGTTTCAATCTAACTTTTTTTTCGAGAAAAATTAAATTTCTGTGACTACCGAGAATTTTTTTCACTATTAAAGCATATATGGGTCATTCTCACGAAAACTGTCATTTTTCAGTTCATAAAATCCCAAAAAAGTAAAGTGAATAAAAAGCTCTGAAACTTTTTATATTAATAGAAATATGTAATGGCATTATAAAGAAAGTATATATCCTATAAATTATACTTAATATTTAAATTAATTAATTTTTTAAATAATTAATTTATAATTAATTAATTTATAATAATTAATAATTAATTAATTTAATAAATAGATTAATTAATATAATTAATTAATTAATTAATTTAATAAATTAATTCATTAATTTTTTAATTTATTTTTTAATTTATTTTTCAAATTAATTAATAAGTAAATTAATTATTTTCACTATTTAAAAAGTGAGGGAATGACACAAATAGTGAGGGAATGATATTTAATTTTAATACATGTTTTTATCTAAGTTACATCTACCTAAAGTTTGAAAATTATAACATACTAAGTATATCCAATATTTATTATAATTTAGTCTTATATATTTAATAGTTTTTACAGGTTTGGGAAATAAAATTGGCTGGCTCGATTGAACAAAAAAAAATTTGATAATATACTCATCTTGAATCATTCCCTCATTTCAGCGTCATTCCCTCACTTTATGTACTAGTGAGGGAATGACGAATTCAATAAAATTTAAAAATAACAGTTAGGCCTAATTAATTTCTGAAGTCAATCGCATACAATTATATTCATACAAGAAAGCAACATATAATTATCCACTTTCTCGATGAAGTTGCATTTTATTTTACTCTAAAAAATGACATGAGGGAATGACGAATGTAAAAAATTTTACCTGGTTTGATTCATTCAAATTTATTCCACAGCAAAGCTTCTTTAAGTTGAAGATGGAAACATACTGCAATTTTGTTCTATGATGCCAGTTGTTAACTTCTGAAGTTTTTATTAAAATATTTTTATTCTAAGAAGATTGCAGGTGATAAGAACATTGTTGTGAGGGAATGACGCGAAACACTGGGGACAAAGTTTAAAATAGTGCTGTGTTAATATTTTTATCAGAAATTAAATTTAAAATTGATTTCCTGAATTCTATATTTCAGTATTCTGAAATAAAAAACACGAATTTGTAAAAAAAAAAAAATTATTTCAGAAACAATTTTTTTCTTTTTTTAAATCAGCAGTGGGGACAAGTGAGGGAATGACATATTGGTATATTTTAATTACCTAAAATAAATAAAAAATAAAAATTGATAATTTTATTTTTATTCTTTTGTTAGCTTGCATTCTGAAGGACACTTTCTCTGAATTTTTTTTCTTCGTAAGCTGTAAAACAAACATAAAATATACTGGGGACATGAAAATGACGGTTTTTGTGAGAATGACCCATATATATAAAAAACTGCTTTTTTCCGAGAAAAAAATAAATATAAGTGAATAGTTTGAAGAAGAGAATAGTCTTACTCCCCTCCCGACAACTAGCTAAAACTGAAATGGTTTTACTACCAGCTTTTCCGTCTCGTTTTTACCCATGATTTACGCAGAGAAAGCGACCGGCGATGAATTAGAGTAGCGTCTTGACTTCTCTTGTAGTAGCACTTACATCTTACGCCGGCGAAGACAGTAAATAGTGACTGATGCACGTTAAATCTGTCGGGTTACGAAGTCCTCCAAGTTCCCATAACATAAATGTTACTTCTGGGGGTACTGAATTGGATATGGATCGTTCAATTCAAAATGACGATCTATGTATGAATGAATGAATGGATTTATGAATGGGTCTGCCTTATGAACAGGTGTGACGTATGGGTGTTGCAGAAGTCATATTCTAGGCTATAGAGGGCGCCATTGAAAAACAAGAAAAGCACCCACTGCCTTAAAGTCGTTTGGTTTCACCAAGCAGGCTTGCTGGTATTGGCAAGTAGCATTAGAAACAACAGCAACAGATAGTAACCCTGTTCGTAGCCACTTGCGAAACTAAGTTTCACTTTCTGCCAAAAAAGTGTTTTACAACGCCCAGGTAGGTTCACTGCTCTTTCGAAATCGTATGATTTTAAACAATGCAGTGAAGTTTCTTCAAGCGATGTCTATCGGAATTTATGACGTTGTTTAAAACCTCGACTTTGGTATAACTTTTTAGAACCTTATTTTATTTTATTTTATAACCGTCGTTGAACAGCCGACCCAATTTCATGGGTTTACGACTACTTACGTTCAACTCCGTAGCCTTGTAATTTTGAACCAATCCAGAAGACAAGGAAACTCCTGGATCAGTACCCCCAGAGGTATTGATTTGTTGTGGGAACATGGAGGACTTTGAGACTCGACAGATTTAACGTGCATCAGTCACCATTTACTACACGAGGAGTCTTCGGCCGGCGAGGATCGAACCCACGACCTCTTGGATATGGGCCCTGCGCCCTACCGACCAGGCTATCCCGGCCCTTAGAACCTTATAGTGCAATTACAATTTTTAAGTGTGAAAAGGTATGTTTAAACATCTTAAGCAACAGCTATGTGATCGTCGTCTCGTGTATGCATCGCACATCCACCCTAACAACAATTGTACCCTATAGTGCCACAATATGGATCCTATAAGAATATACACCGAGGGAACAATATTGGGGAGTCTTATGGATCTTAGAATGGCCTATAGAGAGCCTACATTGATCCATATAGAACTTACATTATTTAAGTAATGGATATTGGGTGAATCTGACTATTCTATAGAGGACCGATATGGATTGTGAAGTGTCTGGAAAATATCGGGAGAATCGGAAAATTCTATATAGGGCCAATATCGAAAAAAAATAAAGACCCTTTGAACTCTTGTTGAGCCAAGATTCATGAATATTGGCCCAATGAGGGCACAAGTTATTTTGCTGCTAGGACAAACGTTCCTGTTACGTTGTTACAGAATTCTCCAGAGCAAGTGAGTTCTTTTCATTACATATTTGAATATTTTCCTTAACTCAATGTAAAATTTTACGACGAATGGATAAAGGATAGATTTCGGCCTCAGTCACGCAAATAATAAATTTATGTTTGTTGATTAGATATCAAGTACTATTAAGAAAGAATATTTTTGTTTGGTTTAATACTAGTGATCATTTAACTGATAAATAAGAATTTATTTAAATTCTCTTTAATTATTTATTTAATTAAATATTAAATATTAGCTCTTTCCTCAATATTATTAAACTGTGATTTTATTTGCAGGGTAGTCGTGGTTCTTAAAAAATTTAAGGGTTGAAATAAATTAACGTTTAAGTTATCAGATACTTTTAAAATACCACTTTATCATTTAAGGTCGGATAGGGCAGAATTTTTAAACAGATGTATTTTATTTGAAGAATTACATGTAGTGGTGGTAATGTAAGTAAACATGCTACAAACGCTTATTCTCCCAACATTAGAAATTTTTGCAATGTACTTTTAATAGCGGTGATGAGCTAAACCAGAAATCTTTTAAGGAAATAGAAATTTTCAAAATAAGTGAAGAGCATGACTAATTGACCTTTAATAAATACGTTAAAATTATTTTCATGCAGTGGTGTGCAAAATTCCTTTAATTCTAATTTCTCGATACTTTACCTTTCCTACAACAAGGAAATTTTTTTTCTCCAAAACCACTGAAATTCCGAAGTAGGTGGAGAGTGATCAAAATTTAACTTCGTATCGTTGCCACTTTTTAAAAATTTTAGGCCCGTGGGAACCTGTATTCCCTTTTTTTAAAGGTATTTTACAGTTGAATGACATCTGATTATCAAAAGTTTCGTTGAAAAAAACAAAACAAGAAAACAAAAATTTAACCTAAAAACCAAATGAACGATGTTAGAGAAGGTTAAACATTTAAGTAGTAGTTTATTTACGGATAGTAGTTGCAGTTGGGACATCGGTGTTCCTTTTATATATCTGACGCTCTAATTACAAGCATAAATATATTTTGGTATTTTTTAATTATAAAAACACAGTCTAGTAGTTACTAAAAAAACTGAGTTAGATTATCTAAATGATATTTACAATCAAATAAAAAATTATTTTAGTGTAAATACAAAAAAAAACTTGGTTTAATTTCTTTTTTTAAAATTCTGTAACGAGAATTTAACTCTTAACTTTCACCGAAACTGTTTTAACCATCCCCATAAACTCTTCAGTTCACAGGATGACATCGATAAAATGGTTAGTTTTTCACCCACCACTTAATGACTCTTTCATTTGTTTTGCGCAAATATTTCACTTGTGTTACACCGAAAGTCAAGCATCAGTGGCTGCTGTCAGTGTGCGGATGGGTGACCCAGTGTACAAAGGGATCGAAGGTGTGCGGTATTGGTCATCGTTAAATTCTTCTACCGTAAAGTGCTCGCGCTAATCGTCTTGCTATTGAAACGGGATAGTGATCTCTGCAGATGATCAAAATGTGTCTTCGGATCATCCTTAGGGATGTTTCCCCAGATCGTAGCCGCAGCTCTAGTACGATATAAATAAACTACACATCATAAGCAGAAATTAGTAAAATGCTAAATATTATCTTTTTCACTTATTTTGACCTAAATTAATAAGAAATATTGAAAAAAAAAAGTGTGAAAATGTGCTTAAAAAAATTCTGCGTCGAAGGGTTTTGAATTTGTAGGTTTAAAAGTGATTTTCATAGATATCAGCAAAAATCTAAAAATCTGTATAGTATTTATTAAATATTATATACGTAGACTTACCAGTGGAATTCGCACAAAATGCTGCATAAACGCAATGTCTGCGAATTTTATCGAACTGTTGATTTGGTGGGCAGTGCTTGTGATGAGGTTTTCCATCTAAGCAAACTATATACTTATCGCAGTCAAAAATGTCTGGATAGTTTCCGTTCGGAAAGGGACATTTAAAATGCTTTCTCCATTTTGAGTGAATGTGATCTGAAAAATAAAAGTAATGAGAGAGTTTAAAAATTAGTTACATTCTGCGTGAGTGACTTTATTTAGAGGATCATGCTTCTCTGAATAAATAAATAAAGTGAGATATCAAATGTATTCTGTATTTAAAAAAATACTTTAGTCTTGAAACTCAAGAAAGAGATGTTAATTCTAACTTGCCTTAACAGAGATGATAACTTGCTCCTGACTGCGAATTAATATTTTCTAGTGGTACTGTTTCAATGCATAATTCTTGTTTTAATAAACTCGATTTATAGGATTCACCACTACATTCACCGCTACAAAGGTTTATGTAGAACAATGTTTTACCTCAGTTATGTCATGCTGAGCCTTTTAAAAAGTTGGCAATTTTTACAGCAAATCTGTAAATTTTTAGTAGTTCTCTAACGTTTCTTGAAATATTCAGTCCAATCTGGAGCACTTCGCACTTAAGTTTTAACGTAAGATTAGTTGTTTTGTAAATTTAATTCAAAGTTATTTTCCCCACCATACTTTTTAAATGATTCTAAAGTTCGTATCAAATTCCAGTTTGTTCCATTTCTCTTGGGGAAAGTCTTTTAAAATGTTGGCAAGATTACCGAAAATTCTGAAAGATTTAATTGCATCTCACTGTATAAAGCGAAGCAGTTGGTAGCCCTGTAATGTGCCCAGCAGGTGTGGATAGTTAAACATTAATGCAATATACCACTACTTCCATTTAAATCTTTCCCCACTTTTTATTGCTCTTATCACAAACATATACAGGTAAGACCCGGTAATTGTGCAGTGAAGTTTTACAGTGCCAATAAAATGAAACAAATTAAGATTACTTTAATTGCTATTTCGACTTAAAATATCGTGCGGGATTAGGATTTCCAGGTCGGGGTCATATTCTTTGGTTTCGCCTCCCAACGCGTTGGTAACCTAGGTTCGAATCCCAGAAGAGGCTGGTTGTTACGAATTCTGTTCCCGGATCACACCGACCACAGAGATGACGAAAAATATCCTCAGTGGTTGTCGGATCATGGGTTAGAATTTCCTTGAGGTCGGAGTAACCGCGGGAGGTTTTCCGCTCTGTATAACACAAATGTGGGTTCTTTCCATCAAAAAGTCATCCACAAAGGCTACTTTGCCCCAATGCTTGATTCAGGGGTTCCCCTGTCTTCTGGATTGATTCAAAATTGCAAGGAGTTGAGCGAATAGTCTTTAGCTCAGAATTGGGTTGGCTGCTCCACACCGGTCATGAAACGCACGGCCGTATACTTTAAATTCGATATTTATTGCTAGATATAATACTTGCGACTGCATCGCAACGACATATTTTTAAATATCCTTTCCACTATTTCATTTTATAACCGTCGCTGAACAGCCGACCCAATGTTTTGGGTTTAATGCTCAACTCCTGTAGCCTTGTCATTTTGAACCCACTCCAGAAGACAAGGGAACTCTGAATCAAGTATTAGGAGAAATTTTTCCTTCGTGGAGGACTTTTTGATGGAGCTAACCAGGAATTGTGTTACACAGAGATAAAAACCACGAAAATCTCACATGGTTAGCCTGACGGCAAGGGGACTCTCACTCATGATCCGTCTACCTCTGAAGATATTTTACGTCAGCATTGTGGTCGGTGCAAGCCGGGTGCGGAATTCGTATCGCCCAGTCATTGCTGGGATTCAAACCCGGTTCACCTCATTTGAAGGCTAACGCTCGTTTCCCTGAGCCATCACGACTCCCTTGCCACCACAGTAAAAACTATCCAAGATATATCGATGCATCGTCTTGTACTTACCATGAACAGCATGCTTTCCATAATGATGACCCCAGCACTCTGCAGTATGTTTCTCCTTGCATTCATGACTATGGTAATCAAACATTTCACCAGCAGGACATTTTCTTATTGTAAAAATTTCATCTGTTTGTTTTTGATAGTAATAATGACAATATCTTTCATGGGGAAATTTCTTGATGTGTTCATCTGGATCTGGCCAGTTGAAATCGAGCATCCGATTACTGGGATACCTTTTTATTCCGTAGCCAAATGAGAGTGAAATGGAACTAACCACACCTACAAAGAAAAGAAAAGAAAAATAGAAAGAAGCACAGAAAGGAAGGAAAGAAAACCCATTTATTAAATACCCATTAATGACCTATTTAGGTTGAACAAAACTGCTGTAAATATTCAGATTAACAGTTCACATTAAGTTTTAAAAAATCACTTGAACGGCTTAAACGTTAAAACATTGGTTTTTCGAAGTTCCTTCACCAAGGAAAAGAAATTAAAATAAGTAAATAAAAACAACCGCAATTTATGAAATTTACGCTTGTCGTGAAGAATTATCTGGGCCTTAAAACGGACCAATAACTTAAATATTTTAAAAATTATTGAACTTTTTAAAAAAATGTCTAATTTGGTGACATTTTCCTACCTAGATGAGAATTATCAAAATCACTGCCTTATTCTCAGTTTTTGCTCATTTTTAAGAGCACAGATAATACAGCATTGGAGTAAGTTTTAAAATATTAAAAAATTATTCCCCATAGCTCCACACTGAGGTTTCGCGCCATTTTCATAAAACATTGAGAGCGAAGGCTATAAATAGGCTAATCTTGACCAACCGTCATGAGTTGCTTACTCGCAGTAGTTATGAAAATAGCATATTATTCGTAAAATAGCATCATTTCATATGACGACAGAGCTTTAAATGTTTTTCTTAAATAACTAAATTGTTTATTGCCTTGAAGTTTAGAATATGTTAAATGAACCAAATTATTAATTTTTGTACTGAAAGCCATATGTCACTGCAAAGGATTAAAATAAGAAGGACAGAGAGTTTTTTCAAATCATACACTCGTTGAGAAAAAATTAACTTAGTAGCAACATAAATGTAATGAGTTCAGCAATGTAAGCTTGTCATAGATGTTTTAATGTATAAGAATCTCATTTCTTAAAAAAATGATTATATACTCATCACGGAAATTCTATAATTGAAATTGTAATTAATAACTAGTCATTAGGGAGTTCTGCTTTTAAATGTTCGATGTATATATAGATAGATATACACTATAATACCATAATGGAATTGAGTTTTCGACATTTCTCAAGAAATACTTAAAGGATTATTTAATAACTTTAGAGATCATGCGATGTTTCATACTTATAGCAATAAGATTTAAAGCTTTCAAAAGTTTTGGAGACCGACAATAAATTACCAAAGAAAACAAGTATTTTTGAACACCCTAAGCCAGAAAATTAAGTAACAAGCTTTTTATTTTTAGTAACTGCATGAAATTTCGTAAATCTGAAGTAAATATTTATGGAAATATGGACATTATTATTAAAAAAAAATTTTTTTTGCCTTACTTTTTTTTGCTATAATTTTATAAACATTCAATAAAAACAAATAAAATTTTTGAAGCAGTAAAAATTAATTACAAAATTATTTATTAAAATTTTAAAAAAATTCGTTGAAAACTGCGCAAGATATAAATATTTAAGATAATTCTTTTATATTGCGCATGCGAGGAAAAAATTAAAAAAAATTTTTTTTTCTTTTTAATTTTGTAGTGAAGTATTTGGCAACGAATGAAGAATTTTTGATTTGGATTTCTTAAAAATTTAAAAAGTTTCAAGCAATTTTTTGTAGTTTTTATACTTTGTTAAAGAATGCTGAAAACGATCAGGGATTTTCCTGATATTTCATTTTGTGCCATTAAACAAAATTTATAAAAAAATAAGACCGACATGCAGGTAATCATCCCCCATAAAAGTATGTTTACTTTTGCATGTTTTCTTTCCTTAAACCATCACATTTTGGTTTCCGGACGATCATTATAAGGTATTATCATTTGTTATTAAATTTTGTCTTAATGATCACAAAATAAAATTCGTGGAAAACCCCTGATCGGCTCCCTTTTAAAAAGACTACTTTGAAAATAGCTTAAAACTTTTTAAATTTCTTACATATTCAAATCAAACTTTTTTCATTAGTTGCGAAATCCGATTCACTACAAAATTAAGAAATTTATTTAAAAAATTTTTTCAGCGCAAGCTCAGTATAAAGAAAAACTACCTTAAATACTTGATTTACCTTAAATCTTGAGCAGTTTCCAACAAATTTTTTTAAAATTTTAACTAAATAATTTTGTAATTAATTTGAAACTGTTCCAAAAATTTTGTTTGATACCATTGGATCTTTATAAAGTTACAACAGAAAACGTAAGCAAAAAAGTAGTATTTTTATAAAAATGTCTATATATCTATAAATATTTATTCTAGGTTTACAAAATTTTATGCTGTTATTGAAAATAATAACTTAAGCAATCGATGAAAGTTACAAGTTTATTGTTGGTCTCCCAAACCACTGAAAGCTTTAAATGTTATTTACTTTAAGTATTTCTTGAGAAATTTAAAAAAATTTCAATATATATATTAAATAAAAGTTAGTATTAGATGATATGAAAAAAATTTTAAGATACTAAACACAATACACTTAATTTATCAACAACAAAAAAAAACATTTTTTTGACTGTTTACTTTATTTATTTTTCCTAATGAAGAATTTGAAAAATGTTAAGAAATTTAAAAAAAAAACTTTTTTTAACTGAAAATTGATAATTTATTTATATGTTTAATTTTTCCGTCTTAAAATTACTGTTCAACATATTAAAATATTTTTGAACATGTTCTTACAAAACTTCTGTATTGTAAAACATTTTATTATAGATATTAAACGCTTTTATTTTTAATTCCTTTAACAAAATCAACAAAATATAAAATTTTTTAGATAATAAACTCTTTAGAATAAATTACTACATAATCGTAATTATGTTACATTATATAATAAGGGTAAGCTAGGTAGAACTTTTTTAATTTCAAGCCACTCCTTTAAAATAATAATCAAAAATCGTTATAGTAACACAGAAAAATATTAGGTAATAACAAGGGCGCCGGCAACGGGATGCGAGAGGGTGCACTTGCACCCCCCTGGCTTTTTTAAATAAAAAAAACAATACAGAAAAACAATTTTGTTATAAAAAATTTTTGTTAAAAATATTTTTATTCAAAAACAAATAATTAAGTAATTATTGATACACAACAGTTAAAAATTTTTTTAATCAAACAAGAATTGTAATCGTCTTGTTTGCTGTCCAAATCTGTTTATAACTTTTTCAATGAATTCTGAATCATCTTTAATTCTTTTTTATGCACACCGAGCATGCACAAACTTGGCAGATATCTAAGCTATATTTTTAAATTTCATTTAGTAAAATATAAATAATATTATATTTTCTATTAGTTATTTAGTTTAACAAAGGTGTATAACACAAACTGACTTCTCACAACTGTAAAACTTCATCAACACAATAAATATCAATTTTAAGCGTGCACAAACACGTTAGTATACGAAACTACTGCTTGTAGTTATTAGTGTTTCAATGCCAGCGCCATCAATACAGTTTATCGTGGCAAAATTTGCAAGCACTAGAAATTCGTACTTTTTTTTTTAAATATGTTAACAATGAAGTAGTGTATCTTAAAAAATATTAACAGATGGAAGAATATGTAATAACGAAACAAAATGTAATAACAGAACACTTTAAATTTTTTTTTTTTGGGGGGGGGGGTAGTTTGTTAGAGGGTTGCACCCCCTTTTATATTATTCTGCCGGCACCCTTGGGTAATAAATAAATATCGCGAATAAATACCGTTAAGTTAGTGGTTATAATTGGCGGGTATAATATCGTTAAAAATTTTATTAGTTTAGGTTAATGGCAGTCAAAGATATAAATTCTAGAATGTTTATTTATTATTTTAATGTCCAATTAGAATGCAAGAAAAGGTTAGACGACAATTATGTGATACATGTTAGAGCAAAAGATTTTGACTTCAATAATACATTTTATTATCTATGATAGTAAAATATTGTAAATTAACCTCGAAGTTCTAAAGTAAAGCAGGACAATGTCAGAATCGCGATACATTGTCAATAAATAGCAATATTTCACGATATATATCCAAATTGAAAAAAGATTTTTTTTTTTACATTTGTCATTATTTTCGTTTCCCAAACTTTCCAAATATATTTTTCGTTGTCAAATAATCGAGATTTCTATTGTATTCGATACACATAGTATTCAGAATATTTCATGATCATATTATTAAAATATCATCAACATGTTAACATAATGCTACAAAATATCAATATTTCAAGATATATTGTCCAGATGCTAAACAGGTACAATAATTTAACAGTTAAGAGTTCTTTGCAAAGGGTAAATACTGTCATAAAATTTCCAAATATACACAAGAATTTTCCAAATAAAAATTTTGATTTTGCTTCATCAAAATTATTTTAATATCTTATTCGTTTATTTGTTTTAAATATTTAATTCATTTGGCTCAACCATAACATCATTCATTGCAAATGGTTGAATACTTAAGATCAACAATTATGTACACGGGATTCAAAAAGCGAATCGAATCACTTAAAAATAGCCCTATTCAATTAATTGTTTAAACATACGAAACACTTGGAAACAAATATAACTTACCCAAGACAACTAAATAGAGAACTTTGTGCATTGTCGTGAGTAATAATAAGCGACTTTAAAACAAAATGATGCCTTTAAGCCTAATTTAAAATGCAATTTCACAGTAGTAGAAAGTGAGGTAAAAATACCTTTTATCTATTTCTGATAGCGCCCATAAATGAAATCTCTCTCAAACTAAGATAGACGTATCTTTGCTCTTCACAAATTTGAATTATCGAAATCAGTTTTCATTTCTCACCCCCCCCCCCTTTTTTTTTTTTCTCAGGCGACTAAACTGAGACTGAAATCAGTAATTGTCATTTTTTTTATTACAGTGAAACCTCTCGTGCTCCACAGTAAAATGGTCGTAATACCTCACTTTTAGTAATTTTCTTGATACTGAAATGCCGCCATGAATGCGCCGAATCGATGAATGAAATTTAAGAGTCCATAAAAATGATTCCTACTGATATGTTTCAAAACAAATTTACCTATTATGAATGATCGAACCATTTTAAATTAACAAACCATCATGTTTTTTTTTATTTTTTTAAAGTTTGCATTTAATTCTATATCACGAAAATTAGATAGCTTTAGAAAATGAGATGAGGTTTGTTTGTTTGAAATTGTTAGTCTTTTTTAAAATAACTTTTTCTTCTAATTTAACTTTCAATTCTAAAAATAAGATCGTCTTTAGTGATCTCTTCCAGAAATCGTCAAAAGAGCTCTCTAAATAAGGGCCTCACAAATATTTTGAATAGATTTTAATCTATTTATTAGTTTTGTTAATGTTTTTTCATTTGTCCGTTTTCGCATTTGGTGCAGAGGTTTTGATGGTCAACATAAAGTCTATAGAAAAAAATTCCGTGCTCGTCAAATAGAGGAGGTCGCTACACAGTCTTTCTTAAGAGGTTTCATTGTGTTTGTTCGAAAGATTCTTTTTTTTTTCTTCCAGTAATTGCATGTGAAATAGATAAAATTGCCATTACTTGATCAACAAGTCTTTTATTTACAGTGTTTCAGCTTCAGGTAGAAGAATTTTAGGAAATATATTTTATTACAGAATAGAGTGGGATGGGTCACCACGACAAGTGGATCGGGCCTGTGCCAGTGAATCAAAAAAAAAAAAAGAATCAAGCTTTGGAAATGGTACAGAGGAGAAAAAAATTACATTGATAAACACGCTAAAAAGTTTTTCTTCGACTTAGATATTTTACTTTTTATACTTGATTTACTGAGCCTATAGTCACTGATACTAGCTTTTTATAGGGAAGATTAAATTACATTTTGTAACTGCCACTAGCATTTAACTTTTATTATCCATATACAGTTGTATATTAAAGGAAAATGAAAAAACAATCCGAATACATCGTCCTAGATTTCGAAAAAAGTGGTTTGACAACTCTTTTTCCGATTGCTAATGCTATGAATGCTGAGATAGAATTTTAAAAAGTTTATTAAAAAAATTTAGGTTTTGAAACTTTTTTTTTTTGCACAATTTGCAGCTTGTTAAACAAAAATGCCAAATATATAAAAATCTCCTCAATTTTGAAGTTTTTGCCGCTTGCGTTGCTTTCTTAGTTGCACCACAGTATAATGGTGGATAGTTAATACATTTAACTTTTAAGAATAGTAATAATACTAAATACTTTACTTATAAACTTTTTTTTTTCTTTTTAAAATGCTCACAGCTGTTAAGACTCCAAATGAATATACACATGTTTTATCTTTAAATAAGTCAAGGATATTTAATCTAGAAAATGAAATTGTTTAAATATGTATCAGTTATGCATCCCCCCCTGTATATGACAACTAAACTCTACCTATGAGAGAAAAAAAAGTGTCAGTTTTCTCATGCTCTGTTTTCCTCTAAAATTAGTCACCTGGGGCTTAAAACAGCCAATGTATTTAAATTTTGATTAAATTCATGATTCAAATCAATTGATTTTCTTTTTAAAAAAGATGATTGATTTAAAGATTTACAAATTATATTATTAGATATTTTAAATTTTTTTAATGATTTTCATGGTTTAAAATTTATAGTAAATATATTGCTAGGTTAATGAGTTTCAGTTAGCGAAATTGCATTAGTAATCGAGACCTACCAAAATGCAGAGAAATCATGGAAAAAATGATGATGCAGAATAATGAAAAAAATAAATAAAATTAAATTTTTTTTTTTTTTAAATATAAAAACAAATTTCTAAACTAATGATAAAGTTTGGAGTTAAAAAAAAAATTTAAACTACAAAACACGTTGCAAACTTTGCACTGTTGAAAGTGCATGAGATAAGAAAGGTATTTTGTTAGCTAGTTTAAAAATATGACAAAAAATAATTTAAAAAATAAGTTATTGGAAATAAGAAATTCATAATTGTGACGATATATTATAGCAACAATTATTTTATTACCAGGAAGAAATATTTAATTTTTTGCTGTTGATGGGAAAGAAAGAATTAAAGAGGCTTGTTAAAGAACTAAGAAGCAATAAACAATATTTTTTTATTATACATATAAAATAATTTCGAGAGCATAAAAAACTATACAAAAACAATCACATAGAAATGTTACATGAAATACTGTTCTTAAAAATACAAAGTAGCAAAACTAGCATTTAAATATTTAACATGCATATCATTATATGTACACTGTGCGAAAAACGCCACATAAACAAAGTTCTTAGCTTTTAAAACAAATAAGCAAGCTAAAGAACTATAGAATAATTTTCAAAATTCAACAAGTAAAAATTTTTTATGTATAGCAGAAGTGCACTTTCTAGCACATAATATTCATGTGATGATTTTGAGATACAAAAATAAATTGTCATTTTTAAAAAAAAATAATTTCTGATTCAATAAGCTTATACAATTTATTTCTATCCATTTATGAAAAATAAAATTCATAGTAGAAATATTTATACTATAACAAACTGATTTAGAATTCCTATTCTATACATTTCTGAAAACAGAGCGGTCATAAAATTGGGGCACGTGGAGTGTTTGCATAGGTTTCCACGCTGGTGGTGTCGTAAATTATTTATCAGTATAAGAAACATTTTCTTTTATTTTGCCAAATAAAATAGAAAAAGGTAGTAGTCTTCATATTTTTAAGGGTCCCACAAAAAAAAGAGTAATAAATCAAAATTATAAAAATTGAGATTAAACGACATCTTTCGATAACTATTCAAACTGGGTGCTTAAACAGAAAGAGCCACTCATTCTGTATACATAACATAAAGTAAATGAAATAATAGTATAAAATTTAAAGAAAAAAAAAGGTTAAATTGCTTGCTTTAAAGAAAAAAAATTTGAGAAAGAAAAAATTCATTTATTTCAATAATATGCCAAACTCTTAAGTGAAATCCTTGGGATACTGCAGAAAGAAAATATTTAAGACCTCACAATATTTTTGCACAGGACCCAGCAAAGTTCAGAAACTGTTCAGAATTTTTTTAAAAAAAAATTTAGCTTTGAAAGGAAAATAGTAGTGAGACAGATTTTATAACAGTACAAAAAAGATTTAATGAATTATTATAAATAAAACATTTAAAAAAGTCACATATTTGATATGCGTCAAAAAATAATTACTTCTCGACAAAAAACAGTCATTAAACAAAAGCCCAACCAGAGATTAAGTACCATTCGAGCAGGACAAAATATTTATTTCATTTGCGTTTCATTGCAGAAAAATTTGCACATCTTAAATTACTTTCCTGGCATTTAAACATAGGAATTAAGCATATGTCATAGCTTGGCACTCACTGCAACGTAGAATTCAGCCACCTGAATCAGATTAAGACTGTTACATTAACCTCGTCATGAGTTGCGAAAGGCTAGCCAGAAAAAAATGTTTTACGCGTCATAAAACGGAATGTCAGCTATTATTTCACGTCTGGAAGTCTGATTAATTGTTTCACACAGAATAACTGAAAAGCAATGACTTTAAAAGTTAAAGCAAATCTAACAAAATGAGAAGGTACTTAAGTTGAAGAATGTGCCACACTTGTGCTTATAGATACACAGAACATTGCTGCCAAATGCACAGGAGTAATGAATGTACAAATATGGTACTTTTTTTCTCCAGATAAATTGTTCAAATTACTTAAGTTAAGATAGTTAAAACTTAGCTTCTTAATAAGTTTTTTTGACAGAATAATAAATAACAAAACAATAAAGTAAAGAATAAAAAAATTATTAAAATATATATTGTATAATAAACTATAAAATGAAGTCCATATTTTGTATAAAGGAAAATTAAATAAAAGCAGTTTCTATAAAACGGATTGATATTTAAATAACATGATGGAAATATTCATTGATCTGTTAAATAAATGATAAGACAGTACAAAAAAAAAGAAGAAAAGAAAATGCTTTTGTAATAAAAGAGAATGTTCATTTAAAATTTATAAAATTAACAAGTTATCTAAAAATAACTGGGAAAAAAACAGGTTTAAAAGGGAAAAAATAGAATGTCTATATCTTCAATCATTATCAAAATTAATAATTGAATATAAACAATTTTTGAAAGAAAAAATGAAGGTACTGTAAGTAAGATATTTTAACACCATAAGCAACCACAATATTACAACACAATCTTGATATATATCTTGATTGTTATGAGAAATTGAACACTTTGTTTTTTGAAATGAAATGACAGCTTTTCAATGCAGAAATAAAATGAACACAAAACATGTTTGCAATGACATTTCAAGTATTATAAGAATCCACGATTGCAAACATTATTTACTTTTGAATAAAATTACAAAATCGAAAATTTATTTGTTTGAAAAAGGAAACATTTAAGCTTGTATAATATAGATCAGTTCTGTACAATATTTAAATTTTGCTTAATAACACAATGTGCAACACAATAATTTTTTTAAAAGGTCAATCCAAAAATAAAATATACATATATAGTATAAATATTGTAAAGCAATAATTCATAAATCGTCAATAGTTTAAATATAGTCAATAGTAATATATTGCCAATCTTAAAAATAAGACAATAAAAGAATGTCAGAAACATTTGAACACAGAAAAATAGAATGCTTTCTTGTATATTAGACAGGGTCTTGTATCTTTTGATTACAGCAATTTTAAATTTCTACTGATCATAAAAATAGTTTTTCATCCATTTATTAGAGCCAACTGGCCAACTGTACAATTTCAAATCTTTCAGTTGACCATGCATTTAATATATTCCTAATATGTGAATCAACAAGTTTTTACAAGTTATCCAATAAACAATTTCTCACTTATTTTACTATGCAGGATTTGTGAAAATTACAAGAATATTGAAGAAAAATTAAAGACAAAATAGTGCCCTATAGCAAATTTTCAAAATACACTTCATGTTTAGTTAATTAGGGAAAAACACATACTTCAATACAGAAGAGATAGCCAAAGGCCTGAAAAACAGATAAATAATATTAACTTTAAAAAAATATGGCTAGACTTGCACTCAAAGCACTAAATATCTGTTTTAATTTGCATGATTTTCACATGGTTTTTATAAACACAAAGATGCATTGTTATATACTTTGTGATTATAATCTATTCATTCAAAAAATAACAATGACACTAATTTTTCCCCTTGAAATAATTTATACTATCTTAAAGCCAGATTAAGAACAAAAGCAAGCAGCATATAGTGTGAAAGTGAATATCAATTGCAATACTTAAATACTTTTAGTATTTGAGATGGTATGGGTATAAATGTAAGCTTGATTTTAACTATGCTCTCTATATTCCAACTTACATTCTAAAACCCAGAATTAACCCACCATAAATATGTAAACTATTCTTCAATTAAAAATTTGATAAACTATTCACAAATAGGCCAATAAGAAGACAACTGCAAAAAACACCCCAACTAGTAATTAAATGCTTAAGGATAAAATGCAAGGTCAAAAATTTTAATATTGGGAAAAAAATTAAAAGTTGAGAAATCAAATATAGTCAAATAGCTACATAGTCAAATTGATATAAATCACTTTAAAAGAGCATCAGATATTTTGAACAAAATTATATTGGTTACAAATTTCCAAAATATAAATAATCTTTCTACTAAATTGATTACCAAATACTAACTTTTAGAAAATATTGTACAATCCTGATTATAATAATCTATTAAATGATGTCAAAATTGGATCAATTGAAACACAATATCATTAATTGGCTGATAAAAAAAGGATTCTTTAATTAAATTGTTGACACGCTCAGTATCATCAAAATAAAAACTCATAAGTTGAATCGTCTTTGACAGGTCCCTTTATTATTTTTTTTAAATTGTAAAATCGTTTTTGTTCACAATTTCACTTTTTTTTTTTCAATTCAGATACAAAACACATGTAAAGAATTGTAATATCTTTTAACATGCTCACCATTTTCCTAATTTAAAACAACCTTTTATCTCTTCTTAAAAAAAATATCATCATTCTATCTTAACTAATTTTCATGTGCTCATTACTGCTTCATCATCTTTGATTTTATTCTTCAATGCAAGGGATTTTCATTTGCGATAATCACTCATATTTCGCTTATGCATTAACTAAAGTCTTTTTTCAAATTTTTAGTCTGATGTTTTAAAGAGAATTCAGTGTTAAGTCTGAATTGAATGCTGACTGATGATGCATCAGGAATTGTAAGTCCAATGTAAATGCTAGGCTGGAACAAGATTTAGTTAATTTAAGCAATCCACACATGAAAGGTTAGATGTAGAAGATAGAATTGAAATTTAATTTTATACCTATGATTGACTTCCACAAGTAAGATTAAAAATTGATATTTTTCAATAACTGGAATGTGATGTTGGTTAAGGAAAAATAGATTTAGTAGTGATCAATTAAAATTATTGCAGGCTGAAGATGAAATAGTGAAGAAAAAAAAAGATCAAAAATTCATACTAACAATAGGTGATCGTTGTTTGGAAATCGTTGTTCAGAGGTTCACCCTAATGTTAATCCAATAGTAGACATTTAATTCTATAAACATAAAGCAGTTCTTTGGATGTTGCCGTTGTTTAGAGGTAGTCATTAAAGGAGGTTTGAATGCTTAATGTTGTAGCCAGAACAATGCAATATACATTCTTAAATATTAAAACTTTTAGTGCTTTCTCGGGGATTTTGCAGTAAAAAAGTTTCAATCAGTTGTGGATATTTTGTAGCTCGATATAAGATTTCATTGTACCAATTCAGGAATCAGTTTACTCTTTTGAATTTGATGTTGATACATCAAATAACAGGCCTTAGACTAAACCACAGATTATAAAAAATAATTTGTGATCATTAAAATTTAAAAAAAAAATTATTCTATTCAAATTTAAATTATTAAAGCTAAACTGTTACATATAAATTGATAGATAAGTATAAATTTTTGTATTAAAGTATAAGTCAAAGAAAATAATATATAATAGAAATTATCGATGAATTGATTAAATATGTAAAATTTAAAGACCGTATATTATGAAACAAATCATACTTTTTATCACAGACCGTACTTTTCTCTCAAGAAACCAATTAAAATGCATTTAATTTCTCTAAACTTTTTGCATAAGACCAACATACCAGAAAAATAGTATGAATCAATTTTAAAGACTTAATGCAAACATAATATTTTACAAATCCACAATAACTTTCATTATTTTTTTTTTAAAAAAAAGGACTACATAAGTAATTAAGTGGGAAAGAGATATAAAATCTCATATAATAAATATAAAAATCATAACGAAACAAAAATTATCTAACATTATAACATAATTTTGAAATCTTTCAAAACTTAAATGCTGGAAGAGGCACTAACTTTAATGAGAAGCAAATAAAAGCTTTTTTATATTTTATAATGAAAACTTATATAAAAACCTGCAAAAGGCACTATAATTCAAGTCATTACCAAAATGCATTAAAATTAAACATCAAATGTCAAGCAACAAAACCTTGGTGAGACAAAATTTACAATAATTATAAGACTAGGTATATTCAAATAAATATAATAGTTTTTTATATTATGGCTGTATGTCCACCTTAACACAATAAAAATAAAATTAAACAGGATGTCATTGAGATTTCCTGTAAGATTCTTCAACATTCTGGCGCATTTCATTAAAAGCTTTAGTTTTCACAAAATCAACCTTCTTGTAAACGGTGGAGGCGGACAGTCTCTCGGGAGTTTTAGGGCTGGGCGATGGTTCAGAATCTAGATCAAGATCCAAATACTGTATTTCGTCCTTCTTAGTGGGAGCAGAGAAAAAATGCCTTACCTAAATAGAAATAATTGCATTTAGATACATTGATTGAATGTAAAATTTAGTAGCTCATGAGATTAAAGTGGCTATAAAGTGTTTAAAAAAATGGAAACAATCATTTAACTCAATTTCAAACAGGATCACCAAACAGTAAAAGACAAATAAATGTAATAAAATTAAAAAGAAACGGTAACTGAAAAAAATATAAAATTGAGGCAATTTTAATTGTCTAGCATAATTGTAAAAAAAATGATCCAGTTTCATTTAAAACTCCGGACATTGTGCAATTAAAGCAGATTTGAATGAAAATTTTTTGGCTATATACACTCCAATATTTTATTGAATAACATGAAAAGAGAAGCTGATTTTTTCATGCAAAAAAAACAGTTTAAAAATTATTTAGAGTATAATGTTTACTAACTTTTTTAAAAATTTAAAACGAATATTTTCCGATGAATTATTGGTGAATAGTGTCTATTAAGAAATAATTTAAAGAAAATATCTAACATTAGAAAATAATATGTATTTAGACTTAAATATGCTATGCATCCTAAAATTGATAATAAAAGATCAAAAAAGCAAATCTAATTAAACATGCAAAAAATAACACAAGAGTATTTACTTGATCATCATTTGAAGAATTTCTGCGACTGCCACTTGAATTGGAAACTTCATCATCGGATGTTGCTGACATTTCAGGCTGATGTCGAAATCTATTGGGTACGGGTGGCATGCCATTTAAGGAGACAGGAGTAGGACTAGGCGCAGCTCTAAAAAGATGCATCGATATTAATTAATGCCTTCTAAAACTAATACCTATACAAAAATGCTCGTGATTAAATTAATTGTACGTAGAAAGTTGACACTTAAATCGATTCAAAATGCAGTCGGCAGATTATCATAAATTTTTGTGATGATGTAAAAACATATTGAATTATATCTAAAACAATAAAAAAAAAATTAAAAGTATTTTTTAGCTATTTTTTTTCTTTTTATGTTATATGACACTAAAGTAAACTATAAATTATGACCTAGAAGAATATATACTTGGCAAATGTAAAGAATTTATAAAAATTTTAAGAAAATAAATGAATAAATAAAAAACTAGTGTTTTTTTTAAAAATTTTTTTAATAATAATAATAGCTATTTAATTAAATGGTAATTGCATCATTCTAAAATTAAAAAAACATAGTAATTCTGGCATAACATCCCTTAAAAGTCTCATTTGTCACTCACTTTGCTGCACATTAACAGAAGCACAACATAGAAATAAGAAAAAATGCTCTGCTACTTTCATAAATACATTTGAGAACCATTAAAGTCAGTAAAAATCAAGATCATATTAAAAAGAAAAAAGAAATAAAAATAATAAATACTGAAAAATACAATGATTAAAATAAACTTTGATATATAATTGTTACACAAATAATGAATCAGGAGGGAAAGGAATTAGATCAAGTTTTACAACGATTTACACACAGGTAATGAATAAAACATTAAATATTCCAAAGATGATAAAATAGATTATACATTTAATTGTTTAGAGAAAAAAATACATACCTTGTTTTTCTAAAACTTCTTTTATCTGCTTTTGTTCTGGATCGACATACAGGGGGTGGCTGCAGAGTTAAAAAGCTGAATGATCCTAAAACAATAAATAGGTGTTGAAAGAAAAAGCCGTTAGGAAGGTATTACAAACCTTTATTTTTTAAAGGATAAATAAGTCTTCACATCAACATCAAGCCAATAATGGATTCAAGACATCCGAGTTTTCATAATAAAAATTTTAAGTAAATTCTTTATTTTTATTAAAATTTTTTTTAGAATGATCTAGGAACAACTGGTTATATCTAACAACTTAGAAATGCCATTGGGTTGAAGAAACTCTTTTTGTTTAATTTAGTTCTAGTGCTTGCTGTTGCCAACAATAAATGCACTAATTTGTAGACTTTTACATGTTTCAACTAAGCACAAGCATGAGGTAAGTAAATTGAACTATTACATAACACACTTAATTATTAACAATTCAAAGATACAATAATATGTCATTCTGGCTGTCAGAAATATTAATATTTCATCACCTAAAACATTTTCCTCAATGTCGTTAGCATGATACACTCGATTTAACGATACTCGTGGTCCGAGCAAAAACAGGCGTTATAACATGAGGTTGTTATACCAAAGCACACTTACTATTAACTCATAGCTAAATTAACATTTGACACATTTTAACAGAATGTTACTTTACTTCAATAAGAACTTGGGAATTAACAAAAAAATTAGTAATAACAGAACTTTTTTCTTATGTTAATATAAACACAAAAGTATAATTTAAAATATTACTTAATGGGTGAAAAATGCATTAAAAATTAATATGCTGCGCTTGAACTGCACCTTTCAATAGATAACATACATCAAAATAACTACGAATGCATGTTTTATCTCAAAAATATACCGCACAAGGAGACAAACATTAAAAAAAAAAAAATTTTAAACAAAATAAGTATGATTGATAAATTTATTTGCATGAAAAGAATACTACAAAGATTATAAATTACGACCACCTACATAAGGATTTGTATCATTCTTCATTCATTCAAAGGAGACATTCATATTCATATTCATTGTCTGGTAACATCAAAGAAAATAAGAGTTTAAATAATTTCTTCGAAACTAATTCTACATCAAATGACTAAATTTCGGTTGCAAACTACGTTTGAAAATAACATCGCATGTATGGAACAGCAAACGCGACTTAATGCATTGGTCGTTAGAATGGAAGGGTCCCTGTAATGGGGGGAGGGTCATACAAAAATAGCCCTTGACTGTATTCCAAAATTTTTATTATCTTACAGGAAGAGATATTTCTAAAAACACACCCAGAATTCAACAGAATAAAATTTCATGATACAATATAGTTTCTTTTACAAAATAAATCACAAAAAGTTATTACCTTTATCCTCATTATTGATGTTACGCTTTGGCTTCAATTCTCTGTTAACGGCAGGAGGCAATTCACTGAGAAAGTTAGAGGAGAGTGTTGGACTAGTAGGTACATTAGCATAAGCACCTATTGCTGATGGGCTAGGTGGGGTGGCAGCATCACTACTTGACTGCACATTTTTCATTGCATCACCACTTAAATAACCATCAGAAGTCATCAAACTTGGCCTATATTCGTAGTTAAATATCAAATCTTTACTATTGAAAAGGCCAGGTGGAGCATTAGTATAGGCATGGCGTCTAGTCCTTTGTGACGTGCCAGTATTTTGCGAGAGGGGTACAGGAATATTGATATCCTCTTCAGTACGAAACTTAGGGAAGTCATATGTATCATCCATAGTGGATTCTTTAACTGTTGAAGAATCCGCCGAAGGATTTTCACTGTTGTCGTTTTTAGGAAGAGGGGCTTCAGCATTTGAGCTCTTGGTAGAGGGTGGGACATCATAAATATGTTTGTCCTCTTTTTGTGCTTGGAATGGAAGTTCAAAATTCTCATACCTGTGCCTCTCTCTCAGTTTGGAAGGCTTGGGAGGCCTCGGAGGTACACTACTCGCTTGATTCACATAAATTGAGTCATTTTCATTTGAAGCCTCTTCAACAGAAGACTGCAAATTTAGATTTTCAAAATGGCTCGCTAAAGTTTGAACCTTTCTAGGTTGGGGCTTAATATCTTTAATAGAACCATGAAAAGAAGGAACAACATCGTATACATTCACTTCTTCCTTAGTACTTGATTTTCTTCTGGGTACTGTACTACTGGCAGGAGGGCAAGATCCTTCAGGATAAGTATTCCAATTCACCTTAGGAGGCAAAGTATTAAATACATCATTGTTGTAAATGTGTGTTAAATCAGATTTTGACTGAACAGGAACTTTGTAAGTATCGTCTACATCAATGTCAGATGTGGATGTATTGAGGTTGTTACTGCCAGTTCCCAAGGGTTTGGGATGATCATAAAATTCATCTGCTATTAAGGACAAGTCTATTTTTGGAGGTGGTGGTGGTGGATCTTTAGGTAAATCAGAACATCCAAAATTATTAACAGAAGAACTAGGGTTTCCTTGAACAGATAAGTCATTTGTTAAACCATTCAGTATAGGTTTTCCAGTATGGCATTCACTTATTGGAATATAAGGATTAGAAGAGTTTTTAGAATGGTAAGAGTTGGATGAAACGGGTTGAGTTGTTACATTGTTGTTGTTTGATGAAGTACTTGAATCTTGAGGCACAAGAAAATCTATGACATAAAAAAGACATATATTAGGAGAAAAGTTCTTAACTTCATTCATTTTTAAATTTCACAAAATATTTCTGGCATAAAAGAAAAAGTGTCTATTTTTGTAGTATTTCAGCGGTGCTGGAAGAAACAGAATTATCAGAAATAAAATAACTAAAAGATATACAGCTGTAACAATACCATAAATTAGCATAATCTTAAGCTCTAAGCCATAAATAATAGCATAAATAATACACAACATCAGTATGTGGCACAACACTAACTTAGATTTGAATAAATAATCAAAAATTTAGTAAATCAACCACATTTTTGGTCATAAACTTTCTAAATAAAGTAGAACCCCACATTTTTGCTCTACTAATCTGCCATTCTGTATAATCAGAACCGATACTACTTCTCAAAAATTATAAATAAAAAGAATATTTGAAAAAATATTCATTCATAAACAAACTATGAAAAAAACTACTTTATTAATTGTTAATACTTCAATATCAAAACAAACTATAGATTTTCATTAAGTTGCAGATTTTGTGAAATGCAAAGATTATATAAAGTCACATATTCTCCTCCAATACTAGTTCAAATGTATAGTTATAATTAAAAAGTCATAAACAGTGTATATTTAAGTGGGTAAATAACACAGATTTGTGCTGAGATAAATCAATAATGTTTTATTCCAAATATGGGTTTTAAATTTATGTGAATACAAATTGTAAAAAAATACCCTAAAATATACTATCATTCACATGTGTTGTAATTTTATCACATGAATAAGCCTGGCGTCACAACGTCAAAAGATAATTTGCCAATGCTTTTGATTTTTTTTAACTTTTAAAACAATGTGGTGACAAAATTTAAATGTTTGAAAGTTTAAAACTCACCTCTATATCACCTTAAAAAATAAATACCCAAATCCTGATACATCAGTATGTACTACGACTGGAATATTACCGTCAACAATGTCAATAAAAATTGTGCGAAACATCAATTACAATAGGAATTTTAGATAATCCTAACTTCGGGGAATCCAAACAGGTTGCCTGTTTGGGTTATCTAAAATTCTGGATTATCTAAATTTATCTAAGCGCAAATTAGTTAGGAGTAGTGAGGTTCCACTATACTTTTGATCATGAATAAACTTAAACACACATTTATAAAGAAAAAATGATAACAAAGATTATGCGCAGTGAAAAGTAAGGCAAGTTACAGTTTTAAATATTCATTACAAATAAGTATTTTAAAATCATACCTTCTTCCATGTGGATTTTCAATTCACAAACAGAGCATATGCACTCCACCCATTTATTCATCTCTGCTTCAGTTTCAGCGACCAGATAATATGTTCTTTTAGGTGTCCTAAGATCAAACATATGTTGATAGCTCGTTCTTTTGCTGTCGAATGAGATACCAGCATCAACCTTGAATAAGTAGGAGGAAGAATTATTAATAATAACAGAATAGAAATAAAATAGAAAATTTGATTTCATAGCCTTATTGTTCAAAACATTTTAAATTAAATTTTAGTAAAGTTATACATGGACCAGGGCTTATGCAATCACGTCACTATAGAACGAATTAATTTTTTTTTACTCATGTCAGTTCTAAAATATTTGAGGTATTTTTCAAAGACGCACCACCCATGATTCGTTTGCTAGATGTTCCCCACAAAACCTTTTAACTTTGCACCTGAACTGTATTAAATATTAATAAAAATATAAAGAAAAATTGTAACAAAAAAATCTTTTTCAGCTAAACTCTGTAACAGCAAGTAACTGATCTGACTCAATCCCCCTCTCAGATTATCAGTGTTAAACTATTTTGTTTTGCAAGTTTCGTTTGTGACAATGAGTTCAATGCTTAAAGGGAAATGCAATTTCTTTTACAAATAAACTAGAAAAAAGTTAAAAAATTGAAAAGATAATTCAATAAATAAAAAAAATTACAATTTTAAAATTTCAGCGACATTAAATAATCCCACTAATTGGATACTAATTAATTAGCAAATTTGGATATTTGAAAAACAGTTAAAAGTTAACTTTAGGGATAAATGAAAATTCTATTTTTTTTCATGTATGTAAGTTTTATTTTAATAAATACATATTTTTATTAACTACACAGAAGCAAAAAATTAGTTATACATCTGAAATCGTTCATATTACTTTAAATAGAATTTAACTACTTCTTGGAATTTTCGGATTACAAAATTATGTAAATGTTAGCTACCACCCACCATCATATTTTTCAGTTTGTCTGACCTACTATCAAAAAGTGGTTAAACACCACTGCTAGATGTAATATAAATATTAATTCATAAAACTCATACAAATAACACCAAAATTTTAAATCTCTGAAAGTTTAAAACTGAAACACTTTTAAATTTTGCAAAAATTTTTATTAAATTTAAAAGGAAAATGTAGATGGGTAAAAAAACAAATAAAACTAAAAATTGCCATTTACATGTTTAAGGAGACATAAAGATCACCTAATATTTTCAAGCATGACTATAATTTCGAAAAATATGTCAAATGATAGCAAAACAACTAAAAAAGGAAAATAATCCATCATTTTCCTATTCAGTATTAATTACTTCCTATTAAGTACTTAAAACTCCTATTTTCCTTAGTACTTCAAAAAAATTGGTAGATACTAGCCATGTATAATTTATTTGACATTAATATCTGGTACCTGTCATGGATGAAATAAAACAATTATTTCTCAAATAAACAGATATTTAAGATTTACTCGCTACCACTTTACATTTCCTGATGTAAAAACAAATTATCAGAAATTTTTTAACAAAGCAATACCTATTGGCGTGTAATTAGTGAGCTCCTTGTTCATGGCATATAATTAAAATTACAGAATTGACAAAGTCATTTACATATTTCCAAAGCCAATTTTTAAATAATATTTTTTCTTTCTGTAGGAAACTGCTGAAAATGCTGTCAATCCAGTTAAGCTACTTAGAGATTGAACAAACTCCATTTAGAATAATTTTACACTCCTTTTTTTAAAAAAAAAATAACAAAAGCTTTGCCGAAAATAGATCATATGCATAGTGTGCTGCAGCACACACTGACCTTCAATTTATTACTGTATTTTTAGTTTACACATGAAATACAGAAGGGATAAAAAGAAATTCAATTACATATTTTAAGAATATCACATTGAATATAGAAATTTTGGAAAATTACTTGGTCACATTGGTCTAAGTCGATTCTACCCTTCAGTTTTTTACAAGTGTTATCGGTAAAATATTCAAGAATAAATTGTCCAGGAAGAAGACCTGAATGACGCAAGACAAACCATCTTTGACGCCACTTCTGCAAAAAAAAAAATTCTTTAAATACACAGTGAGATATTCACTAATCAGAGATGGCAAATTTCTACGATAGTGGAAAAAATTGTGGAGAAAAGCATCCCATAACTCCGACCCATGTAGAAGAAATGCATTTTCAAAAAGAATTAGCAAAAAAAAAAAGTAAATTTTAAAAAAAGTATTAAAAGTAAATTTAATTAGCGTTAAACTAAAAACTACACACCAAACCTATTCATATACTTTTTATAATAAAATATTGTTAAGCATGAATGCTCAAACCAATTCTTATATAATATACTAAATTTAAAAACTCTGCATAAAATTAAAATAATAAAGAAAATGTAGAAACCCTTTTATTACAAAATTAGATTTGAAATATAAACTACAATTTTCTAATAAAAAATCAGCCGGAAGAAAAACTTGTAAATTTCCTCGAATAATGCATTCTAGAAAAACTTTAAACATTCTAATACTTATATCACAATTTCCATTAGACACAAGGTAATAGGAAACTTTCTTCTAAAAGTTAAATTTTATAAAAAAGTACAATTAGCTCAAAATTCTGCTGTATTAAAATGTATTCATTTAATTATTCTCCTTTAAAATGTTTGCAATTATAAACTTTTTCAATGTCATAATTGGAATTTAATGTAGGAATGAAACTTGCAATTTCATCAAAAACTTAGCAAGCTCTTAACAAAAAAAAATTTTTTTTTTCATTTCAATAATAGGAAAATAAAAATAATAGGTATGTAAAGATTTTAGTTAATCTAGCTAAAATATTTTGAAGAAATGAGAGATCTCAGAAAATAAATAAATAAATAATAAAAAAAATAACAAAATAGGATTATAGTGTCTTCAGCCCAAAACTATAATTATTATTTACTATCAGTTTTTGATGCTTGTCATGTCAAAAACCTGAGTTGATGTGAAACTAAATTGCAATAAAAGAAAACTATTAGAAGTATTTGGAAAAAGATCTTTAAAATGCATGTCATAATAATAATGATATTTAAAATAAAGTAATATTATTTATACTTAGTAATTCATTCAGTTAAAATGTATCAAGAACTGGTAAATAAATAACAACAAAAAGTAAATCATTGCACATAAACATATTTTATTTTATCCAGAAAATAAGGTGTGATGTTTACATGTAAATTAGTTGTGAGATGATTACAAGTATAATACTTAAAAAAAAAAAAAATTACTATTATAAAAATTCTGTAAAAAAATTACTTTCATTTCCTTTATTTGTTTAAAAATATATAATTTGGTAAAAATAGTTCAGAAATTTGATGTAGGTAGTAAACTATAAAATATGAATCTACTATTTTAGGAATAAGAAAGCTTTACTGGGAAAATCTGTCTGAGTAGATAATAATAAATAATGACAATTATAAAGAGAGAGAGAGAAAACAGGATGTATAACTAGATTATTTAAGGAAGTTACATGGAGAGGAAGTTAACAATAAATAAGATAAGAACGAAAGAAAAAATAAATTCAGAATCATAAATAAATTATAGGGTGGAGAAATAAATATTTATGGAAAAACTGAATATTTATCTATCATGAGGCAAATCTAAAAAGCTTGTTTTAATATTTTGAAATCATCATACAGAGTTGCATATTAAAACAGACATTTTCACTCAATCATTCATTTGATACTGACTCAATCTAGTTAACATTTAATTCAAATTCAGACTGTCATTTGATTGCATAATCCACGATTTCATTCAAAATGAACTGATGAGTTTGGTTCAAGTCACTTAGTTTCATTTCTGTCATTTTCTATCCTACAAATGACTGAATTTTTTCACTAAAATTGCATTATTGCTTATTTTATAAACATTTCTAGGTTCAAATGAAACATGCAAAATATGGGTCATCAGAAATTACTTTTTAATTTAAATCAATGACCTTGAAAAATTAACAAATACCACATGATATGCCTTTAGACACTATGTTTTAGTTTTATGCCTTTTCATTATTATTATCCATCAATTTATACGTCTTTTAGATAGGTTTCTCATCTCTATCAAGCAAAATGTTACTTTTGATAATAATCCATAATTTTACTAACAACTTTTAACTATTTATGAATAAAAAATATGTACAAAACGAAACCAATGGTAAAAATTAAAAAAAAGATACATTTTGTAAAAAGCGAAATGCAAATGACGACGGTCAGACAGAATTAACATCAATGATAGGTTTCTGAGTAATTTTAACAGAATGACACAAATATAGGAAGAAGAAAAAGAAAAAAAAACATGTACATGCGCATTTAAACATTGTTTCAATATTGTTTTTTTCCCCTTTCCAAAAAGTTATGAAATTAATCAATGGGGAGGCATATAGCGACGAGTTCGCACACTTAAAATCAGTATAATGACTCACATATTTTTAATCCATTGTATGAGGTAATAAAAATAATCAAGAGGTCGCAAATTCTTACACTGAAATGCTATGCTACTTTCTTTTTGAAGAATGCAATTACTGTTACAGAAGCCATACGAATCTGCAAAGAAGATATTAGGTTATAGAGAAAAACTACCGAAGTCAGAAGATTGAATGTCAAAGCAGCATCCGTTATGGCAACTTGTAAATGCATAAATTCTGATTTGCAATCCCTATTTTATAGCTGTTAGAGAAAAAAATGTTCCATCACAAAAGACACAAGTAACATGAATATGTAATTCAAAATCTTCATTAAAATAAAATTACGCAGAACACTGTCAACAACTACAATAAATTCCAAAGGTTAACTCACCTGTGAAATAACAATATTTTGAAGAATATCTCAGCAAATTTTTAATCAAATTTGGAAACAAACAATTTTCATTTAAAACTGATAGAAAACTAACACTTCTGGCCCAACATGAAATGAATGAATATAGCACAGCTTCCCAGGCTTAATTACAAAAATATTGACGAATGTTTATTCTTGGAAAAATTGTTCTTTCCTCTTCGGGTGATGTTTGCAAATTTACTGAAAAGCGATAAATCTTCGGACTTTAGGCTGGATAAAT
This sequence comes from Parasteatoda tepidariorum, assembly GCF_982258835.1. Classification (NCBI taxonomy): domain Eukaryota; kingdom Metazoa; phylum Arthropoda; class Arachnida; order Araneae; family Theridiidae; genus Parasteatoda; species Parasteatoda tepidariorum. The sequence goes on along the minus strand of NC_141755.1, from coordinate 4,043,855 downwards.
AGTTATTATACCCTTCTGATAAACCGCTCGTCCATTTCCTTTGACCACACCCCGTGCTTGCAGAATGAGACGCCATGTGATACTCATTAAATGAGTATACAAACCTGCGTGGACAAAAGCACACACTCTGCGATTGCGATAAAAACCAGTCGTAGTTTCAGTATAATCAAAATATTTAGATGAACTTGTTTTGGCTCACGTTTCAAAATACAGTAAATAAAAGAAACAGAAAAGCATAAACAAAAGTTTTGTTTAACAAAGTAGCAGGCGCTTACTTCAAAACTGTTTCACAAATAATTATAATAATTTATATAAATCATAAAGATTTAGTCTCTGTACAAGAGCCGGAGAGAAGCAATTATACTAAGTCGAACTCGATATTAGGTAGCAATTTTAATGAATCAAAGGTGTTATAAGCAAAGTCTGATGCAAAAAGAAAGAGTTGGAACTGGCAAATGAATAACATGCATTTTTTCGATCCATTTAAAAGATAAAAAAAATTTTTTTACACCTTTTTAAAATATGAAATTTAGACAAAATAGGTCGAACAGTTTCCTAATTATTAAATTTCGGAAAAACCGAAACTTTAAATTGTTATTTTTCAGGAACCAGTCACCCGATTTTGTATGTGCTTTAAAGCTACATAGTTCTGATGAAATAAAAATCTGCATGCCTTACAATAAAATTTTTTTCATCATTATTAAATAATATAATGAATGATTCTAATTAATCATTAAAAATTATATTTGGATGGAATCATCTGCGGATAAATGAGTTTTTTCTAATGCCACTTGTTATTATACCAGTCAGGCTGCTTGGTGAAACCAAGCTAATTTACGGTGCGTTTCTTGTTTTTTCAGTGGAGCCAGCTATGGCCGAAAATACGACTTAAGCCACACACGCACGTGACAGCCCGTTTCAAAGGGCAGATTTATTCATACATCCACAGTTCGTAATTTTAACCGGAATCAGAGAACGATTAATCTCCAATTCAGTACCCCCAGAAGTATTGATTTGTTATGAGAACTCGGAGGACTTTATTGACGCTACAGATTTAACGAGCAACCATTTACTACATGGGGAGTCTTTTGCATAGGGCAGGGATCGAACAAACTCGCGACCTCTTGAACATGGGCCCAACGTCCTACCGACCAGGCTATCCTGGCCGGATAAATGAGTTTCATAATCTAGTGCTAAAAGTTTCCAAGATATAGAAAAAAGCACTAAAAGTTAAATTACCATTAAAGGACCCAAACTTTTGATCACTCTCCTGACTACGCAGCAACCCACATTTTGTACTTCATGCAAAATTAGAATCATATCAACTCTTTGATATTCGTTTATTGTTAAGAATCAAAAATTATTATGAAGCAATTGTGAGTTATATCCATTCTTATCGAAGGTCCTACGTGATTTTCTTGGTGCTGAATAGCAACTTGTGAGGGTGTCATGAAAAACGGATCAATGAATAAAATTTAGCGTCCATAAAAAATGACCCCTACTGATAAAATTATGTTGAAAAACAAATTTATCAAATATGAATAATAGAATTTTAAATGAACAAACAATTGCAATTCTGTTTCAAGTTTGCATTTAATTTTATATCATAGAAATTAGTTTGCTTTTAAAAAATGAGAAGACATTTGTTCGTTTGGGATGCTTAGTTTTTCGAAAATAACTTATTTATGTGATTAAATTTTATTTTCTACAGATAAATCATGGATGGCATCGTCTTTAGTGCATTCTAAATACAACTAGAGATCGTCAAAAAGAACAATATTTTGAACACATTTGAATTCTATTTGTTTTGTTTATATATTTTTTTTTTCGTAATTTCTTATTTGATCTTTCCCGCATTCGCCCAGTCCCCGGAAGAGGTTTTGACGATCTTTCCTAAAGGTTCAACACACAGTGTGTCTACGGAATTGCGTGTCTCCCAAAAGTATTCGTAAATAGACAGCTTGTCTTTCCTGGATGTTTCACTGTATTAATTTTAATAAATATAATTACGAAAACAATTATAATTGCTTTTACTTATTATTAGATTGTTAACTAAGCAACAAATTATAAAAGAACACATATTCATTGTACTCATTTCAAAAGTTTATACACACAAAAAGTAAAATAGGTAGCATTAAGAGATTTAACACTTTACGTTCGTTCATTTACATCCGGTTCGTTAAATAATCTCAATTCCAAAGAATAGTTTGATCAATATTTAAAAATGTGAGATAATTTAAAATGAAATAAACCTAGAATGACGAGTTTCAAATTTTGAGTAATGATTGACTTGAAAGTTTTTTCATTTCAAAATAATTGTTTCATTAAGTTTTCTGAATGTTAAGTTTATTCCTTAATGTTAAGTTATTTAAAAGGGAAAAAAATCACAATCCGCTTTCTTACCAAACGAACGTTATTTAGTATTTGATGTAAACAGAGCTGCATCCTAAGTAATGAGCAAAAGTAAAAAGCAAAATTTCTTAAAGTAATTGTTCGATTTGAAAACCAAAAATTATTACCAAGATATTTAAACCAGTCAGATATCTAATTTTACTTGTCCAATCGAAGAGCAAGGATGAACAAGTTCCCGATATAAAATTTAGAATTCATTCATCGAGTGGTTGATGGCTGAATTGAATGCATGGCACAATCGGCCGGCAAAACGAAGTTGAGCAGTATAGCAAACAATATTACACCCAACAAATAAATAGTACTACGTACACGCACTTAATGTTCAGAAGTTTAATAGTATTTTAAACTAGATCTGAAGTGAAAACGGAACGAAAAAAGTTCATTAGAGTCTGTGTGGAATGGCCTCTGGAGAGTGGAGCCCGTATTTACCTGAACAAAGCAAACCAATTAAGAGTTAATTCACAATTGAATCGATTCCTTAGAAATATTTCGACGCGAAAAATGAATTTCAAAATTCAATATTTTCAAAATCAACTCTATAAAATTATTTATAGCATTGTAACTAAACTTTATTTTAAAGCAAACCTTTGAATAGCCTCTTTAGAACTTCAAATTAAAATATAATCATTCATATGTTCCAATAAAAATTCTTATCAATAACTAGATTCTTCAGATAAAACATTAAAGATTAGATTACAAGAGTAACTACAATGCCATGGCAACCACTTATACAAAGATAACCATAGAATGCTCTCCATCTCTTTCAGAAATACTCAGCGGTATTCATTGAGAACTTCAGTTATCAAAACAAAATTGTAGTTAAGAAAACAAAAAAGTCTGAGGGACTGAAACTATTTTTAGCAGCGAGGCAAAATTATCAACACAGTTAATTTTCTCAACAAATAAAAGTACTGAAAAAAAAAAAAAAAAAAAAACACTCATTATTGCTGTGTACAGCCCGAAATTTCTAAGAAATTTGCAAATGAATAGTAATTATTGTATAAAATGATCGATTCATTGAAAGATTATTTTGCGTAATATTAGTAAGATTTTAAATTATATCTTCGTATTCGCTTATTGAAAAACAAATTCTTTGGAATATTAACTCCAGTTCGATGAGTTATATTATTTTTGTTTATGATTACAAAACAATGTATTAAAAACAGACTTGTGACGTGAAAACGCTTCTTTTTAGTCATTTTTTTTCTCATTCATAAGCATAATACGATCAAACAAGCGAACCTATCGACTTCTCGAGATTTAATTATTTTCGAATACAACAGAATTTAATGTTCTACAAACAGTACTTAATGTTAAAAAAATTTTAATGCTTGCAATGTATTGTTACGATTCATCATTAATAATAACTACGGGTTAGGTATAAAATTTAACATATTATAAACTTAAGTTATTAAAAGTATTTTTTTTAAAAAAAAAATTCTGATTTAAATGAATACAATCGGATTTAAATCAAATAAAAGGGATTTTTGGATTTAAAAAATATAAAAAGAATATAAAAAGGAGTGTTAGTGCAAATGATATTAATTTAAATTCAGAAATTGAAGTACGTAATATAAATTTTAAACAAAAATAGAGAAAATAATTTAATACTTAATGGCGTGGGTCTGACTCCTTTCGTTTTTCTTTTAATATAAAATAAGACCTAGAAGATTGGTTATATATATAACATAATAAATAAATACAAAAAGAACATAAAGAAAAGAAAAGAAAAAACCCGAAGAAAATTAAGAAAAACATATATGGGAATACACATCCTCGCACAACAGCAGTGCCACCACCCTAATCTCAGAACTGTTCTAACGCTCAGACGGAGCAGTCATTTTAAAACTCTTCAAAAAATTGTTAATTTTTCTTTTTTTTTAATTTACTATTTTCACAACGTGTGCTTTCAATTCTGGCTCAATATACCAAAGTACAACCTCTCTCTCTCTATATATATGCGTTATTCAAAATTAAACGCTTTCTCTCACTTAATTATTTACTTTATATTTTTCTCATTCTATTTTTGGACTAAAGTATGTATGAATTAACATTTTAAAGTTTTCCCTTTACTAACTGTGAGAACAACATTATTTCCTTAAACTATTTAATGGATAAATTATAATAACTAACGCTTTCCTTTTTTGCATGTGATTTAAAGTTCATTGGGATTTTTTTGCAAGATTTTCCCTAGCTTTGGAGAGAGACCCACTTCGATTTTGGTTTGTTTTCTTGCTATCATACAATGATTACTTAATAGAAACTTTTATTTCGCTTCGGCATGCCGCCTTTTCACACACAATCCATAAACAGTTTTAAGATACATAATGCAACAAAATTGAAAACTAAAAAAAAAAATTAAAAAAAAAGTAAAACGTATACAATTTCGAGACACAATAGTGCAAAGCTGTTTAATGTTATAACCAGAAAAATATTTGAAGAAAATATAAATCAAAATAAATTAATACCTGCCATGAAGCCGATGAGAACATCATAACAGGAAAAATCCGAAAAGAAGAAACAGGAAATCACATCTTAAACTTCATTAAAAAAAAAATTTTAAAAATACCCAGAAAAGATATACACATGACAATTGCCGCACAAAGTATAAAATGCCTAGGCACAGCCAGAAGTTTTTAGGCAAAGTACGAAATATGAGAAATATTTTATACTTTCCCGAGGAATTGTAAACAATAACTAAACATTCAACAGAAGGATAAATACTATATTGTCAGAGTTTGAAAAAAGGTCTTGATAAGACTATTACATAAATGACATGCATTCCTCAAAATTACAAATGGGCAAATCCATGGTGTCAGACATAAAAAATGAGCACAAATTCCTTAGAAAAGATCTCTTTTAAAATATGAGTTAAATTTAAAATCATCTAATTTTTGTATAAAATATTTAGTATGTACATTCTAACCAATCAAAAAATAATTTGTTTTATGAAAACTGATAAGTTCAAATTAAATTAATTTAACTGTTGGTGTCGGCCATAAATTACAATAAAGCAAAAAATGAATAGTCATTTACTAATTGACAAAACTGTGTGAATTTGTTTGGAATTTAAATATCAACTTCATTGAATTTGGAAGCTGACATTTGAATAACGAATTCTAAACAGTTCTTAACTTGAAAAATATGATATATTATAAATTTGAAATTTTTTACTTGGTGTCTTACGTAAATTCTTCAGGTTGGTTATAAGTTTAAGTTAATGATAACAATTATAAATACTGAAAATTACTTTAATTTTTTTTAATACTAAAAATATTATTTTTTCCCATTAAATAGATTCTTAAAATTTTAATTGTCCTCTATTTTCTGTTGAAATACTTACGCACAATAGAAAAATCAATGCAAGCTACTAAAAATTTAAAATTGAGAATTTTATGTATAGTAGAGTCCCGATTATCTGAGTTTCCGCTTTAACCGAGCAATCAAATATTTCAAGGATTTCTTTTGTTCCAGTTTATGTTTTATTTTTAAAAATACTACCAGAAAAAGAAACTGATATTTCATCTTTCAAACACTCAGGAAAACGAAATCCAACAACTCGATCCGATGAAACGATCGTTAATGAAAATGAATCTAGTGAAGATGATGAAGACAGTGACAATGAAAATCAACATACAAAAATCTCTCCTACAGATGGACCAAAAGCTATCGAACGTGCTATTGAATATATAGAACAACAGAGGCGACACCAGCCTTCCTGTTATATCGGGGGGGGGGGGGGGGGGGAATGGCCAAAGTAATGTAAAACAAAAAGCGATTAAGGACTTTTTTTTAACTAAAAACTCATTAATTCTCGTAAAGTATGCTCTTTCAGTGTTTTTAAGTGAACCTTTTAATTATAATATGAATTGTATGTGGTGTACTCGCATAAATTTTGTATTTGTTAAATATGACCACTGCTCCTGCACCCCAGAGCCCAAGGTCAAGAAAACTGAGATGGGCACAAAAGGCCTTGGCCTTCTATGGGCTGTCGCACCACTGAGTTTAGTTTAAACATATAAAATTTATACCGACTATTTTTGTTTCCTTTTTAACACTCTTTGCTTGAACCAAGTTTTTCGGTTATCAGTGTTAGTTGTGGTTCACATTAACTTAGATAATCGGGACATAACTGTACTTGGCATTTTTGCATGATAAGCTACTTATTGCAAAAGATTTTTTTTTTCAAAATCAAATTTTGTTTTATCAGCTTTCTTTAAATTCTATTTTAGCATTCATAGCATTAGGAATAGAAAAAAAATAAAGTCACTTTTCTCGAAATCTACAGTGAGGCTACATTGTTTTTTCAATTGCACGACAGAATAGGTGGATCAATATCTTTTATAACGTTTTCCATCTTGTGAAACTTAGTACATTAACAACAATGTAAATACAACTCCTATTATAAGCATTATTTCCTTAAATCTAATAATTTTAAAAATCTTGGAATAAAAAAAATTAATAACTGTCGCTAAAAATTTTTCCTACTTTTTTGTAAATACAATAGAAGAAAAAATTTATCAAAAAATTCAATTTTTTTTAATACAATAAAGAAATATCCATTGAAAAATATGTTACTGTACATTAAAAGAGGAGGAACTAACACTTTTTTACAATAATTATCAGCCTGTAACACTTTTTCTTTGAAAAATAAAGATCTTTTTGAACAGGTAAAATGTTAATTTTATTGCTATATTTATCACCAGCATAAAATTAAATTATAGTTTTGTACAATTTTTTCAATCTACTGTATTTGATGCATCAAAGTAGATGATATTATTGATAAACCTTTTACTTGTATTTAGTGGCATAGCTATCAGGGGACAAGAAAGAACTCATGTCCCTGGATATAGCCTTAGAGATGCATCAAATTTATGAAAAATAATTAAAAGGGAATTCCAGAAATTTTTCTCTTTTTCCCAGTCTCACTTAATAATTGAAGGATCAATAACAACATCAAATTTTTATCCATTTATGTAAAAACTGAATAGGTTGTGTATTATTATTGTAGTTTACATTGCATGCATTATTTTAAAAATTATTTTTTGCAAATAAACAAGACAAAAAGAAATAAATACTTATTACTCAACCATACTTATCACTCAATCAATAACAATCATCAAAGTGTAATAGAAACTATACTGTTCAACTTTTAACCAAACGGAATGAGCGTTTTCACATTGCCTGGTTAGGCTGATTTAAAGTTGTGAAATCGTATTCAATGTAAAATTAAATGATTGAATTTAGTTTTTAAGGAATCTAAACTTATAACAATCCAGAAATGTCCCCATAATTTTGACATTATATCATTTATATACATTATAGGGTATATAAGATGAGCAAAAACTTAGTTAGCCCCCACTGCTGTAAGCCACAACTATGTCTCTGCTTGCATTGGCAATTGGTACTTACATTTGAATGCATAGCAAGCATTCATGTATAAGCATAAAGAACAGTTTCAGAATATGGGTGAATTCACACAAAAAAAATATATATATATATACAGGGGTCTGTTTAGAAGAAATTTGGGTCCGTTAACGGACCCTTCACAAAATATCTTTTCATAAAAACGGACCCTTCACAAAATATTTTAACTTAAAAACGGACCCTTCACAAAATGATTTTTCTTTTAATCGGACCCTTCACAAATTTGTTTATCTTGATTATTATTTTGTTAATTGAATAAACCCTTTCCAGGGCAAAAAACAAGAAAGATGGATGTAAACGATAAGTTTTGTCTTCGGCAGAAGATTCTTTCATTATTCGTCCGAAATGAATATTCTGCGTTCAGCAGTATAGGCTAAATACCAAATATTTGTATGTTGCATCTCTAATTTAGAAGCAGCAATTGTTGTTTATTTTTTAAAATTTAATTTTTTTAATTATAATTTTACAGTGTTGAGCATAATCTTGTATGTCTTTACAATTTAAAAACTTTTTGAAAAAGTTCTTTTTTGCAATAACGGACCCTATTTGCACAAATTCATAAAAGCGGACCCTGGTTGAAAGAATGAGAGTAATTTTTTCACAATTTCACGAAAAACGGACCTTTCACAAAATGTCTGGACAGACCCCTGATATATATCAACAGAACATTCCGAAAAAAGGTTTTGCTTCAAATACAAGCACTTCTCAAGCTCTTTTAAGCAAAATGATGGGCTTAAAATGTTCTAAATTAAGTTGAGCTATTTCTCAAGAAATTACAATTTTGTTGCTTACCTCAAAAAATTAATAAATAAAATAGTTAAAATAAAATAAATAAATTTTCATTGACCAATTTTAAGTTCATAATATAAATAACTAGGTACAGCCTAGTTAATCAGATTCCATTAAGTTATTGAGGAGAAACATATTATTTTAACTTAACCTAAAAGAATATTTAGATGATTTCTATTCATATTTCACTTCATTTCATGAAGAAAAAGCAAAATATGAGATCAAAATAGATGGAAAAAAAAATGCAACGAAAAGAAAAACGGTGTGGAAGGCAAAAATAATTAATTATTAATTTACAATAAAAAAAATTTTTTTAAATCAAAACAGACTTAACAAATGAGATTTAGAATCAAGGGCGCCAGCAGCGGGGTGCACTTGAACCCTCCCCCCCTGGCTTTTTTTTTCTAAATAATTAAAGAGATACAGAAAAACAATTCTGTTATAAAAAAATTTTATTAAAAATATTTTTATTCAAAAACAAATATTTAAGTAATTATTGATACATAAAGAATTAATTAATCAAACAAGAATTGTAATCGTCTTGTTTGCTGTCCAAATCTGTTTACAACTTTTTCAATGAATTCTGACTCATCTTAGATTCTTTTCTTATGCACATTGAGCATGCACAAACTTGGCAGATATCTAAGTTATTTTTTTAAATTCCATTTAATAAAATATAAATAATATTTTCTATTAGTTACTTAGTTTAACAAAGGTGTATAACACAAACTGACTTCTCACAACTGTAAAATTTCATCAACACAATAAATACCAATGTTAAGCGTGCACAAACACGTTAGTATACGAAACTACTGTTTGTAGTTATTTGTGTTTCAAAGTCAGTAGCTACACTAGCGCCATCAATACAGTTTCTCGTGGCAAAATTTGCAAGTACAGAAATTCATACTCTTTTTAAAATATCTTGTTAACAATGAAGAAATGCATCTTGCAGCACCCCTTTAATATTATTCTGCTGGCGCCCTCGCTCAGAATCTTGCTTTAAACACAAAAAATAATTTTATTATGTTAAATCTTTTTGGCACGGTACAATTAATTATGTATTTTGGTGCTGGGACTAAAATATCAAAGGTACATCTTGGAAATTTTTTTGTAAATCAAAATGTGAAATATTTCTACACTTTTGAGCAAGATAACCTGTTCTGAAACAGTTTACTTTAATTATTATTTATTCCATTTTCTATTATTAGAGTGAATTTAAAAAAAAAAAAAAAAAAACTGTACCGGTTTGAGATTTACTTAACGTGGTTAAAAATTACAAATGATGTAGCCCTTCATTTAACAGCCAATAGCTTATTAAAAACAAATTAATAAGTTAAAAGTTGGTATTTTTAAAACTTCAGTTTTTTTATCTTGAAAACGATACCTTTGATTAAATTTAAAATTTTGATCATTTACATTGCTGCAGAATTGCCCATAGATAGACAGATATTAGCCCATAATGGTTGGAACAGTTATAATTGTTGATTAAACAATTGTATTCACATAAATGAGAAAGATAAAAATATGAAAGTGTTTCAGTTTTCCTTAAATGCAATTTTTAGTTGTGTGAGTCATAATTATAACAAATTGATCCATTTGTCTAGATAAAAAAAATTAACTAACAGGAAGTAGAGAAAGTCCAAAGCAAAAAAAATCAGCATTCAATGAAATAAATATAATGAAATTGCAAATCATTCAAAATACAGTAAGCTTACACAAATACTAAAATAACTAATATACAGAAAGAATTTGGAAGTTTATAATAATATTATAAAAAGCAACAAATGAAAAATTATTTTTGATATATTAGTAGTATATAATCAGTCATTATTATCGCTTAAACCCAAATACTGACTCCACGACCCCTGAATTGTTGTTGCAAAATTTTCAGTTCTTTTTAAAAATCTTCCTTATTTTTTCTTCAATTTTGCAGACTCAGCAACAGCTTGCTACAATAACTACATTGCTTTATTTCTTGTGAAGAACAGAATTCCTTTCCCATATTTTTTCAAGGTTATTTTTACAATTAGAAAAATATATCTTGATATTTCAAAGGATTAATCACAAGCATGTTAATTTGTGGAGACAATATTTTAAGTCATAAAATGAAACACAAAAACGTACTTTCTCTGGATGAACCTTTTTTCGACAAATTTGGATTCTTAGTTTTAAAAACATGGAGGATTACAAAATATGGCTTCAGTAGTTAGTCAGGAAAGCGGTCAAAAGTTCATGCAATCGAACGATTTAACTTCTTGCAAATTTCACCATATCTCGGAAACATTAAAAGGACATTAAGAACTTTCTGCACGCAATCATAAAACTCTCCAATTCAAAGATAATTTCGTGTAAGAAATAATTTTTAATGATTATTTATTACTTTCAATTTCATTAATAATGGTCAAAAAAATTTCAAAATATAAAGTATACAAATCTTTACATCTTTTTAAATTATATTCATTCAAAATGTCAAAATACAATATTTGAACAAAAGTGGTCGAACAGATCTGAAAACTTGACTTTTTAAATTAGAAACTAGGATAAATTTTGCATTTTGTCATTTAATACCACACAGTTTAAATTGATTAAAAAGTCTGAACACCCTAATACTTTAAAATGTTTCAATCATTATTACATCAAATAAACAAAAATAATAAATAATTATCAAAAATTATTTTACAAGGAGCTATCTTTAGCACACATAACAAGTTTTATAATTATGTACAGAAAGTTTTTGATTTACCTAATAAATACTCAAAATATGGTGAAATACTCAAATAGGAAAATAAACATTAATGACAATGAACTAATTTATAAATAAAAATTATCTTAAAAAAAGTTTATGAAACTTTGATTGCATTCTTCAAGACTAAAGAAAGGTTTGTTTGATTCTGCACTACAGATTATAACCATAATACTATCCAACTCTTATAAAATGTGTAACTTACCAAACCAGTGCACTGACAAACATTAATAATATGGCTAAGCTTGAAAGAATTGAAACTATCACTACAATTGTATTCAAAACTGTTTAAATATAAAATATTTTAGAAAATCGAATGAATTAGTGTAAACAAAAAAAATACTCATAAAAATCACTCTCTTAACAATTTAAACTCATCTAATCAGATTTTGGGGATATTTCGTATCATGATCTGCCACGCCAACTACAATCGCCAGTGAGCCAAACGGGTATTAAACAGGAACATTTTTACATGTAGAGGTCTGCTTGGAGGTGGCTATGAGTTATACCCTTCGCGTTGGTCCCTTTTTATGATGTTTTTATAATTTTATCTTCCTGCGGGAAGTAGCCCAGAAGTTGCCAAGACTTGGAGATTATTCTGTTACAGATCACAATACAGACATCTACCTACTTTATAATAATTCTTCTAAACTAATGTTTGAAGAAAGTTCATTTAATTAATAATACCTAAAACAAATTTGTTAAATATTTTTAGGGGTACTTTTCCAATAAAAGTAAATTAAACAATATATCTAAATGACATGTTTTTGTTTATCTGGGGTGATGGCCTTCTTGTTTCGTTGAATTTACATGCGCCAAGTAAAAGTCTCTGTTACTCTATAAAAAATCATATCTTTCCAATAACTTGTGACTCTACAGAAATGTCTTTCACCAAATTTATTTTAAGAATTTCAGTTATACTGCAGATGTTATACACTAATAAAGTAGAATGTTGTCAAACATTAGTATATTAGATTCAAGATGTAGTTTCTACAATAGCAACCTCTTTAATTTGCTTTCAAGGATCCAATATTCATGCATGCTTTTTTTATGACACAAATTAAAAGGATGATAATATAGTTTATTTTTTAATATTATATTAAAAATTCATTATTTTTGTACCAATCATTCATAACGATACACAGTAACATTTTAAACCCTAGTTTAAAATCAACATTTTAAAGCCTTATTTATATTTCTTTTAAAAAAAGCATTGAATATTTCATTCAATTCCTCGAAAACTATAATTTAAGATGAAAAATGAAAGCTACATTAAGAAAACACTTAAATAGGTACTTGGCACAGGCATTAAAAAAAATGAGTTACTAAAAATTATCCAGATTTCCAAATCATGAGTCATATATTTACATACCGCTTTAACAATCCTTTTCTCGGGTGGTGACTTTATAAGCCAGCCCTCGTGCACCAAACATTCCATTCTTTAAAAATACTTCTTTAATCAAAAGTCGATATAAATTTAAATCAATCCATAGTTAATTTCACAATAAATTCGATAAAAGTTCTTTTTATAAGACAACCATAATCAACTAGGAGCAATAACACGTCTCCATACAGAAGAATGTTTCCTTTCAATGAGTAAACACGGAGATTTGGATGTAAGAGGAAAAAGATGACGCATAAACGAATAATAAATGAAGCGATGGTCACTAGAGCAAAAACTTAACTTTATCTTAAAAGTAAACTAAAAAATAGTGAAAATAATCAAAAATCAAAACAACGACGAAACTATCTAAAAAACTTATTGGATTGCCATCGCGATTGTATAAATGCCAAGAAAAAACATCTTACTAATTGGATGGTGGCAATGTCATTTATTTCATTTTTTTAATTTTATTTTATTTAATGCCTTTTGTAATTCAAATTTTCATTGATAATTAGATAAATATCGCGATAAAATATTTATTTAGTATTGCTTTTGAAATTATAGAGGTCTATTTGTTAAAATTCTTTTATTTAGTATCGATGGGAAAAAAGGTTTCGGTTCCAAAACCAAATTCCAAAACTAAAAGACTACTTAAAAAAAATAGATTTACAAACAAATATTTTAAATGTTTAGCTTTATTCAGCACAAAAGGAGAAAAATTAAGCACTTATTTAGATGCATATGTCTAATCAATAGTATTTGAAAGAAAAAATTTAACTTTTTAATTTTACGCTAGTGTGAATGGGAATGGTGTCTGCTTCTAATTAAGAAGATGGAGAACGTGCCAATGGTTGTCAACACAAACATAAACACCAAATATTGTATTATATTTGTGGTCCCTCTCATTAAATCTTCAATAATTAACATTAAGAACCTAAAATGAAATCAAGGATGTAAATTTATAAGATGGGATCGAATGCATCGGTTCTTCAATGGCATTGCAAAAATTGCACTTCCATTAATCCTACTGAAAGGAGATCTTGTTTGGTATGTGGTGATCGTCGGCGGTCTGAAGATCCCGGGAAAGTGATTACTCCATGCCCCCGAAAAGTAAATGAGCCTTCTCATTCTAAGAAATATGGGCAAAGTTCTCGTTTACAAAAAAAGGAAGTGGAAGAAATAGAATTATCTTATATTGTTTGTGCCCCAACTCCAGACAGAGCAGTGAACTCCGTAACAGCTGATGGCGAAGTTCGGTACGTAGTTTGTAAATATAAGTTAATGCAATGAAATTAAAACATCTGTGTGATTAATCTAAGTTAAAGTGGTTAGTATGGTTTATAAAATTAATAAATCGATTAAAAATATGAATTTAAAATTGTGTCTTTGATACTTCATCCTAACTAATATATTTTAATTTATTAAGTTTTGAAATAGATTTTTTGCATTACATTTGCGATATTTACTCTATTATTTCTAACCTTTTATAGTTCATAAATAGGAGAAATATGATAAATGCAATAAATAAGTCTTTTTTTTATAAGACAATTTTTTTTTTTACAATGAAAATTAATATTTTATGTTTGAAATAATTGGTGCACAATTTGAAAATTATGCAATATTTAACTCTATTATTTGTAACCTTTTATAGTTCATAAATAGGAGAGGTTTGATACATACAATAAATGAGTCTTTTTTTTTTTTTTTTTACAAGATGAATTTTTTTTACAATGGAAATTAATATTTTATGTTTGAAATTATTGGTGCACAACTTAAAAATTATGCATGAATTTTGAACTGCACTCATTACTTACAAATCAAAAAAATAGATTTAATTATTATGTTTACGTTATTTTGTTATGCAAGTTTTTAATACATATTTATTTCCATCCTCAATTTTAATTTTAAAAGTTTTTTTGGTGGTTAAAAATGTTGATAGAAATGTGATGCATAATCAAATTTGATTTCTGGAAATACTATATCGTTAATTATATATGAAGGAAACCATAAAAACTCAGTCAAATGGATGTAGTTTAATTATTTATATTTATCACTCAAATTAAAAATATGTTGGTGACATTTTAGACTTTAGCTATTAAGCAGCATTGTTAGTAAATTGAAATTAGTAATTATAATTATGTCGCATATTCTGCTATACTTAAAATTTCAATGATGTTTGTTGTTAACTAATAAGGAGAAATGTTTCATTTTAACTGAAGAACAAATTACCCTTCCAATTTTTATATGAATTTTAATTTACTTTCAAAAATGATTTAGATTATCGTTTCAAAATTTATTTTAGCATTAGAATTTGTAACAACTTTGTAAAATTTATTTACTCTTTCTTTATATTATATTTATTAGAATCTATTTAAAAGTGTCACACCCTTAGTTAAGGCTATAAGTGAGAAACATGCTTTCAATCTTTTGGCACTTAGCATGATGAAGCCATTCTGATTCATCTATTGTACCAGTTTCTAAACAAAGGGTTAAGATAAGAGATTTTATTTTTTATGAGAATGCATATTTAAAGCAAGTTGTAGCTTGTTTTTGAAGAAAATAAGTGATGCGAATCAAAATGTTTTTAAAGAAAATTAACAATTAGAAGAAATTAGGACACCAGAAAATTTACACTTAAAGCATAAATAATGACTTTTAAATACTTTTGATTAATTTGCATTCTATGTACTTGTTAAAATTAACTTGCATTTTTAATGCCTGTATTATATTAAAGTAGTATTTGAGAATGCATCCTTACTTCACGTAGAATGTTTACCATTGAATAGAAACTTCAGTAAAATAATAACTTTTTCTCAGAACAACCGTAGTAGATATTAATATTGGTTAATGCACAACCACATATTTTGGTTGAGCCAGTTATTTTTAAAATTAATACTATATAAGTTAACAATAGCAACAACAAAAAAATCTCTAAAATTTTTTTCATCCTCATTGTTTATTTTGCAAGCAATGCATAAGAACATCACATTGATTCATCATTAAATGGAGATTCATTATTTGCTGTAATAGGGGGGCTCAACCTTTTCTAATGAAGAGCCACTTGCACAGCAGGTAGATTAACGAAGGGCTGCACGCATATTTAGTCATGTTAATGGAAAATATGATAATTTTTATCTAAACATTATTGTTCTAAGCACTAAGTTTTTTTTTATCAGTAAACATAATAACAAATTAGCAGAAAATCAAATACTTTTAATTATTTGAATTTATTTAAAAATAAAAAAACTGATATTTTTTTAAAAAAAACCTTTTCACAATAAGTTAACATGTATATAATTTGGGGAGTTATAAATTCTAACGGAAAAAAAGAGGTAGAGCTTACAAGGAAAAGCAATAAACATATTTTTTAGAGTAATATAAATTTTAGTTTAGTTTAGTTTTTATAAAGGAAAATTTATAATGTTTAAACAAAATCTAAAAATTAAGCAAAGCCATTATAGTACAAAATAAAATGCAATATTTTTTGAAAAAAAAATTCCTAATGTTCAGAAGCTCTCACGAGCCGCACTTCAACAATCGACGGGCCGCATGCGACCCGCAGTCTGCTGGTTGAGCACCCCTTTGCTGTAATCTCAATTACCTAATGCACAATCAACTTAACTAGTAAGATGTTTCAAGCTCACATTGAATTCTTGCAAAAATAAATGTAATGGTATTTTAATAAACGTTTCATCCCTCTTCACTACTTTTTATTTATTTTTTTCATTATTTATGTTTGCATTTTTTTTTTTTTTTAATTTTTCTCTCGGCATAAGGAAAAAAGATTTAAGACTATTTATTCATGACTTCTTTGTTTTTATTGATGTGCATGAGGTATTTAATTGTACTTTTACTCAAAATAGACTCTTTGAGCTGCAAGGAGGGTTGCACCGTGTTCATTCTGACATATTAGTTCAGGTGTCCCAACAACTTATTTTTAGGAAAAACTAGTGCTAATCGTAAAATCCAACTGAGAGAGAACATTTTATTTGTTATTCAATTACTGTTTTTTTTCTCTTTTTGTAGAACTTTTACCTAATTATTATCAAAGAATGAACTTTTTTTTTAAAAAATATATGTATAATTTTTTTAATTTGAAAATATATCAGGGTTGTCTAAAACGAAAGTGTTCATGTATGATAATTTCAATACAATAGCAACCCTTCAGAGTTCTGAAGAAAGGAAGGAGTGACCGTAATTTCATATAACTGATGAATCGGTTCTTTTTAGTGTATTTTAAGTGGATGTAAATTTGTGAATTCAGGCTAAAGATGAATGCATGCAGAACAACAAGAAAAGTTCTTCTTTCTATTTTTGGGGACAGAAGTTGATTACATTATCAAATAGAGTGTTTCACTGTTGTCACTGATCGCATCCTAATATTTCGTTTACGGCAACAGCGGATTCATTGAAACCGTGGCCGTTGCATTTAACCTAATCTTTGCAAATCAAATATTCAGTCTTGACAAAAATTTGTACACCCTTCTTTCTAGACATTATTTGTCATATACATCCCTCATTTTGACAAAAAATAGCATTAGACTTACTCTCTGTGCTAAAATTTATGCTATATGTATATGACTGTATCTAACTTGATTTTCTTTAATTTATCAACATCATTTAAGAGAATAAGCTACAGTCTTTGGGGGATATGTGGAGAGCATCTTATAAAGCCATTTGATTACCAAAGCTGGTTATATACATACACTAATTGTGAAAACTTATCAGTTGCTATGGTGACTGGCTGAGCAAGAGTTCTATTCCCCCCACTGCATACCTCATTAAACATCATTAGTGAACAAAACATAGTTTAAACTAGCTAACACTGCATTGCTGTTTACAATAACAGTACGTCTCTCCTGTATCATTTGATATAGTATCTTTAATATGACAAATTTAAATGCCTTCACTACTTTGGTAAGACTCTATGATTTTCTTTGTCTTGCTAATCTTTTCATCAACAAGGCTACAAATGTACTTAATCAATGTACAGGTCTGGTACCAACTTCACTCATCATCAAAGCATGTAAGCATATTAATCAATCAACTGCTTTGTTCTCTCTTTTCTTTAGATATGAGTATGTGCATTTTACCTAATTAAGTATTTTAGCTTATTAAAGTTAATAATTGAGATGACCAGTAGAATAAGGGCTTCATTCCAAACTACTATTAGCTACAACTCTCATTCTTCAGCAGAAATTTTAGAGTTAGTACAAAAATTTTGTAAACAATTTAATCTTACGGAAAAAGTTTTATGTTCGTTCAGTCCTCTACTTATCGCTCATTTATTTTCTCAACTCTTTATCTAATGTGTTCTATGTAAAAAACAAAAATCATACAATTTAATTTATGTATCTTTTTTTTACAACCCATAGTTATTTTGGATTAACTGTGAGCTGTGCTCTTACAATCCTTTTTTTTATCACTCTTTATTTTACAAACTGTTAATCCTACAGAACTGGGTCTAATTTGCTTTTAGGAAAAAAATTCTAGTTTATTTTGCATAAAAAGCTTTTTTTTTTCCCTAATCCTTTTAATCTTACAAAAACATGTTCAGTATATTTTTTGTAGATAATTTTACATCGATTTTATATACTTTTTTCTTACTGAAACCAATGTTTAGTTTTTTTGAAATAACTGTAAAAAGAGGTATTTTAGTGTGTTTTCAATCCTCTATTTAGTGCTCTTATTTTTCCTTCTTCTTTTTTTTTTCTTTTGCAAATTTTTAATCCTGCAGAAATATGTCTAATATGGTGTTTTGTAAAAAAAATTATCTAGTTTTTTTTTTTTTTTTGTACATAAACTTTTTCCTCCCCCTTATAGTTAATTAAAGAAACTTAAAAATTGTACCCCCTCAATATTGTAAAATATAAAAGGCTTTACTTTTTAGAGACTTATGATAGTGTATATCTGTAATCAAAACAAAGTCAGTATCTAGCCCCTAATATTTATAAAGACGCACTTGACCTCTAAGTCAATTTTTTAGAATTGAAAGGGTTTAATGCTGACCTCTTTTACGATATTCAAGATTTCGTCTACCCCCCCCCCTCCTCTTATATTGAGTAAGACTAAAATAAAGCTACTGAATCCAAGCCAATTTTTTCCTCTCTTTTTTTTTTTCAATTTCATATATTTTTATAGATCATACTTTCCAGTTACACTAAAATACTATGGAATGGATGGTAAGAAAGTTATAGCCCCACTATAGATCGAAAAGTGGGCAGTTAAATTTTTAAAATTTCTTAGACCAAGTTCTGTCTAGAGTAGGCTAGAAAAGATTGTTAAAAAAATCAATTTTTTAAAATATATTTGAATTGAAAGTCAAGAAATTGTAACGCGAGACATTTCACAAATTTAGAATCATTATATTTTAAAACGCTGCTGCGGGTGATTAATGTCTATTTTACCAGCGTTTTTAATATAGATAAGATATTTATTTTAGTAACCTTTTAATACAAATGCAGAAGCGGAATATTCTAATTTGATTGAAAGCGGGCAATTAAATGAAAAAGCTAAATTTCCATGTTTTCAAATTAATTTTTTCCTCTTTTACCATTCTGTTGCTTGGTAACCTAAAACCAAACAAATCTTTTTCATTTCTTCTAAGATAATTTCAAGTTCGAATACTATGAATATTTTGACGAAAATTCCTTTCTAATATGAAAATAGTAAAGTCGGCCTGATATTTTATTCATTTTATAATAAGGCAATTTTTTTTTTAAATGAATGATATTACCGCAAAATGCTATACTCCTCTTAAAACCCTTAAAATCACTTTTAAAATATTGCAGAAAAGTTTTTTTTAATTATATTTTACAAAACCTTGTGTATTACAAGCGTTATTATACAAAGTTTAAACCTGATTTCCCTAATCCACGCTCTTTGATATGTGCAAAAATGAAGCTTCCATGAAAGTTTGAACAATCAACATCGAATTTTATATGTTATTTTGAAATATTTTGTGTGTTTTCTATTGAAGTACAAAGATCCTTTGCCACAAACCAAGGTTTTTTTTTTAAAAAAAACAGTGCTTTAAAAAAAAATAATTCCAACTGCAACATTGTATATTCCCCACCTTATTCGCCTTTTGTTGAAAACAAAAGGCCTGGGTGTTTTTGATTTTTAATAATAGTTTTAAATCTATAATTGGCTTTACTTCAGAAATATGAAACATTATAAAAATAAATATTATTTATAAAATATAAAATAGAAATCCCTTTAATTTAAACTTAAAAATACATCTAACCACATGCTTCAAAATTATATTACTTTGTATAAACTCTAAAAGAATTTCCGTAGCAATGCGCAGGTTTTGTTATTGGTGATTTGGAAAAAATGGCGGCTCCACATTCTCCTTAGATTAAGTTTAATATTTGCATTAATTTTAA
Organism: Parasteatoda tepidariorum; assembly: GCF_982258835.1. Classification (NCBI taxonomy): domain Eukaryota; kingdom Metazoa; phylum Arthropoda; class Arachnida; order Araneae; family Theridiidae; genus Parasteatoda; species Parasteatoda tepidariorum. The sequence goes on along the minus strand of NC_141755.1, from coordinate 4,023,712 downwards.
GGAATGAATTATCTGAATGTGCTATATAATAGCAATGAATTTAAGTTACATAACTGAAAGTCATCGGCCAACATATGCTTTGTTTAAACCCTACTAAATTATAATTAAAATAAATAAATTATATTAATCAATACCATTTTCAAACTAAAATTTTATGTGTAATATTATGTTTGTTGTTATAAAAGACATCACATGTGTATCAATGTTGACAAAGACAAGATTTTTGTGTTCATTTATTTAACCTGAACTTATGTAATTTTTTTAAGAAAAAAGTGAGAGGCGCCAACTATTAAAACTCAAAGAAGAAAAAACACGTTTTGAAAAAAGAAAAAAAAAAGAAAGCATTTTTTAAAGTTTTTTAACCGTGTGCGCATAGATGAACTTCATGAAATAAATTAAATACTTTTATCTTTCGCATTTGTATGAATCTCAACGTATACTAATAAAAAAAATTAAAAGAAAAAGAACAATTATTCAGAAATATTTACCGATTAAATATGTATAGTTAAAAGTAGAAAAGAAAAGAAAAAAATGTATTAAATTAAAATTTGCCAGTTGTGTTTTCTAAATTTATGAACCAATTGCTTGAACATTTACCCTTTTGTTTCAAGTTAAGAAACTTAAATACATTTACTGGCTGAATATGAACCTCCGACATTCTATTGTGTGCCTACGCATTTTATATAATGCCGGACGCTTTTACGCAAAGTGTGAAATATTAGAATTATTACATATCCTCACTCAGGCATTCTATAAAATGAAAATTGCTATTTAGGCAAAGTAGGAAAATAGATCCTAATAAGTCTAGTATATAAATGACGTACATTCCTCAAAACTACAAATCTTGTTCTGAAAAAATAATAAGATAGCCATTGAAAAAAAAATTTTTTTTTCAAAATACGTAAAGAAAAGTGAAAGTTGCACAATCAAGAAAAAAAAAAAAAAAAAAATAACGGACCACCCTGGATGATTTTTGATCTACTGATCAAAAATCCACCATATCTGAAGAAATTAAGCAAATTGAGAAAATCTTGTACAAAACTAAGTTAACTAACTAAAATTCCTTTATTTAAAGCTAATTTCATTAAATGAAATTCCATATAAAATTTGAGCGATATCGGTCGAATTGTTCCTAAGAAATTGAATTTTAAAAATAAGACTTTTCAAAAATTTTGATTTCTCATAAACTATTCGATCGATTTCACTCAAATTTTGTAATTTGCCATAGTAAAATTAAATGTTTTAAAATAATGTAAAAAAATTACCTTACAATTCAAAATTTTTCGACTATTAATTGAATACTGAAAGTTATATTTTGCATAGAAATTGTTTGGATAACCGAATTTTGTAATGATGTGCAAAAAATTTTCAAATTGCTTTTAAAAAGTTCATATTTTTATGAAGTTCTTGAGATATGGTGAAATACCCAAAAAGTAAAACTGACCAATCCAAAGCGGTCCAATCTTTGGACCGCTCTCCTAACCGAACTATTGGGACCCTATTTCCCTAATTGCGACTATCCCCTATATTTTGGGGGTTAGGAATTCGAATCCTTCAAAAACAATTTGTGTTTAGTCAGAAAAAGTACATTATTTTGTGTCTTATTTTTTCTCTCTATTTAATTAGCATATTATAGGTCACCCCTCTGAACGATAGAGTCTTAGAATGTAAAGATCCAACCCATTCAAGCCTATGGAAATTTTGTCTCCCTTATTAAGAAAGACATAAATTTTCTTGGGAACAGTGCGCAAAAAATAAGTGGACCACTCTGAATAACTTTTGATCTATATAAAGATCGGTTCTAAGGGAGACAAAATTTTCATGTAAAAAATAAAAAATTAACCTACTTCTTGCAATATGGTAGGCTTGAATGACATTTCATTACATTCGAAGCGATTAAAAGATGTATTTCATATATCGACTTTCTCATTTCTACAGATTTTCCTTTTATATATATATATATATATATATATATATATATATATATATATATATATATATATATATATATATATATATATATATATATATATATATATATATATATATACAGTGGTGGCCAAAAGTGTGGACACTTTTTGAAAGTTTCATAATTTTCAACTTTGTGTGCTTGTAGAATATATTAATTTTCACTTAAATACAAACGTTTATATATCAAATTGAAGGTAATTTAATGTAGAATTTAATAACAAATACAGTATTACAATATCTGTATCACAAAAAAGGTTATGCAACAAATAGTCAGATCTATCTTAGATTTGCATTTTTTTAAAGTGATACTTACACAATCACTACTTAGTAGGATAACCCTTATTTTTTAAGACAGCTTCACAGCGTCTTTTCATCAAGTGAACGAGTGTTTGGAGTTCATCTTTCGTAATCACATGGTGCCAAGAATCAATTATAGCTTCAATAAGTTGTCTTTTATTGGATGGACGTTTTTTTCGTACAAGAATTTTCAAGCGTCGCCACAAATTTTCAATTGGATTGAGATCAGGGCTGTTGTTTCCTGGCCATGGTAATATATCTATGCCTTTATTTTGAAAGCATGCTTTGCATACTTTTGCCGTGTGGCATGGAGCTGAATCCTGCTGAAAAATAAATAGTGCGTTGTTGGAGAAGAGATCCCTGATTGAAGGTATCAATTTTGGTTTCAGGGCAGTTTCGATGTATTTTTTGTCATTCAGGATGCCATCAATCACTTGAATTTGGCCCACACCATCTGCAGACATACATGCCCAAATCATGACATTTGTTGAATTTTTTGTTGTTGCTTCAATGCGATCAGGATGAAGCGCTTCACCTACTCTACGTCTCACGTATTTTCTACCATTTCTTCCAAAGAGCGATATTTTACTCTCATCACTCCAGATTACTTGCTTACATTGATTTTCTGACCATTTAATGTGTTCTTTTGCCAACTTAACTCGTTTTTCGCGTTGCTTTTGATTTAAATATGGTTTTTTCCTTGGAATTCTAGCTTGTAGTCCAAATCCTGATAACCTTCCTCTTATTGTTCTTGAACTTACTGCAATACCAGCTGCATTCATGTCACATCTAATGGCATCTGATAAAATTTTTTCTATCTTGAAGGCATAGCCATTTAATTTTTCTATCGGTAGTAGCACTTGTGCATTTTTTCGGCCTGATTTGGCATCCTGAGTGCCGAAAAATGCATCGAAACTGTCCTGAAACCAAAATTGATACCTTCCATCAGAGATCTCTTCCCCAACCACGCACCATTTATTTTTCAGCAGGATTCAGCTCCATGCCACACGGCAAAAGTATGCAAAGCATGCTTTCAAAATAAAGGCATAGATATATTACCAAGGCCAGGAAACAGCCCTGATCTCAATCCAATTGAAAATTTGTGGCGACGTTTGAAAATTCTTGTACGAAACAAACGTCAATCCAATAAAAGACAACTAAGTGAAGCTATAATTGATTCTTGGCACCATGTGATTACGAAAGATGAACTCCAAACACTCGCTCACTCGATGAAAAGACGCTGTGAAGCTGTCTTAAAAAATAAGGGTTATCCTACTAAGTATTGATTGTGTAAATATCACTTTAACAAAATGCAAATCTAAGATAGATCTTACTTATAGTTGCATAACTTTTTTTGTAATACAGATATTGTAATACTGTATTTATTATTAAATTTTACATTAAATTACCTTCAATTTGATATACGAGGGTTGCTATTTATATTTCTGGCCTTGGCAACAGTAAGTGTTGCTAGGCGACCGCAGACGATTTTAATCGAAAGTTTGATATTTTTAAACATAAATTCAGCAGACGATTTACCATTATAGCTTCATTTGTGTTGTTGACAGTAAATTGAAAAGTTCTTCTCTTTCAAAAAATGGAATTGAATCGTAAACATTTTCGTGCATTATTTTTCATAACTTTCGACGTGGATTGTCAAGACAAGAGTGCTTCGATGAACTTAATTCTTTATTCAGCGATAAAGCGCCATCCTACAGCACTGTAAAAAATTGGTATAACGAATTTAATCGTGGTCGATGTTCGATCCAGGACGAATCCCGTGCAGGTCGTCCAAAATCCGTTGTTGTGCCAGAAAAGATCGATGCTGTGCGTGAACTGATAAAGCAAGATCGTCATGTGGCATACCATGAGATAGAGGCGTCTTTGGACATTAGTATGACTAGCATCAATAAAATATTGCATGAACATTTGAGCGTAAAAAAAATTTGTTCGCGTTGGATCCCGCATAATCTGACAAACGCTCAAAAAAAGGCTCGTGTCGATTGGTGCTAGGAAATGTTGGAAAAATACGTTCAAGGTACATCAAAGGCTGTGTATAACATCTACACAGGTGACGAATCATGGATCTATGCATATGAGCCGGAAACAAAACAGCAATCAACTGTATGGGTCTTCCAAGACGAGACAAAACCAACAAAAGTTGTTCGAGGAAGAAGCACATCGAAACAAATTATTGCCTGTTTCTTCGGCATTAACGGTCATGTGGCAACAGTGGCGTTAGAGCAACGCAGGACGGTCAATACTGAATGGTGCACGACCATTTGTTTGCCAGAAGTCATCGGAGAAATTCGAAAAAAGCAGAAGAACAGGCGAATCATTCTTCATCATGACAATGCAAGCTCTCACACATCGACTCAAACTAAGGCATTTCTGACGGAGCGAATGATCGAACTGATGGGTCATCCGTCGTACAGCCCTGATTTGGCACCCAATGACTTCTTCTTATTCCCACACATCAAAAATAAATTACGTGGACAACGATTTTCGACCCCCGAAGAAGCGGTTGATGCATTCAAAACGCATGTTTTGGAGTTACCTCAATCGGAGTGGAAAAAGTGCTTTGAAAATTGGTTCAAACACATGCAAAAGTGCATTGATCATCATGGAGACCATTTTGAAAAACAATAAAACCAATTTCGATCCTACATATTTGTTTTTTCATTATTAGGCCAGAAATATAAATAGCAACCCTCGTATAAACGTTTATATTTAAGTGAAAATTAATATATTCTACAAGCACACAAAGTTGAAAAACATGAAACTTTCAAAAAGTGTCCACTTTTTTGGCCACTACTGAAGCGTTACCTCTTTTAATTTCTTCATCTAAGGATGATAGTAGTCATACTTTTGCTGTATTATAAACAGAATTTTAAGAGAAAAAAAATGTGTGTGTTTTTTTTAAATCTATTTTTTATTGTTTATTCCTTCCTTTCCTTATCATATCGAATATCTAATCTTGATAAGATATCTACTAAGGACTTTCCTTTTATAATAATAGCTTCAGTAAAATTGTAAGGAGCTATTTAACTGTTATATTTTAACATTTTTAATTTCTATGAAATTTCTAATTATCGATAATTTGTCAGATATTTTCATTGATTATCATAAAAATAAACAAATTTTATTTCCATTTCGAGTTATATATATATACATACATATTTTTTTTGGCTGACCCCCACAGCGTCCAGGGCTACTAAAATTTAGGGCCGCCAAAAATTCAGGATTGTTTAATAGTTATATTAGGTATTTCCATGCATTTGCTAAATCTTGGATATATAAATACTATTTTTTGGCCCCATACGGATAATAAATTATGTTTCCAAATATATCTAATTTTATTTTAGTTAATATTCCTTTATATCGCGAGTGTAATTTTTAAAATGACATTGTCAATTTTCAGCTTTTATGTCTTAGATATTAATTCATTTTAAAAGTTTCAATAGACGATTTGTAAGTGTGTAGAGGGCAGTCCCTAAGAGCTGCTGTGGAAAATGTTAAGAAAAATTAAAATCAAGTATAAATAATATCTAAAAATATTATATGCAGCACTGCGTTATCTAATGTCTTATACTTAAGGTTGTGCTAATAAACCTCGAATTTCATTGATAATAAATGTTTTATTCATAGAATTAAGGAGTAAATTATTAAATTCAAACGCGAATTTTTTTTTTGTTCAAGAGTTTAAATATAGATAGAATGAAACTTGGAAATTTTTCATTATTCATTTCATATCCTTTTCATATTTTAATGTGCTCATTGTAGTATGTAAAGTAATTTGCTGTTTTATTATCAGTAAATGCATTTTCAATTATACCGATCCAATTTTATGAACATTTATTTCATTACAAGTAATTTTTAATTTATCAAATATGTAGTTTGAGTATCTACTTGTAAATAAGGATTTATTCTGCAATTAATAACTTAAATTTTAAAAACGTTTTTTGTTCTAAATTAATTTAGTTTTCACTGGACAAGAAGTCCTCGGCAGATTTAGCGTGTACGTTTCTCCATTTTGTACTCGGGGAGTCTTCGGCCAGCGGGGATCGAAAGCACGACTTCTCGGACATGGGCCCTCCGTCCTACCAGCCAGGCTATTCCCGGCCCCTATTCAATATAAAAGTTTTATGAGTCAAACTATTGTTTGTTTATTATATGGTGCTTACATGATATGTTACGTGTGATTAAGACATTTGGTAACCGCCTTACAATTATTAATACTTCAAAATATTGAATTCTTTGTCATGTTTACTTTACTTATAGTTACTAATGTGTTCAGTTAACGAATGCAATTGAAGTAATGGGCTATTTAAAATTCTAAATCACTATTAAAAATTACTTTTCGTACTGTTGCCAACTAAACTCTTTGAATAAGAATTTAAAAAAAAAAAATTGTGGAAATTTGTATTGATAACTGAGCAAAATAATTCGGTTCTAAATTTTATCCCAAAAGATCTCATCCAGTATTATAAAATAATACAATAAACAACGTCTGGATTTTTTCATTTAATATATTTTTGTAACTTTTATATAACAATTTACTTATCGGCCAAGAAACAAAACTGATTGTGAAGCAATCGTATAGTTTAGTAGAGGAACCGAGCCAAACACCAAACCCCTTAGTATGTTTTGAAAATGACTCTCTTTTTGAAAAAATAGTTAACGTAGATTATACATTTAAAAAAACAATTGTAAAGGAAAAACTTCAGTAAAACTAGTGAGAAAAATAATAATAATTTTTTTAAAATTATCCTTATTATGTACTAAATTATCCAAAGAAGAAGAAAAAAAAAAGGAATATAACCCAGAATAACTTTTTCATTTACGACATTTTCATTTACGAAATCAGACTCAAAAACTTATTTTCTCTGTATTAACAAAACTTTTCGGATATTCGACTGATTTGGATTTCTGACCCTGGAATTAGGTGGTAACCGTAATCTGGTCCCAGTAGTTTTGTCCAGACAGCGGTTGAAAGTTTGGACTCCTCTAATGTTAATTTTATTTTTTGCTTATTTCTCCATATCTCCAGTACTTTTTAAGCGAATTGAAAAATGTTTGCACAAAATTATAATATTCTTTTATTCAAAGATAATTTCCATGTAAAAATAGTTTTTAATAATTGTTTATTTAATATTTTATAATTTTAAATTTACAAAGTATAAAATCTGTCAAATAATTTCTATTTTATCCCTTTGTAAAACGTCCTTATGTTTAAAATTTTATTTCTCGCAAACTATTTGATCCATTTGGATCAAATTTTGTGTTATTTTGTTCCTTCTTTAAAATTAAGTAAAAAAATTGTATACCTTACAATTTAAAAAATTTTTGAGCATTATAAAATAAAATATTAAAAAGATTATTTAAAATTATTTTTTGCTTTGAATTATCTTTAATTAAACGAATTTTCTAATTGTGTGCAAAAATGTTTCGATTTCCTTAAATAATTCTCGAGATATGGCGAAAATCTCTTAAAGTAAAATTGAGATTAAGGGGGTACAAACTTTGAACCGCTCTCCTGATCAAACTGTTTGAACCCTATTTCCCATGTTTCGGCTACCCCCCCCCCCACTCCGCCTTTTTATATTTGAGGGTCAGAAATCCAAATCTATCAACAACAACAAAAAGGTATGTTTATCCATTGTTTGTTTTATCCCTATTTGTGTCTGAATTTGTAAGTTTAAATGTCGTCTGAACTAATTAGCATATTTGATGTCACCACTTCAAACCATTAAGATTGAGTTCTAATGCGTGCAAATCCAATCACTAAGTAAAAAAAAAAAATATCATGAATTTTTTTTTTGCACAGTACTTTACTAGTTGTGAACTATTTATTTTACTTGCTACTAACTTACTTGTGGACTATTCATGTTTGCGTAAAAGCTTTAATTTTTTTTTTCTTTTTTAAATTTTACAACTGTTTTGTGAGTAATTATAGTGAGATCACGATACAATGTGAATAAAAATTTGATTTTGCAACTCGTTTTATAAACTATATCTTTTAATAGGTCAAATATTTATTTCACAATAACATTTTTACTACGCAGGTTTTTTAAACAATTTCTTAAAACTGAAGTTGAATTATTATTTTTTTTTTAAAAAGTCATGTACTGATTAAAAAACATAAAATGTCTTAATTTCGATGTATATCATTTTTGTTATTCTCTTAATGAATACGAAACACGCTCTACAAATTTAAAAGCTGCTTTTCCTAAAAAAACAGCTAAGACAGAAGGCAGAGCGACACGGAAGCTTTCAGAAACAGGCCGTGAACTTGAGTCGCTCAGTCACAGGTCAATAGTTTTGATGATATTGGCTCGTTACCATAGTCACATGACGTATATTCAGTACAAATAGACAAGCTGTACATTTATATCTTTTCATTCTTAAAATTGGGATCTTCTTTTTATCATTGTTTAATTTCAATTCGTCGGTTCGTCGGCAGCTGGTAAGATTTCACTTTTTCCAAAACCCTACATACATTTTTTTTAAAAATTAATTTTAAATTGTAAATAAATGAATTATCATCGTTATTACAATAATTCGATAACAACAAAATTGCTTACGTTGGTGATTTTCTCTCGTTAAATCTTTTCCATTTATCTTTTTTTTATTTTATTTTATTTATTTTTTATAATTTTGGTATTGATACCACATATGAATATTTGTTTACAATACTAAAATACATTATTGCATATAACCTTGGTAAATTAATATACATATGTTAAATATTTGGCAATCAATATCATTACGTTAATTTAATCTGGTGTATCTTTGTTAAATTAATAATTTTTAATTAGGAATAATGGTTGTGATTTAATTACTACCTATTTAATGCAATTTAGTTTGTGTGTCAACTAAGCTATTTTATTTTAAATATTTCTTACACAATATTGGGTTTAATTATTTTAAAGAATTGTTTATTATTTAAAGAATTGTTTATTATTTAAATAATAGTATATTAAAATGTTAATTTGCCAAGGTTATATGTAATAAGGTATTTTTACGTTATAAGGAAATATTCATATGAGGTATCAATACCACAATAATTAACCTATCTGTACCTGACTTTCGTTGCAACTTTCTCCAAAAGAGCTAATTAGCCAACCGTTTATAATTTAAATATTTGTGTTTATTATAGAATATGATTCAAAATAATGAAATATAATTTTAAAATAAATAATTTATTTATTTAAAGTCGTTAATCTTTAAACAAATTGCATTAAATTCTCTCAAAAAAGCTATAAAGTCCAAAACGCTTTTCAAGAAGTTCCATGTTGTCTGAAATAATTAATAAATATTTACATAGAGTTGAAAAGATCGCCGAAACCAATGATCCAAGAATTTAGTCGAATTATTACAATTTTTATTAAATTTCATCATCATATATCAGAGTAACATTATGAGCATATCAAAATTATATATTGATAGATGAATTTCTATCAACACAGTAATATTATATTAAATAACTATTGATCACCTGACCAGTTCAGCCAACACATAATTAACCATTCGACGCAGAAATTTTATTAAACAACTTTTTCATACTTTTTTTTTCATAATATTTTTTAATATCATTTAAAAATATACACTTAAGAATATTAGTTTAGAAGTAATTTTTTTTAGTCATTGATTTTGGAAGTTTTATCTGGAAAAATAATTCATGAAGAATGTATATAAATTATTATTTGGTATTCAAAATACACTAATAAACATTAAAAAAAATACTTAATGCAAGTAAAAGTTATGTAAAATTATAATTTTCCATTTGCTGTATTGATAAATTGATTTATTGAACTAAAAAGTTGAATTAATATGTTTCAAATATACCCATTTAGTTTTTAAAGTTTATTAAAATGCAAGCACTTTTAAAACATATTTAAACGTACTGTCATGATTTTTGCCAACCCTGTTTCTAAGTAAAAATTGAATTTAAAGCTTGGGTCGAAGGAGGTTAAACTGATGTAAAGATGACATTGTAAGAGGCCCGAAGAATATCTAAACAAATATTCTTTGTCGATAGGGTGAGTTAAGTCACAAAGAAAAAAATCCGCTGAACTTCTGTATTTTCAGCACGACAATTTCATTGTATTCCCCTGCTCGTGACCTATACAAATAATTTAATATTTAGATGTATAATAAAAAAAGAAGAAGTTGCTTCTGTCCAAAATATCTTAATGTCAAATGTGAATACATAAATATAATTTTATTCATACTAATGTGAAAAAAGGTACTATTAAATATGCCAGGTCTAAACGTGCTCTTCTTGGTGCAGAAGTTAAAATAAAAGAACTAACCAGTTCAAGGGTGAATCTTTTTACGTTATTGGTGGTTGTGTTCAGCAAACGTTAAAAAGCTGCTGTGGCTCGGAGGATATAGTTCAGAAGTTCGCCTCCCAACGATGTGACTCAGACTCGAATCTCATCGGTGACTTCTTGAAACGAATTATGCCATCGGCTCACATCAACCACAGTGCTAATGTAAAATATCATCAGTGGTAGACGGATCATGGGTCAGAATCCCCTTGCCATCGGGTGGGGGATTCTGCCCCTTGCCGTGGTTTTCCTCTCTGTGTAACACAAATGCAGGTTAATTCCATCAAAAAGTCCTCCACAAGGGATCGTTTGTCCGAATGCTTGATCCAGGTGTTCCCTTGTCTTCTGGGTTAGGTTTAAAATCACAAGGCCACAGAGTTGAACATTGATAGTTGTAAACTCAGAATTGAATCAGCTGTTCAACACCGGTTATCAAATATTAAAAAAAAAAAATAAGCAAGTTTCGAGCTTGGTAAAAATAAGCAATTGGACGGATATCGAAATAAACTCAGAAAGTCGTGTCACAAGATCGTATCCGAAAGTCACTGAAAAACTACAGCACTGTTAAGCCTTATTTGCATCGATTTTATATCTACACAATAAATACCGTCAAGTGAGGTCACTTAAGGTCAGTTGTTTTGAAATTCTAGATAAAATTTTGTATACTTCTCTTTTAGTTAAGGTATAAAATAGTTTATTTACTTGTTTCTGGATTAAAAGAATTGTTACATGGTGTTTGAATACATTTTCATTGCTTTTTCTTTCAGTAAAAATTCAAACACATGGTGGATAAGTTTCACTCCGATTGTGGATGTAACTTTTCCCGACAAACATTTTCTATTGTCTCTTGAGTCAATTTCTTGGAAATGTTTTCTTAGTGGGGTTAATTGAGCAAAAATAGATTTAAGAACAGTTGAATAAATATTTGTCAAACATCCATGATATTTCTCAATCTCAAGGCCTCGCTCTTTGCAACTTCAGGGATCTTTCATAAATTTTAATGTTTCATTTCTAATGTTCTTTTTTTTAATCAGCTATGGATAAGTCACGAGTAACTCCTTTCAGCCATTTTTCTCACTGCTGTATCGCGTACAATGGTTTTGACACTCAGTGATAGCTAGTAAGTACTCATTTTACAATGAATCATGGATTGACAATGACCAACTAAAAAACTTACATAAAAATCGAAATATATAAATTCCGCAATCATATCCCTCCTATATAGTTATTGTATGTAACATTAAACTAATATGAGGAGTAGTAGTACTTTTTTTTTATTTACTTCGCAGTAGAGCTGCAAATATAATATAAAAAATTTATTTGTTATGATCTTTACGGAAAGTTGCTGAGGTGCTCAATGTACTTGTTCAACAGTTTTCTCACAACACCTGATCCTGAAACTTGGCACCGTTTTCCCATTTATTATGGACCTCGTTTATCACCTCAATTTTATCTACATTATAATCCTCAGCCCTGATTTTTTTTACGGGGTTCTTAAAAGCTAATGAGAAACTGTTTTTTGCCATATTTTTTTTTAATAATAAATTTGCCTACGTAACACCACAGTTGACGATAAGTTCAGACATATAATAGTGCCATTGTAGCAACGGTGCATTGTCCTTCTGCCAAATTCTCTAAAGTTTTAAGGATGACAAGTTCGATTTCCTTCAGTATCCGAGTCTGCAATCTTTCGATAATGATTATGTCTCCCAATTTAGCATAAAGTTTTGTCAGTAGTTCTTCATAATCATGCACACAAATTTGTAGATGTGTATGCAGATAATAAATAATTGAATAAAATAAAAGGTAGTTGTATTATTTTACATAAGACTCTGTATCTACGGGGCAGCATTCTCCTGTCAAACGCTCTAGTAAATAGAGGCAGTGGGTTCGATTTTTCTCAACTCCAGGTATGCTTTGCATTATTTAAGTAATGTTTTTCAATTTGCGGTCTTTTATACATTGTTCTTTATCTGGAACCCTATCCCAAGCTTGCAGAATTATGAATGCGGGCCACCCTTGCCGAGGGGTAACGCCCGCTAAACGCTGTGCAAAGCGTAGAGGTAGCGGGTTCGCTGTTACCCTAGATGATTCTTCGTGCTGTGCTTCTCTATATTGTGCTATCTGTCCTTCTATTTGACAAAGGTATATAAGCCTAATTTGAGCACACAAGCCTGCAAATGCCCTTAAATCCAATAAACCAACCCAACAAACTAAATGAACGTGTCATGTTACCTGCGCACAGTCATTTAGACATTGTTGTTGACATATGCCTTGCGTTTAGGCAGAAGGGTGCGATTGTTCTTGTTTTCCAGTGGCTCCATCTATGGCCAAGAATTCGACTTCTGCCACACCCATACGATAGGGCGGACCCATTCATACATCCATTTATTCATCCACATATCGTAATTTTTACCTGAATCAGAGAACGATCCATCTCCAATCTAGTACCTCCAGAGATATTGATTTGTTATGGGAGCATGGAGGACTTTGCGACTTGACAGATTTAACGTGCATCAGTCACCATTTACTACACGGAGAGTGTTCGAAGTCGGCTCGGGGTTCGAACTCGCGGACATGGGCCCATTTAGACATTGGACTTTTAGAGTGAAATATTATTAAACAGTGAACTGATCGTTCCCAGTAGTCAAGCATCATTGGCAGAGGCCGATGCGCAGGTGGGTGACCACGTTGATCAGCCTGCAAAGGCACAGAATGTGCGCGGTATCGATCTTCGTTAAACTATTCTACCCTAAAGTGCTCGACTTCGCGTATATGTCGTCGGGCTACCAGAACGGCGAGCTATCCACTCTGCAGAAGATCAAAATTGTGATGACCTGTCTTCGGATAATCCTTAAGGCTGTTTCCCAAACCTCCGCCTGTAGACCATTGTGCATCTCTAGCGAGACGTAAATAAAGTATTTTTACTACAAAAATATTCTGTAAGGAATTTCTAATTTTTACTTTATTTAAAAAAGTATTTATAGACATTAGTATTTCCATTTCTTCGTTTTTTAAAAGTTAGTTGTAAGTTTCATTGCTTTATCTGTAGAATTTTTAAAACTGTCAAAATTTTTTTGCAACTAAAATATTTTGCACTGTAGTGTTCGTAACAATATATATATATATATATATATATATATATATATATATATATATATATATATATATATATATATATATATATATATATATATATATATATATATATATATATATATATATTCAATTCGATTTGAGATTCGATTGATTTTATGTCTACAATTTTGCTGTACTTAATCTTAATAATTTTTTTTCATGTTGTTCATTATTGTGTTTTAAGATTCATAGTATTTTATAAAATTTTCAAAATAGTCAAATTTTGAAAAAATGAATAAAAAAATATCTTAATAAATAGTCTCTTTTTCTCAAGAATTATTTGTGAACAAAGCTTCTGAATTTAACTTCTTTAAAATATTGTTCGTTAAAAAAACTATAAAAAAAGCTCTTTTATTTGACAACTAGAAAATCAAATATAATTTAAGATTTCAAATTTAGCTTATTTTCTTGCTGAAGAATATTTGCATTCCTTTCAGTTTATGTTCCTGGTACATAAAATGACTATTTAATCGACATTGCAATGTTCAGCTTTTAGATAATACTACTACAAATAATGCTACGTTATAAGAGATAGCAAAGATATTATTGTTTAACTTTTCTTGAAAAAGATCGGATGAAAAAAAAAATGAAAAATGGTTTTATATATAGTGCACAAGAGTTATTGCGGAATAAAGATTGAAATATGTTCCATAAATAATTAAAACTTGTTAAACTTCAAGATTGAAAATTAATTCCTTTGAGTGAAATTTTGAGCTTATAAAATAGAGAAATGAAGATCTTGCGAGCGAAAACAGTGGATAAAAAGTCAATATTTAAAGAAGGAAAAAAAAAAAAAAACACTTAAGAGTACTATAATTTTCGAACAAATTAGAATTTCGAAGAAAACTGTGTTGAATTTAATAAACAAATATGGCTCTTTCAGCATACCAAATTTTAACAGCATTCCTGCTGCAGTTGTAGTATTTTTCCCACAAGTTAATAATCTCAACTGTTAATAATTACCCGATGTTAAATTTTTTATTCCATTGTATTTCCTGTACATTTTTCTACACAGTTTTTTAGTCTTGAAGTTTTTGCTTGGCAAAACGAAATGTACTGTTAAGTTACAAGCACAAAACAGCGGCGGTGCTTACAATTTTTTTAATATAGAGAAAAAAAGCGGAAGAATTGTTTTGATCAATACCTTCAGACTTTTTTTTTAAATTTTTTAATTTTATAACCGTAGTTGAACAGCCGACCCAATTTTGGGCTTACGACTACTAATGTTCAACACCGTAGTCTTGTAATTTTGAACCCAATTCTGAAGACCAGGAACTCCTAGATCAAATATTGGTCCGCATTTGCGTTACATGGAGAGGAAAACCACGAAAATCTCCCACGGTTAGGCTAACGGCAAGGGGACTTAAGCCCATGATCTGTCTACCACTAAGGATATTTTACGTCAGCACTGGGGTCTGGTGCGAGCCGGGCACGGAATTCGTATCGACCAGCCATCGCTGGGATTCGAACCTGGGTCACCTCATTGGGAGGCGCACGCTTTATCCCCTGAGCCACCACGGCTCCTTCATACTTATTAGGATGGTATTAGAAATTAGGATAACGTAGATTCATAAATTAGTCATTATATATGAGTCGTGGTGGATCAGGGGATAAAGCGTTCTCCTCCCAATGAGATGAACCGGGTTCGAATCCCAGCAGTGGCTGGTCAATAGTAATTCCGCCCCCAGCTCGCACCGACCAAAATGCTGACGTAAAATATCCTCAGTGGTATAGAGATCATGGGTTCGTCCCCTTACCGTCAGGCTAACCGTGGGAGATTTTCTTGGTTTTCCTCTCCTTCTAACGCAAATGCGGGTTAGTTCACCAAAAAGTCCTCCACGAAGGCAAATTTCTCCCAATACTTCATCCAGGGGTTCCCTTGTCTTCTAGATTGTGCTCAAAATTACAAGCAATCTTAACATTTTCTATGACCTAAAACAAATAGATTGTATCGACAATCTACGTATTGCGTGTAATAATTGAAATCTCAACCAGTCTTAACGTTTAAAGTTGTATAGCTAGTGTTTTTCACCACATTTTCCTCAAATATTTATTCTTTTGTCAGACATAGATATTTGCATTGTTTGAATAAGTTTCCTCGAACAAGGACTTTTTTTTTTAGTCAAGTGTAGGATAATCGCATCCGGATTTTTTGTTTTTAAACTGTACAACTAATCGAATCGTTCCAATTCTAAATCCTTAATTTTCTTATTTTAATATATATATTTACACACAATTTATACTTCAAATTATTATCTGCCTTATAAATTGACTATTTGTACTTACTTCTCTATAATAATAATGCAAGGATATTTTTTTCTCTCAATGAGCTATCTGTCTTCCTCCCTATGAGCTATCCTTTCATTTTGATGCTCTTGGTCTTTTCTACATCATATTAACCTAATTTAGTTCCGCAGTGGACTGATCGATCGTTAAGACACGGTTCTCAGCGGATCACCAAAGTCAAGCATCACTGGCTGCGGTCAGTGTGCGGGTGGGTGACCGCTTTGATCTGTCTACGAAGGGTCAGAGGGTCTACGGTATCGGAACTCGTTAAGGTATCCGACTACCTTCGGGACAAAATTTTTGAAAAATAAATATTTTTCACAACATTATTGCAATTTATATTGTAAATTAATTTAAATAAACATATTTAATAGAGAAAATTTTAATATACAGGAAATTTTTTGTTTAAAGAGTATTTTTTAGATAATTTTAATGAAAATAACTCATTAACGGAAAACACTCTACACAAAAAACTATTGTACATGCAGCTATCAAACTTTTTGAGCCGTTTCGTATAACCCTCTGAAGTGTTATGAACCTCAACTTAAATAATAGCATGAAATTAAAAAAATTTATGGAGTGTTAAGCATATTTTTCCATTTTTTTTCACATTTTCTTCACATTATCTACTGCAAAATATCTCATAAAACAAAAAATAATACAGTTATCTGAATTCTGGAGGTCTGTTACATAACCACCAGTACAAGAAACAATCTCTGAAAGTTTGAAGACAAATTTATTATAATTAGTTGAGTTATCTTGTTTTCCGTAGACAAAAAACAGCAAAATTGTCATTTTGAGAAAAACACAATTAAAGTTTATAATTACATTTTTTCTAAAAACTATGAATGTTTGTCAGTAGGAAGTTATTATATTTTATAGGGGGCACATTCCTTCACACATTTTCTTAGTTTTATTTAACGTAGCGATATTTTAACGTATTATTTAGCGATATTTTAAAGTATTTAGTGAATAACATCAAAAGTCTACTACTTATAAAGCATTTAACACAGGAACAATTTTTTATTAAACAACCATCTTACTGTATTTTCACACTTTAATATATATGTCTAAATATAGTTTTTATTAATAATTAGAAGTAAAAAATATTTTTTATAATATTTATAATAGCTCAAATCTAGAATTTTCTTCTAAATGCAATTTGTTATCATAGCAAACCGGACAACATAATGAAGCTAATATCACCATTAGGATCTCAATATCAATTATTCGATTGCCACACAGATTGTTTTTATCCAAAGGCATCAGTTCTTTATTGACATCCATAGAAATCGATAATTTTGAAGAGCTTGAAGTAATAGATTCATCTGCTATACACAATTTTGAATAAATGGTATAATCAACTTTACTCAAATCATCGCTTTTGGTGGCATGTTGATTACCGTAATATTTACGTTTCTTAGATCGAGAAGTACGTCCTTTACCCATTTCAATAAATTTATCAAAATAAATAACAAATTTTTTTGAAAGAAATCAATAAATTTCTTCAAAACAAATCAAAATCAAGATATAGAAAGTACGCTTCAAATGTAAACAAACTATCAGAAAATATGCTAACTTTTCATGTTACCCACAAACAGTAACCACGAAACGTAAAATCTAATTCAGATTATTAGCCGTGAGTTTAAGAGCTTTTAAAAATTAAATATCTAAGAAAAATAAACACACAAATAGACACAAACTATTACCTACTACCGGCTTCATTTTTGTAATTTCCGGTAAGTTGGACAGCTGTCATCTGTTACTAAAATAGCTATAACTAAAGTTCTGCTTGCCGTGCATTCAAAAACAAAACAGTTTTTAAAACTAGAAAAATTGGGCATTATTATAAAGCAATAAAATAAAAAAGTGATTTTTTTGTGAAAATCCTCTTTTTTAAGGTAGTCATCCGACTACCTTAAAAATTACGGTAGACCTTAAACTGTTCTACCGTAAATTGCTCGATTTCGCGCATAGCTCGTCGGGCTACCGAAGAGGGGTGCCATCTCCTCTGCAGAAGATCAAAATTGTGATGGCATGTCTTCGAATCATCCTCTGGGATGTTTCACAGACCGTCGCCAATAGCCCATTGTGCAGCTCTGGTGCGACGTAAATGAACTACAATAGCCACAACAATAAAAGCCTTTGCATTCGAGATTAATCCGACGGTTAAAAAATGCGTATGTAAGCGCATCTATCTATTCAAATACATGTGCAATACCTGGAGATCAAAGAATAAATGGGTCGCTAAGCAATGGAAATGTTCACATTTAGTGTAACAAATATTTCATTGGTGATTATAAGGCACCTCTCGAGTGTAAAAGTTAAGATTGAAAACCTCGTGGTTAATGAAGTTTGCCTTCATCAAGAAGTAAAAAGCCCATCACCCCAGAAATATTTTCTCCCCTTTTCTGTAGTTTTTTTTTTAAATTTTTTTTTTTTTTTTTATCGTCAGATCAGATCACTTTTTGATCTCATTCAATTGAATACGTCTGTATTTAGATGATTCTCATTTCTGTGCCAATAGCTCATTAATCTTTTTACTTTTCATAATTTTTAAATTATTAAGGTTATAACTTTTGTAATTGTTAAGTTATTCGCCTTTTTACTCTTCTGGGAAAAGATATACGTGTTGTGTAAATGTTACTTCAATTTACTTTTGTTTTTAAAGAAAGGCACAAAAGTTGAATTTAAATGACTCCATATCTCGTCATAAATTTCAGCTGACATTAAATACAGGACAAAGACGCTTTTCGTGACATGTCTCACTCGAGAAAAAGAAATGAAGGCCATCCTGTTGGCATAGTATTTTTTCCTTGAACTTGCTTTTCTTAAATGTCCACTAAGAGTGTGTTTCATCATTATGTGCGTCTGTTGAAAGTTTAAAAGACTTAATTATTGCATTCACCAAAGAAATTATCAAGGTAGAATTTTAATTTTCTTTTAAAAAAAATTATTTAAGTGTGTATATTATTCATTTCATGCTTATAGAAATTTCATCTTCGTCTTTTTTAACGACTTTATCTACTGCTTGAATGATATTTACTTCGAGAGTGTCTAAAAAATTGATCTAAAAAAATGAAGGAACATCCGTCAATCACTGAATCTTTTTCTCAAGAAATTATTAATGTTCTTTATTAGCTCTTAAAATTTTTTTCTTTTGCATACACTAGCCAACTTTTCAATTTATCACACAGTAATCAATTGTATTTGTTACAAAATTTCATAGACAAGTTTTTAATATTAGTTGTTAGAAATGTTCTAGACATTGTAAGATTGGTAGTAAAAACCTACACAATATAGACCTTAGAATTTTTCTTCAGATTTGTAAATGGTTATGGTACCTAAAACAAAATAGTGTCCTTTCATCATATAGTTTTGGATTTACAAACCATTGTTTGAAAGTGTTTCGTTCATCCGCCATTTTCTTGCATAAAGAATATTTTAATTTTTTTTTCGTAAAAATTATTTTTTGTCTTTATTTTAATGAATAATTTTAATACATGTTTAAAAAAAAATTTCTCTTTAAGTACATGGATGCCATCTTAGTTTTGGATTTAGTCACACGATTGTTACTGAATCTAGGGATTTCTATCGAAGCATTTAGTCTGGTGCAGTAAAACCGAGTAGCTAAGATTAGGGAGCTTGTTCGAGCTAAACTAGAAACTGTCTGATTTAACTATTGTTTAGTTGTATACAGTATATCATTCTTGAAAAGTCATTGATGTACTACTTTTTCTTATAAATGATTTTTTTTTTAGGAAAAGCCGAACCTCCCGGGTGTCAACCTTATGGGAAATTTAGAAATACTAGAATTTCAGTAAAAAAGAGCCAAGATTTTTATTTTATATCACAATTTAAGAAAATGATGCATATAATTTAGTCAAGGCCTTTCTCAGGGAGGAGGGCCAAACTAATATTCTTTACAAAAAATATAGTGTTTATTAATGATTTTTTAAGAAGAAAATGGCAGAAAATTTCTTTTCAAAAACTCTCGAAAAAATATGAAAGTAACGCTTTTTGCTCTTTGTGGATGGACCCCGCAATAAACTTTGTGCTGGGGCTCGTAAAATATATGTTGCCTTGGATGTAATTATCTTCTTCCTCCGCTGCACTTTAGCTTTCGTGGGTCCAGCATAGACGCACATCAGGGAGGGGGGGGAATCAGTATTACTCCGGGAGCAAAGGTTGTCAAAACGAAATAGAATAATGCTACTTATTGGTCGAACTCCTTATCGTTTACTAGGGTATGGATCTTTAGTAAACGTATAATAAACTGGACTAAAATAATTTTTATAACTGTGATGACTAGAGCCCGGATTTTGATGACCTAAAAAATCTCAATTAATGCCCTTAAAAAGTGCAAAAAATGCCCTTACAAACTGCAAAAAATGCCCTTAAAAATGCAAAAAATGCCGTTAAAATGCGAAAATTGCGCTAAAAATGCCTTATGACATGACTTAAATAGAAGTAAAAATATTGAACTAAAACAATGTTTTACTCTTTAAAATTATTATTAGTCGTTTCAAAAAATATAAAGCAATGCAATACTTGTTCTACGTTCATTAAAGTTTGAAAAATATGTTTTATATCCTAAAATAACAAAAAAAAAGGAAAATATGTTGACTCCAAAACATTTTCATTTTGTATAGAAACTTAAATGAATATAACAACTTCCATCTCATAATATTACTAAATATCAGAATTACAGTGGATTATTAAATTTTCTTTAATATTTTGAAACGTAAACGAGCGTCTCTTGTCTGAAAGCAAATTTTTATACCAGGAGAAACTTCTTTCAACGTCTACTGATGTTATTGGTGCGTACTTGAAAAGGACGGTCACACTTACTGACAATTCTTCTTCAATTTGAAAAGATGTTGCTTCACCTTTTAATATCCTAGAGATTTTATTCATTGCTTGGAAGCCAGTGTAATAATAAAAAATTATAAAAAATAGCAAAAATTAGAAAAAATTAACAAAAAATTTAAAAAATGCTTTAAAATGCAAAATACGCCCCAAAATTTAAAGAAAATGCCCTATAAATCTCAAAAACTGCTCTAAAGGACAAAAAATGTCCAAAAATGCAAAAAAATGCAAATGTGATCAAAATCCGGGCCTTAGTGATGACCTATTAATAAGGATAGCTTAAAAACAAGATAACTTTAGAGAGTTAACATATCAAAACAAACTTATCTGCACAGGATAAATTCTCTCCTTTACTAGTAAAGTGCAATTCAGAGTTTGTCCGAACTAATTTCGCCAAAACCCACTCTCACCTATATCTTTTTAAACCTCTGTAATAAATTAGGTTTTTCGAATAAAAATCGACAGTTTTCACACTAAAAAATTAAATATCTATTTACCTTCAAATCAATTATCTCTTCTTTTTAAAGTAATTTTTTAGTGCACATGCGTAAAATTTGTGCATCGATTATTAGCAGAGGGTCCGTAGTTATCCTGATATATCTAATTTCCCTAATACTAAAATATTTTGTCCTCATTTATCCTGATTTTTTAGCTTTTAGTCTTGCTATTCCTGATTTTTGTGTATGCTCAGAAAATCCCATTCATTTTCTACGTATACACAATTACCAGTTTTAAAGCAAAATTGATTTTAGGATTAAAAAGATTTTGATTTTTTGATTGAAGATCTCGTTGTATTAATTAATAATGCTATTGTAAATCTCAAAATTTAATTGTTTGATCTTATAGACCGTTCACTAATTATATGCATGGTTCAGACATACAGTCTTAACCGCAGGATTCATTATTTCAAATTTTTGGGGAATTCAATCATTTCACTTAGATTATTATAACACATTCATTCGGGGTCTTCAAATATTACTTAAGCATCCAACTTAGAGGGGAGTGAGAGCATTAGGCACTAATATCACTGATGGTGTAAAAAAGATCTTGTGGACTGCAAAAACATTTGGATTTGCAAGAAAAATTACTTTAAAAAAAAAACCGTGCATAAAAATTGGGAAGAAATTGACGATTTTTAAACAAAAATTTCTGACACTGGAGAAGGAGTGATAAAATCTCCCAAATGTGTGCTTACCTGTAATATTTGAATGACTCCTCATGACTTTGTAGAGCAGTAATAGTTTATACTATACTTTATAGTAGTTGAAAATAATTTTTTTTCTTCCCCAGAATATCCCCAAAAGCACAGTTGCGAATCAAGAAAGAGAAGGCCCTCAAAAAATCTCTGTCTAATGCAAGTGAAAGCGATGTTGGCGCACGCGTCAAAAACCGGAGCGTTAGTTGGCATGGTATGCCGTTGCTCGATATTAACCAGGCACCTGGAATAGCTCTTTCTCAACTATTTGTAAATCTCGCCGAATCCATCAAGGAAGAGGGTAGTGGTGATAGTAACAGTAAACTCTCTTCTACTGATGAAAGGAAGAAAGATAAAATCAATTTCCTTGAGAAAACTTTTGTAAAGTGTATAAGAAAAAAGACTCAGAAGTGGAAATGTACTCATTGTTCTTTTCTGAATCTCGAAACTTGTTCTGAATGTGTCGTTTGTGCTTACAGAAAAGGCGAAATTCCAGATTTATTTAATAATTTAGATTATGATCTACCTTCTACACCTACTCCCGATTCGGGAGTAGACATTCCCTCTAGTCACGGTACATCAGTACAACAAGCCAGTCCTGCATTTCGTTGGTTTTGTCATCATTGTCATAATTACAATCCAACAACTACTGAAAACTGTATTCTTTGCAATCTGACCAGAAAGCAAAGTGGTTTAAGAAATGGCGCTCGCGATACTTTCGAAGACTTGAGCAATTTTGGAGCTTACGGAATCTCTCCTCATAAAGCATTATCAAAGCTTAGCCAACTTCATAGTCTATTGGACAATAACGTCTGCGACCCCTTTGTTGCCAGCAACTACGTTTCTCCGAGACATCTTCCAAAACTTGATGGCAAGTGGACTTGCGAAAACTGTCAATTTCTTAACATACCTTCCACCAACCAGTGTATTATTTGTGAAACTGCTAAGCATAATAATGTTAGTTATGTTAACGGCAATGATTTAACTGATTTCTTAAATTCGCAGTCCGTGCCTATTAAAAGAACTGATTATGCTCATAACCGGTCACCTAAGCGGCAACGCGCTGCTCAAAAACGGAACAAGGCAAAACTGAGTCGTCATAACTCAGATGGCTCATCTTCAGTGAATAAAGATAACCCCGTTAATTCGCATTCTGCCGATGATGTTATGCTTATTGACCCAGACGCAGAAAACGAAGTACCTTGGGCTTGTAAACGTTGTACCTATGAAAATTCTCCTAGCTTAAACAGGTGTGAAATTTGCGAAACTCCTAAAAAACCAAACATTCCCACAACTTTGCCTCGCAATGCCTTTAGTTTAGGTTACCTGTCTGAGCTGAAAAATTCACTGAATAATTCTTCAGATAACCAAAACGGAAGTCCTTCATTATCCAGACGAAGTAAATCGTTTTCGGAAGTCCCAAGTAGTGCATCATGTCCAGTGGTGCCCGCGAAAAAGACTCCTTTAGTGAATGGTCACAACGTTGACTTGTCTTCCCCTAAAACTGACGTTCTGTGTGGAGAAGATTTAACCAGAATGTCGGAAGCAGAAGAGTCTTGGGTATGTAACAGTTGTTCATTCTCATCCAATCCTGTGTGGGCAACAACCTGCCAAAACTGTGATACAGCCAGAAATTCGAACAGAATCGTTGAGCAAAGTGATTACAATGACGAAGTGTATTCACGCATCGATTCGGGACGCCATTTAAGTCGGCTCCTCGGTGTTCCCATGTTAGATCAATGGACGTGTGTAAAGTGTACTTTAATAAATTCCTCCAATGAAAGGTTCTGCTGCGCGTGTGGTGGTTCAAAACTTAACAGTACTAGCAGTAGACAATTTAGGACACTGAAGCCTAACGAGAGTTGGGTTTGTCCTAGTTGCACACTTCGTAATCCTCGATCTCTCACCGAATGCAGAGTCTGTAGTTCATCGAAATACGATGACTCTCAACAATTCCAACTCTCAAACAGGACGTTGAGGCGGCACTCAAACCATCAGAGTGATAGTTGGGAGTGTTCTTCTTGTACTTATTTAAATGCAACCGACAAAGCAATGTGTGATATATGTCAAACTTCGCGGAGCATAATATCTTTAAGACCCGATTCTGCACGACCTAATACTGCTTCTGGTCAGGGTGAAAGTGAGCTTACTGAAGATCTGAGGAATGTCGAAGAGAATTTTGCTAGACTGCAGTGGCATGAAATCATTACTTTTTGTAAACAGGTAAATATTATTCTTTCTTCTAAATGTCATCCTTCTTTTATCGCTGCATGAAATTATTAAAAAATATATATTTAAAATTGAAACTAGATCAGGGCATTTATAAATACTTTGTTGTTTGGTGAGCTATGTATAGGCCGCGACAAACAAAAATTATTCGTTAATGATCACTGTAGGAAAGAAAGAACTCGTAAGTCGTTTTCATGTCTTTGAGGATCGACCTTGCGATCGAAATTTCAATCACTTTTCTGAGACCCTGCGCTTAATGACTACGCAAGTTTCAATTGTAACATCTACAAACATAATTTATCGTCAATCGTACAAGTTTCAGACGCTACTTGACAGCTACAAAGGAACTTTATCGTCAAAATGATCGATCAACAATCATAGTTTTGGTAACTTCGTGATTAACTAAACTACTGAAATTTAAACTAGACCTATGCGCTGGATAACAATACAAGCAAGCTTCAATCGTTTTTTAATCCCATTTTTATTCCTCAGAAAAACTCTTTGATATGAACCCGAGTGCAAGTATGATATCTGAATTGTGCAAAAACGCAATCAATTACAAGCAAGCGGTAATTTGTAATCGTGATTAAGGAGGATTAAAACTTATCATAATTAATTGCAATAAAAGAAACTATTTCTGGTAATCATAATTACTGGTCAAAATCTTGTATTAAACTAATCATGAGCATAATTAGTCACGATTACAAGAAACCAGTTGCTTACAATCCTAGTTACAATGTATAATCAAGATCACGTCGAACTATTACATATAATCTTTCTGCAATCGAATATTATAATTGTATTTGAGATTACTTGCAATCATTAGATTATAATTACTGGTAATCATGCATTATGGTTATTTTTAACTAGAGGTTTTGATTATTTAAATCTCTACTTGTTACTGTAAATGTGCGTCAACTCTGTATACTTATGAGATCATACTTCAAGATGATTCAAACAGAACTTATCTTTGAAACATGTTGTATGTTTTGTTTCAGAACCATGAATTATTTATTGATGATTCTTTTCCACCCCTGCCAAAATCTCTTTACTACAATGCAGAAGAACCTCGTGAAGAATCGGTTGACCAGTGGTTAAGGCCTACAGAAATAACATGTGATCCATACGAAGAACAAATAAAATGGGCAGTCTTTCGCACGCCTATGCCTTCAGATATTTCACAAGGTATTTCATTATATTCCTTGCATATTAATTTTAACCCTTGTGAGATCAACTTTTTTTTAAATTGATTTTTGAGCTTATCTATATTTTTAAGTTTTTTTTTTATTAAAAATATTTTAACTTTTTCAACTTTCTCTTTTCTTGGAAAGGAAAGGAAGCATTTAGATCATAGATTCTCAACCTTTTTAACGTTGCCGCCCCCCTAAGGAGCAAAAAAAATTTCAACGCCCCCTTTGTAAAAATTTTGTTATTTTTAGCAAAGGGGTGGAGGGGAGGTGCTGAATTATAAGAGGCAACATTTTTAAGCAATTTTTTAGGAGTAAAATTTGCTTCGTTCTTTTAAAAAAAATAATGTGCACGTTAACTCGATATTTTTCTTCCGGCAGATAATCGCATTCTATTTGTTGTAATCAAAATAAATACAGTATTGAAAAAGTACAACAAAGAAGTCTATAGTTAAAAAGAGTAATTTATTCTTAATTAGATAATAAAAAAAACACAAAAAAAATTTTTTTTACTCTAAAAATTATTATCAACGAAACAATCAAATAACCATGTTAGTGGAATGATTGTGCTTGATGGTTCAGAGCTAGTTTCTTAACATTCGGTTCAATATTTTTAGTTAGATAAAGACGCAAATCTTTTTGTGACTAGATCCGTCACAGCACTGAATCTTTGTTTGACAAGGTAGGAGGAAGGGAAGGCAACTTAAACTTTTTGAGAACAGTTTATAGTCCAGGTGAGTGGTGTTACCTTGGAGCCAAAATTCAGAGAGATGATCACCATTTCAAAGTTTCATTGCTTGAAAGTTCGACCGATTCCTCCTGAATCTGAACCTCCGTTGTCTCAATATTCACAAAAGGATTCATATCCCATTTAGGGACTTCCAGGGACAAAACATCTTTATAGCGATCGAAAAAGTCCATGTGTAAAGACTCAAGGTGTTAGCAATATTCTTGTGTATCATCAGAGGGAATTTCACTATTCTTTTTAAGATCCGATTAGATTGGAAATTGGTTAAACTCATTCCGACCAAAATTTTGTTTCCTTAAAATAATTTTTTTAGAAAGGCAAAAATTAACTAATTTTGTAGTGATCAAATTGAACTTGTGCCCTTGAAGTTGTAAATTAACGCAGTTAAATTTTGCAAATAAATCTATCGTGAATGCATCTTCTATCTTAAGGCTACACAGTACCCTAAAATTCGCAAAAATATGCAAAAAAATATTTTTGCATTTTTGGGTGGCTAATGTGGTTGGGAAGCAAGTTGAAAAATTTTGCATCTGAGATCTAATTAGTTTTAGAGATATTAGGATTTTTCCGAGTTGTGTCAGACTCACAATTTGACAAGCGAGGGGGCGTGGTTAGTTTCGTTTTCTTTTAAATCTAATTTTAAAACTTTTTTTTTCAAAAAAAGACTTACTTTATTTCGATGATTATTAATTTTCACTTTCTCCAAAAGTTATCAAATTTCACTTTCACTTCTAGAAGCATTGTTGTTTATTTATGTTCGGTGTTTGATGGATGCGTTCTAAAGTTGTGTTTTTACTAAATTTTTATTTATAAAAAGTCTTTTTTAAGACTAATATTTTTTAATTTATAAATACATTCGTAACAGAATATTTGTTATACTTGATTGACTGAATATTTATATAATTATGAATATTTATATAATTATGAATATTTATATAATAATAAATATACTATTTCTTTAATCCTATTGCTTTGTTTGTCTAAACCAATGTTACGTGTATTTTAGCCGATACAGGTTACATATAAATTTTAAATGTGAAAAAATATAATACTATTAATATTCAAGTAAATTAGTGTTTTTGGACCAACAATAAGTTTGTTTATAATATATTAAGAAAGTAGGACTGTACAAGCATTTTTAGTTTTGGTTTTATGGTTCTCTTTACTTTAAATGTCATTTTCTCAGACTTTCTTTTTTGTTGATACCACTGTTTTCGATTCCCTAAGGCTTTTTTCCCTTTAAAGATAAAGCCTTGAAATTTTTTGTAGAAACTTTTATGTATATACAGACCAAAAGTTAGTATGGATTTCAGTGTGAGATGTATACATTTTTTTTAATAAAAATTTGAAGTTGGAGTTTTTAGAATTTTCGGGTTTTCCACGTGTTTAGTAACGATAAAAATAATTAAGATTCAACTAAGTATCAGAGCATCAAATCCATACTAACTTTTGTTCCTAATAATCTAAGATATTTATATTATTTAAAATAACTGAAAAATTTTGAAAATTAAAAAAGTTATAAAAATTTAAAAAAATCTTGAATTTTTTAAAAAATTTTAAATTTTTTAAATTGTGGTTTGTCGATTTCCCTTTTCTTTTTGAAAATCAGTTTAATAATATAATACAAATGAAAATCTATTATTACTTTTAATATTACTGGCCTTAAAAATTTTTTTTAAAAAAGGGTACCGTGTAGCCTTAAATTCTAGCAATCCGTCTTTCAGAACTACGTTTCTGTTTTCGAAGAACTCAAGTACAAATTCGAAAAGAAGCTGAAACCTATTGAGACAGGTGCCTTAGGAAAGCCAGCGAATCTCAATGTGTAGTAGCAAGTGATTGAATTCATTTTTTTTTTTTTTTTTACACAGCTTATGAATATTTGATCGTTGAGAGCATTACAGTTAATTTTGTTCACAGCAGAGCTCGACATATTGCAATGACTGACGCAAACAATCACTGAGATTTTTCCAACTAAATGCTGTCTGTAAATCACGCAGCAAACAGTTAAAATATCTGGTACCTCCCTCTTCAAAAGGGTGATAAACCCATGATGTCGACCCACCATTGCAGGAGTTTCATCAGGGGCGACAGAGGTAATATTCGCAAGACGAATGTTTTCTGTTTAAAATAATCTTTGGTAGTATTAAAAATAGATTCACATTTGGTTTCTACAATCAAGCTTCTTACAAAAAGCATCTCTTGAATAATTTTTCTTTCTTTAACTAACCGGACGTACGCCAAAAGTAAAGCCTCATTACTTGGCAAGGTTAACTCATGAACTTGAGGGGAAAGTATGTTGGATATCAAAAGTTTGCATAAAGAAACTTCAATATCTTCAACCATCTCATCATTTCGTCGCTGTAATTTATCGTTGCTTAATGGGATATTTTTGATTGCATTGGATACAGCTGGATGGTGTAAAACTGCTTCTAAAGCTTCCTTGTCAGCCAGCAGTATCAACTCTTTGCCTTTGGTATGAAAGAATCCCAGATTTAGCAATTAATTTTGATATATTTTAAGAGGCTATCAAACTATCCTATTTTTGTGAGGAGTTTGCTAGCAAGCCCGAGACCGATGGTGCCAGTCAGAAACTTGTGCTTGATGTTCGTGAAAAATGACAGATCTTTATTTTGTTTGTCAGGATGAATTTTTTGAAAATGCTCCTGCAAACGTGAAGGTTTTATTGCCTCATTAGATAAAACTTTCTAACAAAGTAAACATTTGTGAAGTTGAGAGTTCAATGGCGATTGAACAAATCCGAACTTCAAGTAAGTGACACTGACGAGTATTCAAGTATTAACGACAATTCTTTCTGTTAACCGACATTGTTGGAGGCAGCAAAATACAAACGGTGAAAGATAATAAACAATTTTTCAAAATTAATAAATAATTTACGATGAAGAACTAATTCGCGCACGTTCTTAGCCAAATAAACAGTGAAAATGAATCGAAACTGGGGGAAAATACTAAAAGGAGCTAACGAAAACCTTCATAAGAAACATGGGTCAAACCAAACATTCATACTGAAAGCATAAGCATTTCAATTTTCGCCAAATGACTTGTATGAGTCAGAGGCAAAAACAACTGTCTCATGCGTTGCGCTGGTTCGAATTCGAGAATATAGATCACATAATGGAACAAATGGTGAATCGGATAATCTTAATTTAATATAATGATTTAATCTTTCTTTTAACATTAATTTTAGATTAATTTTATTTATTAAATCAATAGTAATTTAATAATTTTATTTGGGAGTTTCAACATTAAATTTGAATGACAAAACATGGTCAGCGCCCCCCTACTGCCCAAAAACAAGCTCACCACCCCTCAGCATACTCCAACGGCCCCCCGGGGGGCGGTATCGCCCCCGTTGAGAAACAATGATTTAGATGAATAATTATACTGGTGATGTTTTCTATAAAGCTTTGTTTAATGTCTTGAAAATGTGGTGAAATTTGTGCTGATAGAAAGTTTATTGAAATAAAAACAAATTAGAAAAGGTTATTTTTGGAGAAATTAAGCAGTTAATATAATTTTTTTTTAAACTTAAATTTTTGAATTAGTTTTGAAGCTACTAAATCTTAAAATTTTAGGTTTTTACTTATCCCGAATGATTAATAAAAAATTGCATTTTTTCCCTTCGTCTTTTGGACAGAAATACTTCCCAATATTCTGCTTTCATTTGAAAAAAGAAAAGATTATATGTTTTTATAAATTCAAGGAAATTTTCTTCTGCTTCTTCGATTCTTTTGATGATATTCTTTTTTTTCTACCTCATCAAGGAGACTGATATTTGTGTTGTATACTATTCGATTGTGTCTTTCAATTTTGTGGATGTTTTTTTTATTCATATGCAAGGAATCATTTTTTTGATTTGAACCACTACGAGTTGAAATTTCAAACTTGTAAATTTCATTTTAATTCGATTTTATTAAACATATTGACTGTCGGGAAAGAATTAAAATGGAAAATTAAACTTGAAAATGTTTCTGGTTGGATTGAGATCCAGTGAAGAAGAAGGTTCACATCACTTTATACAAGCAAGCTACTCAGAGTAAGCAAACTAGTTTGAACAGTACAAAAAATATAAACGTCCCATCCTGAATAATTGTGATCTAATGATTCACGTTTTAGGACTCGATAGGGTGACTTGAAATATGATAATTAATTAGTGCAGACGATATTTTAAGTTAAGCAATCAGACACAAAAACGCACTTTTTGTGAATAAACATACCTTTTTTTCGACGTATTTGGATTTCGGAGATCCAAAATATAGGGGTAGTCTAAGTCTGAGTAATATGGTACCAATAGTTTGGACAGGAGAGAGGTCCAAAGTTTGAACTCTTTAATGCAGTGTTTCCCAAAGTGTGGTACGCGTACCCCCAGGGGTACGGGAACAGTTTAACGGGGGTACGCGTTCTTATGCGAAATATCTTTCAAGAAACGAAAATTTCAAAAAATTTTATTTAAAAACAAAGCTAGCCATGAAAATTTACGATTACGTATTTTTCTATTGGCTATTTTTTGCAGAGTTAATAGTTAAAAATTAGTGGTGTCAACAGCCAGTTGTGATTTTTAACTTTTTTATAGTAAAAAATGCATTCATTTTTTTATTAGTGGTACACAGCGTTACGAAAAATTTAAAAAGGGTACTCAAAAGCCATAAGTTTGGGAAACACTGCTTTAATGTAATGTTAATTTTACTTTTTGCGTATTTCTTCATATCTCGGGAATTTTTTAAGCGAATTGAAACATTTTTGCACACAATTATAAAATTCATTTATCCAAAGATAATTCCATTCAAAATCTAACTTTTAGTAAATATGTATTATTTTTTATTATTTTATATAATAATAACTGAAATAGTTTTGAATTGTAAGGTATACACATTTTTACATCATTTTAACGAAGATAATTTTAAATACAAAATTTGAACGAAATCGGTCTAATAGTTCCTGAGAAATCAAAATGTTAAAAAAGTCGTATATCCGTTTTTTTGTCGTATAAAAGTTTAAAATATAATTTATCAGGAACTATTTGACAGATTTCGCTCAGATTTTTTATTTTGCATTGTAAAATTAAACTCTTTAAAATGATGAGAAAACTTTTATACTTTACATTTCAAAATTTTTTATCGGCTATTATTAAAAGAATTAAAATAATAATAATATTTACGAATATTTTTTTTTTCTATAGAATTATCGCTGATAAACGAATTTTGTAATTGGGTGCAAAAAAATTTTCAATTCGCTTTTAAGTGTTCTCTAGACATGGCGAAATACTCAAAAAAATAAAATTAACGTTAAGGGGTTCAAACCTTGGACTGTTCTCCTGACCAAACTATTGGTATCATGTGTCCCAGATTGTGACTACCCCCTATATTTCTGGCATCAGGAATCCGGGGGGAAATGGTATCTTTAGTGAGAGAAAGTGCATTTTTATGTCTTATTTCGTTACTTAAAATATTGTCTGCCCTGATTAATTAGCATATTTGAGATCTCTCCCTTGAACTGTTAAGATTGAGTTCTAGAGGGTAAAGATCCGATTATATATTAAATCAAAAGTTATTCAAGGTCTTTTTTTTATTATTATTTTTTTATTTCTTCTTCTTTTATACTATCCATACGCTAAATTTTCTAAAGTAGCATGCACAAGGAAGAAAAATAAAATAGTAGCGAAATATACATATTAAAATCTATTTCATATGAGATTTGATTTTTCAGGTATGTAATATTGAGATACAGCATTTATCTTAGCAAATTTCATGAGAGAAGTTAACCACTATGCAAACTAATTCAGATCTTTAGTTTGGGCTTCTTATTTTAAACGGCACAGGGATTTTCAGTTCCGAATCCAAGTGTGAATTTATTTTTTAAATAGAATCAACTAAGTAACTCATACAGTTTTATTTATTGAATATTAAAATCAAATGTTCATGAAATGGCTTCTAGATTATCAATTGGCAAAGAATTAACTTGTATGACTTTTAATGTTTAGGTATTTTAGGAAACTGTTGGCTGTTAAGCGCTCTAGCAGTTTTAGCAGAAAAACCAGAGCTTGTTGAACAGGTGATGGTCACAAGGACAATATGTCCACAAGGAGCTTATCAAGTCCGCTTGTGTAAGGACGGTTGTTGGACAACAGTATTAGTGGATGACCTTTTGCCTTGCAATTCTCGAGGAAAACTCCTTTATTCCAAAGCAAGTCAATTTTTGTTTGCTAATTAATACTAATTGTTATTATTTTGTTTGATTTAGTTTCATTTCGGTTAAAATAAAGTCGACACTCGATACAACGACCTGCGTATTCCGGGCGAAAACACACATTATAATAGGGGTTAACAAACCTATCGTAATTATCAACTCATAGGTAAAAAAATATTTGACCAATTTCAATAAAGCAATGTTTGCTTCAATAAGAATTTGGTTAACAGTAAAGTTTATGATAATGCAACTTTTTTTCTATGTTAATGTTATACATAAAAGTACCATTTACAATTATGCTTCAAAAGGGAAAAATGCATTAAAAATAATATGCTAGTCTGGGTTGCCATTTTTGATAATATACGTCAAGTTAACGGTAAATATCACATGTTTTAATTTGAAAATAAATCGCACAAGGGGACTGATATATTACGAAAAGCTAAAATTTTCAAACATGAAAATTTATTGTTACCTTTGAAAATAAAGTTTACCTTGAACTTAGGATAAGAATTTAGAGGGTTATGTCACTCTTCATTTATTCAAAGGGAATTGAAAGTGTTTTACATTTATTGTGGGGTAACATCATGGGAAATAATAGTTTAAATAATTTCTTCGACGTTTCTTCTAAATCAAATGACTAAATTTCAGTCCTTATACATGGTTCAGTGCCTGTATTCTTAAGGACATTTAAAATAACATTACATGGCTTTATGTTTGGGTCGTTATAATTGGGCTCCTATTAAGGACTCTATTATCACATAAAATTATTCTGGAAAACAGTAGCTTTCTTGCTAAAGGACAATTTATAATTACTTTAATAATATTATCTGAGCATGTTTTATACATATCTTTTAATCTATTTATTTTGGTAATTTTCAACCCTGTTACCTTTGTTAGCAAGAGGAAGCTAAGTTCTACCCACTTCTTTGTTCTTACATAAGTTTAAAAAAAAAAAAA
Source organism: Parasteatoda tepidariorum (assembly GCF_982258835.1). Lineage (NCBI taxonomy): Eukaryota > Metazoa > Arthropoda > Arachnida > Araneae > Theridiidae > Parasteatoda > Parasteatoda tepidariorum. Next base: position 3,990,298 of record NC_141755.1, on the reverse strand, counting down.
AAAAAAAAAAATCTATATATAATGAAATTTTTTTCTAAGGGGTAATGCAAATCAATTTAACGTTAATTAATTGGAATGAATCTACAATTTTGTATATTTGTGATATCTTATAAATTAATTTTTGTGTCACTAAATTTTTATTATTTTATTGCAAAATGTACACAGTATTTCTCATGCAGAATTGAGTGAATGTTGAATTTCATTGAATAGATGAAAATGTTGCTTTATTTTAAATTATGATGACACAAAGAGTTTACAAGCCCACTATTGTAGTTTGTATATCGGAACATAAACGTTGTATACATAATATTATTTATGACTAGGGTAGTAATGGTTATTTTCAGTGTATCCATAAAAAGGACTCCCCTCGTCCCAAAGTCTAAAGCCATTTGCTGCTATGGAAACAAGAAATAGCGCATTTCTAAGAGGGGAGCTTTTCCTCCCTGATTCTCTTTCTCTTGTCGACCCAAATCAAAACCTGTCATAAATATTGAATTAGTTTAACCTCGTAACCACGGTCACCGCCACTGCTCCTGCCAAATGGCGAGAGGAGTTCTTTCCATAAACAGACTATACTGTTCTGTTTGTCTAAAATGTTTAGATGTAATAACTCATGTCATTTGTTATATTTCTTAATGTATGAAAAAGATGGATTGCATCTATTGAACCTTCTACTATGTCTTAATATAATATTTTTCAAAATAAATAAATCAAAATTACAATATTAATTAGTTTATTACTGTAAATCTATTTCATTTAAAAATTTTAATTGTATTTTTTTTAAAAATTATGTAACTTTAAAATTGCATAGGATGGAAAAAGATTAGAATGTCCTTTCTTTTGATCTTCATTAGGCTAAAAGGAAACAACTTTGGGTGCCTTTGATTGAAAAAGCTGTTGCTAAACTTCATGGTTGCTATGAAGCTCTTGTATCGGGAAGAGCTATTGAGGGTTTATCAACATTGACTGGTGCTCCTTGTGAAAGTATACCTTTACAACGTTAGTATAAAATCAGTTTTGTACATCTCTTTAGAATTTTTGTTAAAATTTCTCTTTAGAAATTTTGTTTAAAAATTTTTTTCTTTTATCATATTTTGTTATATTCATTAAAAAAAATTTCCACAATTTTTAAAATTGTCCAAAACTTCCAAGCACCAATGCTTTTAATTTTTTGATTATATTTATGGTATACTTATAGTTTATTTACTGTAAATAATAATTTAAATCTAATTTGTATTTGTAGTATTTTATTCGTTATTTTTTTAATAAATAGTAACCAAAATCTGGCTTGATATATGTACTATTTTTTGTATCATTAAACCTAAATTAATATTCTATAAAGGGATCATATATGGTTTTAAATTATTTATTTCTTGTGCCAAGGCCGTAGCCAGGATATTTTTTCGGGGGGGGGGGGGGATAATGTAAGAAGCAAGGACAGTTTCAGACATGCAAAGTAAGGGGAAAACATTGTAACAAATATTGTTTATTCTGTTGTTTGCAAAAGTTAAGCTAGTAATTAAAAAATATTGCATAATAATTATTTTTCAATTAATATTACATAATAATTATAATCAATTTGTAAACAAAGTTTACTAAGACATGCGACGGGGATTTGAAGAAAATTTTTCGATTACTTTTTTAGGACAAACCGGAAAATCCCGAAATATGCTTAATAAAGTTAGCCCTGTTAGCCTTTCTTATTTAGTAGCATTTCTTGTTGCTGTTTTTACACGTTTAATAGAGGAAAAAGTTCTTTCGCAGTTGCTGTGGTGATTGGCAACATAGCCAATATTGATAACAAGCAATAAATGTTTGGGGAAAAGATACTGTCACATTCTTCCATTGCTGAAAGTGCCGTATCTGGTCTACTAAGGGGTTCACGCAGGTTCCACTTTGATGCCCATACTTCCATTTCTCCCATGAGGTTTTCGATGTCAATGAAATCTGCGTGGATTCGGAAATTGCATAAATTAATATCAACGTTCACACAATACTTAGGTAACACTTTATTGAGAGATGCAAGAGTATCTTCGTGCTTCGAAAATCTTTCAATCAGTTGGGCAGTGAAATAATCGAAAAAAGGAATGTATATATTTTGACGGAAGTACTGCTCTGGGTCTGTGTTCTGATTTTTTATATTGCCACGGTGATTTTGATAGGATGCCAATCTAGGAAGTTTTACATCTAGATCCAAACTTGTGAAAGTATTAAGGAGTTCCGAATATAGCTTTTGAAATTCATACTTGGCATTTTTTCTTTTGTTTAGAACTGTGTTGTTCATTGATTTTACATTCATTGATTTTACATGTATCAAATCTCCATTCAAATCTAGATGAATTTGTTGGAGTGTCAGTGGGAGAGTCACAGAAAAAATATCTCTACAAACAAGTAAAGTAATGTAAAACTCACTTTTAGTGATAGTAGAAATAAGATTGTCCGCTTTAGAGGAAGTATTGCAGCTTCCCGAAGCCTTTACTTCTTTGAGAAGTTGAATTATTTCTGGATAAAGTTCTTTAAATCTAATGATTGCATCATGGTTTTCTATCCATCTTGTTTCCCAAAAAGATATTATTTTTTTGAATTTTTCATTCGGCAAATTCGTTTTGATGATGTCTTCTGAAATTTTTGTTCTTTTGGCAGACGATTTGATGAATTTTGTTATTGTTTTAACTGTGCCAACGCAGTTTCTAATAGCTTGAATACTACAAGAGTGACTAATTGCTGAATTCAAAGAGTGTGAGGAGCAATGTACATATATAGCTGTTGGGTGTAATTCTTTGATGGCTGCTTGAACACCGTTAAAGTCCCCTCGCATTGCAGATGCTCCGTCCGTAGCCTTGTCTGACAATTTTTGAAACATTAATTCCTAAATTTCTTAATGATTTTAAAATTACACCAGCTATTCCGCATCCAGATGAGTCAAAAATTGGTGTTCTCAGTAATGCCCGGAAATTTCCATAATTATTTATGGGCTCATCATTATCTAAGTTTAAGGGTCCACTGTCTTTAGCGCCTCTTAAAGCCAATTCTTGCCTCCCACAAAATATTGGGGTTTCGACAATTGGGACAAGTCTCTCTCTATTTTCTTCTGCTTTATTTTTGGCACATGAATTTATTTGCAGTTCAATACTTTCAGTTTTTCCTTCGAAAATGTTTACAAAATTCTCCGCCTTAGCGGTGCTCATCTTGTGGTATTCTGCTATAGTATGGGACCGAAAAATTTTGTTTTCTAAAAATTTGATTAACAGTTTTTTTTATATTTTTTATTTATTTGTTTATTTTATTTATTTATTTATTTTTTTTACTGAGAGGCTCTAAGAAAGACTAAAAAGTTTGAATCCCAGAATTTCGGGGGGGGGGGATTTGTCTAGACGGTCCCTCTGGCTATGGGCCTGGCTTGCACTAATGCTTTGAATGAACTTACATAATAAAACATGATATAATGTTAAATAATTATATACTGTATCATAAAAGTTTAGGCACACTTTGAATTCTTTGATAAATTTCAAAATAACACATATTTTTCCCAATTTTTTAACTGTAAGGGCTATAAAAAGTTTTGAAATAAATAAAATAATAGGCTAAAAAATTAAACAGAAAAAAAATTGACAAATAATGCCAAGTTACAAACTTTGAACATTTTCAGTTATCATTCTGAATCTTCAGGGTTACTTTAAAATTTTATTTACAATGCCAAAACAGTTTAGGCATGCAGAGATTTTCAGAATTTGAGAATAAATCTGTTTCATAATTTTTTGTTTAAATAAATCACTCAAAATGAGTTACATGCAGAATTTCAATCTGTGTTAAGAATTACAAACCACAGTTATGATGTGGAAAATTGTAAAAGACTACTTATCAAACTTATGCTAAATCAAAAAAATCAGCTTCTACCTAAAATCTCTCAATTAATAACATTAAAAATTAAATGGGCCATATTTTTTCAAAAGATCTGATTGATAAGCAAACTCATGGAACTGGATGCGCAAAAAAAGCAAAAAACAAGATGATCTAAATTTCTTGTCTTAAAACCTGTCCTAAACAAGCAAGCAGGGCCTAATCTAGAAATGAGGGGGCCATAGGCACAGAACTGACAAAGGATCCCTTGGTCGTTATTTTGAACAAAATTTGAAATGTTTTTAAATTATTTATAATGTAAGTAAATTACGATGTATTAAAAAATTTGAGCTTATATCTAGTTCAGTCTTTGTTAACTCATACAATTCGTAAAGAAAATACAAAAAAGAAATTATTTGTAGCATTTAGGGGGCCTCTCAGGCCTTATAATAAAAAGCGAGACTAAATTCGACCTACAAGTACATACCATACGGCTATAAAAGATTAACATACTGTTCAGATAATTTTGGTGTTCCAGATGGCAATAGTCATTATTGGCATAACCTGAAATAGAGCAATATATTTAGCTGACAAAATAGTAGAACTTTGCTTATGATTTGAATAAATTTATTTTAATTTTTCACATAAGGTTTGGTTAAATTTATTCATCTAAAATTAAGTTACTTTCATTTATTTATATCTAATTTGTATTATATCATTGTAGCTTCATCTATTCCAAATGAGGAAGGTATTGACCATGATTTAATATGGGTGCAATTGCTTAGCTGCCGAGATGCTGGGTAAATATTTTTTTTTTTCTTCTGTTGGCATTTTCCCCCTATCTTTCTTTGTTTTTAATTTATTGTTGTTGAAAGTTTATTTTTGATTTACATTTTTCTTCATATTATTAAATATTGTTTTCTTTGTGAAATAGCTGTCTTAGGATATTAATTTTCTTCCCTAATTTATTTTTAAAAATTTTTTCATTAGTTTTCAAATGTTATATAATTTTTAATTGCGTACTGACACTTTGAAACTATTGCATATCTCATATCTTTTTAGCAACAAATTTCTATTGTAAACCAGAAGAATTATGTTGTCAGTAGAAGTATAGTATTCAATTCAAGATTTAGTATTCAATTTAAAGCAATTGTAAAAAAAATACTTGTTTTATGCTGAAATTTTTTAAAATTATTATTACTTGTTATCTCTTTTTTTTTCTGCTGATTTATCTATCTGTTGATTATGATCTTTTTGTTTTCGTTATTTTTTAATGCAATTAATGTAATTCAGTTATCATATAATCTTTATACTTTTAGCATCTAGTCAAAGAAATATGATAATTACAGTTTAAAATGTTTTTTTTTTTCTGTTTAAACTATACTCTTGTCACCAATTGATCCCCCACTAAACTAACACTTTTAAAAAATTTGTATTTTTACTGTTTCCCGATTTAGAAAAATTTATCTGGCTGCTGTTTACCTTTCAAAACATAGAAATTTATGAGGAATAAAGTTTACAAAACTCAAAAATAAAACTCATTCTGGCAAAATACTCATTATCTTTGGGAAAGATTCTAAGTGGTTTTGATTTTGTGATCACTCTCTTTTTGATTTTCAGAAAAACTTTCATCATGTAAAAAGTTTAGAAATTGATTAATTGAAAATATGAGAGAAAAAATTACTAAGAGAATGGACATTGATTTTGTAACATAAAATGGGTGGAATGACAAAATGAAAAAATAACTTTAAAAAAATAAGTTTGTATTAAATTGGGAGTAAAATGGCCAATCTACAAAAAAAAACAGGAGAATAAAAAATTATCCTACCTGATTCATTATCAGGCTACCAAATGAAAAGCATTTTCAATAAGAGTGAGTGTAGATTTTTCTACAATCTTGAAGTTATTATTTTTACATATAAAGGTAAAAACTCTTATAACATGAACAATAACTTCTACATATCAATTTTGTAGTGTATATTAATGAGATTTTTAAAAAAAAATTCTAACTTACTGGTTTTAAAAATTGTAATATTACAGTTCTATCCTTTAATTTAAGATTTCTAATGGGTGCTTCCTGTGGTGGTGGTAATATGCAAGTTAATGATCAAGATTACCACGCTGTTGGCCTTAGACCAAGACATGCTTATTCTGTATTGGATGTTCAAAGCATCCAAGAATTAAGGTACTATTATTTCCATAGTTATATCTGGTTTAATGGTATCAAAAGAGTTATATCTGGTGATATACCCAATTTAATTCTCTTCTGTTTTGGGTATTTTTCATTAAGTTTTAGTTTTTTAAAAACTTGTTTGTTATTTGTAATTGATTTTTATTTATTTATTTATTTCAATGTCCGGTATTCAGTTTATTATTCATAACTAAAGATTGTCTTATGTGCTTTGCATTTAAATATAGTTTTAATTCCTCAAAGGTTAAAACTGGATTGTGATGAAAAGAATATCTAATAATAATAGTATGGCAGCTACTGTATACTAAGATAAATTTTTGGATAGTCTTCAATTTTTTCCTGAGACAAAGTATTTAATATAATTGCTGTAGTGAATTCAATTTTATGTATTAAAAGTATTTTGTTCTACCATATTTAGTGCATGTGAAATTCTGTCCTGTAATATTTAACTGATTTATTAACCTTTTTTTAATGAAATTCTTTCACAATATTGTAACTCGATATAAAAATTTTTTTTTATATATATATATATTTTTTGCAATAAAAATTTTTTTTCTAAAAAAAAAACATGCAACATAAAAAAAACATAGTCGCAATTTTTCATTTGTAACCTAACAAAACAGTTGCATAATTTATAACTATATATTACCAGGGTGGCCACCCACCTGGAAAACCTTGAAAACCTGGAATTATCAGGGAATTTTTTTATACTGGAAAAAACCTGGAAATATCAGGGAAATTTGGATAAAAACCTGGAAAAATCAGGGAATTTTAAAGAAAAGCTGGAAATTTTTCTTTGATAATTTTTTTAATTTCACTAATTTAAATTATTTACTAATTTTCTTAATTTAAATTATTTCATCCATTATACCCACTTTTTTTAAACGGAAATGTATCGCCAAACAGTTGAAATATCATCAACTTAGCTATACTTTGCTTGCATCAAAATTTGCTCCATTACAGCTCTGTTAAACTAGAATGCCACGTAAAATTCTCACACAGTTGCTAAACGAATGTAGAAACCTTTGACTGCTATGGGACTGTGCAATTTAGGCAAGATTCTGGTGGGGGTGGAAAAAGGGATTAGGATATTAGCTTCTTTTTCTTTTTTAAATTCTCTCCTTGGGCTGAATCCATTTATGGCTCAACTTTGTTCCAATGCTTTGGTGGTAATTTTTTTTTCTATTTTGACAAAATGTTTTTGTATTTTTAACTTTATAAAATTCTCCAAAAATTAGTTGGTTATAATTTAATAATAGATTTTATATCGCAGTCTTTTTCTGAAAGCTTTTCTACTCCCAATCAAAGAAATCTGAATTATTTTTCTCAGCAAACCAACCAATCACACATTTTTTTACAATCGCTAACAGCAATGTTTGTCGACAAATCGTTACAATTGTTGCATTAATGCTAATTTTTTCTATTTCATTTTAACCTTTTATAACATATTTTAATTTTAAAAAAAATGTTTTTTTAAGAACCAACTATATATTTATATTTAATTTTACTCTTTTGTTGGTCAATATGATTTTTGATTTGATATTTTGTACCAAAACATTAAAAAATAAATTTTAAAAAATCTTGAAAATTGTCAAAATAAATTATTTTTTTCAAGATGATATGTTAAAAAAATAACATTTTGAATAAAATATTTTATAATATCGACACTTTTCTTGTACACATCCTATACTTTATATGAAAAAAGAAACAAAAACCTGGAAATTTTATGATTTTTATCTGGAAAACCTGGAAAAATCACGGAAATTTGAAATCGGATTTGAGTGGCCACCCTGATTACGTATGTAAAGAAATACAAGTATAAACAATTGATGTGGATATTTTAGGCTTGTTAGATTGAGAAATCCGTGGGGTCATTATTCTTGGAGAGGAGATTGGTCTGATGGATCGCCATTATGGACTCCTGAATTAAGAGAACAGCTGATACCTCATGGTGCTGATGAAGGAGTTTTCTGGATGTCTTTTCAAGATGTTTTGAAGTATATTTTCATCTTATATTTTTTAGCTTGAAACATTATATATGTGCAAAGCCTGTTGTATACTGATTTGTTAAAACAGCATGTATACACAATACTAGTGATTTTCAAAAACTGTTTATTAAAAGGGCGATTTATATTAGTGTAACAAGCAGTTTTGACAAAGTGTGCTTTCAAAGTTCAATCCGATATGACTACGCAATTTAAAGTCTCGTGCTGGCATAGTGAAAGACACGATGGCCCATATTGTCCAAATCATAACAGTTAAGTGGTAGTGTACCCATTAAACATAGTCAGTGTAAGGAAATCGCAAAATGGAACATCCACTGTACATAAAGGTTGCTTCAAATAATGCAAAGTGATGACACCTGGAATGTCAATGAAAATGTACAATTTGAAAACAGTCAGTAAAGAATGCGTTTTCTTGAGTGATTTAAGTCTGTGAGAGATGTTTTCTGAATGATTGGGATGCTTTGTGAAGATTCAACACATTGTGACAACAGCAGTAATTAAATTTTCATTTGCTGATTCTGTAATCTCTAAAAATTTTAGTTTGAATTATAGAATGTAGACAAGCTTCCCAAATTGCTGTTAAGAATAAAACACTTCAACAGTGTAATTTTTAACCTGTTTATTGCTATAAATGTTATGAATTTTTATATATTTGTTTTCAATCAGTCATCTATATATCTTTCTGTTCTTATTTCAATTTTGTAATGAAGCATTATAGTTCCAGAGAAAAAAAGTTTCCTTTATTGAAATTTTTTGTGCAGCAATCATTGTCATCTTTTTAACTTTATATTTTAGCTCAGTAATCAATCAATGAGTAATGTTAACTGTCTTAAGACTGAAAACATATGCAATCAATGACTGATTATTTTATTTTGTAACTTTTATAGGTATTTTGATTGCATTGATATTTGCAAAGTGAAATCAGATTGGAATGAAGTGCGTTTGCAAGGAGTTCTTCCCCCTCACACAGACAAAGAATGCTTAGCAGTCACTGCACTTACTGTTTTAGATGCTACTGAAGTGGAATTCAGCCTCTTCCAAGAGGGGCAAAGGTAATTGATTTAAAATAACTGCTTTCATACTCACTCACCCATTCACTCATTTTTGTTTAAATAAATCGCTTTTTGCTTGTGTGTCTTATTTGAATTTTTAATTATACTAAATGCTTAATTTATTTTCTGAAAGTTTTTAACATATCATATTGCTTAAAAATTTCCTGTGTTTAAAATGGCTGCATATTGATTATGTTTAAGATCTATTTTCCAACATGAGGATTTGTTTTAGCCTACTTACTTACATTTTTTAGATCAATACTAGATTGCTTAAAGGCTCTGGACCTTTGCCTTCAAGAACAGAACATTTCTTAATTCTGTGTGTCCCCAAATCTTGCCAGATCAGTACACTAATTATTTTGAAATCATAGTTGAGGCTATGAATCGCAGTCCTATCCTTAGCATGTCGTCACTGTGGTTTTTGTGTATTGCCAGATCTTAAAAACAGTGACAGCTTAGCTGCTGGCAGGGTTGTCCAAGCTGAACAGGTCAGAGTGGAAACACCTTGGCTCTCCAGATTAGGAATGAAACTTTTCATTATGGAGACACATCAACTGTCAAACAGTTGTTGTTTTTTCTTTGCCTTATCCAAAAGCATTTTTTCAGGAAAATCAGTTTTTATCTTAAATTTCTTTGAAGGGAATAGAAAAGTTTTCTTTTTTCCCTGTTGTTCTTTAAAGAAAAAACGGGACACTCTCATTTGTTGTTACTAAGTCTTTATGAGAGTGGGAAGTAAATGAACAATTTTCTCGAGTGGGATGATTGCCAATGGAAAAAACTGTTGGAGACAGTCTTGGCCTGCAGCTGTCTGTAGAGCTACAGAAGAAGAAAGAACTAATTAATTTTTTATTTTTAAAAATTGGATGAAAAAGAAATTTGCTTTTGAAAATGTTAATAGTGTAGTAAGTTTTGTAGGTTCAGGAGGTGTAATCAAATATGCCGAAAAAGTGTTTCAATTATATCTAAAAGTTGAGACTATTAAATGATTGGAAAAAGACAGTGTAATGTACTGAATGTGCACTACAGTTTTAAGCCTGGGAAAAAGAGAAAGAAAGTTACCTTACTAACAATTCCAATGGTCTAATTATTCTGATTCCAGATCAGCCTAGATTGCAACCCAATAAATTACACTAAACTTTACACAGACATATAAATTTTTTCAACCAATATTTTTCAGTATTCCCAAGGTGTCCTTTTAATACACTGATCTTTCTCAACTGTTATTATCTTCTCTTCAGGAATGCTGAAAGGTCTCAAAGATCTCAGCTGGACCTTTGTGTTGTTGTGTTTCGTAGCTGTGATCCTTCACGAGGTCATGTTGGGGCTTTAATCAAGCACAGTAAAAGGCAGGTCAGAGGCTTCGTTGGATGCCATGCTATGCTTGAACCTGGAATGTATATTGTTGTTTGCCTTGCCTTCAATCACTGGCATACAAGTATGTATTACTTGCATTTTAAAAAATATATGTATTTAATGTATAAGAATTAATTTTTAGTGTTTTAATTTAATGATACAAATTATGATTGGTAATTTAAAAAATTTTAAATTTAGTCACCATTTGCATTTTGCGTTGCATTTTTCTTATGCAACAGAGTTATTTCAACTTTAAAAACTTCTCTGTTTTCTTAATTTTCATATATTTATTTGATTTTAAATTTCAACTTCTTATTCATTATAAAATATCCTTTGATGTGCTACTGCTGACTTTAAAAAAAAAAAAATACATAATTTTTCTCATACTGATAAAAAAAGAATGCAAGTGTGAAATATAAAAAATATTATTTTGCGTTTTTAATGAATAAATTGTTTTCTAGTGTTATTATGTCTGACAAATAATTCAAATGATATTTTTTTTTGAACGAAAATAAAAATGATTGCTGGAATGTTTAAAATGATGCGACATAAATTAAATTCTTCTTTAAAAAATTGTATGAAGTATAATTTTTGATTATACTTTTTTTCTAACAAAGAAAAAAGAAAGATTTTATTACTAGCTAATACTTGATTATAAAGCTATTTAAAAATAAACAGGGTTGTAGTTTATCAGGTATGTTCAATCATTTTTAAAATGTTTCAGCCAAATTTTTTATTCTTCATTTAGAGTATCAGATCACTTTGATTAAGTAATGCTTTCTACAAGCCTCTCATTAGAAAAATATCCAAATTTACACATGTTTCTTATTGTACACCGCATGTCTTTAGAAACAGATTGTTGTATTTTGTGTGAATTATATGAGAAAAGACATTTATTCAGAATTTAGAGTTGTTTATCAATTAGGTTTAATTTTTTGAAATTGGTTTCTCTGATTTAGTACTATTTTTTTCCCGTACGCATTGAGACATTAGCATTAGATATTTTCTTACTTATTTTGACTTATTTACCTCAAATTATTTTATTTTTAACCTTTTTTATAATGTAATGTACCATTTTATTTATCAAACAAAATATTTCCTTTTACATTAATTGGCTAAAAAGAGGTAGGTATTTACTTTACTTACTTTGCACTAGACCTGCACAATGGTCTATTGGCAGAGATCTGGGAAACATTTCTGAGGATGATCTAAAGAAATGCCATCGCAATTTTGATCCTCTGAAGAGGGCCTCGACTTCAGTAGCTTGATGACCGGCACGCAAAGTCTAGTAGTTTACAGTTGAACAGTTTAACAAGCACCATCGGTCCCAATCTGGACTGATCAGATCTAAGTGGTCACCCTCCCGCTTACTGACCGCAACCAGTGCTCATGAACTTCAGTGTTCTACTGGGAAACGTATCTCTACGATCAGTTCACTGCGGGATCTAAGATGAGAAATCCAAACTAATTTCAATAATAAAATCTTAATATTTATTTTTTACACTTTACAAAATATTTGTTTTAGGTTTGAATACCTATGAGCAATACCCTAGATTTCTCCTTGCCATCCACAGTTCCAAACGCATCCTCGTAGAAAAAGTTCTTCCAATGCCACACATTCTGGCAGATGCAATTATTTTATTAACAGTTGCCAAAGGACAACGTCATGAGGTAATTTCGTACATTATTTTACTTCTTTTTCTCGAAAAATTTTATGACAATGTTTAATAATGATTTAAAAGAATGTTCTTAGTAATATTTTGATGACTTTGAATAAATAAGCTTTAAAGTCTGTGTGTTGCTTTTTGCGCTGTATGATAGAATAAATGTTTTTATTCACTAGCTTCTAAATGACGAAAATCATAAATCTTCAACATTTATTTGAACTATTCACAATTTTGGCATTACAATAAGCTTCTGAATAAGATGGTTTTTAAGGTTTTACAAACTGAAATTTTGGTCTGAACCATTTTATCTAAAGGCCAAAAATTGGAGGGTAGTCGTCAAAGAGAAAGATGCCTGAAAAAAGACTTCTGAGGGCTGTCATGCCACCAAAGAAGAAAAATGCTCTTTAAACTTTATTCCTCTTTGAAAATGCTCAAAGACTATAATTTTGTATCTTATTTTACAGAGATTTTAAAAGTTTAAATACTTGTTGAAAGTTTAAATACTTGGCTGCACAATTGAATAAGATTAAAATTAAATCTTTCTCTGAGGAATCCTGAATAAGAAGGGGAAAAAATGTCCGTCAAACTATCTTCCATAAAATCATGACCACATGAAAGCAAAATTTTTACTAATTCATGTTTAGAAATCTTGATCAAATGCACCAAAGAAGCTTTTCCTCAAACATGCCGTTAGCTTAAAGTAATTTCAGGTATTTGATAAAACCAGTGACAATGACATTCATTGTGGAAAAGTTTTACAAATGAAATAATTTTAAAAAAGATATTATTTTCCTGATTACTTATATGACTCACTATGGTGTTGGGAAATGGAGCATTTGTAAAAGAGAGAAAAAGGAAAAAAATGCAATAAATTTTCATTCTGTTGAAATTGTGTTGAAATATTCATAATATGTACTTATTTCTATAATTATAAATTATTGACTTTATAAGACTTTTCGAATTATTATTTTTTATGATAAACTTAAAAATCACTTATTTTATAGTCTAACTTGCTTCATACAAGTTTGAGTGGTATAGATTTTATAAAACAGTATAATAAATAAACTGAGATTTTATTGTCAATAAATATTTTTTAAGGTTCAATCAGGTCATGTTTAAAATAAAAATGAAAAATTTGTAATATTCAATTTTAAATAATCATGAAAAAGTTAACACTTGATAGGAAGCTTTTAAATCAGTAGGTTTTTTTTACTGGGGCAACTGTATTAAAATTAGTTATTAGAAGGTGCTAACTGTTGATGGAATGTCATTTAATTCGTAATAACGAAACTAAACTCAAACCATTGGAACCATAATAAAATTGTTTTGCTAATTGGTTTCAAGACAGTATTGTATTCAGTTGTTTATGTAAAACATCAATTCTATTTCAGGGTCGAGAGGGTATGACTGCATATTACCTGACCAAAGGTTGGGCAGGTCTTGTTGTAGTATTGGAGAATAGACTTCCTGATAGATGCATTCAAGTCATATGCGACTGCTCTGAAAGTATGAATGTTGTGTCCACTCGTGCCACACTGCGTACTGTTGATAGTATACCTCCCCTTCACAGGTAGGGTTCTCATCCCATTGGTTACTATTCAATTTTAAGTTTTCTTTTTAATGCTTTCTAATGCGTCTCATCTACTCAATTTTATGATCAATAAGCAATTATAATTTAAGTTGTCTGTGTTAGTATTATAAAATATAAATATCATTTAAAATTATATAAAAATAAATCTATGGTAATGAAAAAAAAAATACAGGTACTATAATATTATCTTGTTCCTTTGAAAAAAAATCTATATTTGAAGACTTGTTTTTATGCGCGTTTTAATTTGCCACTTTATCGAAATTCAATTTTCCCTATATTTTTTTACTAAAACTTTCGTGACTTGCGTATTCCTTTCAAATACTTTAAATTTTTGAAATTTGAGAAATTCAAAATTAATTTGATATTTCAGTTGGGTTGATATTTTTGAAATTAATTCCTTCCAAAGCTTCTATTTTTGTTTCTTCGATTATTTCAAATCATTCCTTTTCACACTCATCTTGTATTCAGTGAAATAAGCGAGGATTATTCTACTTCAGAGAAAAACACACTCTAGGCTAGTGCGTTAGGCTTTTGAACATTTTTCTTATCAAAACTTATAGCACAACAAGAGGGGAAGTCAAGTCTTTAATGTGAAAAAAATCACTCTGTACCTTTTAACATTCTAAATCGGGGGTTTCCAACTTACATGAGGTGGGGGGCCTCTATTAAAATGTCAATTGGCAGGCTACAAATTTATCAAAATTTTATATAGGACTCTTTTATGTTTGAAGGAACATTAAATATTACTCTTAGATTTTTATCAAGCTGTACAAAACAAAAGTATTGAATTACAAAATAAAATAAGAAGTCGATTTTTACCTGAAAAATAAATTATTTGGCACCGTTAGTATGTTAAATATATCAGAAACGAAGAAATTAGATTTTTTTTAGAGAAGAAAAGTACTTTATAGATTTTTACGAAAATTGTCCGCAAAAAATTACAACTAATATATTTTAGTTCGCGGGCCGCCAGTTGGTAACCACTGTTCTAAATAATGAGTCAAAGAGGGGTAAAACACCCTTCATTCACTCCAATGTATAACTGCCAGCAAGAACAATACCCTTCCTAACATCTGTTCAGAGCAACAAATGAGCAGGAAGTCCCTATTGAAATGATCACCTATTGTATATTCTTAACTGAAAATTTCATGCTAGCTGGTGAACCATTCCTTAAAAATATGCAGGTTTTTTTCATTTCAGTACCTTTTCTTTATGCAATTAGATGAGGATCGGTAACAATAAATATCCATTAAAATGAGGAAATTCAACATTAGTTTTATATAAAATGATTTGGTTTTATTAAATTTTATTCATATAAGCGGGTTATTTAATTATCTGATGTGCAATTAAGTGGGGACGACTGTATATGGTGTACAAATTTTTTGTTGAATAACTTGCTAAACTAATTTTTGTATTTTTAGGAGTTTTTAATATAATCTTCTCAAGTACTAGAGTTGCTCTAGCATATAATTCATAACATTTAAAGCGTGATATACTTTGATTGCCTTTCTTATTAGTATAAAATTGAAAATGTTATCATTCAAATGTGAGATTTATAATTCAAGTAAATAGAAATTTAGATAAAGCTTTATAAAAACTTTAACTCCTATTTGTATTTGTAATATCAAGACTGACGATATGATGATAGAAGATGGTAAACTAATAACACTATTTGTTTCAAACTTTTAAACAATATAGGGTTAAAAAAAAACTATATTTTATCTCTATGAATTTTTTAAAGAAAAATATATGGTCCCCAATATTCCAATGCATTACAATGTAACATGATTTGAAGATGCAAATTTACCTTTTGTTATGTCAACAAAAATTATTTGCAATCTGAAATATCAGTTATAGTGAAAATTTTAGATTCTGAGTGGGCAATGATCTCAATTTGTTTGGATAAGTGAGGTTCTACTGTATTTAAATTGTATAGTTTTGTTTTACTAAGTTTGCTTTGCTTTTTATTTTACTAATTTTTAAATTAAAAAATTTTAGATTTTTCTAAGGCATTTTTGAGTATTCTTTATTTTTAAAATAGATTGAGTTTAGATCTGTTGTGATTAAAATTAAATTATTTGAAGAAAAAATAATGTTTAATTTTTTTTTAGTATGGAAGGACAAAAACAGGATATACATTAATTTGAATCCAATGCTTTTGGGTATCTTCTGACCTGAATTAAATATTTCCCATATGAAAGGTTTTCCTATAATATAACAATACTTATAAAATACTTTACACTTATAAAAGCAAATAATTATCTTGATTTCTCTATCGAATTTTGTTTTCATAAATTTATTTTGTAATCATCTCTTTTGTGCTTTTTAATATATTTTTAAAATTAAAACTTTGTTCAAGCCCGATCACAAACTAAGACAAATCCTAATAGGAAATAGAAATATGTTAATAGTATAATTATGAATTAATTATATGAACGTATATTAAAATAATTATAATTTTAAATACACGTTGTTTGTGAGGAAATTCGTGGTTCATGTTATTACAAAACATTGCTAGAATCAAAATGATTCCCTAATTTTTTCATGTTCTTGTCTTAAGTACTTATTATTAGGTACTTATTAAGTACCTTTCATTATATTTATGTTGAAATAATTCAAAAAGGAAAAAAGAACTTTTGTTACTGATATTCAGTGAAGGTCTTATAATATTCTGACGCTGAGTACTTCACAATAATGGCCAAATTGAGAGAAGAAAGTAGGCCTACAAATCACATGGGAATATGTAGTTGTAAATGTAATCCTGAGCCATTGAAGAGGGTTTTTAAATTGTGTGTAATATACAATATCTACTGAATATAACTTGAAGACACATATCTGTATGGAATGAAACACTTTCGCAAACTTATAATTTGCATCCTTTTCTAATGTCTCCAGACCTTTTCCACATAATTTTTTAATCTTTTAAGAGTGCCTACCTTTCAATTAGGCCATATTATTTTGAACCCGGCCGCAGTGCTGAAGTAAAATATCCTCAGTGACAGACGAATCACGAGTTAGATTCGCCTTGCCGTCAGGTAAACCATGGAAGGTTTTCCTCTCCATGTATCGCAAATGCAGGTTACTTTCATAAAAGAGTCCTCCACATAAGTAAATTTCACTCAATATTTGATTTAGGCGTGGCCTTCTCTTCTGGTTTGGGTTCAAAATTACAAGGCTTTGGAGTCGAACATCGGTAGTCGTAAATCTTAAAGTTAGTCGGCTGTTCGACGACGGTAATATGTAATAAATAAAAATAATTTATAGAAGGTATATTACCTAAACTTGTTAAGTATCTGAAATTTTGTTATTTTGATATAATGACCTATGTGCCAGGATTTTGTTCAGAAATATAATTTTTTAAATGAACCTTCAATATGAATCAAATGATATGCTTGCCATACTATTTATAATGTCATAACAACTTAATTCAATGTAATATTTAAATCCTACATCATAAACTGTTCAAACGCATGTGAAACATTTACCCAAAATTTTTTAAGCATTCATAATTAGAAATATTTATAATAATAATTATAATTTGTTTTAATAATGATTTTATTCATTTACAATTTTAAAAATGTTTTAATACTGATTTAATATTAAGTATATCTTCCAATTTTTTTAATAATATTTTATATTATAGACAGGTGATTATAGTTCTCACTCAACTAGAAGGCAGTGGAGGTTTCTCCATAGCTCACCGTCTTACTCACCGTGTGTCCTATAGTGGAGGACTTCATGATTGGGGCCCACCAGGAACAAATCACGTACCCCCAATAGATCGTAAAGTATTTGGTCTACATGCACCTCGACCATTGTGACGCGTTTCAAATACTAAAACATTAAGTCTGCTCATTGTGATAGGGTGCCACTCAAACACAAAAGGATCTCTCACTACTTATTTTATAAAATTTAATGTTTTTTTTTCTCCCTTGTTTTATATTGCATTTGAAGACATAAGTGTGAATTAAAGGTCAAGCAAAAGAGTGCATTTTTAACATATTCATTCTTAGAAAGCTATTGAAAATGAAAGTGTTCAATTAAAATGGTTAAATTTATTTCCTGTAGATGAATTATTAGTTTTTTCAAGTATCTGATGCAATTTTATGATTTAGTTGTTTATATTCTTGTATCTGAATCAGTTATTGATAAAATATAGGGTGCTGAGTATTCTGAAGAAAAAAATTTGAGCAATATTTATTTCTCGTTTGAGATATCCGCTACAGATACTTTTTTTTTTTTTTTTTTACTCTCAAGCACTTAAATCTTCCGCATTTTTATTGAGTTAATATGAAATTATTATATTTCATTATTTTTCTATTTAATACATGAAATCCAGAATCAGATTTATTCCATTTAATTTTAATTTCAACAATATTTTGAATTATTTTATCCATAGCTTGGGCTATGTGTTAAATGAATAACAATTTTTCATCTTGCATTTTGCTGACTTTGAAGTTAGTAATAAATGAATAATTTTAAATTTAAATTTAGAATAATTTGTTTAAGGTGCTAAATTTAGATTTTTTTTTCTGGACATAAAATTTTTATGATAAACAAATTTGCTTTTTTTTATTGAAATACTACAAAAAACTATCTGTGATGATTGTTAAATAAAGTATTGTTTGAACAATGGTTGATGAACCATGATTAACTCGCTTTTTATTTTGATTAAAAAAAATATTTACTTCCAAATGAAAATGTATATACAGTTTGAATCATGTGGAAAATAATATTTACCAATAACATATATTCAGTATTTGGACAAATTTTGTCATCTGATATTATAATATCCTTTTGTTTTATTTATTGTGATATAATCACCAAATCTATTTATGAATCAAAATAAATTAATATTCAAGTACAACACTTATAGTAAGTATTAATTTTTTTAAAAATGTTTGTAAATTTTCTGTAGCACTTTCAATGATTCAAATAATTATATTTACTTGCGTTGAATTTGATTTTATATTTATTCATGTGGTTTTATTTTAATCCATCTAGTATGTTTCATTGTGTATTTTTTTATTTTTAATTATTTTACTAGTTATGAATCCAAATAAAAGTTTTAATATTTAAATAAATACAAGTTTTAATACACATTATTAACTGAATTATGCTCATTTTTGTCTAGTCCTAAAATATGCATGTTGTATGTTTGTTACTGAATTGCTTACATAAATTTATCTGAAACTGCTTAAATGCTCATGCAGATAAGTAATAAAAAGTTTGAAAATATTTTTGAAAAAGAACTTTATTGAGTGTTTCTTTTAAGTAATTTAATATTTACAATGCTGTATCAATATTTTCTCTGAAAATACATATATTTTTTAACTATTCTGGCCTAACCTTACATTCAGTGATAAAATTATATTAAACTAAAAAAGGTCATTTGACCTTCTGGTTTTCCTCCTTTGGGCAATGATTCTTTTATGCGTGACAGTGGGATGAGAGGAGTGTGGGTGCATAAGAAAGAAAAAAATAACAGAATGAGTGAAAGGGGAAAATAAAAAATCTATGTAAATAAAAGAAAATACACATTTGAAAGATACATATACTAATAAAATCTAAATTCATAATTTTAATGATTTTCTATGTAAATACAAAAGTAAATTATTTTAATGCCAAAAAACCACAATTTTAAAACTGTTTCAAAATCCCATATTTTTTTTTACAAAGTATAGTATTTTTCTGGCTCCAAATATTTACCTTACAAGACGTTTAATTTCATATTAAAATTAAGTAGATCCAAAATTTTGGACAAAAAATTATAGTTTTAGAGTATCTTGCTCAACTTTTTATTATTATATTTTAATGTTATTGTTGCCTCTGCATAAGTATTAAGAATGAAAGTGTAAAGAAAATTACTTATAAATTGGCAGATTTTATTCATTGCTGAACAATTATATTATGTTTTACAATCAATCTTAAAAGTATCAGCTTGTACTTCTTATTTGGTTCACCTATATTTAAAATTAATTTTGTTTACTGCTATTTGAGAAAATAATAATAAATTTAAAAAAGAAAAAAACTGTAATAAAGTTTTACTGTAGTCATAACTGTAGTTTATACAAAAGGCTGTTGACCCCTTACCTCTCATGCACGCCACTGCTATGTAATAAAGGAACTGGCATGTCCATTGAAGAAACAGCTCAAACGATGATTTTTCTTGTGCAGGTTTTTCTCATGTTAATTTGAAGATCTTTTACAGTTCAAACTGCTAAATTTAATGCCGAATTTTTAAAAATCATATAGAAACATTTATAAATATTATTTTTTTAAATTTTCACAAAAATTAATGTGCATATTTTTAAAAAATATTCATTATCTATGTAAAATTTATTTCATTTTTAAATTATTTGAAATTCTATCTGCTTTAAAAAAAATTTTAATTGCCATGTATCACTTTATAAATTATGTAAAGTTAGGTTTAGGCTAAGAAAAATGATAAACTTTCCTTTTATCCTTCTTTAAGTAGAAAACTTTAATACTCTTAATCAAAAATGTGGTATTTTTATTATGTAGGATTATGAACATAAATGTGATTTCGAATCAATAATTAATAAAAAAAACTGATAGAAGATAGAAAGAAGTCTATACTTTAAGTGACTTATAATATTTCTGAAAACATGTGACTGAATTAACCTATCACCCACTGTCTGGATCAATTTTAAAATTATAATAAAATAAATATAAATTGAAATAATGTTATTAAAGTGAAGGTTTAAAAATAATTGAAACACTTTTGTTTTTAAAAAACATGCATATACTTGCTATCATTTCATTGTAAATTTTGAATATTTAAAAGAAACACTATAAAATGAATTCAAAATAATTTCAGAAAAAAACTTAAAGATTATACTGACAGTAATTAAAAAATTAGAGAAAATTATTAACTTGTTATTCCATAGATTAATTTGATTTGCCTTAATATCTTTAAGTAGGTGAACAATAGTTCTGTTGCGGGCTATTTTCTTGAAAAGACAGTAGAAAGCTTTACTATGAATTTACTTGGATAAACTTTACATTGTAGATATACTCATTGCAAATATTTGAGCGAAAGTTGTTGTTGGGGTCAATGCTAAAGAGTGCCTATGGTTGTGAATGATAGCTTTAAAAAATTTGTTATTGATTGTGATTTTTTATTCAATATATATTGTATGATTTTTTTTTAATTGTCCTATTGTGTTATGCATGTGTTTATCCTTTTAAACTGTATTGTATATATTATAATTTCATTTTTATGCAATTTTTGGAATTTTACACCAAGATTGTCATAAACATTTAAGTCAGTCATTATGTTTAAAAATCTCACTGTTGTTTTAAATGCTTTTTTTTTGCCAAATTTTTTTTATTTATTTTTGCGTTATTGTGTACAATAAATCTTTTATGAACAGTACTTAATGAAGTGTGTTTTATTAACTTAGTAACAAATTATATCTACCTAATATCTGGTTAAAAAATGCATCATAGTTGCATAACATTTAAAAAATAATAATAATTATAATACAAATTTAGAGTTTGAGAATAAATTTAAAAATAAGAATTAAGATTAAATTTGAGAATAATTTTAAAAAATTTACTTTGTAAATTATTGTTAGGAAAAAAAACCTCATTTTTTAGATTCTATTTTCATATTTAAAAAAAAAAATTTATTTCCATGTTTCAACAAAGTCAATTGAATTCACAGCCGTACTGTTTTTTCCATTTAATTTTAATCATGACTAATTGTATATGCATCTGAAATCAAAAACAGATCTTAATATATTAAAATAAATGAACTTTATTTCATAAATAACATAAAAATTAAACATTCAGATTTTTCAATTCATTTCTTGTCTGTATTTTTCAATTTGGAGATTTATAGATAAAGGCATTATCAAAAATTCAAAACATATCAATAACTATGGTTAGGCTAATAAATTATTATAATTTTAATTATTAATGCATTTTAGTATACAGGTGAAAGGATATAAAAAAAATATATTTAACAGTTTTATTTATTAATGAAAAGTTATTGAAAGTTCACTTTTATAACATATTTAACTTATTCAACAACAACAAAAACAATAAGTTTTTCCAATTTTATCACTAACTTCTTATATTTTCCTCATAACGATGTCTTGACCACTTATATATGCATACCTGCCAACTTTTAATCTTCTCAGAGATGATATTCCCCAGTGGTAGTAAAATAAAGTTTAAATTACGATTTTAAGCAGAAACATTCACTGTATTTTAAACAAGTTTATGTAGATAACTACAACAGTATTACATATTAATATATATGCTTGGATTTTTTAAAAATAGTGGTGGATCAAAAATATTATAAATTAAGTTTATAAATGCAAGGAACATATAGAAAGCATAGATTTTACTACCACCTTAAATATAGAAATAAAATTTTACGCCAAATGCGTAAAAGTTGGCAGGTATGTATATGTCATGAACATTCTCTTCGAATTCACCTAAAAAATGCTTCCTCAGCTTTTCCACTTGAATCTGGTGATGGTTCAAATATCTTTGAGCGCTAAACTTCCTCTGTTATATGTGTGCACTGTTACTTTTTCAGTTTTCTTTGAGCATTATAAAAGTGGTTTTTATCAGTGCCAGAACAAAAGTATTCCCAATAAAAGATTGTGGAATAGTATCATTTCACTGTGCCTCTTATGCAGTTTACTAATCGAGGGAAAAATACCAATAAAAAACTACAAGTGATGCTAACTGCGATCATAACATAAAGAAGACCATCATAAGATCCCAGCTTACCACGAAAGTAACCTAAAAGTTAACAAAACATATTAACTTGGTAGAAAAATAAATATAACATTTTTAAATGAACTGAACGGAAGATTTGGGCATCCTAAGTTAGCACACTGTCTAAAAATTTCCAATCTAGTCAAGTGTATTAAAATATCAAAAATATATAATTTTGAAAATAGTCATAACATTTCTAATCTTATCATTATGCACATATTGTACATAAATATCTAATTATATTTTGTACTAAATTTTGCTTTTAAATATTCCCATAATTCATTGTATTTTTAAAATTATGTTAAATTATCATCATCATCATTGGCACGACAGCCCAAAATGGGCCTTAGCCTTCTCGAGTGTTCCCTTCCATCCTGACCTGTTCTCCGCAACGGTTTTACAGTTCAGTTCGAGAAAGTCCTTATCTATGGAATCGGACCATCTGAGTTAAGGATTAAATTATTATAAAACACCGAGGTTGGTTAAAATAATGGAAGCGCTTACTTCATCATTTCTCAAGAAATATTTAGAGAATTATTTTTAAACTTTGGAAGTGTTTAGGTCTCGCTGTTTTTTATATATATCAATAAAGATAAAGGCTTTTAGAGGTTTGATTGTCCATCAATAAATTACACACAAACAAAAGAAATGTTTTTGAACACTCTATGCCATAATCTTGTAACTTGTATCAATTACGTTGATTATCATGTACAATATATAACAACTGTACAAAATCTGGTAGACTAGCTTAAATATTCCCGGAGATGTGAACATTTTTATAAATAAAACTAATTTTTTTTTACTTACATTTTCTTTTTATAACTGCTGAAATATTATGTAAAATTAAACAAAATGTTAAGAGTCATTTTTAATTAATAATAAAAATATTTTAAAATTAGAAAATTCGGTAAAAATTGCGCAAGATATGAGTATTTAAAGTAATCCTCTCGCACTGAGAGGATTACTTTAAATACTCATTACGCGCTACTGTAATATGCACGGAAAATATTTAAAAAAAAAAAAAAAAAATACAAAATTAAATTTGTGGAAAATTGCTTACTATTCAAATCTTTTTGCAAGAATTACCAAAATTCGCTAGAATTTTGCAAGAATTACCAAAATTCGCTTTGTAAACTTTCAAGATATTTAAACATAAGTTACCAAATACAATTCAAAACAAAATTATGAAGAAAGATTTTTTTTTTAAATGTTTGCCGCGTAGTATGAAAGGATTACAACTTTTAACGAATTTTTTGTCAACTTGTAAAATGGTATTTTTATTATTAATTAAAAATTACTCTACAAATTTTGTTCAATGTTATAGCTACAACAAGAAATGTAAGACTAAAAAATTAGTTTTTTATAAAAAATATTCATATCTCCATGAATATTTAAGCTAAGTTAACGAAATTTTGTGCAGTTATTATTCATGGATAATCAACGTATAATTGATACAAGAGATATATTTTTTGGCATTTCAGAAACATTTTTTTTCGTTCGTAATTTAATGCTTTAAACTTTAATGGTATGTATGAGAAATCGCGTGACCTAAACACTTCTAAAATTTTAAAATATTACTTGAGAAATGTGAGTAAGTATAGAAGTGTTTTCATTATTTTGTTCAACCCCTCTATACATATAAAAATTAAATATATTTCTTAAACTCTATTTAATATAAATTTGTAATAGTTTTGAACGTTTAAAACAGGAATAGATAAAGTTTTTATGAATTTTAAAGTCGAAATCTATTGAAAATTGCTGTTTAACTGTTATTTTTGTTTTTTACCTGCTATTATTTATTGCAATTTTCTGAAGTGGACGCCATACTGAAACTTTTCATCACAACTTTTCATACACTTGTGGTGTTGGTTGCTTTTAATGTTCAGGAGACTGTTTAAAAGAGAGATTACATTATTTTATTATTCATTAATATAGAAAATATTAAAGCCAAATGCTGGTTGGAGACGGTCAATAGAAATAGTCTGTTCTTTGTCACGTATGGGGGAGAGTGAAATCGCTTTTCCGGATGCCTTGTCCGTCATAAAGAAGGTTGTAAATATTTTCGGAGTCCCTACTGTCGAATACATTATTTTCCGGATATTTTGAGCTGAAGTCGTGATTGAATTGATTCGTAAAAATGAGCTCGGATTGACCCTGTAAATTTCAAATTATTTATGGAGGGGTATGAAAATGTGTGACGGAAAGTTTCTCCATTGGTATAGCGTCCTCTTAACTACTAAGCAAACTTATCACTAAAAAATTATAACACTTTTACCAATAAGTGGTGACATGGCAAAGCTCATGGGGGCGTACATAAGGAATCTTGATGCCATTGCCATAGCTCTCTGCTCTTTTGGAATGAATTCGGTCACTATGCCTGGAAGTCCAGTTGTATTTCCACCGCATGCAAATCCGAACAAGCAGATGGCAAAAATAGCTGTAGAGAAACCTGACACAAATATCAGAAGCAGGCAAGAAAGTCCCATTACAGCAAAACAAGAGGCACTGAAATTAGAAACTGACAAATACTTCTTATCTATTATGGTACCTAAAAATGTTCGACCTATGGTGTCGAATAACAGAAGACCCATTACAAAATGTACCTCTAAGTGTTCTTCAACTTCCTTGTCCCTAGCGAAATCCACCATGATTGTCCACGATATATACATTAGAAATGCGTGCGAGCTTTGAATGAATGTTACAAGTAAATACACGGGGTTCCAGAATATGTTGAACGAACTACAAAATGGCTTACTTTCTGTGTCTTTATTGCTCGATAACCGTTGATTTCCCAAATCCGAGTGCTTTGCTTTCTTTTCATGGTTTTGATCCTTTGGTGCATTTTCTGGCAGAATATTTGAGACTGAGCATTTAAAGGTTTTCATGTCGTTTTTTTGACTGAAACCATCGGATTTAGTATTTTCTTCTAATTTCATGAACAGATTATTCGATTTAACAACAATGTTTGGTTCCTCAGAATTCAATGTTTCTTTGTTTTCAATATTTTTATGTCCTATTATGTTATTCAAGTAAAAGTTACTTTCAGTTACTTTAGAATAATGAATGTTTTTAAAACATATTTCGCCGCCGTTTAGGACTTCTTTCGAATAATTTTCGCCATTCGTAGCTTGATTGCTCAATGAAACACTAATATGGTGTAAGTCACTTGAAGAAATTGAGTTTTTGCGTTTTCTGATTACTTCGATTTCAGGTCTAGGTTTGGTCAAGAGCATTGCAGCAGGCACGCTATGCAAGATTATACCAGCCATAATCAAAAATGTTCCTGATACTCCGTAGTGAACTAAAATCATATCCAAAAGGGGTGGAGTAGCAAAATTGGCTAATCCACTTAGTCCAAAAACAATTCCATGGCCTTTTCCTCTATGCTTGTCAAAATGTCGATTTATGATTTCAGGAACCAAAGCTGTAGACCATCCAAAAGCTATACCTTAAAACCATGAAAAATGGGCTTAGTTTTTTTTACTTTGCACTAAGACAAAATAATTTGATTTCTAAAATGTTGTGTAACATGCTTGTGGTAGGGTTTCTTTAAAAAAAAAATATTTTTGCATGTAAGGCTAGTTTATCCCATTGCTAAAGTAAATATGTTTAGTATATAAATTATTTTTATAATTAAGCATTCGGCTCCTCCCCCCCCTCCTATGCGACCTATAATAAACTAAAATCAACTTCATGGGAGAGAAATATGTATAGAATGTTTGACTTGTTACTTTGACCAGCTTTTATTTATTTACACACCCCGTTGGTTGGTTTAACGAGGCCTACATAACTTCAGATTGATGGGTACCAGGCTGCCTAGTGCGTAACATCCATAACTCCCTTGGCCGACGACAGGCTGTTGAAAGAGTGCTTTATTTATCTATTTATTTAATCAGTATTTATTTTTTTTATACGGACGTGACTTTACATACATAAATTATTTTATTTCAGCTGTACTAAAATTAAACAATTGTCGCTTTTGCTATTTCTTTGAAATAGTGCATTTTAATTCATTTTTCACGTTTTTATTAAACTAGTTTTATAATTTGTTACAAATCAAATTATGGCGTCAATAACAAATTCATTAAAAGTATTTGTATGTTAACCATGGAAAGGTCATAGTAAAAAGAAAAACTTTTTATAAGTGTTTTTAAGTCCAAATATTTTTTTAATTATCTTAAATGATTTATGAATTGGTGAACTTTGATCACTCTTTTCCAAAAAACTATAGTTTGGGAACTTATGGCTTACATAGAATCGTAAGCAAATATTTATTACAGAAATACAAAAATAAAGATTTAACTAGAAATTTAAGTTGAATAATTTAACGATAAATTACTAAGACTAATGTTCATATTTTACCTAATAAGTCGAGGGGATTCGATTTTTATAGTGAGCTAATTTGATAATCCGTTTGGTTTTGATGAATGTTTTCTCTTCTCATTAAATAAGCATTTCTACAAGTCTTAATGTACTATTCTGACTTGAATTATATTGGGCGGTGATTAGAGAAAACCATTTTTTTTAATGAATTCAACAGAAACTATTATCGGTAAAAAATGAGCTTAATAATTTCCTATAAATTATTTGAAAGCATATATATCTATAAAAGATGGCAGAAATCAAGATTACCGTATATTATTCCCAAGCACACATCAATTGCTATGATCCCATCTGCAAAAAAACATCCACCAACTCCTATAGTTAGTAATACACAACCACACAGAGTCACAGCTTGTAGACCAAATTTTTCACCAAGAAATCCTGCAAAAGGACCTGTTAAAAGAGAACAACATCGAAATAATTTTTTTATTTTTTTAGAATTTTTAATGAAAATGTAGATGGTGTTTTTACACTGGGGAGCGTTGCAGGTTCTTTATCATATTTCCGGTTAACTGTATCCGGTGTGAGGCCCTTTGGCTTAACGTGTTCACTGAGTCGAGTATGTTTTCTGTTCAAAATGGTAATTTGCAAAATAAACTTAGTCTCGCTACACGAGCTAAATGCTAACGTATGCACGGTTCACTGCTTGCAACAAGAACAACTGAAAAGAAGCCTAATGAAGACTGCCAAAAAAGCGTGTTTTTTCTAAATATAGCAACCATGTCGCTTTTTTAAAAATGTATCCATTAATAATTAAAACAAATTTTCACTTCGAACGCACTTGAATTACTTAACAACATGAATATCTTATGACATGTAACTGATTTAAGCTCAGAAATCATATGAAAACAAAATTATCTGCTTGGAAATTAACTGTAGCAAGCAGCTGTAAACTTTCTTACCGGAAGTCGTGAAGGTAAATAAAGGTTTATTTTCATTTGTATAGTTTGTCTAAAATAAGAACTCCCCCAGACATTCGTTTGAACCTGTGGCTGTGACTATGGTAACGAGGTATGACTATTTCAAGTGGGGGTGCGGGCTCACTGTTTTGGAGTAGTTTCGAGTCGGGTTGTCGAGAGAAAGAGAATCTCTTTCTTCGTTCTATTGTGTTAGTCCTAGAGTGAAGCTACCCTACCTAACATGCGCCATTCTTGTTTCCATAGCAACAGACAGCCTCACACTTTGTGGCAAGAGGAGTTCATAGCTTGGAACACCATCCGTGGAATCTGTATGCGAATAAGGATAAATGTGTAAAAATAATTACCAGATAAACTTCTTGCGCAATAAGCCATGGCGAAAGGAAAAGAAGTTGCTTTTCTGTTTGTGTTGTAGCGGTCTAACATTTCAACGAAGAGTTGGGAGCCTAATCTCATGGGCCAGCATGCTAACAAGAGAACCATACTCGCTGCTAAGGCTACCACCCAACTCTCTAAACTGTCCACTCCTCTTCTTTTCATTTCATTCTTTAGTTTTGTGAACTGAAATTGACTATAAATATTTTAATTCTGCTGTTTATATTACATTGAAAAAAAAAATATATAAGGATGGGAGTAAATATAAATATAGTAACTATAATAGTAATATAAATAAATATTAAAGAGGACTCCCTTTAAGAGGATGCTATATCCCAAGAGAAGCTATATAAGTAATATATATTATATACAAAATATATGTTATGGTATAGCAATATATACTATATTAGTAAATTTAAATTTAAAGTGAAGAAAAAAATCAGTTACAATAAACAAAAAGTATGCTGATTTTTTCCCCTCCTAAATATCAAATTGCAAACAAGTTATGGCAGGATTAGCTGATAGGGGGCAGAATTAAAAAAATAACATTATTTTTTCCCCCCATTTGATATTTTGAATGGGGAAAAAAATCTGTGTTTTAATAATTCGGTGTTTAAAATATTCTGTGTTTTTTTTCATAATTGATTCTTTGTTAATCCGTGCCAGAGTTTTCAAAATAATTTTTTTTTAAATAAAGAAAAGAAAGAAATCGAATTTATTTTACTTAAAGTAGATTTTTTATATTTGAATCAGATTTTTTTGAATTTTACCAGCTAAATCATGCGATAAAATTTACTAATAATGCATAATATTGTTTAAAAACAATAATCTAAATAAAATAGTTATTTGTTAATAGTTATTCAAACTGTAATAATTATTTATTATAAACTAATCAATGAACAAATAAAAATAAAAGCATGATTTTTTTTCCAACCTAGACATCGTAAAATTTGAAAGACGGGATTCAATTTGTCCAATCCAATCAAAAGTAAATTAGTTTAGATCAGAATACATTAAAGAAAAATAACATATTGCAAGTTTCCCGGGGTAGAACGAGTCTTTGCTTCATTATTGATATTATCTAACTACCTATTTAATAAGTATTAAAAGCACTTTAATTTAAATGAATATATTAGCAGAATGCATGTTTATTACCTGCAAATTATTTCACGCATAGCGGATAGAAAATTATAGTTAATAAGTTTCCCGCCACTCTTTTTCTCACTTAGACTTCTCTTTTTTTTATGTTTATTTTAATTTTAAAATGTAATAATTTACTAACATCCCCCCTTTCATTCTTTCTTCTTCGATTTGAATAAAAACCTTATTAATAAAATCAAACTTAAAAAAAAAAAAAAAAAAAAAAAAAAAAAAACGCTTAGAATATTTTTATAAACATAGTATAAGAATATTTTAGACTTATATAATGATTCATTGTAAAAATATCATTTGGCTTAAATCAATAAATTCTTTTTTAAAAAATCACAATTGCTTTAAATCAATGATTTAAAAAAAAAAATCTAGTGATTTAAATCGTAAAATTAACTATGCCAACCCTTATCTGGACTGTTTATTTTTTCCTTCCATATTTTATATAATATTACTAACGTAAATAGAAAGAGAATTTACCATGCAGAGATTCTCCCGCGGTATAGGATCCTAGAGGTGATAAAATCATATAAAGTATATCTTGCTTTTTCTAAACAAATTGATATAGTTGATTCTTTTTGAAGTCTTCACTCATGTAGTACACCTGCTTTAATTGTGTCTACAAAAATATTACAAAAATAATACTCCGGAGCTCCGTTTCCTTTTCATTAAACCATCTAATTGATTTTGAAAGCATTTCATCACTTTGATTTTCATTACAGACATTTCTCACGGTTCTATTTCATGTCTTCATAAAAATATTTATATGATATTCATTCACATACGATATGAATGATTGATGGCGCGTATATTAATTATTTTTATTAAAGAGACGTGATTTCTAAGATCTGAAAATAACTACGAATTTCGGAAAAAAGAAATCCTTCTATTGAAAATAATGTTAAAAATTAAGAGCTGAGCATGTTCTCAGCGACCCATACATTGGGAAAAATTATATTAATTAACTATCTGCCGCGGCTAGTTGACTCCTATTACTTTGGCGACATTACTATAAATTCGTGCCACTATTGGGTAATAAATAAATTTATAGTAATGCGGCTTACAATTTATGCGTATTAGTTTTAAAGACTATTTTAATATACGTTTCTTATTATAACAGTAGGATTAAAATATAATCTTCATTATATTCTTTTTTGAAATCTTCTCCGTATGAAGGTTCTTTTCAAATGATGTCAAACTTTTTGAAATCAAATCTTCACTCGCCAATATAACACTTCATTTGAAAGCGCTTCGTGAGTGAATATAATAAGTGATAATCTCAGCTGAGTTATTTCTTTTTAATTTTTCTTCGCAATTTAAATTACGCCACAGCTCATGAAGACGTTTTATGTGCTGTATAGTGCGAAATGATTGAATCAGATTTTAAAGAGAATGAATACTATTATTGGAGAGATCTGAATTATATTAACTCTAATTGGGTATAATATAGCCTACGTCACAGGTTGTGTTGTTCCTACTAAATTTAACCCATGAACGGCATTTTTTGCGAGCCTAACTTCAAGCCACAAATAAACAAACGAAGTGTTCGATCGTTTAAATAGCTGCTCGCCAGATTTTATTGCATTATAAAGAAAAGTTATTGAAACTAAATACAACTAAATAAACAACAACAACAACTAAAACAAATAACAACAACTTCTAATAACAATAACTAAATAAGCAACAACTAAATTCCATTCGTTTAGCATTGCGTCATATGTTGTTCCTACTAAATCGAAGTAGTTGTGTTTTTTTCATATTATACCCAATTGCTTCAAAATAAGGTTTTCTCTCACCCACACTACGTCACTTCCAGGTATCTCATTATGTAAAGGTAAAAATAATAAAAAATAACCTGCACTAACAAAAAAATTTTTTATACACAATTTGCTGTTCTTAAAATATAACATTATTTATAGCAGCAGTTCATGTGTGCGCCATTGTAATTTATTTGGGATTTCTGAAATGAAGCTACGAATTCGAAACATTAATAAACTATATTTTCATGTTTCCTAAAAAATTAGAAAACTGGTGATGACGTACATAGATGTAAAAATGTAGATTTATACTTCGTTTGACTTGACTTTTTAAAATAGAAGAGGTTAAAACTGCTAACACAAGGTTGATATCACTTTTTTTTCGTGTTTTGCTACTATTTACCTAATTAGACCTTTAAATCATAGATTGAAAATCTCATCCTCTTAAATATTTATGGCTCTTTATTATGTATTTTTTTTAAATTAGACTTATAAATTAGCATTTTAAACAACATCGCAACATATGTAAACATAAATGAAGGTATAAAAAAGAGAAAACATTTACATTTTTTAAAAAAATAGCAATTTTTCTTGTATTCCAATAAATGGACAATATTAATAAACCAAATCAATATGAAGAAAGGCATAAAAAATAATAACACGCAAGAATTTCTTAAATATATATTTTTTTTACCTACAGTGTTTTGAAGTACGCTAATTAAATTTCTTCTCCATTAAGTGTTCATTCATTTCTTTAAGAGAAACTATTTAAAGAAGAATTAAATTAATAAAATTTACCTTGATAAATTCGATTGGGACAACTTTGAAAGAGATTTCCGTGTTTGGGAATCACTATATTTTACTTCATTTTTTTGTTTAATTAATTTGATTCAGTTGAAGAAAAATCGCGTCGAGATATTGATGTTCAGTTATCAACATATTTGATTATGGTTCAGATGTTTTTTTTAATAAAATTAAGCGTTCCTTTTTTGCTTCTTCCAATGACCAAATAAATAAGTGAAGTAGAGATCGATTTTGTATGTTACATTTATGAGTGTATAATCAATTTAAATGTTCTAATTTTTAAATGTGAAATTTCTAGGCAAGGAAAGAAAAATAGAAATTAAAAACCGATTAGTTTGAAATCAGTAGAGTGAATATAATTTAAATCGAACAGCCGACCCTATTTTGATTCCGTAACTTTGAACCCGATCCAGAAGGCAAGGAATCAAACACTAGAATAAACTAGTTTTTGAAGGAACTAACCCACATTTGCCGTACATAGAGAGGAAAACCTCCTACGGCTAGCCAGATGGAAAGGGGATTATAACCCATGATCCGTCTGAGACTGAAAATATTTTATATCAGCATTGTAGTCGGTGCCAGCCAGGAACAGAATTCATATATACCAGCCAACCAGCAGGCTGGGATTCCAGCCCGGGTCACCGCATTGGGAGGCGAGTGCTAAGCCACCACTGCTCCTGGCAGAGTGGTTGAGAAAACGTTCCTCAATGACACACCAAAGTTACCTCCGATAAACCGGGAGTATGAGGTACGGGTCAGAGGTTGAGGGAGTTCTACCCCACCTACCAGTGCCTCCTAAAAGACTTTAAAAAAAATAAAAATTTTATCAAATTAAGTTAATAGTTATACTAGTTAATATGAATTGCTCTCACTATCAATACATTTTTATATGCTTAACAAATATAGTTTTATAAAATATATAAGCCAAAAAGATATCAACCGAAAAATATGATGCTCCCACCCCCTCTGACCAGAAATTCTGGCTACGGGCCTGATGAGGTATCTAATAGCGGTCGTTGAACAGTCGATCCAATTTTAAGTTTACGACTACCAAAGTTTAACTCCGTAGCCTTGTAATTTTGAACCCCATCCAGAAGACAAGGGAACTACTGGATCAAATATTGGGAGAAATTTGCCTTCGAGGAGGACTTTTTGATGAAACCACGAAAACCAGGCATGGTTTGCCTGACGGCAAGTGAACTCTAGCCTATAATCCGTCTAACACTGAGGATATTTTTTGTCAGCACTGTGGTCGGTGCGAGCCGGGGGCAGGATTCGAACCCGGTTCCTCTCATGAGGGGGTGAGCTCTCTATCTTCTGAGTCACTACGACTGATGATGTATCGGTATAGGGTTGAGGTTTTGGATGTCTGCATTTTCAAGGAAGTTGGGTCCTGCTTTCATATTTATGGATGACAGCAAGTAGTCAGAGTCAAATAAAAGTACATCAGGTTAGATTTTCTAAAAAATGAAGAGATAAGCAGGATGAACTAGCCAGCCTCAACAATATAAGAGCATGTTTATGCATTCAAATCTTGAAAACAATGTTGCTGAATGATTGGCACCAACTGCTACTTGAACCAGACTTATTTCGAATATAAAGTCATGGTGATAGCATTCAATTCACGTCTGTTTATCTGTCCTGTAAGAGAAGATTACATTTCCAATTAAATATTTTTTCGTTAGTCTCAGTAATCACTGTTTCATACCTTTTGACTTAGAGGAGTGTGAATGCTTACCAACGTCTCGTAATTTTCTTGTAGTAAATCAACACTTATGCATCGACCAAATTTTAGTAAAATTTGGAGAAAATCGACAAATTTTGTCCAACTTTCTTTATTTTAATCAACTAGTCTATTGTGTGTGCTTGTGTATGAATAAATATAATAGCATAGCTGATAAATATTTCTGTTGCAGAAACACTTTATTGAAATCGGAACTGATTCAATGCTTCTAAAATTAAAATTCAATGTATATCATTCATCCATTTTACAAGTGTAACATTTTTAAAGCAACGGCAATTATGTAAAATAAATTTATAATCAGAATTTTAGTTCGATGATAAGTTCATAAAGTTTTATTTTAATAAATAGAGTTTAAAATTAAACATCCACAATTATTTTTAAAACTCGCAAAGATTTTGGGAGAAAGTCGAAAAATTAAATTATGAATAAAAAAGATACTTACAGATAATCCTTCGTTTCCATCCAAACATTAAATGAAATTCATTTAGTTCATTATAGTGTGAAGATCAAAATACGTGATTATCGACACCTTTCCATGATACTTGACTCTATAACCTATTAAAGATGGTGTGCAACTTTTATAAGAACTGTAAAATTCGTTGTGACAAATAATCACTTCAGGTCGAAATGCTCTTTACGCAAGAATTTTAGGAATTTGCAGCAATGACCGGAAAATTAATTCTTCATTAATTGCTAAAGATGGAATAAACAACGGATACAGTTCACTCATAAATCCAATAAAAAAGAAAAGCAAAAAATTTACCTAATATTCAAACGAAAACTGCAATATTCCACCACACTCCAATGTGAAGAAAAAAATATCGTCTGGACTGTTAGACAAAGTTTCGAGAATTTGAATGAGGAAACTTCTAAATCACTCATTGGGTGCTAAGTGGTCTAAGTTAATGAATGCCATTATAGATTGTTCGAAAACTCAGTCAAGTTCAATCGCTTAATATAATTTCAAGGTCTTTCTATTTTAAAGAAAAGAAGAAAAAAAAATCACACTAATATTCTATGCACTTAGGGATTTACATGAAATATGAAAATTAATAGATTTTGTTTTATCATGCAAATGTAATGGTATTTGTTTTCTCTAACCTATCCAAAATTATAATCTTGTATTAAAATACTTGTCCAAAATCATTAAACTCATATTATTATTATTCTAAATTTATTTTAAAAAATAAAAATCCCAAGATGTTCAAAGAGCTATTAAGTGCTATTTTCCCTAATCTAATGGGGCAGAGCCTGAACATTACATCTTTTCTGAAACGCATTAAGCCATAAAATATTGTATCGTCAAAAATATTCTAAAAAAAATCGGTGGCTATTTGAAAAGCCCTTTCTCTTCTCTCACAATCTTTTAATT
The DNA here is from genome assembly GCF_982258835.1 of Parasteatoda tepidariorum. Classification (NCBI taxonomy): domain Eukaryota; kingdom Metazoa; phylum Arthropoda; class Arachnida; order Araneae; family Theridiidae; genus Parasteatoda; species Parasteatoda tepidariorum. The sequence continues at coordinate 3,955,340 of NC_141755.1, read as the reverse complement.
AGATTGTTTTTTTAATTTTTTTTTTATCGTTCTTCACGAACTTTGATCAAATTCCATTCCGTAGCAGAGTATCTTTCAAAGGAAGCTTCGCTTTATTATAACTTGATAGCTCTTAAGGATATTTCTTAAAACATTCAAGTTATAAGAATATGCGATTATTAATTTTGTATAGATATTTTGTAATTTTTTTGCCTGTTTTAAAAAGTACTTTTTTTGCTTTAACAGACGAAAACCAATTCGCTTGGTTTCAAGTGATCAAAAGGTGTTTTTTGCAGCATCAAATACACAACTTTAAAAAGGTTTATAACTTTCAAACTATGAGTTCTACCAATTTTTAATTTCATTGTATTTAACTTAAATAAATACATTCGAAACAATACCACACTTGTCAGGATGACATGTTAGACGCATCAATACAAGAATTGTTGTTTTTATACATGAAAATTTTTTGACTAAATTATTAATCCTATCTACTATTAACTTCTAAATTATTAATCACATTCAATTTTGGGTAAAGACGAAAAAAAAAATATTATCCAATATTTTATTTTTTACTGTAGTAATGATAGAAAGGTATAAGCACAAAACTATACTTTTCATTCATAAATTGTATTTTTTACAAAAGTTTTAATAACTTTCGAATTATCAGTTCAAGCAGCATAATTTTGTTTCAACGTAGAAAATAATGTCTTGTTTGAATAGAAATTTCAGATTAATAAATAGGAATATATTCAACTCCTGACACCTTCTTAACCATTAGTTTGAATACTTGATTTTGATGTCATTTCAAATCTTTCAAAAAAATAAATAAATAATAATATGAGATCCATCAGAGAGAATACCTGACTTTTCCATTTGGTTAAGTTTAAACATTTTCCACCTTTGATACCCCAGTCAATTCAAGATGGCGACAAAGTTTACCTTGGAGGTGAGGGTATTCATCTTGGGTTCAAACTAGTTTTTAATGTAATTTAGAGCTTTCCCTGAATTATTTTTTAACTGAGCCTTTTTTTTGTGACATTTAATTTGGCATAAACAATATTTATAGAATTTTTTCTTTTTAAATATGAATGGCTTTCTTAGGTGATTTTTAATTTACTTACCAATATACAATCCTATTTTACATCCTTATCTTGTCTAACTTGCCCACCCGCGGTTTAGGTGGTTGGTATTTTAGAAAAGGGATTGTATTATTTCTGCAATAGCGAGCAAAATAAGCATTTCTTAATTCAACTAAAGAGAGGATATGGTTGGATTTTTAAAAAATGCCCCCCTTCTTTTAAATACAAACATCATATTCATAGTAGAAGCTCTTTATCTAGATTTAAACTTATTTGTTTATATATATATATATATATAAAATTTAACAGGGTTGCTACTCAAATCTGGGGCAGAAAAAAAGAACTTCCCTGTACATATTATACACAATATATTAAGAGGAAACACAAGTGTATTAGGCTAACTCTACAAGTTATAATTGCTGAAAGAGAAAAAAGGAAGAGCTGAACATACTTATAACAAATAATGCTTAAGTAAATGAACTAGTCCAATATAGCTGAAATATCCCATAGAGTGCACTTTGAATGGTCACCATTTTCTAAAAGACTAAAATGAAAAACAAAATTCCCAGTTTCTAAAGAAAAACTCCATATCCCCTGTTATTTCAGGTGATTTTTAAATTCCCTTTATTCTCCCTATGAAATGGTTATCCTGCTCTGCCCCATTTTTTATTGTAGGCATTTTTCATCTTGAGTCCGGCATTAGATATAATAAATACATATATATTAACATTATTAAAATGATTATGCATAGGAATTTTTCTCAACAATGTTTTTGATTCACTACAATGTAGTAAAGGAATATTCTAATTTTTCTAGCTTTGGATAAAACAAAAAAGAGAGTTATGAAGCTCATTTAAGATTTGAAATAAAGGATATAAAAATCTTGGATTACATTAAGAAAAATGCGATGTTCTTTAATCCTATAAAAAAGTAATAGAAACCAATTGAAACTGTTGACGGGATGAAGTTTAAAAATAGTGTTTCCTGGAAAACACACATGAAGAAATTCAAAAGTAGTTCCGGTTACGTGTCTCTTTAACATTTAGTTAAAAAAAAAAAAAGAGTAAGTAATGTTTAAATATTGGAATTTTATAAATAAAGATAAAAATATATTTATTTCCGATAAAAAATCTCAAGAGTTTGAGATTTTCCCGTTTAACATAATCAGGACATCACTTTTCCAATTCGACGCTAGTGACACCTTTTGTTTTGCTAATACAATTTCAGAATCAAAATTTAGTTACCGAAAACAGCAAAGAAACATGATTTTTAGTACTAATTTTAAGTTGCATGAAAATTTAATGAAAGATTATAAAAAAAGTATGAAAAATAATAGATTCCTAGAATTATTGTTACAATAGTTGTAGACTAGAATAGTTATTGGGAGAAAATTTACCTGCACACATATCAGTACTTCATTAATTCTTCAGAGCCTTATGTGCATTTGATTGAATTCTGTCAATAAAAAATAAAACTAAAGAGGAAGGGTCATCCTACATTCGACACTTTTATTAATAGAAAATATGAGCTGCAATGGCTCAGGGGGCAGAGTGTTCGCCTTCCGATCGGACGAACCTGGTTGAATCCCAGCGATGACTGGTCAATACGAATTCTGCACCGGATTGCACCAACCAGTGATGATGTGAAATATCCTCAGTGGTAGAGAGATCATGGGTTAAAGTCGTCTCACCGTTAGGCTAATCACGGGAAGTTCTCATGGTTTTTCTCTCCATGTAACGCTAATGCTGGTTAGTTCCCTAAAAAAAGTCGAAGACAAATTTCTCCCAATACTTGATAAAGGAGTTCTCTTGCCTTCTGGATTGGGTTCAAAAATACAAGACTACAGATTTGAACATTAGTAGTCGTAAACCCAAAAAATTGGGTCAGTTGTTCAAGGATGGTTAAAAAATAGATATAATATAACCTTCAAATTATTTTAGTGTTTAATAGGTAATGATATGAAAAAGAAAAATTTGATAGAAAGGTATGAAGACCTTAAGGTTGATGGTTAAGTGATACATATTTTTAAAAAAATAAATATTATATAAAAAAAGGAGTTTCTGGTAAAAGCCTTATAAATTCTACTTGTTCACTAATACTGGAATATATATTTGGCAAAAACTAAATGTTGGAAAGTATAGTTAAAAAATTACTAAATAAAAAAAGATATTTACTTTTAGTACTTCCATTTTGTTTAGTGTGTATATACTTTTATGATATAGTTGATTGCATAACTGAATAATTATTTTTTTAATCCAACATTTTAAGGTTTATTTTATTATTGGTATTACATCTAATTAATCATGTAATTTAAAGTAATGTTTATGAATATTTATGACTTAATTTTGCAATAAAATTGCGATTATTGTCATGAATTTAAATCATTTAAGAAGTCTGCAATATTTATTCCAAATAACTAAAAACATCAAAAATGCAGAAAAACAACAAACTTGAAAATAACCCAAACAATCTTGATAATCTTTCTAAAATCTCCTAGATTTTTTAAAACCCAGAAAAAGCAACAATTTTAACTCACATGAGACTATGACATTCTCTTTACAAAGATTATATATTACTTAATTGAATTAATATATTAAGAAAAGAAATCAAAATAATTAGAGCAATTAAAAACAATACTTCCAGTGGAAAAACACACTAAGCAGCAGAAAATCCAAAAGGAATTGAAACAAAAGAAACAATGAATAAATATGACAACCGTAGCTGACGACTTCAGGGTGTACCAGCTCCGGAAGGCATAAAAGCAAAACATTTTCTATTGAGAGAGCACGACAAATGTCTAAAATTGCTCTCTCTGTACGCCAAAGGTTAATTGAATTGTTCTTTAATTAAATTATTAGTTATATAGATCAGAATTGCATGATTACAGGGGTGATTGTGAGCCCAAGTCAAAATTCCGGAAAATTTCCTGAATTTGAAAAAAAAAACAAAAAAAAAGAAACAGTTTAAATTGAAAAAGTAGAAAAAAATTAAACAAGGTTTTTTTTTCCTTTTTCTCAATATTTCTTAGTTTACTAAAAATATATTTAAAATTTTACACATACCTATACCATTTACACATACCTATGATGACCTGGAGAAGTAATTAAAATCTTCAAATATGTCTTCTTTTTTTTTTTTGAGTTTATGATTATAACAACTATTTAGTGATAAAAAATGAATATTAATCATGAATATAAGCTTATAAAGTATCTCTGTGGCTCTCCCTTACAAACAAATTAAATAAACTGTGTATTTAAGTTCTACCTTTAAAAATTCGATTTCCGGAAACTTAAGTGATCAATGATTTTTTGAAACATCTGGACTTTCGATCTCCGGAAACTTCCGGATCACTGTTAGCGAAAAATCCGGAAATCAGGATTTTTTCCGGAGCACAATCAGCCCTGTGATTATCAAGTGAATTCAAGTACATAACATACATTTGTTTTACCAATTCATTTAACTAACAATTCAGCTGATCAAAAATATTGTCATGTAAGACAAATAATAATTATCTAGTAGTAGCTTTTTAACTGGAAAGAGATGTGAACAAGCTCAAGAGCTTGTTAAGTTTACTCATGAGAAGAAAATAATAACATTCATAGTATTTTTTTTCTATAACAAAGCGTAATTAAGTACAATTAACAATTAAAGGAAACAATATAATAATTTCACCTATTAAAAAAAGTATCATCCAAAGCTACACTAGCTACGTTTAAAGGTCTGAACAAAGAAATATGTACATATATATATATACAATAATTTTATTTACAAAGGAGGTTTACAAAACTATTACAGCCTATTTATTCTTTCTTCGTTTTAACAATGCATTCCTCAAGGAAATCTGAAAAAGCAAAATTTAAGTTGATATACATTTTTTCCTAAAACACTAAACTAAAATATGTTTTAATTTAAATTTTTTTATTTAAATTAAAGAATAAGCCAATTTTTTAATCTTTTTATTAAAAAAAATATATAAAAAATCATGATTTTTATCGACCCTGTTAGTATTCGTATCACTGACATTTCCTATTTGATAGCACAAAAGGTGAAACTATACAATTAATATAGTTCATAAATATAATTAATAAATAAAATTTTTAATATCTTCTTAAGTAGATAATTCAAAAGTAAAAAGATTATCTAATATAGATTTTTATTAAGATAACTTTTATTACTTAACCAAAGAATGCTAAAACTTTGCTAATAAATTGTTTCAGTATTTAAATTTTCAAATTAAAGTAGCTTAATACACACCTGTTTATCTTTAAAAGATCGTTTTGTTTTGGACCTGACTTTGTGTTTTATCATCATAAATGCTTTCCGCTTGTTATGCTCCTTTTGAGTTTTACCAGCACTAGGATTTTTCTTTTTTTTCTTAGCAAACTTTTCTCTTCCTTCACGACTTTCCTGCAAAAAATAATACAAAATATATTTAAGCTACATTAGCAGAAATCTTTTAAACCATTGCTATTTTATGAACTAAAATCACTCTCAAAACTTACCAAATTAATACATGAAAAGTTTTTATTACTTCACATTAGGATTCTAAAGTGCGTCTCTTAATAATCTTAATCTTGTCTTAAATTAATGCCCAGAATCAATTTCGGAAATATTTTTAATAATTATTATTTTAGACAGCTTGTAGTGTTAATTAATTTTAGTTGAAAGGTACAAATCTGTTGGGAATCATAAAGCTTTAAAAAAAATAAATAAAGAGAAGTTAAGTGTACATCCACTTCACACATGAAATTAAAAAAAAAAAAAAAATGAACACAATGTAAACAAAAAAAAAATCAAAATATATATAGAAATTTGGACGTTTTTAATTTTCTTTAAAACCAATAGATATAATGTCACAATGGGTGAGATTTGGCAAAAATAAAAACCAAAAATAATTTTGTTTTCCAAAAAAAATAATAATAATAATAATAATAAATAAAAAAATAAAAAAAACTCTTGAAATTTATATAAATAAAATAATAAAGTTAGCAAAACATTTTTAGAATTGCAATATTTAAGTAAATAATAAAAACTGTGCTTATTAACAAAAATTCAATGCTTTAAATACAAGTATTACATCAAAGGTCAACAAACAAATCCATAATAATTATTAAAAAAAATGAGAGAAAAGAAATTACCAGGACAGTAGCCAATCTTGTTTCCTTATTGGGTTTGGGTCTTTTGTGTAATTTTTCGATATCTTTTAATGACACAACTTCTCCTCTGAAAAAGAAAATATATAATAAACAAATGCAAAAAATAACTCATAGTTAATTTACTAATAACAAGGGTAATTATGACCAAAAATTAAAAACCCTAAAAAATTTTGCTGCAAACACTCGATATCAATTTATAAATTTTACATGTTTAATATATTTTTTTAAACTAAGATTTATATTTGAATTACCTACCAATGAAGAATATCACAACTTTTTAGTAACTAATTTAAGAAAGAACTAAAATCGTGTGAATATGAATCGCAACATTGGATTTTAAGAACGTGAAGATATGAATCGGTGCGTGGGATTTTTAAATCACGCATAAATACGATAATCGATGTTTCATACTATAAACTCTGGAATACGAATAACAACATTGGATTTTAAACTAGCGTGAATACGGATCGCTACATTGGAATTTAAAAACGTGAGATTACGAATCGTGATATTAGTGTTAAAAATGCATAAATACAAATTGCAATATTTTTAAATCAAGTGAATACGAATCACAATGTATGATTTTTAAATCACGTGAATAAGATTCACAATGTGTAACTTTTGAATCAGGTAAATGCGAATGTCGAAGTTTGATATCTAAATCAGGTAAATGCGAATGTCGAAGTTTGATATCTAAATCAGGTGAATGTGAATCGCGCTATTAGCGGATTCCGGTGTAGTTTAAAACATTAAAAACTGCAAAAATCCGACAAACCAAAAAAAAAAAAATTGGTGGAAGAATCGCATGAATGAAAACGCCTCGTTGCTGCGATTTAGCGAAAATGCAATAATCTAAATTTCAAAATGCAGAACTCAGGGTCGTATTATACATTTCAATTCGTATTAGCCAGCAAAACAATGGTTTTGAAATTAGCGGATCATGTCCTGCTCTTATAGCTTCTAGACCTGGAATGATGATACAATAAATCCGGAATTCTGGTGTACATCCAGAATACAATCACCCCTGTAATAACTAGCCAAATTAAAATTTTCTGTGGCAGCTTCAAAACAATGAGTTAAAAATTACATTAAAAGATTTCACTATGCACCTATTAAGTTCTTCTGCATTCATGTCCTCTTCTGCCGCCTTTCGTTTCTTTCCTTTAGCAAATTTTACTTGTTTAGAAAGTTGAGCAATCTTTACTTTCTTAAACTCTTCTTGGGATAATATCCTATTCATGGAAACTGCCATTGCTTTTTCTTTGTTGCTTCCTTCACCACTCTTATTTTTATCTGAGGATGAAATTTTCTCATCATTCTGGTCATCCTGAGAATAATAAAGAATTCTGTTAATGTAACTATTACAATAGTTAGCAAAACAACATTTCAAAATTAACAATTTTTTTTAATAAAGTGGAAAATCTACAATTAAAAAAGTATTTTAAAAGTTAAACTTTACAAATACATTAAAAGTTAAATTGATTACTACATTTACATTCTATTCTGAATTTACATTTTAATTAAACATGAGTTTGGTACCAGAATTTACAGAGTCAGCACTATTTTAGAAAGTTCAAATTTATCTGAAACTTCAATACAGTCATGCCAGGATTGTAAATGTAAAAATTAAACTTAATTTAACAAATATTTAGCACAATTTGCAAATACACATAAAAAAAATTATATAATTATACTTCAGAAAAAACAGATGCTTTAAGCCCAATAAAAATAACATGAAGAAATGTTAACTCTCAAATAATAATATTAAACTAAAAATGTTTTATTTTGAGGAAAGAAATTAACAGAATTGTTATCTGATTTGTGCCTATTCAAATGAATTTCATTTGCAGACAACAAATACAATAAACGGAAGAATAAAGTATGTGTATTTGGTATAAAATCTTTATAAAAACAGAAAAACTATTCTTTATTTTTAGTAAATGAAGATTTTTATGATATTTAATTTTTTTAATTACTTCTCTGATTATTTTCAACTAGCAATTTAGACGACAAAAAAAAAAAAAAAAAATCTGAGGTGGAAACAATTTGCAGATGCTGTGACAATTTGCAAATCTTTACTGGAACACTTCTACTACTGGGAAAATGAGTTACAATTATTAATTTACTTGAAATGAAGACCTATAACATATTAATACATTTGCTTAATTAGCAAAATTTGAAGTTAAAAGATTCAACATGGTTTAAAAGTCCAGAAAATTTTTTTTAATTTTCAATATCTACTTTTTCTTTGCAGTACAGTTCATTTTAAAATACAAAGTGCCTTTCAGAATTCTATAGATTAACTTTATAGAATGATTAAGTGAGTTTTGATCATCGACATTGAATGCTGATAGGCATTCAATTACTTTTCTTAATTCATAAACACATTTCATCTGGATCTCTTTATACTCTCCCTCCATAATTTATTTAATTCTTAATCGTCAATTCTTCCAAGGAAGTGCAATCCACAACTGTAACTTACTTCTTTCAGTTAATAAAGGACAGAATGAAATTTATTAATTATATACTACACATTTTTCAAAACTTGAAGAAATAGAAAATTCTAATTATTTAGACAAGAAATAGCAGAGTTTTCCATTTTTAATACATATGCCAAATACAGGGTTGCCACAGTAAAAAATGAACAAAAATAGTTGCTTTTAGTAGCCTCAAGCATGAAAATAGTTGCCTAAAACTATAAAAATAGTTTTAGGCAACTATTTTTGAACAGGAGAAAAAATTTATCAAAAATAGTAGCCAAATAATTAAAATTGTAGCTTAATTGTCAAATACTACGATAAGGACTGGTTGATGTCAGAAATTTTAAATCGTGATACATCGTCCGTTAGACATCGCGATTTAGCATAGGTTCAGAAATTACCTATGGGAAATCAATCAAAAATAAATAAAAAGGAATAAATCTATTACAAAAGAAAATATTAATTCTAAACATATTCTACTATAATATCAATATCATTGCTTAATTTTTTTAATTAAAATAATAAAGAAGTCAAAGTAAAAGTAAACCCAAGGTTTATTTCATTTTTCTTAAATTAAAGATGATATAACATTTATTGGTTTAAAAATAATAACAAAATACCTTACATACATGCATTAAAATTAAAAGGAAAAAAAAAAAAAAAAACGAAAGTAGAAAACAAACCAAAGAAATGTTCACTTTAGGAAAAAAAAATTTTTTTTAAATTATTTGTTGGAAAAAAAAACCATGCTTTTGAAACATCATTAGATCCTCTTTTATTCAATTATTTAAAATAATATAAAGTAGTATTAACTAATGGTCAAATTCTGTACTGAATAAATGTAAAAATATTTTTACTTATTTACTATTATTTTCGTTTTTGAAAATAAAATTGACTAAAGATTTATTTCTTTAAAAATGACACTGACTATCTAATAAATGATAAAACAAACAAGTATTGAAAGAATTTTAATAAAATTAAAAAAAAATACTTTAAGTACTAATGTTAAATTATTAAAAAGCGTCCAAACATTACTAAACTCTTTATCTAATTTTTAAAAAAAGATTTTTTTTTTTAAACTAATAACCCAACTTTTTTAAAACTTTGTTTTCAGTTTCTCAAAAATAAAAGAAAATTAAATAAAGGTAAGCTTTACTTTAATTTTTTTATAAATAAAAACAACTGAACATTTATTGGTTTAAAAATAATCAAATTATTTTACTTACCTACTTTAAATAAATTTGAAAAAAAAAACTAACATTTTATAACAAAATTAAGTACAAAATACCCCTATTAAATTGTATCGCAAATAATAATTGAAAAAACCCAATGAAGAAACTTTTTTAATTTTTATTTTGTTTTCATTGATCTATTGAGTTCAGAACGAAAGTTTAAGATAACAACGATTGTGCAGCAATCACAAAGTAACAGTAGGTCTACGAAAAATAAGTATAAAAATAACTTCGCTAAGAGTAAAAAAGTCTCCCAATAGTCGCCTATTCCTAAAAATAGTTGCTTTTTTAGCCTTTTCAGGCAACAAAAAAAAAAAAAAAAAAAAAATGCCATAGTCGCCTAAGGCCGAAAATAGTAGCCTTTTAGTAGCCTGTGGCAACCCTGCAAATAAAAATTTTATTTTACAAAACGCCATAATGATTTCCTAAAAGGATGGCTTTAGCATGTTTCGATATTGTAATGATTCCGTTATTGCAGATTTGTCTTTAAAAAGCGGCTGATTTCTACAGTTCACTGAATTTATTAATAGAAGTCACTGTATTTGATTTTATTGATCAAATGCGCAATTTGATTTTAATTAAATATGCATTGCTGTATTGGTTGCTACAAACTTCTCCAAAAACTCAAATTTCAGAAAATCAGTTTAAAATTATCCTACAAACTTAACTTTCAGAAAATGCAGAAACATAGTCCTTTTTAAACAGCTCAGAGAGGTTTGAAAGTCAGTTGACAAGAAAAATAAATAAATAAATAATATTTACCTCAGCAATGCTGTTTTCTACATCCTCTTCCTCATCATCTTCTTCCGCATCAGACAGTTCATCCGCTGAATGAGATACATCAATCCAACTACCATCACTATCATCTGCATTCTCTTCTTCGTCAGCCTTACTTTCTATAAATTACACCACTAGGTTAAATTACAATTATTTTAAACCATAAATTAAATAACTCTTCAACCATTCCACAAAATTGAAAGGAAAAAAAATGGTTTAAAATTATTTGTAACTTTGCATAGCTAGTGGAGGGAAAAGACCGTTTCAGAACTTTTTGAGTTAAAAGCATGCTAACCAAGAAATTATTTATTCAATTAATTGAATAATTTCATGAAATTTACTACTTTCATACATAGTACAAATATTATAATATATTTATGCCATTTATATACATAAGTTAGTTTGGACCCTAAATTAATTTAGAGAGAGCTTATTCAGATTATGTTAAAATGCCAATGATTTTATTTAAAAAAACAAAAACTTTAGGGGAAAAAAAACTTTAGGTCAAACTTTTATGTACAAAAAGGAGACATTAATCGGATTCAAGGCACTCCCTATAATAAGATTTTATGATCTTTACTCTTGAAAATCAAGTTTTATACATACATTATATTTGTAAATTTTTTACAGAAATCATCTAAAAGGGATAATTTATCGAAATAATCTTCAGAAATATTATAATCATTAATATTATTTTAAAAGGGTGAAAAGTAATATTATTTTATGGGTAGCAACAAAATTTTAGATGAAAGCATTGCATTTTTTCAACCAGTTAACTTGTGGGTAAAATTCTACTAAAATTTCTCAACCATACAGTACTTTTTCATTAAATAACAGATGTAAAAAAAAAATCAACATTTTTTTCATAATAATTAAGTTAGTAGCAAAAATTTTGGGAACTGCAAAGACAAACACTTTTTAACATAAAAAAGGTATTAGAAAACTTAAAAAAAAAAAAAAAAAAAAAAAAAAAAAAAAAAAAAAAAAGGCATTAAATATTATAGGAAAAGAAAATAAATTTTTTTTAAAAAAAATATGGCATAAATAAATTGTGTTCATTTATAAGTTGCAAATATATTAACAATACTCTGTTTATAAATACAAAAATTTGTAAAGTGAAAAAAATGAAAAATAAATTAAGCACATTCCACTAAATTTAAAAAAAAAAAAAGATGAACAATGTTGACATACAGTTTTTTGAAACCAGGTTAGAAACAAGTGTGTGTGCGTGTGTCTTTATTCTAATACCAGGAAAATTAAAAACATTAAAAATTCTAACAGGGTTCCCACTCAATTTGCAAAAAAATTCTCCGACTTTTCCAGGTATACCAGATAAATTTCAATGAAAATTGAGACCACATTTTCATCAGAAAACTTTCATTTGTTTTATAAGTAATATTAGATTTTCTGAGAAAAAAAAATATTAAATCAGGATGGGAACATTTCAGCTTGACTAAAATGAATTTGAATGAAATTTTTAGAACAAATAATTGTAATAGATGTAAGAATTATTTAACTCAAATCTCAGTAACTGATTACTGTTACTGACAATTTTAAAACTGGTTATTTTCCAGGTTGATAAACTCTGATTCCTTCATTTGTTATGCGAAATATAAGACTTTCTGTATAAAAAAATATTATTAAATGAGGATGAGAACATTTCAGTTTGACTAAAATAAAACAAATAACAATTTAAAACAAATAACTGTAATAGATGTAAGATTTATTTAACTCGAATGTCAATAACTGATGACTGTTACAGAGAATTTCAAGAGTGGTTATTTTCTAGGTATGAGATAGGAGAATTCCAGGTTTTTCCTGACCCGTGGGAACCCTGTTCTAAGAATATGTTCCCTAAAATAAAAATTTTCTTAGTGACTAAAAATATTTTCAGTTTAAAATTTCAGGCCTAAAAATCATTTTAGTGATATAAAAATGCAGAGTAATTTGATTTAAGTATAAATGAATAAGATAACAGTGAGTGACCATGCAACAGCATTAACAACACATTCATGATGATAGATATTTTTTTAATATAAAAGGATGCACATATGAGAACCAGTTTCCAAACAGCAAAAAATAAGACTTATTGAAGATAAAATAAGTAAATATTGGGATAAATATTAAGAACAATATATTTATATCAGGAAACATTATGAAGTTCTAAAAAGGCAAAAAATTTATAATGCTGTATTTATAATGGCATACTTATGTTTAAAAAATAATAATAAGTCATTGAAAATAATAAAGGTTAAAAGTTTGAAATAACCAGAAAACTTGATCATTTACTTTTATCGGGTTCATCTTTAGAAGGATCTAGTGATAGAACTTCTGCACCAGGAATAAAAGATTTCGCCTGTAATACACCGTACTCTAAAGGTTGTTCCTCTTTAGAAGCTTCAGTAGGCTTTCCCTGTTATTAAAAAAACAAATCTTTAAAAAAGTTAAACAAAAGCTCTAAAAATGCTTTAAGACTTAAATTAGAACAGACACATTCCTGAAAATTTTCAACACATTTAATTAAGCTTCAGCATTGCAAGAATTTTACTTACACTAGAATAATATTTGAATAAGTCAAGGTCTTCAAAAATATTTGAAAAAGAATAAACCAGTAAATTCTATTTCACTCAAACTATTTTATTTAAATAAGATTTTGACAAGACACACATGAAAATATTGTACAGTATTAATTGTATTATTAGTTGAAATATAAGTTGTTTGTAAGATTAAAATTATCGAAACAATTAATAATACTTCAAAAGAGAAGAAACATCAAAATTGTCTTGATTTTTTAAAAGCAAAACTTTAGCAATACCATGTCAAAAATATCCAGAAAACGAAATTTAAGCTTAGCATAAATAATTTTAATTGCATTATACATGAAAAAGAAAAAATTTAAAAAATTATATCAATACTATGGATTTTCAGATTCAATTATATCAATACAATACTATGCATAACAAATAAAAATAATTATACAAAAAAATATTTACACGGAATTTTCTCTGCAGCAATTTAGGATTGAGTTTTCGATATAGTTGAATCAAGGATCTGGCAGCCATCATAACATCTTAAAATAAATAAATAAACAGAAATTTGTTAATTATCACTAAGTTATTAAATTAAAAATCATTATTTAAAGCAGGGATGGCATGTTTCTTCCAAAGTGGAGTAAACCAGGGAAGAAACCGACCCGGGCGAAATTGGTTTATTTCAACCCAAGGGAAGGCATGAAAGAAATACTTTTTAATAAAGAAATATCAAGTTCTAAACTAAAATTTTAAACATTTAATTGCAATCTATATTAATTAATAACAAGATTTGAAATTAATGGTATACTGTTATTCCAATACCACTAAAATTTGATTTGGACTACCCTAAAATAAACTATCAGCAGTTCCCTTAACCAGCAATCGATATAAAGTACGCTGTATTGTTTTTATTTTTGTGTTTTTTACAAATGTACACATTTTTATCACAATTATGGTTGTAAACATTACACACGTTGTACATTGTAATTTTTCTCTCCTTTTTAAGAAAAAAAAAACTTTAATAGAGGCATAATAAACAGACCAATGAAAATATTTAGAATAAGAAAATTTGTTTAGTAACTAGTCCTTTAGACAAATATTTAATTTTTCAAATTTTTTTTTTTTATATCTGATAATAGTATTACATTTAATTCATTTATCTGTTTTTAATTAAAGGAAAATGAAAAAGCAAAAATTTGAGAGAAAAATAAATTTAATGAATTTTTCAAGTTATTATCATTTGTTTTTATTTACTAACAACAGGCAAATTTGAATATTCTCATTTTAATTTTTGCATTATTTTAGAAATCTAAAGGTAATTATTAATTAATAAAGTAGTTCTAAGTTTCTGAAATAATATTAACAATAGAATTAGAATATTCTGACTCTTCTCTACAGTTTTTCTAATTGCCAACCATGAAATCTAAGCAGTCTAAAAAATGCTAGCAATAATAAAAGTTTATTTTTAGTTAATCATAAGATATTTATCAAAATGTTTCCAACAAAATGAACAGCATAGTTTTCCAATTTTACTGAAAAATAATAACAATAAAACCAGTATAATGTCTTGTTAATCAATAACAAATAATTTTTTTAAAAAATTAATTCTTATTCAATTCTATGTAAACAAACAGCTTGAACCTTGAAAATACTTTTTATAGAATAGTTGAAATTTTAAAAGAATAAATGGAAATATATTAGTAAAGAAAATATCTTCATACCTTCAAAACTAATGTCAAATTTTCATTTTAAATTTGTCAGGTAATACACAGATATTTTGTTTTAAAAAACAAATAAATTTCATAATGTGTACTCAATACAAATCTGATAAATTTGCATTGAGATAGAAAAATTAAAAATCATAATTAAGAGAACCATTTATATCTCTATTATATATATGGCAATGCAAAAGCTCACTTTTATTTTTAAATTTCTTGTACTGTACCAAATCTTGCAATAAATCTTGATCAATGCAAAAAGGGCTTCTGATGCATATTTCTCTTACTGCATTCAATCTGAATAAAGGGAATAAAGAAGACTAATTATTAAAAAACATGTATGAAAAATTATTTCCTAGGAATAAAAGCAATTTCTTTTTACCTATTACATAATTATTTTTAGTCACATTTTAACTTCAGAAAGTAAGCTCAAAGAGAGGAATTATTACTTCCTATTACTAATTCCAATTTATTTTGCCAATCAATATTCAAATCAGAAACCACTACCTTTTTAATAATTTGAAAGTTAAAAACAAGCTAATTGTGGATTCTTATTTACTAAAATAACAGATCTTGGTAAAGCAAACAATAAGCCTTTTCACCAAAGAAAATTAAAAAAAAGTCTCACTTTAAATAGTCTAAGCTAGAATCAGAACTTCAAAGAATTGTCTTTAAGAAAATAATTGTAGCTTTTAATTCCTGAATTTTCGTTATTACTCATGTGCAATATAAGTTATATAAATTAAAATATACATATATATATATATAAATAGGAAGAATTTTTTCAACTTTAAATTAAATAAATTATGCTTCTCAATTATTCTTTTCTGAAAATAATTTTCTTTATCATTTAAAATGGTGAACACTGTTTAATTTGAAGAAAAAAAAAACAACAACATGAAATGAAATGTGGTTAAAAATTTATAAATTCAACACCATCAATTCTTACCCAACTGTCATTACTTCAACAGAGTTCCTTTCAGTAATAAAATTATCAGAAATTGCTCGAAGAACGGGTTCTAATGCCTAAAGATATAAAATAATGATAAAATATCTATAATACCGGTTAAAATGCATATAAAAAGGTCAATTTTAATATATATCTTCTATAAGAACTTACATCTGGTGGTACATGTTCATGAGTTGCTTGTGCAGCAAACATCAAAATTTTTGTGACCTCTATAAAGCAACACAAAAGAACATAAATCTAACAACAGAACTTGCAAATATACAATTTCAAAAAGGGAATATCAGATAAATACTAACCTCTTTGGTGGGGCTTCATATATCGAACCAAGAAAGGATAGAAATTCAATAAAATCAACTGCAAAACATTAAAGAATTACAAATTCTGTATTGTTTCACCAAATAATGAATTCACTTTTAAACTCAAATTTATTATATTATCATTTAAATCAATAGTTTTTTTTGTCTTTCTTAAAGACAGTTGCAACATTCTGTTAATCAACAGATTAAAATGTGCCAATCCACTAACGTTACAAACCAAGTTACACTCTATTTACATTAAGTTTTCTTTAATTACTCTTTTTGGCAACCTTGTTGAAATGGCACAAGATGGTAGAGCCATATGATTCAGATTTTTTAATGTTTATCGATTTGCATTTCTTAAAAGTTCTACGTAAATTATCAGCTGCTAATTTTAATATTACTTAAGCAGCATTCATATAATGTTAATTATTTCTTAGTACAAATATAGGAGTCACTCAGACCAGTTATTTTGCTTTTACTTCTCTCGTGCAAATTGATTTTCTTCTCAGCCAGTTCATTAAAAGGCGAATTTCAGAACTTTGCTCTATTAGACCAGGCAAATAGTGTCCTAAAGCCTTGAAGTAGAGGAGTTACTAGAACTGTTTCTTTATAATAAAACTATCATAATAGGACTAGATAATATATTGAAAATACGTCAGGCAGGCTTTTCTGTTAGACTTCGGGAAAGATGATTATGAAGAAATATTTTCATATAATATTTGATATTTTTTTGTGAATTTTGTTTTCCGTGTTAAGATGTTTTTCTTTTATTTCTCCCATGTGATAAGTCACTTAGTACAAAAATGTATAAAACTAAATAAGATACAATAAACAAATTGCTAAAAAAAAAAAAGACAAATCATTTTGATGAAAAGTATGAAGTAAATTAGAAGATCATTAGAGCTGAGAGGGAGCAATCTAAAACTTTTCAAGAGTAAGAAGAAAAGTTTAAAATTTAGGAGTTATTAATCAAATTTTGAATCTTAAGTTACATATCCTTGTTTTTTATGATTCATTTTAATTCTTAATGATTTATTTTTGCTTTTAAACTTAAGAACTGTGAAGTGCTGAAATTTTGATAATCAGATTTGGATTTTGTTATCTAAACATCATGCTAAATAAATGACACAAAACTATTACTGGAATGTCAACCTGTTGCGTTATTTTTCAAAAATAGAACTGAAATTTTTAAATAATAATACTAAACACAATTAATAAAGAGATTTCATTTTTGAAACAATAACTGTAAATGAAAGCAAACATTCATAATTTTTTATTTTATATATAAAAAATATTTTTTTAGTTTTTAAAAATTTTCTATTATTTAGCATTCAAAACTTAAATATGTAGTACTAGTACTTATCATTAAAAATTTGTTCCACTATAAAAAACAGTTATATGGTCTATATCACAACTGAAATAAATAGCAAAATATTGCAAAACAAACTGCAGTCTAAAATTTTTTAATGATACAAATATACATGGTCCTTGATTTGAGGTAACTTATTACACAATATTCACATTAAAATAGAAAAGTAAGGGAGTTATAATTAGGGCATACAAGCACCTTTCAAGCACTCAAAAAATATTTTTTATCACCTTCAAAAAAAAAAAAAAAAAAAAAAAAAAAAATTAAGATCTGTACAGTAATGAAAAAAATCTTTTTCCTATTGTTTTAAGTTCTTAATTTAAAAACAGGAAATCAAAAAATTTTGAAAATCATGCATTTTTTGCAATTTAGAATGACAATCGATACGGCAAAGAAAAAATCTCTTTTTAAAAGATAGAAAACTAAGCACTTTCTACAAACCCCAAATAAAAGAAGCACCTTTAAGGGCTTTTAAAAAACATAAATAAAAAATAAGCACCTTTAATCACTTTTTAAAAACGCTATGTACCCTGTTATTTATGATTTTTTTTCCTGCAAGATTTAAACTTACTTCATGAATTCCAACAAGTCTTGAGATAAGATTCATAATCATTAACTTTATTTCATATCGTTCATTCATTGCTTGTAAAGTTTTCAGTAACTTTTCTGCCATGCCTGCAAGAAAGAGTGTAAGATTAATGGCTTTTAATAGAAGTGGACATTGAATCGCTGTAGTATAAAACTTAATGATGATGCTCATACAGGGAGTAAGCAATTCAGAGATAATTATACTTCTAATTATTCATCAGGAAGTACGGCAATTTGAAATGCTTTTTCATAGCAATTCCTTATTAACAACTCTCGCACAGACGAAGGTACAAGCACATTATAAAAACTAGCCAAAAATTTGAGAAAACTTGATTTATAGGCATTAGCTTTGGTAAATAAAAAATGATACATTGAATTCAAGTTATAAAATAAATGAATGAAATATGGTATTTCCACCATATGCAGCATTAGCAGTCAAAAGCATTTGAATATAAAAAAATTCCTCAATTCCTGCTATATTCTAAAATAAAAAGCAATTTTTTTCAAAATTTTCTCAGAAAATTTTAACACCTAGCGCCATTTTTTTGTTAAACATAGCAATTTTAAATTCGAAAACACCTCCCCGACCCTATAACATTGATTACCCATTATTAGAGCTAATTCAAGTGTATTAAAATCTTCTGAATCTTGTAGTATAGATCACTTTTCAATGTTTCTGCAAAATATTAACTTTTCACCTGACTATTTTATTAGTCAAAATTAAATTTCTTAATATAGGAAGTCAATAAATTGATATTCAAATTTTGTCTTAACAGAAAATTTTAATTTTAATAACTTTGATGAATAGTTAAGGATAACAGACAACTTTGAAACAGTGTACTTTATTTATACACACTGTATGAAGTTTATCTAGCAAAAGAAGTAAAAATTAGATAATAAATAAATTATTTGACAAAAAAAAATGCACTTACAAATTGAAAGACAAATTATAACAGGAATAACAATTCTACTTAAATTTGTAAACCTCCTTTTTTTTTTTTTTTAATATTTAAAAAAAAAATTTTTTTTTAATAAATCTTTATAAAATATTTTTAAATAAAAAGTATAATAAAAGTATAATATTTTTATCTAAGAAATATACAACTGCAGCATTTGTACATCTGGGCTTTAGTAATAACTGGGCTAATAGCTTTAGTAAAATGGTATTTGCATTTTTTTTTTAAATATTAAGGAATAATTCTAAATTTTTTTTTAACAATCTTAAAAAGAAATTTAATTATGCTTTTTGTTGTAAACCTTTATAATTTAATGCATTTAGTACAAATTTTTTTTAGCATTAAGTACAAAATAAGTGCCTATACAATCCGTTTTATAGTTATCCTAGCAAGCTAATTAAAACAATAGTTTAAGTTTGCTAATAAAATTTGAAAGATGATCTATAAAATAGTGCTTTGTTTCTGTACTTCATGCATAAGTCTATGTCACATAACATGCCATGATACATCAGGTCTTGAGAAATGGAAAGTGTGACAGAGATGAAAGGTTAAAAATATTGAAAGATTTTGACATTATTTTATAAACTCTTTTCATCAAAAAACACAAAATAGGAACATTAAGCATACTTTTTTATTTGTTTGAAACCTACACAACTAATAATCTTTACATGTAAGTTGAATGGCAATTACCAATAACAGTGCATTTGTCAAAACTTGCAACCAGGTGACACTTTATATTATACTAATATAACTCTAGCAATATTTCTTTAAAAAACTCAACTAAAAAAATTTCTTTATTGTTTTTCTTTAAAAAAATAAAATATTTGGAAAAAAAAAAATAAACTTATACACCTATTGTCACATACCTCAAGTTTTGTGTTGTCCAAGTCAAACGGATTTAATTTTATAATATTACGAGAAAACTGGAAACAATATATAATATACTAACACTAAAGAAACTCAAAGTATCTATAATTTTTCAAGTAGTTGCGTACAGATTAGGTTTGAGTCACCAGGTAGAGATGCTGGATCAGTCAACATTTCAATATAAAGTTACAATAATACACAACACAATAGAAAAACCAGTAAGAACATACAGCCCTTTTAGTGCTGCAAATTGTATATTAAGGTACATAAATCAACAATTCATCCATTTTTTTAATCATAATTTTTATTTGTGCTGCATTGTATTCAGTATTTCAAATTAAATGTTTGTTAGAATATGTTGCTTTACAAACCTTGAGGATCATGAAGCAGATGAATAGCAGAAAAATCAAATACTTCTTTAGATTTTTTCTTTTTCGATTTCTATATTAAAAAAAAAGAGAGAGAGAGAGTTAAATTAGATCACACAAAAGTGCCAAAAAGAAACAATTTTTAAAACACATGGCAACATTTTAAAATAAAATAACTGAGTCAACATTAAATCCTGCAACTTACTTTTAACACTTGTTTTGTTCTTTTTAGAATTCGCAACCTTTTCTTGGTTTTTTTATTAACTTTATTAGCAGACATTACATCTCTGACTGTTGGAGTGTCATCTTCACTCTAATAAAAACAAGTTTCAATTTAAAAAACACATATTCCAGTATTAGCAATCAGATTATTATAAAATCTCTTTGAAAACTAGAGAACATAGAACAAAAAAAATTACGTACAACTTGAAACATTTTTATTAACTCGGTGGCAGAATTGTGATGACATTGTTGCAGAGTTCTTGCAGAAAGATCTTTCCTTTGGGAAGTAAAAAATTTAGCTTTTTTTTTTCTGCAGAAATTTTCAAAAGATTTTATATTTCCTTCACAATTATATTCCAAAGATATTCCTTTCAGAATTATATTCATTCCTTTCTTGTGCATCCGAGTGAAAAAAAATTTTTTTTTGATTTTTCTATTCTCATTTGCAAAATTTTTGTTTTTCTTTTCTGTAGAAATTTTCATTCTATATTTTCATGCAGTTATTACTACTGATTCCCTCATAGCTTTTAAAATCCGATATTTTCAATACATTATTTGTTACAACAACTGAATCTCGAAATGAAAACACACACACATTTAGTAACTCCCTTTTGAAGAGTCCGATTCATGTGGTTTCACGGTCGATCTTTTTTTTGGTAGTTACTTAACAAATTTTGTGATTATTTAAAAATTTAAGGCCGAATTATAAAATGTGAAAAAGGAAATAATTAGTGCATTATCTTCCTACAAAATGTGAGAATATAGCCCATAATATTCAAATAACAAAAATATCACACATCCAATTAAAAAAAATTACTTTATTTGATTCAATTTTAAATTTATCTATTATGACTTAAATTACTAGCATGTATATTTGTTATTTTTAAGTATCTTGCAGAAAGATATCAGAATTAGAAAGGTATGTTGCAGAAAGCCTGAAAAAATTTTGCCACAGTCTTAATTAACAATATTATTATCTTATTTTTGCAAGTTATGTCTTTGCAAAATATTGTTTTCCTGAAGAAGCGCTGCAACTTCTCTGTAGTTCGTTTTTAGCTCACTTAAAACATAATCCAGATTAAAAATTTATTGGAAAAATCACCATAACACTCATATAAAATAGAAACAAAATTTATGAAGTAATACACTTAGAAGTATGTATTTGTACCTAAGAGATCGGTGAATTAATTTTATTGGATTTCAATTCAATTCCAATACAAACAATACTAAAAGTGAAAAGTTTGAACAAAGCAACAACAAATTTAAAACCACCTTGAAATGTAATTCTACTGCACAGGTTACGCTTTAATGTAGATAAAATATTAAATAACCAACAAACCTCTGAATCACTATCCTTTTCTTCCTCTTCATCAACACCTAAAAAGAACTGATGAGCAGCAACTAAAATCTGAAAAATGAAAAGAAAGCAAGTAATTATAAGTTACTATAAAATATTATTTTAACTTGACAACAGTGAATACAATTACCTATTTTATTAAATACTTATCAAACATAAATGAATAATTTTTTTTCCAATATTTATTACTAATAATAAAGACAATGAAGAAATAATTAGTCTATAGACAGCACTAGAAATACCTTATTTGAATAATTTATACCTTATTAACATCCGAAAAACATGCAGTCGCAATGGCATTGACAGTTTTAGCATCCCTCCAAATGTGTCTCTTGTAAAGTTCAATCATTATATCCTAATCAAAAAGAGAAGAGAATACTGAAGGATTTAACTTATCATAAATTTGTCCTATGATTCTAAAATAATTTATTATATATTATTTCAGAAATAAAAGAAAAAAAAACAAAGTTTTTTTTCTCATTTTAAAAAGAAAAAATAATTGTATTTATATTAGAATAATAGGGCAAAATGTTTTATCCTAAGCTTTAACAAACAGAATATAATGTCTTAAAAAAGATGTATTGTTTAGATACTTTTAATGTATATAATTTAAACATCTTTTACCAATGATACTTTTGCAGCAGTTGCGTTACGATCACTCAGCATTTTATACATGAAATTCTGAAGCACCTAAAGAACAAAAAGAATTTAATTAGGGGGCACACATTACATTTTTTTAAAAATTATTAGTAAAGAACAAAATAAAATAATATTTTTTAAGCTTGAAGAAAACTATCACACATTAATATGCTTCTGATACTAAAAAAATAATTTTCAAAGTGCTGCTGGTTTTGCGCAAGTGTTACACTCAGTTTAATTTATCTTGGTTTGATTTTATTAAGAAAACATAAATAATATTATTTATGTACGATATTTCTCAATTCACAGAAGTTTAAAAGATAATTTGTTCTAGAAATGTTCTTTCATTTTTTGAAAGAACAACATAACTTTTAAAGAACAGGATAAAAACATTTTATATTTTAATAAAATATGACTGTGAGTGAGGATTCTTCTACAAGATCAGATGTTCGGAACATTGTGAAAAAAAAAAAATTTTTTTTTGGGGGGGGGGGGGGGATTTCAGTTTAAAAGATTTTTCGGCCAACTAAATCCATGACTTTCTTTAAAAAATAGTTGAAATCATGACATTTTATGACAAAATTTGTTCAACACCGAAATCCATGACTTTCCAGTTGCGTGAATAACATGTATATAGATACACCTGTATTTGTACAAAAAAGAAAAACAATAAGGTTCAAATAATTTTATGCTTTAGTTGAATAGCATAATTATATATTTCCATTTAATTTTTAAGATCAATGTTACATAATAAAGCATTTGTTAAATGTAGACATGAAAATTTTTTAATAGAACCAGGAGGGCAACACTCATTTAAATAAACAGTATAAATCATAAAAATTATTATAATTAATAAAAAAATAAAATAAAAACTTACACTATTGACTTTTGAATTTTTATGCTTAGAATTTATCTTTTTCAAATCAGCCACAATGTGAATCTGCAAATATTTGCGTAATACCTTGTCCTTGCAACGAAGCAATTCAAAGCACAGCGTAATTAATTCAGTGGGATCAATAATACCTCTGTTTCTCATTAATATCAAAGCCTTGCAAAAACCCTACAAATATACAAAGTAAAAGGAATATTTTTAATAGCTTAATTATAATACACAAATAAAATATTTTTCAGGGGATCAAAAAACAGCTAAAATTTGATATATTTCAAAAAATTTCATGAATCGATTCGTTTATATGTCTTTCGATTAACCCAGATGATCAGGAAATATAATGTCCCAGGCAAGCAAATTTCCTAGACTATCGAACTCATACGAATTTGGAAAAGAGTTCAAGAAACAAAGTAAAGATATACAAAATAATAGAATTACGAAGAACAATTAAAATTATACCAAAGAAAGAGAATGAACATAATATTTCAGGTTATACAGTCAGACTTCTATTGAACAAATTTCCATTTTGTTCAAGGAACCAAGAACATTTTGAAAATTTCTTCGTAAAATAACTTCCAATTAGCGAAGAGAATTTTCCATTTATCGAACTTTTTTTTGAGAAGATCCTCTTTCCCTATTTCTCAGAATATTTCAAACTTGTTAACGCATTTTATGGGGAAAATGACCAGGAATTGATTTTCAAAGTCACTTAACTTTTAGAGGAAGCAGTAAAATCCCTTTTACCTTGCATTCCAAACGAAAAACTCAGACAAAATTAACGAATTTTATCAGTAGCAATTAAACTTAACAACGTGTTTGGTAATGTATGTTTAAAATTACTCTTATAATAAATTCAGCTATAATTTTATACATAAATTTAGATTTTTTTTTAGTTGAAAATGTATGTAGCATGACAGTGTAACACTGGATAATGTTTTACTCTATTTTTGCTTTCCATGCAGATTTCTTTTATGGCTAAGATCTATAAAATAAATAGTAAATACCAGTTTACAAGATAAAGGTGAATCAATTGCTGTTTAAATTATGTCTAGTATTCATGAATTTAAAACCTGTTTTGTGTTGTGCAAGCATTTCAAAAGGT
The DNA here is from genome assembly GCF_982258835.1 of Parasteatoda tepidariorum. NCBI lineage: Eukaryota > Metazoa > Arthropoda > Arachnida > Araneae > Theridiidae > Parasteatoda > Parasteatoda tepidariorum. The sequence continues at coordinate 3,930,759 of NC_141755.1, read as the reverse complement.
GATTTTTTGTCTAACGAATTTTCCATATAACGAACTTATTATCAGAGTTTATCGACTTTGTTAAATAGGGGTCAGACTGTATTAATAATTAGAGCAACTGGTACAAATGAACTTCCGAGGAATAGTCCTCAGGGGGGGGGGGAAGGTAGTCTGCAACCCGGACAATATGATTCTGATGAATAAAAAGTTTACTAAACATAATAATCAAATACTAAATTATAATCAATTTCAAGTCTAATGATTCTCTTCTTAATATCAAATTGAGTATTGGCAAAAATCATACTTTTTACATTTCATGAAAATAAACTAAATTTCATTATATATTTACCATTCTCATACTGGGATCTAATACTTGGTCATATTCTCTAAGAATATTCATAATTTCTGAGGGAAAGTCTTTTAGCTCATCTTTATAATAAGTAGAAACCTAAAAATCATATAAACATAAATAAAATTCATAGTTTTAATTATTACATGCAGTGAAAAATAATATTGGACAAAGATGAATAGTATAAAAACAAATGGTTTATCATTTGATTTAAGCTTATTAACATAGACCAAGATTACATTTGGCCAAACAAATGCAATTTAAATATCAAAAATTAAAAAATCATTAAGAAATTTTTTTATTACTCGATGCATTTAATGATGTTTAACGCTTATTGAAAAAAAATTCAAGCTTTAATGGCAGAATTATTACAAATTTGTTTATTTATTAAATGTGCAAGATTTTTTATTACTGGTATATTATTTTAAGTTTCTATTATTTGTTGTCTGAGTTATAAGGCTGTTCAAAAGATTACTAATCAAAAGGAATTATCTATGTAAACAAGGTTTCTGAAATGGTAGATACAAGACATGGAAAGACTGTCTAAAATGGAAGAATCTATACAATAATAGATTTCGCTACAATAATTTTTCAAGAATTTTCATAAAAACATTAAGGCAAAAAATAAGATTATCATATGAAGGAATTGGAAGGATATCAGTACAGATTAACACAGAAATATTACTGATAAAGCACAGTATTAAGCTTGATATATGGTAGTTTTGTATTGAAATATTAACTAAATGACATGGAAAAAAAAAGAGATGTAAATAAAGGCTAACATATTAGAATATAAATTTCAAAATTTTTTATTCAGTATTACTGCAGCATATGCTATGTTTCCCCATATAAACATATCACAAATAAACTGTTTTACTTCCATGATTATTTGCTTTTAAATTTTGAAACATTTAGTCAAATTTTAAGCTGTGAAGGTCCTAATCACAGTTCTTCAAAGATGTGTGTTTTTTAAATTTTTTTACTGTACTTGTAAGCACGGAAAAGTATGATGAAATGATTGGGAAAAAGTGAAGAGAAAAGATTTTGACTTTAAAAAAAAAAAAAAGGTATTGTGTTTGAGTATGATTGTGCGGCATACACTTGTCCAGAATCCACTCTGCTAACGTTTTTATAAAGTTAAAGAATTGTCCGTTTTTTTCCCAATCATCTACACTGCCTATATAAATTAAGAAGTATGTTTAATTGATTTTGAAGTGATTGGTAGAATCTTATGGTGAGAGACTATCCTTTATAGTTCAGATGCATGTTGTCTTGAATAGGTGTTGACTTTTCTGCATTATGTGTTAAAAGTATTGCAAGTGAAAAGATTTAAGATGACTATGAAGCCAATATTTTATTTCGGTGCATCTGCTAGATATAAGGGTAGTTTTAATTTAAAGACATTTTGAAGGAAATAAAAATAATGCATGGTTTATAAGCTTTACCAGGGGTCTGTCCAGGCCAAATTTACCACTGTTCAGCGGTACCTTCACAAATTCAACTTTGGGAAAAATGGTAGTTTCACAAAATACTTTTTCTTAAAATTTTATTTTTGTATCCCGTAAGAAACATATTTTTGCGTTGAATTTTTAATATAATTTTTAATTTTCACAAATTATGTCTAAATTTTCACAAAATAAGTACCTCTCAGAAAAACCTAGACAGACCCTTGCTTACTTCAATATGTTTATTGCTGCATCTTTCTTGACATGAGACGTCAGTTTAATGTCATTAATAATAGTTTTGAGTGTTTAGCTATATTTTTTTTGTGAAATTTGCAGCAGATTGATAATAAAACTGTTACATTGGGGAAAGATTTGATTCAAATTTTCATTTCTGAAATGTGTTCTAAAAAAATGTTACAAAATGACTACTAAAAGTGAATTTAAATTTAAAAGGGTTGCAATATTAGAATTCAGTTTTAGTAATTTTATATTTTAGATCCGTCGTTGAACAGCCAACCCAATTTTTGGGTTTACGACTACTACTGTTCAACTCCGTAGCCTTATCAACCAATCCAGAAGACAAGGAAACTCTTGGATCAGTACCCCCCAAAGGTATTGATTTGTTACGGGCACATGAAGGGCTTTACGACTCGACAGATTTAACGTGCATCAGTCACCATTTACTACACGGGGAGTCTTCAGCCATTGGGGATCGAACCCACGAACTCTTGGACATGGGCCCAGCTCCCTACCGACCAGGCTATCCCTGCCTAGTTTTAGTAATTGACAAAAACAGATTCTTTAATTTGGCAACGCCAATGAATATGCCTCAAGAGTCATCAGTGAGAAAAAATCCTCTAACAGCAGGTGCACAACAAACCAGTACTAAAATAGAAACATATTTTCATATGCAGAATAGCATCCAACTTGAATTGTAAATTAATATCTATTATTCATAAGCCATGATATCTAATTTCATCTTTTCCTTTAAGAAACTTTGAACCTAGCTTTGACCCTTCTGTAACAAGTAAAATCAATTGAGATAAATGTGGTTTTATATAATAGAATTATTGAGAGTCACGCTCATCAAAAAGAAACAACTAAAATTCAAAAACTCTACTTCCATTAATGATTATAGGAATTTGAAAAATCAAAAGGAAACTGCTGAAAATTAGCAATAAACGATGAGAACATAAGATGGAATGAGTCCTCTAGTCCTAAATCATATGTGCCAAAATCTGGTAACTCAAATACAAAATTTACTTGAAACTAAAACTTAATGCTCTCAGGTTTATATTTTTATTTGTAATCAGGCAACATGTTTATAAAGATAAAGGTCTAATAAAAGCCAAGAACTCGTACACTAAATAATCAGTAGTATGAATAAAAACCATCATCAATCAAAATAAAAATGCACTTTTCTTGCAGTAAGGATTTTCACCCAAATCCTTCAAATTTCTGAGTTTAAGGACAACTAACACCGTCTTCTCCCTAACATATAAGAAATATCTCCCATTTTTAAAGACTTTTTTTCTTTTAATGTTATTTTCAGAAAATTTTTTAACAGGCACTTTTCTGAAACTCAATGCACTCAAAGTGCAAATATAATAAACTTTAATCTAAAAGAATCATTATCGATTCCATATAGAATTATTATACTTTGTAGAGGTTCTGTAGAATCATTATATTTCGCTTTCAAAAATATCCTTAAAAGACAGTTAAAGAGATTTAATAATTAGTTTACAAATTTATATGTGTAAAGCGATTAATTTAAATAAACACTGAGTATAGGTTTTTAAAAATTAACACAAAATCACTTTCCAAAGAGAAAATCATACCTGAGCAAGGAACATGACTAAAGAGGCTACATTTTCATAATATTCGCCAGGATTATCTTTAAACAGAATCAATAAAGATTGATAGTGCTGAAACTGCTGAGTAAACTGCAAAAAAAAAAATTTTAAAAACTCATCAAATCCAGTCAGGAGTCACATTAAAATATAGGAAATTTGGTTTCATTTAAAAAAAAACAACAACAGGGATTTATAATTTTATACAAATTGTATAAAATATTGCAAACTTTAAAACATTATTTTCTTTTGTGTTTATAAATGACAAGAATAGAAATGAATGACATATAATTAATTCATCACAGATATATTTAAAAGCAAACATATATAAATGTTTTTAAATTTATATAACTGTTTAAACTTATTTGATACGGAATTAGTATTTGAAATGTTTACTTCTTCATAGTATGAATAGGCATCTCTTTTAATTAAATTTTGCAATTGCAATATGTTGTAATTTAACTTATCACTAGACGTTTCCTTCATTGCAGATTATTTAAATACCTAATTACAAAATAAAATAAATACTCAGAAAATATTTTAATAAACTATCTCCAGTTTCCGACGTAAGTACGTGAAGGTAAACAAAAACATGTGTAGAATTTATTAATATCAAAGTTACAGTTAAATTTTCAGGAGAGATTTTTTGAAAAATAAAAAATTGGGGTATGCGATTTCGGAGATGAGAGGGAAAACCTGAGAAAAACTCGCCAATCAAGCTGTCGTTTACGTCTCCAGATTCTCTTATGCCAAATTTTTACATAAAGTGTGAACTGTCCTTTAGAGGCTAAATGGGACACTCGGAAACCATTGCAGACACTACAAGCCGGGTGTGGCATCTTCTGATTTTGTTTACGATGGTTGTTTACAAACAAGTATAAAACTGCTCGTTGTATAACTGTTATCCATCTATCATTTTAATTAATTATCTGCTGTTATTTTATACTAGTTTAAAGTAAAAATACAGTCTAATTTACAATGGCTATTCTCAAAAAGTGCTGGGTTCCATTTATGGTTTATTCATGGACTTCGGTTAAAATTGGTTGCTTTTATGCGGCTTTGTACACGGGGATCTTTCATTTACTCTTCATATGCTATTCGTTATATGTCATAGATGGAGGAAAATCCGATGAATTCTATTCCCCTTTCTTTGAACTTAATCAATCTGGTGCTACTGTAGCTGGATCAATCGCCATTGTTTTCAGTATCCTGTTTCTTCTTGCTTGTTCTATGCTTATCTACGGCGTTAAGAATGAAAATAGGTGCATGTTTTTCCCATGGATGATTGGAGCGACATTTGAAATACTTCTAATGGTGTGCATTGGAATTTGGTTTCTATTCCGGTACTATTATAATGTTTATTCATTTTTGGCAAGCTTTATTTTGTGGTGTATTGACGGACTGCATTTATATTGTCTTCTGTGTGTAATTACACAATATCAAATTTTGCAGAAACTTCAAGAACCTCGATTTGTCATTTTATATCCATAAGTTAACTTTTTCTTTGCATGTAAATAATTCATTCAATAATGTTTTACTCTTTTTATTGGATAACTTACAATTTAAATAATTATATAATGGTTTGGGGAACATAATATGTGAGCTATAATCATTAAGAAGTAAATTGTATTATGTTATTAGAATATACACTTTTGAATTGTTGTCACAGTTTTACGTGGGACATTTTATATTTATGTTGCATTTATATTTATATGTTTTTTTTCTAAGTCAGGATTTTTATGAAATAAATCATAAAAAATATTTTTTATGATATACATAAACATAAATGATTCATCTTCTTGCACGAAACATTTTGCATTTTCACAATAAATCATTTCATAATTGTGATGATCACAAAAGTCATTCCATGTTTGTGATTAAACTTGTTAACTTAACATGTGAGTTAAAATTATATTTAGTTCTTTTTTCTTTAAAAGTAAACCATAGTTTTTTTAAGTGAATTTCAATGAAATATAAATGAAAAGTATATGTTTTTGTTTTTGAAATTTTGGTATGGTTTTGAATGTATGATCTTTTATATTTATTTCGTGTATTGTTTATACTTCATTTTTATTCCTGAAGTAGCTGAAGATCTGAATCTCATTTCACGAGCTTGTGTGAATTTGATTCTTAACTGTTTTTCTTTTCTTGGTGAATTTACAATAAAGAAATAAAGTTATTATTTTTTTAATTATTGGTAATTATGTGTGTTTGTTCTCTCATTGTCGATTAAAAAGGGTACTTATCTACTGAAAGAAACCCTAAAAAAATGCCATTGCGGTTTTTAATGCTTATGTGGCTTAAATAATTATGGTAGTAAATATTTGTAATACTGTGTTAAATGGTAACAGCTGCTGTGGTAATAGGTACCCATTATATACAGAATATGCCAACCAGGTGGCCGCGTGGTTAGTATGTCTGACTGCGGAGCCATTGGCCGCGGGTTCGAATCCTGCTCAAGGCACGGATGTTTCTTTCTCTCTGTGTGTTCTATGTCCTTTCCTCTTTGTGTGAACTTGACCCACCCTATAAACGGGTTTGTGGTTGCGTGATGTGGGTGACGCTGCTCCACCGCCCTGGCTTCGCCACAAGTGCCCACTGGGTAACGAGACGAGAGTAGCAGTTCTGGCATTTCCGTGGCCAATGGGCCAAACCGCAAGTGCCCGCCATTTAAAAAAATATACAGAATATAGATACTGAATCCAGGCATAGATGCCATGCCAACCTTTCCACATTTTGCAAAAGCTTAATGCTTTTTTGCTTATTTTAGGTTTTTTTTCACATGCAGAAGATAAGATTTTCTGAATTTTTATCCACCCGCTTAATAGCTTGTATTTTCTTTAATTCAGGTGTCCCTGTACCTCTTGTAACAACCTTGTGCTGTGCTGCTCTCTTTAAGGTGTGACACAATGGATTTCTTCTCTCATCTACCAATGAGGGATGGAATTCAGCTTCTGCGAGAGCACTTCCCATTACCAATATTGATATAAAGTAGCTTATGTGAAAAAACAAACAGTACAAGGAATCCCAAGCCTGGAATCTGTGATATAGAGTGATTTTTATTCGCGCGATTTTAATATCAAACATCGGTTTTCATATTTACCTGAATTAAAAGTTACTTGTCGCGATTTGTATTCACACGAATTCCAAATCAGGCATCCGGATTCTTATTTACGGAGTTTGAAGATCCAGCATCGCAATTTCTATATGTGCACTTTTTAAAATCCTACGTCACATTTAAAATCCCTTTAACCTAGAAGTTCCAGAAGAGGTATTATGACATGCATGAAATATTTTTAGAAGCCATGCATATAACTTGGAGTGGCTTTTTTTAAATTCTGACCACCTTTAGTTTTTATATGAATGAGATACAATAGTGTTGCTGTTACAAGGGTTCTTCAGGACATTTATTGGAACTCCATACTTTTGAGGCCGTCTATAAATAATTCATGCTTGGAAGAGTTTTGTGAAAGTTTATGACAAAGGAGAGAGGTAACAACCTGTGTGACATCACCCATTTTTGTTAAAATAAAAACTTTAAAATTCTATGCATTCAATATTTTTACATTATTTATTTTTTAAAAGATAAAATTTAGGATGATTTTGTTTTGGGTCAACAATGGTTTCATTTTGCTACTCTGTAAGGTGTGTAAAATATGAAAAAGTCTTTTAACAACATCATTATTAACCAAGCATAGTCTCTAATGTTGATGATTTATTCTATTGGCAAGGAGAACAAGATAACATGTCTCGCTATGTTACCAGAGGTAATTGTGCACCGGTAAAAAATCTGGATTTCATGATTTTTCCCTAACTGCACTCCGGAAGTTTCAGGAAATCTTAGGTCTAGAAGTTTCAAGAAATCATCTATCATATTTATGTATAAAAAATCTTGTATATTTTATTTAAAAATATTGGAACTTGGCATCTCTTTCATTTGTAAATATTTTTTCTGGTAGAAATAATAAATGTGATTAGAGATAAAAATAAACTTATACATAATTATTCATTTAAATTATGCTGTATATAATTTATTTAGAATTCAATGTTTTGAAAATATCAATGATTTAAACTTATAAAGACATTATGCGTCTTTAATGATTTTACTCATCGGAATTTTGAATTGGATTCACAATCACCCCTGTGTTACTCAAGTTATAAAGGATTGCTTTGAGTGAATCATTCACCCTCTCCTTTGCACTCTTGTAAGATGAAATTAAAAGAGCCATTTGTTATCTGGATTCCAATCTGATACTGTACCAATCAATATCTCTTCCATGCCAAGGCTATTTTAATATAAAATGAGATATTAGGAATGGTCCTAAAAAAGTGACTATTTAAAGTATATGTGTTATCTAAAATTATTATTTAATTAAATACTTTAACTAACTTGAATAAATTTATCTATCGCACAAAGCAGTGGTACGCAGAGAAGGAGATGTGGATAAATAGCCACAAATAAAACAGGTCTGAGGGGCCGAAAAATTTAACGCCCTTTGTGTTAACTGCTCTAAGCAGTTTTAAAGTAAGTAGTAAAATTCGTTGTTACATTCTTATCCAGGATAGGGTAGTTAAAGTAAAAAAATAAACGCTTGTGATCGCATTCAGTATTATAAAAGGTATATTTACCGATTTGTATGTGTACATTTAAAGTGAATATAAGTTGCACTAAACATGAATCATTAGACATTTTTTCCTTAGAATAATTTTCGCTTTCATCACCTAAAAAAGAATTTGAAATATGAATTAAGATTTTTTTTGTCAAATTTTATTTTTGAATTAAATTTATGTCATCACTCATGCTGTGATTGCACTCCCTTTTCAGGGGCGTATAATTAAAAAGTGTGCCCCCCATGCATCCAACCACTTCTGAATACCACTACCCTGGTAAAAACTATTTATAACTTTCTTTTTTTTTTGGAAGGGTTTATGATTGCAGGCCAGTCTTGAGGTAAAGAAGCTAAATTAATGTCTTAAAAAATATTTAATGCGTTCTGCTTATCATAGTTTTTACTTAAATAATTAATAATGAAAAAAAGTTCAACTTTTAAAATAACTCTTTTTTCTACTTCCTTTCCTTGCAAACACAAGCCTTTCTCATGATAATTTGGATCAAAACAACTTACAAATAATTTAATTAAATATTTATTTGAAAGGATTTTATTCTTGGGATTAATATTTACCTTAGAAAAGATTAATATTTATATAACTATGGGATCATTGTGAAAACATCTAGTCACTGAAAGTAATATAAAAGCTTTGATTCCAGTAGCATTAACTTCTGTTATGGCATACGCCATCATCAAACCTATATATAATATAAGTAAAATATTTTTATATTTAATGTTTCTATTTTAACAAAATATTTTTATTCAAACGTTGACTTTTATCCTTGAACAGCCAACTCGATTTTTGGGTTTACAACTACTAACGTTCAACTCCGTAACCTTGTAATGTTGAACCCACTGCAGAAGTCAAGGAGACTCCTGGATCAAACATAGAGAGAAATGTGCCTTCGTGGAGGATTTTTTGATGGAACTAGCCCACATTTGCTTAAAATGGAGAAGAAAACCTCCCAGGGTTAGCCTGATGGCAAGGGGATTCTAACCCATGATCCATCTACCGCTGAGGATATTTTACATCAGCACTGTGGTCAGTGCAAGCCGGATGCAGAATTCTTATAGACCAGCCATCGCTGGGATTCGAACCCGGTTCACCTCATTTGAAGACGAACTCTCCGTCACCCACCTGAGCCATCACAGTTCAAACGTTGACTTAGAAGTTTTAAAAAAACTACAAATTATGATGAAATGACTAAAGGTAAACGTATGAAATTTTATTAGTCTCTCCTCCGAACGAGGTGACTGGTTGATATGAATTCTGTTCCTGGCTCTTTCTCTGACCATAAAGCTGAAGTAAAATAACCTCAGTGATCATGGATTAGGACAATCCCCTTGCCTTCGGGTTAACTGTGGGAGATTTTCATGGTTTCCCCTCCAAGTAACGCAAATACCAGTAAGTTTTAAAAAGTTCTCCACGAGGGCAAATTACTCCCAATAATTGATCCAGGAGTTCCCTTGTCTTCTGGGTTGGGTCCTAAATTACAAAGCTACGGAGTTGAGCATTGATAGTCATAAATATCAAAAGGACATATTTTAATCCAGTGTACAAATTTTAAGCACATTAGAGAGACATTTTTTCATTCAAAAACCACCTACGAGTTTATAAAGCAGCATTGGTCAAACCCTAAAATAAAAAAGGGAATTGAGGAAATAATAAGAAAATTGTTTAGTAACAAGGCACCTCCCTGAATCCTGATGGCCTTTTGCTGCCTCTTGTTAGGAAAAATACACCTAAATCACGGCTTATTAATTTACCTGTTATGGTTTGATTATTACTTGAATTTTCTCTTAAAATGTTTGTTTTTTTTGGAGCTTTAGTCTCATGTTTTGTCAATCTCTGCCCCTATGTGATTCCTCATTTTAATCACTTGTGTTCCTAGAGTTTTTATATATGGTATATACATGTCCTTTCTGTTTAAAAATAATAATAATAATTACTGGAATTTGATAACTTTAGTACTGTTGTGCCAGCCATAATTATATTCTGAGTTACAAACATCCTATATTTTCCATGTGAAATTGTTTCCTTTTATTAACTTTGCACCCCTACTGAAGATGCGACATCAATATCTCTTCTGATTGTTACTGTTTATTTTCTTTGTAATGTTTGTTTCCTTAGTTTATTTCTAAGTAGCACTGTTTTCTGGATTTCATATTTAATATTCCACCTATTTGTTAAAACTCTAATTTGAAAATTTTAAATATGTTTGCTCATGTAATTGAACTGTTACGCTCACTTCGAACTTTCGGAGTGCCCCCGGATGCCCCCTTACGGGGGCGGGACGGGCTTAAGCTTGTTATTGATAGTCATAAACTCAGGATTAGGTCGGCTGTTCAAAGCTGGTTATAAAATTAAATAAAGATTATGAAAAATTTGTAATAGTAAAAAATTTTACATATTTTTGATTTCAATTATTTTTAGCTTCTTGACAAAAAAATCAACGTCAAAAATAAATTTTTTTAAAAAATGAACTAATTATTGGATTAAAAAAAATGAAGTTTGTAAAATAAAGAATAGACAACTCTTCAGGTTTAAAACAAAAATTGTGTTTCAAATTATTTTTTATAAACTGATCGATTTATTGTACATATTATTTCGCTTTTCTCGTATTTTAAAAATTTTGCGTATGTTAATAGCATCGTATTATTTAAAAAAAAAAAAAAAATTGATCGGTAGCAATAATTTTGTTTGCAAGACCATAATAAATTTTCAGCGCCCGCCTCCGTGCAGCGTAATTTCTGCAACAGTACGTATTTGTAGTAATTCTAAAATGAGCATAATGATTACATGAGCATAATTACATCAGAACTAAAATATATTTTAGAGAACATTTGTAAAATGGGTAATAGATGTATGATGTTATCTGGAAAGAGAAAGAATATATTTTTTACCTTAGGAAAATGGAATTTTATGAAAGTGTCAAGAAAGTTTACGATCAGCTTAAAAAGTTCTTGTGATGTGACGAAAAACGTCAAAGGTGAAATCATTTTTAAGTGGTGTTTTTAGTTTAAGTTACTTTTTAGTTTAGGTTATATTTAAGTTATTTTGGATTTGATTCATCACATTATTTATATTATTTACCAAACTTATTTAAAACTCTGACATTTAATAGTAAAATGTACAACTTTAGAAAGACATTAGCATTTCATGTTGTATTTCATAACCATAATTTATGAAAATGCATATAATGTAATATAGAATTAAGTCTCTTCTATCTTCGGCCACAAATCTAAAACATTTTGATCACCAAAAGGCGATCACAGGTTACCTAGAGCCATTGGCAAAATGGTTGTCGAATTTTTTTTTTTTTTCATTTTTTTCCCCCTCTTTATTTGTGTTTTTTACCTGAATTAGTATTGAAAACGATCCAGTTGAACTGTAGGTTAGAATTTCTGACTCTTAATTAAAACAATAAAAACAAAGATATCGTTTAAATGATGTGACGTAATCTTTTTTTATTCATAACTCCTTCTCTTTTATTCGCAAGGATCAATGGGATCTCTGTGCTCCCATATCCCAAAAATAAACTTACCAACTTAATGCATAACAAAATTAAAAGTGAAAAAAAAGAATTCTAAAAAAATTATGAAACAGCAGCGGTCGCCATAGCAACGCATGCAATGACGACGCATGCGCACTGTTTACTATTACCCTTGAACCATAGCCACCGTGAGGTGTATTTCTCGGTGGCTATGCTTGAACACAGTTGAAAAGTGTGATGACGTCCAAATAAGGTGAGCAAGTCATCAAACCCAAAACAAGACCCATTTTGCTAATGGGTAATAAGGGGTTAAAAATTACGACCGCTGATAGGACCCTATTTTCCAAATTGCGGCTACCATTCATATTCTTAAGAACAATAATTCAAATCTGTCAACAACAAAAAGAGTATGATTATTCTGAGAAAGTGCTTTTAGTGTCTAATTCCGTGACTTATTAGTTAGTACTAATTAATTATCATATTTGAGATCCATTTTTGAAACTGGGTTAGTATGAGAAAAACCATATGGTTAAAGCCAAAACTATTCAATGGAGTGGAATTTTTTTTTTGGTTCACTGTGCGTATACTTTTGGCGATACTTTCTTCGTACTGTAATGAAAAAAGTTGATACAACAAAAAACCTCTAGTTTCACCTTTTGCACTCGAAAGGTGAATCTCTGTCACCACTGTCAACTATAAAATAACTACCACTTAAAGCTTTTACATCTTTTGAAACCACTTAGTTTAGTGATCTGCGTAAATTGTATGATAAGTGTATTAACATTGAGTTTTGTCTCGTAAATTTTTAGTGGTTGCATTCTTTTTTTTAACCGTCGAAAGAATCGCGAGTGAAAAGTGCATGAGCAACCACTTTAATAAGGCGGTAAAATTTCTTGTCTATAAAAACCGGAAGAATTTGTTGCTATGGCGGAAGTTGGAGGAAAAAAAATAACACCATTTACAATCTGTTTACGCTTCTTTTTACTGCAATTACAATTGTAAAAAAAATTATCGAATTTTTGCCAAGCCTTATTTAAGCATAACCTTTTTCGTGGATGGTAAGTACCTTCCGAATAGAATCTTATATGTTATATAAAAACTAATACATTGCGTATTATTTAGTTTGTTGTCAAAGTTGTGTTGTTTTCAAATTGTAGAATTATTGATGTTAATTTTTTTTTGTTCGTGGTTGTTTAATTTAACGATTATTTATTTATCCTTCATATTTCTTACTTAAGTTTTTTTTTTTTTTCGATCTGCCTACATCTTTGGTCTTCTAATAACTAATATTATAAAAGTCCTGGAAATATATGTACTGAATTATAAATTACAGAGAAATCCAAATACGCAATAATAATAACACCAAGCTTCTACATTCGCGTATGAGTCGCAGACAAAATTATTACGACATTGTTTTGCAATTTGTTACTGCTACCGCCTAAATACTTTGAGGGTTAACGATTCGAAATGATCGAAAAAACTGTTGGAGGGGCATCCATGGTTCCTAGATATCGTGATATTCTTAAAAGTATGAAAAATATCGAATATCTTATATCTATCCGATATTATGATATACATCCGATATTTTAAATGAAAACATAACCTCACTGTTCGTAAATATTTTCAGGCATGATATTAACATTCAAATATAAATACTCTTTTTATCTACATTAAGTTCCTTTTTGCGTTTAGCATAATTTTTATCAGATAAAAAGAATGAAGGATTTAAAATAATAAAAATATTATTTGTACCAACATGAATACAAAATATAAGCTTAATCTCTAGTGTGTAAGCAATCTTGAATTATATTATGTAAGTACAGTACCCATATATTAAAAGTATTATAGCGAAAGAAAATTATTTCATGTCATATGGTTTTAAGTACGTTAGTTTAATGCAGAGTTGGCTGATTTAAACCAATATGGTTTAAGCCGTATATATATAAACCAAACTGTTTTTTTTTCTTTTTTAAAAAACCCTTTAAATTAATAACATTTTTTTATCTATTTAAATACTTTTAATGGGACGAAATAATTTTTTTTTTCTTACTTTAGATTTTTATTGCTACAGTGAATCTGCCTTACTTTAAATAAACATAAATATGTCATTTTTAAATGTTTACGCATTGCATTCTTGAAAAAGATTTCAGTAGAACAAATTAATGTCATAAAGTTTTTGGTTAGCTCCTGTCTCTAAAAATGTTTCACCAATGCTCAAAGATAATAAAATTCATTTACAATAGTCTATTAAAGTATTACAATTTGCCTTAACTTTTAAACATTTAATTATTTTAAATAGCTGCTATGGTTTTGAAAATTATTTAAATTGTAAGTATTGGGGTTTACAAATGGTCACTATCTCACATTTAAAAAAAAAATATTATATATATATATATATATATATATATATATATATATATATATATATATATATATATATATATATATATATATATATATATATATATATATATATATATATATATATATACTAATAAAAAAATGAATGTATTTTTAAAAAAAAATATGCTTATATTTCTTTTTTGTACTAAGTTTTGTTAATAAGTTTATTTACATCAGTGAGAAGGATGATATTGCTTTTGCTGTGATAACAGCTGCTGTGATTAAAAAAAATTTGCACAAAAGTTACAAATCACAACTGACTGTGAACACCACTAATTATTAACTGTTAACTCTGCAAAAAATGGCCAATAGAAAAATACGTAATCGTAAATTTTCAAGGCTAGCTTTGTTTTTAAATAAGTTGCAAGATATTTCGCATAATAATGCGTACCCCCGCTAAATTGTTCCCTTACCCCTGGGGGTACGCGTACCACACTTTGGGAAACACTGATATAAATGATTAATTTTATGTATGTTAATTTTTTGGAGCTCAATTTTAAACAGTATGTAATGTTATGTAAACATTTCTATACCCGGTGCCCTGCATACCATTAAGATGGCCCTGGTATGATTCCTTCCTCCAAAAGGAAATCATTCACCAATTTTGCCCGATGTGGCCTGCAATTGTCATCCACTAACGCGAAGTCATCTCCAATTGCTGCAGCGTAAGGGACTATAATAGGTTAAAGGATCTCATCCCTATATCAGCGATGGGTTAGCTCTTCATTTCGAATGATATGGAGATCGGTGCGCCCATCAATGGAGAGGTCAGCTTAGACCCCCTTTCCCTGCCAAATCTTACATTTTCGTGCACGAAAGCAGTATTTCTTCCAGTGCCACGTCTTCTTCAGATGAAAATACGCCTATACTATCAGGATGAATAGAAAAACGGGACTCGTCAGTTAAAAGAATATTGCGCCATTCATTTGTCCTCCAGTTCCAGTGAAGGCAGTTTCGGACAGTTTGCGTCGAAACTGTGGTGCCAGTAGCCGAGGGAAGGTGTTGTTGAAGAAGAGTGGCATTCATATTTCGGTGTTTCCCAGCCGTTAACGCTAAATGAAGGTCTTCGTTTGGCGTTGTTGAAAGTCTACGCCCTTGCCCTCATCTTCGGCCTGCATTTTCAGTCTCCAAAAAACGGTTCCAGATCCTGGAAATCACACTTTGTTAAACTCTTATGGCTTCAGCTACTTCGGCTTGTGTTTTGACCCCCTCTAACCGGCCAACAACTCTCCAAGCTTCTGTTTCGGTTGAATGACATCTCACTCATCGAAACATTATTGAATGTCGATTATTCTTTTCCGCTTTGTTTTACATTAAGTTGAAAGATGAATCAAATTCGCCGCTCCTAAAGCGTCCTCTTCAACGTCAAACTCAAAATTTGCATACTGCGAAGTTTGAAAAGAAGAAAAATTTGCATTTGTGATTCTCTTCTTCCATTTTATGTACAAAAAAAAATAAAAATATTGCTTATATACCGTTATTTTATGCAAGACTTACAATATCCTTTAATTGTTTTGAGCTGTGTTTTTTATTTTCTGATGGTTGTTCTAAGAGTTAAAGCAATTAATTGGCGTTCGTCTCTCGGTTCGGAGCGTAATAAAATAAATAATAAAATATAAAAATATATAAATTAAATAATCTAATTACTTCTTAAATATTTGGATAACTCAAGATATGAAGGCGTATTTAATTTTCATTGCTATAATAAAGTTCATACATTGATCACTTTGTGTTTAAGTTAAAATAATAAGAAAAAACATAAATTTTCTCATTTATGAATAAGTGGCTAAAGCTGTCTTATCACTACAAAGTGATAATAGAAGTACTCTTTGAACTCTAATTTTATTGCTAAATTTTTGCGTTGCGTTCGTAATCAACACTTTCTTTATACCTTTGGCATATTTAAAAGCAAATCAGTCAAACAATTATTTGCGCAGTGAATAATAGTTCGTGAGTTGTTTAAAAACATCAAAGCAATTCTTTATATGTGATTATGCTTGAATATTTATTTTTTACGTTTTGCTTTAAAGTAACTTTTTTGTTGTTGTTATCTTTGATGACCTGTTTTAGGACTTGATGGTTTTGACTAGAACTTGAAAATGCGTGACACATTGCTGTAACGTTTATAAAACAATGTTAATAAATATTTATCAGGAAATAATTCAGCGCCATGTTTTTATTTCTGAAAAAAGAATTATATTGGTGGAAAAATTTTATTAAGAAAATTGTATTTAAATAGCAAACCAAATATTGATAGAAAATTAACTTTTCAAATTATTATGTTTAGATCTAACATTTTCCCTTCATAATAAGTAATATATATGCTGCTGTCATTCATGAATAGTGCTGAATTCGGTGAGTGTTCATTGTTTGAATTATTCACTCTTTTATTTTTAACATATTTAAAAAGAATCAATTAAGTGATTTCTGTTGGCTATGAATTATTTAAATAGTTTTTTCATCGCGTTCTTTAAAAGCAACAATTTTTCAATGAAATGTTTTGATTTCGGAGTTTGATTTCAAATCATTCCGTCGACTGTGATATATATATATATATATATATATATATATATATATTGTAAATAGATTTTCACTAATGCTACTAAGTATTTTGATAGATTAATACTTTCAATAAATGGTAAATTAACGCATACCTGCCAACTATTCCGCATTTTTCGGAAGATTTTCTTTTTATCTTTAAAGTGTTATTAAAATTCATTATTTTTTTCTTACTTTAAAACATTTGATTTTAAATTACTTTGGCTGCCGTTATATATAAACAATTTAAACATATACAATAAAGACTCATTAATATCTAGTAATATGCATATTAAATCTGTCGGATAACCGTGAAAATAGGATATTTATAGTAAACTAGGAGGCTCCGCCCCCTGCTCGCTAACGCTCGCCAACCCCCAAGAATTGCTACGCAATCCTATATGGTTCACGCCGTGAACCATGGCTCGCTGCGCTCGCTCGCCAATGAACACAATGTTCTAGCACAAAGACATAGTATATTATCATCAAAGACATAATATTTTATCATCAAAGGCATAGTATTGTACTTATGTAGAAGAATTCTATCAATGTTCTTATTGGCTTTTAAAAAAGTATATTAGCTATTTAGATTGTACATGGTGAAAAAATCAAAACATTAGCTAAATGAGAAACATATTAGCAAAATAAATTATCAAATATTGCAGTTACTCACCTAAATTCAACTATATGTGTATAATAAATTTGTTAATGCTGGAAATTCTGAAAGTTTTAGAAGAAACTTTTATTATTTAAAAATACTATAAACTTTAAACCCTAACTTTTCCTTGTGAAATAATAACCCTCAAAAAGTCTTTCATTTTCAAGAACACAAAAATTTGTTTTATCGCCAAATGAAATGTTTTTTGGTGATCAGTATTATTGAAATCAATTTCTATATTAATTAACATTTGTGATAAAGTACATAACATTTTAGAACAAAATAAGGATGTTTTACATGCAATAAATTAAAATGCATGGCTGTTAGCATTACCCGAGAAATACCACGTAGAGGTCGCCATGCTGCATTTCTAATCGGCGAGTTTTGATTTTGGCAGTTCCCCTTGTCTACTGCCAATAGAAGTTTCAATTAAATTTTTTCCAAAAAACATTTTTTTTTTTTTGCAAAGCTCTAAGAAATTAACACTAAGCATTTAGAATTCTTTTGAAAACACAATTATAAATTTGGCATCTTAGAGCAATTACTGATTTTCTCAAAAGTCTGACCTTGTGACATATTTATACTCATGGAGAAGGCCAGCCTACTAATTGGGTATAATATAGGCTACGTCACAGGTTGTGTTGTTCCTACTAAATTTAACCCATGAACGGCATTTTCTGCGAGCCTAACTTCAAGCCACAAATAAACAAACGAAGTGTTCGATCGTTTAAATAGCTGCTCGCCAGATTTTATTGCATTATAAAGAAAAGTTATTGAAACTAAATACAACTAAATAAACAACAACAACTAAAACAAATAACAACAACTACTAATAACAATAACTAAATAAACAACAACTAAATTCCATTCGTTTAGCATTGCGTCATATGTTGTTCCTACTAAATCGAAGTAGTTGTGTTTTTTTCATATTATACCCAATTGAGTTTAAATTAAATATTATCATGTTTTTAGGGCATGAATCTGAATTGAACAACCTGATAATGCTCACTCTGGTTATTGTTTCCGTTTTTAAAAGCGCTATATGTTGAGCCACCTGAGCTAGTTTTGGCATGTGACATTTTTAGCAGCCATCATTGGTCGATTTTCTAACGTTGCTATTCAGGGAGTTGTAATGAGGCTTTTTTTTTTGGTGCCGTGTAAGAGAAATATATATATGTAGATGGATTTTCTCCAATGCTAATAAATATTTTGTTAGATTAATGCTTTAAATAAATGGCAAATAGATGTTTCGCATTTTTCGGAAGATCTTATTTTTATGTTTAAAGGGTTAGCAATGTTATTTCTTACTTAAATTTCATTTTAAATTATTTCGACTGTCATTGAATATAAGCAATTAAAAAACAAAAACTCATTAATATCTAATAATATGCATATTAAAGCTGTCGGATAACCTTGAAAATAGAGTATTTATTGTAAATAGATTTTCTCGAGTGCCAATAAGTATTTTGGTAGATTAATACTTTTAATAAATGGTAAATTGATACGTACCTGCTAGCTGTTTCACAGTTTTCGGTTTACGAAACTGCCCAATCCAAACATCAATATTACATGATGAATAGGTAAAGGGCAGAAAGCAGTCCCAGGTGCTCAATTAGAACATTATGATTGTGGGGCTTGGCTACCGACAGTGTCAACCGTCTTCTATCAAAAGGTACCTCATGATAAAGTTGAGTGAATAGGTCTTTTATTAGTATATAAGATCACTAGTGTGAATAGGAATTGAATCATTTTAGTGGTAGCTAAGCTGCAATACTCCCCCATCAGAAATAGGAGATAGAATTCAATGAATGAATATCACTGGTTGATTCATGGCAGTTTTGCAAGAGGCTGGGAGAGCTGTATTAAGATCACCGAAATTTGAGCGCTGGTGGTAAGAGCATATCTGACACTCATTGGTTTATGAGGGGACTAGAGATACTCTACTGAACAAAAATTAATTCTAACAGAAAATATTAGAGCGAGCATAATAACAAGGCTACATGCCCATTTAAAAGTTCTTGTGATAAATAGGGAAGAAAAAAACATTTTCGTTATAAATTAGTTATTTTGCTAATACTGAAAAGATTCCTTTTCTAAAAGTATTAATGTTTGTAACTACGGTTTTAATGTACTTTATTTAATTTTGGAATTACTGATTCAACGATTAAAATAAAATTTAATTTTAAAAAAAAATTTGAAATAAACTGTTATATTAGTCTTTTAATGTAACTTTTTATCGAATATTAGAATATATTTAAAAAAGTAATAGCGTTTTAAAAATTTAATTATATCGAATATTAGAACTATATTTAAAAAAATAATAGCATTTAATTCATAGGGTAGTAAACACCGTATTGTTTACCTTCAGGTAACATTGAGTAAAGCTCAAGATTGGTTATACTGTAATTATATATTATTTTTTTGCAAAATTGGCCGATGGTTAGGGAAATACACTGGTTGACAAAATTAAGAGATGGAAAGCATTTTCGCACATTCATTCGCACATGAAAGATACCCGCACACGCACACTGCTCCATGTGTTTGACAGTGGTTCCGTGAATGCCCAGAGATACAGGCAGGAGGTCCTAGAGCCCTATGTGCGTCTTTTCAGGGACGCTGTTGGTCCCTGAGTTCATTTTTACGGACGACAAAATGCGCGACCACATAGGGCTCTCATGGTTGATGAGTATCTGAAAAGAGAGGTTATTCAACGAATGGATTGGCCAGCCAAATCCCCTGACCTGAATCCTATTGAACATGCTTGGGATGCTCTTGGGAGAGCTATTGCGATGCCCCAACCTCGCCCCAGAACCATTCTGGAGTTTAAAATTGCTCTAATGGAGGAATGGGAGGGTCTTCCACAAGTCCTCCTTAACTCCCTTATTAACAGCATGCATACTCGTTGTGCATGCTGTCTGTCTGTCAGGGGTGACCATGCACCATACTAGAGGCAACACACACTGTACAAGCCTCACTTTTATTGTCATCTTTTATCCTTAAGTTCATACTACATTGGATTTATTGGTAATAGGTCCTGCCAGTGAATGGCACTTTCATTTTTGTTTTGCATACTTTATTATCATGGAATAAGCTATGTACAGTCAGCAAAAAAAAAAAGATATCACCCTGAATAACTTTTGTTATAATGATCGGATTTTCACGATCTAAGTGTCAATCTTAATGGTTCCCGGGGGTGACCTCAAATATGCTAATTAATTAGTGCTAACTATTAATTAAGTTACGAAATCTGACACAAAAACGTACTTTCTCTGAATAAACATGTATTTTTTTTTACATATTTGGATTTCTAACCTTCAAAATATAGGGGGTAGCCGCAATCTGGGAAATGTGGTCCCCATAGTTTGGTCAGGAGAGCGATCCAAAGTTCGTACCCCTTAATGTTAATTTCGCTTTTTGCGTTTTCAGTCATATTTTCAAAACTAATGAAGCAATTCAAAAAAAATTGCACCCACTCATAAAACTCATTTACCCAAAGATAATTTCATGAAAAAAATAATTTTTAATAATTATTAATTATTTTTTATTATTTAATTAAATTGAGGATGAAAAAATTTTGAATTATAAGGTATGAATTTTTTTATACCATAATAATCTACATATTTTTCAATAGAAAAATCTAAAGTTTCAACTGTTTTTATTTATTAGAAGCTGAAAAAAATTAAAATTAATTATTTTTAAAAAAATAATTTGGCGACAATAAAAAAATGATTAAATGGGGCGATTAATATTAAAATGTGATAAACTTACGAGGAACTTGACTTCGCGCGCGTAGTGTAAAATTTCATTCATATTTTTTTCGCTAATAATCGTCTGCTAATCTTTTTATTTTTATTTCTTTCAAACTATAAAATACGATGTTTCTTTTTAGTCATTTAATAATGTATTTGTAATTTAGTAAAGAAATTATGAATAAAACATTTTGAATAAAAAACACTTTATTCAACGAATGTCTAGTTTTATAAAGGCGTGCTTCTGATAGAATATGATTATGCACCAGATTGTGCTTACTTAATGTGATTATTTTTTAATTTTTGATTTTCTTTTTCAATAACTGATACAATTTCAATAATATACACACGTATGCATAGATTTGGAATAATATATTTATCAATTTCTTGAATATATATTTTATAATTATTAATACGAATGCGTAGTCAACATTTTTAATCATCTTAAAAGTTCCCCCGGTGGCTGAGCGGTAGCGCTTCGCCCTGTCGTTCCTCGGGCCGGGCAAGGCTGACTCAGCCTTTCATCCCTTCAGTGGGTCGATAAATAAGTACCAAGCATGATTGGGAACTAAACACTGGGGGTTCCGCGTTCGGCTGACCACCTGACCGGAACATCTGCTCCTGCACCCCAGAGCCCTAGGTCCAGAAAACTGAGATGGGCATAGTAGGCCTTGGCCCTCCATGGGCTGTCGTGCAGCTGAGTTTAGAGTGGAGTTTTTTAAAACTTCTTTACATCTTATATATCGCCTTAATCTTAAAATAAATTTGTAAATTACCTGTCTATGCGTGTTTCGCAGAATTATTTTTCTAACTTTTTTATTGAATTTTAATGCAATTTTTTTTTTAAATTCTATTATGTATATTTTTTTCCAATAATATACTAATCAATTGCTTAAGTGCTTTAATTTATGTTTTTCTTTAAAATAAAATTACTTTTTAAATTATTGCTAAGTTCTTATTGAAAGAAAACTTAAAATTATTGCCAGCTATCTGAGAATTAAATCTTGTTAAGAAATTAAAAATATTCTACTGATCACACTCAATATCATTCGAAGCAGAACAGCTGACTATTTACTAAAAATACTACTGTTTACGAAAAATGAAGATAAATTATTAATTTTATTTTTTTTATTACTTCTTATTTATTCGAGTAATGAAAAGTAAATGCGTATGTGCGCACAGGGGAAAAATTTAACAGATTGTTTTGTTTTTTAAATGAACAAAAAACTATGGGCATGCAATTTTAATTCAACATTCAAAGTTAATCTTGTGCGCTAACCCTTTTGTCTTAAAAAGTTGAAAATATTTTCTTTAAAAGTTGTTTGTATAATTTCACAACTTTTGCACAGTTCAAAAAAATATTGCTATATCAGGAAAATGTTCGATATGCCTTGTTTTGTTAAACAACTACTAAAATAAAAAATTGCAAAAAGATTTGAAAAATGTGCTATTTTTAGAATCATCATCTCAAAAATTGTTCTTTTACTCCATTTGACTTTTTTCTTCTTAAATAACTTATAATCATAGTTTTAACACACGTTTTGAAGAAATTATGTATACAAATTTCTCCTAATATTTCGTAATAAAAAAACAAGAATATTAATGATTTATTTATACAGTGAAACCTGCCAAGTTGACCACACTTGTAAGTTTTACACCTGAATAAGTTGACCTCAATTATCAAGAACGGAAATTTTCCTACATAATAAAGAAGCAAAACCTTTGTAACTTGACCACCTGTCTATCTTGTATGTTGATCACTGAAATAAGTTAATTTTGTCTAGGAGTATTATGAAATGCTATTCTAAAACCCTCATAAATTGACCAGAAAAAAAAAATTCAGAAAATTTTCTGTCATTTCGCAATGTATGTTAATATTTCACTTGTTTGGTGAAATAGTGTAAAAAGCTAATCTAAACCTTTTTGTGAGTTGACCATCTGGGGAAACTGTAGGGAGTCAGCTTTTGACCATTTCTTTCATTCATTCATTGAAAACAGGTGTGTTAGTTGAAAAGTTGCTCTTCCAGTTGCAATAGTGAGCAAATAGGCTTGTATGCGTAGTAATAACAGAATAAATTTTAAAGTGTTAAAATAATTTTGTTTTGTTAAAGTTTTCAATGTTTTCGTGTTCTGATATTTTAAGAAATTATTTTTATTAAACGCTTCACATGCATAACTAACAAAATAATTTTTTTTTAAAAGTTAGTTAAATATTAAAATTATTTCTGTGTAACAAATTGAAGTTCGTTTAGGTTTAAACACATTTCTTGAGATATTCATTTGGCCATTTGCTAAATCAAATTTTTAAGTCAAGTAAAAAAAAAAATTTTTAATGTATAGCAACATGTAGGAAACGAAAAAGTAAACAATGTCCCACCCCTTCTATAAATTGACCACTTGTCTACGTTGGCCACTAAAACAATGCACATGAAGTGGTCAACTTACCCAAGTTTTACTGTAATTGTTTCATTGAACCAGAGTAGTTAATTGTTTTCGTAATAATCGGCCTTACAACTATTTAACTTAGATTCTTTGGACTAGGCGTCACTTCATGCATGTCTTTCGAGATTGAAATTTCAAAGATAAAATGTAAAAATTACAAGAATGCGTAAGCTGGTTTCAACTAACAAAAAAAAGGGACAAAATCGTTGGCAAAAGAAGTTATCTCATGAAAAGAGTGTCAGAGTTGAAAAATTATTGTAAAAACTGTAACAATTGTTACTCTTGTTTAATTAAGGGTATTATAAACCTAATTTTCGTTTAATCATGTTTTTTAAAGAACTAACGAAAGGAGTGTGTAAATAACATCAACTCTTTTTACTGCAAACTAAGTTTACTTAATATCATTTGCAAATATTAAGAAGTACAAATTCTTGACTTGCTCCTTAAAATAAAGTTTTATTTTAATCGTAGTTGAAGAAGTACGGATATACAGTCGAACCCCGCTATAGTGAACCGTCTGCGGACTCAGTAATGTGTCCACTATAACCGATGGTTCACTATATCCAAATTTTTTGAAAAATATTTTTTGCATAAGACAGTTGAATGATTGAAAATTGGCTTTGCAATTTTGCATAAGTTATTTAAAAAATTATTAACTAATTAACAGATAATAAAGCAAAAATTGATGGAAAAAGTAATTACGTCGCTAAATATTAGTTTTATTTTCACTTTTTATGAAAAAAATTTGTGATTTTTGATTGAACACAATTTGATTTTAAATTGAGTTCATCAATTTTCTTATCTACAATGTGCAAAGAATGTAAGATTTTTACATTTTGAACAAGATTTCGAACCATCCTAACAAAGCATCTTCTACGTTTTCTCTTTCAGCTCCACGCAGTTTTTTCGATGAAATCATGTTTTTGTCGTATGCCGCAAGATTTGCACTTCGATTTTTCTAAATGTTTGAAACTGTAGATTTTGACCAGGAAAATTCCTTACACAGTGTCGATTGATTGGTTCGATCATCAATACGCTTTACAATTTTAACTTTGTCGTCTATCGAAAACGCTTTTCTCTTTAGAGAATTTGCCATTTTCACTGCTTTTGAAATAAAAATCTTGTCTCAAATAGATAATGTAAGAATATGAAGAGAGCAGCTGTAGAATGAGTTAAATTGTTCCCCTTTTTGATTGTCATGGGGTGATTTGTAAAGAATACGGTTTGAACAGATAAGAAAATTCCAAAAATTCAGCAGGTGGCCAAGTTAACTAGTTGTAGAGCAAGCTTGGGGAAAAGAGAGAAAGCGAGACTTGTCAGGGAGGGGGGAGTATAAGATAAATGATCTGTTTGACATTTATTACAGTATAGTTAAAAGTGATAAGCATAAAGGAGAGTAATATGACACATTTTATAGGAAGGCATTCATTTTCAGTCCCAACACCTACAAGTTTAAAGATGGAGGACTGAAAAAGATATTTAAAGAAATGGAATTTGAGTCCACTATAACCGAGTTTCTAAGTTCTAAGCTGTTCACTATAAGCGTTAAAAATAACATTATTTAAATAGGAATACGGACGGGACCGCTAAAAAAGTTCACTACATCCGAGTGTTCACTATATCCCAGGTTCACTATAGCGGGGTTCGACTGTAGTTAAGGGAGGTATGCGACATTCGGAAAAAAAAGTCGTGTGATAGAGATAGTTTTAAACAGAACGAATTAGTTCTTTTAATTGAAATGCTGACAATATCATTACAGCATTTTGGTTAACAAGTGCCATGAAAAAAGGTTCTGAACTTAAGATATGGATTTTAATATATTTTCCTATTTACATACCTCCTTGATCTCCGCACCGTTTTAATATTCTGTAAAGCATAAAATGAAATAATGTTGAATAAAAAAATAGATTTCAAATGAAATATTTTATTTTCCTTAATACAGGGTATCTGTTACATTTTAGATTTTCAAATTCATAACTTTTCATGTCTAATTCCAAGAATTTTCATGATTTAACGAAGTTACTATTTTCTCCGATAAAAACAGAATAATAAATTCAAAAAGCATTATAATCACATTATATAAAATAGGTATAACCAAAACACTGCAGTAAGAACGCACTTTAATACAAAACCACAAAACCCCTCTATTTAAGCTTTTAGCTCAATTTCCGCTTTTGGTTTCATATTTTGTAATGTGGCAATCTTTTTCGAAAATATTTTAAATAATTCTTTAAAAATTTCACGTTCATGTAATAAGTTCATTTGAATTCGCAGCTCGCTTTATAGATTTCGTTTCATGTTTTATTCTGTTTCTTCTTTATACTTAATTTTCTGATTTCGCTTGATATTTTTACTTATTGTGTTCCATTATGTTTGTAATTTTTTTGTAAAATTTTTTTGAGTGCTTCTCAAACTATTGCATTGATATATTTTACTTTGGCTATATTGATACAATAATAGAAAGTACTATTTTTTTGCTGATATAATCGTGTAAGCTGATGAAAAGATTATATCTTTTATTTCCCGGATATTTTTAGAATTTTTTTTCCGGTTTCTTGCTGTTTTATTTTTTATTATTATTTTTCTTCCCCCCTTTTTTATTGTTCCGTAATTTTTCCCAAGTTTTTTCTACATTTTGAACTTATTTACTTATTTTATGAGTTCTATTTACTTCCAGCTTATGCGCAATAAATAAAACTTATTATTTTTCGTAATTTTCTTCGTGTTTTTTTTTGTTTTTATTTATTATGATATATATATATATATATATATATATATATATATATATATATGTATATATATATATATATATATATATATATATATATATATATATATATATATATATATATATATATATATATATATATATATATATATATATATATATATATATATATATATATATATATATATATATATATATATATATATATATATATATATATATATATATATATATCAAAATGCTTTTAAAATACCTTATAACATTTATTAAGTTTTACAATTTTATCGAAAATAAATACCGTGATTTCTATAAAATTTTGCGATTATGCATCAGAATAGCTATCTTTTTTCAGGTCCACCTTTGCTTGATCACTTTTTTTTTCCTTTCCTAAGAAACTCGAAGTGCGGGGCTAAAGCATTTAACCCTACAACTCTTCATAAATTTATGATAACTTATGAAAATTTGGTTTTAATTCAAAACTGTCATACAAATTACATTAAAACAGCTTTACAAAAATAAATAATGTCAGATAAAAATTCAAAGATTCTATAATCTTGGAGAATCAAAAATAATTTATTAATTTATTTAAATTTCCTTTTTAAAGGAGATTTAAAAAAAAAAAAAAAAAACCCAGAAAGCAACGTGAAAAATTCTTTTGGTTGCTTAGCAACGAGAAGCACTATCTTTTCCCATCTTGTCATTCATTCAGTTTCTTTATGGTTGTTATAAATTATTTCCCCTTTTATGGCGAGGTAATTTGGCATATTTTTAAACCATCGCCAGATATATAAATCCCTATTGCGACCTAATTTACAACCCATTTTTTTCGAAATTTTGTCTACCCCCCCTATTTTAAGGGTCAGGATTCCAAATATGTAAAAAAAAATACATGTTTATTCAGAGAAAGTACGTTTTTGTGTCAGATTTCGTAACTTAATTAATAGTTAGCACTAATTAATTAGCATATTTGAGGTCACCCCCGGGAACCATTAAGATTGACACTTAGATCGTGAAAATCCGATCATTAGAACAAAAGTTATTCAGGGTGATATCTTTTTTTTTTTGCGGACTGTACAGTCCGCAAAAAAAAAAACGAATCACCCTGAATAACTTTCGTTCCAATGATCGGATTTTCACGAACTAAGTGTCAATCTTAATGGTTTTTGGGGGTGACCTCAAATATGCTAATTAATTAGTGCTAACTATTAATTAAGTTACGAAATCAGACACAAAAACGTACTTTCTCTGAATAAACATATATTTTTTTTTACATATTTGGATTTCTTATCTTCAAAATATAGGGGGTAGCCGCAATCTGGTAAATGTGGTCCCCATAGTTTGGTCAGGAGAGCGATTCAAAGTTCGTACCCCTTAATGTTAATCTCGCTTTTTGCGTTTTCAGTCATATTTTCAAAACTAATGAAGCAATTCAAAAAAAAATTGCACCCACTCATAAAACTCATTTACCCAAAGCTAATTTCATGCAAAAAATAATTTTTAATAATTATTTATTATTTTTCATTATTTAATTAAAGTGAGGATGAAAAAATATTGAATTATAAGGTATGAATTTTTTTATACCATATTAATCTACATATTTTTCAATTGAAAAATCTAAAGTTTCAACTGTTTTTATTTATTAGAAGCTGAGAAAAATTAAAAATAATTATTTTTAAAAAAATAATTTGGCGACAATAAAGAAATAACTGATTGGGGCGATTAATATTAAAATGTGATAAACTTGGGAGGAACTTGACTTCGCGCGCGTAGCGTAAAATTTCATTCATATTTTTTTCGCTAATAATCGTTTGCTAATCTTTTTATTTTTATTTCTTTCACACTATAAAATACGATGTTTCTTTTTTAATCATTTAATAATTTATTTCCAATTTAGTAAAGAATTTTGAATAAAAAACACTTTATTCAACAAATGTCTAGTTTTAAAAAAGCGTGCTTCTGATAGAATACACCAGATTGTGCTTATTTAATGTGATTATTTTTTATTTTTCTTATTTTGTTTTTCAGAAACTGATACAATTTCAATAATATACATACGTATGCATAGATTTGGAATAATATATTTATCAATTTCTTGAATATATATTTTATAAATATTAATAAAAATACGTAGTCAACATTTTTAAACATCTCTCACAACATCGCAAATTTCTCAACATCTTATAGGGTAAACTAAACAATGAAGGAACACTTAAGCTTAGCTTGCCTTTAAAAAAAATTCATAAAAATTTCAAAATTTGTAATTTTAGCTAAATGATGGTGTCGACATATTTGTTATTAAATGCAAATTATGTAAAAAAAAGTTAGATAACTTACATAATATTGTTTTAAGCTTTTGGTGGTTTAAATAATAAGTAGTAAGATGACCAAGTGAAGGAACAGTTCTTACCAGTGAATGAACACTAAATTTTCCAGAGAATGAACACTTAATTTTGAGAATGTTTGATGCTCGTTAGGAATCCATAGGCCACACAAATGTCTAAAAACAAGATTTTTCTTGGAATTACGACATATAACCATAGTTAATGTGGAAAATATTACTTTTTTTTCAGTCATGGAATGGAAAGTAAAATATGTTTGAATACATAATTTAAAAAAAAATGTTTTTCATTTTTTTCTCACAGTTTAATAGTCCGTTCTAAATTATGAATGTTTATCATTGTGTAATCCGATGATGTTTTTATTATTATTATAATTCGATCATTTTTTTGTTTACTCTTTTCCCCATATTTTTTAAGCTTTTTTTTAAAATCTTTTTAAGTATATTTTTTTTCTCTTCGTCATGAGTAATTTATTTCTTTTTCTTTTGATTTAACCTTCCTCTTTTTTCCAAATTTTGGGCCAATGTAAATGTATCTCCGAAATTTCTTTTGATTTTCCATTTCCAGAATTCCTCACTGGATAATAAATGAGAAAAAGGAGTTTCGAAGTTTGAGTAAAACCCATCTCTCATTGACTTATATCTAGTAGTTACTTATAAAACCAATTTATTTTGCAACTAACAATGCCTCAAGAGGACTTCAAAATCAGGTTTCAAGATACTTTCATTATTAATGTTAGTTGTCTCAGCTTCAGAGCCAAAATTTGATTATACAATTGTTCTTTTTGAAATAAATTCTTCAATATTGAAAAAAGCACAGGCTATTGGATATTTGGGAGATTAAACTTTTCTGTCAATATTCCTTTAAAAATTTGCAACATAACTTGTGAGATTTCCTTCTCAAGCTTCTGAAGAAATATCGCATCGTTACTCTCAAAGCATGTGTTTTGTTGATAAGTTGTCTTGCTTATTAACTCTTGGTGTCTGTTTTGCATGCATTTGTTACAGTCAACGTTTTCTACATCGAATGGAAAAATATCGCATTTCATAAAAGCGTTTTAACTTCATCAGTTGAGGCCTCAAATCTTATTTAAAAATGGATGTAAAATTTTCGAGACATATTGTTTTACAATTCTTTGTTTTCAAGATCTAACGAGAGATTTCCATGAATTAGGTAGAAAACTAAACCAGAAAATTTGTTTTGAGGAACAAAACTTGCTCAGTATCAAATTGATATGAGATTTATACCTATCCAGAAGAAGCAAAATATGGAATTTGATTGCATTTTTAATTAGCCATGGGTAGAAGCATTTGCAATACATTTGTAAAATTTTGCTGCGGTCATCGTTTCATTTCATGAATAGCTTTTTCCAATGAAATATGTAGCAGGGACTGATTCTGTAATATCTCAACAAATTCTTCCGTAAGGAAAATCTACCAATGGAGGTACTTTTTCTTTCCTAGGTACTTTAGAATATAAATCCTTATAATTTTTAAGGCCGAAGATTTTTCCCGCTTAAGGGCAGTATCCAACTCTTGTTTTATTCGCATTGTAAATGCAATCACTTTATAAAAGGATGCCAGGGCTACTTCCCGCTTAAAGATTCTTCTGAAGTTCTTAAAACCAGTATTTCGAATATTATTCTCTAAAGGAAGTTTTGCCTTTTGAAATTATCTTCGCATTGCACTGAGTTATCGATGGATGTCACCTTAAAAAAAACTTCATCCATTTTTCACCTAGATAATTGTCTTTAAATGGATTTTTCCTACCAGTTCCCGTTAGGACATTAAAGACGGTAATAAGATAATAATTTAGCTAATTATTGGCACAAAATCCTGCAAGGAAATTTTCCATTCAAGCTTTTATTATTATATTTAGTTGTTATATTTAGTTAATAAACATAGTTTATTAAGGTGTCTAAGGTATGATGTAATAACTAATCACTACATTTATAAAGATAAATATTAAATTAATTATTATTATAATTCTTTAAATAAATTTAGCAATTAAATTTGCATATTTAAATGAAATTGTTATAGGAACTATTCATACAACATTTAACTGAATTTTAGGAGTCCTCTATGTCGCTGAACTACTAATTATCCATGTAAAATCATATTTCACACATACTATTCATTCACTGGGA
Organism: Parasteatoda tepidariorum; assembly: GCF_982258835.1. Lineage (NCBI taxonomy): Eukaryota > Metazoa > Arthropoda > Arachnida > Araneae > Theridiidae > Parasteatoda > Parasteatoda tepidariorum. Next base: position 3,900,029 of record NC_141755.1, on the reverse strand, counting down.
AATCTATTCTCAGTGAAGGAACATGCCTGTTCCTTCACTGGCTAGAAGTTTTTATTTTTTTATTTTTAACATAATTTTGATTTATAATATGACAAAAGGTACAAGAAAATTAAAATTTTCTTTTATTTTCATTAACTTGAAAAAATCCCAGTAAAGGAACACTTGTTTATTCATTGGTTTTTCATCGTTCGGTAATCCAGTTAATAAACACCCCCTAATCTCAGTACTTGCTTATGTTATGATGTTTAAAATAAATAAAACGTAACTTCAATGACCATATTTTGAATTCTTTTTTTCACAATGAGAAAAAAAAGCATTATTATATGCAATTAATTGTAGTTTAAACGGATAACAACAAACACTGACCTTATAATTTTGTCAAAGAAACAAGGCGTTGAACTGATACTAACAAATTCAAAACTTTTTCCAGAGAAGACTCAAAGACCAGGTAACTAAATGCATTGTTAGATGACTTCCTATTGTTAGGTAGTAAGCTACTGTTACCAATCAATCTAAATTAAAACGTTTAAAATCTTATTTCTAAAAAATATCTATGAAATGCTCCTTCATTTGTTGGTTTACCCTATATCATCCTAATCTTAAAAGAAATTTCCGGAAGTGTATCGCAGAACTATTTTACCAACTATTTAAATAAATTTTAACATTTTAAAAACTTATTCTTTACCATTTTACGTTTATTATTTCTTCATTAATATACTAATAAATGTTTTTAGAACTTTAATTTAGGTTTCCTTTTTAAATTATAGTCAAGTTTTTTTTTTAAAGAATTATTGACTGCTAGCTAAGAATAATACCTTGTTAAGAAATTAAAAACATTCAGCTGTTTAAAATTATTTAAGGCAAAACAGCTCATTATTTCCTTAGCATACTATTTTTTTTTGAAAAAAAGAATATAAATTATTGATTGTCTTTTTTTTTATTTCTTGTGACTTCAACTTAGATTATCTAAAATAGTGTTGATGTTTTATAAGTCACTACAAAGAGGATAAAGATACCGAACAGCTGTGGAATACGTAGCCAATTTTTTTAGTGTCTTAAGATATCTCAGTATCTTAAATGTCGTCTTATCTTGGTTGTGAAATTAAATTTTTAATTATCTGACCACATGTGATTCACTAATTATTTCATCACATCTTTTACTCCTTATGATACCAAGTAGATTTTTTTTCTGATAATATACTAAACTATTTTGTATAATTTATTACTTTAGCATGATTTCCAAGATATTATTGTAGTATAATTTATTATCAGGAAAATGCCTTATTTTGTTAAGCAGGAAAAACTAAAAATTGAAATTTGTAAGGATTCCGAAGCTGTGCCAATTTTAGAGTCATCTGATTTTTAAAAAAAGTGCTATAAAAAATACACAATTTCCAAACTTATTTTAATAAAAAAAAATTTTAAAAAAAATGTGGCAAGTAGGCTTACATACTTTTTACAGAAACTGTGAAAACTAATTTTTCCTATATTTCGACAAAAGAGGATAAGAATGATATTGCTCCAATAATTTTGCTATTTCCAGAATGAAATCTGTTTGATCGAAACATATTATTCCTTGAAAATTAAAACGAGGGAAAAATTAACTTTTATTATTTATCTAAGCTTATTCCATTTATTTAATGATAGCGGTATTAAGGTTAAGGATATGCGTTGGAAGCTCTGTTTATTATTATATTATAAATGCATTAAATCATGTAGCTTGAATAATTTATTTTAAGTAAATTATTTAATAATTTTAAGCAAATAAGGGTGTAAAAATAAACTCGATCGAAATACTCCGAAAGTATACCCTGAAATATATGTAGAATAAACTTTGGAATCGATATATAACAAATACCTTTTCAAACAACTTCGAGTAGGACGGAAACGCTAACTTGTTTAAAAAAGTTGTCCTTGTAACTATTTAATTTCGATTCCTGGTACTAGGGGACATTCCATTTTCACATTCGACTTTTGAAATTTCAATTGTAAACGGAATTTTTTTATGACCTTAAATTAAAATGTTAAGGCTTGCAGCAAAAAAAATTTTTTTTTCTTACTGCATTGATTTTTTTACAAAGTAGTGAATTATTATTTTTTCAATCTAAGAACCTGTGCCTATAACATATGTAAAACTTATTTTAATATCGAGTGAAATAATTTAATATGTTGTGTCACTAAATGGATAATCCCAAGAAACCGAATCGAAAATATAAAAACTTCATTGATTTAAAAAAATAATAGATGATAATAAAAATAGACATGTTTTGAGCGTCCAATAATAAAAGTCACAAGTTTTCCAAGCCTGACAAGTCTTGAGAATGGGCGATTATATTTGAAATCTCGAAACATGTCGACTTTTACTTCCCTCTTCATATGTTTTGAAGCCATTTGAGTTTTTATCGTTAATTATACTGCTTTACATTTGGATCTTGATCATTATTTTGATAAGGATTTTACACTCGTTAAAGTAAATATATGCATTTTAATATTTTATCAGGATTCATGTGGTCTTTAAAAACGTAAGAACATCAACATTGTAAAAGCTATATTTAACTTAAAAATTAACATTTTGACACCAGATATTTTGAGTTAATGAAATTAAATATTTTATCTTTTAAGTTTTTGTGTCCCCATTTCAGTATCTTAAGGATCTTACGAGCTCTGTTTAAAAAGAGAGCATCAGATATATATAAGAAAACAAAAATAACCATAGTAGCAGTATTTGGTGGTAAATGTAGCTTATCGTAAATGAAGAATATGCTGTGCGACATTTTATGGTGAATTTGCGAACGTATAAGTTTCAGAATGTATCGAAACATGAGGATGCTATTTGCTAATCATCTTTATCCAAAGAAAACGATGTAACCTAAATATCTAGTAGAATGAAACGATTTTTTAAACAATGAATCCTAAAATATGCAACATATTATTTCAATATCTTATTCTTAAGCATAACATATTTCAATCTTTTTAAAATGCAACTAAACATTCAGCAATTCCTTGAGTTATAGAAAAAAGAAATATCGTAAATTATAGAAAACCTTGTGAATGTGCGTTAGAATTATTATACAATCTACATTTTATTTTCCAAGCATTTTTTATTCTTCAAACTTTCTTGCCTAGAAGACTCGATTAAAGCTGTAAAAATGATTATCCCTAAAATTTTGTATATAGCTATAATAAGTTATGCTATTTTGATTTTAGTATAAAATCCTCGAATAAATATAGTAAAAACAGTGTAATCTAAATAATATCAGATAAAAAGTTCAAGTATTTAAATTCTAAAAACTATCATAAATAATTTATAAATCGATTCAAATTTACTTTTCAAAGGAGATTAAAATAATTTTTTTTTTTTTGCTTTTTGGACAGAAATCCTCTAAAAAAATTGTTTATTGCCAAGAAACTTCGAGATATTTTCTATTAACAATAAATTAAACCTCTCCGAGCAATTACTGAACATTATTTCAATCTTTTTACTATCAAAGCTTGGTTGCGTAGCAACCTAGTAAAACTAAGCACTCCTCTTTTGAATTAGTCAATGGGTTATCTTAAAATATTTATTTGCGCAGGCGACTTTTTTTTGGCGGTTCTCTGGACTATCGCCAAATATATAAACCTTTATTGCGGCCCAATTTACCACCCAATTTTTTTAAAATTTTGTCTACCCCCCCTAATTCAAGTGTCTAGATTCCAAATATGTAAAAAAAAAATATATGTTTATTCAGAGAAAGTACGTTTTTGTGTCTGATTTCGTAACTTAATTAATAGTTAGCACTAATTAATTAGCATATTTGAGGTCACCCCCAGAAACCATTAAGATTGACACTTAGTTCGTGAAAATCCGATCATTAGAACGAAAGTTATTCAGGGTGATTCGTTTTTTTTTTGCGGACTGTACATACCAAATTTCATTTATTTTTATTCAGTATTTTTTTAGATATTTGGGAAAATGTCTTCCATCTCTTAATTTTGTCCACCAGTGTAAATTTGAGAAAACTGTAGGAAGTAGAAATGTACAATTTGCTGTGCAAGGTCGATATTTTCCACTCCAAACTTTCTGAATCAGTTTAAAATATCTTCGTGAAATATCCTCAGTGGTAGACGGATAATGGGTTAGAGTCCTTTGTGCCGATGGAGGTTCTCGTGGTCTTCTTCTCCATTTATCGCATATGCTGGTTCGTTGCATCAAAAAGCTCTCCACGAAGGCAAATTTCTCTCAATACTTGATTCAGGAGTTCTCTTGTCTTCTGGATTAGGTTCAAAATGACAAGGCTTCAGAGTTGAACATTGGTAATCGTAAACCCAAAAATTGGGTCGGCTGCTCAACGACGGTTATAAAATAAAATAAACAAAACCGGATTTCGATTACATTATTTTCCTCGTTTAAATATTAATTAGTGACCTTTAATGCGTTTATTTTTAAGTCTTCCTTTTTGACAAAGATTTTAAAAAATATATTTTAAGGATAGTCATTACAAAACACTCCGTATGATATATACGTGGAAATAAAAATTGCATTTTTATTTTAGGTAATGGGCTTGGAATGCAGTTTTTTAATGTGCTTCATCGTGATATCGTTCTGCATTGCAGAAGGAGCGTTGCTGATTACAGATGAGTGCAGAGTTTATGATAGAAGTGATGAGTTTGGGAAAGCTGCGTTTTGCACACAATTCATTTCTAATCTAACTTCCTATAGCCTCCCACTTAATACCACAAGGTTACAAATCTATAGAACTTACAATTTATCGCAGACATTACCATTAGCACCCAATTTAAACATGTTGACGACGCTTGAGCTTCCTAACGATAACCTTGTCAATGTTTCTAGTGGAATGTTTGAAGGATTGTACAATCTCACAGTATTATCATTGGCTAACAACAGAATTCTGAAATTGCCGGAAGGTTTGTTTAAAAATAATTTATACATCTCAAGAATTGATCTAACGCGAAACTATCTTTTGTCATTTGAAGCATTTACTGTCGCTCTAAAAAATTTAAAATACCTCACAGATATAAATTTATCTGGCAACAAATTACTGAGAAATATTTTTCAAACTGAAACTGATGTTCTAGGAGAATTGACCATACAGAAGCTGGACATATCAGATTGCGCGATAGAGGTAATTGAAATAGCGGCTTTTGAAAATTTTCACTCTCTCAGTTTCTTAGATATATCTATGAATCCGCTAAGTGAAAAGGCAATGAAAAATTTAAGCCAAGGTTTAAATTTATCAGCGTTGAAAGAATTCCGTGCTGCAGATATGAAATTCACAGCATATTTTTCTAACTCTTTCTTAAACAAGCTGAAGTGGACGAATATTGAAAAATTAGACCTTTCTGACAACAAATTTACAAGTTTTCCTCGGGGACATTTCCCTCACCTAAAAGAACTTATTATTAATAATTGTGTCATCAATGTTCTTATGAACGGTTCGATTTCAGACATGCCAAGATTAGAAGTACTAACAATACAAAAACACCAAATCAGCCATATTGGAAACATATTTCATAATAATAGAAATTTGATATCTTTAGATTTAAGTGAATATGTAACTTTTACGATAGTATCAAGAGAGTCTGCGACTGTAGACATGACCATTGAAGACTACTCGTTTAAATATTTGAAGAATTTGGAAACTTTGATTTTGAGAAAAACCCCTCTGAGGGGAGTTTTGAGACGCTTCATGCTGTTTGGTTTGACGAATCTTACAAAATTAGATTTTTTTAACTGTGCCTTTGAATCCATACAAGAAAATGCATTTGAGACTTTAAGCAGTTTGAGGTCGCTTGATTTATCATTTAATATAATCTTTGAACTACCTGATAAAGCGTTCTATGGCCTTAAAAATTTAAAAAATTTAGATCTGTCGCGAAATAGGCTGACATTTTTGAAATCAAGCGAACTTTTAAATCACACTCCAAAACTTGAACTGCTGAATCTCAACAGAAATAAAATTCAAAGTTTATCGATAAAAATGTTTTCCAAACTTCATTCAATCGAAATGATACAGGTCTCTGAGAATCAGATTCAACCATGGAATAAAAAACTTTTTCAAAATAACCCGAACTTAACAATTTTTATTTTTTCCGAAAATTATGTGAACTATTTTACTCGTGAAATGCTTCAAGATATAAGCTATTTAACACATGTTGATTTTTCGAAAAATCCATTTGATTGTTCTTTTTGTTCTACCGTTGAACTGCAATCCTGGATGAACGATACCAACGTAACAATATCGAATCTTCAGCGCGAATTACATAGTTATGATTGCTATTCACCCGAATCATTAAAAGAACAGTCTTTAATGGATGTTAATTTATCAGATCTTGAACTAAAGTGTGTTCCATACATTTTCGATTTTATAATGTTTGCATATTCTTTAATTTCATGCTGCATTTTCATTACATTCATTGTAGTCGCTGTTTGGTATAAATGGAAATGGAACATCAGATATATAGCATTCAGATTAAGAACAAGAACGAAACGATTCAAAGAAAATGTCAAGCGATTTGAGTTTGACGCTTTCGTGAGCTATTGTGAAAAGGATTTCCCGTGGGTGATAAACCAACTTATACCTGCTATTGAAGAAAATGATCCTAATATAGTATTATGTTTGCTTGATCGCGATTTATGTGCCGGGAACTCCATATTTGACAGCATCAACTCTGCGGTTGAGCAAAGTCGAACTACTATTCTTGTACTCAGCAACGCGTATATGAATTCCAACTGGAACGTTTTTGAAACTCAAATTGCACAGAGCAAACTTTTTGAAGACATGAGAGGTGGCTTAATTCTGATTTTTCTTGAGCCAATACAAAAATCGGAAATCACGAAGAATCTCCGTTACGTTATTAAAACTAGAACGTGTTTGCAATGGACAAAAAATGCTACTGGTCAAAAACTTTTTTGGGAAAGGTTAAAAATGGCGATAAAGAAACCAGAAGATAAAGGCATATCAACTCACATTACTTGAAATAAATATAAGAAATATAAATACTGTGTTCACTGAGTGTTTAGATCTTTTAAATCTAAATTTATGCAGGAAACAATAATAGGCCTTCCTGATAGCTGAGGTATAATTCGTATCAATCAGTCTAAAACTTCAAAGAGAATGCATTATATGAAAGCTGGTGGTGCAGAGACTACATAAGAGTACAATGTGTGATAGCCTCAAATCTGTTCCTACATAAGGTTCACTATATTGATGCATTTTGGTTTTGAGATCAATTTTTGAATACATTAAAAAAAAAGGAAACATTGTTTTTCAATGATTAATGGAGCCATTTAGTACAATTATGGTGCAATAAAAAAGTTTTCAAAAGATTTCGTTTTTGTAAATTTTAAGTTACTTATAGACACATGCTTATTTCCTTTATTAGTGGATAGCAATTTTTACTCGCATAGTAATTTTCTTTGCAGGTGAATTAGCTTTAAACAAGCCTTACAAACTGATGTGTTTGTGTGATTTCTATTTAAGCACTTTCAGTAGTGTAATCATTCAAAAATGGATAAATTATTTCATAGAAAATATACTTACACCATTTTTGCATGCAACGGCTCAATTGTATTGTGTTAGGCAGGTCGCGCTGGAAACAGCAAATACTTAAATTCGAATGGCATGTCTGTGGGGATCATTGGGAAACGCGGTAACAGAACATCTTCTCCTTCATTTTTGCCATTTATAATGTTAACTCGAAGATATTGGTCATCATTCTTTTCATTGAAAAGCTCGTAGTTGCTAAGTCTAGGTGGATTGATGTTTCGGAGAAAAATGATAGATATGCCAATTTTCAATGTTAATACGTGCGGCAAATCAAGTGAATTCAGAAATTCATTTGAGTAGTTGACAACCTCGTTCTGATCTATTACAGTGTCGATGAACTTATATGTTCCTGCATTTCTTTTAGACTCTGATTATTGATGTCCTACACGGTACATTGTTTGGCTGCTAATATAGCCCTCTCACTGAAGATACAAAAATTTGGAGCGATTTTTGGGAAAACGTTGTGAATAAGTTCATTCATGGTTGAAATAATTTTATAGGAGTCTGTTGGCATTTCATTCTGAATGCTTATTTTTGTCTGTCTTTTTAAAAATAAATAAGCGAATAACCTTTCGGGGTTACTTGAATTGTTCAGTTTTAACTTTATATAAAATATAAGAATTTTCATTGAAAATTGCATTTATTAAGTAAATATTTATTTAAAATATGTCTTTTAAATAACATTTAATAATTTATTTAACAATTTTGACATAAAACCAAGTAAATAAAGGCAAGAGATGAGCTGAATAAATATTCGCCAATTTTATCTCAGAATCGCCAAATTTTATATTTACTTTTAAGTATCTCAGTGCTTCTAATTATATTTCAGTTTGATTCACTAATAGGTAAGTCAACGTAACGGATTATCCTAGATGAGGTTAGCGTCGTTTGTAGCCATAAGTTGCTCAATCTTGTACCTCGTCCGCATTTGTGAAAGTTTTTGCTCCGAAATGGCGTTGGACTTGCTAATTCAGGGGCCTTAATCTGCATAGCGAATAAAAAATAATTAAATTCGCGATTGCAACGAACTATAGGGGGCGTTGTTGTATGAGGCGAATACCTGCAATTTCTATATGAACAGTCATTCAGTAATTAATTTTGTAAACAAAGTTTTTTGACAACAATTTGGATCAAAAAATTTTAAGTTTCAATAAAAATCATTATTTAGAAACTAAAAAACGCAAAATAACGAATGCTTACGAAGCAAAACAAAAAAACAATTCTTTTTTGACGCCATTTTTTGATGCTACGAAAACGCGTCTTTGGGATTTGCCAAAAAACAAAACAAGATGCAATTTTACTTTTTCAGGAGCGAAATACTTTACCGAAAAAATGAAAATGTACCAATTCCCATGACATGGAACTTTATCTTGGTAAACGTACGTTTTGGAAATGTTATTTCATTTGGAATCTTATTTATCAGAGTTCATATGGCGATATGATTGTTTTGAATCTATGCTAAACTCTATATAGGCCCATTTTCCACCGAAATCCGATTGACTACTTTGATTTTAAACAAAGTGTTTTATTTTATGATTTGTCTCAAAAATTTTAAGTGTAGATTGGCGACGCTTAAAAACCGCCAAATTTGTAGCGACGGTGGCGTTAATACGTAAGTACCGAATTTTTATTCTATACTTTTTTTAATCATATTACTTCAAACATTAGAATATGCAAGAAGTATACATAAACACATATTGTAATACCATTTAATTTTTCAAAACAATTATTTTAACAACAATTTTTATCAAAAAATAATAAACTAAAAAACGTAAAATAAAGAATTCTTAGGATAAAAAAACGATTTTAAAAATTCCTCATATTGAAATAAAAAACTTCCATATTGTTTCTCTTTTTATTCTTATAGTTCTTAATCAGACGTAAAAAACCATTCTGTAGAGAACTATCATCAAATGAGAAAAAAAATTATTTACAATCAAACTTTTTATTGTAAAAATCATTACACTTACCTGATTTATAAAACCGGAGAATTCCAAAATGATATGTTCTTTGTTTGAAAACTTTATTCTCAAATAATAGATACATAGTTTATCCCTTCATTACTTTTAGATAACATACTACACAGCAAAATTTTATAATTGTAAGATTTTGATATGAATTTGAATATGTAGCTAAAAACAGAATAGCCTAATTCTAGTTGAAATTATTCTTTCAAAACTAAAAAATACTTACCAAGAAAACGATAAAAATTTATTAATAATCAGCACAAATGAAACTATTTCAAGTAGTTCGGATGATTCTTTATCGTTGTTTTCCGAATTATATAGATACAGAAATATGTACTACTAGCACAAAGAGTGAATCAAAAATATACAGCTGCCCGTATCCAGCATTATTTTGATCATTGCTATACAAAGGTGACACCATATGATAAATTTGACAATGAATCCGAAAACAATACGGCCCATTTCCAGGAGGTGGCTTTATGTGTGCTCCAAATGATGCAAAAGCAAGAGCAGAATTATATTCCCGGATATGATTTCGATAATTTCGTGCCTCAATCGAATTATCACTTAATAATTTTTGCAGCAACTCGAGAATGTCCATTAGTGTAGGCAAATTAATTTTTCCATCGTGGCAGCAATTCGTATATTTGCCAGAAGAATTTCTTTCTTTGGCCCAGAAGTCAGCATTACAATAACTACATTGTTCCGTCATTGAGCCAATATTATACTCTTCGACATCTACTGTTACATCTTGAACAGTTATTATTGCACTTGATCTCTGCAATCTACGTTTTCCATAACATTCCTCAACACTTTCTTGGGCTCTTCGAACACGTTTTCTTTCATTACGTTTAAAAGCCCTAGCAGCTTCACTAATATTCTGCATTTTAAAGCATGAAAATTCAATGCATAAATAAACGTGAAATATAAAAAAATTCAATGCATTCAATACAAACACTTAGACGTTTTTTAGACGTTTGGGTAGCTCCCAGTAGAAAAATATCAATTCAACAGCGGCCCTTTAAAGCATTCTCACTTCAATTAATTAATTAATTCCTAATTGAGTTTAAATTAAATATTATCGTGTTTTTAGGGCATAAATCTGAATTGAACAACCTGATAATGTTCACTCTGGTTACTGTTTCCGTTTTTAAAAGCGCTGTATGTTGAGCCCCCGAAGCTAGATTTGGAATGTGACATTTTTAGCAGCAATCATTGGTTGATTTTCTAACGTTGCCATTCGGGGAGTTGTAATGTGGCTTTTTTTTGGTGCCGCGTAAGAGAAATATCTATATAGATTCTATAAAGAAGAAGAATATTCTATAACTATTACAGTTCTGTACGTTCTGAATTCACTTTATTCATTGGAATGACGAAAGCAATGTTGACTTCACTTTAATTTGTAATGAATTGAAGACAGAAAAAATTATTTTACCGTAATACACACATCTGTAACAGCAAGTGATTATGAAATTGAAAGTTAAGTTGTTGGTAATAGAAAGGTAAAAATTATTGAGAAATTGTTCTTCAAATGCTTGGCGTGTTCTGCTTCAATGTTTGGCATGTTCTGGTTAGTTTTTTCAAGTTCTTCTACCTTTCCTTAGGGAAATTTTGCTTCTTATTTGCTGCCAAGAAAATGGCTTCCGTCATTGCCAATGGTTATGAGGGAACTAATGCCCGATATTTTCAGGCTCCCGCTAGAGGGCGTACTCGAGCGTTGCGATCGCGAATATTAAAGTATGTGTGTGTAATAAACTTTTCTGATCAAATAGCTGAAAATATCACTAATGTAATCTTTCGATTCGTCGAAGAATGTTTTAATGTTGACTGTGACCTTCCTCGTGCTCGATCGAATTATCTATATGTTAAATTTCATCGTTATGGAGGGTTTAGGAGTCTATAAAGGACACACAGACAAACATTCATTTTCATAAATATATATATATTATAATAAAGTTTCATTTCCCATTAATTTTAGTTTCCTTAATTTATGAAATTAAGTTGTTTTCTTCTTTTTAAAATTCCCATGGACATACAGATTCAAATTTAGTAAAACTCACATCATATTTTATATTTTTTTGATTGATGAAACGTAATTTCATATTCCTGGTGAATATAATTTACATTGTCCACCCATTTGTACTTTTTTAAAAGGTCAGACCCTCTTCAAAAATTGTAAAAATCGCAGCAATTATTTAGCAGATAACGTTCTTCATTATTAAATAGATGCAATATTAACATTTCGTCTAGTTACTATGTCTGAAACAGTGACTTTTCAAATCTATCTGACAAAAGAAAATACTGAGGTAGCTGATCCTTATATGTACACCTCTGCATTTTCGGCACTTTTCGGATCATCGCAATATTTTTTGGTCGAATATTAATAGAATAATACGTATGCTTTGAGTAATGTTATTTAAACTAGTTTATTAAGTTTAATTAAAAGAAAAATGTTTTTAAAAAGTAGTACAAAAAATAGGATACCCTTGCTTTTTTATTGGTTCTATTTGATTTGTAATGCATGAATAGTTATATCACAAAATTTTCCTATATTATGACAAAATCATGTCTCAATCACTTGATTTTACAGAATTAATTTCATAATTTGGGAAAAGAATCTTCTTTAAGCTAGCTTTAGAATTATAATATGTCTGACTTTTGTTTTTAGTCAAATATTGTAGAGCGGAGAGCTTTACTCATCCACTGTAGTCTCCTTATCTTGTGTTATTACAAAAGCATGTTTTTACATTTTAATTGCTTTATTTGGCCTAATATTTGACCAAAAGATTAAAAATTTCAAATTTCAATTATTGATACCAACAGAAGAACGTATTCGAAGTAAAATTCATGAGGAATTTTGCACGTGAAGAGAAAAAAAGAAAAAGAAATTTTTTTATTTTTTATTTATTCTTATTTATTTATTTATAACTAGTATTACGATTTTTTCTGGTTAAAACTCGCTTGATTCAAAAATTCATTTCAAGTTTTTTTTTAAATACTTTCGTCTAGAATTTCATTAAGATAAATTCGATAAAAAATCGTCTTAAAATTTTTAAGGCGAAATTGCCTTTCTGCCTTGTTATTTAATTTATTTAGTGAATGAGCAAAATATGACAGAAAATTACTAAATCGCTCATTATTCTTTGAAAATCATTTATCAATGAATACCGAGAAAATCATGAAAATATTATTTTTTTGCACCATTTACAATTGGATACCTGAAAGTGACGTCATCGTAATTAAATCGTGGCATTTGTCTAAAGATCCTCTATTGTGGATATCTAATTTATGGGCTCTACATTTGTCGATGCAGAAACTAATCAGGTTTGACTTGACGCGTGACGTCACTTATAGGTATATCACATGGTTAGGCAGAGTAACTTCACTTCTTCTCGAGTTGCAAGTGCCCAAATGTGACTTATTTTATTAAAATTCATTTGTTAGTTTCGGTCTACTAATTTATAAATAAATAAAAATTTCAGACATATAAATAGATTGTTAGTATTAAATATATTTTTCTTTCACCCATGATTGCGTGAATTTTTTAATAATTGAGTTAGAAGAACATTAATTTTAGAAATTGAGTGACATCTAATTTTTGAAATTCATACTTCGAATATTTTCTGAACGTGTTTAGTTTCAACTCATTTTCTTAAGTAAATATTTTAAATAATTTCGTTTTTAATAATGGGAAATTTCATTTCGATATTGTGAACTTTTCACTTTGCTAATTGAAATGAGTGCAAAGCATTCTTAGAGCTCAAGAAAGAAATTTAATATTCCGTTTGCATTAATTTTAATACTTTAATAAACTCAGTACTTATATTAATGCTAGAAAAGTACATATTATTTTGTAAGACTAATTTTGATCAAATACATGTCACTTTTTTTTAAAATTCTTTTTAAAAAGAAATTTTATAATATTTTTTTATTAATTAGAACCTTTATGTATGAATTAGCAATACAATTAGTTTTGAGGATTTAAATTATTCGGCCTTTTTATCTCTATCAGACTCATGTGTATGAATGTTGTGAAATAATCGCCTTTCATGCCCTTTTAATTTTCTCTGGCAAACAAACATGTTTTGATAATTTTAAACCCGGCTTTGTTAGTGGTATTTCGAAGGGCTAAAGAGAATAGAAGGGCTAGTTCACTCCGCTCTTATTGAGCTGAAGCTACGATTTCCCTCGTCATGACGTCACTGTGTCCACAGATCTCGGAAGATCGCGCGCAAGGATATTATGATAACTTTGCATCTTTCTCTTTGTAAAAATAAGTTAGACTTTTTCTGGTTATTAGCTTTCAAACTTTACGTAATTAACACATTATTTCCATTCATAAACATAGTTTAAAAAAACTTTCTTGGCCATTATATTAAAAAAATAAAATTTTAAACTTATAAAAATATTTTATTAGTTGGCGAAAACGACACTATAAATACTTTATTTTAAAAAGTTCAGTTTTAACTTTAATTATTAAGAAAAATGAAACCACATATCGACACTTTTTTATCTACATATTCTTTTATAACAATAAGTTGAGTTAAATTTAGAATCCCCGATTTTAAAATATGCCGTTAATAGCAATTTGTTCATACTTAATCATTAGGAAACATCAACCTTAAACGCTAATTACTGAAACAAAATAATAATTTAGGTTCATAAATGGCATTAGAAATTTTACAATTGTTTATAGATATTTAAATTTTAGATGATATAATTTATAGATATTTAAATTCAAGAGAATATAATTTTTAAAAGAATCATAAATATTTAGAATAACTACATTAAAAAAATAAGTTATGAAATTAGGAGAATTTCAACTGTACACTGTATATTTTATTTATTCTTTTTACTTACGTTTTAATTTTCCTTCACTTTATCCATTTTTTAATTTTTTTCACATGCATTTCTTTTTGAAGTAACGAAGCGGTTTCTGTTTAGATAACGAATTTTTATAAAAGTTCTTAACGATAGAAAAAAACATATTGCTGTTTTATATTAACTGTGTCATTTCGGAATCCATTCTTTACATAGTTGTTCATTTACTTTAGGGAACACGCGGAAAATTATATTTTTTCCTTTTGTTTTTCTATCAGAATTTTTGCAAGTTGCAATCGCGCAAACTGGCATTTCGTTAATAGTTTTAAATTTTTATAAATTCACGGCAAAAACTGAGGGAAGTCATTATAGGAAATAACAAATGTCTTAGAATATGTCACAAAAAGAAATGCTCCAATATTAGTTAGAGCTAGTAAGGCCGAAAGCTCTGTTCTTGAAGTAAAAGTGCGAGCTTCGCGCCAAAGTGACGTCACTAGAGAAAATCGGAGGATTGGCGCGGCGAGAGTTTCTTCAAAGGAGTGAACCAGCCCTTCTATTCTCTTTTCTGCCCTGGGTATTTCGTCCTAATTGCTTCGTCATATTTAAGGTTTTTTTTTCCTCCTAAATATTAAATAGCTGTTCCTATTGTTTATATTTTTCATTTCATCTTTCAACAAGGATTCTAGAAATATATGATGATTAAAGAGACCTTACTGTATCGATTTTTTACTATATTAAATGAAATAAGATATTTTGTTTTAATATTACTTTTTGTTATAACCCTTATTTTCTTTCTGTGTGCTAAACTTGTAGAGCTGAAATAATTAGTAGAACGAGTATTTCCCCAGAATTAAAGGTATTTCCCCATCTTTCCTTGAACGAGTCTCTCTGGATATCATCAACCCCTCTCTTTCGGCGATTTTGGCGAAGAAAAATTGTGTTCTGATGAAAAGAGGAGTCCTACAAATTTTATTTTATTTTATAACCGTCGATGCACAGTTTACGACTACCCATGCTCAACTCCTTGTCATTTTGAACCCAATCCAGAAGACAAGGGAACTCCTGGATCAAGCATTGGGACAAACCAGTCTTCGTGGATTACTTTTTGATAGAACTAACTCGCATTTGCATTACATGAAGAGGAAAACCACGAAAATCTCTCATGCTTAACCAAACGGCAAAGGGATTCTAACCCGTGATCTGCCTACCACTGAAGATATTTTATGTCGGTACTGCGGTCGATACTTGTCGGGAGCAGAATTCGTATCAACAAGCCACTGTTAGATTTCGAACCTGGATCACCTTATTGTGAGGCGAACGAGTCACTGCTGCCCAGTCCTATGAATTCATGTTTTATGCCTTCAAGGGGAAAGGAGGAAAGGGAAGAGCTTCGGGGGCATTTATAATTGTAGAATAGTAAAATATTTATGTCTCCAATTACTTATAAGCAATGTATAAAAAGTGCTGCTTTTGACAAGTAGTTATGTATGCAATTAACATTGCTATCCAGGTACGATCTGAACAAGTAAGATACATATTTTCCAAAAGCAGTTTTTCCAGTTAAATTGAATGAGATTAATTCCGAGACTATTGAATTAATAGTCTAAAAGTTATTAGTGTTTTCTTCATAATAGAGTGCAATTCAAAAATAGTACTTTTCATTCAAAATAATTATTATTATTATTATTATTTTAACTTTTGAAATATTTGCTCTTTTGATTTGTGTTTGGTTTCATTAGATTAAATGAAGAAAAAAAACATAGTAAACAATACTATGATTGTTCATATAGCGTAAATAAATGCAAGCATAAAATTGTACTTTTTGTACAAAAATTCTGATAACTTTTAAATTAGTATGATACAATTCGGCGTTAAAATTTAATAGTAAAAAACCATACCATACATGCTCAGATGGTGCCAAGATAGCAATTTATATTGTATACATAAAGGCTTGTCAAAACTTGCACTCTAGAAACTTTTAAACTATTGGTTCTATTAACTTTTGTATAGTCTCATTCAATTCGGCGGAAAAAAATACACAGGAACAATGTCTTACTTGTTTAGTTAACAAATAGGTACGAGTTAGTACTTTTTGTACAGAAAATACTCAAAACTTTTGTGCCTGTAACTGTAATTATAATACTTATACTTATAACTATTAGTCCTATTGGTTTAGTTTCGTCCAATCGGAAATTAGTTTCATTCAATTTAACGAGGAAAAAAAAACATCGGTAAATAATATCCCTTCAAATCACCCCCATTTACCGTAAAAAAAATAATAAAAAAAATTTAAGCGTATACAGGAGTTTTTAGGTAACATTTATATCATATCAAACCTTTTTTTTTTTTATCAAAAAGTATATTTGGTATTAATTTTTCTTAAGAAAAATCCTCATTTTAGTGGACTATATTGCTTTAGCCACGCTTTTTCAAAACGAAACTATACAATGTAAATTGTGTTCGTATAAAGGTTAAGCAACTTTTTCCTATCAACAAACAAACATCAAGAATTCAAATATTTATTAAGAAATATCAATATTCACATACGCTCAATGTTTTTTTTTTATGAAGCAATACGACTTGTATATTTTTTGTCCCAAAAGTACCAATCAGTTGATGTGATTATGTGAAAAAGATGAAAAATCATGGCTAATATACAATATCCGAAAAATAGGTAGCATGGCCACATCCATTTCCAAGCTGTTATTATTTGAGTGATGTCATCATCTAGTTCGTGGCATCCAGAACCAAGTGTCGAAAACATTAGATAATTTAAATACAAACTGTCTTCTGCAGGTACACCCAGGGTGAAATGAACTACAGATCCACAAATGATGTACAGAACAAATAAAAGAAGAGCGAATACAATGGCGATTCCACGTTCCAATCGGGATAAGCCTTTCACCGAGTTCTTAATAGTTTTTGCAGCTTTAAATGGCTTGTAACAACAACCATTACTTCGGATATTATTTGGATCGGTGGTATTTAACTTTGAAACACAGTTTCTTAACTGCTTAGTGAAAGAAAAAACGTCAAGATGAGGGAAGTATTCTGGATTTTGCCGGATGATGTTTTCAACCATCAACAATGCGACTTTCTGATTCTCTTGGGTCTCGCATGGTAATTTCACTGCAAACTTTCTGGCACTGTTTTCGGCATGATTTGCATGGCCGTTTGCCGATTTCATGATCGGTGCAACTGCATTGGGTGATTTAGTTTTAAGTGTCTTTTTTGTAGAAACGTAGTTATTGTAAGAGTTTCTTTTTGGCTGTAACAATGAAGAATCGTCTATTGGACAGGATAGGTGAAAAAGATACATCCAACATATGGCTAAATACAATCCACATTTGTATAGGCAAGTCATCATGATAGGTACACCCATCAGGCTATAGCATACTGCTGCAGTACGTCCCCAATCAGATCTCGGCGTCATAGCTCCAAATCCTAAAAATATTAATTAATAGAACACAGTTTTAATTTAAGCGATACCATAATGTTGCAAAGAGTTAAAATTCCATATAATTGTTTTGTTTTAATCGAATCCTTATATTGTCTAAATTATAGATTTTTTGATATTCACTCAGTGCAAAGGCAATACATTCATGGTTAAACACCAAGCCCTGTTACCCAAAGCGTTATCTTTTAATGACTGTGGTAAGATAGCCACGTAGTTTCGAGCCCAGTCAAACGAGATGGATAGTACCTGAGTTGGTATCCCTCTCTCCTAACTTCTCTGCACCAACCAGAGGACTTTCAGTCACAACAGGTTTAACCCTTTGACGCAGAATTTTTATTAAACATATTTCTCATACTTTCTTCATCCTTTTGTATTGATTTACGTCAAAATAGGTAAAAAAATATTATACTTATTATTTTAAAAATGTATGGTTATTAAATGCAGCAGGAAGGTGAATTTTTTTGTGCTAAAGGTAAAATCTTCCTAACGCGGTTCACTTCCAAACAATTTTTCAAATTTGCATATTTTTAATATGAGTGGGCAAAATGTTTCAAACTACTTTTTTTTTTGGATTACATATTCTAGAACAAATGTAACTCCGATACTCTAACCGATAAATACACGAGTGGGCGACTTTTGTGCTAAAATACAAACTAAGGTAAACAACGTTAAAGAGCACAAAAATATTATGAAAAGCATGCTTTTAATAATATTTTTGTGCTCTTTAACGCTGTTTACTCTAACCGATGTTTTTAGTAACTATAAGATTGTTTTTGATAATTAAAAAATATCAAAATATACTTTTGCTTTTAAATAGAGCGTCAGAAAAAAATATGTAAAGGGACACCGGTGTCGTCCCATCTGCGACAGAAGATTAGCGTGAACCACGCTCCACCTACACATTAATTGTCAGTGCTTTAACGTTATATTAATTGTCTAATAACATCGTTAGTATAATCAGGCATATAAAAATACTACTACTGATACATATTTTCAATAATATTAATAGTTCATGAAGACATACAAAAAGAATTTAAAAAAAAAAAACACAGTAACATAAGGTCGCAAACGCTATTTGGAGTCGCTATCAAGAATTGAGAAATATACGAAGATATAAAACACAAATTATTCTACATCTTCCTTATTTTAACAAAATTTTACGATGGCTTGCTGAAAGGAATACTAAAAGGAATACTAACAATGGCTCAGCAGCAAGGAATGAAGCATATTTTCAAACATATACTAAATTTATTTCGCTGCCTTAACCTTCAGACATTTATTGGTGAATAAGCTCTGAACTTATTTTTTGACTCATTAAGGCCATCTAAGCATTGTTTATGGACCCTCATTAATCGCACAACTTTTATGATTTTGAATACTTGTTTAATAGAAGCATCCATCCCATTTTTTCATTTCGGCATGATATCATTACTCAATCATTTCGCAATAATTATGAAAAATAACTATTTCATTATTTATTTGAATGTATTATTAAAGTAGCAGAAAATATTTTTGACAGAAAATATTTACTAAATTTTTAAGGAAAAAAGGATATTTTAATTTAAAAAACAAATGTAAAAGAGATATTAACTCATGAAATTTACTCGATTGATTTATTTTCTCAAGACTGATTTCAGTACCCAGGACTGAAGAGTGGTGCGTGTCAGTTACGTATAATTGACACATTAAAACAAGCTATAATCGTTTTACTATCAGTTTTTTTTTCCCCTTCACTTTTCCGGATTAAGTACAGACCTGAACAGTTTCTACTTACCGCTTATAAAACGCAAAAACTATACTTATTTTCCCGATATTATTTTGTTTTATTCCATTTCATATTAAATTTTTTTTTTTTGAGATTAAGGTATGCGACTAATTTCGACAACTCTTTTTTTTCAAATATTAATATAAAATTTTGAAAAACTAGTCTATTAGTTTTATTATGTGTAAAAACTCATAAGACTAGCAAAACAAATTATTATTTTCTTTTCCTTAAATGGACATTTTTGGGGGAAAATGAGGCATTTTTTTGCATATACGCTAAACACTGTCAAAACATTTCTATACCCCGAAACAAAAATTCGCTTAATTGTTTTATTTAAAGGGCTATCCATTATGTTTTAAACTATTATCTTAAAAGCAAGTGCATATACTACTGTGTTAAGGATCAGTGTAGTTGAGAAAGCAAATTTTTAAAAATATCCGCACTTGCCTTTGCGAAAAAAACCTGCATGAAAAATGAAATTCTACTTTTTTCTCTTAGTTTGTCGTTCAAAATCTGTCTGCTATTATCATAAACACTCAAGAAAAAATTTAGACAATTATTTTAAAAACAATTTCCTCATATTGTGAGGAGACATCGTGTTTAAGGTGGCGCAAAATGTGAAAAAAATCTGATTTTGAGATAAACGCTTTTAAAGTCTTAAACTCATCCACTGTTATCACCTCTTGAACAAAAACAGCTATAACTTAATAAATAATTGGAATACAAACAAAGGTTAAGTATTTTTAGAAAGCTAAGATTACAGGAATTCTTAATTCATGATAAACACAATTTCAAAAAATTTGTCCAAAATCATGTTTTTGCCCTAGTTATACCTTAAATTTTTATATGTTTTTTCAACAAAAAAAAAAAGAGTTTTAAGCGTATTTAAATGTTTGATATGTTCTACAGCCGTTGTGTATATTGTCACGCAATAAAATCAATTAAAACAAGTTGAAAGCTTATCTTGTTTATTTAGGCCATCGTTACCCTCTATGTCTTCAATTTCCGCATTCTTCGACTTGGTAAACAAAAGAGTACACAGCTTTATATATTAATATCTTTAAACACGCAAATTAATATTTAAACAGTAGAGAATTAACTCTTTAAACAACAATAATACACAGCTAGCTTTGAATCATACTGCGAAGACGAACAGCTCATATTTGTTTCCAACCGTTGATGTTTAACTTTAGATTTAAATATAAATAAAAAATGTGTGCCCAACTGTTGCAGATATTTTTCTCTTTTATTTGATACGTTTGTCAGTGAACCTTATTATTAGGATTTTACTTATCCCAATAGCATAATTCAGATTTTATTCTTCTTAGCTTAAACCTATATAAATGCTGATTCAGTAGAGTGATTAAAAACTCTTAGGTAGGTGGAGCACAATATACTGTCCGAGAATTGAACAGCAACCAATTGCTGGAAAAGTCAATGTACGCCACAAGAGGCTCAACTCTATTATGAATTTGCCATTAAAAGCGGCACTTTTATTCGTTGTAATTATCTGAATTTTTGCTAAATTTATATATTTTTTAATAATTAATTGAATGTGTCAGGAAATAGTTTTTTTTTTATCGATTTAATGATTTGGTGACTAAATTGCAAACACCGACTATTTGGTTGCCAAACCAGTAAATTACGATAAAACAGCTAGGCATGGGTCAATTCGAATGCAATTTGCGATAATAATGAATAGTTAACATAAAATTAAAGCAATTGGGATAAATAAAAGTACCGATTCAAATGCTCACGAATGGTTAGTCCACAACAAGGAAGCTGTAACATTTCCGGGCCATGGTTTGTGCTGCAATTTTCAATCCTTATAATGTCTTCTACCTTCGCTCTAAGTTTATAATCGCTATGTTTAATCACCGGTCGTCGTGGCTCAGAGAATGGAGCGTTCACCTCCCCAATGAGGTAGCCCAAATTCGAATCCCAGAGGTGTCGGGTTAATACGAATTCTGCTCCTGGATCACACCGAGCACAGTGCTGATTTAAAAATATCCTCGATCGTAGATGGATCATGGGTTAAAGTCCCCTTGCCATCGAGCTAACCGTATGTAGTTTTCGAGGTTTCCCTCTCATTGTAACGGCAAATACGGGTTAGTTCCTCCAGAAAGTCATTCGAGTAGGCTACTTTGTCCCAATTCTTGATCCATAAGTTCCCTTGTCTTCTGGAATGGTTTCAAAATTACACTGCTGCGGAATTGAACATTGATAGTTCTCAAACGCAGAATTGGGTCGTCGGTTCAACGTCGGTTATATAATTAGTTATATAATTAAAGATATTCCTTTAATGAAAACAAAAACTCATTTTACATGATTACAGTCAGCTATTTAAAATATTGAATAATACAGCTAATTATTCTAAAAAAATACTATATTCGACATGTGTTCTAACTACCTGTTGTGGTTATTAAGGACATAGAGAAAGCGAAAGAATTTTCAAGACTCCATCTCTGGCAGCCATTTCTGTCCTCCCGTCTCTTATACCCAACAGCAGAAGCCTTCAAAAGATCTCTCTCAAATATTTCTAGATGCTGAAACACTTTGCGAGCCCATATTTCTTCGTGGGGAATCACTTGGCGCAGTTCAGTGGCCAGAAGTATAGCCGTGTCATTTTTCCACTTGTCGATTTGATCGTTGTATTCAACATCTCGCTCCTGTTCTAATTTCGAAAAAAGATAAGCTCCGAAAATAGCATATGCAAACACACCAACGAGAAAAAAGCATGTAATGAAAAATTCCCGAAAGAATTCGATTCGTGTAATATCTTCTTGTTGTTTGTTCAAACTGTAATGGCTGTCTGGCAACTCTGTTTTGAGCTTTTTGTATTGAAAAGAATTCGAAACAGTTGCACTGCAAAAGAAAAAAAAAAGAAAAATCTTTTTAAACATTTGTCTGTTTATAATTAAGAATATGCAAATATTTCTATCTACTAAAGTATTTCTAAATCAATTACGAAGAAAATCAAAATTACTTAAGAAACAGTACTTAACCCTTGGGCGCAAATGAGACACTGACATAAATATACTTTTATGAATTTTTTTTTCTTGCTCTCTAATTACAAGTAAAAATATATTTTGGTATTTCTAATTATAAAAATCAGTCTAATAATTACTCTTAGAATACTGGAATTATATTTGTACTAAAATATAAAATCCAAAACATTATTTTTTTTTCATTCCTATTCAAAAATTTATCAATCATTGATTTTGTAAATTAAAGAAATTTCAACGATGGATTACTGCTTCTCTTAGATTTGAATAACTGTAAATCTGAAAATTTTTTGTTTGGAAGTGAGCCGTGTTTGAAAGATTCTACCTTCAATGCAGTAAAAGACATCGGCGTTTCATGCTGCATTTCATAAACAATTAAAATGATAAATATAACATTTTTCACTTATTTTAACCTAAATTAATACAAAATAATCGAAGAAATATGAAAAATATGTTTATAGAAAAATCTGTGTCAAGGAGTTAAAAACTATAAGACCATTGTTTCTTTTTTTAAAGAAATAAATATTTTATTATCTATCTCAAATAATGGAGGTAAGAAATATTTCATGATAATTTTAGAGGTCGTTATTACCAATTTATTTCTTAAAAAATTCATTGGCTAGTTTTTATGTTTTCATTCTTTTTCATAAAGGTAAATTAAAATTTAAAAAGGAAACATTTAAAAATAAATTGTAAAGCTCTTTTCAAACAGAAATAAATTCATTCGTATTCTCTCAAATAAAACTATTTAGTAACTATACTGTTTTCATCGTTTTACGAGACTCAAACGAAAAGCAATATCCAAATCTCTATAAATTTTAAATCACATTCGTGTTAATATTGTAAAGATACAAATCTCAATGCTGCATTGCTAATGGAAAGAATGTGGCAAAAGAAGAATAGTGACATTAAAACTTGTCGCATGAGTTATTGAAATAAATGATTCACTTCAGAAACTAGACAGAAGACGTAGTTAAAAGTTTGATGAGTTAGCTACTTTCATTTTTCAAAACAATTTAGAAAACTTTTGTCCAACCATTATTAAATGTTCGACCAAATTACTAGTTCAAAATTTTTTCGCGTCAAAAAAAAAAAAAAATTACTGTGCAACTTGGAACAACTAATTACGATCTGTGAAGAATAAATGCATGTATAAATGGGTCCGCCCTATAAATGGGTGTGGCAAAACTCGAATTCTTGGCCATAGATGGCGCCACTGGAAAACAAGAACTATCGCACCCCCTTGCCTTAATAGCCTACAACAACAACCTGGAACAACTTTTAATCTAATTACACAGGCCTGCGATGAAAAAAATACAAGAGGTCTGACAGCAGAACTTAATGTATTTTTTGGTGCTGAAATGGAAAATAATAATGAAAAATGTCCATCACGTCACGTTTTTTAGAAAAATTCAATTTTACTGGAATTTTTATGAACATTTACCATAAAAAAGTTTTCGTTTTTGAATTTCTTTCCTTCTTGACTGACCAGCACTCTACTTTGACCAAATCTACAAAAGTACCCCTCTATCACTACTTCCTGTCACCGTCCCTCTCTCTGTAACAATCTCTCTCTACCAATAGCGCCGCGAGAATCCTTATCTAGGTCCGCTGACCTCTCAGAAACCCTAGCAAGCGTGATAGGGAGTCATTTTAAAGTTTGCTTTTTTCTGTGCGTTTCATGAAACATGGCTTTGAGTTCAAAACATTTTAAAAATTTCCCAGAGGACTTTTGTTATACATGCAGCGAATATAGTGCGGCTAAAAATCGCTTGAGGAGCATTATAGACTATGTAAGACAACTTTATCTCGCATATTTTGACATGAAACTCGGAGATCAGGACAAATCTTGGGCACCTCATAAAGTTTGTGTGCAGTGTCTCAATGATCTACTCTTATGGCATCAAGGAAAGAAGACTGCTTTACGATTTGGAATTCCTATGACGTGGAGGGAGCCACAAAACCACTTTGATGATTGTTATTTTTGTTCCTGCCATGTTCGTGGGTATAACCGGAAAAATCAAGGACTAATATCTTATCCTGATAGCATTCCATCGGCCATACGCCCCGTTCCTCATGGACCTGATGCGCCTTTTCCTCCAGCTGAATTACCAATAATCTCTTCAGAGTCTTCAGACTCGGAACATCCAGAAGTTCAAGGCTCCGATATCGAATATAAACCATCTCTAGCGGGTTTACCTCAGCCCTCCTCTCAGGTTGAGCTTAATGATCTGACTAGAGATCTTGGCCTTTCGAAAGAGACAGCTGAATTGTTAGGCTCTAGACTGAAAGAAAAAAACTTATTGGCCAAAGGAACATCATTTTATTGGTACAGGAATTGGAATTTATTAAGTACGTGTAAGGAATTTAATAAGTACTTTGACGAAGCGGAGAACTTGGTCTATTGTTCTGATGTTCCTGGATGAGCAAATTTAATGTCATCTACAATAAAGATAAGTGGAGGCTGTTTATAGATTCATCTGAAGGAAGCCTCAAAGCTGTTCTTCTTTATCATAGGAGACAGTATGCATCAGTACCAGTTGGACACTCAGTATATTTAAAAGAATGCTACGAAAACCTGACTCTCGTCCCGAACAAAATAAAATATATCAACCACAGTTGAACCATTTGCGGTGATTTGAAAATTATCTCCATGCTTCTTGGTCAACAAGGGAGGTTTATAAAGTACTCATGTTTCATTTGTGAGTGGGACAGCCGTGACAAGACTCAGCATTGGGTCAAAAAAGAATGGCCGAAAAGACAAAACTTTGACCCAGGCACCAAGAACGTTATCCGAAACAGCTTAGTTGATCCGAAAAAAGTACTGTTACCTCCGCTACATATAAAATTAGGTGTAATGAAGCAAGTGTTAGGTGTTTGTCAAGGTTGTTCCAAAAGATGGTAATTGTTTCTAATACCTGTGCAAAAAGTTTCCTGGTTTATCCCAAGCTAAGTTGAAAGAAGGAATATTTGTTGATCCAAGGATATTCGTTGATATCTGCAAACTCATGAAGGATAAAGAATTTGAGACTAACATGACAGAAACGGAAAAAGAAGCTTAAGTTGCTTTCAAAGATGTCGTCAATAAATTTCTGGGTTATTACAAGGATCCTGATTATAAGGAAATTGTAATGAAAATGCTGGACAAATTTAAAACGTTGGGTTGCTCCATGAGTGTAAAAATGCATTTCCTTCACTCACGTGGACTTTCCCCTGAAAATTTAGGAGCAGTCAGCGAAGAACAAGGGGAAAGGTTCCATCAAGATATCAGAGATATGGAGCGTAAATATCAAGGAAGATGGGACAAGAACAAGTTCGCTGACTACTTTTGGATGATAGCTCGGGATGAACCTGAGATTAAGCATAAAAGAAGATCATCAAAAATAAGTTTCAGAGGAAAACGAGTACATACTTAAATAGAAAATTTTCTCTTTTGTTTTTTGCTTGCTTTGTTTGTTTTGTTTTTTGTTTCAAACTTTCATATACACATACACAATATTTGTTATTCTTGGTTAATCGTCAATTTTACGTAAGTTATCTCAATAAAAACAAATTAAAATGGTAGGTTGGTGATTTTCTTCTAGAAACTGATGTAAAAAGTTTGAACACAAGGAACTTATTGTTTTATTGCAGAGGTGACTTCTGCGGTCTGGTAACAGTATTTTTTATTCATTTTAACCTATAAAAAATTAGCTGATAGCTCAAAAATTAATTTTCTTTCACAAGATTAAATTTCACATAGATCAAAATGAATGAAGAGAACAGTTACCGGATAGTACATGCAAAATTGTTTGAGAGAATTCCTTTCCAAATAGGATTTTAGTAAAAACATTAATATCGATTTTTTAAAAAATCCTGATGTGATTGGGAAAAATGAAGGTCATTTTCGAAATCAGCACATCAAATAACATATAAATCAACGATAACCTCTTTTGTATTTTTCAAAAAGTTCAATTTCGCAGGCTTGTGTTATCGGATAGGACTTAATGGTTCGATTGGGTAGCCTCAAATATGGTAATTGATTAGAATAGACGATATTTTAAGTTACGAAAGTAGACGTAATAGCGTACTTTCTCTGAAAAAAACATACCTTTTTTCCCGACATATTTGGATTTATAACCCTCAAAATATAGTCTGGGAAATAGGGTCCCAATAATTTGGTCAGAAGAGCCATCTAAATGTTAATATAACTTTTTGCGTATTTCGCCATACATCAAGAATTGAAACATTTTCGCGTTCAATTATGGAATATGATGATCCCAAGATAGTCTTATGGACAAAAAATTTTTTAATAATTATTTATGGTTTTTTATTACTTTATTTAAAAAAAATATAGTTGAAAACTTTTAGAATTGTGAGGTATACAAATTTTTATATCATTTTAAGGAATGTAATTAAGTTAAAATACAAAATTTGAACGAAATTCCGGAGACATTGAATTTTAAAGAAGAAATTGAATTAAAATTCAATCTTCCAGGAAATATTCAACCTTCCATATTTCGAGGGTTAGAAACCCAAATCCGTCGACAAAAAAGGTTGTTCATTCAGAGAAAATATGTTTTGTGTCTGAATTCTTATCTTAAAATGCCATCTGCTCTAATAAGTTTGCATATTTGAGGTGACTTCTACTCCCCCCCCCCCTCCAGCCAGAGAACATGATTCCAGTTTCTTGAAGATCCAAAAATTAGGTCAAAAGTTATTCACGGTGATCCGTTATTTTACGCACACCTGTACTAGAAGTACTAGTACCCAATCCAAAATATCGCTGATGTCTGTTATCAGAGTGAAATTCGTTTGGTACTAGTACCTTCAGACAAAATAATAATAATAACAAACAATAAATATATAAAAAAAACTTCTCTAAACTTTCAATTTTTATTTTTTCAAGGAAATTAAAAATTATAAACGATGCAATAATAGCTGCTGTAAGGAAACAATTTATTACACGTGCTGTTAGTTTACGTATGCTAAATTTCATAACTGGGTGCTTGCACTTAAATAAGAAAATCACGGATACCCACACGTGTGATCTATGACGTCAGCACCAGCTAATACTTTATAGGTAAAATGGTGTAATAAAGCTGAGCTAAGTATTCAACATAAGTTAGAATATTAATTAACTTGAAGTTATCAAATTTGTTGAGATATAATTCTTTCTCGTCTATATCTTTTACTTAACTTAGATTTATTATTTGTTTATGTATTTTATTGTAATCGTGATATATATATTTGTTTGGTATGGATGGTTGGTTGAATGTAAACAATAACTAGAATTTAGAAAATTTCTGGCTTAATATTCTTGTATTATTGTGATTTGTGTTCAAATGTATGCTTAATTTTAACATTAATAAGAGTTTTCTGTGATTTACATATTTTACGTGGTTGTGAACCTAAAACTAATATCAAAGTGCAAGGTTTGGCATGTTTTGAGTGTTATCCTATATTTGGCTATATTTGTGTAAAATAGTACAGTTTGTCACTTTTTGGGTTGCATCATTGGATGCTTGCGGAGTCTTTCGAATTCATTTGTTTCGTTGAAATTTAAATTGAAGGAATGCGCTGTATTGTAAACACTACAAGTATAATAATGTTGGATTGCTCGCTTTTTCACTCTTAGGCATAAAAATTAATCGGAAGTAAAAACCCTGAAGTCTTACAGCGAATTTTAAGTCCTAGCGCCATTTGTGCTTCTGTTTACACGGTCAATCCTGGCAACTTCGACGCATAATTAGTTTGTTTATGTTCTATACGGCTTCATGCCTATCTTTGTGTTAAGTAAGAAATATGTAAGGAAAAAATTGAAATATTTGTGAAAGAATATACAATGTGTCACTTAAGAGAATTGACACTTGCCACACTTGGCGGTATGAATGTACAATAGAACGGAAGGAACAGTTGCTAACGAAAGCAAATGCCACGTTTCAACAACCAATCAGGATCGAGATACCCACACTTATAGGTATCCCATTTTAAACTTGCTTTATAAATCATTGCACCTGTTAGGTGAATATCTACTAATTATCGATTCAGGCTTTTTTAATTGCTTTTGGAATAAACACAGGTCAGTTTAATCAATCCTTACTCAACTATATATCTTTACATAATGGGAACTCATTCATTCTAAAAATGCTCCCTTTCTGAATTATACCTCAAACTTATATTTATTTAAGCTTGGTAATCAATGAATATGTTCTTTTGTTGAGGCACAATCTACGTCATTTTGGTGAAACTTGAATCAATAATTCAATATGCACACAATTGCGTGATATGTAAAACTCGCTGTAAACCTATAAAGAATATCGATTTATTTCATGCACTTAACGTAAGAACATCACCGAAAAAGAAACCATTCATTTACTCGAAAAACCTTTTGACAACATAAATAACTAACCAATTACGAACCTCGATCGAACGAATTCGTGACAATGCAACTTATAAAAAGCTCTGGTTTTAATAAATATAATGTAACTTAGATTGGTAGGTATAAAGGGTCTGCATGGATTTCATAAAATGCTAGAAACAACCAATTATAATCTGAATCGCATACTGTTTATAGTTGCAGAATCGATCTGTGACAAAACACAGATTACATATAAGATACGTTATGAGGGAAAACAAAAATAATCATATTTAAATAAGCACCGCGTTGCAAAGTGATTAGGTGTATGATACATTTAAGCTTTCATATTAGGGAAATTATTTTAATAGATTTCGAAAATATAGTGAATACAAACAAACGCTTTCAAGAAGTTCAATTATGATGGAAAATGTAAACATTTCCTAGTTTTAAAGACCTTTGGAAAAAAACGAAATAAAATTAAATGTTTGCCTTCATTTAAAGAGCAGCATTCGAAAATTAAATGTTTCGATTGCTTATAGAAACATTCGAAATTAAATAAATGAGTGTTTTTAGGGCGAAATTTGCACATTGCGTAAAAGAATAAAGGAAAAACCCTGAATACCTTTTAATCGGATTTTCATACTAGAACTCATTCTTAATGGTTCGAGGGGGTTACCTCAAATATATACAGACAGACAATATTTTAAATTGCAGAAGTAAAAAGAAGAACCTATGTATAATTTTTTTTCTCTTTTTTTTCCCCGACGGATTTAGATTTTTGACACTCAAAATGTGTAAATCTCAAATGTCGTCATCTGGAAAATAAGACTTGATCAGAAGAGCGGTCGAAAGTGTAGATCCCTAAATTTTACTTTTAGAATATTTTGCCAGGTCTCGAAAACTTTTTAAATGAATCGAAACTTTTTCCAATACAATTTATGAAATTCGTTTATCTAAGGATAATTCCATGCAAAAAATAATATTTAAAAATTTTTTTTTCATTATTTTATTTAATAATAGTAATCAAAAAAAGTTGAATTGTTAGGCACACAAATTTTTACATCATTTTAAAGGATGTAATTTTAAATGCAAAATACAAAATTTGAACGAAATAGGCCGTTTCTGTGTTATTAAATTTCGAAAAAGTCTTACATTAAATAAAGATTTGATCTAAAGTAGATAAATAATTTGAGGAAATATAATTAAGTATGGATCTGAAATTTTTTAACGTAAATTTTGTTGAGACAGTCTTATGAGAAAACATTTCCCTTCTCAATACTGATTGGGAACGGAATTATATCTAATGTTCTGTAACAACACTTTTGGTAATAATAAATGTTTGGTAAATGTTCATGAAATAAATGATAATAAAATTATTTTAAGAAGTTATATTAATGCTGATTTTTTTAACTGATGAATAATTTTATTTTGCAAATTAGAACTGCGATATAAAGAAAAATCGAAGAAATGAAAAGAAATGGAGGAATCTTATAATTAATTAAATATCAAATTCCATTTAATTTGTAAAATATTCTTAATAAGTAAAAAATTATCTCAATTATTAAAATATAACATAACATCTACATAAACATCTACATAATGGAAAAAAAAATTATAAACACATTGCAGGCGGGCAACTTTTCCATAAAATATCATCTGTCTGCTATAGATTAAGATCTAAAGTATATAAGGCAAGTTTCGTTTTTATATAAACTTTAATATGATTGAAGAAATTTCAGACATGTATTTTCACATGATCCGCGTGTTAACTGCACACAAAATTTTTGTTGCGACGATGAATTTTATTTGCAATTGCATCGAAATAACAGAATTTAAGATATGAGAGCAATAAAAATATTACCAAGACTAAAAATACCCGATATTCTTCCACTCTTCTTTTTATAAATAAATCGTTGTTTCAATTAGCGTATTGTATTGTCGTATCAAGAGGTCGCAGTGTCACAATTGCAATCGTATCAAAATAAAATTAAAAAAAAAAAAATTAATAATAATAATTAAGAGCAAAAAAATCAATCGAAAAGACTTTCAATTTCATATTAAAAAAAGTAATAATTAAAAAGTATACTAATCAAAAGTAAATAAGTAAAAACTAATTTATCATTCCTTACGAAATCTGATATTTGCCCATGCTCTTCCCAAATTGACCAAAGAGGTGAAGAAACGAATTACCTTGAATAACTTTTAATATAATGATCGGATTTCCACGTACTGGCACTCACTCATAATGGTTTCAGACGGTGACCTTAAATAGGTTAATTAGTGCAGATGATATTTTAAGTTACGAAATCAGGAAAACGTACTTTCTGTCTGCCTTTTTTCGACTGATTCCTTGCCCACAGTAAATAGGAAGGGGGGTAGTCTCAATAGTTTTAGGTCAAGAAGTGGGTCGAAAGGTCGGACCCTTCAATGTTAAGCGTATTTCGTCATACCTCGAGCAATTTGTAAGTGAATTGAAAGATTTTTACATACAATTATAAAATTCATTTATCCAAATATAATTTAAGGCAAAAAAATATTTTTTTATAATTATTTATTACTTTCTTATTATTTACTTAATAACTGAAAAATTTTGCGTCGTAAAATATACAAATTTTTACACCATTTTAAAGAATGTCATTTTTAATGGCAAAATACAAAATGTGAACAAAATCGGTCGACTCATTCCTGAGAAATTATGTTTATAAGAATCATGTATTTAAAATTCGATTTCTCAAGTACTATTCGACCGATTACGAATGATGATTCTTAAACACTGAAGTTTTGCTTGGCGCGGAATTTAGATAATAACGCCCCTCTTCTTTCCTGAGAATAGGGTGCATATATACACAGGTGACTTAAAACTAGATACCATTGGTAATGTGTGGAGTCCATTTAAAGCATTTTCCCCAGCATCTTCCTATGGGAACTACAAAATCTACATTTGATAAAGAAGTTGAGGCAATAATTCAACATTTAAATGCTTCTCTCTTTGATCAGGCAGTCGATTTCCTTGATTCTCTTGCAGCGATCTCGGCTATCTCTAACTGCTGCAAATCTTTCTGTCTCAGTAACATTGTGAAGGTTTCTTCAAGAAAATCTTTAAACTATTGCCATGCAGAGAATTCCATCTCACTGCGTGGAAGCGAGATACAGTTAAATTAGCAAAACAAAAGTTGTACCGTCCAACAAACCTCTTTTGAGGAAGTTAACTATAGATCTATCGCTTCAAGGATCCATTGGGCTATAAAAGATTTATATCTATCAAAGTTAAAAGAAAGGTAAGGGGGAAAGCACTGGAGAGAAACCACCCTTAATCTCCCGTCCCGCAGCGGACTGACTGATCGTAAAGACTGGGTTCGCAGTTGAACATCGATGCGGTCAGTAAGCGAGTGGGTGACCACTTTGACCAGCCTACATAGAAACCGAGGATACGCAGTTTCTACCTACCTTAATCTCCCGGAGTACCCATCGTTGTTTTTCGAATAACGATCCAGCTCGATTGCCTGCATGCTCACCTTTACAGATTTATAATCATCAACAGCCCTGCTTGCCTTCTGGGCTCCAGCAACCGGGTGATGACTGCTAATCACCTGTTACTCTACCCAGCTCTGAAAAAAAGTGCAAATGCTTGGAAAATGCTAGGAAACTTTGATTTAATCTTCTCGACTTCTTGTGTTCTTTTATTGCTCAGTGTCATTTGTTTGTACTTTGCACGCTATTAGTTCTTTTTTTTTTGTAGCTCGCTTTTTTTTTTCGGCAAAAAATTTTTATTTACTATCGCTTTGCTCCACTGGAAGTAGAAAAAAAAGGAGGATTCTTAAATATGATTTTATTTTTGTCTTATCTAATTTGCACAAAAGTTTTTCGATTTCCGAAAAAAAAAATTTACAATTATAGCAAAATTTCATTTAAATATGTTACTAGTATATAATAAGTTGCTACTTACTTGGGATTTATTGTTGAAAGTTGAGAGTTAATATTTTGAGGTACAACAATAACTTCTCGGTTTTCTTCCTCAGTTGGAGGTTCTTCCAACTGAACAGAACATACTCTTTCATAAGTAGGAAGATCAGTTTCTGATTCGTGTTCCTCATCTGTTCTAGTATTTGTGTTTTCTGAAACTTCATAAATTAGACTTATATTATTATTTGGTTGTTTTGGTGATTCTTCCCTCGATGAAGTGCCTATTTGATCTTCGTCATCAATAGCTTCTTGGACATTATCTGATGCTTCAGATTTTATCTCAATAGTGGTTCCTTCATTTTCTGTGACAACTTGCGAGGTTGATTTCTCATCTTCCATCCTCAATTTTTTGAAAAAACTTTCAAGTCACATATTCATCGCGAAAGTTGAGAAATCCTAAAATAAAAATTAGAATACACAAGGTGTCATAAAATGCATTAAGAACAAATATTTTTTATTTTTAATCTAAAAATTAAGATTACGGACAGCCTTGTCACGCTTGGTGAGGAGAAGTTCGTCAAACTGTGACATCTTGTGATAAATAAGAGGGTACCAAGAAATGTAACATCACACATTTTGTTTAAACTAAAGAAAAACGTCCAATAAGAGCAGGTTAAATAATTCTGTGTCATCTATTTATATTTTCTCTTATCAAAATATACAAAAAATCATTATAATTGTAATGCATACAAATGTCATTAAAAATACAGAATTTAAAAGTAAAATTTGCGATATGATTAAGCAAATTATTATTGTTAAGTAAGTTATTGTTGATGTCACATAAATGTTGCTTAAATGTTGATGTCACATGAGGTGACATATGACAAAATGAAGCGATTTAGTGCATCACTTTGTGAGGAAAATAGGGGGTCAAAAATATTGAGAGAAAAAAAGGTGCTTCTTTCCCTTCACATGCTTGTTAAAATAGTCTAAAACAGGTTATTTATACTTTTTGAACGAAAATACTCATTTCGTACAAAGACTTTTAACGAAATCGTTTGTCCGACTCGTCCTGAAATTCATACAGCATTTTTTTAATTAAAAATTGTGTGTCTTCTTATCGTTTCAATAGTTACATGTAGGAGTGTAGGAGTTTTTCAGTTGGCAACATTTTATTGCATAAATCGCCTGAAATTCAAATTTTTAGTCAAGTTTTGGACGCCTATTAATATGTTATAAAATTAATTAATGTTAATTATGTTTTTTATTTCACCATTCAACTTTTTAATCATGTTCAAGCCACTTATACCATGATAATCTCATTTATTTTTTAAAGAATTTCTAAATATCTATTTGAAAAAGGAAGAGAAAAGCAATTATCTTTTAAGTCTGAAATTGAAAGCGCAAAAAGTTTAGCCTGGTAGATCATTAGGAACATTTGCAAAAGAGCAACTGTATTATTATCCTCATAGAGACTCAAAATTCTCGCTATAGAGATAGAAGCTCCTGGTTCAGTTAATAATAATAGTTGACTATCACGAATTAAATCCGAATACACCTATTGATTTTGTAGACTAAGTGGCGCAATAGCTATCGGGAACGAGTTGTAGTTCATTACTCTCGTGGTCATCAATATTGATTTTTTAGTACGATAGGTATCATTTCACGAAACAGGCATTAAATCTGTTTGGAAAATGCTATTGATTCATGACTTAAGCTTATTTTTCTATGTTACATTGAACAATAAAAATAAATGCGAAAAATTTTCAAAAGGCGAAAATTATTATTATTATTTTTTTTTTTTTTAGAAGTTCTGTGCATTTTTGAAACTATTAACGTACCTTTCTGTATATAACTGTATTTTCATATGATTTATTTTATTTATATTATTTATTTTCATTTTATGAAAAAAATTATTTCTGAAACACATTTGAGAAATTGATATTTTAAAACATTATACGAGACAAAAAAAAATTAAAATTAATTTTAATATAATATGAAATCCCTGTTGTTGTCAGTGTTTTTCTATGCCGTGGTAAGCGTTTTTATGCCATTAAATGTCGTGGGTCGCAGGGTGATGAAGATGTCGCTACTGTCTGTCAAATTGCTGATCGGGAACTACCAACCTGTGGCATCGGCATAGGAGCTTTTGCTTACACACAGGCCGTCTCTTCCCATCGACTTAATTTGTGGTGCTCATACAGATGCGTGAAACGAGACCTTGTGTCGATGAGTCCACCATTGCATGGTGCTTTTGTGTTGCGGCATACTGGGGTGTTTAACAATCGGCGAATGGGTTGAATGACCTGAGGCCACAGTAAACCTTTAATTACCTGTCTACGGGTTAACAAAATTTTAAATATATAAAAGAATAAATGAATAAACTGGGTCTCTTATTAGCCTTAAAGAATTGAAAAAATAGAGTCATCCGGAAAGAAAGTTTCCCGTGGCCATAAAAAGAACCAAAAAATAATTACTTAGAAAAAAATCATAGCAAAAGATATATCAATGTTCCACTGCTTCGTATCGTTATCATAAATCTACTTCGTGTCATTAGAGCTGCTGTGTAACACTTGTCACATGAAACAATAATTTTCTGTTATCCGGTGTACTAGAGGTTTGAAGTCTGGAAATTGATCCTGGAAAATCACAGATGTCTGCCCATCACTGCGCAACAGTAGAAAACAAGAGGTGTGGGATGCTCAGTGTTCTTGTTGCTCCACGACCATGTTACGTCCCACATAAAATCACGCTGCAGAAGTTTTGCTGTGCGACGTTTAACAATAAAGATGTTCAAGCCAGTGGTTGAACTAGATCAGTAATCCACTATCATTCAATCGATTTCCGTTCGCGTTATCCTATTGCACGATTCGCATTCTTATGGCAATAGAAACGTATTCCTCTTGGTTACTTCTGTAGCTAATTGATCATTCATGGGTTTCCAGTGGACGGGTAAGTGAATAGAGTGACGTCAGCTTAGATATCTTTATTAAATCCCAGAGATTTCCTCCAGAATTCTCTTACACCTGAAGAAATTACTACTGGCAACTCAACTATGACACGCTATCTCGAATCCCAGAAGGCAGACCTATATAATAGTGGGCTATAAAAACTTATCTTATGGTATACTTCAGATGGTTTTTATGATGAAAAGTTCCTAAAATATTGCTGCAGTTTTTGCAATAATTCTTTACCGAGAATTATGTTGTTTCGTTTTATAGGCGGTGGGAGTAAGCTTACTTTACGCGACGCGTGACGTTCTTACTGGCTAATGCAAAACAACATTATTTTCAAACAATTTTAAATAACGAAACATTTGGAAGCATTTCTTAACTAGGCTCTACTGTTTCATCTGGTTTTATTGTTTCAACTGCGCAGTTTTAAATTCTTTATTACAGTGGAGCTTAAAGCAATTTAATGAAAAGCCACATTTTTTAATTGTACAGGGGATAACGTTTTTGGTTTTCACGATTTTCATGCATATACCAAGATGTTTCGATGTTAAGTGTTGCTATATTACAAAATAACTATCGAGAACCGTGGTGGCTCAGGGACTTCCCTTGACTTCTGGATTGGATTCAAAATTACAAGGCTGCGGAGTTGAACATCAGTAGTCGTAAATACAAAATTGGGTCGGCTATTCAACGTCGGTTATAAGATAAAATAACTATCGACAGATATTAACGAAACAGTTTGATGTAAAAATATCACTTTTGAGATAAGAATGTTATTTTCACTGTACTGCCCCGTTCCTTTCTTTAATTTTGCAGAATATATAAATGTGTCCACTGGAATACTCATGAAAACTTACTATAATAAACACAATCCCTTATTTATAAAAGATTATTTGACTGGACAAATAAGAAAAAAGTTATCTGAAGCACTGATAATATGTTAAAAGAAATTATTAAAATCTAAAACTTTACAGGGTTGGTGGAATCCTTGTCAAAAGAGAACTCAACCAGATCAGGAGTAATATACTTAAGAAAGATAAAACAAAAGCGTTATCAAAATTTTTCGAAGCGTTATTGAGGTAGATGAAGCTTATAACAATAAAATATGTTTATTGTTATAAGTAACATGTTTTATTGATATAAGAGCTTCACCTACAACATGTTACCAAAGGTATATGTTTTAATGTTATCGATGTTTGTGTGGTTTATATACACCAAAGAAAAAAAGAGAGGAGATAAAAGTCGATTCGAAATACCAAGTTTCATCAGATAATCCAACTGTCTTGGACATTTTTCATCTAGCCTTCTTCATTAGTGATTCGACAGATTTCGATAGCAATCCTGCTCCTTTTTTTTATTAATTTGTGATCTCTGTTATGTACAGCATACTTTCATTTTTACAAGGATTTTCAAAGAAATATACATTAAGGGTACTGCTTGCGGAACACATGGTATATTTGCATTGAATTCAAATATTATGTATTGGACCGAGCATACTAGGGTTCGTGTGGATTGGAGGTGAATAAAACAGTTTTTAAGACTCCGCG
The DNA here is from genome assembly GCF_982258835.1 of Parasteatoda tepidariorum. Classification (NCBI taxonomy): domain Eukaryota; kingdom Metazoa; phylum Arthropoda; class Arachnida; order Araneae; family Theridiidae; genus Parasteatoda; species Parasteatoda tepidariorum. Next base: position 3,862,720 of record NC_141755.1, on the reverse strand, counting down.
AGTTTATTACTAGAATCTTACTGAAAATATAGCAATTTCCAGCTCTTAATTTCAGCACAAATATCAGTGGTGCACACAAAACTCGTGCTTCGCAATCTCAGACGGGTCAATGAACTCACCGGAGGCACTCTCAGATCAAATCAGATATTGCACTCACAAACAGACTAATGCTCTACAATTCTACTCTACGAGGCACACTCCTATTGATATAGAACCCTGGAACTTTCGACATGATTCTAAACGATTCTCGCATAACTCCGAAAATATGAGTCCAATGGATTAGAAATTCAAATTTTTTAGAACAATCATTTTGTAGCCAATATAGTCACCAAGTATCGCCAAGTCGCCAAAATTTTCGCGGAAGTCGAGAAAAATGTCGCCAAACCGAATAAGAAATCCAGCTCTTCGCACACGTAAATAAAGAGGGAAAAACAATTTACAGGGTGAGCAACATACTCACATTTAGCAGAGCTTCATTTGAATTAAGATCCAGCGCATGCGCAAAAGAAGTAAAGTGGCCGTGTTCATGCATGGTTGGGTACGCTGCTTCCAGCCATTTCAATTTTTCTTTTTTGTCAAAATGTGCTATCAGATTTAATAAACACGGATGATATGAATGTATTCTCAAAGAAATTTCTTAATTAATAGTGCAATATTGTTTATCAATCGTGTTAAAATGCAGAGCAAACCAACGATAGAAAACTTTTCTTCTTCACTCCAACTCTTCCCCAACCCCAGTATCGGTTAGGAGGAGAGGAGGGTGCAACCTTTGTTGTTATGTCCCTAAATGTTGTTTTTTCCTTTATACAGAGGGATCGCACCTAAGACTGGTTTACATTATGTCAGTGGAAGCCAGACTTCTTTCCCTGTATATTCCTCTGTACGAAATGCATTAGGCGTTATTTCCTCTCTAAACTACGCCTTTTTTTTTGTTTTACAAATTTTCTAATTGAAATGTTTATTTGTCCTGATAGCAAAAGAATATTTTCAAAATTATACACATTTTTATAAATTATAACACCACTCTTTCTCAAGTTGCAAGCAAGAATCCCGATTGCGTTGCTGAGGAATTTTAAGACTCGAGTTGCAGCCAACACTAGAAAAAGTAAAATTTGTCTAAGCATAAAACTCGCACTTCTTTTTTTCAAAAAGATACATTTTACTTTGCTACAAAATGGTTCGTTTTGGCAACAATAGTCCGGATGACTCCCTATTCTTTTCCCTCATAAAATAAACTCTCTAATCTCTAATCTAGGTTGTAGTTAAAAAAGGAAAATGTTCGAAATCTCTATTCTAGATATATTTAAATGAAGGTATAAAAAAATAATGACCAAAAGTACTGATTACAGATTATGCAATATCATCGTAAAAAGCACTTTACAATATGTCAAACTGTAACATTAATGGGAAATGTCTTCTTTTTTAAACGGATGAACTATATTTTATCTGTTTTAAAGATACTGAAAAATGTTATTTGGCTAAATGATTTTTCAGAGAAAGAACAGGAAAATTGTCATTTTTGTCTGCTTCTAAAAAAGACGTTATTATTTAACGTTATAATATGAACTTCTATGAGACATTATAAGATAAGATCGATGGAAAAATTTAAAAATGATCTATAAGAGTAATTTAAGTATTTGAAATTAAATTTTTGTACTTATTTCACAAAATATTATTTTAAAAGTTATGTATAAAATTATAAGGAATAAAAAATAATTCTAGATTTGTTTTTCTTAACAAAAAATTGTAGACTTAAAAAAATAAGTATTTAATTTAATTTTATTTTATAACCATCGTTGAACACCGATCGAATTTTCAGTTTACAACTACCGATGTTCAACCGAATCCAGAAGACAAGGGAACACCTGGATCAAGTAGTGGGAGAAATTTGCCTTGGTGGAGGACTTTTGGATGGAACTAACCTGCAGCGCTACATGGAGAGGAAAGCCACGAAAACCTCCCTCTGTTAGACTGACGGCAAGAGGACCCTTGATGATATTTTACCCCACTGAGGATATATAACGTCAGCTCAGTAGCCGGTGAGACACCATTGCCGGGATTCGATCCCGTTTCACTTCATTAGGAGGCGAGCGCTTTAACCCCTGAGCCACTCGGTTCTTTTGCAATAGTATTTCAAAAAAAAAAAAAAAAAGATATCATAATTCGGTTGTTATAGCATACTTGCTAAATTTTACGCAATTCAAAAAAAAGTGTTTTCCTAGTACTAGTGTAAAACCAATGAAATTGGGATTTGATGTTGGTGTTTGTAAAACTTTAAACAATTAAAAACACTATCACAGAGTTAGCAACCTATTATACATACGTTTAAATTATTGAAATGTAGACAAAATCAATTTAAACCGTATTTATTTATTGAAGAATAAAATGTGATTTTATAAATTTTGTCACCACATTAAATATAAAAATAAAATATTTCGGGAAAATCGGAAGAGTTGGCAAGTATGGTTACAGGTTAAAATTTAAAGGAATTCTTGGCAAATCTTTACCGAAGTTGCGCTAAAATGCCCCTGAAGCTACAACTTCAATTTAATTTTTTTCTTTTTTCGTTGAGTTTTGTAATGCTGAATAAGTATCTCTTCGATAATTTTTTTTAGTAATAATAAGGAATACGTTTTTTTTTTCCGAAAGGAAATTGAAAATGAAATAGTTTTAATACCACTGATAAAATTTTCCTACGGTCTTAAAAAGTTTAAGTAGATTTTTATTTCTCCAAGAAACAAAAATTCCCGTTATACAATGCCAGTGTTAATCCATCAGTATCGTAGAACGAAAACATTTGTTTTTATTCGACATCTCTGTTATGGGTATAGTTTTACCATTTTAAAGTATCTGAAAATATTTCAGTTACGCTTTCCATAAATATGTCGTTCAAATGTAGTTCAAATATTGAACAACTTAAAATAAATTGCTACAATACATGCTTAATAAACCAAAAGTGTTTTAATACTCTTTATATCGTTTTAAAATAAACTTTAAAAGAACAGAATTTTTAAGAAAGCGATACTGTAATTTAACCTTCGTTTCATATTATTTTTAAATTTTCATTAAAAAAAATTCGTTGTTAAATTAAATAAAAGATACTAAGGCACTTCTAGAGAAATAATTATTTTTCAGTAAGATGTGTCCAAAATTTCACAGCTTCTTTTAATATATTACTTATGTTGTTGTCGTCGTCAGTCATTAAGGCAGAGGGGGTGCGATTGTTCTTATTTTTCAGTGGCGCCATCTATGCCCAATAATTCGACTACTGTCACACACATACATCACATCCGGTTATAGGATGGACCCATTCATACATCGATTCATTCATCCACAGATCGTAATTTTGACCCGAACCAGAGAATGATCCATCTCCAATTCAATACCCCCAGAGGTATGATTTGTTATGGGAGCATGGAGGTTTTTGTGACCAGACAGATTTAAAATTCTCTAGTCACCATTTACTACATGGGAGCCTTCGACCGGCTGGATTCGAATTTCCATTCTCACGTACGTGAGTCCAGCGCCCTGACAACCAGGCTATCCCTACTGAATATATTTCTCGTAGAATGTATAAATTCATAGTTTTCGTTACTTCCCTTGCTTACGGTTTTCCATAGGAAATGTTGGACCAAAACGCGATCAAATTTGAAGCAGCGTTAATATGGTGCAAAATTGAACCATATATTACTATTTCACATTTTGTAAATTTGTTTAATCGCTGTAACAAAAGAATTCGCAAATCTCAGAGTTCCTTAATTCAAAATTTCTAGAAATTCCAGTAAGTAAAACAAGTAGAGAATTCTCTCATAATTGCAATACGGGTAACGCAAATGATGGGTTCGTTCCATCAAAAGTCCCCCACAAAGGCAAATTTCTCCAAATACTTGATCCAAGAGTTCCCTTGCCGTCTGGATTGAGTTCAAAATTACATGGCTACGGCGTTGAGCATCAGTAGTCGTAAACCCAAAAATTGCGTGGGGGTGTTCAACGACTTTTTAAATGAAATAAACAAGGATTTCAGCATTTGCAGATTACTTTTCTTCTCAGACTTATAAAAACAAGCCTAAAATATTATTCACAGGAGAAACAAAAAAAATCATTTTTTAAAATCAATAACTTTCTTTTAGGTCCTTAACAGAATTTGTTTCCCAATCTGCAGATATATAAGAAAAAATAAAAAGTGATGACTTCTGAAAATTTCAAATAATGTTCTTTAATTGACTATTTTAAAAAATACGAAAATCTCATAGACAAGAAGAACTTTTAATAAATGAATTCTAATGTCCAAAAACTCAAATTACTTGTTTATAGACGGTATACGAACTTATTCCATTTTTAAAAATGAAATTATTCCATTCATTTAAAAATGTATAAATTTTAATTAAAATAAAAAACGTTTATAAAATTTTTATTAATTTTGATCTTCTAATTTACATGTACTACTTTTATCCAATTTTATATTCTAATTTTGCTGTACACATGTTAATTTAAGCCTACTTTTTACAATAATAGTTTCTTTCTGACTATGTTAAGGTCACAGTCAAATTTGAATTTATAAAGGTTATGCTGTAAATTGGCTCTGTAAATTCTGATACCGGGGTTATAGCTAGTAAATAACTTTATCAAACATAAATATTTAGTTAAATTATTTACTGAAAATAAATATTTAATGAAATTACACCTTAAACATAAATATTTATCAATATTACCAATACAATTAACTATACGGAAGAAATGAAAAACTGGTAGTAAAAACAATTCATTTTTAGTTTTCAGAAAAATTAACTATCCATTTTTATCATTACTTATAAGCAGTATATTTATGTACATTTATTAATGAAATGTTATAAATTATATATATATATACAGAAAAAAAATAAAAATGAGGTGCTCTTACTAACAATTTTTTATCTTTTATGGGGATGACATAGTCATGAATTATCCTCTAAACATATGTATTTTGTAAAATTACTTACTAAAAATGAATATTTAATAAAAATTAAACATTAGTATTTACCAATATTACCAGTGCAGTTACCTAAACGGTAGAAATTAGAAACTAGTAGTAAAAACAATTCATTTTTAGTTTTCAGAAAGAAATTTTAAAAAAACGATCCATAACTATCACTACTTATTAACAGTAAGGATGCATACATTAACTTTAGATTGTTTTTAAATCTTGTTTAAAAAAATGACTGTCAGCAAGAATACTTTTCTTCTCGAAAGAAAAAAAAATTAGGGGCTCTTACTAGCGATCTTTTATCTTTTTCTGGGATGCCATGAATTATCCACACTAACATTTAGTAAAAATAATCATTAGAAAATAAATACGCTTTCTAATTTTGTCTAACGAAGAGGTTACACAAAATGAATCAGAGAAAATTATATAATAGGATACTGGTGAGTGCCACTACTTTAATAGAAAACTATTTTTCAAAATATAAAACTCACGTGGTTTCATAGTTGCTTTCCAATTCCTTTGCCTAGAAGCAAAGAAGACATTTATGACAACCCGAAAGAAGCTTCGTGACAACTGGGGCAACATGCAAACGATTCCTCAGCGCAGTGCTTTCTCCAACCATCGAAGAACAGTTGTTGTGTGCTATGTTCGAAAAATGAAACTGACAGGAAGATGAATTGACAATTTTCTCTCAAAAAGGCTTTGCGTGACAAAGAAAAATTGAGTACTGGTTGTCAACTGAGGCGTTTTATCTCAAAATAAAAACTTTGAATGCTTGTTTATTTCCTTATCGATAGCTTTAGATTGATTTATTAGTAACTGGCCATATTCGGCGCCCAGTTTGTACACTTTCATAATAAGTAGAATTTTAAGTGAGTTGATATTTAAATTCGCATAGTCAAAAATTAAGTTAATTTAAAGTGCATCAACTGATATTTCACTAATGACGGTGGTTTTATTTTCATGTCCTCCCAGGGTTGGCATTTCGTAATAGGTAGAAACCTATTTCTTCCAGGATACTGCACAAAGTGGGAAAAAAACGGGAGATAACTGGAAGAAACTAAAAGAGAAAAAAAAAAAGAAAACGAATGAAATTCCTTAATAATTGAATAGTTCAAATTTAAAACAAATAAAATTTAATGTAGTAATAAAAATAATGAAAGCTTTTTCACACATATTGTCTTTAAAAATCTTCTTCTTATAGTACAGAATTTTAAAATCAATTAAACTCATTATAATAATTTAATTTGAATTTTATTTATGTTACCCTTATTTTCCTAACTTAAAGTGTGCATTTATATTTAGATGATTGTGTACTTATATTTTTTTCAGCTTACTAAATATTCCCTTTAAAGATACGATCAAATAAAAAAAACTAAAAATTAAAATGTTAAAAATTAAAGATTAAAATTGAAAATTAAAGATAAACTAAGCAATAAACTAAAAATTACTTGGTAAATATTCATAAAAAAATTATTGTTTTGTTAAAAAAAATTTCCGCTGGTTAAATTTTTATTGCAAATTGGTTAAAGCCAATGTAAATTTTTGTTATCTTACAAAATAATTTCTCTGTTAAAAATACTGATTTATTTCACAAAAAAAAAAAAAAAAAAAAAAAAAAAAAATGGAGAGCTAGTTTCCCCCCCCCCCCTAAATTTATCTCTAAATTATTCCCGAAATCAGAAAAATGCAATCAAACCAAAATTCAAAGAAAAATATTATACATAACATTTATATTTGGAAACTTGCAAGTTATAAAATATTTCTTTTAATTATCTATCTATTTTAAAACTAAATAAAAAATGAAACTAGTAAAATTTGACGTAATTTTTGGTCCATTTATTTTATAAAAGAAGCTTTAAATTTATTTTCCATTTAATAATTTAAAAAAAAAAACTCATAGATTTGAAAATGTAATTCCTTAGTTTGCTAATAAAAATTTACGAATTATTTATTTTATGCTTTTAAATTAGCTTATAATTTTATGATTATGTATGTAAAAATACAATTTGTATTAAAAATATTTATTGATAAATACCATTATCATACTATGAAAGAATTTATTTTAGTATATTCATATTAATAAGCATTTGGTTGTGAAAATTTGCATATAATTACTAAAATTAGTGGTAATTACATATACAGTGTATGATTCCTAGTATAATACAATAGATAATTTGATTACGGTATTTTAAAAGTTCTCTATATAATTTCAATTTAAAATTCTCCTTTACATAAAATTCTACTTCACTCCTTTATGAAAACTTCGAAAGAAACTACATTTGTTTTAATTTCGTAGAAACTACATTTCTTTTCATTAAATTTATTTTTCCTCCCAATTTTTACTTTTTAATTTTCACTGATTTGAAAATTATTCATTAAATGCGTTAGTAATAGTATTATTTAAACAATATTGCAGTTAAAGAAAGTATTTAAATTTTAATTTAATCGATACTTAGAATAAAAAAAAAGAATTATAGCGCACGTGTCTGTATACCGATTTGCGAGTAAACCGTAAGCTCTAAAAATATGATACTCAACATGAAACTAAATTAGTACAATTGTAAATAAATGACGAAGCTTTTTAAAAAAAAAAATTTTATTTTTATTTCCTATGAGCTGCACAATCGGTCTTGCCGATGAGCAGACCTAGTGCGTTCTCCAGAGGTGGTATCCTCTCTTTCAGGACCACCACAATGGGTGAGATACCGTTGGTCATGTTAATTTGGACGTCTAGTTTCTGCCACACTAGATGGCAGCACCGAGACTCTATTTGGATGCTAAAGTGCACTAGGAATTTAATTTTGCCGGAAATGCCAAGAGCCAATGAGGCACTCCAGGGATCTTTTACATGCCGCATAATCATACGACATGGCCGCTGAGGATTTTCTGCATCCCGAAAATCCGGTGTCTGGGCCGGGGATCGAACCCGCAGGCTTGGGCTCAGAAGGCCGACGACAAACCAACTGCAGTAATTAGCTGGCAGGAGAAAGTAACTTGATAGTGGAAGATTTCAAGCATCATAAATTGCCTTGCGCAACAGCATTATGCCACCAGAGGATACTGATTACAGTTAATCTTTATTTTGATGGGACAAACGACTAAAGACGTTTTTTTTCTCATTAATCTGATAGCGTAATCTACCAAGAAGGACAACAAATAATAATACATAAATAAATAACAAACTTTGTGATTATTTAAGCTTTATTATTTGTGTCTGTATTTGTCTTACAGTTTAATGCATCGTTTTGGAGTGTTGTTCGAAATTATTTATTGATGCTTACTCTTTCACCTCATACGAAGAACGGGTATTCAGCTAGAGCTTCATTTTTCCACTTTACTATGTGCCACCCTTACCTCCTACACGTAATACGTTACAGCTTAACACAAATTTGTCCAAAATGTTTATTGTGGCGAAATTGTTATTAAAATATATATATATTTAAATCGAAACACGTTAACTAGCTTAAATATGCAATTGAAAAATAAACATCATCATATTTAGCATGAGTGCTCAGGTTGGTCCAAGATCTTCCGTTGAAGATTCCTCCAGGATAATCTATTTCTTTGTCCTGGACACGAAAAATTTACCCGAAAATAACTTTAAAATACTAACTTAGTATAAAGAAATTACTGCCAAACCTCTGTTTTTATATACTTATTATTGATGCAGGAAGCATATAATTGTTTGTATATCTACTTTAATCTATGCTTTATTTGTCCCGCAAGTTTCGCAAGTGCGACGTGCTTCCTTCTTGGTGTACCAGTAGTATACATTTCGCTTTTTTAAAAAAAGTTAAAAAACGAATTACCCTAAAGCGCAAATAAGAGGAGGTACCTTAGGGCGCACTTTTTGTCTCTTCTCGACAATCGAAGTCTCTTCGTTAAAAAGCGAGCTTCTACTCTATAAAAACTCAACCCCTCAAATCCTCATGGGGTATTCAAATCTTTGTATTCTATCCGAATAAAGTGTATATAACTCCTCCCTTGATTTTGAATGCTACCTGCATTCATTAACAGGCAAAATTGAACGTAAGATTCTAGACATTCCAAAATGGACATCAATCCCACTACTGCATCAAGAGGTGGAATACTCTAACCTTCATAATCACAGCGACGATTATCTTTACGATTTTCTTGAGGTTTTACATTTTGAAATCTTTTTATCGATATATGTGACAGCTTAGCAAACCTTAGAGTCCCTCTTACCTTCCGTACGCCTCGGGCTCCTCCAGAACTGCGCACAAGTGTTATGCTTCATCTCTAAAACTTCTTTTAAGACATGCATCGTCCTCCAGTTACGATCATTACTACTTTAGTCACAATTTGAGTCACAGAGGTAATTTTACGCAGACCGCAGACTCTTCTCGATCTGAGAAGAATTGAGTAGTTAGAATTGTGGTTCGCAATTTGTTGGAATTGCGATCTCAGATGAGGAATTATACTTACTGTAGGGGATTTATTACTCTCTACGGCGATCGGAGGTTCATGAATTGTATGCAGTAAGAATGATGGAAAATAGCTGTTTACGAAATGGCACGGTTACTCGTCTTATTATTTTTTCAGATTTCCATTTCCAATTATTTTTTGCCAAACTTTTTTGCTTTGATCTGTCTTTTACTAACAGCTATCGATGTGCCACGATCGAAACTATTGATAATATCATTCTCCAAAACCCTATTTATGGATCATAATGTGTTATTAGAGTTGTCTCAATACTGTGATCAACACCACGGTGCTATGCTTCGTAAAGACCCGCGTTGTTTTTGCATGCATAAATCAGGTATAAGGATAGGGGCGGACTAAGGCCTAGACAACCTAGGCACGTGCCTAGGGCCCGTAATTTTTGGGACCCGAAAATTTGGTTTTTAATTTTTAAATTTTCATAATTAATTTCTATTTTATTTAACAGAAAAACGTGATATTCATAATTGTTGCTGAAATGTATCCAAATTATGCCGAATCGTTGATTTATAAAGTCGACAAGTGTGGACGAGTGTTCCCGTGCTTCTGCATCCACGCCCGAGAGTGTCGATGTGTGTAAATACGATCGAGCCTTTGCTATGCACGTGTTTAAAAAGTTAAACGCAGCTATTTAAAATCAATGTCTCCTGAACGTATTGCATCTTATATGAGTTGTGATTGAAAATTGTGCAATTATGACTTAAATACCTAGACTTGATTGCGAATAGATTGTTTTGGATTCATAGTTAATAGTTTCTGGAATTCCTAAAATAAAAATGTAAGTTTTTATAAAAATATTACGTTATTTAATAAAAATAATATATAATATAAAATACCACAAATTGTGATTTTGTTTGTGATTGTGATATTGAGTAAAAATAAATTTAATTGAAGATCATTTCTTCTTTCTTTTTAATATGTGGTCTTTAAAATGAGTTCCTATAAACATTTAAGCGGAAGTGAAGAAAGAAAACGAAAAGCAGATCGAGATAAAGTGGCAAAACAAATGAAAGGATCGTAGGACAAATTTTTAACAGTAGATGGAGAACAATTACAACAATCGTCATCCTTTTCACAAATTTCACCTGCTCAAGCTTTAGGAACATCATTTGTGTCCGAAACTATTCTGCAAAAGGACCAGCAGGAAAAACCAAGCAATTCCATTTAGGAAGATGAAACAAAAGGAGAAAATATAAATTTAAAATCATCTCAAAGTAATGATGAAACTAAGAGTTTTATAAACGATATTGCATTATGGTCAGAATATTTAACAGACGCCATGCGGGAGTATTATATAAAAAATCCACCAAAATCAATAAATGGATCGTTAGAATCATCTTCTATTCGATGCAACGAAGGGTCAAAACTAATCATAAGAAAATTAACTATTGCTTCCTTCTTCAGAACAATTAATAGCGGGGAAAATGTAAAAAGAGATTGGTTGGCTTATACTGAAACCAACAACTTATTGTACTGGAACGTCTGTAAATTATTTTCCAAGCAAACAACGCTAACGACAAAAGGGACGAATGATTGGAAAAATGTACATAAAAATTGTCAGAGCATGAAAACTCCTGTGACCACATTAACTCTATTTTATTACCACGTTTATATAAACTTGCCTTCGTGTATGTCTGTCCGGGTGGAATTTTGTAATCGATTTTAAACTAACTTCCCGACTAGCTACAAACTTCAAATTTAGCACACAGTTCAGAATTGGATGACAATGCATGAAAATGAAGAGAAAAAAGACATGCAAAGTAAAATAAAATTAAAATTTAAAAAAAAAATTATTTTTGAGATTGTCTTTTGTTGTCGATTCCATTATTTCAAATTATTACGTGTCAGGTGAAAATATTTTTGTTGTCGGAGTATTTTTATTGGCTGAAAAATCACGTATTAGGATCCAGTTTTTCCTCATTCATTTCCAGATTGTTTTGGTAGTCATCAGCATAAAACTAATGAAAGTCGTAAAGGTATTGTTTTTCTATAAAGATTTTTGTATCCCTAGTTTAAAATAAAAGTTCTATTACTTTAGTAGTGGTCTTGTAGTAGTTTTGACTACTCTTGACTAAGAAAAATAATCTAAATAAAAATATATATTTTTAAAAACCACGTTTTTTGTAGTGAAGAATAATAATTAAAAAATAATAATTTTTAGAAAATATAAAATAAAAATTAAAAATTAAAAAAATCATAGTTTAAAATAAAAAAATTCAAAATAAAAAAATTCAAAATAAAAAGTAATATTTTTAAAAATTACGTTTCAGTAGTGGAGAATAATTATTAAGAAAAAAATTGAAAAACGAAAAACGTGGGTCGCATGAATACATAACAGTATTATATACACATTTTCTTACTCATACACATGCACAGCCACATATACATCCACATACATATGCATATACAAAAGCATATTCCACATCCACATTCAGATACAATTACAATTACTGATATACATACACATATTCTCAAGAGCACACATACACACACTAATATAACATTACTGTTATGTATTTCATGCGCCCCACGTTTTTCGTTTTTCAATTTTTTTCTTAATTATTATTCTCCACTACTAAAACGTGGTTTTTAAAAATATTACTTTTTATTAATTATTATAACAAGATCTAAAATTACCGGACGCATTGACACTGAATTGGAAAAACAAATTATAAGTGAAAAAAATATTGGAGGGAAGTACTTAAACGTGTGGTAGCAAAAATCAAATTTATTTCTTCATACTTTTTAGCGCTTCGTGGGAAAATGAAGTGTTTTTTAGTGAAAATAATGGTAATTATATAGGCGCTTAGGAATATTTATCCGAGATCGATCCATTTATGCGGGAACAGATGAAAAAACATGCAAACTGCGGGACCGATACTATAAACTATTTGTCGTCTACAATATGTGATGAATTTATTTCTATTATATCGGAAGATTTACAACTTACAATAGTGAACGAAATAAAGGAGGCCAAATTTTACTCTTTAATTATTGATTCAACACCTGATATATTTCACGTAAATCAGCTGACCGTCATTATTCGCTATGTTCTTCCAAGAAGTATAAAAGAAAGATTTTTGGGATTTCTACCTATATTTTCTCATACTGGTGAAAATTTGGAGAAAGTTATTTTGGAATTTTTAAATAATAGAGATTTAGACATCACTAGCTGTCGGGGTCAGAGTTATGATAATGCGTTTAATATGCCAGGTAAATATAAGGGACTCCAGTCCAGAATAAAACATATTTTTCTGCCCATTTTACACCGTGCGCAAATCATTCATTAAATTTAATTAGAAACGCTGCTGCTGAAAGTTGCATGGAAATTACCACTTTTTCAATATCGTTCAGGAATTGTACGCATTTTTTTCAAGTTCTACACATAGGTGGAATGTATTACAAAAATTTTGTAAGAGCAAACACTTGAGTATTAAACCTATTTGTGACGCCAGGTGGTCTACTCGTTCCGATGCTGTGAAATCCTTAAAGGAAAATTATGAAGAAATTAAACATTGTTTCCGTCAATTTTCCTCAGACAAAGAAGAAAAACCATTAACAAGGTCCGAAGCTGCCGATTTACATAAAAAACTTGATGCATTTGAGTGTTACTTACTATATGGGAAAAGATTTTAGAGAGAATAGATGCTTCAAACCCCTAAATACAGCAGTTTTAATATATAATTGATTGATAGAATTCATACAAACTGTTAAAGATGATTTTGACAATTTAGAAAAAGAAGCAGAAAAAGTTAAAGATATTGCATATACTAATGATAAAAAACGGCAGAAAATACGAAAACTATTTCATGATGAAATTCCAGAGCATGAAGTAAGATTCCGTGGCAAAGAACATTTTAAAGTTAATATTTTCTTGTTGTATGCGATTTTTTAATTAGCAACATTTAAAAAAACGATCTCAGGGATATGAAACTATTAACAATAAATTCAAAACAATTTTTCATGATAGTGATGCTAGTGACTCTTCAATAGAGGGATTAAAATGTTATGAACAAGATTTAAACCTAGCAGAAGTGAAAAATGAAGTATTACAATTTAAGACTCTTATAAGTAAAGAAAATATTATTTCGTCTGTATCCATGTGGTCATGTATTCAGGAAAATAATATTATTGCGACATTCCCTAATTTGAACATAATTCTGAGAATTTATTTAACCCTTCCAATAAGCAATGCAAGCGGTGAAAGATCATTCTCTGTAATGGCTGGAATAAAAAGAATTTAAGATCCTCATTAGGTCAACAGAAATTAAATAGTTTATCATTATATCGAAAAAGAGTTATTAAGTAACTCTATTAATTATGACTAACTAATTGGCGAGTTTGCAGAACTAAAAGTGAGAAAAAAGACAATATAACTAATCAATCTGGGTATATTTGTTTAAGTATTATTGTTTGTTTTAATAAATTATGTTTGTTTGTTTTAATAAATTATGTTTATGTTTGTTTGTTTTAATAAATTATGTTTATTTAATAATTTATTTTTGTATATTATTTTTTCCCTTTTTCTTCTTGGAATCCGATAATTAAATAGTTGTTGTTGTTGTTACTTTACGTCGCACTAGAGCTGTATAATGGGCTATTGGCGATGGTCTGGGAAGCATCCCGGAGGATGATCCGAAGACATGCCAACACAATTTTGATCCTCTGCGGAAGGGATGGCACCCCCGTTTCGGTAGCCCGACGACCTGCGCGCGAAGTCGAGCACTTTACGGTAGCACAGTTTAACGAGGACCAATACCGCAAACCCTCGGTCCCTACGCAGGTTTGATCCAAGTGGTCACCCACCCGCACACTGACCGTAGCCAGTGATGCTTGACTTCGGTGATCTGCTGTCTTAACGATCAGTCCACTGCGGGACCGATAATTAAATAGAACTACATACTAATATGCTTTAAAACCAAACTACCAAACGCTCAGTATGTGTCATGACTGCCCGGAATTACAATGTTGCTTAAAGCCCGCTTTAGCTTTAGTCCGCCACTGTATAAGGAACATTAACGCTGCGTTTGATGCACTTTTGATATCCGTCGAGAACGAATGAGGACCCAGTTGGTGAAAAATATTTTCCGAAAAAATCACTATGTGGCGATTGGAAGCTCATGACCCGTATTCAATGAGAATGGCCCTTATTACTGAGAGTGCTCCTTAAAAGTGATGTAGCCTCGTGGCTGTGTTCTGTTGTTAGGAAAAGCAGCCTTGAAGCAACTAGTAGTTTTGGTTGAAGTCGAAGTGTGTTACTTAAAGTCTTATCTTATTTAATCTTTTAATTCTATGAAAGCTTTAAGCACATAATCATGTAGCATAAGTTCCGAAACGGAACAGAACCATTCCGAATCCGAACAGAGATCCTATTTTGAGCACACAAGGCCGAAAATTTATGTAATTGCAATAACCAATAACCGAACAGAGTAAATGTGAGAAATTCGTATTTTGCTAGCAAATTTAGAGCCGAGTTTTAAAAAACCTAAGCCAGGTAATATTTGTCTCAGAAAACTTACTTGTTTAGAAGTGTTTTATTTATGTTGAAAAAAAGTGTGTTATATTTACGTCTTTTCTACTTAATGTCTGTACGTACAACCAGCTGAGCAAATGCGCTAATTTTCTCAGAAATTTTACACTGATATATTCATTGTAAGAAATATACAATCAATACATTGTGTTTCGAGTATGGCTCAGTTACTAATTTTATTTTTACTATATTTTCCTCTTGTTTTGGTACCTTTTTTAAAATCTCTTTATGTTGACTGCAAAATATCTACAGAACTGCAAATTTTAACAGCTTTTAGCTTGATATTTTCCCCGCTTTTGCGATGTGGTGACTAGGACTGGGCGGTGTAACAAAGTATATCGTCTGTTAGACATCCTGATGTATTTCGAAAATTGTTTCTTTTGAGTTGTTTTCTGTTGATTATCTGAAATCTTAAATAAATGAAAGAAGTTACAAAAAGAAATGTTAATTCTAAAAAAATACTTATATAAAAATACCATAGCTAATATAAATAGCAAGGCTTAATGTTTTAAATTAAAATAATAAAGATGTATTGACTTAAGACTGATGTCTAAAAGTAAAAACAAGCACAAGCTTTGTTTTAATTTATTCAAATTAGAAGTAAATTAAGATGTATTCATTTAAAAATAATAATGAAATACTAAAAAAAAAAAAAAATTTACTTGCATGTAGTATTAAAAGTAATAGTAAAATGAACGTAAAATGCAAACCAAAGAACTTTTCACATAAATAAAGCATATTTTAAACTATTTGTTGAAGTAAAACATACTTTTGAAACATTGTTAGACATTTATTTTTATATTTAAAGTAATAAAATTGTGTTGACTAATGATGGTCAAATTCAATTTGTAAATAACATAGCAATAAGTGTTAGTTTTGTTTCATTCATTTATTATTATTCTCCATAGTGTCGAATTAGATTTATTGGTTTAAAAATGATGCTGAATCAGGGTTGGGGTTTTGGGCATCCTGAACTAGCTTTGGACAGGTGAAGGTAAAAATAACTTTGGTAAAAGGTAAAAATTCTATAGGTGTAACCATTGTATACATAATAATTACATGTATCAATAAATATTTGATATTTTTTATACAATTTACCTTAACTTATTAAAGGAAAATATTATAATCTATATTATATAAAACGCTAATATGTATGTATCAATAAAACCGATGATATTTCTTTTCTCGCGTTGGCAACAGTTTTCATTTTTAATTGATGGGCTTCCACGTAAGAGCACATAGTGAGCATCATATGGCTAATCTATATTATATAAAACGCTAATACGTTTTAATCGATAGGCTTCGGCGCGCAAGAGCACATAGTGAGAATCATATGTCTAATCGGGTGAATTCTCATCGAATTATCAAAAAATTTCTCACAAAATTATTTTCATTGAAGCCGATGCTTTACATCCGGCGTTCAGTACTATTTCATATTGTTTTTAAACACATGGTTTTAACCCTCTGGTGGGAAAGACTTTAAAACGAAACTTACAACAGTCACTTTTCTCAACAACTGAAATGCAGAATAGTGTGATTAAGAAAAATATGTGAACTGTTTGCAATTTCAAATTAATATTGAAATGCACCGGTTTAGAATTTTCTACAGTGAAAAGTTTTCGGAACTTCAGTGTTAAAAAAAGTATACAAAAGCTAGACGTCAAGAGCGTATCCAATGAGCGAGTAAAGCGAGCATCGGATTGCTTTGCAATCTGAAATGAACTGCTAAAGCAGTTCCGAGGGTTGGCGAGCGCAAGCGAGCAGGGGGCGAAGCCTCCTAGTATAATAATAAAAGATTTATAATTTTTGAAGCTCCACAAGTCATTGAACAACAAAGGTTAATACTTAATTCTTTAAATATGAATATGCTTTTAATACTGATAAATGTTTTTGCATAAGGATAAATAATGCAATATTAAAAAAAAATTTTTTTTTTAAAAAGTACTAAATTTGTTTAAAAATTAACCTTTTATTTTTCACAATATTTTTTAAATTTTTTTTTATAATTTCTGCATTACAGGATGATAAAAAAAGACTATTTAAAAAAAAAATTGTTTTCAAATATAAATATATTTGTTTAAATTGGAAAAACAAAATAAGTGAAAAATGTATTAACAGTTTTGAAGGGCATAACATCAGTTTCAGTTACTGACACTGGTGATGTATCACCACTGTGCTAAAAGAATCGAACATGAATGAAATAAAAGTATTCTTGAATAATACTATAGATAAATAAACCTGTTTACGACTAACAAAGCACTTAGTCCCTAATAGCTTAACCTGTATGGCAAGGTCAAACTTCAGTTATGAACTATTGAATGAGAGGATTACTGATTAATCTTCCTTTGTTTAATGTTTAAATTGAAGAGTCAAACAATATTAATAAAATATCATACTTTTAAAAACAAATATTCTCTAGTAGATTTAATTATCAATATGTTATTAGTTAAATTTTTATTTTACCTTTTAAGTATTGTTCAGATAAAACTGTGACATAATTTTAGTAAGAGGGTTTTAGACAAGATGGTTCAAACCGTGGATTAATCCATTCTGTCCTAAACCTTGCCAACCCTGTGCTGAATATCTAACAAGTTATTAAACAAAGGCATAAAGATAAAGAATTTCGAGAAAAATTGAAGTAAATTACTAAAATTAATAGCACTATTGTTAAATCATTAAAGAAAAACTACTTTTAAAGCGTCAAAACATTGCTAAGCTTTTTTTATTTAATTTTAAAATTTAGTCGTTTTAACCAATAGCCATATTCTTTAAAAAAATAAGGCAAACTTTGTTTTAATTTTTTCAAATGTAAAAACTTTGAATATGAACAGCCCACATGAATGTTTATTCAGAGAAAAAAACCTTCCTGCGTGTTATTCAGTATCTTACGTTACAGCTAGCATTAATTTGTATATTTTCGATCCATTAAGGTGGAAACTTGGTTTGTTAAAATTCGTTTATAAATACTTCAGTTATTCACAGTCATGCTTATTTTTTTTTTGTTGCTCCAATTCAAATTCCACCTGCCAAGAATCTACACCTTGTTCCACGTGACTGCATAAACAATTAAGCAAATTTTAAATGAAATTCCAATCTAATTTATTTGTTGTATTAGACTAAAATGTCAAAATTTCCCTCTTTTTTAGGTTAATTTCCTGTGATAAAATGATTATTCCTGAAGATGGCAATCTGCCTAAGATTACTAGAAAAGGTTTTGCAGCATTTAACAATATTATGCTCATCAGGGTTCCTGATAAATTTAAGAAACCCGGAGAAACAACCTACCAGTTTGCAACATTAGATCGGAGCAAAAAGGGAGAAAGGTGGCCAGCCGATGCATATGTAGATATATTAAATTCACTCCCTTTAAACGAAACCAATTCTGCTGAAAACTCATCGAAATGTAAGGAGGATGCTAAAAAAGTGACTACTAGAAAATATGGAAAATTCCTTCCGAAAAAATTCCCCAAGAACTTTTCCAAAAAAGATCAAAAAGTTAGCAGTTCAACTCCACCACTTTCCCCAGATACTGCTAACTCAAAACATCACTTCATGCCGAATGCCTTTCAGGATTCAAAAGTTTCGCATAGAAGATTTCACAGTGGTAACCATTTTCAATATGATGAAAGGAATTTTAATGACACGGCACATAATTACAGACACCGTCCAAATAAATTTTCAAATGACCATCCATCGTATGGTAGACGTGAGTCTGGAGAGGGTACTTCATTAAATTCTTTTGCAAATAGATATGGTTCACAAAGCCATACTGTAAGTGCAACTGTTTCAAGGAATCCACCTATAAGAGACAGGTCCTATGATGGTGATTTTCCAAGTACATTCCCCAGTACATTCGCACCCAATCCAAGAGAAAATCATTTCCATATTCCTGAGATTTCCAATCCAAATTTTTCACTTGCAGGTAGAAATTCTGATGAATATTTTGTTCAAAATGTTCCGAATACCTTTGAAAGGCAAATGTTTCCTTCATACAATTCAAATAGACCAGAATTCATGAATAACAACAATTTTGAAATACAACCCTTTCTTTGTGACCCGATGGGACCAGGTTTGAATGCTGGCAATAATCCTCCCCCCCTTCTCCCTCATCCCACACTTCCTCCATATGACAATTTTAATGATGGACAGTTTCAAAATAATTTTGATGGAAGAAAACCTCATCATGACCAAAATTCTTGGAAGAATCACAATCCACATTTTCGTAGAAAAGGTCGTAATCAAAGGATGCATAAAAAGCCATGGAGAGGAGGAGCTCATAACAAGTTTTCAAAAGTAAGCTACCTATATTTTCCTATCAAAATGTTATTACCAGTTTTATCAATAAAAGTTACTTTTGCATTAACGCGTTGACTGTATGGGGGTGATGCTTATTTGCAAATGATATTCGTGTGTATTTGAAAATATATTTCGCAGGAAGTAACAGAACTATTGGATTGTTATAAAAATAATACAAAAATGATTTATTAAGAAAATTGTGAGCCTCGTTAAAGCTTTCTTGTTCACTCTTTAAAAAATAAGTCTTCCATTTTTCTTTTCGAAATTTCAATGAATTAGGGTAAGTTTTGAAGTTATACTCATCTTTACTCAGCTGATCAGGTAAAGTGGCGAGATGAGGGCACAAATAAACAGACATGATACCATGGAAGCAAACAGAGCAAGATATTATTCCTGTGATTAGCAGAGATGCGCATTATTAAAATATCGGTGGGAATACTTAGCAGAATATGTTTTGTGCAGTTGTACTTGTGGCCTGAAGAAGATTTCACTGTAAATGTATGCGGCAGTGAACATATTAATAGATAATAAGTTTATGTTCATTTTTCTGTTATAGAATGCCTCAAAATAGAAATCCATGAAAAAATTCTTAACAGTCTCATAAGTTATTTGATTGTGGCAAAGCTCAAACTTTTACCCACTTTATTTCCGATTAAAGTTGATGGCGGTTTACTCTTATCTGAGGTGGTATTTTCATGCAGCAGGTTTTGCTTTTAAGAAAAGAAAGAATGTAATGTATTTAAGCTTAAATCTTCTATAATTCATACATTGTTGAGTAATTGCAGTTGATTTGAATATTTTTTTAAATTTGATTATGGGGTAAAAGATTTCGAATTGCAAGATATAGGAATTTTTAACGATGAAATGATAAAATACAAAGTTTCAAAATGGCTGTATTTTTTAAACATTCATTCTTTAAAAATTATACGACTGATTTGTCTTCTTTAATTCCAAAATAATACATCCTACAAGTTTATTTTTATTGAGCTGAATTCAAAACTAGATTTTGAGTTGTCAAGAAAATTTTGCTTTTTCTCTTCACTTTTTCTTTATTTTATAACTTTTCTTCAACTAACTTCTTTAAAAAAATCATTACAAATCACTATAGTATGAGTAGTCGTTTTAATCAGAGGCCAAAAATTAATAGGACTGGTACCTATCTCCTAAGTTTTCTGAAAATTTTATTAAGATATACATCATCTGAAGAGTGATTTGATATTTTTTGTTTGTGTTTCTTTTTCTAATTATTTAGTAATGTAACAAAGAAAATTTTTTGTTTTATCTGTAAATAAGAATTGACTCATAGATTGTATTGTACATTCGTAGTATTCTCCTAATTATGTTAAGTAAAACTATAAATGAATTTAATAAATCTCAATCAACTGTTTCTCATAGGACCATTCATTGTGAACAATAGATAAAGGAAAACAGTAAATACAGATTAAAATAAAATATTAAATAATGATTAAAAGTAATAGGTTTGCAAATTAATAAATTTACAATAAGTATAAAAAATTTCGATTAAAACAATTATGTTGATACTGCAAAAATGTTTATGATGCAAAGGAAAGATGAATAACTATTTCTATATTTATGTTGAAAACATTTGAAAATTTTGGTTTTTAGTTTAAACATTAATTGTTTCAAAATTTGTTGCAAATTACTTATTTTCTGTAAATACAAATTCCTGATTATTTTAAAAAAATGTTGAGGTCTTCAAAAGTGTTGGGATTCTGTTTTGTCATCTTCATTCAAGGGACAATCTAGGATTTTTAACTTAATATATGTTTTTGTGAAAAATTTTAGCGGGTCAAAATTTTCTAGGAAAATATTTTTAAAAGTTAAGATAAAATTTTAAAAAAAACTTAATTTTGAAGTAATATTAATAATGAAATAGTTATAATGCTATTTGTAGAATTCTTAAATATTGTGATAATTTGATCTACTTTATCATCTGACAGCTTTTCAGGGTAATTAAATAAAAATTTAAGGATTTTATAGAATGACTGCTCCTGAATTTCAAACAAACCAAATTCTTTCTACCGAAGCATTTGAAGTGGGCAGTAATACTCACTTCACAGTTTTGGGACTTCATAATGCTTGTCGTTTCCATGATATGCGATTTTTAAATCACGTAATCCAAAGATCCCTGATCTGATGTTTGTAATCAATTTGTATGATGACGTAACATTTTCTTCTAAATATTGTTGAATTCACATCTAATAGTTATTATTATTTTTTATAGGGGAATAATAATAGAAGAGATAACAGATATGAAAGAAAAGAGCTTTCTTGATTTTCTTGCTTCAGCATATTATGTACTTAAAAAGTATTGATCTGTTTTTATGATTTAATAATAATGAATGAGAAAATTTATCGAAGTTTAAAAAATTTGGAAGGTTTTCATGTACCTTAAAAATATATGCTTAAATTTGTACTACATTTACCAAGATAATGAATAAGTTTTAGGCCGAATTTGTGGAATAATTATGAATCATAACTTTATATTTTAATTACATTTTCAAAATTGTAAGTTAAAGAAGGAAGGAAATTAAAAGAATTTGAAAGCAATATAATTAAGGAAGGAATTTAAAAGGA
This sequence comes from Parasteatoda tepidariorum, assembly GCF_982258835.1. Taxonomy (NCBI): domain Eukaryota; kingdom Metazoa; phylum Arthropoda; class Arachnida; order Araneae; family Theridiidae; genus Parasteatoda; species Parasteatoda tepidariorum. Next base: position 3,840,869 of record NC_141755.1, on the reverse strand, counting down.
ATATAATATAAATTAAATGTAATTATTTATAGTGGAATATACCAAGCAAAACAAAAACTCACTTTTATATTGAATATGAATTTGCTCTACAATTCGTACTTAACTAGTGTAATAAAGGAAAAGCAAATTTATAAAGCATTACATTAATACTTTAATAATTCATTAAAATGCAAAAGCTGTAACAAAACGGTTACAGTTATCGAACAAGAAAGTATTTATAATTGTGGCAAATCGGCTTTTTTTATAGTGTTACCAGTTTATAGAATTTACCTACATAACATATAAGGTATATGATTTTCAGTTTAAAAAAATATTTAATATCAAATTAATTCATTTTTAACTAAGCAGTATATTAATAACAAAATAATATTTTGTGATTTTACAAAAGTGGCACATTTAATTTTGGCAGTTTGCTTTAATTTTTTTCTCACTTTTGATGTTCTAATCCTTTGAAACTTTCAAACACTTGCAAAAAATTTTTTTATCGCATTTCTTAAAAGTGATTTTACTTGTAATATATATATCACTATCTACATATATAATGACAAAAATGATTTCTTTTCCCACCTCTTAGACAAATAATAAAGATTTGCAGCCGTGCAAATGAATTTGATAAATGGTTATATTGCCAAAATCTATAATTGTCCTGCTATTAGTGCACAAAATATCAACAAAACTACAATATCATCTTCACTTTGATAGTTGAAACATGTTGATTAAGTCATTCTAAGCTTCTTGTTTTTGCGAAATCAGTTTCAAATTTATTTTCTGTATTAAGTAAAGCTGTTTGCTTAAGTTTAATTCATTGAAAGCAGTTGTTTTATTTTATATTCAATGTATTAAAAAAAATTTGTGCTCCAACTATGTAAAATTACTTTCTAAATGAAATAAATATTTAGTTTCATAAACAATATAACAAAGATTAGTTCTGTTTCCACTTTTTCAGCATTGTAATCAACTGTTTGTGCTGAATATAATATGAGTCTGAATATATGTCAATAATTTTTTTAGAAAAAAAAATCTGCTGCAGATGATAAAAGGTTAAGCTATGTACCTATACTACTGGTTTCTGCCATTCTTAAGGGAAGGACAATTGTGCCTGGTACCAGTTGAAGTTTTTTACCTTAAGTGTTTTTTTTTTTTTTTTTTAAATTAAGCTTGAAAAATTTGCACTGAATTACTTTATCTAATAATAATATAAACCAGGGTTGGGTTTTTGAAGTCAAAAAATGGTTTTTGACATGACAAGGGTATAATACTGGTTTAAACCGTCAAAAACTGAAGTTTGCCAAGAAAATATATAAACTTCAAAACTACCAACAGTTGCCATGCATTATATTGAAATTTAATTATACTATAGGTAATCAGCAGGTTTTAAAAATTTTTTAATTAAAATTAAGGTAAAATAACAGATTTAAAATCTCAGAAATTTATATTCAAATGCATGTGCAGAAAAATTTTGCACAAAAATTTTTAAATATTTATATTTTGAAAAAAAAAATTTTTTTTGATACTTAAGAAAATTATAAGTTTATTACTATGCATTTTTGACATATAAGGAACATATAACTAAAATTTATAAGGAACTTACTAGTTATGTTGTATAACTACAAACTTGATACAAGTGTGAAATTAATAAAAATTTTTTTAATGTTATACCGAATATCTTTATTATCCAGTATGCTAATTTGAATTTAAAAGTAGTTATATTTGTGAATAATGATAAATATAATTCATATTGTTTATTATATTTATTTATAATTATTACACTTATCATTTTAAAAAAATTTTTACCTCTTAATTTTTTTTTTCTCCACTTGTATTAAGAATACAAATAATGCATATCTTGAAAGCAAGAAGAAATTATTCAACAGCTGAATATTTAGATCAGGGTTGGGTTTTTGCCGTCAAAAACTGGTTTTTGACATGACAGTGGTAAAAACCGTGTTTTTACCGGAAAAAACCGTCAAAAACCTACTGTTTTTTTTTTTCATTTATGGCATACAGCGGACAATATATTATTTTCACATAATTTTCTTTATAAATGAATGTAGTACATCTTGATTTGAAAAGGATTCAAAATTTTGCACTTCTTCATTGTTAGAAATAAACAAACAAAAAAGCTTGCAACTATTAATAAATTCAAGAACTAAAAAGAAGAATTTAAATTTTGGCATTTCTTAAATATTAGAAATAAGCTAAACAAAACTTTCAAAACTTGTAACTACTAACAAACTTTAAGTCAAGAATGACTTGACATTCTTCAGTAATGTAATATGCCTAACAAAATGATGCTTGGAAATGTTGAAAATTTTGTTTAGTATCCTAATGTTTAATGAAAATTTTATAATGATCCTAATGTTACTTCAAATAGTATGTTTTGATATAATCATGTTGGGAAAATGCAAGAATCTGTTCTTAAATATCCTTTAACAACTTTTTTTTCTAATTTTATTGCACAAAAATGAATTAATTTTAAATTATAAGCAGTTAAACTCAAATAAAAATACAGTTTTACCAAAACTATGGGTTTTTGACAGAGGGTTTTTTGACATGACGGTAAAAACCATGGTATAAACCGCCATGTGTCAAAAACTTGCCAACCCTGATTTAGATATTCAACAAAACTATATAGTATTCAGCAAAATGAAATTCACAAGTATTTGGATAAACTAAATTTTCAACATAGTAAATGAATAGGCTGAATATACTGTAAATCGACACTAACTACTCTGTGTATTTAACAGAAAGCAGTTAAATTTGTATTGTCTTATGTTAAAAAGATTATTAAGAAGATTTAAAAGAATATTAAAAAGATTTTTCTTTAAAAGATGTCTAATGTACAAAACTGCTAATGTTTATCTTTAAAATGTCTAATTTTTAGTATAATCTATACTATATGCTAAATTTGATTATAAATAAATTTCTTAATAATATCACTGCAGATTTTCAATAACACATGAAAATGAATACATAATATTACAAAAGATGTGAGCTTTCAAAAGTACAAGAATTTGGTTACTATTCAAAATATAAGTGTTTCTTCAAAATTTTAAATTTATTTTTTCTAGAACATATTTAGAAACACTATCCTTTATAAAAAATATATAAATTTTATGTATTAATTAAATTTTACATATGAATATAGGTTTTTGACGTGACGGTTTAAACCGTCAAAAACTTTCACATGTCAAAAACCTGCCAACCCTGATATAAACCAATAAAGATTTAGTTTTCAGCAGAGAACCTCTTAAAAATTTTAACAAAATGTAAATTATAACCAGAGATCTTGAAAAAAAAGCAGGGTGATTTTTCAAAAATAAAGGCATCTTCAGTGTTAAAGGACACTAATCTTGCTAATCATATCAATTATATCTAGCTATAATAGTGCCCGTAACAAATTAAATAGTACTCAAATAAATACAAGAAAATCTTATATTAATTTAGCTAAAAAACAATTTGCAGTAGTTATATCTTGAAGTTCCTGGTTTCTGCCGCTGCAATCTCTTTCGTTCTTAAAATATAAAAGGAGCATTTTTTTCTGAATGAAAAAGGGACAACATTCTTACAAAGAAGATGATTCATTTACCTCTGTAAAAGAGTTCGGACCCAGGGCTAAAGAGAATACAAGGGCTAGTTCACTCCGCTTTTAGAGCTGAAGCTACGATTTCCCTCCTCATGACGTCACTGTGTCTACAGATCTCGGAGATCGCAAGCAAAGATATGATAACTTTGCATCTTTCTCTTGTAAAAATAAGTTAGACTTTTTCTGGTTATTAGCCTTCAAACTTTACGTAATTAACACATTATTTCCGTTCATAAACATAGTTAAAAAAAAAATTTCTTGGTTATTATATTAAAAAAATACCATTTTAAACTTATAAAAATGTTTTGCTAGTTGGTGAAAATGACACTATAAATACTTTATTTTAAAAAGTTCAGTTTTAACTTTAACTATTAAGAAAAATGAAGGCATATATCGACACTTTTTTATCTACATATTCTTTTATAAAGATAAGTTAAGTTAAATTTAGAATCCCTGATTTTAAAATATGTCGTTAATAGCAATTTGTTCATACTTAATCCTTAGGAAACATCAACCTTAAACGCTAATTACTGAAACAAAATAATAATTTAGGTTCATAATGACATCAGAAATTTTACAATTGTTTATAGACATTTAAATTTACGATGATATAATATATAGATATTTAAATTGAAGAGAATATAATTTTTAAAAAAAATCATAAATATTTAGAATAACTACATTAAAAAATATGTTATGAAATAAAGCGAATCGGTTTCTATTTAGATAATGAATTTTTATAAAAGTTCTTTACGACAGAATCAACGTATTGCGGTTTTATATTAACTGTGTCATTTCGGAATCCATTCTTTACATAGTTGTTCATTTACTTTAGGGAACACGCGAAAATTTATACTTTTTCCTTTTGTTTTTATATCAGAATTTTTGCAAGTTGCAATCGCGCAAACTGGCATTTCGATAATAGTTTAAATTCTTGTAAATTCACTGCAAAAACTGAGGAAAGTCATTATAGAAAATAACAAATGTCTTAGAATATCTCGCAAAAAGAAATGATCAAATATTAGTTAGAGCTAGTAAGGCCAAACGCTCCGTTCTTGAAGTAAAAGTGCGAGCTTTGCGCCAAAGTGACGTCACTAGAGTGACGTCGGAGGATCGGCGCGGCAAGAGATACTTCAAAGGAGTGAACCAGCCCTTCTATTCTCTTTAGCCCTGGTTCGGACCACTCTTATAAAAAAAAAAAAAAAAAAAACACTTAGGGAGAACAACTTTGAAAAATAAGTTATGAAAATTGGACTTTGTGGAAGGATCCTGACCTGTGTTCAGAACTTGATTTTGGATTATCCATTACTTGTTAAATTTAATAAACATACTTTTAATGGAAGGTGTGCTGTACTATTAATTAAAAAAAAACCTTATAGCACTTATTGATGTCCTCTTTGAAGGTGTTGCAGCAATAATTATAGAATATCCTCTGTTAGTTAATACCTCTTTGTAAATGGCTGCAACATTTTAACTTATGTTGAACAGAAGATGTTGAAGTATTAGGCCATTATAAAAAATAAAAACTAACTATTGATACTTTTTTTTAAATAAAATTTTTTATGTATAAAATAGCATCAATTTTTTTAAGTGAATGAAAAGTGTAAAGAACATTTTCAGAAATATTAGTTCAAGTACAACTGGGTTAAAGAATTATATTTTACAATATTCTCAGTCCTAAGTGCTTTTTTAGACTCTAATTTAAAATGACAAATATTTAATTTAGAATAATGTGCATAAAAGTTTCTTTTGCCTTTAGGGACCTGTTCTTGCATTGATTATATTTCATTTGTTTCTTTCTCTGTGTTCACATTTGCTAAGAATACTTTTATTTATATTTAAAAAAGGAAACGTTCACTTCATGTACAGAGATGTGCTAAACTATTATTTCAATATCACAATTAGCTTTGGTATTGTTATGTGTGTTATTACAAACTTTTAATTGTTGTTGAATATCTTAAGCCATTAAGTTTACTTGTTTAAACCCTTCCATTTCTCTCCAGTCAAAATTACAGGGTAAAATTTTGCTCTCTATTTCGCGTGCCTGTGATATTTCTGAGCTGGGTTGCTCAAAAATAATGCACCAAAAATATTAAAACAATCTATTTCTCGTGCTCGGAATCATGTTTATTTCTCAATTTATACACCAGATGGTAATACTAGTTGTTTTAATGTTTAATGCAAATATATTTTAATGTAATTTTTTTTTTATTTCAAGCTAAAAATTAAAAATGAATACATATATTATACATGCTTAGTGTAATATAATTAAAAAAAAAAAATTTTGCACTTTTATGGCAGTTTTCTTCAAAATTCTTCGACCATTAAAGGGTTAATGTGTTGCAAATTTTGAAAATCTTTTTCTTTTTTTACAAATTTAAAATGGTATTTTATGTTTCATTTTAACTAAAAATAGTTTGAGCAAAAAGTAGTTTTTTTTTTATTGTTCTTGAATTCTAATTTATCTAAGTAATAAAGATCAAGATTAGGGGTGACCATGTTGTGACTACTAAAAATATTGTTATTATTTGCCACTGTCCTCACTTGTGTTTAAAGAGAGGTGATGTGACAAATTTTGAATGATTGATCTTACTGTAGACTTTCGATTGCAAACAAATCAATGCTAAGTTCAAAAATAATAATAATCTTAGATGCCAAATTGACGTCAGTTACAATAATTTTTTTCTTTCTCTGGAATTTTAATTATTGTGAAGAGAGTTTTTGTTCTCTCTCAATTAATAAGTTATGCAGAAGTGAAGTTGTGGGTAAAAACATGAATAACAATTTTAAGAAAAACTTTACGTTAAAAACATTTCTCCTAAAAATGTTTCTCCTAATTAACACTTTAAAATAAAGGTAATATTAATGTTGTTAATTAGTTATTAGCATTTATTTAAAATCATAATTTTTGGATTTTAATAACAATTTAAAAGCTAATTTCTTGTTAAATTACTTTTTTTGGCTTAAAAAAAGTGTGGACACCAAAATTCACTTCCATCTTTACTAAGTTATCAAAAAAGGAAAAAAAAAATGTCTTTACTATTCAGCAGGTTTCCTTGATTTAAATCATTCATTTGCATCAAATTATTTATTTTCAAAAGAAATCGTCAATTTAAATTTACTAAGTATTTTGTAATTATTTAATTTTTTTTTCTTCCTATTATTTTTATCTTAGTTTTAAAATTTATTGTAAATATATTGCAGTATTGTTTCAATAAGCTAAATATTATTAGTATTTGGTTTTGGTGTGCAAAAAATAAAACGTTTTTAAAATATTTAAAAAAATCCTTAATTTTTTTGGATTTTTCAGAATGTAAAGGATGAACAAAATGTAAATTTAATGTTTTTTTTATTATATACTTTGTAAAAAGCTATCGAATGTGTATTTTTTTTTGTTGCAAAAACACTAGGTTAATAAAAATCTTACCAATTTTTAGTGTTAAAACATAATCTTTACTATTTTATTATTATACATAACCACATTTTATTTTAATGTTGCATATATATTTCCGATTCTTAAAATATATACAATTTTACTTGGAAATTATGCTAATATGGTATTTTAAAAAAATTGTTTAAAGATAAATTCAGATTGCTTTTTTTATTGTGTGATTTCTTAATAAACTGATAATTTATTTTATATAGCAATGTACCTGCAGTTAAGGTATAAGGCAACATAATTTACTTTGTCATTTCAAAACTTTTTAATAAAAAAAAAATCCGGTGAAATTAATTTATTGATTTTTTTATTTTAGCCTGTTTTTCAACAGTTAATAATTATACATTTCCATTCCATTTTTAATAATTTTGAATCTTACACTTGCATAGAATTGTGTAATATTTTTTCGTTTGCAAGAATATAATTTTAAAGGTACTGATATAATTTATTTTTAATAATATTTCAATTATTAAAGTTCTCAAAATATCTTTAAATAAATAAATAAAACCAGATTTAAATACCATAAATCATTTTTTTAAATTATTCGTTTAGCTTTTCTGCTGTTATTTAAATATTTTCCCTTCCCAGAAACAGAGAAGAAAAAAAGCTTTACTTTGTAAAAAATGAGATTCTTTTACTTCAGATTCTTAAAATTTTAGCAATGAGAAAGTTTTTTATTAGTTAGCAATAATATTAACTATGCCTCAAGGTATTATTTTACTATCTACTACCTTTTCATAGGGGTAAAATGTGTGTAATAGCTATAAAATGTATATTAAATATCTCAATACTTCAAAAAATTGAATTTTTTTAAAAAAACTATTTTCATATTCTTAACGTATGACAGCAAGAAAAGGTTTTTAAGATCCAACAAAATCTCATTGAAATATTTTTTTTCTTCCAATTTTGAATTGAGAATTAGGGAGAAAAAGATAATGAAATTGAAACTAACTTCATTTTCATAAAATGCGTGAGTTTGTAATGCAATTTAATAATTTTTGAACTAGAAAAGGATGAATTACAATAAAGTTATAATGCAAGGGGCTAATTTTAAAGCCTTATGATGCTTGCATCTTATTTCTTTAAAAAAATTTAATGCCTTTAGAAAACCTACATAATAGGAAAAAAAGGTTATTAAAATAGTAATATATATGTATAAATAGTTAAAATAGTAATATAACAAATATAGTAATAAATGTAAAATGTGACGAGGTAAAAGCCTTTTTCTGCATTTTTATAAATTCAGTTTCAAAAATAAAAATTCATTTTATTAAAAAAATGGAGATGTATAAAAACAACTCTTAAACATTCCATTATGAAATAAAATTGTATTTAATTTCTTTTTTTTTTCAGCTAAAAACATAGAATACTATTTTTAAGGGGGCTTAAAATTTATTACCAAATCATATTTCTTCAAAATCAGAAGATGTTCAATTTTTCTACCATTTTGTATCCTGTCAAATATACAAAATATGAAGATATTTCGAAAAAAAGGTATAAATATTTCAATGCAATGCATGTATTATTTGAAAACAACTTACTAATTTTAAAAGTCAAAATAGGTTAACTATGCAAACTTTTTAATTAGGAAAATTTATTCTGAATGAAACTTTTAAATCTCTCCTCGAGATGAATTCATAAAAATGGTCTACACTAAAACTAAATTGAAAAAAAAAAAAAAAAGCTCTTTTAACAATCATAACTAAAGCCAGGATTTTGATGACATTCATATTTTATCACTTTTGCTAGTGAAAAGCATTTTCTTTTTTGTTCGTTTATTTTGGTACTTAAAAAAAAAATTTTTTTTTTTTGGAAGTATTAGTTCATTTTTACAACTTTTGGGGTGTTTGTTTCTGAGTTTGATTTGTCAGTAACAGTTTTTCTTTCTCCTTTAATCTTTTGTTATTTTTTAACTCATATTTCACTATTTAAAGAAAATTGTATCCAATTTTTTCTTAATATAAATGCTTTAATGCAATTGTATGTTATATGAATTTTTGGGAAAAGAATGTTTATGTTTTTAAGTGTATTTTTTGCTATTTTAAAGGAGATTTTTAGGCCATCAAAATCCAGGCTCTATTTACGACCAAATTTTCAATTATATACTTGGTTGTTTCTCATTATATTAAATAAGCCTGTGTTTTGCCAATATGAAATGACTCAAAATGTTATTTGTATTTTTTTTCTTATAATAAAACTTTAGTTATTGGAAATTTTTACATTAATTCAAAATAATTATGATTAATAGTTCTTATTAATAAGACTATGCTTGTGCAAAAAAATTCTTAATTCTCAGATTAATATGTTTTATTCATTAAGAGAGTCATCTTAAAGAAATATGGTTTTATTCCTATAACATAGAAATAAAGATATTAATAAAAAAGTACAATGTTTAAAATATTTTAATGAATTATTACACAAAATACAACAATTTTAGAGTGTTCTATGAATTCTGCGAGATCTGAGCTCGTCAAAATATTCTTTAAGCTTTTCATCTCCTGTAAGTTCAGGTTTGTAATAATGTTTAGGAGGTGGTCCTTCCACAAGTCTCACGAAATAATGACAATATCTATAATGTACTAAACCAAATCTCATTTTGGCATGTCTCCTTATGCCTTTAATAATGTTAGCTTTTCCAACAAATGATTGAGCTGTAAAAAAAAAAAAGTTTTCATAAATTATTAAATCATACTTGCATTATAAGTTAATATGCATTAGTATGCAAAATAAAAAAAATAAAGCAAAAAGTCAATAGCTTATGATCTAGTAATTCGATTTTCAAGGTGCAATTTTAATGGCTCCTTGGGTAAACCTTGAATGAGGTAACTATATTTTAAACTACAAAATGAGACACAAAAATTTACATTAGAGCAAAGATTCACCAAGTTGTTCCATTAGCCAAAACTATGAAGAAGAGTGCATCTTTTTTTTTCTTTCCAACAAACATCAATCCATATCTTTAGATTTGCTACTTGTAATAAAAAAAAATACCTTAAAAACATTCAGTTAAACTTCAACCACCAGCGAAGCTTTTTTTTTTTTTTCAATGTATAGTTTACTGAAGGTTTTCAGTAATTATATTTCAAAGAATGAAGTGTCCTGTAATTTTTAACAAGGATTGATAATGAATGTAAGAAATTAAAACAGCCAATTGTAAGCAAACATTCTGTATTAAAAAAGTATTAAAAATTATTTCTTTAGTTTTTTTATTTTAGTTCTGTAAACTAAAGCTAATAATTTGTGAATCAAAATTTGTGTACAAGAATTACAAACCAGGCTTTGTGAGAATATATTGTATAAACTAATAAACTAAAATTAGAAATATTTAGACAGCTTATATTTTGCTTTTCTCTGAAAGTGATTTTCCCTTAACTAGTATTTTTATGCATATTAGTGTACAAAATTGTATAAAAAATTACACAGACTCATAAGATAAACTGAGAGAAATAAACATTTTATGTTTATGTAACACAAATGCAGTAATAACTGCTTGAAATTAAAGTTGTTCTAAGATTTGAAACAAGTCTTAATCCTTCAATATATTATGCACATCCTCATTCATTTAGGGTTATAAAATAAACACATTCACAGTTAGAAAAGATTTTAGCAAGTAAATAGTACAAACTTTTGAGCGATAGGCTGAGGGCTATAGTTTCAAAATTGATGTAAATGTATTAACACATCAGTTGTATTTTTTATGCAATTCTGAATAACTCTCCTGTAATGCATGCAACTCTGGATAATTATAGTGTTTAATAAATGTCTTTTTGACACATAGGTTTGAAAGTATTTTATTTTAAAATAAACTTACACTATTGCCCTAGATAAAGATATTCTTTCACCTCGCCTTTTTTTTTAGCATCAACTGATTTCATAATTTTTTGAGGTTTATATCTTTGCAAGCTTATTATGGCCTTCTTCAGATTTTTGCACACATTCAGTAAATTGTCTATATATCTCCAATTTTTAATACTACTTATTTCTGAAGAAATTAGTCTGAAATTTTAATTCAATTAAATGCATTCTACATTACAAAATGTTCACCAAATATTGTATGTTATAAACAAAGAAAAAACATGCTAGTGAATTTTCTGAAAACTTATCTGCACATTGAACAAAATAAGTTAACATCTTAGATTAATCCGTAAGACTTCTAAACGCACTTGTGATTATTACTTTACTGAAAAATGTAAGCAATCACATATTCTCTATATCTTCTAAATTAAAGAAAATGACCATTGAGTAAAATACAGAATTAAAAATAATTTATTGCATTTTGGCTTTTTATAAGTGATGTAAGTGTTTAAAAAATAAAATCCATTTGTTGGCTAATTCAATTGCTCATAGACTCTATTGCAATAATCATTACATCATGTTACAGATTTATTTCCACTTTGTTCCATGTTTTAATGAAATTTAACTGACTCACTGATAATACTAAATTTTATAGTAAACTGAGCCCAATTTAAACTTGTTTTTGTCAGTAAAAATGTACTACAGCCTAAACTTTATCTGGAATTTACAAGCCTAGTTTACATGTTAACACACAAGAAGTTTAAATTGGGCTCCTTATAATTTTAAACATTGTGCAATGTAATCGCCTATGTACCTAGAAATTGACCCACAGAAAAATGGAATGGACCTAAGCAGGCATTATAAATAGCTTAATGCAACCCTCGACTTTCCTGCTTTCAACGCAGCAAGACAAAATTCCATGTAGTTTAGAGAGGACAGGGAGGGTTAACAAATTTATGTCCACTTAGAATAGACAAAGTCTTGTTTTTGTGGGATTTAATGGGATAACACTGCGAGCGTATAAAAATCTCTGTACTAGCACTGAAAATTTAATATACAGATGCTAGCCTAATAAAATTAAAAATATAATAAACTAGTTTAGTTCACAGCAAAATGAGAATGTAAGCTAACTATAAATTTATTGTGATTATCGACATAGAGTTGATCTCCATAATATGCTGCTTAACTTAGCAATATGTCTAGGTTGACCCTCCTATTTCAAGCAGGTACAAAGAAAAGTAAGGTCTACTTCTTTTGCAATACAAAAAATTGTTAAGTTTCTATAATACATCATTTTAAAGGTTGAAAATTTTTTAATGAATGGATTTTCTATTGAATAAAGGTTGAACATTTTCACTTGGTCAGTGCATATTTGTTGACATTATAAGCTCATGTCGCACCAGTTCCTTGGATTGTTTTTTTAAATTTTTTTAATTGACCTTATCTTTCACTCCATCGTCTGCAGTAGTTTCAATGAAACATCCTTACTCATCTTATAGACTGACATAAAAGGCTAACTAGCTCATGCTCTCTAAGTTGAAAGGCAAATGAGTTCTCACGATGAAATGAAAGATGACGACTAAATGACAAGTTGGTATGGCAAAAAAGCAATAATCTAGAAAAATAGATAAGATTATCAACATTTAAACTCAAAACATTTTCTTACTCGGGACAGAAGCATCTTTAAAGGTCTTGAGGAGGGTGGGGGGCAAGAAATGTTCCACTACTTTAAAATACCTCATATAACATATAAAGTTACGTCAGTCAAAATTTGAGACCAGCCGAAATAAAAAGAAAAAAAGCTAGGAAAAATAGATAAACTAGAACCATTTCCAACAACTGCCATTTAATGTAATGCATCTTGTGAATGAAAGCATATTTTTTTAAACCAATAACATAATTTAGTTATGATACTACAGTTTAGTTAAAGAGAAAATTCATTGAGTTAAAATAGTAGTTATGCAACTTAAAATGCATTTTCCATGTCATTCACTATTAAGACATGATAGAAATCACCAAAATTAATCTAAAAACTCACTACTTTAAGTAGAAAACAAATTACTTAACATATATTTCCCAAGTTATTCACAGATAAAATATAAAAACACTTCCATTAAAAATGCATTCAAATCACAGATTTCTGTCAAGCTGTTTTAGTGACTTTAAACACTATAAACTAAAGACATAATTTTTGACTGTCTCTGCTGAAATTCTATTTTCATGACTGATGATAATGCAAATCAGTTTTTTTACGTAGTTGTTGACCAAAAAATAAAAAATAGTTTAACCATACACAAGTTTAGCTATTTGACATAATTGTATATTCAATTATTCATTAAGAATAATTTTTAAGAGTAACTCTAATCATATTTAAGTATAAGTATGTTTTGCTTATTATTAACTCCATTTAGTTGTCGAATTATGATTATAATTTTTTTTATTAGAATAGTGACAATTTGTAGTATAGCAGATGGTAATTCAAATAAATAAATATTTGCTCACAATACTTACCAACCCAAAGATTACTCTTGAATTCAACATTATGTTCCTTTACTGCTAATTCTTGAGCTTCTTGAATAACCTAAAATAAAATGAGCCATGTAGTAAAAGAAAGTATTCACATTGATATTTCATAACCAGCTTTGAATAGCCAATTCATATCGGATTCGTGGTCACATTTATGTTCAACTTCCTGGCTTCATAATTTTTAAATTAACTCAGAAGACAATGTAATTCTCAAATCAAGCATTAATTCAAGCATGTAATTCTTAAATCAAATTCTCCTGATCCTCACTTTTGTGAAGATATATTGAGTGAAATCATCCTGCATTTGTATAACGTGTAGAGGAAAACCTTTTGCAGTTTGCCCAACAGCAAGGGAGCTCTAACCTATGAATCTACATAGGTTAGAATACTATGATAGCAATATGAGTTAAAATCAGCATACAAAGTATGCAACCTTCTGGAAATATTTATACATATGTACTTATTAATTTATTTATTCTTTTTCTTCCATCAGAATGTCAACCTAGTATGGGCCAACTAGTTGTCTATCTGGCTCAGACACTAGATTTCTCCATTTATTGATTCCCATAGTTTTTAAGATCTTTTTCCACAAGATCAATCCATCTGGTGTTTGATCTTCCCCTTCTTCGGTTGCCTGTAAACTTTCCAAAAGTCTGCTTTTTAACTGGGTCACCATCATCCCTTTAAATAGATGTGACCCAGCCATCTTTTTCTGTAAGATTTAATAATTGAAATTAAGTTCGGTTGCTTAAAAATTCTGTATGATTCATAATTGTACTCAATCCACCAAACACTGTTTTCTTTAACAGCTCTCCGAAGATGGCTCTAAGTATTTTTCTTTCAAATATTAGTGGTTTCTTTTCCTCAGTGTAATTTAAAGGCCAACATTCGTGGCCATAAAATAATATAGGTTTAATTAGAGTATTACATAAAGTAATTTTAGTGAAAATAAGCTTTGATTTCAATTGGCTTCTTAACCCAAAATAAGACCTATTAGCCATTGCTATCCAGTTATTAATTTCTGTTTTGATATCATTATTAACTGTAACATTAGAACTGACTGACACCTTTAAATGAATAAGCGTCGGTCATGAGAGGTAGCTCTTACAGATATTATAGAAAAGAGAAAACAAGGGGGCTCTGATCATTCATCTACTGCTTTTGTCTGTACTGCTATCGATACCAGTTAAAAGTAGTTGATAAATTACCCAGCTATCACTGAAAATATCTATGCATATATACACATTTATTTATGTATGGCTTTTACAGATATTATAAAAAAGAGAACAATAATAACAAGCACAACATCCTAATTTTAAGTATAACTGCTTGTTTAAAATTTATATCCAATTTATCTAAGAATTTAACTTTGTGTCAAGACAGAATCAATTAATTCAATTCAATTAAATCTTATTTTAAAAATATAAATGAGATCTAAAACTTTTTTTTATATCATTAATAAAGAAAAACTAAATTACACCTAAGATAAACCAATGTAAGAGAAGTAATTATGCAGTTTTAATTATTACATTATTTTAAATGAAAAGAAATTCTTATTTTATTAAAAAAAATAATACCTCTTTGACAATGTATGCACCTTTCATAGGAACAAATGTCAGTTGCTTGATTGCTTCATCAACTGACATACCTCTAACCTATTAAAATATTATGAGAATATCAAACAAAAACATGAAAACAAAATATAAGATTCAGAGATAAAACAAAAATTGATATTAAATAATTAAAAGTTATAAAATGTAAATACATAGCAACTGTAATTACTTTTTGTATGCAGATTTATTCAAATTAGAGACAATCATAACAATTCAAGGCAATTAGATTATACAATTGACAGTTTCAAAATTCTTATGATTAATGAAATGATAAATCAGTGTTAAAAAACAGTAATTATGACTGAAATTTTTCTCTATCTACATCTATAAGAAATCTACATCTAAAAAAAAAGTAGTTCTATTGGCTAATTTGTCTGAATTGCAAACTTTAATTTTTATGTTTTTGTAAATTACAATTACAGTTGGAAGATCTTTATAATGATCAAATTTCATGAAGAGAATAATGAATAAATACTAATTGGAGGCAAAGGTGCCATAAGCTTATATTTTTGGCTTTTGGGAGAGTAAAGTTCTTAATTTACAATATTGAATTTCACTTAACCACAATTAATTTATTTCTATTAAGATTTGAAAGTTCAAAATTCCATTAAAACCCATGCATAAAAAAAAGTTTAACGTTTGTTTTGTATAGTGATTGACATAAAAGATATACAGTAATGGAAATAATCAAAGAAGATTAACAAAATAGAAGATGATATTTTAACGATGTTGGTAATAGTTAGTTCCATAATCTACTCTGAAATTTGTTAATAATTTGATTGAAAAAAAAATTGAATACTATTAAAATTGGACAACGATTAACTTTATAATGTATAATTTTTGACTTTTTCTGGGGTGTTAACTTTTCTGTTCCTTTTTGTACAAATTTAAGTAAAAAACTGTTTAAATTCTTCTATAATCAACCACAAAATGATTTTCTTTTATAATTTTCAGCCTGCTAAAAGATTCTTTACAGTAAGGACAGGAACAGATATAGATATTATTGAACAAAGGTTTATTTGCTAAACATAACAAATTCTAGGAAGCTGTTTAATTTTTCTCTTAAGTAGACGTTTTATTTGATGTGTAAATTCTAGAGAATTTTTAGTTCTATATGTATTAATTGGTGTGTGTGTCACTATGTATTAGCTATTGAGCCAAACGTTTCAAAAGATCAAGGAATAATAAAAATATTTGAAAGGTGAAGGTGTCCCTGACTAGGCAAACCAATTATTCAAATTAAAAATATTTCCAATGTTTTAAACGATGGGTACACATATCATAACACATAAAACTTGGACAATTGCATAGTTATATCTAATTCTCAGTCAAAATTTGGGAGAAAATCAGTTCAGCAACTCAGAAGCAGAAATCTCTGCATTGATCTACATCATGGAAAAATTCTAAAACATTTGCCGATTGTGTGGTAAAATATTTGTAATATATTATCATGTTTTCCACATCTTTAAAAGCAAGATTGTTTTATGGTAGTATGATAAATAAATTTAGAATAGTTTTATCTGCAAGGTCAAAATAAATATGCAGCGCCAGCTTATATAGTGCCACGCTAGTTCTGCTACAGGGCTCAGAAGTTTGGTAAATAGTACCTTAAAATCAGAAAGATTCTAAAGTTACTATTCTAACAACAAAAATAAAGTGAAAGCAAAAGAAATAATACTTACAAGGCATGCCACATACCACATTTTTTTCGGAGAGTATTTAATATTTTCCCTTAAGTGACAGATCCACTAAAACAATAAATAAAAATGTTAAGCATTTAGTTATGAAAGCAGGCTAAAAAAGAATAATGCAATTTTCTTCCAAATTAAAATAAGAAGAAAAATCACCTAAAAGAATTGTTTATATGAAATTTTGAAAAAAAATTTCCATTTAAGTGAACGTGTCCGAAATTCGTGACAGCGAGTTCTCTTAATGTAAAAATATTTCTGTAACCTATATATAAAAATATTTTTTATATTTATTTATAATTTATTAAACATTAAAATTTTTTAACTTAAAAAAATATGAATATTTCAATTTTTTTTTAATTTTTAATAAAATATTTTTAAAACATAATACTGTATAACAGTACAGTGATTCCTAACACTTTTTTTAACCATGAAAACTATAGAATACAATTTTACAAAATTGCATTCTAGCACTAATTGTATTGGTATAAATTATTTATCAGTCTGTAAATATTCATTGAATGAATTTTTTTATTAACCTTTTGCATGATAACACCTGCTATTTTAGACCATCAATCATAATAGCCGTAAGCAAAGTTTAAAAAAAATTGTTACATGTTGATGGGTTATTGTAGTGTGTCTACCACTACAAAATTCCAATTCAAATCCACTAGTATATAAGACATGTTAACTCGATGATAGGGGTACCTTTTCATAGATGAAGGTTGACATTGTGGATAACTTCTCTCCCCACATGGGTGACCCAGACGTGATGTGAACATGCCTATCTTGACAGAGACTCCCACTTTGATAAAAACACGCCTATCTTGACAGTAACGCTAATTTCAAACTGAACACGCCTACTTCGATGGATGGTCCACATTGAACAGTTGACTTGCTACGTGTGACTGCGACATTATTCACTCCTCGTGCTGTTGCTACTCAGTCTCGATTACACACAACATAATCACTCGACTTCTAAAGGCAACACAGGAGCGACCACAATCGTGAACTTAACACAGTTCTCGTGATCAGCACTCAAGAGTACGGCAATCATAATACAGCTCTCCCTGCTTCTCACAAAACAACAACGGATCAACTAGTGGTATTAATTCATCGAATTCTATCACAGCTATAATTCTGGTGGCGGAGTACTGTAGTGTGTCTACTCTACCAATTCACTACTACTATATAAGACACGTTAACTTGATTCTATGCTGGGGTACCTTTTCATAGATGAAGGTTCATATTGTCGATAACTTCTCTCCCCACAGTTATTATCTGGCTTGATTTCATGAGTAAAATAAATTATCCAAATGACAGAAATCTTAGCCTAAATAAGTTGATGTTGAAAATTGCTTCAAAAATTTAATTGACTTTTTTAGAACCATATATTTTTGTAAATCTAGAAAAAAATTTACAATATTTATTTTAAAATTTTCAAATGTTTTTGTTACAATATGAATTTTTTTTATTAACTGCAGTTTTGAATTGGGTCCACAGAAAACATGCTTTTTATCATTAATTTTTTAATTTTGCTTTGGTTTTTTATTTCAAAAATACATACAATGTATTACTGAATGATTGATTTAATCTTACATAGCTGTGTTCACACAAGTTCAATTTATTAAAATAATCATAGATATCAGTGAAATATATAATTTTAAATTAGTAAATATTCTTACTAAGATAATCTACTTACAACAGAAACTACATTAGCAATATACATAACATATATTATTAAACTTTTATTCAATCCCATAAAAATTAAAGAGGTTGATCCATTCATGCCAAGGAAAAAGCATTATATCTTTTTCTTTTGAGTTTCACTTTTGAAAAATTCAGTGCAGTTTTAAATTTGCCACTACATTTTAAGGTCACACGATACAACTAATGGTATTCACTTAGTGCACCTGCATTCTATCTATAAAACACTAGTTGAGAACCAATGCTGCAATATATCAACAGTGTAAGACTTAAGAAAATAAAAATAAGAAGAAGAAGCTTTCAAACATCCAAATTGTGGCAGTAAAATTTATCAAAATAAATTTGTAGTGAAATAAGCTATTTTTAGTTTAGTTAATATTTTATTAGATTCTTTCGTAGCGTGTAATTATTTTTCAACTGATATTAAACAAATAATATTTTTGAAAAAAAAAAAAATCTGTGAATTTATCAAAATTATGTTTTATTTTAGAGAAACTAATTTTAAAAAATTACAATTAAAAAAAAATTAAATAATCATCTAAATCAAAAATAATGCATATCACTTAGCATTCATTAAAAATTTAATAAAATTACAATTTTAACTTCCTTTTCAAGTAAAGAAACATTTTTATAACTTAGAAATCTTTTTAACATTCATTATATCTAAAAACCAGTTTTAGTGTAGTATGTATTGAGTAAAAAAATTATTATTAAATTTAATACTAATGACAGAAAGAACACGAAAAATTTAGAAAAAATAAATAAATAAAATAAAAAAATTTTTAATAGGAAAACCTAAAGGTTCTCATCAGGATGCATTCTTTTACAATGGTGACATTTCAAAACAGAGAATAATTATCCTAATATAAAAGTCATTCTTCATAATGTGTCTAAGTCACTAAAAATTTAAAAAAAAAAATGAAATGAAATTAAAAATAAGATTAGGATGAAAGAAGAAAAGCAGAAAACAAATTTACCCATATGGAGTAAAATATAAAAATGTCTTGAAATGAGATATACTAATCTAACAAGAAACAGTTAACAAAAATAGTTAAGAAGAAAAAGAAATGTACTTTGAGCTTATATCCTAGAAAAAAAGACTTTCTCGGAGAAATTCTAAACTAAAGTTTAGAGTTTTTGAGGTATACTTACTGCTGGTCTTCTAGGTTCATCAGGTTTCAAAGGAGGATAAACCCACTCATTCTGGTCTGTCCATTTTTCAACTTTATAATCGGTCTTGCTTGTATGGAAATTATACGTTAAAGATAAACTTCCTTGACCTGGTAGCTTTCTCAAACGTGTCACAGAAGAAATATTTAAAGTCTTTAAAAGACTTGGAAGAAGTTTCAAAGACATTTTGTCACTAAAAAAATTGAAAAGGTAAATCACTAAGAATAATTTAGTATTCAAATGCTTTATGTAAAAATTTAGTCATTAGAAAAAGCAAGTAGAATGTTTTATTTTGTAGCAAAATAAATTTTTATATAGGGTCAGGTAGAAGAAAGTAAGGGCTAAAAACAATTTTTTTTTCCTGTTTTTTTCTTTCCTTTTCAAATGCAAATTAAATGAAACTTTAAATGAAAATCAGTTGAAACTTTTGATGCATTTTATGTACAATGGATCATATAGATAATATAAAATACAAAAAATAGCATTTCGATTTTCTTTTATTGTTCTCTTACTGTAATGCATTAAAAGAACATGTTTTGATAAAACCCACTTTACCCCAGGGTAAGATAAAATAGGTGGATTTCTAAAAATAGTGTACATTTCAATGAAAAAAATATAAGTAAATACTATTCTTGAAATCAAAATATCCTTAAATAAATGTATTTTGATTATATTATAAAGTACAGTTGCTCAGAATAATTTTCGTTTTCACATTATTAAATTAACAAGTTTATATCCGCGGTTATCAAAATTAGATTTCACTTAGGATACAATATATTTCGCTTAACTTTACATAATTTCATAAAAAAAGAAACTAATAATTAATAGTTTTTGACATATTAGAAATATAAAAGAGAGTGTAAAAAATAATATCTTTGTAGGAGCTTTAAGTGTTTATAACAGACTTGTATTACTGTTTATAACAGTCAAGTATTTTTATTAAATTTAGTTATTTTGAGGGCACTGATTTTTTTTCCATTCTTTTTTTTTTTTATTTCCCATGAAAAAATTGCTACATGAAAGCAGTGCTTCAGTGAAAATTCATCTACATCCTTAAATTGTTAACTAAATTGTATCAATATTTTTTTAACCTAATTAAAATTCATATGATTTCTACCTTATCTCAGGGTTTCCACAGAAAAAAAATTAACAAAATGGTTGCTTTTAGTAGTCTAAAGCATGAAAATCGTTCCTTCAATAAGAACAAAATTTTTTCTTCAATAATATGACTAAAATTTTATTAAATGATTTAATTTTTATGCACTATGATCCCTTTAGTCAAGTTATGTGGCAAATATGATAAATTTATATAAACGTTAGTGTTCTAGAACTAAATTTTTATATAAAGAAAAATCAGTATATTTGCAGAAAATTAAAAACTTCCAACTTCTAAAATTCATTCAAAAAAAAAAATACTTTTATATTAATAAAAACATAATTTTTTTCTAAAAATTTTTCCTTTTATTTAATTTCAATTTATGCTAAAAAAACATAGTTAGAAGTACAGAAAAGTCTCCAAATAGTCCCCTTTTCGTGAAAATAGATGTCTTTTAGCCTTTTCAGGTAAAAAGTTGCCATAGTCCATAGGCCAAAAATAGTTGCAAATAGTCGCCTGTGGCAACCCTTCTATCTAGGTTCCCTATGTTTCTCCTATTATTATTTTTTTAAGGATATAAAATGTAATAAAAGAAAATTGTGTTTCAGTGTTAAAATCGCTACATTGAGCAAAAAACAAATTAGTTAATTATTTTTTAACTATTTTATTATAAAATATGGAACATTAGATATTTGCTTAGCTTAACACAGCAGTAAAAAAAAAAAAAAAATCCCTATTACACAACACTTTAGATGCCCCTCTACCATTGAATAAAATTATTAATTTTTCTCAGTTTAAAATGGTATTAGAAGAAAGTTCATAAGCACCTTATACTAACATATTTCATGGGTTGATCATAAATTGACAGTTTCTAAACATTAAACTTGTCATTAGAGTCTAAAACATAAAGAAATGCTTGTCACAATCTTATCTCCAAAAAAGAATTAATTTATTATTTTAATTTAATGGGAGAAAAGATATATATATTAACAAATCCCCATTTTACCCAATGGGCACACTTTCCAACACCTGATGTTACAATTAATGATGTGAACAATGCATTTGGGAAGATTTTTGTATCGTTATCAACAGCAGAATATTCGCCAAGAGAGAAGAAACTGAATAAAAAACATCACAAAAGGGAACCGATTCAAAGGGTAAAACTCGCAGCCATCCTCAGGCAAACCTCCACTTTTTTCTTTATTCAAAAAAAAAAATATTTAAAATTATTAGTTTAAAATCCAATTGTAGTTGGCAGGACAGATCATGATATGGAAATGGCCCCATGAAATAATACTGATATATATATGAAATGCTGGCATTATATATAATGCCTGACGTTTTTAGGCAAAGTATGAAATATGAGAAGTATTACATACTTTGCCTATGCATTATATTTAATGGCGGATGCTATTTAGGCAAAGTATAAAATAAACGTCCTGATGAGGTTATTGTGTAAATGATGTGCATGTTACTGTGAACGACCGAAATCGATGGTTGTTGACTTTCACCGGTGAATGTTGACAATCACATAGTCGCTTGGTGAACGTCCGAAATATTTATTACATCCGATTTGATATTAATTTATTCATGGATATAATTACTATAATTACATTTATTCGATATTTTAATACTTACTGACAATAGATTAGAAGAAACATCAGTGTTTGGAGTATCTTGCAAATCTATACTGGGCAATGGCACTTGACCTTAAAAAAACATCAGTGCAGGATATACCGGACAATGGCACTTGACCTTAAAAAAACATAAGTGTAGGGTATACCGGACAATGGCACATGACCTTAAAAAAACATCAGTGTAGAATATATCGGGCAAATGTATACTGTACAGTGACACTGAACTAGACCTTGTATGGCTAGACCTTTGGTAAATGTCTGAAATATATACTAGGTCTAGTTAAGTGCTATTGCCCGGTATACATTACACTGATGTTTTTTTTAAGGTCAAGTGCTATTGCCCGGTATACCCTACACCAATATTTTTTTAAGGTCAAGTGCCCTTGCCCGGTATATCCTACACTGATGTTTTTTTACGGTCGAGTGCCATTGCCCAGTATACATTTGCCCAATACTCCAAACACTGATGTTTCTTCTAATCTATCGTCAGTAAGTATTAAAATATTAAATAAATGTAATTATATCCATGAATAAATTCATATCAAATCGGATGTAATAAATATTTGGGACATTCACCAAAGCGACTATGTGATTGTCAACCACCAATTTCGGTCATTCACAGTACATAATTTACATAATAACCTCATCAGGACGTTTATTTCATACTTTGCCTAAATAGCCCAGGATTTCAAACTTTGCCGGTAACAAATATATTGGTGAAGTTGATATAAGATGATATATGGTGAATAAGTTGGTGAAGAGTTCCGAATCAGGCGAAAAATTTATGAGGAAAATAAAAATACTGTAAATTGGGATCGCATCAGTAACCGTTACTTACCGTATAAGTTCAAATTCTGAAGGGGGAAAAAAAGACAATCCTCAAAATAAGCTCCAGTGCTATTTTTTGAGAAGATATCGCCGGTCTTATATTTCAAAAAAAAAAACAGAGGAAATAGTGAAAAATATGTAGAGAAATTTAATAAATTAAGAGATAGAAATTAACTTACTGAAATATGAATCACTCTAATGGGTAAATTTTAATTCAAAATACATTAATTAAATGAAGATAGATTCATTTTAAAACAAGAAATAGTAAAGGTATGTTTCTTTTTATTTGAGAAAACTTTTTTACTTACTATTTTTAGTATAATTTCATGCGTTATAAGCTGCCTGTTTCTGTATACTAAAAGTACAATAAATGTCAAAAAATTGAATTAATAATTTAATTCTGTGGTCTTTGGTTGAACAAAAATAAGCAGCGGATATTATTAAAACAAAATTCTATTGTTTAAAATCAAGTATTTTGTCAAACAGTTGGTAATTCTCATATTAAGCACGTCTCATTTAATTCTCATCTTTAAAAAGCACGATTAGGCAAGGTTATTTGGAACATTATTAAATATCCATGGCTAGTTTAAAAAACAAATCAACTTTTGTTGGTGATGCAGAGTTTTGTTTTGAATGTGGAACCATTCTTCCACTACCCGGAAGAGAACCTTTCATTGTTTGTGTTGGATGTGGTTTTAAAAATGACATAAATAGTGAGTACAAGAGATAAAATCATCGTTGTGTTTCGTAAGACAGATATTTATCACAGATGTCAGAACTAAATATGTATAATCATTCAATAATAGGGTACCTGCTTCAAAATAATCGCCAAGTTTTCGAAACTTCTGGACAATGACCTACGAGTAACGAGAAAAACATCACTAAAGGATGACCAACATGAAATGCATAGGGGGATATTCCTGTATCGTGATCTGTCACGCCAAGGTGCCAAATAGATTTTGAACATGCAAATTAAAAAGAAAAAAAATACATGTAGATGTTTGTCCGAGGGGTGGTTACGATTATACCTTTCGAGTTGGTCTCCTTCTGTGTAATTTTTTTTTTATAGTTTTCAGCAGGCCGCTGCCTGGAAGTTGGCGATTATTCTGCCACAGATCATGATACGGAAATATCCCATGCATAACCCGCGCTGCACCTCTACATATATCACATTTTTATTCCGAGTTCCAAAATTCAATTGACACTTTGGCTATCATAGGGGGCGCGAAAAGTATACGCGCATGCAGAATGAATTTTATTTTGTATAAATTATTTTGTATAAATTTATTTAGAAAAAGTACATTTTTGTATCTGATTTCGTAACTTAAAATATCATCTGCACTAAATAATTAGCATATTTGCGGTCACTCCCTTGAACCACTAAGATTGAGTTCTAGAAGAAAATTGTTTTAAAAAAAGGAAAAACTGTTGTTGCCGACTGTTGCAACACAATGTGTAGGTTGCATTGACGCAATGCTGCCCAAAATGCTCAAATCTTACTAACAAGTCTACACTAACAAAGAGGTGAATTTACACCTTGACAGTGATAGAAGAGCATTGTTGAATGGTTTAGAAAAATTCTACCTGGAAAATGCAGATCTCAACTGTCAAAAAAAAAAATTGCTTTTCAACTGCTCACTTTCCATCTGTATTAAAACTTTTACAGAATATACAGGGTGTTTATAAAGTCCCGGACCCATTTTGATGTTTAATAACTCATAAAATAATAAAAATAGATTAAAATTAATAACATAAATGGTTAGATAAACTCAAAAAGTTTCATGACCCTTGTCAATGAACTTCCACGTGTGCCCCCTTTGTCGCACAGAGAATATCAAGTGGATAGTCAATTTCACGCCAGGTAGCGGCAAGCACGTCAGCATCCACAGAGGCTATTGCAGTTGTAATTCTGGCTTTTAGGTTATCAATGTTCGACACGATCCTCATGTAAACATTGTCCTTTATAAATCCCCAAAGTAAAAAGTCCAGCGGCGTTATATCAGGTGATTTGGGTGGCCAAGGAATTGGACCTCCTCGCCCAATCCATCTTCCTAGAAAATGGTCATTTAATGAACTACGAACGATGATACCCCAATGTGGTGGTGCACCATCTTGTTGCAAAAAGACATGTGGCTGAAGCTCTTCTAGTTGTGGAAATACGAAGTTTTCCAACATGTCTAAGTATACGACTGATAAGACCGTCTTTTCTGTAGGCGAGGAGGTCCAATTTCTTGGCCACCCAGATCACCTGATGTAACCAGGGGTGGTGGTTTTCCGGGGCTACCCAGGATTTCCGGGTTTGTAAAGAAAATATTCCGGGTCTCTCAAAAATTACTTTTTGGAATTTTATTGCTTTACGTTCACACATTTTTGTTTTCTTTCTTATCTTTTGCCGGGCGAGAGTTGAAGAACGAGAATGAGTTGGTGGATTGGAATGTTGGAGGGAGCATTTCCTGTCCTGCTGGCTGAGTGTGGTTCTCTGCTCTTGAGGGGGATAAAGATGATACCTCCTATTCACTCCTCCCCCCTCCGCCTAATGATTTCTCGTATTTCTACTCACAGTTGAAACCGAAAGCGGGATTTTTATTGCTCTTTTGGTTAATATACTCAACTCCTTCATCTCAAGTGGCATTACAGGGAAAGGTAGTTCTTTGTTATTTTTGAATGAATTACAATTTTAATCTATGTACAATTATAATCGGACAATTTTATAGGCGTAAGACGATTTAATCTTAAAACATGCATGTGAAGTTTTTTCCTGAAGTATATTCCACACATGAATACCTTCTCAGTAAAGCGAATGTACAAAGAAGGAGGGGTTTCAGTTTGGCAATGAATTAGTTTTCAAGGTCTAGGAATTTGCGCATTGGCTATGCTTTTGAACGGTCAGCCAGTTCTTGGAGTCTTGTCATCATTGCTATAGTGTCCTTACTCTTGAGCGTTATTATTTCGCTCTCTCATTTCTTTTATTTATTTTGTTTTTAACTGTTATTTTTTTTTTTGTTAATTGCTAGCTTGTTTTTGATTGTTATTGGTTGTTAGCCTGTTTTTTTTATTTTATTTTTTTCTGGATATTTTTTTTGCATTTTCTTGTTAGCTTGCGTTTTTATGTGCTCATTAATGATTGCTAGTTTGTTTTTTCTCAGTTATCCTTTGTTAGTTTGTTTTATAACTGTAATTTGTATAGTTTCTTTTAATTGCTAACTTTTTTTCTCTTAGTTATTTTAACCTTAGTTTTTTCCTTTGCAAGTTTCGGCTCGTGTTATGTGAGATTCCTTTTTTTTAAAATTAATATTGAAATTAATTTTTTTTTAAGTATTTTGTAAAAAATGAAATGAATATAGAAAAACCGACGATTTACGTAGTAAGTTTCAATGATCATTTGTCATTTTCGTCACGTTTCGCGTGAAGAGGCTTCTTCATATGTTCTTAATTTAATTTATTTTGCTTAACGACATCCTGCCTGAGATCCGTAGTAGAGTCAAAGCAGCTAATCGATGTTTTTTCGGTCTTAAAAAGTATCTGAAATCTAACTTCATCAGCAGAAAAACAAAGATTCTGATATACAAAAGTTTGATAAGACCCATTCTTACTTACTCTGCTGAGACTTGGACAATGACAGAAAAAGTAAAGCACACTATTTCTGTGTTTGAAAGAAAAATTTTAAGAAGCATATTTGGTGGCCTTAAATGTAACAATATCTGGAGAAGAAGAACTAACTCCGAACTTTACATACTATTTAAAGAACCTGATGTAGTCAAATATATTGCAATTCAGAGAATCAAATGGGCGGGACACCTATCAAGAATAGATAATAACCGCGTTACAAAAAAGATCTTCTGTGCCAGACCATTAGGCACTCGAAAAAGAGGAAGACCTAGACTTAGATAGCTTGACTGCCTCGAAAGTGATTTAAATATTCTAAAAGTCACAAATTGGATGTCTCTGGCCAAGGTAGAAGAGCTTGGAGTTCAACTCTGCGGAAGGCAAGGGCCTATCCTGGGCTGTCAGGCCAATGAAGAAGAAGAATTTTCTTAAAATAAAGCCATTAAAGCCACTTTCTCGACCTGATCATCATTGGCTTTATGTGTTAGTAGTGACAGAGGGCCTGAAATATTTATGGGATGCATTGTTGGTTTTTTATTTTTCATGGATAGATGTGGATGTGCTATATGAAGATCTGTTAACTGAAGTATATCAACGGCGAGAACTACTTTCTCATGAAATAAAATCTATCAAAGAAATCCAAAGTGGCTTGAAACAAAAAACTTTAACCACTGAAGGCAAAGATAGAAAGAGAAGAATAGTTAATTAGATCAAAGATTATTTGAACAGCAGAAAAAAACTCTGTTTCTCATAAAAGTTTATGAGTCAGTTCTACCACATTTTAACTGTTATGTGAAACTTTTCCAGAGAAAAGAATGTCAATTACACGAACTACATGTATAGATGTTCAACCTAACTAAAAAATTTACCTAACAACCTAACTAACTTTTTTCCTAAAGCATGAATTAATTTCGAAGATTGATTCATATTCTGAAATTCTCAAGATTGATGTCACCAACAAAAAAGAAACTATCTTCCTGATAGACTGATATTTACGGGCACACAAGAAGCACATTATTCGGACATGAAAGAAATGAAGGAGGTTTTAAAAACTGCCTATTCTCATTGTGCATTGTATATGTTAAAAAAATTGCCTTTGAACAATTCTCTACTAATTAAATTATCAGCCTGAAATCCTGCCTTAAGAGGAGAAACGACAACCTTTACTACGTTGACGAATTTGGCTGAACTTTTACCTAGTGTTATTGCCAAAGAGGAAGTTTCTATCTTAGATTCAGAGCTAAGAGACTATCAGACAGATAGCACTCTGTCCTGTTGGCAGAGTGATGATTTAATCTCTTTCTGGATTTATGTTATGAAGGTAAAAAATGGAAATAAGCTTAAATATCCTGTACTTTCTAAAATGGTTAAGGCTGTCTTGTCCTGTTTTCATGGACCTTCTGTTGAAAGCGCCTTTAATTATATGGATGATATTGTAACTGAAAGCAGAACATCTCTAAACATTTGAAGCTTAGACTATTCAAACAGTAAAGTATTATTTGAACTCTCTGGGTCAAAGCACGTGTGATGTTTTTGGCAGTGAAGATCCGATGAATGAACCCATACAAGGAAATTTTGGACGAAATCTATTGAGTAGCTGGAGTAGTTATAATCAAATACTCAGTTCAGAGAGTGTTACCTCCAATTTATCGGAATTATCAACTGATCATTCAGAACCGCAGGAGTCTTGCTCTATCAGTAGTAGGGTACAAAATGTTCCGGGCATTGAGGGAAGTCAGATAAAAAGAAAAATGGAACAGGAGAATCAAAATAAAGTGAAACAAACAAAAATAGGATTTTTTTTTAAGAAATGATGGTTAAGTGATGTGTTGTCAATAGTTGGATTTTTTTTATAACCATTTCATTATATTGAAGAACTGATACAAGTTGTATTAAAATTTATGTGTTGTAGAAAATAGGATATTTGTTTTTTTTTTTAAATACTTATATGGAAAAATAAAGATAAATTATGTGCAATTTAAACTGGATTTTTGTGTTAAATCATCTTATTTACTATGTGTTCTTACACATAATTAATAAATAGCTTTATGTGACTGAAATTTCAACACTTAAATAGTTTCGAATTCTTTGGATTAAATTAACGCCAGTCAATAATTTAGGTACATATTCAAATTTTTTTCTTTTTACACGTCATTGTTTTAAATCGTTCTAATTTTAAATAGAAGGTACATTTTCTGACTTTCAGGGTTTCTTTGCTTTTCATCTTACATTTTGACTTCTTTCTTTGGGGATTTATAAAGGACAATGTTTACAGGAGGATAGTGTTGAACATTGATGACCTAAAAGCCAGAATTGCAACCGCAATAGACTCTGTGGATGCTGACATGCTTGCCGCCACCTGGCGTGAAGTTGACTATCGACTTGATATTCTCCGTGCGACGAAGGGGACACACGTGGAAGTTCATTGACAAGGGTCATGAAACTTTTTAAGTCTATCTAACCATTTATGTTATTAATTTTAATCTATCTTTATTATTTTATGAGTTATTAAACATAAAAATAGGTCCGGGACCCATAATATAATTTTTAAGAAATAATATTTTTATAAGGAAATGATTAATTATATAGAAAACATTAAACCTGGCTCGCCAGATGATCACCCGCTATTTGTAAAAAGCAAATTATTTTGGTGGAATTATCTTGGTGTAAACAGGTTCTATTATTTTGAATCAAAAGTTTTCAATTTGCTTAAAAAATTTCTAACCCTGTGGCAGAATTTTTTCAAGTTTTCTGCGACATACCTCTCTAATACTAATATCTTTCTGCAAGATACTTATAAAAATAACAATTGTATACATGTTACTAATTTAAAGTAACAGAAGCAGGGCTGATTGTGCTCCGGAAAAAATCCTGATTTCCGGATTTTTCGCTAACTGTGATCCGGAAGTTTCCGGAGATCGAAAGTCCAGACGTTTCAAAAAATCATTGTTCACTTAAGTTTCCGGAAATCAAATTTTTAAAGGTGGAACTTAAAAACACAGTTTATTTAATTTGTATGTAAGGGAGAGCCACAGAGATAATTTATAAGCTTATATTCATGATTAATATTCATTTTTTATCACTAAATAGTTGTTATAATCATTAACTCAAAAAAAAAGGCATATTTGTAAATTTTAATTACTTCTCCAGGTTATCATAGGTATGTGTAAATGGTATAAGTATGAGTAAAATTTTAAATATATTTTTAGTAAACTAAGAAATATTGAGAAAAAGGAAAAAAAAAAAACCTTGTTTAAATATTTTTCTAATTTTTCAATTTAAACTGTTTCTTTTTTGTTTTTTTTTTTTCAAATTCAGGAAATTTTCCGGAATTTTGACTTGAACTCACAATCACCCCTGCAGAAGCATCAACTTCAACAAAAAAAATTATTGGATCAAATAAATTAATTTTTTTTAAATTGAATATGTAATATATTTTTACTCTAATATTTTGGGCCATATTCTCGCTTTTAGTTGGGGAATAACATACTAATTATTTACTTTTTTGCATTTTGTAATTCGTTATCTCAATAAAAAAAAATTAGAAATCCTTGGAATGGCTAAAATAAAGTGGGGTTCATCCCAAAGTGTCCTTGCTTCCATATTTACTTCTTACATTAAACCAGTATTAGACTATGGTTCAGAAATCCTTGTTACTGCCTCGGACAGTGTGATATCAAAACTCGATTTGGTTCAAAATAAAGCACTAAGACTCATCACTGGTTCTGCGATTTCAACTCCTATTCCTGCCATGCAGCTACAGGCAGAAATTTATAATTTATCTGACAGACGAACTTATGCTGCCCTCTCTCTTGGTGAAAGATTGTTGAGAAAGGAGCATTTTTGGCCG
Source organism: Parasteatoda tepidariorum (assembly GCF_982258835.1). Taxonomy (NCBI): domain Eukaryota; kingdom Metazoa; phylum Arthropoda; class Arachnida; order Araneae; family Theridiidae; genus Parasteatoda; species Parasteatoda tepidariorum. The sequence goes on along the minus strand of NC_141755.1, from coordinate 3,810,328 downwards.
TATTACATTCTTCCTCAAACTAGACTTAAATCTTTAAAAAAAAAAAAAATTTGAGTACCGGAGACTTGCAGAGATCTTTGAGGTCTCCAACTCCAAACTTTGCATCTATAGGCCGTCTGTTTTTACAGGCCTTCTGAGATATGCCACTGCTAGATTTGACTTGGTACAGCCTGTCCGGCAATCGGACTTCCACCATACTGAGATGTATCCTATTACTCTGGCCACTATGCACGAGAGATACCCTTGTCAGGAATGGCTGCAGGTTTTTACTGATGGATCCGCCACTCTTTCAACTGGTAGAGCTGGAGCCGGTGCTTACTCCAAATATTTCAGCCTTAGAGAACCTCTTGACACTTGGGCAGATAATTTTGATGAAGAAATGTTTGCAATCCTTATGGCTATTATAGCTATTGGTGAACCATCTGAACAAAACATTGTTATCTTTGTCGATTCTCAGGCTGCAATCCAGACTATTCCTGAATATAATTTATACCCCTCTGACATTGAATCTGAGTGTAAACAATGCATCGACTCTCTTCTTTGTTCCGGAAGAGAGGTAGTCCTCCAGTGGATCCCTGGCCATTGTTGCATCGACGGAAATAAATGGGCTGGCATGTTAGCTAGAGAGGCATTGCATCCACTTTCTCATCCAGTTCCTCTTAGAAATACAAGGTGGCTTCTTAAGAGCAAATTCAGACACAGCAATATCTGCTCTTAGGAACTTAGCTGATGGAAAATACTGGGCTAGCCTTCTTGGTGGCCAGCAGCGGTTTCATCTTTCCCTCCTTCCCAGGGCCAAGAGAGTTGCTTGTCTTAGAATAATTACTGGACATGACTAGTTGCAGGCCCGTCTACAGTAGAGCGCCGATTATCCGAACGTCCAATTATCCGAACCATGCCCAAGTTCGCTTTTTTTTAAAGTTTAGCATGCTTTTTGACTTATCGACAATTTTTCTAAATTTAGTAGAATAAATAATTTCCACTACATCTGAAGACCATATTTGATTTACAACTTTTTTTAGCAGCTTTCTTATAGTAGCCAATACATACGTGTATTGTTATACAGTTAAACCTACATACTCTTTTAGCCCTCTTCAACTGAAAATTATCTTCCAAGAATGCGAGCTTCAATTTGACAGTCTACAATGGTTTGAAATGAGGAAGGAGTTTATGAATAGATATGTGCTGAAGTTCTACAATTGCGAGATGGGTACTTGTCACTTATGGTTAATGATTAGTGATTACAGTGCTTGGAATCTTAAATCTTGAAATAAAATTCTTAAAAAAAAAATAAACGAAACTGAAGTTTCTGAACAAGTAGATCTTCCCGATTAAAAGATGCCAAGTTATACAGCAGAAGAAATAGAACACTGGTGTCGAGACACTGAAAACAACCCAGAATTTCAAATTTTAAATGATGATGAAATTGTTGCTGAAATTTTGAATGAAAATCGGAATTCCACAGACGAAGAGGAAGAAGTAGGTGATCAAATTCAAGATAGTGGACCTTCTCATTTAGAAGCAAGCAATTCATTAGATATTGCAATGACTTGGCTGAAATGTCAAAATGATGTTGATCTAGTTCAGTTGATCTAAAAAGAATAAGAGATATGGCTGCTCGAAAAAGACCATCTTTATTGAAACAAAAGCCTTTGCTGGATTTCTTTTGCAATGAAAAATGTGATAAAATCTGTAATTGATAAAAAAAAATTTAAAAAGCTGAAATATGATATAAATAATTTAAAATGAAAAAAAAAAGTTTTAAAAAAATTAATTAAAAATATTTACAAAATGAAAAAAAAAAAACTTTTAAGCATGCCAGAGCTATTTCGGATAGTACTGCCAGTCCTAAGAATAAAAAAAGTTTGAAGGGAAGTTAGTGCATAAATAATAATCATTTAAACTAGATTTTCAACATCTTTCTAATTATCCGAACCACGTTCGGTCCCGAGCAGTTCGGATAATCGGCGCTCTACTGTATTTAAAATTAACTTGGTCAATTCACCTCTTTGTGTGCTCTGTAACACTTCGCCTATGACTGGCGAGCGTCTATTTAATTGGACCTCTCTTCTTGACATTCGCTCCTGTGACGACTTTCGTTCCCTCTCGCCTTCTGGAGCTACTTCACTATTGTATTGGACTGCAAGACGCCTTAAGTCTGAGAAAACGATGGTGGGCGTAATTTTTTAAAAAAATAATAATAAATTAGCACATTTGTAATCAATTTCTTAAACCATTAAAATTGGCTTGAAAATTGAATCATGAGAACAAAAATGATTTAGATGTTATATTTGTTTAGAGTCATTTGATAAGATGAATTTTTGCAATGATATACTTATCTACCAAGTACAAACTATTAAAAGTGAGAACTAATGGCATCTGATTAAAGATGCAGGTCATCAAAACTGGTGGTTAATCAACTGGTTGCATTTATTTTGGGAAATTTTTCTGTTTTTATAAATTTCTTTTTCTGATAAATTTTTTCTCTTATTTATTTGTATTTTTTATTTCAGTTTTCAATGGCATTACCGTTGAATATGAAACAAAATATAATAGTAAAAATAGCTTCAAAAGGAGAAAAGAAAATGAAAAGAATGCCGATTCAGCTACAGGCCCCATGGTACATTTTTATGTAGTTCAATTTCATTATCTCTTTCGTTTGTAGATTGTGCTTTAGACAGTGCTCTGTATATATTGATATGCTTTTAGGAAAATTTAAAATTAGCATAAAAAAAACTCAGGGAACACCAGGGAAAAGAAATTTTTTTGTTAATTTAGAAAAAAAAGAAGAGGTCTTAAACCTGGAAAAATTAAAATTTCAGGACCTCTTAAAATATTTTTTTTTAAAAAAAAGTCATAATTTATTAATTTATACCAAAAATTGTTAATTGTTTTCAGTGTATATATATATTTTTTAACAATATCATAGATTTTTAGTTTGTCTTTGTAAATTTAGTTTTTTATATTTTTTTGTAACTTTTATATTTTTTGTTTTCAAATAAATATTTTGTGTTGATTTGTTTAGGTTCAGGATAGAGTATGTTCTAAATGTGGCAATCAGGGTATGAGTTATGCCACACTCCAGACTCGTTCTGCAGATGAAGGGCAGACAGTATTCTATTCTTGTCCTAACTGTCAGTAAGTAAATCATGATATACTACTAAAAATTATACTAACTTCTTTATATTAATTAACTGTGAATTATTGAAAGAGTATTTTTGTTACTGCTTAATTTTTATAACCAAAATTATGGTTTACTTTTATACATATAAATTGTTTTAACTATGCTTTTCTATTTTATAGCTTGTAATAAATTTCTTTGCGAACTCATTCTTGTTTTTACAATGACTTTTTTCACACACTTGTTGTTTTATTTACGTCTTATTGTATTTTAATCTTTTTGTGACACTGTGCTTACTGAATAATGTTGTTTCAAACGTTAGATTTCCAGTTGGCAATTTTCATTATGATTAGATCTTTTGTTGCATCATCTAACCATCCCTTTTTTTTTCTCCTTTTGAGTTCATTGGTTTCTAATATAATATTTTTCTCAGTCCCATATTTTCATTCATTATTACTGTATGGATTTTATGAATCATTTAATGTTTTTTGTTTATTTTGTTGATCAAGTTGTCCTTGGTTTTAAATTCTCTACTGCAAATTAATTATTAGTATTGACCTAAAAAATTTTCTTCAACTTTTTGGATATAGCGTAGCTATACTCATACACAGGGGCGTACGCAAGGGGGGGGGGGTTTAGAGGTTTAAACCCCCCCCCCCTTGAGCTCAGACAAAGTGAATTTAAAAAATAATACAGACAAAAATAAAAATTTTTGTTGAAATTATGCGGGTTTTTTTTTTTAAGACTATATATTTTTATTTGCCTTACGCCTACTTTTTTTTTCTCACGGTATTTCTCAGAATACTGATAAAACATTTACTATAATAGGGTTGTATTTTTGAAACCAAATTCACGTGATACTGTTACGGGCGAGAACGATCACTGGTTCCTTTCTGACGTGCCAGTCGCGATAGTTTTCAAGACTGGCTGGCATTCGTGAGGTCTGGAATCCTAGACGTTCTGTCGTCTTTGAGACAATTCGAGAATTTTGTAGATGCGGTTAAAAAAAATTATATGAAAGGGGGTTACATTTATTTTCGATTTTAGTCAGACTAAGAGTTATCTCTGCCGCTTGTCCTTCGGAGCTTGTTTCTAAATCTGTTTTGTTTTGGAGACTCTGTGCTCGTTGAAGTTATTCATTCCAGCTCGAAACTTTGAGATCGTAGCTTAGTGGATATTTCTGTGCCAATATTATATATGTATATATTTTTGCTGTTCTTGGATCTTTAGGATGTCTAAACGCAAGAATTTAACAATTTTTAATTACTTTGAGAAAAAATCACGACCTGAAATTAGTGAGGTGACAGCATCTAGTACCAATGTAAGTTTTTCTGTTGAACAGAAATGTGATACTTCCGTTGAAGGAAACGTTTCTAGCGTAACAGAATCTGATGAATGTGAAAGCGGCCCTCAAAGTGTTACTTCACACCAATATGACATTGGACTTTTTTCAGAAGATAATACATGCGAGGATAAAAAACTGAATATACTTAAAAATGTTTGGGAACCCAATCCAGCATTTGTTTTTCCTGAAAAAGGAAAAAGAAAATTGAAATTTCAGTACAAATGGCTTTATCGCTGAAAATGGCTTGCATATTCAGAGGTTAAGGGTGGTGCTTTTTGCAAATTTTGTGTACTTTTCGCCCCAAGTGGTGCCGGTTCTGGAAAGCAACCTTTAGGCCAACTGTGCAATGTAAAATTTGACAACTGGAAAAATGCTGTAGAGCGATTTTCTGAACACGAGAAATGTCTTTATCACAAAAAATCGATCGAAATTGCTGGGACATAAAACGATATTTTATTTGGAAAGATGAAACCTGTGGATGAACAAGTTGACAGTGCAGCAAGCAGAAGAAAATAGAAAAAACATTACTCCAATCATTGAAACCATCCTATTTTGTGGAAATCAAGGTCTCGCTCTAAGAGGACATAAGGATTCGGGAATAATTGCTGAACAACCAGGTGAAGAGAACGACAGAAATTTTCGAGCATTGCTTCGTTTCCGGAGTAAGAATGATTCGACTCTTAAGAACATTTTAGAGTCAAGCAGAAAAAATGCTCAGTATGCCAGCCCTCGATTTCAGAACGAAGTTATTGAGGTTTGCAATATTTTAATCTTGCAAAAACTAGTCAGCAAGATTAATGATGCAACTTGCTTTTCCATTCTTGCAGATGAAACAACTGATATTGCAGGTATAGAGCAATTATCGTTATGCGTTCGATATGTTGATAAAGAAAATTTTAACATCACCGAACAGTTTTTGCAATTCATTCCGGCGCATGACTTAACCGGAAAAGCAATAGCAACAACAATATTAGACCAATTACAGTCTATGAAAGTTGATATAAAAAAGTTACGTGGACAGGGGTACGATGGTGTTGCATCAATGAGTGGAAAAATTAATGGTGTACAAGCCCACGTAAGAAGTATTGTCCCATCAGCACTCTATGTACATTGCTCTGCTCATAGCCTCAATTTGGCTGTATCAAATGCATGCGAAATAACTGGCATTAGAAATTGCTTAGGGACAATTAAAACATTATACGACTTTTTAAATACGCCAAAAAGACAGTATGTTCTATCTTCAGCAATAGAGGAGATGGAAACCAGCTCTAAGAGAGAGAAAATTAAACAGCTATGTGCAACCCGTTGGATGGAAAGATACGACTCAGTAACCGCTGTGGTGGAACTTTTCGAGCCTATCGCCAAAACACTACAAAAAATATCAGAATGGAAGGATAAGGAATCAGCTACCCATGCTAATTCTTTACTGTGCACAGTATCTAATTGCCAGTTCGTAATATCTCTTTTGTGCATTTACAAAGTTTTCACCATAACAATCCATCTCTGTAGATACCTACAAAAACAAGCATAGATTTGATAGAGGCAGTGAGTCTTGCAGAAGATGTCATTAAAGATCTAAAATTAATGCGTGAAAATGACACTGAAACATTCTCTGAAATATTCAGCTCTTCTTCTCTTATGCTAACAAGCATTGGATCTTCCACTTCCATGCAAATCCCTAGAATAACAGGAAGACAGAAAAATCACGATAATTTTCCCTCATCGACACCGGAAACATATTTCAGAGTTAGTGTTTTTATTCCATTTATAGAAAATTTTATAACACAATTAAACTTAAGATTTGTATCGCATCGTGATATTTTGAAAGGATTTCAGTGTCTTCTACCTGCCGATCCTTTCATTTGCCAACCTTCAAACATAAAGGCTTTTGAAGCATTAGTGGAATTTTACGCTGGAGATTTGGATACCTGGAAAGAAAGCCTTAAGTCTGAACTAAAACTCTGGTATAAAAGATTAAAAAGGATTAGTGAAGATGGAGGTAGTGTTTCAAAAACTGCGGCGGATGCTCTTGGAATGTGCAATAAAGATATAACACCAAACATTTTCAAACTCCTAGAAATATTGGTCGTTCTACCTGCTTCAACGAGTGCAAACGAAAGATCCTTTTCGTCTTTGCGCCGTTTGAAGACTTATTTACGCAACTCAACGGGAAATAATAGAATGAATGGATTGGCGCTCTTAAGCATTCATAGAAAATTTACCCCTGCTGTCGAAGACATTTTAAACGAACTTGCAAAAAAACCCCGTCGTTTGGATATTACAGTATAAATCAATAAATTTTTAGCGTGTTTGTATACTGGTTTAATTCCCTATTTGTTGGTAAGTCATTTTTTAGTTAAATTCATCGGTTTCTATTCATTGGTTTAAATTATTGGTTTCTCGTCTGAAGTTAAAGATTAAAAAGAAGTATGTAGTCGATTCCATTCTTAATGTCATAAATATTTAGAAAGAAAAAAAAAATTAAATATTGATTAAATGAAGTTCAAATTTTAACGGTAAATTATAAAGGATTACATTTAAGCAAAAAAGAAAGATTTACTTTACATAAAGACTTGAGATACATTCTTTTTTTTCTTTCTAAAGTCCTCTTTTGTTTATTCTTGCATCATGCAGGTACGAAGTATAAAATAAAATTAAGCAGAGATACAAAATGAATCAAGGATTTTCCATCAGAAGCTTCTGCTATCGACTTGCAGAAGTAAAAAAAAAATTATTTTCTGCGTTTGGCTAAGTGAGACAAAATGTTATTTAAAAATAGAATGTGATATATTTATTTTGTCGTTACTAGCATTTTCCCTCTGTAATGTGGTATTATATTTTTTAATTGAAAGAAAATATACAATATAATGTATAAATTATTAATATTTTGTGGTTCACTGTATATTTTGACTACAGCAGCCCTGTACATACTACAATATTAGAGTAGAATTTTTTTAAAAATATGTCTGGAAAAGTCAGTGAATTTTGTTCCATTGGAGCAGCAACGCTGATTATAGTGTGCTTAAGATGTGTTTAGTTTAAGTAATAGTTGAAATAAAATGACATAAATTTTATTTTGTATGTGTTCAAATTGTTTTTATCCAACTATTAATTAAATGAACCTTTTTTTAGGCATCAAGAATTGGAAAATTCATGATATGTTTTTCATGATGAAAAATTTCAAGTTATTTTACAAAATGTACAGTTTCTTTATTGTCTGATACAATAAATTAAGATTTGTAGTGAATTAAATAATTTTTTCTAATGTTCTTTTTATAATGAAATCATTAAACTTTTTTAGAAAGTAACTGTGGTATTCCGATTTTGCATTGCTGTAAAACTCAGCATACTCTCATAGTTTTTAATATTTCTAAGAATAGAAGTTATCAAGTTTTTTTTTTTTTTTTTTTTGTTCAAAAACATTAAAATGATAGGAAACATGTTAAATGTCCTGTATTAACCAGTCGCTAGTGGCGTAACGGCATGTGATGAAAATTATAAGTAGGAAATGGAAATATTTATATCATAGAAATTACCAATTTCACTCCTTTAAAAATTCCTATATTTACCATAATTCGATTCTTGATAGATTTAAATATAGTTGTAAATTATGGTAATTTCTGAAATTGGTATGGTTTTTAAAATTTTACTCTGGGAAAAATCTCCTTATCTGAGGAAGCTCCCTTTTATACTTCTGGATGTTTTGAATGTTTATGAATTAGGAGAATGAATTTAGAATTAGAACAAAAAATATTAGAAATTAAATAAAAATTTTTGTTTTGTTCTATGTTCAGGGTGATAGTTAAAAATAGTACTATAAAACAAAAAAAATTTATTATAAAATGTTATGTACAGTGAATCAAAAATATTTTGTACACTATTAACCATATCCCAGCTATTTACATGTGTGTAATTACAGTATAAAAATCCTGTAGAAATAAAATTCGAATCAGTTGACATGCAGTTTAGCTGCCATTTACATCAGACAAATGAGATTAAGTAGTTAACAAGCTATTTATGAAACAATATAACAAACATTGTGCGATTTAAATAGCCACAAAAAATATTGACATGCATCCATAACTTTAAAATGATAAATTACTGGAAGACCTTGTAATTCAACAATGCACATTTTAATATTACAACAACCGTAAGTATAAAAATCAAAAAGGCAAAAGAACTAATATTGAATATTCATTAATAGGTAGCACTATATAACAGAAGTTTTTTAAATAATGGTAAAACTAGAGCCAAAAATTTTGATTTACAGCTCACAAATAAAATATTGCAACACATCTAACCCCCATGCATCTAACAGAGCTGGAAGCTGAGTTTATATAACAAAGGATGGTTCTGATATATTGATTTAAAAAAGTTTGTCCTATCCTAAAAAGTGATAAAATCTGATAATCCATTTTGGGACTGTTAAGAACAGTGATGCATTTTATTTAATTATTTTGAAGAAAAAAAAAAATACTGATTTGAATTAAGAAAACAAATCTAAGTGATACAAATGTTTCCTATAAATTTGATCTCAAATTTATCTTTGTATAACAGTATTCAAATATTTCCATGGAGAAATTAAATAAGGCTTATTTATGTTTTTTTACATTTAACTTATATCCTGAACAAATATTGAAATTAGCAAAAGCTAGATTTAGTTGTAAAATTAAGCTCAAAATCAGCTTAAATTGCACTATTTGCCTTTATTTTCTACACATAGTTTGTATGCATTTTATTTTATTATTTTTTTAATGACTTGGAAACTGTACATAAAGGGTAAAATCTTACAAAACATATTCAAAAGAATTGGATTTTTGTTATATATTTTCCCAATATCTAAATCATATTTTATATACAAAATATTTGATTGATTGCTCTACACAAAATCAAAATGTCAATGAAATAAAACTTTATACACTTTATGTATTGCATAAGAGGAATTGCACAGTTACAATTCAAAACATGAAATAATCTTTTCAAAATGGCATACTCTCTGTCTCAATGCCATTCTACAAATACACACTGTTGCACAAATTCTAAACACAAAACATTGAAAATATCTTTATATGCCAGCAATGAAAATGTTTTAATAGGCAGATTATCTTTCTTCATTACTATATGAATAAAACCACACTAAGCAATGACTAAGCACTTTGAAGTTTGGCACTTTTATAACAAATACTAAAATTGTTACCAACATGAATCACTGCTTAATAAGTAATTTTAGTTTGGACAAGAGCTGTATAAAAATATAATATTTTCAATATTTATTTAGAGCGCTAAAATATTTTATCAAAAACATTTTTAACAGAAATGTAAAGGTTCTTAAATACTATTTTCATATATTTTACAATTAAACTACTTGATATAACATAAAAATGATGAAGTTTAGAGGAAGTATAGCCTTCAGTAATTAGTGTACACAGTTTTTTAGACTTTTAATCAAACTTTTTTTGCCTGCTAAGCTTAGATTAATAGTTTTAGATAATTCAATTTTAATAATAAGATCTTGAAATAAATATTTATATAGCTGTCAATGTGAAATCAGAATTATGTGGAACAAGAAAAAAATCAGATTTTAGAAAATATGAATTTCATAATAACTATTGATTAATAAACTAAATATTTTAGAAATAGGGAATTTTTGGATTTTTATACTTAACAAAATAAAAAAAAACTTTATAACACTAAATACTATGTTGGTAAACATTTAAATTTAATGCTATATTTCCTTTTTATGATTGCCATTAAATAAACTTGAATTCAGAATCTTTTTGTTACCATACATTTGAACTTCTAACTTTGAATAGTAATAGATAGAATTGTTGAACAGATAGTCATAGATTTTTCTAATTTAAAAATTGAGAATTAAAAACTGAATATTTTTAATTCTTTAATTACAAACAGAATGTTTTCTGTTCGACTGAATTGAAGCTTGCTTCTTTATTTAACAGCAATACTTACAACACTGAATCAAGCAATTAAGTGTGAATTTTTTATTTTATTTTGTTATATTTTCTTAGGGATCCCAAATTTAAGAATTTTTCTAAAATATACAGAAACCCAGAGAGCTCTTGATTAAAGCTTTGAAGAACAACTGCAGTTAATTTTGACCGCTGTATTCATGCTGATAAAGATCTTAAAATAAGTGTACATAGTTGTAATATTTCCCCCATATATATTTATAGTTTTATGTTTCTGTAATAATATTTATACACCAGCTGTTACTTCATGTCAAAAGGTAACATTTTATAAATTGCTAAATATACTGCCTATTTGAATAATAAAATAGCTTATATGCTGGGAGCTGTATTCATGGCAAGGAAAGATGAACTTTATCTTTAAAAAAAACTATACAAATAATAACGAAATAAAGCAATATTCACCATGCATTGCTTTATATAACTGACAGTATATATGCAAAGTGTTTGTTCACAAATAAGTTTTAATACAAAAAGTATTCTGATACAGACAAGATATGAGCAAAATGAGTATTTAGAGAGATGAATATTTTAAGACAAATATTCCCAACGATTGTAAAAGTATAAAAATGTAAAATAGTTTAAAAAAAGTGTTTAAAAAAATATGCTGAATATCAGCATAATAATTCTTAAAGTTCTTAAAAATTTTGCTTCAAAGCAAACATTATAATTTTTTTCTTCCCTCGCTACAGCTCTGTAAATGTAATATCATATTTATTCTCATTTTCTGCTTTAATGACGTCGATAACAAATGTGTCTTCATTGCAATAAAGGCGAACCATATCATCGTCCATCATAACTGTGATTCTGAAATTTAGAAATGAATCAAATTATGTTATGTAAATCAGTTTTAAAATAGAGAAGAAGAATGTAAACGTTGGTTATGTGTGCCTCTCATTTTATTCAAACGAACAAAAATCAGACTTCCTGTTTTCAGGGACCTATCACATTCAACAAATGACGAAACAAAGCTCGTTCTAAGTGCTTTTTTTATTAATTTATTTTATAACCCATTTTTGGATTGGCGGCTATCAATGTTCCACTCCGTAGTCTTGTAATTTTAAACATGACCCAGAAGACTAACTCCTGAATTAGGCTTTAGGATAAACTAACCTTCTTGGAGGACTTTTCGATATGGAACTAACCTGTGTTTGCATTTCATGAAAAGATAAAACCATGTAAAGCTCCCAGTGTTAGATTGTAAGGGATTGTAACCCATAATCAATCTACCACTGTAGATATTTTTACATCAGCACTCTTCACGCTCTCGAGGAAGATATATATCTGCCTGTTATTAGTTGTTTTAGTATAGCATATCTATATTGCCCTGATTTTTTTTTTATAGAAGTCTTATTTATATTTTGTTTTTAGCAAACACAGTTTATCACAAAATATGGAAATGCAGTCATTCAACTGTGACTTTCACCAAGAAAAATTAAAAATATGAGAAAAAAGCTCTTGCCCTTCTTATTTAGTATTCATAAATATTACACTAGTTGAAGTTATAAATGATATGTTAAATAAATGAAAAATCCTTCATTATTACATGCATATATAATACAATCTGAGATAAATAACAAGATACGATTTAATTTCTTTCCAAGCTTTTAAGCTTACCTTTGACTGACATACTTCACAAGCTTTTACGATGGTGATTATCAAAAAACATTCTGATGCACATTATTTGATGCATTATCTTATTAAAAATGCAAAGAGAAAAAAAAAACATTTGATTTCAGAGCATTTTCTACCATTGATAAAGATAATTAACAAATTGTAAAATACAACAAATAGGAAATCAGAGTTAATTAACTCATCTCTCTTTTCTTGGCTTACTTTCATGTTTACAAAATAACTCGGTCTAAAGAATTTAGTTTTTATATGGAGGTATTTCACAATTAAGTACAAATCCAATATCTAGGTTTCTATCTTAGGCAACAAACTTGACAAGAATAAAAAATGTCTTTATAAATATTATTTTCCTAATTAATTGAAAATCTAACATAGCAAGATATTAAATTTATTATGGAAAAAAAATTTATTAGTGCAAAAAGTTAAAGAGCATCCACTCTGAACTAAGCATACCCTTTGCAGTATGAAGGTTGCCATTTTATATTAAAAAAAAAGAAAAACTAATGGAGAAACTATGATGACAGATTATGGTTGTAATAAAGGTGTATTTTAAAATACATACCCTTTCTTGCATTTTTTATAAAAATTTCTTATGAGTTCAACTCCAATATTATACTTGTTCTCCATCTGTAAGTAAAGTGAATTTTAAATTTAGACAAAGTTTAAAATTTGGAAGTAGTGAAAAAGAAAAAAAAGATGTACTTACAGCTTTGGCCAGTCCATTTAGATTGGGTGGTGTGAGGTGTAGGGGAAAGAACACTTCGTCTTCTGGCCTCTTCACATAAAGTAACACTGGTTCCCAATAGGAGACGTTGATTAGTTCTAAGTGTTAATAAGTTACAATTCAACATGCACAAATAAAATACTAAAATCAACAACTCAATACTGCCCAGATTGCTTGATAAAAGTTTTTTCTGCAATATACCAGGACAACCTATTTTTGATCTATAAGGAAGGTTCCTTAATACAGTAAAATCTTATCTGATTTTATTTAGCTGCTGTAATGCAAATTTCATTAGGTGAAGAATGAATGAAAAATTTGCAGAGTTGCATCTCATTTTAATATATAAACTGAAAAAATGAACCTATTTTACAAGAGCAGGGCCGGATTAACCTATAGGCACACTAGGCACGTGCCTAGGGCCTACGAAATTCAGGGGCCTACGAAAAACTTGGGAGAAAAAAATTTGTTGACAAAAATAATTTAGCTTTAAAAACAACAAGTGTATTTTGCACAAAATTATGAAGATACAAATAGAAATATAATATTTTTCGGTAATAAATTATTTTACAGAATCTTATGATCTAATATATATTTTTTTTGTTGCTATTTTTGGATTCAACGAAATCTTGTATTATGCTGTCGAATTCCAAACTACGCAAAATGTCGTATTCAATAGACATAAGTGCGAGCGATGCCAAACGATCTTGATTCATTGTTGAACGCAAATATTTCTTTATCAATTTTAATCTGGAGAAAGATCTTTCTCTCCTTCTGCATTTGCATTCATAATTCCTTCTGCATTCATAATTTCAATAATAATTTTGCATTCATAATTCCTTCTGCATTCATAATTTCAAAAGATTTACTTTTGACAATGTTAATTTCCTTCACTTAGTTATCATAGTAGTATCATGAAAACTATGAAGCTATTTGTAGTATAAATATTTCTTGTAATTAATCTCACTATCAATTTCATTGTTTTCTTTGCTGGTTTGTTGTTGTATTGTTGACGTGAAGTGTTTACATAGTTTTTGATCGAACTAATCATAATGGTATTATCGATATCAACTGCAATATCAGCAGTATGTCGGTATTGCAGATAAAGTTTGATAAACAAATTTGTAAATTAAAATCCATATTAATAAAAATGTAAAAAAAATATGCAAGAAAATTTTAGCATATATTTTGAAAAGAGGGGAGGAGTTGGGGGAAGGAAGGGAGGGCCCAAAAACGGCTGTGCCTAGGGCCTACGAAAGGTATAATCCGGCTCTGTACAAGAGCATCCATTTTAACTGTTAATTTCAAACAAATTTGAATGAAAAACTGTTGTTTTGTTCATTCATTTATAACGTCTAGTTAGTTATTCTTTAAATGAAGCTAAAATGGCAGAAACTTTTTCGCGAGTGTGATGTAAAAAATTATAAAAGTAGCAGTTTGAAATCTTCGTTATAATTTCTAGTTAATTATTTTATTAAAGTGAGATAAACTTCCAGAAAACATTTTCTTTCTTTTTTTTTAAATTCATTTTCCTTTAGATATGGAATCAAAATATGCCAATGCTTCATTAAAAAGGCATTAAATTTCTATAAAAAAATTTAACAAAAGTTTATATTAGTTACACGTGGCAATTAATGCTAAAGAAATAACTAAAGACCAAAAGTACTATCAACATTTAGTAATTCAATAAACAAGTCAATCTAGACAGTAGTTGAGAAACTAAAACCTTAAGTTACAAGAAGGTGCCTGTATTATTCATTACAATTATTTTTATACCAGAACACATAGACTCACAAAATGTAAAAGGTTATTTTTTTTCATCCACTCTTCAAGGCCCTTTGATTCATAAATATTTTTTCCTTTAAATTTTTGTACTTTTTTACTATTAATCTCTAACTCTAGCCATGTCAACTATAACCACTGGTCTAAACATATTTTTGAGCATTACTATACATTGTTCTAAAAAATGAAGTAAAAATAATATACATTAAATTTAGAAATTTACATTTAAAAGTGGAAAGAATTCAAATTGATGCATAATTATCAAGAGAGATCAGACTTTTTTTATATATAATATATACATAACTCTCTCTCTGCCAACATAAACTTTTAGAATCTAATGGAATATAATAATTGTATTGAATAATGTTTTAAAAATATTCATATATATAAATCCATATTTTATAACAAAAGTTTTATTGCATAACGTTTACAATAAAAATAAAATTTGAATTTTTTTTTTAAATTAAAAAAAACTTATTATCTAACTGGCACCTTCATAGATTATAGCTTTTTGTTACTTTCATATTGCACAATTTAGAAATTTGTAATAAAATTTGTAATGTGCAATTTAATTAAAAAGAAATTTAAAAGTAATGTGCAATTTAATAAAGTTAAAAAAGTAATGTGCAAAAATTACCTCTATCAGGCGGTGCTAGTTTGAATTTCTTCAAGGGTGGTGAAACAGGCATTTCAAGAGGTGCTTTTACTTCCCTGTAAAAATAAAAATATTGCACATCATTATAAGTTGCTTAGTCATATTTATAATATTAAAAATGTAAATCAAACATTCAGTATTCATTATAGAGATAAAACTATTCATTATTTAAGAGTTTACTTACGCTGCTATTGCAGCAGCAGAAGCAGCATTTTCTTCTGCAGCAGCAGCTGCTGCTGCAGTTGCTATTGTGTAGAAGGTTAACTCTGGGCCGTTCGACTGAAATAAAATTAAAAACAATATTACGAATAACTCTAATGAATTACTTGTTAGAAAAATAGTCCGAAATAATGAAATTTATTTCTATATTGTTTCATCAAATATTATATTTAGCAAAATGAAATACTCGTATCAAAATTTTAAAAAAACATTTTCACTGATTATGTCTTAATTATTCATTCTTTTTTAAAATTAATCAAAAACAAATTACCTAAACTATTAAATTCAGTCATCTTTTGTGCTGAACTTTATTTAGTAAGTTAAAATATTTATAAAATCTGTTTGATTTTCGTTTTTATATCTTTAACAACGATTAATATACACGAGAAATATGACGTCATTCTAATGTAGGCTGACATTTACTTTAAGTTAGGTACAAACTCTTGCGATTGAATAACACTATAATTAATCATCAAAAAATTAGTTTCAGAATTTTTTTTTTTTCAAAATAAATATTAAACTATCAAAATTAAATTATATCTAATAAGAAAATGTGTTTACTTTTTCTGAATCATCATCTGGCGTGAAAAGTATTGGAGGTTTTGAAAGATCGCTCATGGAATAAAATTCTGATCTCTCACATGGAGTGTGGTACATCTCTTCAATTTTCTTCCTTCCACCTGAAAAATAATTGACAAATTGGTTAAAAAAATTTACATAACAATAAACAAATGTTAATACCTCCCAGAGTAAATATCTGCTTCTGAATATAACTCTTGAATTTTTTTATAAAATTGTTTTTGTTATTTTTACATGTTTATACTTGTTGAAAACATTTCATTGAAAGCATTCTCTTAAAAGCAGTTTCATACTCATGGCATTCATAACTTTAATTTTCATTCAATTTAAACAACTGTATAATAGTATTTATGAAATTATTTTCATTTTGATGGCACTTTAGTTTTTAACTAATCAAAGTATAATCTATTAAGAACAACGACTAAAAATAATTTTAAAAAAATTTTGTGCAAAATGAATTATATCAATACACTGTTATATCACACACTGTTTTGCTGTTAGGTTCATAAAGAAGCAAATATTTTAACAAGAATGAAATTGAAGATAGAGTTACCAGTAAAAAAAAAAAAAGAAGCCAATACTGTGACAAACTTCAATGACATAATAAATTACTGTGGTACTTTGGAGTCATGGGATTAGTCTTTACATCTTTAACGAGTGGATTCGATTATCTTATTTATCTGAGCTGCTAAATTCCTGGGTTAATGAATATTTTTATTTAAGCTGTATTTTTTTAAAACTTTTTTTTTTGGGGGGGGGGGTCAGGAATTTATTGCTTTTTTTCAAGGTTTTAGTCTTGCTTCATTAATAAATACCATTAAGTTAGTTTGTGTTAATTTAGTTAAATTAAAAAAAAAATATTTTAAACTGTTTATTAAAAAGACTCACAGGTCTGAGAAAGTAGTATTTGAAATATATTTTTATAAATAACTTTTTCCATTTCATTGAATTATGTTCTAAAAATATTACATATTGTATTTTGTTACAACAATTTCAATGTATTATAAATTTCAAATTTTTGAGAGAGTACCTTAGTACATTATTTGAAATTTCTTATTATACCTGTTTTTAAAAAGGTTCATTGAAAATTTTAAAACCCATTAGAATATAGAAATCAGGGAAATATAAATGTCTCAATGTTAGGCGTTTGTATTTTATTCTATTATAAACTTAATATCTTGAGCTGATTTGTTAATAAAAACAATGCAATTATAAAAAATAAAAAAAATCAGTTTTGGTTTTTTCAGTTGAGTGTTTTAGTTTTGAGTAAAATCACACCCCTAACTCAAGGTATGTTGAGTGAATTAAATGATACATCTTTGAGAAAAGATACATTATTATATGAATGAAAGCATTGTTACTTACTACCTGTTGCAGTAAGTTTCCTCTTTGCGGCTCTTCTTTCTTCATCTCTTGTCTTCCTTTCAGCTCCCTTCAGCAGAGAGAAATATTTTCATTAAATTCAGTGAAATACATCTTTTCATTTTATACAACATTAACCAAATTTTTTATTTTTATTTTAACAGATAATTATTCAAAAATAGTTCATTCAAATGTTATTTTATAGTAGTCATTAATGATATTCCTGCAGACAGTGAAATATCCAAATGACAAACCGATTTGTTTTTTTCATTATAAGTAACTGATTAAATTCACTAAAGTGGCACACTTACTTTATCGCAGAAAACTTTAATTTGGCAGTAGCCTCTGTGAATGGGTGGAGCACCTTCTCGTAAATCGTCAGTCGTATCTACTTGGATGTGTAGAGGAAAACCCTGGAATGAAAAGAGTTTCATACTCATCCTTCATATACTCTATATTAATTTTACATTAAAAAAAAAAAAAAATTCTTTCTTACCTTTACACCTTTTTGATTACTAAAATCTGTGCTGAGACAGTGAACTGAAACACTAATCTGGAAGGAAATGCCATCATTATATATATATTTAAAAAAAAAAGTTATTAGGATGTCAAAGAGAACAACTGTAATATAAAACTTTATATAATAATTTTTGAAAATTATTTTATTTGCAACATAGGATATCAAAGAGTTTAGTTGTACTATAATACTTCATATGATGTTTTGAAAATTATTTCATTTGCACATTTTGATGTCAATAATAACAGTTACATAAAAGTTCATATGATAATCCTTAGAAAATTATTTTATTTGAACCATTGGGTGTCAAAGAGAGCAATTATATAATAGTACTTCACATGTTTTGAGTATTATTTTACTTGCAATATTTCAATGTCAAAAAAGGCAGTTGTAATATAACGCTTCATTTGTCAATATACTAAACATTTTATTTATGAGAGTAGAAAGTTATAAATTAATAATGGTAGACCTATAAGTTATTTTGTAATGAACTGATCTATTTTCAAAGTGGCTTTTCATAAGTTACCTTTGCAGGTCCATCTAATGGATTCCAGTAGAAGGCTATCGCATTATGAGTAACCTCTTCAATTTGACCTATGATGCCGCAACTGTTTTTTGTATCTAAAAAAATGACAGAAGCAAAAATGTATAGAAAACTTATTCGAAATAAAAATAGATTATTTGAAGAAATAAGACATAAAAATTGAATTACCCTATAAAGATAGGCAGCATGGAAGGGAAAGATAAAAGGAATTGTTTAAGCACATTAAAATACACATAAAATCGATCCAAGAGAAAAGATTTTCAGACAGAAAGTAAATAATCAAGTGCAAGAATTTTCATATAGCTGGTGGGTATTTTGGTATTCATTATAATTTTTGTTAATTTTTTTTAGAAAAAAAATATATTTGGTTAAAGAAAACACGCGTAAATTACGACGACTCATGCATTAGAGAAGATATAATTGTCCCACCACTGGAACTCTTGATATTACCTCCTTGATAATTGAAACAAAAACAACCCGTACTCAATATTATGCGACTGTCATTCAAATATTAAAAACAAAGATTTAGGTAGTTTTTAAGAAATAAAAATAGGTCCGTACTCTGTTTACCTGCATCAAGTATTCGCTGCTTTACACTGTGTTGTCGACTGTGCCAAAATTTCCACGCTTTGAGTTCATCTTCGTGACTTTTCTCCTCTCGAAATACGAGCATCACAGTTGACTGAAAGCAATTAAAAATTGTTTTACTTTTTGTCACCTTAAAATAGCCTTAACCTAAAACTCGAAGTGAATGAAAAAGAATCATGATGAAATAGGGTGTTAGGTAAAATGAATCATTTAATTAAATTAAATTAAATTAAATAATTTACTTGCTTTTGATTAAAAAATGGCAGAAAATATATTTGATGTTATTTTATCGTCAGAAGGGAGGGGGGGGGGAGATACAAACCAAAATGAGTCAATTCTGAGTTAAAATTATTTTCATAAGTCTGGAGTAATTAAACATTAAGCCTTTGTTTCACTTTGAATTCTGAAATTTGTTTAATACTTCAATAAATTATATGGTTTACTAGAAAAGGGTTAACATTCACGATGACACATTTTGTACGAGTTATATAATTTTAGATTATTATTATTTTTTAAAGGATAATAAAAAAAATATATTTCAGCTAGAGGTGGGTTCAAATGGCAAATTATGCAAAATAATAATCCCTTTATTAATAAATAATCCCTTTATTTATTGCTACTTATAAATATTATTTCGGTTTATATAAAAGAGAAATTATCTCGATTCTTGTCGAAAGTTTAGATTTTTTTTTTTTTTTGCAACACTGTCATGTTTATGTAACACAACTGCAATAAGGATTGCTCTTTACTATTGGTTGTACAATATTTAATTAATTTTTTTATGCTTTTTTAAAAACCGCAGCAAATTTATAAGAAGCATTTTCCAACTAAAGAGGCATCAGTCTGTAAAATAAGATTTAGAAGTTCCCTATCCCCCTTTTCCCTTAAATTTTTTTTCTTCCTAATTACCTAAAACATTTGTTTTAAAATATATTTTAATTTCTTATTAAATCCGGATTGACTTTCTACTCGGCCACTCTCCAGAAAGGCTCACACAATTCTTTTGTATCTAATCATTGGAGAGCTTCTATCACATTAAAGAATGCTTTTTTAAATAGATTTACTTACTTTGACAGTACAACTTCGGAGTGTTCTTTCTGGATCATTAATATATTCTAGAGTGATACCATAATACTGTCCTGTAATTAAAAAATACAGTATTTAAATTGGCTATCATGGAAGCTAAACTTAATCGTATGAACTCTGATCAATTTCACTATTATAGCCACTTAAATAACGACACCTACAAGTCTTAGGTGTTGTCATTACCATTCTTGATATAAAAGTGGTTTAGTTAATAGAAACCAGTTAAGTTGACCCTCTCTCTATGTTGATCATTTATTTAAGTTGATCTTAATGATCACATAACCAACTTTAAAAAACAATTTTATTCCGCCTTTATAAGTTGACCCCTTGTCTAAGTGGATCATCAAATAGTTTTTTACAAGTGGTCACTGCACTATAATACTGAAGGTTGAAATATTTAAAGTTTAACTACTCATCTTTTGAGATAGAGGAAATTTCTAACTGAGTGCTTCAAAAGTTACCTTTATTTATATAAGTCATGCGATCATCCTCTCTTCGTTGACTGGTGGAAATGGGAGACTCTAGGAAGTAATGAAATCCTACATCGGAGAAACTGGAAGGGAAAAAGAAATGAATTTTGATGTTACTTCATCACATTTAATAACATCTCCAAGTGAATAAGTTTTGCTTTTAAGAGTATGCGATTATTACATTTTAGGAATTTGAACTTTGTCTAGTTCTGAATTTCGACCATATTCGTGATTCCAAGAGTTTTTACGACCAGATGGTGAGACTACTGACGTTCCCCTTGATGTTTGAGAATCTTCATCAGTTTGTTGGAGTATAGGTTGAGCTTGGGCTATTTCTGTATAATCAAATATCTGAAATATAAAATTTTTTTAAACATTAATTCAAAAATGTGTTTTTTTTTTTTTTTTTTTTTTTTTTTTTAACAATTTGTAAGCACTGCAATATCTTGTCGGCGAAATTTTTATTTACGAATTTAGCTCAAAATGAATGTTTTAAAAACGGGACATGACTTAAAAAGTGCGTTAGAAAAAATGGCACAAAACGGTATTTTTTAGTATTAATTAACGAAAGAAATTTTTCTACTCCTTTGCTTTTGAAAATTCTCGTGTGAAAATTTATTAAATTAAAAGTAAAGAAAAAACAAAAAACGTTACGAATAATTAGTATTTACTTCTTATATACAACAGTCATAACAGTACCTTAAAAACATAATTCGAATGGTATGTCCATTTTTTCAAGCATTTTTATTTTGTTAATTTTATTCTCTTAATTATCTTATCTTAATTGAGTTATTTTTATTTCCTTAAACGTATACTTATAGCTATATTCATTATCCTAACTCCCATTTTAAAAATATGTCCATTTTCTTAATGTTGAGGCTATTTTTCAGAAGGAAAAAAAGGAATTTAACCGACGATTCTAATTATACATCAATCCCATAAATAAAAAGACGGGACATAGAACTGAACACCTTAAATCAAATAAGAATTTGATAGTTGAAATATGATTTGACGAGTTAAAATGTAAGATTAATATATTATTATTTTTTTTTAATTGCGCGAATGTGTGCATTCATATTTTGAGTTTGGGCGGTTCTCGTAAATCACGTCAGGGCAGATTTCTCTAGCTAGATCAATATAGATTGCTCAAGCTCTTGGATTTTCGCATTTTAAATACAAAAATGAAAGTGTTCGAGAACTTTCGAGATACATGCGTCATTCGATTTCTCCACGTGTCTGCAATCTTCTAGATAGCCTTACGACCTTCTAATGATCGGGAAAAAAAGAATGTAGTGGGCCTAGGGCTAGTTCATTGACGTGAAATGCTTGAAGAATATGAAATTTAAACTAGCTCCGCCTTTACCAATACCGGGTCTCAGCATACAGCAGTTCAGATTTGTTTACAGCCTTCTAAAGAAATTTGTTACACGCTTCAGGATTTATTACTTTACAAGCATAATATATCAAGAGATTTATTATAGATTTTAAAGATTTAACTTAGAAAATGTTTTAACTTCAATTGTCAAAATTTTGTAACGAAAATTAAGCTATTAAGGGATTGGAGAAAATTTATGTTATTTTTAGTTAAAAATTATCTGCTGAATGTAAAAATTTGTGGGTCATCTAAACGACAAAAAAAAAAAACTTGTAAGATGGAGAAGAAATTGAAGATGAATGTGACGAACAAAATTTGAAATGTACCGTGGACGACTCGCTTATTTTCTATATTGTTTCTCGGAAATTGCAGAACTTAACATATTCGTTGCCGATCGAGCACCCGCAGATTTTCTATTGTCGACAAAATAATTTGAATGGAAAAGGAATCTGCGGAGCTAATCAGAATCATCCTTGCTTGCTTTGAGGAAAAACAGCCCAATTTTTTTTATACTAAAAGAGAATTCAAACACGAGATACAGAAACAGTAATTGAACATAATGGAAAACACATTATTGATGAATAAATACTAGTTTTAGGGCTATTTTATTTAGTTTCAAATCAGGTGTGAACTTTAGCAGCGATCCGATATATTAGATTCTTGTAGAGTCTATTTCTTATGCACATATTTTTTTTCTTCCCCAAAATGAGTGTTAAACACTTCTGAAATCAGAAATAAAATCATTCATGAAAATAATCATATCTTACTTGCTGCAAGGAATCCCTTGGAGTTACAGTAGTTTCTCCGATACCAGAATCAGGTGAAGGAAGATCTACGGTTAATCCGTGAGGGGTAGGTTTGTAGGCTGCCTGCTGCCTAATATACCTTTCCACGGTTCCATACGCAGTACCATTATCTAGTGTGGCTTCTGGATACGCTGCTAACTGTCTGACTGCTTGCACATACTGCTGATCAGTAGTAGATTGTGGTAGATACTAAGTAAAAGAATTTAAAATATTTCAGAGTGACATCTACGAAAAATATATGGAAGCAGAGAGTGGAAGACCATGTCCATTGAGATTTAAATGAAGTTAAGGAAACCAGCTTTCAAAAGGTTGTACAAGCGTCCTAATGTTCCATATTTATAGTGAGCCATAAACTTAGAAAACTGAGTGTTTCTAAAATGTCACTCGATATGTTCTTCCACCCAAGCTTTTCAATTAAAAGATGCGGAATGAATATAAATGTACACACCTCTCTAAAATAATCTGTTGGAGTAAGCGTATAAGTATTGCTGGCCGATGTTGTTTGGACCCCATACTGAGGTGGAGGAGCTACAGTAACCACAACATTAGTCAGTACGCTGTATTGACCAGTGCCCAGAGGTTCGTATGCAGATGGAGAAAATTCTCCTGTGGGATATGTGGCGCTCTCCAAAGGGATGCCAGTGGGAGAAGATTCATCCTGCACGAGAAATTAGCAAATTATAACTTCATACATTCATTTAGTACTTCATACACTTATATAATTGTATACATTCATTTAATTTTGAATAACAATGCAAATGATTGTGTAGTTCGAATTATCCGACTAACGTTCTGAAACAACGTACTAGTTTTTTTAAAAAAATAGCTTGAAACGTCACATCAATACAAGGATATTTTTTCAGGATCATCAGTGGTATATAAAAAAACAGGAGGGAGGGGTAGGAGTATAAAGAAAGAAAGAAAACAGGAGAACTCGTAGCTTCTACACTAGATTTGATACACATTTGAATCTTAGCATATTTTTTATTCCGATTAAGGTCCTTTTGATCTTAGAGTTGATTTGAAAAAACAATGATGAACATACAATATTGTCAGAAGATATATAAAGCATTTTAAATAGACGGGACGAATAAAACCGGGCTGATCTTGAAATGTGGGGCCACAGGTTCAGAATTGACAAGGGTCCCTGGTAGTTACTTTAGACCAATTTTGCATGTTGTTTAATAATGAAGTGTTTTTAAATCATTTATAATATAAATAAATTACGATATAATAGCAAATTTGAATTGATACTTATTTCAATTTTTGTTAACTCATAATTATAACAGACAATTCCTAAGAAAACAGCTCGAAAAAAAATTATTTGCTTCATTTAGGGGACCACACAAATATGAGGGCACTAGGCTTAAGCCTCTCAGGCCTTATGATAAATCAAACATTGAATCGGGTACTGGCTATAACAGATAGCGAATGTAATAGCCAAACATTCAATCTCACTCTCACTGGTAATTATTTTACACGTGAGTTCACAAAATAAATAAATGATGTTGCGATACATTAACAAAGTATTACGAGTTTCGAAATAAAAATTTAGGAGCCTCTTTTAGGTGATGCAATTTTTCCCAGTCACCTTTCAAGCCAAACAAAAAAAAACAGATGGGAAAAAAAATCTCATAACATGCGTGTACATATCTTCCTGTATGCATTTAATTTAAAGCAATTTTAAAAGAAATTGTATATAGAGTGGGTGTATTATAGTAATAACAAGGTTCCACCATAAAATCGTGAGAAGATTTGGATGCGGTTTTGATTGCGTTTTTTGACCCAATAGAACTTCATTCTTCTTTTAACACCCAAACGAATTCCTAAATTGTTTCTCTATAGCCGATTTAATACTTATTGTTCCCATTTTTTGCTTTTTATGACTCACGATTTGAATCAAAATATGAATAGCTGTCCTTAAAAAATTTATATGTCAAAAAGAAAAAGTGAAGGCGTTTAAAATTTTCCCAACTGCTCAAATTTATTTAAACAATAAATAATATCATTTAAGAGCTGCAATCAAAAAGCGTTATTGGAAAAATACTTCGGATATCCAGATATTAATTTCGTGATATGAATTACAGTTAAATGTTTCAAAAGGATTAAATATTCAAGGCCCAAAAGGAAGAGAAAAACGTTTCTTTTATATACAATTTACCATCTCTGTTTGCTATCAGGATTCCCACTGGTTATGTGTATGGGAGTGGAATTGTCACGGAATTTTATTTTGCCTCTTAAAAGCAGGGAACAGTCAGGAAAAATTGCAATTTAAAAAATAAAAATAAATAAAAATATTTTAAAAAAGACTGGAAAACTTCTACATTATACTTGAAAAATAACCAGTCCCAGAATTGTCAGTAACAGTTATTGATATTCGAGTTAAATAAATGTACTATCAATTACAATTATTAGTTGTAAAAATTTCCCATTTTAGTGAAATTTCTATGCTCCTATCCTCATTCAATGATATTTCTTTGCACACAAAATCTAAGATTTGACATTATAAATAAGAAATCAAAATTGTCTGATGAAAAATTGCATGGTATAGATACGATATGGTTTGGGTTTTCATTGAGATTTTTCTGATATAACTGGAAGAGTCCGAGAATTCCCTCCCCCCTGAAATTGAGGGGGAACCCTGGCCATGTAGAAAATTTTTTAAGTTCCGATTTATGGAAAAGGAATGAACACTTTGTATACACTTGGTTTTATCAGGGCTAAAGAGAAAGAAGGGCTAGTTCACTCCGCTCTTAGAGCTGAAGCTACGATTTCCCTCCTCATGACGTCACTGTGTCCACAGATCACGGAGATCGCAAGCAAAGATATTTGATAACTCTTTCTCTTTGTAAAAATAAGTTAGACTTTTTCTGGTTATTAGCTTTCAAACTTTACGTAATTAACACATTATTTCCGTTCATAAACATAGTTCAAAAAAACTTTCTTGGCCATTATATTAAAAAAAAATACCATTTTAAACTTATAAAAATGTTTTACTAGTTGGCGAAAACGACACTATAAATACTTTATTTTAAAAAGTTCAGTTTTAACTTTAACTATTAAGAAAAATGAAAGCATATATCGACACTTTTTTATCTACATATTCTTTTATAACAATAAGTTAAGTTAAATTTAGAATCCCCGATTTTAAAATATGCCATTAATAGCAATTTGTTCATACTTAATCATTAGGAATTTCTAAATTTGATCAACAATTGAAATTTCAACCACTTTCCGACATGAGCTAGTGGGCACAAAACTTAAAATAAATAAATAATTCCCTTTCCCCCATGTTTTCAAAAGTGAATCGTTACGAAAGGGATTTTCAATTTAGGTTTGACACATAAAATTATTTTATACTTTTCAGTCTACATGAAAAACACAGTTTAAAATTTTTATTTAACTCTATTATTTAGTTTTCAATCATTTTGTAAATATTCGCGCAATAAACGATTTCCCCAAGTTTAAAATTTAATTAGAAAAGAGTTGGTGATATATTGCGTCGAATTGATTTCTCAAATAAAAAGCTCTTTCGAAAAAATAGTTAGGCAAACTTTCTTATATTATTTTAATTATAATTCACACAATGAGTGAATAACATTGTGCGCCAAGAATTCGCACAAGTTACCTTTTCTCTAGTCAAATCCTATTGAAGTTTTTTCTCTCTTTCTTTCTTTTTTTTTTTTACGTTTTGGGAAAATAAATACAAAAATCAATTAGCATCGTTAAAATAAATTAATTTTCTTATAATAATACAGAAAAAAAAAAGTTTTCAAACGAAATTCGCATTATCTGCGCAAACAGATTTTGAATTAAATATTTTCAACACCAGGAAATACGAAATTAAATTTTAATGGAGAAAATAGTTTAAATTATAAAAGTTTATTCACATTATAATTTTTTGAACTGAATCAAATTCAATTCCTAAAATATTTTGATTTAAAACGTTATTTCAAACATATCATTAAGAAAAATTATTTCGGACATTAATTTTAAATAAACCCACGACAACCTAGATATGGCTCATTCTCTCTCTCTCAATGTATCTAGGTCAACATAAAAGAAACATTCATTTTAAACCACAACTATTACTCGTATCAGCATTTAAAATTTTTCAACTAATTAAACTGTGATAAATAACTGTAGTTATGTTTAGAACTTAAATTATCTGCAACCTATTTTCAGATTGTATGTTAGTTCTTTCACTCACTTTTGCCTGAAAAAAACTAGCTATTTTAAAAATTCATGATGTAAAGATTAATTCTTACCCACGAATGAATTAGAATCCTTGTACTAACATTTATTTTAGCGATATTTAAGGATGATTTTTTCGTCTCTGTATTTTGGTGATAGTTGATATTTTTAATGATTTTAAAATTTTTGTGCTTCTTTTAATATATATATATATATATATTAAAATATAAAATTGGAACGGTCCCCGTAAAACAGCATTTTTCGTACTTAATCAACTAGATAACTATCAATTTCCAACCAATTTGATTGAAAGAGTTATTTGCAGGGCAAGATTTCATTTTTCAAAATGAGTAGAAATGAGTTCTAATGCTGAAAATGCTACTAGCAAAATCAGGGTTTGAACAAACATGTCTTTAAGGTGGTATCGCGATATATTTTGTGACGTATAGAATCGCAACACATTGTTGTAAGGCTTATTGCAATAAAAAGATCACTCAATAGTAAATATTAAATCTTTATACTCGTATTAAAATTTAAGTACTCAAATGTGCGATTACGAATACGTTGTTATTGATGACATCGTATTTGAAATATCGAGATTTTAAGAACGATGTGGAAATTGCCGGGCCGGAAGTAAGACAACTGCAACAACTGTCGAAAAACGATTTGAAAATGACATTTATTTACGATGGCATAGTCGCTAATTGGATACGCCAAAAAGTGATTAGTCAAATTTGAAACTCACGTGTAGTAATGTCATCCATATTAAAAATATAATTTAAAGAACCATGTGAAAAAAAATCGTAAAAACATAGAATAACTGCTGAGAAAATAGTCTGAAAATGATGCGGATTAATGATGGAATTGTCGCAAATAAAGCACGTCAAAAAAGTGATTACTCAAATTCGAAATTTGGGTGTAGAAATTTCGTATTTAAAAATCGGAATTTAAAAAAACCAAATTAAAACGGCGTAATAAAAAAAATATTTAAAAAAAACCCATTGAAAACGAGGTGGCTTTACGACGGAATTGTCGCGAATTGAGTACATCAAAAAGCATGAAAACAAAAGATGGAAAACGATTGAAAATCGAGACCAATCAAGTTACTAGCAAATTTTTTTTCTATCTAGCGTTTGATTATTTAACTAGCAATTCGCTACTTGCTGATTGACGAATCGTGCCCTAATAACGAGGATTTTTTTTCTTCTTTTTTTTTGGCCATATATTGTCATTTTGTTCAGAAAAAAAAAAAAAAAAAAAAAAAAAACGATTATCCTACGTGCTGCGAAAACTACATCACTACAAAAATTGTTAAGTTTTAAATAAAGAAGATAAATATTGAAGGAGTTATAAAGTTGCTCCTACTCATATTTCTTAAAAAACAAAAGTTTTACCTTATCGTTAAACTAACGGAAACTAAATAGATGTTATCTAAACTATTTAGTTTAGTCAAGTACATCAGTAAATACTGTAGAATTACTGAAGAAGCTCGAGTAGAATATCTGCCATTTTAGTATATCTCAGTAAAGAAGACTAACATTTTTGTGTAGTTTTCTAAATTTGGAGCAAAACATACAGAGTAATGCAAACAATAAATATTTTTGTTTCTATTCATTACGATTCCTAAATTCAGAAAGAAAAAAAAAGCCGTTTCGAGGAAAATCACGATTTCGTTTTTCTTTAAGTTTGGCCGTACTTCAAAAGGCATTTGTCGAAACTTTTGCTGGGCAAGCTGGTAGTATGTCAGTTATTTTTACATCATAAATTGAAATGGCCCTTTTTAATGTTGTTCATGGAAGAAAATGCACTGCAACCTATTTCAAGGAAAGACTCGTTCTGCAAATTCATTAAATATTCTTCTTGACAATTGTTTATTTAGATGAAAAATGGTTTGTGTGTGAGAGAGAAAAAAAAAAGTATAAACCAGACACGTTTGAATAATATTGAAGAGGTCAAATCAGTAAGGTTAAGTCAGTCCAATAAATCAGCAGCGTGCCGGAGCCCTATAACCTCAATAATTTATCCTAGTTTTCGATAATAAGGTTAAAATAATCAACATTTATTGATTGACCATAGAATTCTCAGTCTGGGGATTTATTATTTTTATATTCTTGTTAAACTTTGTAAGCCTATTGTTCATTATAAATGGCCATCTGAAATTTGCAGTTTCCTGAAAGTTATTGCATCGGAAATTCAGAGGAAAAAATCATTCACGTAGTGGAATTTAAGCGTAAGAGTTCCGATGAAATTCAATTAATAAAATAGTAGAATCAATTTAAGTAAATCATGTTACTAAAACCCATCTTTCAATTTGTAATTTTAAACAATTCCATCAGCAGGAAAAATATACTGAGCTAAAATGGATGACGATTAAGAAAATCTAGTATTTGTTTAATGTAAATAATTTTAGAGGTTTAACAGAATGCTAAGATACGATGAAATTAAATGTGGAGTTCAAATGATAAATAAGCTAAAATCCGTTATACAGCACTCATTTTATCATATAATAGTTATTATAGCTTGAAAAAAGGCGGAAAAGGGGTCATTATCATTAAGACATCACGATGGAGCCATACTGTTCCAAAATGTTACCGTACTGTTGTTATTATTATGATATAAATAGTGTATAGTTACCACCATTTTTGGTGCTGAGGTGAACTAAAACATTTTCACAGTGCACTTTTTCACTGCTATAGTTTTATTTATATTTATTTATCCATTTTTTGGTTGTTTACTGACAGCACATACTTTTTATGCGCATTAAAATCAATTTGAGGGCTTCATTGCAAAAACATTTTATTTAAAAAAAAAAAAAAAGAAGCAAGACTTTTTTTTTAGTAAAATAACTGCCTTCATTCTTTCAAACAATTGTTATTTTGTCAATTTCATATTATTTCTTGTACGATAACTATAGTTCTGTACTTAAAAGTGTACCTCAACAGCAAAAATGGTGGCAACTATACAACAGTACCTTGAGTGATCAATTGGAGAGAAATGCAAACATTTGGATAACTTTTCGAATAGTTGGGGTTTTCTTAGATTAAAATTATGTTGTCTCAATCACATCCTCTCCATTTTATCTGTAGTTAGTTCGCATCAAACTTGTAATCTTATAACATCTTGGTACCAACAGGGACGGAGCAGGATATTTACAAACATTAAAAGCGATATTTTAAATTGAATTAATTATATTTTTTAATTAAAAGTTTTTAATGTGCTGAAACTTTCATTTCTGGCTAGTTTTTTTTTTTAAATAGATAAATGGCTTTTTTTTTATCTCTCTTTTCCGAACAATTTTAAACTTGCAAAAGAGTTTGCAAAGTGTAAACGATATGAAAAATAAATCTTTAGAGATTGCCAGACTGCAGACAACGTTTTTTGAATAAAAATTGCGGACTTTATTTAAATTTTCGCAGCACAGAAACAAGTAATATTTGTCTCTTTTTTTTTTTTTACCCAATGCTGTACCAAACTCTCTTTAGATCATTTCCCCTTACCCTCAATTTGATAATGCATTCACATATTTACTGTCAAGTTGGTTAAATTTCAGTGGCTTATTAAATTTTTTTTTCATTAAATTGTATTTTTATATTAAATGTTTCCATAAGCAAAGCGTTCTATCTCAAAAATCTAGCTCCTTATTCTATGCTATCACTTTTAGAAAGGGCTTGGGGTAATGAAACTGTAAGCGAGGAAAGTCATTTTTCAAAAGAGCATTTTTCGGTTTAAAAAAAATAATAAAAAAAAAATTAAAAAAAAAAAAACCCTCCCCGAGTTTTTCATCGGCAATAGAATGTTTTGGTGTATCCATTGGAAATGCCGGGAACTTGTGAAATACCTAGCTGGAAACAATCCTAAGGAATAATTTGGTGTAAGCTGCGATTTATCACTTTAATTTTCGCTTTTCTGTAGATATACCCTCAAAAGGTTTGACCTTCTGTCCTGAGGGGAGATCCTCCTTAATAATTTGATGTCGAATAAAACAGTAGAATGTTTGAAGTAACAGCTTACGTGTCTTGAAGCCTCGACCATTTCAACGTCCTGGTTATCCCCATCGTCTGTTTGTTTGACTTCGACAGCTGAGGGTGCGAGTAATGGCAGAGCTTGAGAGTTCTCTTTGTCATCTTTTCCAGAGTCATGAACTCCGTCTGGCACTGGCTGTATAACTGAATTTTCTCTGTCTAACGAATGTACAATTACTTTATTACCGTCACCCCTGTGGAGATAAATGGCTGTTGGAGTGGATAGGTCACTCGGTTGTTGGACCGGACTTGGCACTGGAGATGTGTCTGTGTGGGCAGTGATTAATTCACCTTCAGATGGAGCGACAGCAACGCTGAAATAAACAAATGAAGAATTGTTTTGAGTATTGAAACATAGAATCATATTAAGCATTACTGTTTTAATAGCATAGAATGAATCCAGTGGATGACGCTTTTATTTTTTTAATTAGGTTTTTAAAGTATATAAACCTTTTTTTTTTTTTTTTTACTCTAGATTAAATCAAACAGATAAACGATATAAAAATAATTAAATAAAAGAAAGTGCTTATTATAGTGTCTTGTATGCTTTTAAAACAATATTTTGGAGGAGAGGGTGAGAAAAAATTACTAAGTTATAGATTAAGAATATTTTATTGACAAAAGCCTCTTGCATTGATAAGAGGTACAGCGATTTATGTCAGAGGTATACATTCCAACTTATGAGCACATTCTAAAATACCTGTCTGAGACTATCATGGGAATTTGTTAAAGATTTTACTTTCTCGTAGCATTTTTTTTTTCCCCTTTTCTTTTTCTTCAGGACAAACGTTTTTACGCCGTCACTGAAGATGTAAGGACGCCGGGCCGGGAACAGATCTTTAAAGTTGAGGATTCCTGCTCTACGCCTTGCTAAACTAAAAATGGTTTATTTTTACAGTTTTTTAAAAAAAAAAAAACAATTTTTAACAGCAAGCACTGAATTTCGGAACATTTTAATTTTGTTTCAACACTTCAATGTAATCCTATTGAGGCACATCAACTGGAAAATACATAGACAAAAGTAAATAAAAATAGTTTTTTTTGGATCTATTTTTTGGCTCTATTTCTTTTATCTACTTTGCTATTTTTTTTCTTTTTCTTTTTTAAACAAGCCTATTTGCAGAATAATATAATTATATATAATGAATGTTACAGTTAAAATAAATTCAGATTAAGAAACTGACTATTTTTAATTTGGCAATGATTTTGTCAACAAAAAAAAAAGTATTGTTTTTATTAAGTAACAAATGAGGACACTTTCTTCAAAAATTTTACTTCACTTTAAAAGTTCACATGAATGAGTATCTTAAAATATTTTATGCAATCCAAAGTTATGATTTACCAGTAAAAGCGTTTTAAAATTTAATGAAAGGAAATTTGAAGAAAAAAAACTAAACTAGAATTTCTTTGATTAAATTGTAGAGAAACAAAAAGATTTGTTTAGGTTTAGTCTTAATACACACGACATCAATAAGCGCTTCTGAGAATTTAAAAGTATTGTGCGAAAACTTGAAGAATAAATAATTGAATTGCTCTTTGCATAAGTAGGATTGTATACATTTTACATCCAGAAGTGTGGCTTACGTAATGTTTTTCAAAAATGAGGTATACAAGTTTGTTTTAATGTGTTCTAATATATAATGTATTAAATTAAAATTAACTAGTGAAAAGTTTTTTTTCTTCCTCGCAACATGCTCTTGAGTCATGCAAAAGCATTTAAAGATTACTTTAATGGACTATGTTTTAAACTCAAATTGTTTTATAATTGATGAAAGATGATGGCCACACAGCAATCAAATGTTACAAAACGGCGTCGAGCTCAATCAACGTATCAGCGGAGCGTGAACACTGGCACTCGTAATTCACGCATTTACGCAACTCCCCGGACCCATCTACGCAGTTCCAACACCTCATCCATGCGGGATCACCAGGAAACAGCAAGGACATTTCTATTTTGGCAACAATCACCCATCGCAATTAGTCACTTCCGGTAGGACAATGGTCGATGGATGATACGGGCGGTAGTCTCCAAAAATAAAAACGCATCCATAAAAAGTTAACAATTTTTGCCCATTAGCCTGCTATGAAAGGCACCAGTGATTCCCTGACTTTGATCAGCCGGGAGAGAATGAAATAACTATTGTTACTAATAAAAATAAAAAGAAGAAGAAAAATATTGGATCGTTAGTATTCTGAGTCTATTGGGCTTCGACCATCGAGGCGTGAAGGTAGGCACTGGGAAATGCTAGAGTCAATCTTTACACAACAGAAAGTACACAAAAGACTAGAACAATAGTTTTTGAGAAGTGGATTAAATGACACGGTTTATGTCATCGAACGTGCCTGGATTACTGTACGGCCATGGATTGTTGATAACATTAGAGATTCACTGCGTTGTCGTTTTTAACGTAAATAGTAGTTATTTGTTTCTCGTAAGATATAAATAGCGTTATTCGGTTACAGTTATAAATCGCTTAAGCTACTTATGGTATTTTTGCTAGTTAATTGAACAAAATAATAAAACTTTTCCGCCAATCAAGATTTCATGCATGAAAAAAAAATACTATACATATATAATAGATTTTGGCAGTTAAATATTAATTCCGCTCATAACAGGCAGAATATGAGTATCGCATGAACAGGAAAATGTTTCATGGCTGATGACTATAGCATAAACGACATCTTTTGAAACGAGTTAATTTCTTCTTTAGAATGCAATGGCGGAGTTGAAATGAATTCCGTACAATGATACAAAAAGAAATTCATACAATCCCATACAGGAATTGATTAAATCTTTTCTTATTATTATTCTTAACATAAGTTAACGTGATTAAATTATGTCCGAGCGCCCTTAATTGTGGTGCATCAGTACAAATCGGTCATGTGGAGAAGTATTAGGTCCCAATTTAACCATGGTTTTATTCTATTAAAAGATGGAAGAAAGTGATCAAGTGATCACCGTGGGAATGGAAAATCAACGAAATAGTTATTTTATCAAGAGTTATTTCATTTTAATCTTGCAATTTTTTAATGGTTATTAACACTAAAAAGACTGAAACTTAGTATAGACCTATATTGCCCAAAAGCAGTCAAAATGAAATGAAATGATGATAATGAAAGAATAACAAATGATAATGAAAGAATAACTTATGTGTAAAGAAATTTGTTTAAAATTAATTTTTAATATTTTTTATATTATTTACAGTTATAACAAAATATTAGTAAATATTAGCAATAAAAAAATCATATGCTGTACAAAAAGTTGTGAAAAGAAATTGTGTCGTTATATACATCATTGTTTTTCTAATTGAAAAGCAGTCAAAATGGACATCTAGAGTTTTTCGGTTGCAGGATTTTTCTCTCAGTAATGTTCGTTTTCGTAACTGGCAACAGTTCTTCGAAAATGTATTCGCAGTATCGCTGGGGTTGCTTCATGAAGAAATCAGAAGTTAATACAGTATCTCTATTTGCCTTATCATCACTTTTAGAGAAGCTCATACAAAATAGTGTACCCTTCCCTTGCTTCGATGATTGTTTACTTCATCAACAAATCGTTTGACCGACACCTCTTCTTCGACAAATCATTTCAGGCTCTGCTAACAAATCATGGTATGCTTTTATGCAATTTTTGAAGCAAATGAATGCAATTCAAATAGGTACCCCATTGGATTATCAGCTACTTTTGTCACTAGCTTGACTACGACCCTAATATTTCCACTGATTTTAAAAATATTGCAAAAGGTATGAAAAAGAGCAGCTTATAAAAATTGTTAGAAATTTGTCATACTTTAAAACAAATTTTTCAGCATTAACCTATTTATTTTTATTCGTTTATTTTTTCTAATTTTATTAGGTACTGGTTGCGGCGGACTTCACTCTTTTATTATCAGATGTATAGCAGATATGTTTTAAAAGGAACTAAACGTTAACATACAAATATTCATTAAATTTAACTTTAAAATCATGATACTCATAAGAGCGTTTCAATCTTTGAATATTTTGTAGCTTGCAACTTTGAAAAAATGTCATTGAAGTACTTAGCTAATGACACTGAATCTTATTTTCATCAAGTTAGTAAAACTGATTAGCAAAAAGTGAACTGGTGCATGAATTCATTGCACAATAAGTTCAAATGCATTTGTAAATATGCTTAAAACTTTGGCCTTTTACAAATATAATCCAGAAAAATATAATGTATTTTCGTTCATCATTTCAATTCGCAACGTAGTTGACTGTAAAATGTGCAAATTTTCGTAACGAATTTCAACAATGTATACTTTAATCGGTAAGGCACAACTCACGAATTCAAATGATACAAAACTTTATAATTACAGATAACCATTTAAAAAGAGAGATATCAATCCTGTTGCGTGCCTCCAGCAATATACAATATTAAACAATAGTTTCACGTACGAGAGGTCTTTGCGAGGGGCTGCAAGGTCATAAAACTGACAAGGTAAAATGAGGATAAAAAAAAATCCAAGAGGGACTGGGGATAATGTGACATCGTTAGTTGAAAGAAAGAAAATAATCTTGTCCACTCTAAAAGGTAGGACATGTTGAAAATATCTAGAATGGAATTGTGGAGGAAGAAAATGCATGGGAAGACGAGAGTTGTTTCAAAATCTCTGGTTATTGCACCTAATAGTATGTCGAAATATGTCCCTCATTCTAAGCCATTGCCATTTTAAAGATTATTAATGGGGCTTTGATTTTGTTACCCTTTCCCCCCGTAACGTTTTGATTTTTTTTCTTTCTAAGATGATCTTTAGCTGTATTAACGTTTGAATTTGGCTGGAATTTTATTGTACGTATATTCTAGCTTCGAACATCTTCTGAAAACTTGAAGTTTTAATTTCGATTGTACCTTTCGGGATTCTATAAAATTTATTTGAATAAGGTAGTGAGTTTCAAAGCTTTATAATATGATCGAATTTCCTAATAATTAAGAATATTCTTCTTTATTACATTACACCCATTTTATGTAGCTATCCCAAATAAGTATGAATATCAAAAAATAATTTTTAGATATTTATCAAAAAATAATTTGTTTGCAATTTAAAGTTCTCCGCTTATAATTATTTTACTGGTACATTAAAAAAAACTTACCAAATTACAATGTGTGGATATAAAAATTTAAAAATAACAATTATAAAATTTAAATTGCAGGCAGCATTAAGTTACACAATAAAGTTCTGATAATTAAAGTGTAAAGTTACTTTATAATTTTAAATGTGCTTTAATGCACATTAAAATTCGTTTTAATGCACTTAAATGATCTACCTAAACGTTTATGAGCAGGTACTCGAACAAAGTACCTGCACAAAAAACCTCGAACAAAGTAAATTCAGTTTTTGCCACCCCACTGCGATGGTCCTGATAAATTAAAAGCATATTTCTTGAAGTTACAATTTCGAATTCTTGACTCGAACGGACCTTCACTACCCATTGACAATATTTGCATCAATTCCCCCCCCCCCGGCAGATTTAGAATTTTGACTCTCAAAATATGGGGATAGCTGCAGTCTGGAAAAAATGATCCCAATATTTATATAGGAGAGCAGACGAAAGTTTGGACTCATTTTGCGTATTTCACCAAATGAAGTTCTTAAGTGACTTGAAAAATTTCTGCACAAAATGATAGAATATACGCTTATCTGTGGATTTCTATTTCTGATTTATAAGACTGAAATGCTATCAAAGTTCGAATTGTTGAAATTTTAATCCTCGCGAACATAGTTTAAACAAATCGATAGCTACGTTATTTAATTATTTTGTACATTTCATTTAGGAACTCTGGAAACAAATGTTTTATCTCGTGTTCTTGAAACGTTATTCCGGGATCTGAATCGTGTTATTAAAAGAGAATAATAAACATTATAAGACCACCCAAATTTTTTGAAAATCACCCATTCAGAACATTGCCCATTGAGATAAATTTGGTCATTAAAAAGAAATTAATATGAAGAAAAAAAAATCCGAATATGAAGTGGACTGAAACAAGTTTTGATATGGTCTTTTTAATTTCTATACTTTTTTAAATTCTTTTTTAATTCACTTAAAATTTATTTCGAACAGAAACAAATATATCCACGCTTCATTTAATTGACAAACAAGCATTCTTAGACAAAATAACATTTCGAAAACACACATTTAATTTTTTTAATCGGTATTATACCTCTTGTTAAATCTTTGATTAAACAATAAAAAAGAAGAAAAAAAGGAAAAGAAAATATTAAAAAAAAAAACCTTGGCTTATAAGTAAACGTAATTTTTCGTTTTTTATCTTAAGACAATGACGCTTATTGTAACAATTTAATGTTACAACATAATTGAAAAGGAATAATAAAACATTTCCTTGATTTCACCCGATCCCTTGTGTTGCCCAAGGAAGCTTGAAACAAAGGAGTGTCACAAAAAAAAAAAGCCATTTTTGATCCAAGGTTCATAATCATTCAAAGAAACCATTCAGCCATCCATCAGACAGATCATATACCCCTTGTAGTTGAGTTTACAAACTAAATGATAGGGTATATTTTACAAGCAACTATAGGTGTTTATTACTTATTTTATTGAAAGTAGTCAATTTTCGTTAGAATTATTTCTCGGTAACTATTTAAGGGAATATTTTTACAAATTTTGGAATTGCATACAAAAAGTTACGCAGTTAAATCACGTTAACATTTTTGTAACTCCTATTTTAATTCAAGGAATGTTGGTACAGTACAGAACCCATTATCCGGAAATCAGAAAACCGGAATACCAAAAAACCGGAACGAAATTCGATAAATTTTCTCGCCATTTAAAAAAAAAAAAAATTTCCTCATAAGATTTTACGATTTTTCTTTCTTTTTTAAAAAATGTTTACCTTACCATCATTTTGGAAATAATCATTAGTGTATTACTTCATCTTTTTTTCTTCTGTTTTAGATTATTTCCGCATATTTTTTATTTAGTTGGGTTTAACAATAAAAAAAAAACGGCTTTTTGTAGCGATTCAGAAAACCGGAAAAATCAGTTATCCGGAATAGCGATGGTCCCGACCGTTCCGGATAATCGGTTTCCTACTGCATAAAACAGTTAGCACATTTTAATGATTTAAAGTGGATCTCTCAGCAGGTTATAAGTGATTGCAATCAGTGTAACTGTTTAATCGCAATTTGAATGATCTTTTACGGGCGTCTAATGTTCGTTCAATAACAAATGTACGGTTTATCCAAAACGGAAGTGCTGTACATAACAAGGAATAAAAATTGAACAAAATGATTACATTATTCGAAATACTTTTTTTTTTAAATTCGATGGTATTCATTGTTGGGCGGGAATGGATTACTTGCATCATTTTTAAGGAATTTGAAATCATTTCAACAGAAACAAAGATTGGAAACTTTAAATTAGACTAGTGACCGAATCAGAATGAAAAATACTGAAATGAGGAAGAGATGCCTGTTTGTCAGCATATTTCGAGCCTGTTTGTCAGCATATTAATAAGCACTGCTAAAAATGATTGATTTCGGAAAGAAGAAAAAAACTGAAAAATCACGTGTCTGTTTAAACACGTGATTGGCTTTCAAAAGATAAACAACAGTCTGTCTATGGAAAGAACTCCTCACGCCATTCATCTCAAGCAGTGGCGGTGACTATGATTACAAGGTTTAATTATTTCAATAAGAGAATCGACTAGAAAAATGGAATTAAGGGAGAGAAGGAAATTCTCCTCTTTGAAATGCGCTTCTTGTTTCCATAGAAGTTCTATCTTGCTTCCATATATATATATATATATATATATATATATATATATATATATATATATATATATATATATATATATATATATATATATACATATATGGCAACGTTACTTTTAAAAAGTAACGAGTAAAAGTACAAGTATTTTTAAAAAAAGTAACGAGTAAAAAGTACAAGTAAAAGTACAAGTACTAAACAAAAAAAGTAACGATTTAAAAGTATGTTTCTAGGAAATCAAAGTAAACTAAAATTTTATTGAATAATATTCTTATGTTCTTTAATGTTTTTGCAAAATTGTTGTTATTTATTTAATTATTTTTAATTTTGAAAGTTATGAACATTAATTTATTTTTAAATTCGGAAGAATATTATAATATAATTTTATAATATAATCGTATAATATAATTTAAAAATCAAATATGATTTTAATATCAAACTTTTTATGGATTTGCACGAAAAAGAAATTTTATCTATTGATTTTAATTTTTAGTTTATTATTTTTATTTATTTAAATTATCATTGATTTAAAATTGTTTTACTCTATAGAAACGCGTTTTAAAAGCACGAACATAAACAAAGCAAACACGGGGTTTCAGATAGCTTTGTGATCTTTGAGCTAGTAAAAAATTATTGACTGTGCAGTATAAGTTGAAGCAGAACAGTTTACTGTTTTATTTGTAACAATGGCTTATGCTGAAGTCATGCGAGAAAATCATTTTCCGAACATTTCTGCCTAACGGAATAATAAAAATTTGTAAACGAATTTTAGTATCAGCTGCTAAATTAATACCTTCGAGTTTTCAAGAGTTAAAATGATAATTATAATAGTTTTCAATAGCACAAATAGTTCTGAAGTTCTTAGAGACTTGACTGGGCGTTGTTTGACAAGGTCGGGAATGAACATAATTTTAGTAAAAAATGTACTAGGTAAAAATGTATTTAGTAAAAAATGTATTGAGACAAAAATGTATTATTAGTGACTTCAAAAAGGAAATTGAAAAATGTAATAACAAAATCCAACATTTTTTATTTAAAATGTAATAAATAAATGCATAAAACTCGAAAATGAATGACTTGCTAATTAATATTTTTATTCATTTTGCAAAATAATTGCATTTCGAAAGTGGTGTCACTGAGTCTGCTGCGAGAATTTCTCAGAACGTGCTTAGCCACGCTGAATAAGCGCCCCACGGGAGGTCAAGGTATTTAAACACGAAGTTAGCTGTGAATGCATATATATTGCACATTAATTTTATAAATTAAAAAAACATAAGCATTTTTTTAAATTTTATTTTTTTTCTTCCTTTTTTTCTTTTTAGAAAGCTTACCGAGCTTCAGAAAAAAGTAACGATTTCATTCGACATTTCCGTTACAAATACTTGTACTTTTTCCCTAAAAAAGTAACGAAAGTACAAGTAAAAGTACCAAATTTAAAAAGTAACGAAGTACAAGTAAAAGTACGTACTTTTTACTTGTTCCGGCGGTACAAGTAACGAAAGTAAAAGTACTGCCATATATGTATATATATATATATATATAAAATTCAAATATTTATCAACCAGCAATAGATAAATTTAAGAAAGTTACAGCGTTATACGAAAATTAACGAACACAAGAAACTATACGAAACACAAGATAACAATTTTTTGTTGCATTTATGCAAATACTTTATCTTGACTAATGCGAGTGCGGGGATTTCAAATCTGAAATTAGTTTTGCTCCTGAAGTTGAAGATATTTTAAAGACATTTTTATCACATTTTCTGTTGAAATGTACAAGTTTAAAAAGGACTGTGACCTATTCAAAAGTTCAAAACGAAACAGTTCATAACAGGTAAGTACCCTTAGCGGCGTATAAAGATTCCTATGCAATTTTAATCTTGATGATGTGCCCTAGTTCTCTTAGAAGTTAGTCGCAACATTTACGTGCCCCTCTTTGTTACATAACGTTTTTAAACTTGTACATTTTGACAAAAATTGGAATAAATATATCATTAAAAAAAATGTAGCTTGGAGAGAGAGAGAAACCGATTGCAAATTTGAAATCGAAAATATCTTAGATCTGTTAAAAATATCTCACGCAACAGAAGGGGAAAAAAATGTTCCGAAACGGTCAATAAAAATTATTAAACAGTATATCCTCGAATATTTTGGTAAAGTAAAATTTTGCATTTATTTAGCTTAATGAATCAATATTACAAACGAAAATCCTTGATTGATATGTAATTAAACCCATTAACAATTAAAAAAAAAAAATTCAAATCGAGGAAATAACAGATAGCCGGTGAAAGACACTAAACTCTGACCGTCCTTCAACCTCTTGAAATACCCCATCCATTTCTTTTGAGGATGGACAGAATCAAAACAAGAAAGTGGTCAGTGAAATCAACTTTCCAGTGGAGGAGACATTTCGGTCAATGTCGACCAGTTTCTAGTCATTTACCTCCGCCCACCATTGATCCAATCTAACAATTTATTGTTGTTCTGCTACATTTTCTTTTCTTTTTTTTGAAATTGAAACAATTCTATGAGTCATTTAGCATTTGGTTTCATTACTGTTTTTTGGTAAATGGATTAGTAGCTAAATTTTCTACCAACGTTATGATTTTGCTAATAAGTATTTAATTTATCCATTCATACATTAAATTTTTCCGCTACAAACTTAATGAAATTTTTTTTATAAAGAATCAACTTTTTATTTAAATATTGGTTTCTCACCGATGAATTTGAAACCTGTTATATTCATTGATATTAACAATTGTAATTGGAAGACAATACATGTACATACTTTATGTGAAATATGATAGTCTTTTTTTTTCCGAAATTCTCTTTTAGAAAAAATACCATACGTATGGGAGTAGAATATGGAGCATCATCGAAAATATTAGAGTAAAGAACAGGTTCAAATCACATATCTATATTGAATTTTTATACTGTTCTGAGACTTCGCTAACGCTTCCAGATAGGACAAAAAATATCCCCAAATAATAAAAATGTCTTGAATGTGATGCTAATTTCCCTTAGGTTTTCCACCGTGGTTAGGTTTAGGTTAATTTATGTTTTCCACCGTGTAAATCAAGTACTGTTTTTTTCCTAAATGACTTGCAAGCGAATTTATGGGAAAATGTATCTAATAATCTATTAAAAGTTTTATCCAATTACTTTCCTTGGCTAAGAAAAACTCTCATATTTTTGTATAAATATTGATTTCTCTCAGTTGTTACCAAGCAACGTCATTGTTTGAGAAGAAAATTTTCCCTCACTAACACTCATTAATCACAATGTATAAGAAAGAAATTCCCTTAAAACGGGTAGGATTCAGAATCGGCAGAGTTAACACTTCAGCTGTGCGAATCGATTGATGCTTAAAATGAGTTGTTGAACTTACCCAAAGAAAGCTGGTAGTTTTCCAACGATTCCTTTGCTTATTTTTCCGAGAGATGGCAATTTGTAAGCTGTCTCATAAACAGCCCCGACGCCATCCTCTACGTTGCCGTTGAGTACCACCAACTGATTGTGTTGGTAGAAAGCTCTCCAATTTTCATCAGATATCGTTGGTAGTGGAGCTTGGTTGGAACTGACAACAACTGTGGGGGCATCATCGTCAGGTTCATCTTTCACTATTATCCTGTAATGAAAGTGATTATGGATGAGTTTCAAACCACAAATATTAAATAGACGGTAATCAAACAAATCTTTCTGAATAGTACTACTATTAGCTTTCAAAATAATCTGGAAAAAAATTGAATATAATTTGAATTTAAAAGTGAAAAAATCTCATATTCCGAAAATAGTGTCAATTCAGACAGATCATATTAAAATACTGTGTAAAAGGGGTTTTTTTTAATACGAATAAGATAATTTTTTTTCTCTTTTTAAATATTTAGCGCCAGTCAAAAATATTTTAAAAGTGACATTGCTCCTAACGTTTCTGGCATTAAATTTCTGCTAGTTTTTGAATAAATAAATAAGTGGTACTAATACTCGTTCTAAGCTTTATTATTTATAATGAGATTTTGAAAATAACAGTTAATAATTTAACAGTAAATAATTTTTGCAGTTAGTATTTGCCCCAAGAATAAGTTATATTGAGAAAAAAAATTGTTTAAAATAGTCTGGTACTTTTCTTATGAATAATATTTTTAAAGATCTGTATTAAGAGCATCAAGTTGAAAATTAATTATTACAGTTTGTATAACAGATAAAAATTTTAGTCCTGACACGCGCCGAGAAATTTTTTTTTTTCCAACAGAACTTTAAGTGACCCATTTCTTTCACGTGAAAAAATTTAGCATTCTGAATCTTCGTAAATCCTCTTTTAAAGAGTAAAAGTAATTGTGAGTATGAAGGACGGGTCACAACGCATTTTACATGCAGCTAAACGGAAAGTTGAAAAATATTTGAATACGCAGCGAATCCATACAAACAAATACATCCATTCAATGAACTCAAGATAAAAATGTCATTAAATATTAGAAATTTTCCAATAAATATTTGTTTTTATTTAAATCATTACTGCGAAGTCTCACCGTCAATAGAAATCGGAGAAAGTGATTTGAGATTTTAAATACACTTCCCTTCAAAGCTGGTTGCCAAATTGAAAATGTTAACACCTGTTCCTGTAAATAATTGTTTCCAACTAAATCACTAGTATGAAAAGTGTAATGAATTTACCACATAATTATTCCAAATTCAAAAACAAATGTATATGATTATAAGACAGACAAAAACAAGTCCTTAATGGCAACCAACCATCGTTTTGGCAGTTAGCAGCAAACAAAATGTAATGACACTTAATAGTTGTATACATTAACTCTCACATGACACTTCCAAAATGTAGAAGTATCAATGATGTAACCCTCTTCCCCCAATTAACTCTTTAACCACGAACTTTTGCCAGTAAACCGAAGCAAAAGCTATTTTGAATTAAATAACGCAATGAATAAGAAGAAAAATGGATTTGTCAATTTCTGGGTTACTACGATAGATTTAAGTTGGGAGTCACCAAAGGTCAAGAACAAATCGAGAAGCAGACATAAGGTGCGCCGGCCATATAGCGCTCAAAATGAATCATTGAGGAAATACACATTGCGTAGGCAGCAGAATAATTTAAGCCTTTCGAGGCACTAGAAAATCATTCACGGAAATTTTCTTGAAGCTGAAAAATAGAAATTTCTTTGCAAGTCAAAAGTTTCACCTCGTATTTCATAGGAAGACAAGTGTATGGCAATCCGATGAATTATTCATCGGAACTGTGTGAATCACTGTGAAGACGGATTCCGTGCCATAAAGTATCTCCGCCACCTACAATGGTTGAGTCAATGCTTGTATCTTTTTTTCAAAGTAAAGTGAGGCTTTGTTTACGACAGAACGACAATTCAGCAAATTGATTCAATTTGAGGAAAAAAAGTTCTTTGTCTTCTATATGTTTAGAGTTAGAAGAGCATCACTTGACCTTTTACGGAAAGTTATTTTTCCTTCTTCTGTGTTTGCGGCAAATGGAAAAAATTACCAAAGGAAATATTTACATCTCGCATAAAATGCATAAAAACGCATTCATAGGAATTAACAGT
This sequence comes from Parasteatoda tepidariorum, assembly GCF_982258835.1. Classification (NCBI taxonomy): domain Eukaryota; kingdom Metazoa; phylum Arthropoda; class Arachnida; order Araneae; family Theridiidae; genus Parasteatoda; species Parasteatoda tepidariorum. Next base: position 3,766,005 of record NC_141755.1, on the reverse strand, counting down.
GAGCAAATTTGATAGTAATTCTTGTCACAAAAAAAAGATACCCGAATTTTTGAACTGTTGACGAAATCCGAAATCAAAAGTGCATGGCATTATTTATTTACAAAAATAGGTCTTACAAATAATACTTACATAGGTTGCACACGAGGCACGCGTAAGTGTTTTAAACTGCAAAACATAATTATTAAGTGTACCTAATATCTCCAATTTATAAAAGATATAAATTTTTTAATAATATCAATGTCCTGGAAAGAGATGCAATCTTTAGACAAACTCTTAATTTCTAATGATTACAAGCTCTTTCAAATTAACGTTTTCATAAATAGGGGATCATTTAAAATTCGGGCTGAGAAAAATGTACAGCCTGCCACGTCTTGCGTCTTCCTTGATGCATAAATATAATTTTTTTTCAGCAAAAATTATGATGCTCATCCAGTCATAAGAAGTTACCGCCATTTTAATCAACTAAGGATTGTTACAAAAGCCTGACAACGTACACTTTACAAAATAAAGCGTTTTAAAATAGACTCATCACCAATTGTATTCACCAAAAACAGATCTAACTAAATGTTCATTCCAAACACTAAATAACCACTCTGTTTTCTGCGGGTGAATTTTTTTTTTAAACCAGACTTTTTTGAAAATATAGTTATATGGTATCATTAAAAAATGATTCTAAAGAACACAAAGTTTTAACTTTCTAAAAAACATCAAAGGAATAGGAAGCCAATATCCATTGAAGAGAATCGAGAATTGTAGGATCGCATACTTTTTTTTTTTAATAGGCATTCATTGATTATCATCGATGACGTTGTTTATTTTTGGATTGTGAAATTATTTTACTTTCATAAATAGAGATATACGTTTTGATTTGATATACAATTTTACGCAGGTTGTAATATATTTTCATTGTGTCACTCTCTATGCTTAATAAATGTGTCTTTATTTAGTATCCACAATGCGATAAACAGTTCATACCCATTATTGCAGTATTATGTTAGTGGCAGATTAAACGACAATTTAATTTATGAAATGAACCAATACAACAATAAACACTTTAACAGACTAACATATCTTGTGATGTGATAACAATTTTAATTGGACTGACGCATTTGACAGTATCTTATTGGCTAAGAGATCTTCAACGATTGCACACCCATAGCCCCCAAGCAAAAGTGTATATCTTGACAACAAACCATTTTCTTGGGCCAGCGATCGACCAGCGTGTGGGAAAGAGTCTTCAAAGCGACCTTGACAAATACTACTCTCTTTTCCCCTCCTAATCACATTGCGTGCTGCTGGAGGGGACCAACACTCATTATTACTTCTGTAGAGGGTAATAAAAATTTGTTACGCTGCTCTACAGCATCGCTTCATTGTATTTAGAGGTGGCGCAACAGAGCGTGGACGAGCTCCCAATTGAAGACATAACATTGAGTGTGAGAGACCTTGGCGTCAAATATGTTTTGGTTGGTAGGTGACACAAATTAAAAGGTTAAAACAGATTCTTTGGCGATACTATCAGATTTTATATTCTGCCTGACCTTAAGAAGGAAATTTTTAATTGGACATCATGTTAAATTGTAGAAAATTTGTCATTTAAATTAGTTAGAAATGGAGAAACTTTTACTCTTACAACCATTGCGTGACTGTTTAATAGTCCAATCCTTCAATCATAAAAATGTTTCAAAGGACTCGGCATTTTCAATTCTTTGGAATTATACTTCCCATATTGACGAATATTTTGGCGAACAACATGGGTGATAGTTTTTTGCATCTCTTATAATTAACTCTTTCGTTTCGATGGACGAGATATCTCGTCTTCAGGAATACTCGCTGTGCTCTATTATTGCATTAGTCAATACGGTTATTGATTATTATTTTTTAAAAAAAAAAAGTAAAATATACAAGTCTTAAAGGAATTTATGTTTTATCTCACTTTTAGTGCAGCAGGAAACACTAAGTGCAGAGGATGGGACAAAAGGACGTCATCACCGCGAGGAAAGTGTTAGCATGGTTTTTCGAAAGTCTTTAACCAAAGAAAATAAAAATATAAAAACCAAACTTTAAGTGCCTTACACTTGAAGCAAACTTATAAATTTAAACTATGCATACTATATTGCCCTGAAGAATTATTCGGGCTTTAGGACGGACATATTAAATATCTTAAAAGTTATTAAACTTTTTTTAAAAAAATCTCCAATTCAGTAACATTCTTCCACTAGGATGAAAATTATCAAAATCATTGCCTTATGCAAACTTTCATGAGCCCAGATAACACAGCAATGATGTAAATTTGAAAATAATAAAAATTAGACCACAAACACTTTTTATTTTTACAAAACTGTGGCTTTTTACCATATTGACATTTCCTTTCAAAATAAGGATAGAGAGCCATTGCTATTTTGTTAAGAAAATAAGCATATTTTTTGCAAAGAAAAAAAAAAAAGAGGAAAGCATTTCATATGACCATAGAGCCTTCGAAAAATAATCTTTCAAATAATTAAGAGATGGGCTAAAGTTTTGAATTGACAGTTTAAACTTAATAAAATATTTTTTCCATTATTTGTCCGTAAAATAAGTCAATATAAAGATTTATTATTGAAATGCTTAAGGGCTAAGAGCTTCGCATACCAAGTCAAACAAGTGTGTATATATATATTACAATTCTAGTTTAAATTTTCATGAAATAAAATGTTGGCTGAATTGTACTCTTTAGATTAATTGAAAAAATTCAACAAAGCACAGAGGCTTTCATGGCTTGGTCACATTAAGAGATCACCTGACAACCGAGTAATTAAGATCCTGTATTGGAAGCCCATGCTCAAAAGGCCGATCAAAGAAAAGGTGGATGGATGATATCCTGCATGATTTAAAAACTATAAATATCTCCAACTGAAAGATCAAGGTCAGGGACAGAGCTGTCTGGAGAAATAGTGTGCGGCAGGCTAAGGCCCACCATTGACTGTAGTGTAAATAAAGATTACTTGATATTTGCTGTTCAACTGAAATTGGATAAGCTGTACCTAGCAAAAATGACATAATGGACTCTGCATAAGCTAATTTGTAGAAGAGAGAAAGAAAATAAGAACTCGGTTACGGTTGTATTGCTGGACCAAACATTCTATTAACTATTAATATTATTTTGCATTGCACAATAGTTATTATTTAGAAACTGAAGGCAGATCCTTGAGTCTCAAGGTCAATTAAATCAAGTATTTTTTTAATGAACAAAAAAAAAACATAACAAAAAAAGACAGAAAGATTAGGAAAAATATAAGACTCTTATTTTAGCTTATCGCTTTTTGTGACTTTGACAGAAGGGCAAAATAAAACGAGGACCATTGTAGGGCGACAAGAGTTAAAACACTTAAGTTTTGATATCATTTTAATGGGTAGCAAACTAAGTGTAAATAAAGATTGATTATAAAGCTAGAATCATTCAAAGGGAAGACTGATTGACTAATAATTAAAATAACCTGAAATTACTAAAATGTTATTATTTCAATCTGATTGTCATTTTTATTTTTAAAGCCACCCATTATTAAAAATTTCAATACACTTGCAGTCCATGTTTTACCAATTAAAATTTCTAACATTTTGGCTTCCAACGTTTCAGAATTAAACAGGTAGACTGATTAAGATCATTTAGTTTTAGTCTACCCATTATAATGAAATCTACTTTTTTTATGACAGGATTAAAATAAGTGTTCAAACTATCTTTCATTCCTAACGTACTGACATACTTTTAAGACAATTGTACAAAATATCTTTTCACCACAATAAACTGACATAATTAAACACTCCGCAAACAATATTTTGTTCACACGTTGTTCTCAAAAATCAAGCAAATAGGAAAATTTCCCCGCTTTTGAAGGACAGTATATGCTTTTCAAAATGCAAGGCACACATAAAAATTCATATTGAATTTAAAAAAAGGGGGCACTTATAAATTAAACGCCCGCTGATTAAAGCAAAACTTCCTGAGATTCCCATCAGCTGTTTTGTGTCGAATCAAAGAAGAAGAGAAAAACCCTAACAGATTTGTTAATTCTCGAGATATAGGCGTTTTCCGCAGATCTACGTAGCCTCAATCTAGATTGAACTTAAGCAAGACAACGCCCATTTCAAGCCTTAGAACAATGCATTCCTGCAAGGGAGCGGCGCGAATATAAAACCAGGCTTATAGTCTGAATGAATAACAGAGCCTAAACACCTTTCATTCTAGAAACATGAAAAGGAGGAGGGGGGTCTCCTAAAGGGTTATTTTCCTCTGGGAGAATTATTACTGTTATTAATCTCAGACAACACGGCAAGACTTCTTCGACGCAGGTCGAAGGTTTAGTCTGAGGACTAACAATTCACGGTCAGGTGTGCTTAATTAAAGCTATCGAAGAAAACAGATATTAAGTTACACTTTTCGAGCTAAATCTCTTCTTCCTTCTGAAGATAAAAATCCAGCCTGTGTTACAGAATGGCATTTCCTGCCCCGAAGGAAATAATTCGCATAAATTGAAGGAAGGGTCACTCAACTCGTATATCAAAAGTGATTGGCACACAAGGGTCTTAGCAATGGCAGTTTTGCAGAGTCAAGAATTCCTTTCTTTAGTGCCACAAAACAAAATTATATTTCTTACATCAGCTTTTTTATTTATTCATTAAAACTGGTTCTTTTTGAAAAGTTGACCGCTACTGACGCGATCGAAATCATAAAACCATAGTTTGATAGAACCATCCGTTTTCAGACCAGCTCATCCATATTTTTATAATGTAAACAGAATTTAAAGAAGCAACAAAAAAAAGTACTTGGAATAATTCTGGAAACGTATAGTTAAATGACGTATCAGACTTTCTTTCTTTCGTTCAGTTGATTTGCCTAACATCAAGAAATAAATTTCGATTGAAAGAGCTTAGTTTTTATTTCTTCATTATAATTTCCATTCAGACTTAGAAATGAGATTTGAATCAATGATAGGTATTACTTGTCATTGAAGCTTCGCAATGTCGAAGCAATAGTAGACAAAATCAACTGAGAAAGAGAATGATTAAAGAGTCCTCACATCACATTGCTTAAAAATGTCAACCTGACTGAGTACTAAATATAATAATTTCACAATTTCAATGAGTATGGCTATGATTTATGACTATTAAATGCAAAAAAAAATTCTGGGATCAACAAGTAGATTCATATTTTATTTTCTCTAATGAGAAAGGAGCAAGCTTTTCGTAGTAATCATCGTGTAATATAACAATAACCGGATCAATAGAGATAATAACCCGGCCTTGGATGTGTAAGCGCCATTGCTCGATATTTTCTACACTGGTATTTTAAGGTAAAGGTATAGTGTCCGTTATTAAAAAAATTTTTTTAAAAAAGAAGTTTAAATGTCATGGCCCGGGACACGCCTTCAAGAGATAATTTCCCCGGATTTTTTCAACGATATTTTTCTTTTCGGATATAATTAATAATGCATATATATAATTAATAATAATTATTAATTATATTATATAATTAATAATAATTATAAAATAACACTTAGTTTAGTCTTATAATTATTGTAAAATAATTATTCATCACAAATCACATAATTATTGTAAAATGTGTATTTTGAATTTGTAAAAAAGTTATTTATCGGGAATAGAAAATTATTTTTCTTTGGTCATCAATTATTATTTATTGAAGGGAAAAGAAAAAAGCGAAAGAAAAAATTATGCTCTGTATCTTTCTCCGTGGTTCACATAATTCATAATTTGCCTAAAACACATGTTATTATTTACAACGTTGCCGGCATTCCCTAGAGTGTCGGTAAGGCACGTGCAACAATTTTTGTCTTTCATATCCAGTCATTAAAAGATTATCAGTAATTTTACAAAAAATTCACAATGCTTAAGATCTTGTCAAAGCAAAATAATTATATCTAATAATGAAAATAGATTTTTAAAAAATCTTAATTCAAAGAAATGAAACATTAAATATAGATTTTAGTTTCTTTAGAAATGAGGAAACTAAATTTAAAAATCAAACAATATTGGCTTTTAAATTGTAATAATAATAATGTTTAATTGTAATATTTGACTGTAGCATTATTAATATTCCGATTAAAAACAAATAATGTAAAAAAAAAAAAGAAATTAACGTCGATTCCTACTTAGGTCAACAAAGAATAAGAGAAATCTCACATAAAACTAAAATTAATTAATGAATTAATTAATATTTGAAAAAACAGTATTAACCTCAAGTGTCATCCACTACAAATTTAAGAATATATATATCAACTCGAGAGGATGAATAAAAAGTATTTTATTAAACGATTGAAAATTTAAACAAAATATATATGTAGGAAGAGTGTGAACTAATAGTAGGAATTGTAAAAAAGGATTCATTTCTAATTCACATCTTTCCTTATTTTAATACTTGAGCACATTGAATGATAAGAATTCACTATTCAAAATTTATATCGCTAATTGTTATCATGTTGTAAATTCAACTCTCATAGTCTTGCAAGAACATTTCTCGCTAAATAAATCGCAAAAGAAAAATGCTCCGGGAAAATTTCATGATACATCATTAATAAATATCTCTTGATCTCAAAAATTCCTAAGGCATGTATAACTGTAACTTATGAACGTACTAAATCTCACCACGTGATTGAAGTGGGAAAAAAAATAATAAAACCTTGACACCGTTCTGTTCTTTAAAAATCCAAATATGCAAAACTACATTTCCAGACACTCTTGGTAATTTATTTCATCTAGTTCTACAAGACAAAAAAGATAACGCCATATTTGTTTTTTCGCCATTTTTTTTTCATAACCATTTCATTCTAATTACATTTTGCATTCGATCTGAGCTTCAGTCTAAATAACATATTTGACCTTCGAGTGGCTCGAATATACTAGAGTAGAAAAATGAACAAAAGGTCACAAGGTCTGTGTAAGAAACCTTGGTGGTTGCAGTTTACAATAGGGGCAGAGAACATCAAAATGAATTTTGTAAGGTAAGACGCACATAATAAACAAAAACGTGTGAAATCACGACAAGCAAAATAAATCTCTTTAAATGATTGAGATAAGGTTTCGTTTTTCTTCACGGCAATTGCGATAAATTATCCTTTCGATTAAGTTTTGAATAGTTCATCAAAACATTGTGAAATAACGAGTTCTATTCTGCATTTCTAACACAATTTTGATAGAAATTACAATACTTTTCAACGATAATAAGTCAATTATTCTAAATTGTTACGGATTATAAAAAGAGATACCATTGGTATTTCTCTATTGTCAACACTATAGTTATTATTCACTTTGCTAGGTTGTCTTAAAAAATAATCTAAGTAATGTTGGATAGTTAATACGTTAAGTATTTATTTAGATAGGGTTCCCACTCAATTTCAAATCTTAAAAAAAAACTTTTCCAGGTATATCAGGAAGATTTCACTGAAAATCCAGACCCTATTTTATCTATATCATGCAAGTTTTAATGAGAAAACTGATTTTTTTTATTTATAATGTAAAATATTCAATTTTATGAGTAAAAAAATATTATTAAATGAAGATGAAAACAGAAAAGTTTCACTGAAATGTAAAATTTTTATTACAAATACCTAATTGTAATAGATGTTAGAATTATTTAACTTGAATTTCAATAACTGGTTACTGTTGCTGATTCTGAGACTGGGTACTACGTAGGAATTTTCCACGTTTTTGTAAAAAAGAAGGGGAAAAAACGCAACTTTTTATGACTATTCTCTGTTTTTTAGAGTCATAATTAAATTCCCTGACAATTCCAGATTTTCCCAGTTCTCCCTAACCAGTGGGAATTCTGTTAGAATAATTTTGTATTTTTATAGAAAAAAAATTACCTACGCAGTAATTATTTAGATTTATTTATGATCCTTTACAAAATGGGTGCATAAATTTTAAACGTAAACGATGATTTTGTGCCCCATTTGCCATACCAATTACTGGGGGCGGAGTTTACCTTTTTCGAGCAATATACATATACATATTATACGATAATCAAGTTATGACTGGAGAGGTGCGTGAGGAAGTAGTACAGCACGTAATGGAGGATCAGTTTTCTATCTTATCTCACGACAGAGATTGAAATAATTTTAATACTTCTACAGCATACCATGCAGAAATGTCCTCGACGCATACTTAAAATGGATTGTGCGATTTAATGGCCGCGAAACAGATTTTAAATTATTACTAATATAATTATTACTAATGACAAAAATCACGAACATTTCATGAAAATAATTAAAATGAAATCGAAATACTTACGGGCGGGCAACAGGTAGACGATGCAAACATTTCGTTAATGTTTTGTTTAAAACTAATTAAAGGGTTAAGATTGGAAGAAGTGTTGAAGAATGGTAGTTGTGCTGTGCATTCGGCTTGATTATCATTAAAGTTTATATGTTGTACTCGAACAAGATCATTTTTAAGGTGACAAAACTCGTCATCAAAAGCGGCAAGTAATGAAAAAATATAAGACATTGAAAATATAAGGCTCATTTTATACATTACTGGCGATATAAATGGAAAAAAAAATGATAGTGGGTTGATGTAATTCAAGATTTTCATTCAGTTTTAAAATGTCATGAAAAAATGAAAGCAAACTAAAAGACAAACTAGGAAAATTTTAACGAAATCAGATTTGAATGAGGGAAATGAACCATTGTCAGGCCATTGTTCTTCGTTAATTTTTTTTTTCTTTTTCCGTTCTCATGCATTAAGGCTTGTTATTAAATGAAAGTTTTAATCAGAATCGAAACAATGGTAAATGCATTAATTGTCGAGCGAAAGTTCTTGTCCAAATTGTTTTCTTTCACGCCTGACTTGCTGCACGACAAAACATAGCAAGTTCGACAATTATCATGCATAGAACCTTTCTAATGGAAACCTGCCTAAAGATACGATAAAATCAATGCTGCAATTAAATAAAAACAAATTTTTAAAAAAATAGACAACTTTTATACTCAATTTTAAAAGGTTTAATGTTTTTGAAGGCATTTAGTTTATTCAGAAAAAAGTAACTACCTTTTCCTTAAGAGGCCCTTCTTTTCTCTAGAACTTGAGAGAGAGAAGAAGGATTTTAAATATGCCTTAAATCATTTTTATTTCATTTAAACTGATGATGGATATTTACTTAAGTATCTTTCGATACGGGTAAAATGCAAGGCCTCCAACCAATCACAATTTGTTACATAAAGTGTGAGATATTTTAGATTCTCTATTCATTTTTCTGACAATGCAATTCTGCAATCAGCAGATTTTAATAGTTAGTTAAATATTTTACAATCGCCTGTTTTTAATTTTTAGATAAGTATCTTTTATTTTAATGCAATTTACGTTAAAGGAATTTTTTAATGTCACTTAAAATTGATTTAAACTGTGATGAAATTAGATTTTTTAAAAACTAAAAACTTAGAAACGTGCAGTTTCAAATTATTCAGTCAAAACCACAAATCGCATCATTTTATTGCCTTCAGGTTTTGAAGAAAAACTCAAATAATTTGTAAAAATTATCAAGCGCTATTTTTCATAATCTAATCAATCTCCTGATCTACCTTCTTTCTAAAAATAAAAAATATCAAAAATACACACATTAAAAATTTAACCTGAAATCCTGTCTCTGAACTATTCATAAATGATTTTAAAAAAGTGAGCCTGAAAACGCGTACTATTTTGATAAAATTGAAAATTAGATTTTTCCCCCCTGAAATTTCGGAGAATCTTGATGTTAAAGGGAAAAAAGATGGAACACATTTTTTCGTTAATTTAAATTATATCGTTCTGACTTACTGGAATGGCTTATGGTATAAGCTGTTGCTTAAATTTTATTAATTGCGTTAGTACAGTTTCTTTTTTCTTATTTTTTCTTTTCACACTTATCGAAGGATTTATTTATTTTTGCCTCTCCAGTGTTACTATTAGTTGCAGTCTATTGAATACATTACAATTTTGCCTTTTAAGTAATATTTTATAAAACAATTTGGCTGATTTAAATAAAGAAGCACTTAAAAACAAGTTTGTATGATTCTCGTTAAAAAAGAAAGGTGACAAGAAATCGAAAATACAAAGTACTAATGAAGTGTAAATAATTTATGAAAGTAAAAACAATTTTTTTTCTTCTTATTTTAAAGTGTCACGTTTTAAATCATTACTAAAATAATTGTCAGATCTAAATTGTATACCAAACAAAACATTATAAAACTAAACCTTTTTGTAAAAATTTGATTGTATATATACACATATACATATGATAAAATTAGCCGTGATTAGTCACTCTACCATCGTAATGAAAAATAACAGATACTTTTGCACAGCAATTGTAGAACATTTCATTTACAAATATAGGGGTGGAGGGAGTTAAAACTATAAAAAGGAGCATACTTAGCATTTGGATAAATTAATTTCAAGGATTTTAAAAATGGCACTTACAAAAATGTAATATTAAACCAAAAATAATTCTTGGGCATTATTGAAGTGGAAAAGCCTCATGTTTTCTGTCACTTATTTCAAGAAGATTTAATTCGCAGAAATTGAATTTTATAAGCAAAGTTACATGTAAGATTCTTTTCTACTAACATTCATTAAACTTTAGTTCCCAATAAATTTTAGATTTACCTATGATAATCATGTATTACGGTGATAAATACGATACGATGATCATTTCACAATTTTAACATTCAAAATATAAGTGAAGCGTTCCTGTCAGTTGTGAGAGAGGAAGTTAAGGTTCCACAATTTCGCTACCAAAGACATGATCGGGGCAATCCCCTTTCAAACTGGCACCCATTGATCTGAAGCTGGGTACGCTTCCTTGAGGATCGAACCCCAAGTTCTTCACAATGACAGTTCAGTGCTTAACTACTGAGTCATTGCGGCTAATTATATGCAGTGCATACTGCAGATTAGCATGCTAATATATCACACCCTTGCAAGAAAAGTGACACAAGTAAAAAAAAACCAGCAATTTTGAGGTTACGTGAGTAAAAAAATCTGTACGAAGTGCCCCATCAAGCTCAAAAAGTGTCACATCTCTAATACGCAATTTATCCAGCTGAGGTCAGTTGTGTTAGTTTTGAGTCTAATTCAGAATAAGGAATTCGTTACGTTGATTTTTCTCAAATGCTGCATTTTAGAGTTTCATGCCGGGGTACGATATGAAATGCAGTTAGAATACCCGCTGAAACATTTGACTTTAACAAACAACTAACTTAAATAATACAAATCTACGACGAAAATGTTGCCCCAACTGTCATTGGAGAAACAATCGGGAAAGTGCCTTACGCTTATTGGTCAGTTTACGTCGGAAGATTTAAGTTTTCAGGTTGAGAAAGGAAATAATCTGCAATGAATATTAATTACATTTTTAATGTCATTACCACAAATAACTCACAGTCTTTCATCTTTTTATCATATCTAAAGATGTGTAAAAAAATTTTTATTTCAAAATGTTTTTTTTTTCTAAATCATTAAAAAAAAAAACTTTTTCTTACATACGAAAAGATAAAAGGTAGCAGCCAAGCATCAATAAATATGCACAACTCATTAAGCTTTAAACCAGCTTTTATGCATAGTATATAAAAGCTAATTTAGTTTAAATAATAGCTTCCTTATAGTATAATAATAGTTTCCTCTCCAATTTTTTTAAAACAAAATATAACGAAATAAAACGCAGGTAAACTTTAAAAAAAAAAATCTTAAAGGTTATTCAATTATTTAATTTCAAATTTGTTTGTTAGAACATTAAAATATTCTCTTTTTGAAACTTGGGATAGAATAACAGTGCCACATTGTGACTAAATAAGGGGTAATACTAATTAAAAACTTCATTAGCTTCAACAAAAAATAAATAAGTACAAAAATATGAAATTAAATCTTGTTTGAAAAAAGAATCTTGTTTTATTCAGATGAACGCTGATTCTCTTAACCACATTAGTTCCTCATCTAGCCCTAAGAAATGCATTTTACCCTGATTTGTCCGTCTCTGCCACCGCGGTTTTACTTGTTCTATTTTTCATCCTTTCTTCCCTCTTGGCTACTGTGGTTTTTCTAGTTTTCTTTCTCACCTCTACTTTTCATTATTAGTTGGTAACTTCACATTTTTATTTAAAATCTTTTTTGTTTCTTCTTATTCTCGTCTGCCAAGTCTTGAAAATGGGCGCCTGTTTTTGAACGCTTGAAACATTCGGACTATTGTTTCCAGTTTATATCTTCTTGAAGCGAATGAAGTTTTCAATCAGTTATGTCATACCGCTTCAGTTTCTTAGGATTATTTATTTCAATAGAGGATAGTTGTTTTCAGTTTTTGAATTAAACTAGCATTTATCCTTGATATGACACTCATTTTCTTAATCAAACTATAATCGAAGAATCTATTTAAATTATTTTACTAATCTGAATCATTAAAATTAATCTTTTACTGGAGGAAAAAAAAACTTACAAAAGCACGTACAGGTATAGCGGCATGACAAAATTATGCACGGACAAAATCATGGCAAGACAAAATCACGCAGGATCGAAGGTCACCGTGACTTCCCAAAAATTTTTACTATTCGGTAAATTTTGCTTCCCAAATTCTTTTTATTTTATTTCATTTAAATCACGAGCAACGCGTCTTATTTTGTTGAAATTTTTAATTTATTTGCAGTAATTAAATTGTAAAGCTCCGAGAAGTCGAGAGCAATAAACAGCAGTCATGCTAACTATATCCATATCTACTTTATTATTGTTCACTTATTAAATTTAGCACATAAATTTTAAATAATTTCAGCAAACTCTTAACTTATATTTCATTCTCTATTCGATTTTGTTTTTTTAGACTGAAACTATAGTTTTATTTTAATGCATGATTCTCAAAATACCTATTTTCAATTTTTTTTTATTCATGGGATAGTGAAGAATTATATCTTTATCGTAGCTGCAAATTAATTTTTTTCTATTTATTATAGATTGACTTATTAAATGGTTCATGTTTTATTTTATAACTAGAATAAAAGTTAAGCATTCCCTTTACAGTCCCTTGAGTGGTAGGAGAATCATGGAGATTAGGACTCACAATTGTGCACAGGCAGCCTTTACTTCTCACACAAACCCAGCGATCTGTAGCTGGGTGGGTTTCAAGCTGCCACTGGTGATAAAACCCAGTTCCTCACAAGGAACTGGGTTTATTCATCAATGGCCTTATCCATTGATGAATCAAAAAATTAACGCATACATAAAAACATTAGTCAAAGTAAATTTTTTATAACAGCTAATTAGTTACCTTTTCATTAACGGTTTAGTAATATTCGAAATTTCATTCGGCAAAATGGAATTCCCCCCTTTCAAAACTATAAGTTTGCGGTGCTTCTAAGCAAACAACTCATTGTGTTTTAAGCTTTTGAATAGAACCAGCTTTATCCATTAGGATTATACATTTTTTTGTGCTTTATATTTGCCACGAAATATAATTTGAAAACACATTTTTTTTAAAAAAAAGTTTTAAACTGTTAAAAAGCATTGTGATTTTGAACTGGTAGCCTTTGAAGGAAGAAGGGGTAAAAAAGTCCACGAATATCAATCTATTTGTTCTGGTAAATTTCATACGAAATATTATATGCGAACAAACATAAAAATCTATTTAAATTATTTTAATTCAAATGTTTCTTCTAGTCAATCATTAAAAGAAAGGCTTACAAAAGCACATAAGGTAGAGCGGTGTGAGAATATTATAAGCTTACGACTGATTGTGTTGAATTAAACCGGCTTTATCCATTAGAATTCTACATTTTTTTTTTCTTTCTTCTTTTAAGTCGCCAAGAAATGTGTTACGAAAACGAACTTAAAAAAGAAAACTAACAAAAAGTTTCCTTTTTAAAAAAATGAATACGCATAAATCCTCAAAGTTTGAAAAAAAGTTTCGAACTGTTAAAAGGCATTGTGATTTTAAACCGGTATAAAGGAAAAAGGAAAAGAGAAAAAAAAAAGTCTTTGAATATCAATCTATTAGTTCTGCATGCTCGAATAAACGCGTGATTATTTCTGAAAGACAATATAGCTGCGGCGGAAGGGAAATTCAATTATCCAAAAAGAAATGACCAATGATCCATTCATCATATTATTGTGAACTAAACTTTAAATTCAGGCTTAAAGGAAAATATTTGTTAAAAACCATTACTGTGTGAGACCACCTACCTGAGAAAAACGTTTTTCTAATTTCCATACAAATGAGAACTTTCAAGATGGTTTATCCGGGAATATTTTTACACCATAATGTATGGCATGTGTGATAGCGCGTAAAAGAATGTCTAGGGAATAGCTTTACAAAAGAGAAATAATAATAATTGCTAAAGTTTTAAGCTTACATTTCTCCCTATCATAGTAAAAGGGGGAAGCATATCTGCCAATCCTCATTTTTTAAAGTGCAGATTTACTGCAAATGTGCAGAAAAATATACTTAATATGCAGAAGCCCAGACTTTAGATGGGCTAAACTTGACCTAACAGTTGCAAACTCACAGCAGTAAAAAAAAATAGCATATTGTTCGCAAAAAAGCAATTAGACTGTAGCTTAGGAAAAATTCTTGCCGTAGTATAGCTTATTTTCACGCCGTATGTGCAAAGATAAATAATTCTAAGAAGGTATTAAATAGTATTATGTATTATCAAAAGGCAGAAGAGTTATCCGCTGTGCTTGGTTTTTTTTTTTTTTTTTTTTTTTTTGAACGAAGCTTAAAAATTTTTATTTTGACAAACATGCTATTTTTTTTCCATCTTTCATGTGTTGTCACTCATTAATATTCTACCTACAAAGAGGTATTATAAATAACGCTAAATAATGAGAAATACTATAACCAAGCATAAATGAGTTATCACGTCTTCTATTGTACATTTTCATATCCTAAAACCCTTCGTGCATTCGCGCATGCGCTAGTTCTGCTTCAATTTCATCAAAATAGAAGAGCGGTAAGAGGAAAAAAAAATTATTATTCCTGCGGGTCTTAGAACTAAGAAAAAATAAATTTTAGATCATCGCAACGTAACGCCCCTTTCTTAAAGTGAAATCGTCCCGGAGTGGTAGTTTTTGCTTTCAAAAACGAACAGCCTAAATGTAGGATTGATATACAGATGATCAAAACAGGAATGAAAAAAAAAAAAAATATCTGGAGGAAAAATACTCCCCGGATAATTATGTACAGCTTGGTTTATGTTTACTTTCGGTGAGGCTCATTTCGCCGAAACTGCTCTCTTCAATGTTCGGATATCATCAGAATGTTGATTAGACAAGCTTTTATAAATATAGTACTCACATTTTTGTTCAATTCCAGAGATACTTTAGCCATCGCTCATTCACACGGTACCTTAGTGTGTGATGATAACTCTACGATTATTAAAATTAATTACTTTTGTTATGTTTCTGACTGAATCCTAAATGGTGAACACGTAAAACTTAATTTTATACTTCAGTTCATAAAATGTCTGATCAAGTCATTATGAGAAGAGATGTAAAAATATTTCTCTTTCAATTTTATAGAATAATTTTTGCTAAACTTCTCCTTAACTATCTCTAATTTCAAGTGATAACGTTTTTTACCCTTTCGGATGGGTATTTTGGAAGTGAATGCAGGTCATTCATTTCACCAACAGATAGATGTCAGGAAGAAATAGGAAATAAATGCAGATTTATTGGAAGTAAAAAGCAATATGTAAAAAAAGAACAGAAAAAAAAAACAATTCTACTTAATAATGCCTTTTTAAAAAAGTGACTTGAAAAATGCATTTAAAATTAATAAATTAATCTAATGTAAGCGAATATTAATAATAAGCAGTCACTCATTCTCAATCCTTTCAAAACAATTCGGTAAAATATAAATAAATTCAAGAAACAATTTAGAAACTAATTATTTTTCAAGTGTAAATAAATGTTATTTTACAAATTAAAAATCAGTGAAACAATTTCCAATTTCTCAAAACTGAATTTGCTATTATATTCGAATAATGGAAAAATGCAATGAGGAAGTGAAATAAGATGAGGAACTGTCATTTTATTGTCTATAAAAGGTCAACAATTATCTATAAATAGTTTATATTATTCACAAGAAGAAAAAATATTTTGTTTTTAATCGAAGAAAAAAAAATCGGAGCATACATTGGATTGGGCTGTATTAATTTTTCACGCAGACTTATTGAAACCACCTTATTGATAGTTTCCTTTTCATTTATTTATTTGTAAAGTTATAACTATTTGGTATTATCTATGGACGGAAACTTTTAATCGATTTTGCAATAAATCTGATGGTCAAGTTATTGAAATATAACTTTATTTTTGAGCATTCTCCCCCCCCCCCCCACAATTTCAACCAAATGAAAGGTAGAATTTTTTAAATGAACTTCAGATAAGGCTTGCTGTAATAATCAGATTAAAATACTGTCACGCATTCAAAGAGCATTTCAGAATTCTTCCTCCTATTATGTCTCGTATTATAATTTTATTCTAACATAGATATAACATCAATTTTTAAAACACTGAGTTATGCCTAAAATTTCTGCACATAAAACTTTCACGTTAGAAAGGCAGATAAATAAAACAGCGTTGTACTAATAAGAAATCTGTAGTAGCAAATATTAAAATTCTGTAGAAAGAAAAAATTCATTATTTTTTTAAAAAATCTTTTTCCCCTTTTAGATAACTTAAATGCATGCAGATAGCCAATCTTATGACAAAACTAAATTCCTTGCGTAAACTTCTAATTTTACAGATTTTGATGTGATTGTAATTTATAAATTTACATTCATACGTGATTAAATTTTTTTTATATATTTGTCTTAAAAATGAACAATCTGTGTAAAAAATTAATGATTTAAATCAAAATGCAGTCATTATGTTATACGTAAAAGTTTTATGGTATTAAATTAATAAATGAATAATTAGAAATTCTAATCTCTATAATTTTAAAAATACAATTAATTAATAATAATTTCTGTGATTATATGCAATTAATAAATGTACATGCATACGTGATTCAAGTTTCCTTTTTTTTATATTTATATAATTGTATTAAAAATTAACGATAGGTGTAAAAAAATGTCTTACGTCAAAATGCAGTCATTATGTTATACGTAAAAGTTTTATGATATTAAATTAATAAGTAAATGCTTGAATAGAAATTATAATTGCTGTTTAAAACTTCTTTAATAATTTTACTAAATGTTCTAGATAGATATTACAAGATTTTAAAATAAATATGTTTAAAATGTATGATATCTTAAAATTTTACAAAATTAAATTTCTTTGAATTTAAAAGAAGCTAGCTTAAGATGTCCTATTAGGTAAAAAAAGGCAGGCTTGGCAGCAAAAATTTTTCTTTTTTGTCATCGATTGTTCATTAGCTTTCAAAAACCCATTCAAATTTTTATCTCCCATTTTTAGAAATGAAGTTACAGTTGTTTTTTCGTGTGCTGCCAAACAAAACCGAAACCGGAAGTAAACTCACAAAAATGAAACTAAATTTTTTTGTTTTTGAGTATTTGAACACTCATTTATTTGAATAAATTATATTTTCAAAAAAGTAAAATTCCTTTCGGATAATTAATTATTTATTATCAGAATTTTCTTGCATTTTAAATGCATTTTCTGAATAATGGTAATCGTGAGAAAGTTTCTTTACACTAACACATTACAACAAAAGTTTATAATAGAATTCTTTGAAATTTCGAAAGTACATTTTGTTAGCGATGTTTTGAACTAAAAGCTTAAGTTTGAATTTGCTATCCTTATCAAGTTTCAAGTAAGAATATTTAGAAGTTTTCTTTAAAACTTCGTTATTAAGCAATGCATTTAGTTTTATTTTTTTAATTTTTTATTTTTCTAAATTTTTTTTAAGGTTTTAGATTAAAACACAGGTAATCACATGATTGATCTAGAAAAAATAAAAATTTGTTTCTGAGTAAAATACTTTATAAATTTTCAAACTTAACTTTAAATTTATAATTTTAGAATACCTGCTTGCTAAATCTAAAACTAACATTTTAATGGAGCCTTTTTAGAAAAAAAAATGTGTCGAAACTGGTCGAATAACTTAAAAAGAATATACAATACATATAAGCGACCTTTGGATAAGTTTTTATAAGGTATTGATTGATTGGTTATATGAGGAGTTTTACTGTATGAGAATAGATTAAAATTCAGGTCAAATTGTGTGACTCTGATTATTACTAATTGGTAATACTACAAGAACTTTCGGAATTAATGGTCTCCAACGATATTTACAATTTCCGGATGCTTCCTGTTTCCACCCCCCCCCTGCTTTTAAAGAGAATGGTCACCTTGTGTACGTAACTGGAATAATTATAATATTGTAAATACATATTTAAATCTACTTACTCATTGGCACAATGATTATAAAAAGCTTGACTCCTGAAATAAAAGAAGAAAAAAAACATATTTAGAACCATCAAATAACATTTTCATCATATCAGACAAATTTAATTACAAAACACTTTCACAATAATTAATAAATCTTCTCATAATTATTCCTTCATAAGCTAGTGACCCGATTACACATCGATCAGATATGGAATATTCAGGTTATAAAGAAAAAAGAACTCAACTTAAACGCCTTATTGTTCAAAACAAACCTTACTGCAAAGAGACTAAAAACTTACGCCAAAAAGCGCTAATGAATCGTAATTTTCATTTCGGTTTTGGAATTTAGGGCACTAGTAAACACGGTAGCATTATTTGAGCCGATAATAGGGGCTGTTTGATTTGATAATTGTGTGCCTTACAATGTTCGAGTCAATCACGATAAGGAAAATCTTACTGATGAAAGTTAATTTTGGTGCACTTATGCTAAATGCTTTGTCTTTTAAATGAAGTTTTATTTTGACTACTGTCTTAATTTATATGATTCATTCAATATCTAGTAAAGTAGTTTATTTATCATTGTACTTTGTTGGATGATATAAACTTTGATAATTTTCTCATTATTTTTTTCCAGCGATACAATACGCAAAATTTCTTTTAATCAATTATATGGTTATTACGTAATTAAAAACTACATTCGTAAATAATAAATAGCGTAAGTAGAAAATCACACTCGACATTCTTCAAGCATGATTTAAGCTAAGAAACGCGATAGCTATTCCAGTTATCAAAAACACGCGAAATCACCAATTGTTGCACATTGTTGGAATCTTGAGCATAGATTTAATTTTGACTATGCCAAAATTATATCCATCTTAGTCACATCAGCTCATCGTGATGTCTTTGAATCTTGTTTTATTCATATGAATGCTAATTCCCTTGTTAACGACATCACATCGCTTCTCCAAAGC
The DNA here is from genome assembly GCF_982258835.1 of Parasteatoda tepidariorum. Lineage (NCBI taxonomy): Eukaryota > Metazoa > Arthropoda > Arachnida > Araneae > Theridiidae > Parasteatoda > Parasteatoda tepidariorum. The sequence continues at coordinate 3,746,677 of NC_141755.1, read as the reverse complement.
GCATAGAAATGCATTTTACCCTGATTTGCTCCTCTCGGTCTCTGCGGTTTTTCCAGTTTTGTTTCGCACCTTTATTTTTCTCATTTTTCGTTGAAAACTTCTCGTTTGATATTTTAAATCACATTTGTATCCTCTCATTTACATCTGGCAGGTTTTGAAAATGGGTGTCTGTTCTTGGACTCATAAAACATGTCGACTGTTATTTCCTATTTATGTATTTTAAAGGTGAAAGAAGTTTGTTATCGTGTTATATCTTACCGCTTCTGTTTCTTGGGATTATTTCACATTGGTTATTAACGAACGATAAACAAAATTCTTCAAAATGTTCTCTAGCATAGTGGAAAAACTAAGTTATGCATGAGAAAAAAATTTTAAATTTTTGAAGAAGGATCTGATGTTAGTCTTGTTCAACAAAACATTCATTTTATGTTGTTTCATCATTTATTTTTGTGTGATTCATTCAGAGTAATTATTTTTTTTTAATGCCACTAGCTACAATTGAAAATAAAAACTAAAAAATATTCTCTTTAGAACTTTTGCAAAAAAAATCTTTTACAAGGAGATAAAAAATATATAAAATAATAATTTTATATCATAAAGAACGATAATATGCACGAGCAATGTAAAAAAAAATCGGTAAATAAGTGAATAAACGAAATTAGTATTTTTAATGGCATACATATTACGCTGGACCCAATAGCTAAAATTTTCTTTTGTAAATTTCAAAGAAAAAAAAATTTAAATTATTCTCCTGTAATTGTCGATATTAGAAATACTAATCAGAAAACAAATGTTTCACTGCAACAACATTTTAATTATCATAATAAGAACTCAAATGAGTGGAGGCTTTATCCATAAACTGTATGCTAAACACATTTATTGAACCGAATTCACACGGTAGTTGAACCGACTAACTAATACGGACATCTACTTGAGGCCAGTGGACCACGACCTTTATTTTTTTTAATAACACTTTTATATTGACAAGAACCAAGAAATGTAAATGGAAAGAATAGTAAAAATTCAACACCACAGTGGCTCACTCAGTGAGGTGGCAAATAAAAAAAAGTAAAAGGTCAATTAAATATCTAAAAAACAATTTTTGATTTTAATTTACTTTTGTTTCTTTTTTAAGACATAATAAACAGAGGACAGAATTGCATTTTAAACAACTTCTTGCTTTTGGATTACCTTTTGCGAAAATATTTTGGATTACCTTTTGCGATAACCTTTTGGATTACCTTTTTTTTTCAATCAAATATTAAAGATTCCGATAAATTAAGTACGATAAATGTGAAAGCTAAACAAAATTATCACTAAGGGGATCGATAAAAAATTCGGTGCTCGTAGTATTAATGTCATGCCTTTACATTTTCACCAATATCTATAGATGCTACAAATATTAATGTCACTGTTTTTAAGTTCGTTAGTCGTAATGAAACTTCTACAGCTCCCATTTTTGTCCATATCTTTAAATATTACAAATATTGACGTCACTTTCACAAAGTTCATTAGTTCTAAATGTTATTTTCGAGTCTTAAATTTTTGTCTATATCTATAAGAAGATTATGTTGTAGTTGTTCATTTACGTCGCTCTAGAGCTGCACAATGGGCTATTGGCGACGGTCTGGGAAACATCCCTGAGGATGATCCGAAGACATGCCAACACAATTTTGATCCTCTGCAGAGGGGATGGCACCCCGCTTTGGTAGCTAAACGACCTGCACGCGAAGTCGAGACTTTACGATAGAACAGTTTAACGAGGACCCATACCGCACACCCTCGGTCCCTACGCAGACTGATCCAAGTGGTCACCCACCCGCACACTGACCGTAGCTAGTGATGCTTGACTTCGGTGATCTGCTGGGAACCGTGTCTGAACGATCAGTCCACTGCGGGACTATAAGAAGATTAAATATCATTGCCGCTCTTATTATGTAACAAAATAATCTTAGAAACACAAAATAAAATGAGAGTAAAATTTAAAAAGTAGTTAAATTTTATGATGTAATGAATTTTAGATTTATAATGCATCTTGAAAAGAAAGAATCTCGTCGGTTCCTGAAACGTGATACAGTTCCTAGCGTTGGTGACGCACCAGTGCCATTTCCACTCAAAAAATTTTTTTAAAGAATTTTTTTTTTTTTTATTTTACAAACTGCTCTCCTTACTTTGCACAACTATTTTAGTATACTAGTAATACTTTGCACAACTTGCAAACTATTACTTTCTACCTAGTCAATAAAATCCATTCAGGAAATTTATTTATTTTTATGATTTATACACAGAGACCCACTCAGTTATGCAGGATTTCGTTATCCAATCTTTAACGTAATACTAATTACTATTTACTTCTAATTTATTCGAATTTTAAAGCTATGGTTTTGATAAAATTGCTCTTAAAATGGAGCTGAGAACCAATTTGTTAAAGGATTAAAAGAATGAATGACACACGTCGATTTCAAACAAAAATATCCCCATTGTACAATGGAAGTCCAGCCACCTAAGAGATTATGAGGATACGATACCATATTTAAAAATAGAATTTTTCTCCAACTCAGCGAATGGTAGAAAAGAAGGCATTGTTCGAAAGCATTCATCAGATCATTCAACTCCACAGTTCAAAGCGAATCGTGGATGAAGATTTGAGAAAACTCAATTGAAAAGATTTTAAATCAAGAAGAAATCTTTATCGGAAAAATACATCTGTACCTGACTATTGTTACAGGAATGTGTTTGCACTATCTCTACGAGGAATGCCTATCTTATTTAGAATGGTATAATTCTATTTTAACTGTTTGATTTTTGCAGCATTGTTTTAAGGAAATCCGGGATATCTAAATATTTTAAGTAGGTAATTATTAAAAATGCATTGATGGATTCGCTATTTTATCAGTAAATATTAGGGTATCAAGCTTCAAACTTTG